>NW_026947496.1:38594285-39848214 GCF_034190915.1 Cavia porcellus | reverse complement strand
ATTTCTGTGCTGAAGTTCCCTGCTCAGGCACGGGTCTGGATTTCTGCCAAGGGCAGTGCTGGAGGCTAAATCCTCACCATCAATTCCTTCCTAGGGCTAAGAAGCAGCATAAGATAGATAGCAGATGCAGATTGGTGTACATGCGGTGATATGGGTGCCCTGTGATAAGCACCTCTGGACATCCTCATGGGATCATGTAAAAGAGAGGAGGACATTAAAGCCAACTGTCCATTTGTTGCCTCTGCTCACCCATCAAAGAGCCTTGATGCTTGTGTCTTTCAGGAATTTGCTGACTCAGTGTCCCAGCTGGTCACACAGAAGTTCCGTGAGCTGACAGTGGGCTTGACATCTGTGCATGCCCGCCACAAAGCACTGGCAGGAATCGTCATGACCAAAGGTAACCACCTCTTCCCTTTCCTATGGGAACTCCTGGCTACAAAGAAAGGAATTTTAGGGTTTACTGATCTTCCAGCTTACTACCAGGTGGAAATGTGACAAAAACAATAGAGAACATAGCTCAGTGACAGATGTTATGATCAAGAACATCCACACTGACTAGGGACATAACTTGTGAAAACTTGTCTCTACACAAGCTTCTCTCACTTTCCATGAAGAAGCTGAAAAAGACTGGCTGGTCTCCCACATTAGGGATTTCCCCTATCTCATTTTCAAAAGCAGTGCTAGGATCTGTCAAAGCTGATATATGAAACCAGACCAAGTAAGTCACTTGAGGCTGGTAGATTAGGAGATGCCTCCCTGTCACAACTAACAAGCCCAAGACCAGGGGCTGATGCTGTTACTTATACAGAATAAGTGTGTCACCTCCGGTCTTTGACCCCAGACATTGAGATGGAACCCTCTTGGATATGGAAAGCCTGGTGTGGAAATGATCTTGCCAGAAGAGGCTGCTTGTCCATCTCTGGTTCCCATCATAAAGTGGCATCTATTAAAGTGTCTCAGTGTTGACCCTACATTCACTGCCACAAATGAAGGACTATGAGGAAAGGAAGGGAGGAACAGCAAGGAATGTCAGAGGACACAGGGAAACAGAGAAGACAATGGGGACAAAGAGGGATGCAAGGAGCTCAGCAGGGGATAGAAGATGCAAAGGGACCACAGAGACACAAAATGGAACACAGAAGGGACACAGAGACACAGGGGCATGGGAAGGATGATCAGGAACACAGAGAGGACAGATGGGGCGAGAAGAAACACAAAGGGGCATAGCAAAGTGGACACTGAGAGAAATAGGATGGGGGACACAGGACACAAAGGGGGACAAAGGGACACAGAGGGACACAAAGATATGAGGGAATGTAAAGAGGAGATAAAAGGGGGTAGGGGACACAGAGAGATATAGGAAAATACAGGGACACAGAAGGCTCAAGGGAACACAGGGAGATATAGAAAAACAGGAAGGAGACAAAGGGAACACAAGGGGACACAACAGGGCCACAAAGTGCACTAGAAGATGATAATTTTGTGCCGTGAGGAGTCAAAAAGTGACAGGGAACACAGAAGGATCCCAGAGGACACAGGGGGACACCAGGACACATGAGGAGACACAGAGATAGGGAGGCCCATTTCAGAGAGCTGTCATCTAAGAGGTCTAAGGCCCTCTTTCTGGGATGTAAACCACGCCAAGAGTAGCCTCCTTCCTATCCATGTTCTCCACACCAAACTTCTCTGGGATGGAATTCCATTCTAGGAAGCAAGAGTGACCAAACAGGAAAGAATCCCACCACTTCTTTAATAAGCCAGGTTGGTAGAAAATGGTGACTGAATTTAAGCAATCAAATTCATGAAAACACCTAATTACTGACCTATTATAAATAGCCAGCTAGTTATTTGAATTCAACTGTTTCCAAAGTTTTGCATGAGTTTGTAATGACCCATTAGAGGATGGTAATCATAAATAAAAATCAGCTTTTGGGTAATTTAAGTTTCATGTTCGCACACATGACTCTGCATGAGTAAGCCAAGTCTAGGGCTAAAGAGACCATACATTCTAAAGATTTCCCTACTAAACATTTCAATTAAAAAATCAGATGATTGGTATCTTCTTGCTGCTGTTCTGCACCCTCAAAGGCAACTCCACTATGAAAGGTTAGTGGAGCTGGCACAAAATCCTTGGGACCCTGTCTTGGAGGTAACACAGGGCATGGTATTTGGACTTTCCAGTTCTGGCATCTTGGTAAAACAAAAATGAAAATGCTTTCCCACAATGCCATTTGTTTTTTTTTAAAAAAAAAAGATAAAGTATACAAAATGCTTTGGAAGGGGAAAGTTGATTTATAGATACAGTGCTCTCTTCTCAGCCAAAGAAACTGTATTGTCAATGACCCCACTACAGTGGTGGCAAGCACACTGCTTTAACCACTAACATTTGCCCTCCTTTTACACATATGATGGTACAATAGGAAATACTCTAAATAGAACTCTGAGTTTACTCCAACCAAAGTCATCACTGCTGGATGTGACACTTTTTTATCCGTTCAGCTGGGAACCATATATTATATAGATGCCTCTAGGCATGGAGCATTATTTGGCGTGCCCTGAAAATTCAAGGAAAAGACACATCCTCCATTTAAGGGACAGCAACCATGGAGGGAGCCGTAATAGGAGGTCAGGGCTGAGGGCATGGTTCTTTCACAAATTTGCTTAGATTTGAAATCCAGTTTACCCACAGCCAGCTCTGTGACCCTAGGCCAGTCACTTAGCCTTGTTGAGACTCAAGTTTACTCATACTTTAAAACGGAGATAGTTGAGAAATATTTTTCCAAAACAGTTATTTGTAAGGCTAAATGTGTTTATAAAACACAGAAAGGCTCTTAACCATAGTAAGAACCACATAAGCATTAGTTATTACTAGTAATGACACCATTTTATTCACAGATTACTTACTGAATACCTACTATGCTAAGCTCTGGAGGACCAATACAGGACAGAAATGGACCAAATGCCCACCCTGATGAATCTTATATGCTAGTGGAGACTGGGTCAAAGCACAATTTAGATCCAATACAGAAAGGATTATGAGATTTCTGTGTACAGACCTGTAGGACCACATAAATAAAACTACATGAGATGCGACATAGACCTCTACCACAGATTCCTACATAGTGCAATTTAAATGAGCGTCTTGGTCTGCAAAGGAAAGAAAAGAGAGGGAAGGAAGGATAGAAGGAAAAGCACAGAGACCGATGGTTTACATGCTGCTCACCACACTGACTGAGAAAAGATTAGCTAGTAATGTGCAAAATAACTAACAGAAATATTTGTAAATATTCATCTATTTAAAATCAATGTGACCTGTTGTCTTAATTCTAGTTGTTATTCAAGCAAATGCCTACGGAACTCTAAGAGGAAGTAGTGTATTACTCTAGTTGCTTTCTCTAACACAATGCAATAAGGTTAAACGTGTTCTGAAGTAAAACATTCAATGTGGACCTTTATTTGTAGGCAAGATGCCAAAATCACTTCCATCAGTTGATTCATGGAAAGTTTTTTACTTTAGCGAGGTAGACACCCATTTTAGCCATTATAAGAAATACTGTTTCAAAGGTACATGCTTATAAACCGATAGTTGATTTATCTAAACAAATGCAGTGATATGGTAAAAATTCAAATAGGAGAAAACTTACAAATCAAAACTATATTTTCCCACCCCACTTCTCATGTCTCTTCCCACCTTAAAAAGCCATTTGTAACCATCTTTAATTTGTTCTTACAGCTCTAACTACCATATTGGTTCTACATTTCTGGATCTCCAGTTCTATAGTGGATAACATCTATCATCTCATGCTATTACAATTGATTCTTTTTCATGCTCCATTGTTATAGTTGCAATTTCTGTAATTTTAGATAATGCAAACTTTTGTTTTTTATGTTGCCACACTTACAGGACCTCAAGAATAGGAAAGAATATTAAATATAATGGATTGTAAAATATAAAAAGAAAAAAGACAGTTGAGCTTATAAATTTAAGAAGTTTTCAAAAACCCAAGAGTCAAAGAGTAATGAAACTAAAAATAAAATACAAGGTAAAATGTGGTTCATTTAGAATATTGAAAATTCAATAAAAAATATGTAAAGGGAAGAATTTATTAAAGAATTGATACAAGGAAGAAAACACACAAGTAACATTAAATATGGTTACGAAGGTGAATAGCTCCCCCTATAAACATTCTTCTGAAATCATAAAATACCCCAAGTTTAAAGGCACTGTCATGAGGAGAAAAATCAGAGGAGAAGAGACATTTGTTATAGCTTAGATCTACAATGTCCCCTAGAATTCTTATGTGTGAATATGATTGAATCATGGGGGCATCATAGCTGACGTGCTGTTAGGAGGTGGGGCACTGGCAGCATGATTTGGGAGGGTACATTCTTGTCCCCAGCTCCTCCTTGCTCTCTCTGATCCCTGGCTGCCATGATGTGAGCAGCTTTCCTCTGCTAGACTCTTGCATTATATATTTCCTGCCTTGAAACCAGATGACCTCAAACTGAATCCTCTTAAAGCTGTGTGGCAAAATAAACCTCTCATCCTTTAGGTTATGGCTGTTGGGTGTTGTGTCTCATGACAGAGAAATGATTAAGACAGAAGACCCCAAAAACTCTACCAAAAGACTTCTAGATTTAATAACCAAATTTAGTTGTGTAATTACATACAAAGCCACCATTCAAAAATCAATAGCATTTCTTACATAAACAACAAATTCACTGAAAGAGAATAACAGTCAAAAAATTAAATACTTCAGACTCAATCTAACAAAGGAAGTAAAATATCTATACATTGAAAATTACAGTACTCTGAAAAAGGAGATCAAAAAAGATATCAAAAAATGGAAAAATATTCGTTGCTTATGGATAGGAAGTACCATCATAGTGAAAATAGCCATACTCTCAGAATCATTATATAGATTTAATACAATCCAGATGTTGGTACCAAGAGTGGGGTTTTTACTGTGACTTTAACCAACCATGTGGTTTAGAAACCTTTGGATGTGACCAATACAACATTGATCCTGGAATATATAATCTTGGAAGCAATGGGTCAAATGAGAGAATGGTCCAGGTCCTGGGGTAGATTCTCTGGAAGAAGTTATTATAGAAGACATGAATCTAGTTAACCATGACTTAGAGGCTATGCAACTTAGCAAACATTAAAGGCTCATTCTTTTCTTTTTTTTTTTTTAGTATACTTTTTCCAAAAAAAAACAGGTACAATTTCAAAAAGCATGTATAAAGGTTGAACTACAAACATAAATCAAGTTTAAATAGGACATGATTTTGTGCTACTGATAAAAGTGACAAGAACATATAAGGCTTAACTATAGTGGACCTGCTCTTCTAGGGGAAAATTGTGTTGATGCAGTATTAAATATAATGCCAGTTTATTGGTTGGCTATGATTTTATCTACAGTGTCACGACCATGTAGATATTATTTAGTGGTTTTCAACTCTTAGAATCTCTCAAAATATGAAAAAATTAATTATAGATATACAAAAGTGACCAAAATATACAATGAATGTTATATTAAAAATTATTACAGTAAATGACACACTGCCATTAATCCCCCTAAGATTAGTGCCCCTCTCAGGAATGATGGGATAAGGGTGTTCATTGTAAAGTGAGAAGTACATCAAGGGAGATTGAGCATCAATGGTCTTTTACTGTAATATACTTGTAGAAAATTTAAACATCCACCATATTTTATGATTACACCTTGTAGACTAGAATATGAATATTATATATTGTCAATCACAATCATATAAAAACAAATTGATAATTGAGAGAAACTGGCTAGTAAAGAAAAGGCTGAGAGGCAACCGTCCTCAATGCATGGAGCAGAAAAAAAGGTGTCTTCAGATTCCAAAATGTAGCATGCATTTGCTGTGATCCCAAAATGGACACATGAGGTTAAGAAATCTTGTCTTTCCAATGACCGTGGCGCACTTGCAACTTGAATAAAAAAATCATTTTATTGTGCCAAGCCAGAAAAAGATGATATTTAAATGTTATTTTCTCATTTGTGCTTGGCAAGTTGTGGCAGCTTACATACAATCGAAACTTCTCTTCTCAACATATGAGCATCTGTATGCCTCCACCTTCACAAGGCCTGTAGGAATTGAGACATAAGTGGCTTAGTCCCCAAATATCTCAAGGCTTCTGTCTTTCAATTTTTCCCCCTGAATAACTACTCATCACGTTGTTCTTAAAATTAGAAACAGAGTCTTTTTATTTATATTCAGTGAGGTTTGAAAAAGATAAACTAAAAAGAACTGGGCAAAAAGAAAAAATCCTTAACAGACACACCATGCCATAATGAAAGATGATAAATTGTCATCTGAATTGCAAGGAATAAATCTTAATAACTGCTAAGTGAATACATAAAATGTGATACATCTCCATGATCTGTTCGAGCACATTAAGATTCATAAAAGCTCACATCTCAGAATAATATGGAGTACTAACAGGCAATTGATTTTAAGTCTTTGGTTGAAACTGTTACTACAAAATGTGGTATAGATTTTACTATATCTATGTCTGACCTCTGTGTAGCTTGAATGCTGATCCATTCATAGTAAATGTCTTAAAATAAATGAAAAGAAAATTAGTCCCTGACTGGAAATTTGTCCACTCCAACCCCACTCATCGGTTGTTTAGAGATAAACAGCCTACAATAATTGACAGGATGCCAATGAAAACCTTGAAAGTTAAATTAGCTAAGAAGAGCAAAAGCCTTGGCCACAAGTTAAATTTTCAGAACCCCTGAATTTAAAGATCTAATCCAAAAACGGGCATCTGAAATGAATAGACACTTCTCAGATGCAGAAGTACACACAGCAAATGAATAAATGACAAAATGTTTAACATCACTAGTCACTAAAGAGTTGCAAATTAAAGCAATGCTGAGATTCTATCTCACTCCAGAAAGAACAGCAATTATTATGAAATCAACCAATAACAAATACTGGCAGGGATTGTGGAGGAAAGAACCCTTCTCCACTGTTGGTGGAAGTGTAGACTGGTGCAGCCACTGTGGAAATCAGTGTGGCAATTCCTCATAAAACTAAAACCAGCATTTCTGTTTGACCCAGCTGTTCCTCTTCTTGGCATCTTCTCCCCAAAATTAAAAACATCATCTCACAGGGAAATATGCACACCAGTGTTATAACAGCATAATTTATAATAGCTAGATCTTGGGAAAATCCCAAATGCCCATAAGCCAATGAATGTACAGGGAAGATGTGAGGTTTTTTATTTTACACAAGGAAGTACTAGTGAGCCATAAAGAAGGATAAACCTGAGACATTTATAGGTAAATGAATGCTCCTTGAGACCATACTGAAAGCACACGTAAGAACAAAAATGTATAATAGATATCATGAAATTGGAAGAAAATGCTCAAATAGGAAAAAGAACTGGGGCAGAGAGGGGGGAAAAAAGAATCAACATATATTATGTACAGGTACAAATTTTCTATGATGAATGTGATCATTATGTATAACTAATGTGTACCTATAACTTAATTTTTCAATTGCTTTATTCTTTCTTGGTAAGGAAGTGTTTAGAATCAAATAAATGTTTAAAAAGGAACCAGAAAATATTCTACTGTACGCTTTTGAGAGCAGATATTCTCATCAAAGCAGTCCAAAAACTCGGCATTTTTCTGATCCTAAATCTAACTGAGCAGTCAATTCTAACTGCAATCTAATTCCCCAAAAACCTTCACCCAGGAAAGAAAATCTAACACTACGTCTCCAGGTAATAAAATTAACCTCAGCTTTATTCTAGTCTCTTAAACTATGACTCCTTTTTGTTTAATGGAAACACAATACTGTTTTTGGTGAAAGAAAAAGAAAAGACATTAACATCTACTTGCCTAAGTGCCAGGTAACGTTAAGGGGTATTTAAACTATGTTCTTATTCAACAAGTTAAACAAAAACTCTTACATTCACCTCACTAGATGCATTAATTCTAATCATGTGATTAAATATATTTATGAAGAGAAGGAAGCAAAAAAGAAAGAAGAGAGGGAGAGAAGGAGGAAGGAGGGAAGGGCAGATGGGAGATGGAGAGGGAGAGAAGATGGGCTGCACTTCAAAAACTCCTGTGCATTATCCATTGGCAAGGAGTTCGTTATCACTGACCAGGGCCCCCACTGTGTGGCAGGAGACATAATAAAAACATGCTGAAATTTCCAGGCTAATTAATGAGCTAATATGAAACTCAGTAAAGCGGTAGCCCTTTGAACTACTTGTGGACTTTCATATACGTGCTTTTGTATCAGAGCTTATATGATCCCTTTCTTATCAAGTTGACCTTATACTTGAAGTTTCAAGATTTTTCTACCCATGGTAAATGATATGGATATGGCTGCTCTGTGGTACATATTGGGGAATAAATAGTACGGTTTCAGATACCTCTGTATGAACATGTGGGATGCTTTAACACAAAATGTTAGTTATAATAAACACCTGAGATAATACAATTATAAATAGAAAAAGGTTTACTCTGGAGCATGGTTTTGGAAGTTCCAGCCAATCTATTGGCTTGTAACGAGGCAGTGTAATGAGGAGGGAGAGTGTGGCGGAGCAAAACCACTCACCTCATGGCCTCAAGAGAGACCAGGATCCCACAGTTCTCTTCAAGGCAAATTCTTAGTGATAATGACCTAAAGACCTCCCACCAGGGCTCACCTATTAAAATTTCCTCCACCTCCAATAGCACTAATCCGGAGACCAAGCCTTTAACATACCAGGCCTTTGAGGGAGATAGCAGATCCAAACCGGAGCACACAGCAAAACTGAGGTCTCTTGGGTTTTTGCCCAGTGCCTTTGCAAACACAACTGCAACACACTCAGCTTTGGGGTCATTTGAGGAATTCTCAGCTAAAAAAGTGAGCCAGCTGACAAAGTCAATAGAGAAAGAGGGAGAGAGGAGAAACACAAAGGAGTGAAGTCATGAAGAACTAGAGGAGTGACCAGATAGACTTAAATTGGTGCAAGCCAGTATCCTTGAGCTATCAACCAAGGAAAAGTGTTTTAGGTAACCAACCATATTTGAGCCAAAAGCAACTCACATCGCCCAATAAAAATAAGAGAAATGAATGAGAGACAGAGAGAGAATAAGAGAGAGAGAGAGAGAGAGAGAGAGAGAATAGGAAGTAGCAAGAGGTTGATAGTAGCAAGCACAAGTCGGAAGGAGCAGAACTCATTGGTCCTGAATAACAGTAACCCTTTGAACTATTTCAAATCTGATCATACATCTACCTTCTTAAAAATAGAGACCAAGAGTAGAGAACAAAAATGAGAATATCAAGCGGTTGCTTACGGGCAAGAAAGCACAGCCACTTAAAATATTTAGTCCATGAATTATTTATGAGCTGTGGCTTTGCACTCTCATTATTTCTGGGTTTAGCGCCAGTAAAAAGACCTTGTCAGTCATCCTCGGTGCACGAAAGAAAAGACTTCTCATCGATCAGACCAGGTGTTTCATATTTGTTCCTTTGATATAAAAGAATGAGTTACTAATGAGACGAAGAGCACACTCAGCCCAATCCAAACAGGGAGATAAATAGATTTTTCAATCTATTAATTGCAAAACAGTTCCTTGTCATTCTATTTCTTTCTTGGGGGAGGGATGAGGGCATTGAATATATTCACTGAATGTAAGATTATAATATTTATAATATTTATACCCAGTGGGCCCCTTCATGTTTGGGAACATAACTAATAACCTCCTCCTAAGCTAGCCTGGTCGCCTTACATGTTTTAATGCACGCTATGTATTACCTTGAATTCCATATATTTCAAAATTGTATCAATTAGAAACACATCTGCCTGTGGGAAATGATATAGATGGTTAACAATGTCTTAAACAAATCCCTTTTTCTTTTTTTTTAATTTTTTTATTTTAAAGAGATTAAGACAAAAGAGGACATAACAAAGCAGATCAGAACAGAACAATGTAAGCAACACAGTATTTCACCACAAGACAACCCCATATTAACAGTAGCTATCATAATGTCTCTTTCTTTGAAATAGTTGAGCACAACTTCATATACAACAGTATCAAACATAACAAAATAGTATAAAACCATTCAAGAGAATGAAAGTATTACAGGGCATTCAGAACCAAATAACAGAGAACAAACAATGTCTACTATATTATTTCATTTTTCATATAAAATTTGTTTATACTATCACACATAATAAAATCCAATAAGATACAATATGATAGAACCAATGGAAATGAAGAACAAAAGTATGGTAGGACTTCAGAGTAAGATTATGTTAAATCAGCACTGGCTATTATAATGTCTTCTTTTCTTCAAAATAGCTGTTCATACTATCACAGATAATAAAATCAAACAAACCAGGATAAAACCATTCCAACTAATGAATGCAAACATTATAAGGCTTCAAAGCAATGTAATGGGGAATTATGATTATCATAAACTCATGTACTCTTAGGTTTATTTTGCTGATGAGTATGGCTGCATCCATTTATTTTATAAATATCTCAGTGTGATCATTCTTTATAGCTGAGTAGTACTCCATTGTATCAAAATACAACTTTTTTATCCATTCCTCAGTTGATGGACACTTGGGTTGTTTCCAAGATCTGGCTATTACAAATTGTGCTGCTATAAACATGGGTGCACATATATCACTGTGGTATGATGTTTTCAGTTCTTCTGGGAATATGCCTAGAAGTGGAATAGCTGGGTCGAATGGGACTATCAATCCCAGCTTTTTAAGGAATTTCCAGACTGATCTCCACAGTGGTTGCACTGTGCAGGAGAGTTCCTTTTTCCCCACAGCTCTCCAGCATTTGTTGTTGGTATTTTTCTTGATCCTGGCCATTAAATCCCTTTTTCATCACTCTCACATAACCAGCAGGCTGCACATGACAACATACTCACTGGAGGCATATGATGGTTTTAGGATCTCTAGCTTTTCCCTCATCCCATCCCAAAACTGCTCCAAGTACCAGTGTTAGCCCCTCCAGGACAGGAAGGATAACATCTTCTGCAAATTCTTGGTGACTGAAACTTTGTCACTCATTGACTCGGCTACAAGAGTAGTTACAAAGGGAGAATTTTGATTTTAAATCTCCATAGGAGGACTAGGTGAGGGCAGAGGGATTAGAAACTAGTGTATATTAACAGTTCCCATTCATATCCCATTGAGCCTCAAATCTCTCTTAGTTTTTGAGCTATAATGTTAAGCAATAACTCCAAGTTATCAGCAGTGGAGGGAGGAGTGCAAAAGAGCTATGCTAGCAGAAAATACTATGGGGTCTGCCCAATCCCTAAGTCCCAAAAGTTAAATATGGAAAGGTCAAGCTAATTTGTTGGAGAAAATGCCAAACTCTTCATCAAGTAGAGGAAGTCAAGGCTATTGGTTAAAACTTGACTGTCAGTGTGTCTTCTTGATTGGATGCTGCGTGCATTGGATTCCATCTGGTTCTGTTCTCTGATAGGGGCTTAACATGTTTCATTCACCCTAACTCACATCCCCATGTGAGAGACATGGTGGGGTGCATCAGGCCAGCTGTAACCAGAGTTGCACTGCCCACTGAATAATGCAGTCTTCTTTTGGAGACCCTCAGAAGAGTGACTAGCACTCCTGTTTCCTTCCAAGCCCACCTCTAACCTTGCCTACAGCCATCCAGGTTATGGGAGCTCATTGCCCAGCTAGGGATGGCAAAGATCACTAACCAGTTCATCCTGGCCATTCACTGGCCTTCTCTGGAGTTTCACCAGGTGACCACAATACCCAAGATAATCCCACATGCTCAGCATATAGTGTGTGCCTCAGCAACATTTCTGTACTCTGCTAGGTCCCTTTCTCTAAGCCGTCCATTATGTGCAGTGAGAAGCACACACAGTCAGAGTAGGGATCCAGAACTATCAACTATGCCAAAGAGAGCAAACCTCATAAGACGGCATCCTGGACCAGAAACCACATCCTTCCTCATCAGGCTCATGTATGAGTCTGTGTCTACAAAAAGATATCTTTGAATGTACTCTTTCAATTTCTCCAAACAAACCCTCTCACTCTTATAATTTATAGTCAATATAAGTGCATGGCTTTTTATGTCATTCTAGTTGCAGAGCTCAAAGAAAAGGCAGATAACTGCAGGTAGAAATACAAATATGATTACAGGGGAAATAAAATACACACTGAGTTATCAAAATACGCAGTGAATGTTCAGATTTTTTAAATTTGTTACATTGTGACATTGCCATTAATTTTCCTCACTTTACTTATCCCATTGGTCTTGTCACTTCCTGAAGCAGTTCTAGAAGTTCTCTTTGCTGAGTGCCTTTACAAAACAGTGAATGCTGCTGCAAAATGTCATCCAGTGGAAAGATGAGGCAGGAGAAAGAAGAACCAAGATATATTATATACAGGTATATATTCCCTATGATGAATGTGATCATTATGTACATCCAACATGTACCATCAACTTTTTAATAAAAAATAAGGCAGGCTCATAAAACCAGCATGCTGTGTCTTCATCCACCTTAATCTCTGGATCTAGTGCTGAATCACTTCCAGCTCTTCTCCAAAGTCAAAATGACCATGAAACGTAAATATTTTGAATGGATCCAGGACATCAACTGAGCCATGACGCACAGTTAAAAACAGTCATGAGAGCTGGCTTCCAAAACTGCTTCAGAAAATGGCAAGAATGATGGGCAAAGTGCATTCAAAGCCAAGGGAAAGATTTATGAGGGGGACTAAAAGTGATGTGTCTTTCACTATAACGAATTTTTGTTTATACATAATTTTTTCATTCACATCACATTAAAACAATAGATTGAAATTATGGAATTTCAAATATTTTTCAGCTTCACATGATTTTTCTCATATCTTCAAAAACTTTTTCCAGATAAGATGATTGAACATAGTTAAATATATAAGGCCAAAGTCAAGTACAGTAAGTATAGCAGAAGCAGGAATTCTGTGCTCTGTTGGGACTCTGCCTTCTAGCACCTAGTCATCTGATACTCTTTACACCTGTATTGTCATTCTTAGAGAAGCACATAAAACATTGACACGCTACTCATTTTTCCTCCAAAAACTAAGGTATTAGTAATATTTAGACAAGAAAAGACCAGGGGACACTGGTGTTTTCCAAATTCTGGAAACAATCATCATCAATCAAAACCCAGTCAGGAAAAAGAAACCTCTTCCATTGAAAGGAAGAGTGTTTTCTTTGGTGCTAGTCCAGTCATACTCCTTAACAGACAAGGTGTGCCCGGGGCAGACATTTTGAACTAATTAGATGAAATGTAGAGACTGAAATCAGGAACTTTAGAAGACAAAGGAATCGACTTGAAAGAGAAGATTGAAAATAAAACATAGATGTTAATCAAATAATGGCTAGAAATGGGTTGGACAGTAGATCGTGATATTTCCTGCAACTATTCAGTGAATAGAAACCACGAGGGTGTGAGATTTTTCAGACTAAACTTGAGTCACAGAATAAAACTGTGCACAATATCATTTAGGCTGAATGTTGCAAAAGATTTCATAATGCCAAGAGCAAATAAATTATGGAAGAGTCTCTCTCAAGGAAAGTATTGAAACCCTATTACTTGAATCATTAAGCTCCATGGACATAATGTTAGAAAATAGGGAGTTAGAACTAATTATACATTACACCCTTGGGGTAGTCCATATGTGCAATAAAAGTCATTCCTTTCTGCCTCTAAATTTTATAATTTTTGAGATTTAATTCTTCAGTGCAGGTTGATATAATTTACCTTTAGTTTTATTCTTCAAAATTCAGTAGTGTTTTCCTCCAGAATAAGGTATGATATTACACAGCTTCTATTCAAACAGTTACAACAGGTTAAGAGTTACTTAATTCCAGGGGAAAAATTAAAATACACTTCCAGAAGCTGCCTGGAGCTGGCTAGGCACTGTTTTAATTCATTTGTTCATTTGCTCTACTATAGCAGAATATCTGAGATTGGGTAATCTATAGACAACAATAATTTGTCATTCATAGTTGTGAAGACTGAAAAGTCCTAAATCAAGGTACCAAAAAGTTCAGTGTCTGGAGAAGGCCCACATCGCCACTTCTTAGATGGTATCTTGGTACTATATCCTCTCAGGGGAAGGAAAAGAGCGCCCTCAGAGGGCAAAGGATGGAAGAGCAAAATAGACCTAGCTAGTTCCCTCCAACCCTTTCCTCAGAGCACTAATCTATCCATGAAGATGGAGACTCCATGACCTAATCACTTCCCAAGGCCACACTTCTTGCTACTATTGCATTGGGAGTTGTATCTCATTCTGAATTTTGGAGGGACGCAAACATTCAAACCATAATCCTGGGAGTACATCAGATGTACCCCATGCAGACAACAAGCCATCCTGATCAATTTCTTCTTTTAGAAGTAGTTTCCATGGTCAGGAAGAGGATGGGACAGTGGGGCTGGGGAAAGATGATGTCATCAGAGGGTTGGACAGAGCAGTTTGGGGGCTGAAGAAGCCAAAGCAAGAGGCCACACAGATGGATATATTCACCTGTTCCAAGTCTTAAATCCCAGGGTGACTTAGAAAGAGGGAAGTTTTACTCTAAAAGCCCCAATAAAGTGCCCTGTACACAAAGAATCAGCTTGAATACTTGTTAACCTCCAAAAGATCCACTGTCCATTGTATCTAAATATTCAAGAAAAAACTTTGTGCCATGCTTTGGTTTGAACAACTGCTCCCCCAAAATTCATGTTGAAATTTAATTGCTATTGAAATAGTATTGGAATGTAGATCCTTGAGGGGTGTTTGAGTCGTAAGGACTCTCATAATCAATAGATCGATTCCCTTATTGTAGTAGTGGGTTTGTTACCACAGGGGCGAGCTCTCTCCTCTTGTGGGCTCACTCTCATTTTGCTCGTCTGTCATATGGCACCTTCTGCCATACAATGTTGGAGGGAAAAGGCCTGCATCAGAAGCTAGCCTTGAATCTTGGACTTCACAGGCTCCAGAACTGTGAGCCAATAAATTTCTATTCATCATAAACTATTCAATCCGTGACTTTTTCTACAGTAGTAGAAATCAGACTAGGATACAGTGTTTACAACTCCTTCCTCCATTAATTTCTCTCTAAGGATCACAGATATAACCTGAAAAACGGAGCAACAAAAGCAACAGAACTTTTAGCACATTAATATAAATTGACACTTAAAGTGTTTGACTACTGCAAGAAAATGGCCATTTTAGTTTATGAATTCAGCTCATCTGAGGGATATTTTTTACTCAAGAAAACAGCAAAGACTCTTATGCCCATTGCAGCACTGTTCACAATAGCTAAGATGCAGAAGCAACCTCAGCAAACTACAGCAAATGAATGAATAATGAAATGTTGTTTATACATACAGTCGAATATCACTTAGCTTTAATGAAAAGAATGAAATGCTGCCATTTGACACCCCAGGTGAGCCTGGAGGACAGTGTGTTAAATGAAATAAACCTATCACAGGAAGACAAATGTGCATAGCTGCAATTATATATGGAATCTAAAGTAGTCAATCTCACAGAAACAGTGAGGAAAATAATGACTGCTAAGGGGAAAGAAAATGGGGAGAAGCTGGTCAAGGGGCATAAAGTTTCTGTTATGTAAGATGAGTGCATGCTATAAATATGCTGTACAATACAGTTACTCTAGTTAACAATACTACAGTGTGTGCCGAACGGTCCGTTAAGTGGGTCTGTCTCACGTTAAATATTCTTAACAAAACAAAAAATTAGTCATTATAGGTAACAAATATAAAATGCCATGATAATGCCTGGTTTGTAGAAAAATCAATAAAATTGACCCCTAATTTGTACTATGAAAAAAAAATAAATCTGAGAACCTATATCAGCTGGCCAGTGGAGGAAAGGGATCTACAAAACGAATAAAATAATCAGGAAAAAAAAGCTTGTTTGTTTTGGTTGCTTTCTAACTACATTCAATGAATATTGTTTGTTCAGCATGCAATTACATATAAATCACTCTGAACATGGTCCCACAAAATGCCTGGTTGGTTCCAGTGGAAAAAGTGTACAATCTGTAATTTTTTGCTCTCTTTTTGTGCACTTCATTATTAGTTTTAATAAGTTACTAAATACTCTGATCCTCTGTTTTCTTACCTGTGCAGTGAGGACAATCACAGCACTCATACATCAGAATGCACTTACAACATAGGAAAAGTTCCAAACAGCCAGCCCTTGTTCTCACCCACCTCAGAAATGTATAAACCCCCACACACACTGGTGGAGGAGAAAGCTTTATTAAAGCTTTTCCTTAATGTGCCCAACTGAAATGTTAGAAACATTGTTAGAAGTAATGTACCTTGGCATTATCTAACTTAAATTACTTAATATATCACAAAGGTAATTACAATTATTTGTACAAGGTATTTTTAAAATGCCTTACATTTCTACTAACTACTGTAGAAGACCAGTTTCTTAAAGAGTTAAGATACCGTGCAGCTTTAGTATGTCACACATATGCCTTATGAGGCACTTAAAGAGCAAGGCATCTGGAGTCATTAAAAACAAAACCACCTTTACAGTTTACAGAGAAATCAATGTTGTTAAGAGTTCTCCTCTGACATGTCCTCTTTATCCAGGAAGAGCATTACTATGCAAACACAGTGGACACTTCTATTTAGTCTGTTATTTATTTATTACAAATCTTTCTTGTAGTCATTTCTTTTCATTACAAGTATAATGTGTCATAGTTCTAAGATCCAATTTTTGAACAGGAAGATATGTTATTTATGATATATAACCATAATTTTATTGTACCTTAATTTTCAGGATAGATAATACATTGCATTGATAAACATTAAATATATACATTGAAAGCCTGCCTTCCATCCATCTCCTATCTACTGGTTCCCATCCCTCCATTCCACCACACATGCACACTCACTGTTATTTTCTTGACTGTTGTTGAGTGAGCCCATCAGCTACCAGCCTCAATCCCCATGCTTTCCTGAGAGTGCACAGGAATTTGAGGACCTGAATCCTCTTTCCTTGGAATGTTGGTTAGAGTTATATTTGCAACAAGCAAAAATTGCTTGCCCATCTATAACTCGGAAGTAATGAATTAGCCAAGTTCAGTGTCTTCCAGTTTAACCAAAACCCACTGCATGTGAAGCATCCACTAAGTTAGGGGATCAGGAGAACAGCAAGGTAAATAAGAAACTCCTGTGCTGTCTGCTAGGCTGTAATAACATCTGTTTTCTCTGGCTCGGGGGCCTCATGTCTTCTACTACCATCCATAAGAAATAACAGGCTAACATTAGCATATCTGAAGAATAAAAACCCAACCCCTAATAGATACTTTTTCAGTCTCTTATCCAGGTCTCATGGGCAAGGAAAAGCATGTATTTTTTTATCATCTCTTTTTCCATACAAAAGGCAGGATATTACATACATTCTCTGCATTTTGCCTTTTCTCAGTTAAAAATATATCTTAGGAATCTTTCTGTATGTAGAAAAATTCTTCAACTCTGTCTCATAGATCCACAAGATTCCAATATACAGATTTTATATTTTAACCATTTCTCTCTTGGTGGACACAGCATATTTGTATTATTTTTCCATTACAAATAGTGCTGTGATAAATAGCTTTGTACATATATTATTGTACTAGGCAGTTTTCTGTTGCTGGAACAAAATGCCCAATACTTGGGGGGGAATTCTAGATGTAAACCTTGAAAATCATGTTCATATATATGCAGATATATGGATAACATAGTTTTTAGAGGTGAACTTACTGGATCAAATGGACTTGCTGAAATATACTATACTAATACATATTCCTGCCCAGTAATTTATAAAAGTAGTTGTATTACCCACTGCCTTTTAATTCTACATAAATAAATGTTTGGATTTTTACTAGTTTGATAGATAAAGAATTATAAGTCATTGTATCTTAATTTAATTAAACTGTACTTTTCTCAATGAAGTGTGATACTTTCCCATATATTTATATTTAACATTCATTTATATTCTTTCTCAGACCTGGTTTACTTAGTCTTTTCTCACTATTATACTGCAGTATTTTTTTAGTCACCAGAATGCCTTTATGTATCAGAGATAAGGTCCTTGACTGTGATACAAATTGAAATTTTTCCTGGATTTCTTACTAGTCTTTTTACTTCCTTTAAAAATGTTTGTTATGCAGAAATATTTTTACTTGAATTTAACAAGTTTTCCTACTTTGGGACTTTTAGTTATACTTATAAAGTCATTTTGCCTACCAAGTTTATAAAGAAATTTTCCTCATTTTCTTCTAGTACTTTTGTTAATCAATAAAAATCCATAACTTACATTGGGGTTCATTCTTGGTGGTGTATAGTCTATGGGTTTGAACAATGTATGGCAGGATGTATCTGCCATTACAGTGTCATACACAGAGCTCTCGCTGCCCCAAAAATCTCACCCCAGCAACCCCCAGTAACCATTGATCATTTACTGTCTTTATAGTTTTGTCTTTTCCAACAGGTTGTAATTTGGATCATATAAGGTGCAGCCTTTTCAGATTGGCTTCTTCCACTTAGTAATTCACATTTAAATTTTCCCATCTTCTCATGACTTGACAGTTCATTTCTCTTTGGGGCTGAATAATATTCCATGGTCTGGATGTACCACAGTTAATTAATCCATTCATTGATTTAAGAATATCTTGGTTGCTTCTGAGATTTGGAAATTATAGATAGAGCTGCTCTAAAAATTCGCATACACTTCTTCACCTTTTTATCTAAATTTTGATCTATCGGGTGTTAGTCTTGGTGCACAGTATAAGTTAAAGATATAATTTCATTTTTCAGATGACTCTACAGTTATAAAATGACATTAGGTGAATAGCCTTTCTTTTTTTTTTTAATTTTATTTAAGGAGAAAAAAAGCAGAGAAAGGGTACAAGTTATACAGATTTACAGAAAAAAAATAAACAGTAGGAAATCACTAGTTAATGGATTACATATTGTCATCCTAGAAATAATTGTTCAAGTCACAAAATTAAAGCTTGTAAAGGTGAATAGCCTTTCTTTGCCCCAGTGATCTGAGAGAAAATTCCTGCATGTATTTGGGTTGATTATGGGCTCCCTATTTCTTTCCACTTGTCTCATTCCATGCATCAGTACCAGGATGATTTGTTATTGAGTCTTTGTAACCTACTGGTATCTTTTAGAGTTAGGCTCCCAGAATTAGTCTTCTTTTTCAAAATTCTTAGAGTTTTGCTTAGGAATCATCTTTTCTGGTTAAAAATTAAATATCAAAACTACACTTCTGATCTATATGTCTTGGTCCAAAACAAAGCACTATTGTTGTTTTTTATTGGAATCAATAGTTATTGGAGAGAATTCACAGTGTTAAATCTCCTTATCCAAAAATGTACCATCTCTTTTCTTTGTTCAAATATTGTTGGTGTTCTTCAGTAGGGCTCCATAGTTGTTTTTGTTCACTGCTTGTTAAACTTATTCCTTTTACCTTGTTTGTTCCTATTATAAATGGAGTTGGGTTTCCTATATGGTTTCTCTATAGTTGTTGTGTGTATATATGAAAACTATTGATTTCTGTATATTAACTTTATTCTCTATTACTACCTTACTGTTTCTAGCAGTATTTCAGTAGGATTCTCATGAGGTTTCCACACCTACAATCATAACATGTTCAGACAGTGTTTACGTTACCAGCTCCTTTCCAATTACTATACCTCTAATTTCTTTCTCTTATGTGGGTTAACAGCTTCAGCAGATGTTAAATAACAAAGTTATATAGTGAAGATTCTTGGCATTTTCTTGAGTAGAAATTTCTCCAGTGTTTCCCATCAGATATAATACTGGGGGTATACGTGTGCATGTGTATAAAATCATGTTGCAAAAATTCCTTTATTCTACTTTATTGAATTTTTATCCAAGATCAGGATTGGATTTTGTTGTATTTCTTTTTAGAGTCTGCAATTATGATTGTATTTTCATATTGTGTTTCATTTTTAAATATTTAATATTTTCACACTACTAGAAACAGTGTGAAATTGATTCTTGAATATTCTACTCCATAGTAATGTGTTACATTATAATTTTTCTATCCTTCTTAATGGAGAGTATTTTATTTAGAATGAGAGCCTTCTAGATGTTTCTTTGTTTTGTGTTCTCAGCCAGGTAGATATATCAGGAATATGGGCACTCCATAACAATAATTTGAAGATTTTCCTTACTTTTATTGCTTGAGAACACTAGAAATAGCCTTCAAATGATCTTCCACTTAAAGGTTAAGTGTGCTCTGATAGGGAAGGAACTCTTCAATTACTCTTTTCTGTGTGTTTCACAGAAATCAGTATGATTATGTTTTCTATCACCATTTTGCATACTATCCTATAGGATTTAAGTCTTACTTTCATACCATTTTATGAGAAAAGAGATGACCAGTAAGTACTACATATTGAGTGATGCTTTTACACAAATCTTCATTTCATATGTTTCAGTGAGGTCATCTGAAGGACATAAATGCACTGATGTAGACACTGTTGGAGCCAAATTCATATCCCTTCCTGGCTGCTCCATGTGCTGGCTGGGAACAGAAGCCAGCACACTTAGAAGTATGCATTGCTGTTGACTAATTCACATCAAGAACAGAACCTTGGCACTCTTGCCTCAAGAAAAAATAACTACATAACTTTATAATCCATACTTTTCTTCAGATAAGCCTTTGTCTAGACTTCAACAAAAGCTCTTCCTTACCCAACTTCTCCTGCTTTTCTGACTCTTTCAATAATCATTGGCCAAGAATCTCACACATTTCCTCTATTCCCAGGTAGCCTATAACATATAGGCCATCACCTATAATACATTATCTGTACAAAGTATTAATCACAGAATCCATGAGCATTAGAGGTACATTATGTTTTTAATTCCTTGCAATTGCCATTCACCTCACCCAAGAAATCAAAGGTCTCCCGTTGGGAGCCCAACTGTGGAAAGAGGAATGTGATGAACTTCTGAGAAGCAGCAAGGTTAATATCCTAAATGCCATTAATTCAGAGATGAAGATTAACATTCCCAAAATCAGAAGACTTGTTTTTACTTCAGTTCAAGAAGAGGGATATTTATCTGGAAGTATGGTAAGTATAGTCACCACTGACTCCACCATCATAATTTGTATTTTCACACTAGAATCATAGGACAGAAAAGTTCAGGGGAAAAAGCCTACCTTACTTCTAATTAATGAAGTCTCTCTTCCTAATATTTTTTTCATTTGTATTTTTCAATTACTACTGAACTCTATTTTCCAACTTATAAAGTTAATAATGCTAACAAATCACCCTTCGTGGATTCTGAGGGGAAAGTTAATGATACATCTGTCCTCTTCTCTTCCCCAGAATAAGACAGTCAGCCTTGAATTTGGCCATTCTTCATAAAAATATTTCTAGTTTTAATCATCAGTATGCTTTTACTTCTTCCTGTACCTCATCCTCTAATTTCCCAATTCAATTTATTCACTCCTCATACCTTCTCTCTGAGCAACCCCCCAATTTGTCCATTCCTGCTGGGATTTCCCAAGTCCTCACTCATTATACAATGTCCAGACTCTAAATGGTTTCAGCACTTCCCAACTGCTATCCTGTCTCCACCCATCCAGTCCCTCTACACTGCACTCACTTATAGGCAATGTTACTATGCATAAAAATTCTTCAGCAACACCCCACTGTCTTTTGCATAAGATTTAATATCTTCAGGGTGGCATTCAAACCCTCTGTAATCAATTTCCACCTGCCTTTTAAGCCTAACATCCACCATTTTTCTATTTTAAAAAATCTCCTACTGTTACCAAAAGAGCTTCATTGTCCCCCCAAAACAAAACAGGCCTATGCATTTTCCCATCCACATCTTTGACCACTGGGCCATTGTGTTCACTCTGCCTGAAATAGCTTCTCTCTCTCTCTCTCTCTCTCTCTCTCTCTCTCTCTCTCTGTCTCTCTGTCTCTCTCTCTTTCTCTCTGTATGTCTCTCTCTCTCTCTCTGTGTATGTCTCTTTCTCTCTCTCTCCTCTCTTTCTCTCTCTGTCTCTCTCTCTCTGTCTCTCTCTGTCTCTCTGTCTCTCTCTCTCTGTATGTCTCTCTCTCTGTGTATGTCTCTTTCTCTCTCTTTCTCTCTCTCTCTGTCTCTTTCTCTCTCTCTCTCTCTCTCTCTCTCTCTCTCTCTCTCTCTCTCTCGGTTTCTATGTCATTCTGACATTCTGTGCAGCAGTTATGTGATATCATACAATATCTTATTTTACAGACATTTCTGTCTCTACATCATCTCCCTACAATGTATGCTAAAACATAGGACTGTGTCTCAAATAGCTTGTCTCCTGTTACTTAGCATGGTGCTGGCACAGAGGAGGTGGGATTAATGAGAAGCGAATAAGCAAATAATGCATTTCTTGAGCCACATAATTGTACTGAATATGGCACAGTCTGGAGTCAAGCAGAGTTGAGAATTAATGAGGGGTGGAAGAGGAAGCAGATCTATTTTTCTATAGCTCTAATTTCCATGGAATTAAAAGAGGAGAATCAGAACTGGGCCTCAAAAGCAACAGAACCTATTCTCAAAAAGTTTGCTCCTAACTTAGACCGTGTGTACACTAGCTACCTGAATACCAAAACATTTAAAGAATTATTTAAAATGTTTCCATTACTCTAAATACCTGCTTAATGGAACTGGAATCTGCAAAATGTTTTATCCATTGGGTAGTTTCCTCTTTAAGTGTTTTCAACATTCATGTTTCAGTTAAAAAAAATAGCTCCAGAATATTCAGAAAAGTGAATGGGCAACTGACTTGCCCTCCTCCCTGTAGCCTTATCACTAACAAACGATTGTCACCCCCACCTTTGGAAACCCCCAGCTAGGGGGCAGCCCTCTCAGTGAATAGCCAAGCCATAGGAATGGGCAGAAGTTGGTGACTAAGGATGGGGCAGCAGTCACATTTGTTTCGATGTCTTCCTGGGAAGAAAACACAAAGGATTGGTTGTATTCTCATTATGCTTCTATCAAAGTTGTATTAGCCCTGACCTGGTAACTAAACACACCCAGTCATCCAGTTGTTTCCCAAGATCACCAAGAACTTAAATCCTGCAATTGGAAGGAGGAGAGTACAGGGAAAGTATGACCAGGACAAGAAATCATGATCAGCAGGAGAAGCGGGGGGAGGAGGACGGTGGAAGTGAGTGGTTTGTGGCAGCTGTGCAGGGACAGCTTTGCTAGGGAAGTGAGAAGACAGGACAGACAGTATCCTGGCAGCTTGGACTCTCCAGAAGCAGGATAGAAGGCAACATGGCTAACGCTGGGGAATCCCACTTAATTCACATAAGTTTAAGGTCCTCAACTGCCACCAAATGCATAAATGTCTGCTTTCATCCTCCCCTTCCTTCCATTCCTTGTTCTCCCCTCTGGTCCAACTCACAGCTATTTATCATTCCCTCTTCCCCCTCTCTGCTCTCTTATCTTGCAAAGTTGGTAATGGGCTGCGTCTCTCAAAAAATGAGGGAGACACTGCTCTGGTCACTCACTGCTGATGAGACACCTGCCATAAAGGGATCTGCATGGAGAAGTACAATGATAGACACCCCTCCACTGGCCCCAGAATCAGCTTGTGAAATGTGACTCTGGAAAGAGGCATGTCTGAAGATAACACCTCAATATATTTTCACCCCTCTTCAGCCTGAGCATTCCCCCCCCCCATGGCCATTTCCTCATTCAGTAGTGCTCCCAAGGCACCTAAGCCTCCTGAGACATGTTATGTTACCAAATGCTCTCAGGTGTTCCAACCCACTGAGCCTCATGTTCTACAGATTTAGAGAACTGCTGGAGCTGCGAGGCAACCCACACACATGCAGGCACACACATACACAAACACACACACACACACACACACACACACACACACACACACACCATTAGGGCGAGAGAATCAGAAAGACAGGTGACTCCACAGGGTAGGAGTGTACTCTACAGAACAAAAGCGGGATCTGGGAGACTCTCCTGGATTCAGCCACTCACCTGTTCCCAAGTTCCAGGGAGCAGCTACACTCTCCTGTGAGGAGGTGAGGCAGGTGATCAGGGGTGCAGCTGTCTCCCCCATGCCCTGGGCTATGCCTCTGACTGTGGGACAGAGCCTCATCTTAGGAGCTCTCTATTGATTCCCTTTACCTTCTCCTGTTCGCAGCACCATCAGCAAAGATCTCAATAGAGACTCAATTGTGAATTTGGAGGAAGGAGCAGGTGAAAGTCTTTAGGTAGTTAGGGCACATGTGACTAGGAGCCTCTTCTCTTCCCCTTTAGGGTCTCAGAAGGAAACCCTGTAGCTACCCAGATCCCTCCTTCTTCCAGTCAGGTTTGGCTGTGGCTCTGAGTCCCTTCCTTGGTGGCAGATCACCAACCTGTTTCTATTATGCCTATCATTTCCCAAGACTCTCCTATTCGAAAGTGAGGACATATTGACTCCCTATTTCCCATCAGATAAATAAATAATCAGCACCTCAGTTGAGCTACTCAAGGGTGGCCATGCTGACTTGGGTCCTGAGAAGTCAGCAGAGATCTCAGAGTTCTACCCCCCAGCTGTCTTTGGAACACAGCATAAAGCAGTCCATGAGTAAGGCAAGGTCCTGCAGGAGGCACCTTCTATCATTCACACAAACCCTGAGACATACAACACTATGTCATGCATGTCCACCTGGGAAACTTGTGGGGAGTCCTCAAGGTTACCTGTGGTAGGTCTCTCAGTGAAAGAATGGGAGTTCATGAAGTTCGAGCTGTTCTTACCACTCTCTGTCCCTCAGGCTTGGACACCAGGCAAGCACAGGTCATCGTCCTGTCCTCCGGGACCAAGTGCATCAGCGGCGAACACATCAGTGACCAGGGGTTGGTGGTCAACGACTGCCACGCAGAAATCGTGGCCCGGCGGGCATTTCTCCACTTCCTCTATGCACAGCTGGAGCTGCATCTGAGGTAAAGGGGCCCATCCTTGCTAGACAGACCTCCACTGGAGAACAGCCAGGGAGCAGAAGGGGGACACAACCAGTCCAGACACATCAATGCCTTTATCGTGGCCAGTTTCCTACAGAGGGTGAGCAGTTACCCGCCATGAAGCATCCGTCTTTATCCAGACTTGAGATATCTTTCACATACCACACAGGCCAATACAATGTTAAACATCAGGAGTCTTCCTCATTATCCCACACTTCTCACCAAGACATACCCTGTTAGCCTGTGAGTTACATACACACATACCTCCACACAGGTGCCCATATACAGGAATGCACATGGGGAAACATCCTGTCACAGTTCATTTGATTTTTTTCCTATTAAAACATTGACAAATAGCTATAGCATCTCACAAGTCAAAATTTCCTTACTGAGGCTCAGATGCATCTAGAGTCAAGCAAATCACTAGACAGCTGTTCCTTGACTTTGTATACTCTAAGTCCAAATATTAATGGGACAAAGATAGGATCCAGCTCTAAGATCAGCTAATGGAGTACAGAGGTATTCCTCAAAAGGAACAGCAACACAGATCTGGCCTCAACTTTGTCTCTTTAAACTGTAAGTTTCAATGAAGGCATTTCTCTTCCCATCACCAGTCCCTAGTTATTACACCTAGAACTAGCCATGTGTAGGTAGGCAGGTAAGAAGAAAGGAAAAGAAAGAGAGGAATAGAGGAGGTAAGTATGGCGAAAAGAAAACAGAGAGACACAGAAATAGAAGAATGAATTCCTTGTCTCTTGGGAATGAAAGTCATTGCTCTCTCTGAATGCCATAACTGCACTGATTGAACTGAACGTGTGACGTGGCATGGATCAATATACCTGCTCCCTATTCTGTGTAAACTTCAAGCCATGGAAAGGTGCCACATTGAAGTTGACATCTGTGCTAAATTTTGACAAAACTGTCTCCATTTCAAGCAGTATCCATGGTGCAATATTTGTGCAGAAGTACCTCCTTCCTCCCTTGTCAGCCTTGTTTTAAGGATTTCTCAGTCAAGCAAACCTTATGAGAGCTCAGAATTTTCACAAGACTTGCCAATACCATCTCTTAAAGGCTCAGAGATGGGCTACCATTATATTTCCTGTCCCCAGGCCTTGTCCCTGAGGAGACAGGCTATTTCTCCTGAACAAGTCTCATGGAAGCATCTCTCACTAAGAAGTGTGATTGCAATACACAGTGCATATTTACATTTTTTTATCTTTTTTTTTTTTTTTGTCTTTTTCGTTTTTATCAGTACCGGGGATCGAACTCATGGCTGCCTGCTTGCAAGGCAGGCACTTATGCCGCTGAGCTAAATCCCCAGCCCCTCATATTTACATTTTTTATATGTATTTCAGTAAAAGACACATTGCCATTAATCCCCCTGCAAAACACTCCCTCTTGATTCTAACATAGTTATCTCATTTTTCTTGTCCTTTTCTGAAGCAATTCTGGAAGTCACTTTTCATGAGTGTCTTTATGAGGTGTGGTTTTACATATACACACACACACACACACACACGCACACACACATGCACACACACACACGGCAAATGCTGCTGTTGAATGTCATCTAATTGAAAGGTAGGCTTGTAAAACATTATGGTGTGTACTGATTTACCTTTGTATCACATCTGGAAGCAGGTCGCTTCCAGCTCTTCCCCAAAGTCAAAGTGGTCATGAAAGGTAAACATTTTAAATTGATTCAGGACATCCAGGCAGCTATGACAACACAACTAGTGACAGTCATGAAAGAAGATTTCCAGAACTACATCATAAAGTGGCAAGAACAATGGGATAAGTATGTTCAGAATGAGAAGTATTTTGGGGGAGATTAATGACAATGTGTCCTTTATTGCATTATGTTTTTTTAAAAAAAATTAAATATTTACCATATTTTTCAATCATATTGCATACAACATAATTGTACACCATACTTTCTAGTCCTCCTGGGTAAGTCCATCCTCCCTGCTCACATTCTCAATATGTTCCGTTTTCTAGACCTAGTTCTCAGGAAATGTGCCCCCAAAAGGCTATTAATAGATTTTGAGATGGGACCTGTTTCTGGGCTCCATCTCCAAGGACATCTTGATAAGGATTCTCTACACTAAAGAAGCCAATCAGACCCTAAGTCATGAGCTCCAGTGTTGAAATTGCCAGCATCCATGGCAGCTTGTCCTTACCATGAAAGCAGACTGCCTCCTGGGCTGGTATCTCTTTCTAAGACACCTTAAACAGAAACAGAAATGCGGGCAGACTTGAGCATATGACACCTCTAATGCATTCTTAGGCTGAGCTATTTAGTCACAATGGTTTGATTCCTGTATCTTCATCAGAATGTCCCTTCCTGCCTTGTATAGCTGCCCTGTGCAGCAGTGCCCTCAAATCCACTAATAACAGGATCTCAGGGGGCTTTTAGTGAATGGCTCGTTCATGCCCATTAGATATGCAGGAGTCACACAAAGGAAGAAAAGCCCAAGTAAATGGCAAACAGACTCGAATAAAAGCAATACCTTAATACACTCAATTAATTTTTATCTGAGCTTTGAGCAGTGAATAGCAGCCTGAGATATTGCCGCATTCATTCACGAGGCCTGCCCAGAGGTCGGCCAGACTTAGAAATCTCACCAAATGAGAGAAGAAAGATTTCTCCTGAATGTCCAGCCGCTCCATTGGAAATATTTCCAAGCACTCCTACATCCTGCTTGTGTTACAGAGGCAACTGAGCAAGCATTTATCAAGAGCTGGCTGTGTGCTGGGTTCTGTGCTGCCAGCTTGGGGGAGGGAGGTGTTCAAAGACAACTGCACCCTGATCCCCGCCCCACACAGGGGCACAGGTTACTACCCTCTGCAACAGAATGCCAGTTAGCTCCTGGGAGTCTCCACAGTCTTCCAGGGCATTCCTTGGGCAGACAGAGGGTGGATGGCACCCAAAAAGCAAAGGCTCAAAAGCAAGAAGACTGGTTGTCAACCTCAGGGTTTCCCGGGGAGAAAAATGTGTGTTCCGCTGACTGTGAGGTCTCAGGGTCAGTGAAACAGAGTCCATCAGCAATGGGGCAGAATGAGTGAAAACAGCGAGGGTGACAGAAAGCAGACTGCGGGAAACCAGGGCACGCCAACTCTGGGAAAGGATCAAGAGCCACAGATACCCCTGTAGCACCCTTCCATACCCCTGCAGCATTTCCCCTCCTTGTCCAAGCCGGGGCTCTCAAGTCTGAGTTTAGGAGGCTGCAGAGGGGGATTTTTAGAAGCAAAAGGCACAGATCCTGCAAGCTTTGAAGGAGACTTGATTTCTTCTTGATCTATCCTAGATAAGGGTTGCTACACCCACCTACCCACGCAGGTGACCAAGCTGAGCGATTCCCTCCCGCATGCACCTAACCACCCACCTGTGCTTTTTTTTTTTTTTTTTTTTTGAGAAGGGGTCAAAGTTGCAATCCTCTGACCTAAGCTTCCCAGAGTGCTGGAACCACAGGAATGTGCCACTACACCTGGATCCAGCCACCCTGTTAAGACCCCTTTTCTCTTGCTGATGCACATAAACACATTGGTAGCCAACACTGTGTCACATCAATAGTCCACTGAAATATACTGCCATGCGGAGTGTTTGCAAATCCACAGGATTACAGCTTTGTAAATTGTAGCTACAGGCTCTGTAAAAGATAAGCTTGAAATGTAAATGTGAGGGTAGAGTGAACAGTGCAGGATTTCTGCCGTGTGTGTTTGCTTTCATGGATTTCATTGCAGCCCATTGCTGAAGCATTCATGAAGGGGCAAACCCAGAACAGACTGTAAAGAAGGGGAAAATTGGGAAATAATTCCACAAAGCAAGACAAACACATTCACCTGGTTGAAATCCTTCTGGCTGAGTTTGTAATAAATGACCCAGATCCTCTTTATGACCCTAGCAAGCGACGAGAAGACTCAGAGCGATCAATATTTGTACGTTTAAAGGAAGGAGGCTACAGACTTCGAGAAAACATCCTCTTCCATCTCTATGTAAGCACATCACCCTGTGGAGACGCAAGACTCAACTCCCCGTACGAGATCACCACGGACTGTAAGAAACAGCACTTTTTTTTTTTTCTTTTGTAATTAACAAACAATGCCAAGCTCCCCTTTATCCCTCTAGATCCCATTCTGGGCTACCTTGGCCCGGAAGACTTGTTTGCAGGTGGCTATGGCTCTAAGATGCTAGAAGTATATCACAATTAACTAGATAATCATAGCTCCAAAATCATAGTCCGCAGTGCCCAGATCATTGGTAGAAAAGTAGTTTGAGGTCTAAAATTAGCTACTTAATTGCCATAATCCTCTGCTTCATTTTAATAGGTCAGATAGTCCCTCCATCCCAGGCTGGAAAATGGAATGAATATGGCAAATGAGAATTACATGGAGTGCTAGCAACTTCAAACTGGCTCTGTTTGTCTTTATCTGCAACTTTGGGGAGAATAAAGCTCAGCTTTTGTAACAAATTCAGCTTTGACAAATGACCAGCAAAAATGCTGTCCATTACTGAACACTTGAGCAGGACCTGCTCTACTTATGTCACTTAGTAGAATCCAAGAGAAAGCACCAAGATGCCCCGCCACCCCACCCAGTCATCCCCATCAGCAGAGTGGCCACACTGTGTTCCAGAGTTACAGACCAGAAGGCCACACTTTGATGTCGATGATAACAGTGTCTCCATGACAAGAGTCAAAGGCATGGCTTCACTCCTTTCTTTAAACCTTGTTATGGAATTCTATTATTGGTGCTACTTGCATATGTTTTGCACTTATATGTGTGCATGTATGCATTTATATACCACACACACACATTCACTCATACTCTCTCCCAAACTCATTCTAGAAAGACCCTAGGAAAATATTCCTACAAAGGCAATGAAAGTAAATATATGTACAGTGGTACCTCAGCTCACAAACTTAATTCTTTCCATGATCCTGATTGCAACCTTAATTCGATGAGAACCAAATGAAATTTCCCCATCAGGTCAGCATTGAATCTAACCATTGAATTTGTTTTGGTTCTTATCCAATTCAGTTTTCAACCAGAATTGTGGGAAGAATTAAGTTCATGAACCAACGTATCAATGTTTATGTATTTCTACTACCTAGACATAGTCACAGTCAAATTTTGTGGTTTTGGTTCCAGTTAAAAAACTATATAAAAAATATTTCACCAAAAAATACAATAAGTATGTGGTCCTAATAAAGGTAGTAAAACATTGAAAAGTTCATTTTATGCTCATGAAATCTCCAGTAGAAAAGCAATGGACTATGTACAGTTATTTAAAGGGTTGGTTTGACCTCTGACTCCTCATGTGGAAAACTACATTTGTGTATGAATGATGAAAGTCAGGAAAAAGGAATATCTATCGAATGCATTGTGTTCCAGGCTTCTCATGAATACTTCCATCAAAAATAAAGAAGATACAGGGAGGGTATAATAGTGTTCTTAACCCTATTGCGCTGACCCTGAAATTGGTTGCTGGACCAGAGAAATTCCTTCTCCTTTCACACACAGAGTTTCTATCTCTATAAGGGAAATCTTTTTACATCGCTTGAAAAGCAAACTGGAAAATCAAGTCAAAATAAGAATTTAGAAAAGAGAACTGTCTTAGTATCTTTTCTCTTGTTGCTGAGACAAACTACCCAACACCCAAAGTTAAAGGAGAAAAGGTTTATTTGACTGACAATTTGTAAACGTCTCACTCCGTAATAGACTGGCTTCAAGGCTGGGTGGTTTGGCAGGGGAGCACCACAAAGGAGAACAGTCCACAGCACCCACAAGATAGCAAAAGAAACAAGAGAGGAACCAGTTCATGGAGGCCAGAAGATAGCAAAGCACCAAGGGGGCTTAACAGCATCTCTCCACCCCTTAAACTTTATCTAGATTGCTGGGATTAGGGCAGCACCAGACCCATTCAGTGGTCTGATTAGTCATCACACACTTTTAATCCCAGCATTACACACTCTAGATGCAGTCACGTCTGAAAAAGTCCTATGACTGCATGAGGCTTTAGGGGGACATCCAGACACAAACCATAACAGGAATTAATTAACTAAACTGTCCTCAGGATAGTGAAAGGGTGGCCTGGGCAATATGAGAAGCACATAATCCCTATGCAGGCCTTGGTGAAACCACAGAGGCTATCCATTTACTACTAGAAAGAAAATCAAAACAGCACTGATGCATTTTCCATGGAAACATCAGCCTGGAGCTATATGATACAATCTTTCCTTATGTAATGGTGAAATCTGATCCATTTACTAATAGACAGCTACTAGGAATTAGCTCTCTGTCTTTTCTTGGAAGGTTTGGTATCTTGAAGCTCAGCCAAGGGACCCTCACACTGTGGAAAGAAAAGTCTTCTGAGACATTTAGGACTAGACCTACTTTATCCAGCTTCCTCCTTGGCCCATGTGTCCCCAGCAGGAGTCAGGAAAGGGCTGAGTGAGGACAGCAAGAAGCTTGGCCGTGGCTTAGACTTCCTGGTCTCCCCTGGGGATAGTTTCGGTCCATCAAGCTTCCCTCGTCTCTGTACATCAAGCACCAACTGTGGCCTCACCAGCTCTCTGAGTTCTAACTTGCAATGTTGGCAGTTTAGAAAAACAAACAGATACATTCTCACAGGCACCCTGGGGTTCACTTCCAGGCACAGATGTCTTTTATTTCATGGTGCTTTTAAGGAGAGGCAGGTGCTGGTAGGAGAAAAAATAAAGCATTTTCCTCCCATTTTGCAATAGATATGTCAGGCAAAAAAGGAGATGCTGTTCCCTGAGTTATGCCTCTGAATTAGGACTGATATCTCCCCAGCTCTTCCTACCTGGGGAGCAGGGAAAAGTCAACCACTCAGTGAGCTTGTAAAGTGGACTCAGTCAGCCAAAAGCTACTCTGCTTCCCCCCTATTCACTCAGCGAGGACAAGTAATTCAGATGCCTGGTGTCTCTGCTTGGAAGGAGCCTTCAGAGAGACTGCTCAGCATCCCTCACAGCTTCTGAGAGAGGAAAACACTCTCAGGAGCAAACCCTGCAATCTCAGACTTAGAGAAATTCCCTAAGCTCCACTTTGCAAAAAGAGAGCAGGAAGCACTCTGTTACTAGAGTAGTGTTCTTTCTTGCTATTTTTTAAGGAGGGCTGAACTGCTTGATAAGGGATTGTGAGTGACAAGGTCTTTGATCTGATGAGCTCCTGCTAGGGTCAGCTGTGGTGACAAGCCCCTGCAGGAAGGCTTGCTAGAAAAACAAATACCAGTAAGAGCTACACATGCCTTCTGCAAACCACACCATCTACCCCCCACTGCACCCCAGAATGTTGAATCTTTAAAAGGCCCAGACTCATGTTACCTCCAGACCAAGAATCCATGCTCCTAAGTGAAGTCCCAGGGACCATGTTTCCTAGACCAGCTGTCCCCCACAGGTCACTGTCATATCATTATGCTCACAAATGCAGAGACTGCAGGGCACAGATTTGCTCAGTGCCTGCTACTGAAATCTTCGCTGGGAATATATGGAGCTCATCCTAAACTAAAGGAAACTGGACTCGTGTTCTCTACATTCCTGGGCTTCTCATTCTCTCCAGCACTGTGCCTGGCTAAGACTGCAGCTCTTTTTTCTGACTCTCAATTTGTCTGCATGAGCCACTATGAACTCCACTTGGGGCCTACAGCATACTTAACTCCATCAACCTTCCACTGTGCTAGAATCCTCTCTCCCTCTGTCTCTCTCTGTCCCTCTGTATCTCCCCCCCCCACTTCCTCCCTCTTTCTCCCTTCCCCCTTCTTTCTATCTCATGAATATACATTCACATGCACATAAACATACATGCACAAACACATCTATGTATATGAGCACATATGCACACACACATGCATTAGTATATATCCACACACTCAGTGCCTCAAAATCTATAAACACAACTCATATATGTTCAAGTTTAGAAACTTGAACACATGGCCTAGACTGTGCCTATTCCTTTCAAAGAATGAACAGGAAATGGGCTATACTAAGAAAATTTTCTAGAAATCTCAGTCATTCAAATACCAAATAATCAGGAGGCCAAAAAAGAACAGAGCCTGACTTGAAATTTCTAGGAACATATTTCCAACTCCCTACCAGCTCTAGAGTCACTGCTTTCCACCAGGGACTTCTCTGGCCAAGCAGCTGTTGTCCAGGCTGAGTCTTCATGAGTTCCCTGAGCCCTTGTGGATTGAAGTCAGCTAGACTCCCTGAGGCTCAGAGTCAGGGGCTCTAAGTATTAAGAGATGACATGGACACTGATGTGGTCATCATGTCCAACTTACCTTCACTGGCTATTGTTAGAAAAAGTCTAAATTCTGAGTTTCATTATTTTCTACCAAAACATTTATCCAAGTCATTCATGGAGGCTTTGATATGGTATCAGTGCCAATTGGCTCATGATACTTAGGGAAATATGTTGCCTGTAAGTTTAGGAATTAGATTGGATTGTTTCTAAACCTGGTTTATCTCTCAGGGTCACCTAAGAAACTTTTAAAAATTCATGTTTCTACCATATGCTATTTGTCTGAGATGCTGCTGCATAGGGGTAGAGAGAAGCTCACATATCTGCAGTTTTCTGAGCATCAGTCATATTTCAAGTCACTAGATTTGAATTCCCTTAAATTATCTCCTGTCCAAATTGGGCATTTATTTTTTGCCGGCTTAGTGGAGGGTCTTTGAAGAGAGGGTGATCCAGCAGAGTACTTGCATAAGGCCAGACAGAGCCAGGCAGGAGGGACTGACCTGTCACCAAGTGGGCAGGTGAGAAGGCTTTTACCTATGCATTGCATGCGTTGTGAAGGAAAGGTTGCTTTCGTGACATCCTCTGCAGACTGAGGTCTTTCATTTCACACAGCCCAGAGCTCGTCTGTCCATCTCGGCTCCAAAATGCTAAACCATGTGACTTCCTCCCTCCATGGGCCAAGGTTAGTCAAGGGGGCACAAATGGCTAAAAGGCATTTCTTTACTCAGCTATGAAAGGACACTGTTTCTAGGTCAGAGTTGGAATTTTGACAACTGTCCTTGAGCAGCTTAAAAGCACCAGCTACTGCCAAGGAGAGAAAGCTTCCCCAGACCCACAAGGACCATACTATTTCCTAAGTAGTTCTGGAGGCCTGAGCTGGAACCCAGGCTGTCATCCGACATGTAAGATGTCAACAACCTTATTGAAATTCTTCTTATTGTGGCTTTTAAATAACCCGGTAAATGTAGCTCTTATTTCCATTGTCCAAAAATTTAACAGACTAAATTATACAATCTGTCTTCCATGTGCCATGCCATGACAAATAGCAAAGTCTTGTTATACATTTATCTATAAATAAGTGCTTAATACATTCATTCTAATCCGATTCCATTCATTACATAAATTGTCAGTTTAGGAGGCCAAGCAAAAACCCTGTAAGGTCAAGGAATCTAAAATGTATTCTTTAAATTTCTAGCTTCAGATTTCCTATTAAATTACAGAAACATGCAATATATGACCATTTTCATAAATTGTAAGATAATCAATATTAATGGCCTCGTACTTCAACATCATCACTGTCATTATCATCAAATAAAACAAAGATTGCCAGCATGATTATATGATAAATACTGTACATATTACTATTGTAATGAATGTGGGTTTCTTCACAGATGTGCCTGGTAGGCTACACATTTTGAAGAGATTTTGAAATTTTAAAGTTTATTTAGGGTTTAAAAGTATTTTTTCCCTTGTCATATCATTGTGGTGGATTTTAAATTTTGTGTGGGGATTTGTTTACTTTTAGTTTTGGCGCCCGCTCTCCCCTATATCATTGTAGCAACTACACATAAATCTTTTTTTTTTTTATTTTTATTTAAGGAGAAAAGAAAAGAAAGAAAAAAAAACAGTGAAGGGGTACAAGTTATACAGGTTTACAGAATAAAAAAATGCGCAGTAGGAAATCACTAGTTAATGGATTACATATTGCCATCTTAGAAATAATTGTTCAAGTCACAAAATTAAAGCTTGTAGAGTGGACATTCCAACAATGATACTGCAAACAGTTCTGTTCAATGATCCAATAAAACTCTGTGATATCATTTTCTATCTTATACTTTTAAATATACATGCAGTTATATAGTTTAGAGCACTTTCTTTTCCTCTCTTTTGTACAGTGACTATTACACATTTTGGGTTTCATTGCTCCCACAGTTCTTGTTGCTTTTTTGGAAGAGAGTAAAACCAAATGTGACATAACAGAACAGAATCGGTCAAGTCAAAAGGGTGGACATAATAGATAATATAAAAACATAATACAAGGTGATCAACAATGGTTACCATAATGCCTCCCGCTATTTCTAATAGAATTGCCTATATCATTAGTTGTAATACAATTGAACAAAACCGTAAAGAATAAAACCGACAAAACCAAAACATTGGAGATATTGTAGGTCTTCAAAAGTAGATAAAAGTCAACGAGAATGGGCGTTATAATGAATCTCATTATCTTCTCAGCTGATGCCTAAACTTTCGAACCTGATACTATCCAGCAAAACAGAATATAGGAACCTCAGTCAAAAACAAGATGGTGAGAGTAATACAGGGCTTCAAATCGAGATAATAGAAAGTCAAAGTGGGTTACTATATTATATCCTGCTATATTTTTCCCTGTAATTAAATGGATAAAAATAAAAAAGTAAATAATGGAGTGGAGATTGAGAAAAAAAGAGGGCATAACAGCGAAACAGGGCAGATCAAAACATAACCATTTAAGCAGAATAGTGTTTCACCACCAGCTAATCCTGACCCAAAAATGGTTACCATATTGACTCCCTCCCTGAAGTCCTTGAGTACAACTTCATATACTGTAGCATTAAGTATATCAAAACAATGTAAATCCATTTAAGAGAATGACAGCATTATAGAGTATTTAGAATCGACTAACAGAAAATGAACAATGGTCTCTGTATAATCTCCTTGTCTTTAAAAGGTTTTTTTCTTATACTATCGTACATAGCAAAATCCAATAAGATACAACCTGTTTAGACCATTGGAGACAGAAGAACAAAAGCTAGATGAGACTTCAAAACAAGATGGTACTAAATCAGCATTACCTATTAAGATGTCATTTTCTCCAAAAAAAGCTGTTCCTATCATCCAATCTTCTCTGTCTCATTTCTGTTGAGCTCTTTTTCTGTCAGTAGCTGTCAGTTTGTCTTCTTCGTTTTGTTCTCTGCTCTATTCGTTGTGGCCTCCCCGCCCCTATTTCTGGGTTCTTTGTATTTTTCTTTTTTTAGAATATCCTGCAATACTTTCTGTAGGGTTGAATTGGTGGTTGCAAATTCCCCCAGTTCCTCTTTATCTTGGAAGCACCTCGTTTTTCCATCAATTTCCAGGGACAGTTGTGCAGGATATCTCAATCTTGGCTGTAGATTATTATCTTTCAAAGCTTGAATTATTTCTCCCCATGCTCTTCGTGATTTGATGGTTTGTGAAGAGAAATCTGCTGTAATTTTGATGGGTCTTCCCTTGTAAGTGATCTGTTTCTTGTCTCTTACAGCTTTTAATATTCTGTTCTTGTATTGAATTTCTGGAATTTTTATTATTATATGTCTGGGTGTTTCTCTGTTAGGGTTGTAGGTAGCTGGGGTCCTGTATGCCTCATACATTTGAGTATCTTTACCTTTTGCTAAATTAGGAAAATTCTCCTGGATTATTTCTGTGAGTAGCTTTTGTAGTTCACTTGTTTGTGTCCCTACTTCTTCTTTTATGTTCTTAATCCTTAAGTTATGGCTCCTCTTATCATCTTCTTGTCTTTGTATTATTGCTGTGTGTTTCTTTGTTATTTTTAAGAAGTTTTTCATTTCATTCTCCCATGTTTCAAGTCTGCCCTCCAATTCAGATAGTCTGTCCTTAGTTTCTTTCAAGCTGTTATGCCAGTCTTGGGTAGACTTCTTGATTTCTTGATAGTCCCTTTGCACCTGCTTCACATACTCAATGCTTTCTCTGTTTTCTCCATCAAGCAATTCTCCCCTCTTTTTCTGTTCTTCCACTCCACCATCTGCTTTTTCCTGGGTGGTGCTTAGCATTTCTCTAACTATTCTGCATACTTCTAGCTTCAGGTCATTGATAACTTCATTCCTGAATTGGTCTATGAGGCTCTCTAAATGGCGCTTAATGTATGTTGGTACAGTGTCCACTTTTGCCTGATTCTCAGGATTGGGGGTCGAGGAGCCTTTTTTGTTACTTCCCTTCCCCATATTTTCTTTTCCTTATGAAATGTAATCTTACACAGGAGGCCCGGCTTCCCTGCCTGTCAGCTACAGCCTGATCAAATTGCGCTGGCTAGTTGTTCCCGCCCACCGCTGCGCCCCAGGGAGTTGCGGAGGAGGCAGCCTACGCGGAAGTCGGTCGCTCCTCCGGGCCACCGTCAGGCTCTGGGATCTGGGTTAGGCCAGCCTAGGGGGTCCGCGAGCAGCGTCCCTCCGGCCAGGCACCTTTCACCAATCCCGTCCGAGAGGGAACCGTGCGGCTGCAGTTGCCACCGCGCCCTGCTCTTACAGGACTGCCCGCGCCCAGAAAATCCTCCGCTGGAGTCAGACTGCGGTAGGGAGTCAGTTCCTCGCTCACCTCGCCACCAGTCAGCCTTCCTTCCTGTCCGTCGCGTTTCCGACTCCGTTCCCAGACTCCCGTTCCCGAGCTCGGCGGTCGCGTCTCTCCTTGCTGAGCCGCTGTGGAGGTAGCCGGGCGCCTGGCGGCGGGAAATCCAAACCGCGGTTTCCGATGGCGTGGGGACTCCGTTCGGAGACGCCCGTTCCCAGAGCTCGGCGGTCGCGTCTCTCCTTGCTGAGCCGCTGTGGAGGTAGCCGGCCGCCGCGCGGCGGGAAATCCAAACCGCGGTTTCCAATGGCGCGGAGTCGAGCCTCCACACCGAGATTTTTCTGTTCCTATTTTAGCGCCAGGACTGTATTCCAAGTTGGATTCTCTCAGCCCAGTTTGTTCCTGAGTCAGCAGAGCATATCTCTACTGGTTCGTATCTCCTTAGTCCGCATCATTCCTGGCCTCTGAGCCGAGCCTTTAGAGAGCGTTCAGTAGTTGCTGTTGTCTGTCCGCCATGTTCTCCAGAGTCCCTACACATAAATCTTTAGCTACCTAGGGAATTGATTTATTTGTCATTAATCGCTATCTCCTTTTGATTCTCCCCTAAAAATAAAAGACTCACTTGAACAGTTTCATAAAGCATATTATCATGCAAATTTACCATAGCATCAGTGCACCAAAACATAAGAGTTTTAGGCTAATAAACACTATAATGATGAACTATATGATGAACTAATAATGAATATATGATGAACCGATGATGAAGACTCAATAATGGATGATGATTTGGATTACAGGAGTTGACTAGAATGTCCTGATGGACTTGGGAGTATTTATGCATACAAGGCAGGCAGGATTTGAACATTTCACAGTTCACTGTCTCGGGCACACTACAGATTCAGTTCCCTGTAGTTGCTGGTTGGATTGACATTTCTTTCTACTTGAAGTGGCATCTTCAGCTCCCTCCTGCCTCTTGCAATTAGCTGAGACAGAGCCACAGGAAGAAGTTCTGTGAGTTTCCCAGCACTCAGAGCCAGCCTGGGGCTGCTCCAGCTCAGCAGGGAGTGTGCTAGAGAAAGCAGCCTGAGATCTAACTCCTCCAAAAATACACGCTCTCAAGAGTGTCTCATGCACCTGGCTCTTGAGGCGAAATGAATCTAACCTTAACTCCTAGAAACCAGTAGTTAATACCAGCTAAATCTCCTTGCTGTCTTTCCCTTAACAGATGTAAGAATTTAGAAAGGCTTTACAGCATAATAGGCAACTTTAGAGACCTGGAAAATCACCCAATAGTTGAAGTGTTGGGAGAATATAAGGACATTATAATTAACAGAAATAGAAATAATTAACAGAAACAGAAATAGAAGGTTCCCTGAGAAACTGCCTCCCAACAGGAAGGGTAAAGTTTTCAACATTGTGGTAACACTGTAGAAACTGAGGCATGCGGGCGCCCCTGTTTCCAGTGCTGCCTGCCACTGAGTTCCTAGTGAGAAAGCTCCCAAATGGAGAGTGTAACACTTCAGGTTAAACTCAAAGTTTTCTCAAGCATTTTCCAATTATAGGAACTATTTTGTGTTCAACTTATGATCACCACTAGCACCATCACTACTATCATCTTTACATGATCGTGTTATCATTATCATTGCCGCCATCATAACCATTATCATCACTATTATCGTCATCATTACTATTGCCATCTCCATCATCGCCATCACATCATCACACCGTCACCTCCATCCTCACTATTATCATTGCCACCATTATCATAATCATCACTATCCTGAGGAGCAACAGCACCATCATCCATCCTGCTCACACTGACACCATGGACATCTGGGCAGTCATCACCATTATGTCCATTATCTGATACACAGTACCACTTCAAGCTACCACAAAGAGATCCTCATTTCTCCTTGAATGACAGGGCTGGGTATTTGTTTCTTATACCCTGTCCAGGTTACTTTTCTGTCTTTGACCCTCCCTCACATAGAAGACTCACAGACAAGTCCAAGTTGGATCTCATCAAGTATTTGGTTGGTTACATAGTATAAAAATCTGTCTTAAACCTTCTAAAAGTTTATTTTTTCCAAGGAGTATGGCAATCTTTCTTCCCAAAAGGGATACAGCCCTTAGATACTCCAGCTCTTAGAACCAGTAAGACAGTACAGTAGAAGTTTATCTGCTATCTGTAGGAGAAGGTTCCCATAAAATCCAAATGTCTGCTATTGAGCATTTCAACAAGAATAAATGAGGAAGAGACACCAACAATTTCTAAAGCTTAAAAACCTTTTTTAAAATGTTTACTATTTCATATTTATATGTGTAAATGATAAGATCACTATGCTTTTATATATATATATTTGCAAGCAAAACAGGTAACTATTATAATCCAAAATTGATATTGAAATATTTTAACAAAAAATGCAAATTTCATCTTGTTCATAGTACTTCTAGTAAGCATCGTGTGCAAGGTATGGCATATGTGGGAGGATATGTATGTACAGTGCTTTGAAAGAAAGGGATGACACAGTGCACTTGAGGAATGAATAAAGATATCCTTATCTCATAATTTCTGGGCTGAAGAAAGTGCCTGTAATCAGAGGAACTTAAGACGATCTGAGAGGCTCCGAGCTATACAAGCACTTTCACATGTGATATCAAATTCTCAAGGCCTAGCAAGCAGGCACTGTTACTGTCACTATTTGATTAAGAGCAAATAACCACTTCACAGTGAGTTTAAGTAACTTTCCCAACTTTACATACTAGTAAATGACAGAACAAGGATTCAGATCTATCTTACTGTGAGGGCCAAATCCCACCCACCACCTCTCTCTGCATGGCCTGAAAGCTAGACATGAATGGTTTTACAATTTGTAAATGCAGAAAAAGTGAAAAGAATAATACAGTCACCCTTCGGTACCCACCAGGGTTTGATTCCAGGACCCTCTATGGATACCAAGCCCACAGATGCTCAAGTCATTTGTATAAAATGGTACAATATTTGTACATAACTTATGCCCATATTCCCATAGGTTCTAAATCACCTCTAGATTACTTATAATACCTAATATGATGTAAATACTATGTAAATAGCTGTTATATGAGGTATTTAAATTTTAAAAATTTATTACAGTAAAAGACAAATTGTAATTAATCCCTCTCAAAATACTCTATATATTGCCCTCTTCCAACACCTTTGTCCCACCATTCTTGGTGATGTGTTTTTTACTATAATAAATTCATTTAATTTAAACATTCACCTTATTTTTTCAATAACTACCTGTGTTTACTGTTCAGAGAAAAATGATAATAAAAATGGGTGTACATGTTCAGTGCAAAAGCAATTTTTTCTAAATATTTTTTATTCTCGACTGGCTGAATCCACAAGTGCAGAACTCATGAATATGGAAGGCAGACTGTATTTCACAACATGTCAAATAATGTATTTACATGTAGAAGTGTGTATCCATACCTTGAGGGCTGGAGGAACACAGTCAGACCAGTTCATCAACACATCACCGGGTGCTTTCGCGGGTCCGCGGCAGAGTTGGGTGGTGGAGACAGAAACTGTCTGGCACACTGACTTTCTGAGACATTACCTCGTGCCCTTCCCAGGACAGGGGACTGACACGGGCTGAGTGGCACTGCTGTAGAGCTCAGTTCTTAACCCTGACACTGCTGAGGTTAAGGAAATTCCCCCACTCTGCATTTACTCCTTCCCCCTGGGGAGACTTTGCCACATCTCAGTCTCCTTTCCCTCCTCATTTCCCACTTTTCAAACCCATGAACCCTTCCTGCCGCTGGACTAGTGCCCCTGCTATGTCTCATCACCACCTCTTCCTTCCCAGTGAACAGCAGCAAACACCTCGTCAGGAAATTCCGAGGGCACCTGCGCACCAAGATTGAGTCTGGGGAAGGGACGGTCCCCGTACGGGGGCCCAGCACAGTCCAGACATGGGACGGCATCCTGCTGGGGGAGCAACTGGTCACCATGTCGTGCACAGACAAGATTGCCAGGTAAGAGTCCAATTAGCTGTCCTCTTCCAAAACCCACCAGCTGACTCGATTCAACTCACATCCCAGTCGAGAGTGAGGTCAAAGAAACACAGCATATGTTGTTAAGTGCCTATGTGATGAAGCATCACACCTCTCTCCAACAGGCAGTCCACATGCTTGAAGTAAAAGTGCTCTGACAGTTGGTGTGGTGTTGCAAGTCTATAATCACAGCACTTTGGAAGGAAGAGCAGAAGGACTGCAAGTTCAAATCCAGCCTGGGCACCTGAGAGAGATCCTCTCAAAATTGAAAATTTTTTTCAAAAATAGGCTTGAGATATAGCTCTGTAGAAAGGCCCTGGGTTTGACCCCAACATGATCCATATATATATATATATATATATATATATATATATATATATATATCTGCAGAGAGAAAGTACCTAACAATTTCAGGTTGCCACTTCAAACAAATAAAACCTATGACTTGAATCCACTGTCCCTGAATGGCCTGATCATTGTCCAGATTGGCCACAGAATTAACTGAGAGGCAAAGGGGTCCTCCCTGCCAGGCCTCTCATCTTTCACTAAACCTTGACAATCACCCAAGGAAAGACACTGACTTTTAGATGGCCATGACATCTCTCCCTTGCTATTGTAAAAGAAACTTTAAGAAATTTTCAAAAGCCTCCATATGCTGGTCTCAGGAGGGGAAGCTTCAGTCCCTGGGTGAGCTGGAGGAGACAAACCTTACACGAAGGGCATCCCAGCCCCTTCCCAGAGCTCCTGCTGGTCAATGAGAGTCCCCAAGAATAGCATGCATCCCTCTGCCTCATTCTGATGCCCTAAATCAGCTCCCTTCACCCCCTGTCCTCCATGCTGATACCCCAAGAATGTTGTCCCCACTTTTGGAAACTTTCTATAAATTCAGTTTGGAAGATAATTATAAAGCACATTTTGAGGGGTAGAATGTGGAAGCCTGAGTTTGGCTGAAAAAGGCCATAAGCTTTTCAAAGCCATCCAATAATAAGAATGATAAAGTGGGCATAGAAATCTTGGTTTAGGAGTGAGTCAGATCTCTTAGAAGCTTTGACAGATGTAAGATTCCATAGTTTATAACGCAAGTGAAAACAGTATTCCACACTAATGTGGTTTCTAAACAAGTATATGCCATCAAATTCCTATAGAATGGCTGTTCCTGAAACCCTCTCTGTGAATATGTTGGTGGCTGAAACTAGTCAAAGCAAAGGTTGATCTCACAGGATGTAAAGGGGACAGAGGTTGTTGGGGAGGAGAGAAGGCAAATGAAGTCTGAGGAAGCCAAACATATCACCCACCAAGGCAAATGTGTGCTGAGTTAAGAAGCATCTTGTACCCCTGAGGTCTTCAGCTCCCTGCCTCCACTGCAGGATCTGAGCACTTGAGGGGTGGAGGGCACAGCGAGCTCCACAGTCTGCAGCTGAAATGCAGCCATTCCAGGGCTTCCCCAGCACACAAACTCTGTCTCCACGATCTATGCAGTACAGGACATGTCTTACACGCTCAGTAAATATTTGTGGACCAACTGAATGGGACTGTTTACCTAGGAGAACCCATGAAACTGGTCCGTTCATTACCTTTCACTGTGGAGAGCAGAGCATGAAGTCTGAAGAATGACAGGACTATTTTCAATTTAAGATCAAAGGTGGGAACATCAGGCAATGCTGAGAAGTGTAGAGCCAAGGACAGAAGCCACCAGGCCAAGTCCCAGCAAGGAAGAAGACAAGGTGCAGACTTTTGCCCTCTACCTCTGCCTCAGGATCCTCCTCTGTGAGGCTTCTGTGGCCACAGGATGGATAAAACATCAACTCCTGAGAACAGGGATTCAGGATTCTCACGGGAAATTACCGAACGGCTACAGGAAAAATAGTGCTATTTGCTTCCCCTGCTTTGATTGCCCCTGGCTCAGCGGAGGAAGGAGACGGCCTAATGACAATAAATCAAAGCACTGATTTCTGTATCAAAGGGAATAGCCTGTAGTCGTCAAATAGCTCATCTTTCAGAGGAAAATGTATTCCTCCTTTGTAATACTTCCATCTATTCATGGAGTAAAAGAAAAAATGCCACAATTTTCACTTTACCAGAAATTCTCTGGGTACCCTAAGATGGCATTGGGTTTTTAAATTAACTCTCAGAATCCCCAGGAAAATGAAGTAAATTAATGCTCCAGAAATGAAATTGTGTTTTCTCTTGGATCTTAAACATCAATAGACAATAAATTAAACAGGGGCTACAAACCTGCATTGGGTTTGTTGTTGGCAGGCCTATCGATGGTAATGCTGCAGCTCAAAACCCTGGCTTTTCTCTTTTTAATAAAATCTCCTTAAAAGACAAGGGTCTGCATTGCCTCCCCTCCAGAGATTTTCAAACAGCATCCTTCATGAAGAAAGATTCTCAGTTCTTTTTGAAATAGACAATAAAAATTTGGAGAAATTTTCACAGCCTGGCCCTGGCTGGTTAAAGTGAAAACTCCCCCTGAATTTGCCCAGGAATTAATCCACATGGGCTAGGTGGTTACAACTCGATATATACATCAGTCCTTCCCACTCCCTTAGTCTCTTACCCCTAAAGTGAGTGGCCAGGTAGGAGGAGACAGCTGAGAGGGGTGTGGTGGAGGGGGAGGGCACCTGCTGAGGCCTGAAGATGCCCCTCAGCCCCTCAGTCAGTCCCCTGAGAGCCCACTTCCTTCTCCCTGCCTCCTATTCCTATGTCACCCAACATAGGAATGCTTTTGCTTTCTCTTTCTCTGTCATTCCTCCTCCCTCATTCCTCCTCCCTCTGACTCTCCTTGTCTCTATTTTTCCTTCTGTTTCTCTCCCTCATCTCTCCCTCTTTCTCTCTACATTTTTCCATCTCTCTGTTTCTGTGTTTCTCTGTCTGTCCATCTCTCTGTCTCTGTCTCTTTCTCTCTCTTTGTCTCTCTGTCTCAGTTTTTCTGTGTGTGTCTCTCTCTGTTCCTCGCTCTATTTCTCTCCCCTGCTCCCCAGTCAGGTCCATTGCACCTTCACCCCGCCTATACTCCCTGAATGAGATGTGTGTCTAAAGGCTCACCACATACTGCCTCTAGGCCTCTGTCACCTACGTCCCCCCTGCCCACAGTAGTAACATCCTGCCCCCATCACCCCACCCAATCTCCTGCATTAAAACTGTAAGGATTCTCTTCTCTGATGCTGCCTGCTCTGCATCTGAGCTCTGACCTTCAAAGCATCTTTGGTGCCAATAGATTTGCATGGTATCTGTCACAGTGAGATGCACATGATGTCCTCTGATAAACACTGCCTGTTGGTAATGATGATGAGGACGGGGCAATGGTGACCATGACAATGACAGAAATAATGCCACCAGCTTTCAATGGTCCAGTCTGGGTCAGACAAAAACAATTGGCATCTAAACGCATCCTTTGGCATGCAGGTCCTTCACATCCACCACAGCCAAACCCTGAGCATAAGGATGTGGAAGCTAAGGCAGGAGCTATTTCAGAACGGAAACAAATTTGCCATTTTTGAGCAGGAGCATATGTTATGCTAATGATTCAAGACCATAAGCATCTGTAACATGCATTATTTGTACAAAGGCTTCAGAAAGAAACCATCTGATAATGTATGTGTTCATCTCCTTTCTATCCTGTACGAAAACAAAAATTCAACCTAGTACTTAAATAACATTTAAACTAAAGGATCTTTGTACACAAATACAGGTGCAACATTAATCTAACACAATGAATTAATGTTACTCAAGGCTCTTTGAGAGTAGAGCTCTGAGGACAGAAAGACATAGGAGTGGTGGGGTATAAAATGGGGAGGACACCTTGGATTTGAGAACTGATACACCTTACCCAGTGATACACGGCACCCAGTGCAACAGCAAGCGTGCAGAGAACATCCAGCCTTTGAGAGCTGACCGTTAGATTCTCAGAGAACTTTAAAGTCAATTAGTAATATAACCACCGGTAAAAATTACATATACTTAAAACTAAATAAATTATATTAAAACAAAGGTAAAAAATACTTAAGAGTCAGCACTTCCAAATTATCTTCCTAACACTTATCTTGAAATTATTTATGCTTATTATACCTGTATGGGGGATACTACAAAGTGGGGCACTACTGTCACTCTTTATCTCCTCCCAAGTCTGGCCCCAGCTCCCTCCCATAGCCAGCTTGAAACTGGCTGCACTAGTGGTATTTACGCCGTGGAAACTGACAAAAGCTAGAGCTTCAAGCTTTGCTTTTCCCACAGATTGTTACCGGTAGACTGCTAGATCTGCGTATCAGAAGAAACATATGTAAGCAAACACAAGAAGTAACAAATCTGAGACTGACTGTGTAGTCTGTAGGCCCTCATTCCTTCTTTAAATTTATCCTTCCCACCAAACTCAGCTTCTTGTGAACAAAGCCCAAGTCTTATTCTGTATGATAAGCACAATTTGTGCCTGCATATAATAGGCATTATGGGTGTTAGTTTAGTTTGGTTTGGTTTGGTTTGGTTTGGTTTGGTTTGGTTTGGTTTGGTTAGTTTGGCTTGGTTTTTGGCACAAGGGATTAAACTCAAGGCCTGTGCACTTTTTTGGCACAAGGGATTAAACTCAAGGCCCCGCCCTTTTTTTAATTTTATTTTTAAATAAGGTCTCACTAAGTTGCTAATTTGCCCAGACTGAATTCAGTCCTCCTGCTTCAGCCACTCAGAGTGCTGGGTTTTCATTAGTGTTTATGGGATAAACTGATAGAAGAGGAGGAGGAGAAATCTGTAAGAGACTGAACTGTCATATGAAGGGTGATGGCATGTAAATCCCCTCCCGGCTCTGCCTGTGCTACTTCCCAAGCTGAAAGGGTTAATAAAGGATAGAAACGAGACCCAGGGCTGGTGAGTACTAACACCTGTGTTGCCCATGTCACTTACTGAGCCAACTCACCGGTTAGCAGAGGAACACTACCAAGACCTACGCTGAAAAGACTCTCAGTCCAGGCAGGCCCAGTGGGAAGGGACAGGACTGGCTCTAGCTTTCAAGTCATTCTGTGTCTTTAAGGCACATCCCTGAGACTTCTCATCCCGCCTGGACATACACATCCCACCTCGTGTACAAAGTGGTGTGCGTAGGATCAGTACCAGAAAGTATTCACTGGCTGAATAAATGAAACCCACACTTTTATCATAGCCATAATTTTAAAAAAATAAATAAAAGCAACATCAATGAATGCAATATGGAAACTAAACAAAATAGTATAATCTTTCCACCAAGGCTAAAAATTATTTGTGTCACCCATAGATTTTAGGACTGTGTCTATAATGGACTAAACCTACTGATTTTTTTCTAACAAAATAAGAGTCTTATCTCAAATGATACTGGAACCCAGCCATATATAGTTAGTAATTTAGAAATTTCTCTATTTGTAGATTCAGTTCTCTTTGAACAGCCATAAAAGAAACATTCTGAGGACTTTTCTGATCCCCTATTTCATATGACTTTTATATATTAAAATAAAAATATATTAGTAAAACTGTGTTTATAATTAAAATAGAGAAATTATATCCACCAGAAAAGTCTGTAATTATCTTTGCAAATTCCCTGATATCAATGAAAAATGAGCTGGTGCCCATTGTGTCCAAAGATCTACAAAACACAGCTACAGTACTCCCCACTTACAGATTAAAAGTAATGTGCAAGTATCACCTTTTAAGATCAATAATACCTAAGAAACAATATCCCTAGGAAACAACAGGCATTATTCTTAGTATGGAATTCAATGTACAACAATTGATTTCATTTTACAATGTCATTGGTAAGATCACTTTACAGGAAAATATGGAAACCTATTATAAAAGCTTAAAATATTTCACAGTGGTTTATAGCAAGTCATAAAACATTGCAAAGAAAAGCTTTCTCCCATTTTCTTACCCATTATCTAATGCTGTAAGAGATTCTTCCCTCTTCCTCTGTACATGGACCTTGGATGTTGCCTGGAACTCCTATGGGAGAGAGAGGCTCAAGGGAAACCAGCAAAGGCTTCAACTTCTGGCCACCCCTAGTGGTCCAAATTTCTCATAAAGAAATAAGAACTTCCCTGAAACAGATCAGTCTCTTTGATGACCACTTTTCATGATTATTTTTCATGAAACCTTGTGTCTTTGGGAATCATCTAATGAATTAATTTCTCTCCAATATAAATAAAATCAGCCCAGGTCTGGGAATAGAAAATTCTTGTCCATTTCACTGCCTTCATATGAAATTTTCCTTCCCATTCAGAAAAATCCTGGAGCTATCACCAAGCCATGCCATGTTGCTCCATCTAAAATTCTGTTCTGTCCTCTAAGAGACCCATGATTCACCTGCACATAGGCCCAGACACCAAGGCAGGACCCCTCCCTGCCTCTGCACTGGAATGCCAGCATGGGCCACTCATCAGGTATTCATTGGCCTCCAGAAAGAAGAATAAGGTCTGTATTCACTCAAAAAGAATTTTGTTTTCCATGTTTACAACTAGTCTCCCCTGAAAGATCACACTCTCCCAGAAAGCAAAAACCATCCCTTCCTCCTATGCTCTCAGAACACTGTCTGCACATTTTAGGAGTTTGGCTAGCACACTAATTTGACTTATAGAGGTACATTGAAGAGACAACAGGTGCTGCCAGGTACGAAGACCAGCCTGGAAGCAATGGATGCAAGTGCAGCTGTGAACTCAGCCCTCTGAGAACACAGGGATCTGGAGCCTCCTTTTCCAGCGAAGAACAGGGTCCTTAGGGAGCTACAATTGCTGATCACTGATGATCATTGGGACGAGCAGATAAATAAAAGACCATAGGGCTGGGGATTTAGCTCTGTGGCATAAGCACCTGTCTGGCAAGTGCAAGGTCATGAGTTCAATATCCAGTACCAAAAAAAAAAAAAAAGAAAAGAAAAGAAGACCTGATCCTTTCTCAAAGAGAAAATGACAGAATGAACCAGATCAGACTCATGTGTGTGAACATCGTGTTGGCTCCCTAGTATAAAAACCTGAAGGAATTAGCGGGATTTAAAATGTATAATAGAGGGCCAGGGATTTAGCTCAGCAGACATAAGCACCTACCTGGCAAGCACAAGGTCACAAGTTTGATCCCCAGTACCAAAAAAAAAAGAACAATAGATATAGTGAAAGTGAAAGGAAAAGAAATATCTGAAATGGAAAGGTAGCCATTGTTAATTTCCTCTTGTTTTGAAGCTCTGTATTGTTTTTACTGTTTGGTTTGATTTGGTTTTATTCCTTTTTTGTTGTTTGTTTGATTGATTGATTGATTGATTGATTTACTAATGGATTGAATTTATTATGTGTGATAGTATGGGCAGCTATTTTGAAGATAACAAGATATATTATGATAGCCATGTTTGATTTCCTATTATCTCATTTAAAGTCCTGTGTCACTTGCATTATTTTGTTTCGATTGGCTTTATTGCATTTCATTTTGTTTGGTTTTAGTCTCTCTAAAATAAGAAAACAGTGAACCAGAACCCAGCCCAGGGACAAGCCACTACACTTGACATGCCAGAATCACAGAAGGTTTGGAAGGTAGGAACTGCAGATGACATAGTCCTTCTCTGTGACAATATCTCCAACATCAGGGGACCTCCCAGGGCTTGGAGGACAGTGCTTCCCATGGCCAGGCAGGTGGAGAGCATAGCACTTGGCCCAGACACCATGAGCACAAAGGAAGCTACACGTGCAGTGTCAACTCTGCAGTGTTTACAATTTTTCTCAAAGCACCTGGTGATGATATTCAAGGTGACTCTGGAAGGTAACGGGACAGATGTTTTTAAATCTGTGTGGCTGTTATTATTAACCTTATTTCCCAGATAGGGAGCCAGATTCAGAGAAATCAGTGAAACAGACCTGAGTTTGCATCACTCTTCAGCAAGAAGACAGAAGCACATCTCTTGTTTCGCACACGCACCTGTTCCCCTCCACACATGAGTCCCCAGAATGTCACAGACTCCATCATAAGTGCCTGAGTAGAAACTCAGACACCCCCTGGGCATCTGCTTTCTTCAAGTCTCCATTAAGAACACAATTCTCTTTCTAAAGCACGTAGCTCTGTCTTGCCTGAGTGAGGTCGCACTGTCCCTTAGAGACAGCTTTGCAGTGGGAGTTGGAGATGTTCTACTTGACCACCGTGTGAAGGTGGGAAGCCCACAACTGGGCAAATTAAATACAGGCAGAGAGTTCTGGAGGGCAAAAGCTTTTTACTTTCTCTTTGATGGAAAAAAGATACCCCTGAAGCCTGAAGTGGAAACATGCCAGCTAATTTTTCTCCTTCAAATATTATTTTGATATCGAACACAGCAGAAAATCAGATTCCTTTTGTTTAGAACAGAGTCATCAAACTTATAAGGAAAATTCTTGGACTATGAAAGCCTTTTGAAAGTGAAATTTCCTTTCTAGATTTTTCAGTGTAAAAGAAATTTTAGTTAATACCTTATAGCTAAAGACTATCTTAAAGATAAAAGCTCATATGTTCCAGGTGGGGAGAATTCATCCCCTTGGAGGTGAATTGGCTTTGCATAGAAACAAAACCTAGTTTGTATCACCACCAGCCCTCCCAAATGCATCTGCAGCAGTATTTTTTAAATAAGAAATATTCCCCCAGGTAGAAGAAGGATAATCAAGAAAGTATCAAAAAAAATTACCTATCCTATCCCTACTGCTGAAAAAAAAAAGAGTTCATAGTTAGCAATGTCCTTTATTTCAAAGTTCTCCTCATTAAAAAGTAAAGCACAGTAAAGTTTTTTTAAGTAAAAAAAAGGAAAGAAATAGGCAGTATTCCAACAGTCATAGAAAACAGCACCCAATTGTTGCTAAATTTCCATTAACCTTTTTTCTTAAACACACAGTTTTTTCCTGTTGTTGGGATTTTGCTGCATAAGCCAATTCATTTACAAGTTACTGCTTAACACTAAAACCATGACTCTTTTTCAAAATAACAAGCATCTCAGTGTATGCATGATGTTTTATCTAATTGTTATGCCATCAGCTGGCTAGTTCTCTGTTACTGAAAGTTTGAGGTGTTTCCAAATGACTGAAACTGTGAATAAAGTTTTCAATAATGATTTTTTTTTTTTTGGTACCAGGGATCAAACTCACAACCTTGTGCTTGCCAGGCAGACACTTATGCCGCTGAGCCAAAGCCCTAGCCCTCCAATAATGATTTTGTATTAAAGTTTCTTTTCTTAATCTCAGAGTTCCTATGTAGGACTCGATCCTTAAAGTGAAGTTGTAATGGGCTACCCATAGAAGACAGTGGACAGTAGCTTTTCATAAAAAGCAGACAAAATGGAATTATTTCAGATTAGAAGGTTGAATGGTGTCCTCAGAGATAGGAACAGGCATTCTTTCCCAGATCCTGCAATGCAACCTCCTAAATTAGGGACTGAAATCACAGATGCTATCCAGCCTTTTAAGAGGCTGGCAGAGGAAGTTTGGAGATAGGCCCAGGAGAACACACATGGAGAAGGCTATGTGAAAACAAAGGCAAAGATTGTAGTGATGTGGCCACAAACCAAGGAATGTCAGCAGCCATCAACACCTAGAAGAGGTGAGGAAGGATCCTCATGAAGCCTGCAGAGGAAGCACAGCCCTACCAACAACCTAGATTTTGGACTTCAGGCTTCTAGACCCATGAGAACATGGTCCTGTTATTTCAAGAACCCTATTTGAGGTAATGTGCTTTGGTAGCTTTAGAAAACTAACACAGCATGTAAAACAAATTGCTCATTTAGCTTGACTCCCTAGAAAAACCATGGAACCAAGTAAAATCTGTCCCTAAAATCCCACCACTAGTATTACCTGGAAGATTGAATGAAACTACAGAAAATGAGTTGTTTAACCATTGAAGGAAAATTGACTCTCAGAACCACACGTTGAGGTTGAGTAGCATACAAATGACCTCTCTGAGTTCACTGAAGAGAGAGATTTATGCTGGGTTTGTTCGGACAATTGAATGCAGAATTCTTGTGTTCTGGGTAAATGATTTGGGGATGACAATGCACAATGTATGTACCTCCTGATTGACATGTTTTGAAATTTTGTTGTAGTTTTTTTTTTTTAATCCTTGAAGTAAAATGGATTTGAAAGGAAAAAAATCTGACCAACCCTGCTCCTCCATAAAATAAGACATAGACAATGGCAAGCACATTTGTCACATCCAACATTCCTGCAACTTCGATCAATTCTTCTGGCCCTGAGAAGCAAGTCCATACTCTCCCTAAGACTCAGAAGCCACAGTCACCTTAAAGAAGCTAGAAAGCTGGGGCGGTGTTTTTTGCTTTTGTCTCCAAGAAGCAAAAGTTGAGTGGCATATAAAAATCTAAATCTTCTGGAACTAATGCTCCTTTAGAGATGGTTTCTAATTTTAAGTACCTGAGCCTGATTATTGATCACAGTGTGTCTTTAAATGAACAGATTAAAACTTTCTCCATAAAAATGAACTGTAAAAATGATAGCTGCTCTCTGGAGAATGAGACATTGTCTGATTCCTGAACTTAGATTCTAACTATGAAGAGCAACCTCTCCTTTCAAGTAGAGAGATCTGATGCTCAATATTCTCTCAGTGTAAGTCTCCCTCCCCTCTGTTCCAAGCCCCCCTCTGGAAAAAAAATTCTGATATCTTTTCCTCCTTAACTAATTGACAGGTATCTCACCTTCAAAGTGTTATCAAGACCAAATGAGGGTGTCATTCATTATTCTCATCTCAATATATAGGTCCTTTTTAAACCACTTCTCATTGTAAATATTAAACCCCCAATTTTCAGAGTTTGGTTTAAAAACCCTTTTTAAAACCCTTTTTAGCAAAGATTGCGTGATAATTTTTATTTTTATGCTTTTAAACAAATTTTGTACAATCTCATGGTAAAAATAGGAAGGAGCCTATTCAGTCATATTTATCAAACATAAAAGAAATAACAACAAATCAAGAACCTTGCTGTATCTGCCTCCTTTGTCACTACGTCAACCCCTGTGTGAAGTGGGCAGAGTGGTCAGATAGTCACCACAGTTTGCAGCTCAACCCTGGAGACTGTTCAGATGTGTAGAAACAGCAGAGGACTGAAGAACCCATTCTGCAAAAGGAAACCAACAATCCAGATTAGTGAACAAGAGACACCATGAACATGAAAATAAGATCATGAGGTGAGCCTCAACGTACGACAACTCTGCAGATGGTTCACGGGCTACCTCCCACAGAGCAGGGGGACTCTGGAGCTGTGGCCAGTGTTCTAACTGGATTGAAGAAAGAACCAGGCTTGTCAGGAGAGCGAGGCAGGCACATAGCAGAAGGGACACAAGGGAGACCAGGAGAGCCAGACAAAGCACCTGTGACTGAGCAAGACAATCCAAGGGGCGACTGGGAAGGACACAGGTGGTCAGGCAAACTACGAAACCATCACATCTGCTATACCTTGATTTGTTTACCCTAGTTAACTAGTGAGAAACCGCCTAGATTACTCCAGGTTGTTGTTTTTTTGTTTGTTTGTTTGTTTGTGTTTTTTTGCTTTCTCTTATTTTGTTTACTTTGTAATTGTAAACAATCCTTAATGACAACCTTTATTATATATATGCTGGCATTTTACTAAGAGTGTATCCATGAAGTAAGTTCCTAGTGATGACATGATTCAACCAAAGGACCATCAGACTTCTCATGAACTTACAAAAGCCAAAGTGTTAGTCAAATGGAAGAGGACTATGCCATATGGCTCTGGCTTGATATTAGTACCTGTCTTTATAAAGGAAGTGGGAGGAAGAAGGTATAAGCTTAGGGGAAAGAATGCAGAGGGAAGAAGTTATCCATCCCCATGTGAATAAAAAATTTAAACATTTCCTGTAGTCTTCAAATACCATGAGAATGAGCCAGTACTGTTTGGATCATATCCCAACATAGAAATTGGCGAGTCTAAAAATATCAGCAACATCAGAAACACTCACTGTTAAGCCTCACTCCAGGGCTGAAAATTGAACAGATCTCAGTGGGAGCTAAGAATGTGCATTTCTACAAATTCCTTGGTGAGACCCTCCAGCTGGTTGAAACACCCCTCTTGGAGGATCACTGAGTGGACTGTTGCTCAAAGCAGCAAGAGGTAGCCCAGGATGACCTACCTGGTGACATCTGGACTTGGATTTAACCTGAGCTTTTGACTCCAAAATCATGTTAACTAGTCTATTGCAGAAGTTCTCAGCCCTAATTTATACTAAAACCATGTGAGGATCACTGAAAAAGCCAGGCTTTCCCCAACCAATTATGTCAGAGTGTTTACTGGGGCCAAGGCACCGGGAAGATCTCAGATTTCCAAAGGCTCTTTTGTGCAGGCCTAGTGGAATGGCATGATTCTGTTACAGTGCTTGAGTACTGTCTCTACAGACTAAATGAAGGGTCCTCACCATCCCTCCTGCCACTCACTGTGGACTTCACAGGCATCGGGCAGAGCTGAAGTGATTCTTCCAATTAAGTGTGGCTGTTCATTCAGATAATGAGCAGATTTGCCCACAGAAGAGATTGAAGGAAGTGTAGATTTATGGTGGTCCCTGAAGACTTTGATGCAGGTATAATTTTATATACTTTTTTTATATTTTATTATAATTTTAAAGAATGATATGTTTTCTGGGGGAATACATCGAAATGGTCAAAACAATAGGCAAGAAGATTAACTGCTCAAAATATGCAATGGCAGTTGCTGTTCTTTGTCTTATCTCCAAGGTGCACAGCTGTGGTGACAGTCTCACATAGAGTCTGTCCTACAAAGGATCAGGTAACTGTCCCCATCATAACTTGAAGGCCTTGGTTTGAACTCAGTGAAGAGATTGCATCTTTTGGCTACAAAAAGGCAATCTTTTCCCAAATCTGTTCCCCTCTTATTCATGGTATTTCAATGATTGACAAACAGACAAAAATGTATTTATTTAGGGATTATCTATATTGAAAACTAGACACAGGATTTTTTTTCTGTCAACACTGCGGTAATATCAGCTATTTGAACAAAAGGAGAGGTATTTTTCCATTCAATACCGAATGCTGAAAATTCTCCAGTTTGTATTCAAGGAGACATTTGGTTTTATTGATCATGTTAGCTGAGTAAGTTTAAGCTCCTATGGCCAGGCAAGAAGAAAGTTGATTTTCTATTTATTGTAAAGGTTATTAGGAGGAAACTAGATATCGAAGTTATTTGTCTTTGGACAATCCTTGACAATCAGAATCATTCAAGAAAATTTCCAGAAGTTTTCTTCAAAACCAATACTTTGATGATCTCAAGAACTATGATATTTCTTCCAGAAGTACTTATTATTTTTTGTTTATTATTTTTACTTTATTGAGTTTATTATTTTTAGTTTATTATTATTTAAGACTTCACTTGTTTCAAACAAACACTTGGTTATAGATGGAGAAGTATACATTTCTCTACCTTTAATTGATAAGAAATTCTTACATTCCGTCAAAAGTCTAAAAATTAATGGGCCCCACTTAAGTTGTCTGTAATGCAGAACCTTTTGCCAAAACAGTAACCTTTCCTTAAGATAGTCCTCCACTATCACTAATCAAAAAAAAGTGAGACATCATGATACTAAGCCACAACTTTGTGAAATTTTCCCTCAGTTTTTGGTCTGTCTTTTGGTCTCAGATTTAATGGAATAAGCCATATCTTTCAGTCATTCCTGAAAACCAGCATTGTTGTTCTTTCAAGGAAAAGCTTAGATAGCACAAAACTCTTCTCTTGGGTTTTAAAGACATTCTGTAGCTCATCAGTGAAAAGCAAGGAAAAGTAGAAAAGTCACAGCTGATGTGTCAGATTGTGGTGGTGAAACTACAGGTCTAGCAGAAATGCTATTACCAAATGGAGAGGTCCCTGAACATCAATAGTACGTACTTGTGTTCTTTCCAGAAATGTCCTTTCCCTTGAAACCTTTTGATATTTGCCCTTAGATAGGATTATATATGCCCAAGGACAGCCCTCTCCTGGCTTCCTGAGAGAAATGAAGTGACTCAGAGAAATGACCACAATATTTTTTAAATGAAGTTATGCAAATCTGATAGGCTAAAGTAAATGTTTCATAAAACCAATGACTGTTTAAATTGTAGGACTAAACTGTTTGTATATAAATATTACCTTTTATATTCCATTTGAGTTTTATGTAGATGAACACATTACTTTAATGACCTGCATTTACAGAGGGAGAGGGAGAGAGTTGCTCCCTGAAATTCTCACCAGCCAGATGGCTGCCTTTTCTTGCATGAGATTAAAAGATGTTTCTCATTCACCATGATGCTTCAGAGGCAAATTAATATTGCCGGCTAAATTGCTTGTGTTTTGGAATAAAATTTAAAGAGAACTTTTTAAAGCAATTGGTGTCACAGGTTCTCAGAGCAGATTGCTCTCCAGGTAGAGAGACATTCAGTAATTAATGGAAAGAATTCTGTGTTAATTGACTGCTTCAGGAAGGGAAATATAATGACTCCTTATTAATCATGAAAAGAGATGTACAGCATAGAGGCCCCACAATAATTGCTCCAACAGTGGAGAAATGTTAATTAATGAAAAGAACAATGATGTAAGAAATTAGCTACATAATGCTTGCCACCAATGGAGATTGGGTTTTAAACATGTTATTTAGAGTGGAAACCACAAAATGTTGCCTTAAATAACAGATACATGGAAACTCATACCACCTAAATTTAGGGGAGAAAAGTCTTTTCAGTGTTCCTCACATCTTTACTTGAAGAAGCAAAAGCATTCAGTCAGAGCTATGTTTATTTCAGAGAATGTGGCCTTGCCCTTCATCTATGATCTGGGCTTCAAAAATCAAAATCATCCCCAGACCAAAACAAGGTTATTTATTATTGCCATTTGGTTTCAGCACAGTACGTCATCTGACCGCTAAGGACAAAGGGAATGAAAGAGAGAATTTTTCCCTAAATGGAAATAAACAAATTCAATTTCTGATATTTCCCAATTAATATGAAGAAAAATGCAGATTCACTTTAGGAACAGAGGAGTGTCTTTCTTATAGAATCTAATTTTAAGTTCCTGAGAGATTATGTAGCTTCCTCTCTAAGAACTCATTTTCCAGAAAAGGGACTGGTTTTATTAACATGCAAAGTAGTTGCAGAGCTCAGCCCCCCAGCGTTAGAGCTGCTCGGAATCATTAGTAGCCACAGGCCAAAGCCACCCGGATGGCTCTGCTGTGTCTGGGGAGTGCTCCACGCTCTGTGCGATGGAGAAAATAACACTTGCAGAGCAGGGGACTGAAGGGCAAGAAGGCACCAATACTGCGCACTATCAGCCCATTTCCCTGGTGGATCAGGGCACCCCGCCGCAGGGCAGGGCATCCCACTGACTCTGCCCTCACTCTCATTCCAGGTGGAATGTCCTGGGACTACAGGGGGCTCTCCTCTGTCACTTCATCGAGCCTGTGTACCTCCACAGCATCGTCGTGGGCAGCCTGCACCACACGGGCCACCTGTCCCGGGTCATGAGCCACAGGATGGAGGACATCGGCCAGCTACCGACCTCATACCAGCACAACCAGCCTCTTCTCAGTGGTAAGAAAATAGCACCCTGAGGGACCCACAGTCTTCACCTGTCTTCTTCTGTGAGCTGCACACAGGTCCTATGGGTGCCAATTCAGGACAGACTGTATTTATTTTGGCAAATGACTATTTGAGATTTAATTAGTAAAATGCAACAGTCCAGACTTTTAAGAGACCAAAAATAAATAAATAAGCAAATAAAATATTATAGTGCATATCTGAATATAGGGATAGGCAACATTTTAGCATGAACATATAATGGAACCAAGCATATATCTTTTTTTCATTTTCACTGCAGTGTCTAAAAGTAGCCAGTTAAAACAAAAGTCCCTAGTGATGAGGGGAGTGTCTAAGGGGCGCAGCATCTCTCGTGGTGCTGTTCTGCAGGAACCACTGCAGAGAGACATGCTAGCGGGTGAGCAGATGCAGAAGAAAGGAAAGTAGCAGCCAGACCCTCGAGGCCAAAGGACTCAGTCTGTAGGGCCTGCTCTTGGTGGCAGGGTCTGGCAGAAGCTCATCTCAGAGGCAGCAAGGTGGCTTAGCAAACACTGAGCCCAGCCACATCTCTACCTGTCATAGAGACTTACAGATCCTTCACTCCAACCCCCCAGGTACAGCTAGTTGCCACAAAAATACAGTACTACAGAAGTTGTGCTGTTTGTGTGCACCTACTAGAAAGATGCAAGTATGATATCTAAAAGGCTTTTAACAAAATCACATTTATTCACTGTGACCACTGTCCTTCCACACTAGGGAAACTTCCAGATATGTGAGAACTGAACAGAAGTAGACAAAGAGCATGTGGGTTTTAATATCTCGTAAGCCCCACAGAGAGGCCTGGAGGAAACCACTAGATTTTTTTTCCCTTAGTGGTGCTGGGGATTGAACCTAGGGCCTTCACACTGAGCCACATCCCCAGCTCTTTTTTAATTTTCTATTTTGAGACAAAGTCTTGCTAAGTAACTAAGTTGTCTAGGAATCTTGAACTTGTGATCCTGCTGCAACTTTCTAGAATGCTGAGATTACAAGCATGCACCATCACTCCCAGCAAACAGTTGATCTTGAAGTTAGCTTCCCTGGCTGGAGGAGGAGAGCACACACAAAGGATTGTTAAAAAAAAAAAAACCAGCCTGGTGCACTGATAAAGCATAGCACCCCAATGGGAAGTGAACACAGTTTCTTCACCAAAAGCAAGCAGACTCTGCTGATTTAGTCCTAGACCAAATTATCTGACAGAGAAAACAAGAAGATAGAGGAACTACTTTTAGTGTTTCATCTGGGAGTAGTTAGACCAAAGATTTATTCCCAGGACTCCAAAAGGGTTATACATTGTAAGATTCAGGGCCTCATGGGAGCAGTAGTGGGAACTAAACAAAATAATTCATGCAAAGCGCAGAGCTATGCTAAACAAGTATTTAAGAAAAGATGCTCCCTATCACAAAAGTAAATTCACTTATTCCACAATATTGACTACCTAGCAATTGAACAACTCTATTTATTGTTGTAAAAAATAAAACTACAGGGCCAAGTAAATACCTCAGCGGCACAGCACCTGCCTGTCAAGCACAAAGTTGTGAATTCAACCCCTAAATAAATAAATAAGCTTACAGACCTAAAAGTTAAAATAAAGAAGATAGACAAAGAATAACCCACCCTCACATGATCTCTGCAAATCAATTCTTTCACATATTGACATTCTAGACTTTCTAAATATACAAGGCCCCATTCATAAGATTCTGCAATTCTATCCCTTTTTGATTAGTCTTGGAGAGATTTTTGTGGCACTTGGACACCAGATTTAATGTCAGCACAGGTCAAAACTGGCTTCATTCTGTGCTTAGATCCACAGATGTTACTAGACTACAAGGGTCTGAAAATGCACAGTGAAAAAACACTTGGAATTCCAAAGTTAGCAAACTTCAGTGAGACTATATGAAAGAGGGTAGCATTTTACTGTAAGACTTTACCTGTCTGAACCATTGAGGGAAAAATAGTTTCTTCACCACTTGGACTGAGTTAATACAATAAGGCAGGAAGACTCCCACACACTAGTGGTGATCTTACCGTTTACTGTGTCATCCCAGTTGTACCCTACTCCTTTCCCCATCTGATTATCTGGCTCTAAACTCAACACATGGCATTATAGGGTCTTAGACACTAGCTTGTCCACAATATGCCTGTAAGCAGAGTTTTGGTTGACTTGTTGGGTCCACGCTGGAAAAGGCTGCCTTTGGATCAGGTCCATAGCTGTGTCTAGGACTGTAGATTCCCATGACCCAAATCATAACAGCTTTTTGAGCAATAAACAGATGAATTGGAGAGGGTGCACAATTTAGGAGTCTGGTATAAATGGTGCAATTATTATAAACTTCAGAAAACACCTTCTGAAAATGGCCGTATCATTTAGAGAAGGAAAAAAAGCACTTCTTGAATTCCCTCTGTGTCATTTGTGACAATTCAATTCTCACATCAACCAACAACTAATGGCATTATGTCTATTTTTTTAAATGCCAGAAGAGACAAAATTCTTATCAATAGAGTATTTGAATTCACATTTGATCAATTGCAAACTCTGCATTTTTTCATTATACCATACTGCATCCCATAGCAGTGTAGTATGATTTCTAAGATGCCTATTTTTTAAATCACACAAAAATTAATAATGCAAAATGAGCTGAAGAGGTAGGAACAGCTAACTCAGGGTGAATGGGTATGGGAGAAACTTGCCACAGATTAGCCTGGTCTGTGCAGAATTCTTCAAGTATATCTTCACTGAAGCTTGTCTAAAGCTCCTGGCTTCCTGCTGTTTTCACATAGCCACTGAGCTAAGCAAAGAACTCAAATTTGCCTCGAACTCATTCTCTTTACTTTTTAAGTGGTCAATAATTTCAGCAATTCTGATCAAGTACTGCAGGTCCAGTTTCACCAACTTTCTCACCCTTGACTTTCTTGTTTTTCTTTTTCTCCTATCTTTTCTTTAAAATGTGACTAAAATGACTAGTTTGGAACAAGATGAAACTTCACATATGGATTGCCCCCAAATTTACTGTGTTTCTTAGATTTATTTCTAAGCTAAATTTAAGAGAATTTTCATCTGTTAAGAGAGGGTCAAGTTCTCTCTTTTTTTTACCCATGTGGCTCCCTGGGCTATCCTTATTCTTTTGTGTTTATCTGCTACTGAGAAAGCTCCTCCTTGCCTGAGTGATGTCTGACCCCACTGCAACAAGTGCAGTCTGACTAAACATTTTGGTCTATACTTAGATGCTTATTTAGTATATGATTTATATTCTTACAAAAATGTAAATGAGTCTAAACCATGGTATCGCACCTGTGAACAAATCCTGAGGCCTAACTTCATTGTTCCTGATAAACATTTAAAACCCAGTCATGCAAATTCTGAAAAGAAATCCTCAGAATTCCTTCTCAAAGAAAAGGAGAAATATCTTGCATAAAGATATAATAGTAAAACACACTCAAATAAGCAAGTGAAATTTGCTTGAAGCTTTCCCCAAGGTCAGTTTGCAGAAATGCTATACAAGATGGAGCTCATGCATTAGCAGGATGAAACCCTGCAATTTAGAAATGGTTAAATCAGTTCCAGATTTAAAAAGAAGCAACCAAGCTGAAAAAGATACCCTTATTGGTACAACCATAGCATGCATATTAATGTTCTTGAAAGATATACTTGAAGAGTTCTACACAGACAGGCTAATCTATGGCAAGCTTCAGTACCAAAAGCCCAAATCAAGGTTGTCAAGAGCCATGAATCCTTCAGCAAAACCGTATCATTGCCTGATAACAGCTACCCTAAAGAAGTTTTATCCTTGCTCTTTCTTGGTGAAACCACTGGTGGATAAATGGTGAGAATAATAATTAATAAAAATCTATACTTGAATACTGATATTTTTAGCAAAATGTGATATGAGATAGAAAGCCATTTGTTCCATGAAGCTGAAGAGATCTGCTTCTGTGAGCTTTCAACTTTAAAACTGAATTTTATTTTTATTCATTGAAAAAAAGAAAATATCTGCATAGGATCAGTTTTCAAATTAATGGCATGTTTAACAGAATTTAGTCTTGAACTTTCCTAATCCACACTACAGATAAAATTATGATTATTTCTATAAAAAATAGATAGTCTTGACCACAAATATAAGATTTGAGAAGCAGATATACAGCACTGATTGTAGAACCATGAGTTGTTTAAGACCCTTGAGTGATATTCATATAAGCAGCATTATAGTATTGGTAATAAAATACTGATCATCTGTCTTTCTGCTTGGTGTGTATTATCTTGAAATAGTCCAAATGAATTCCTGAATTATCCATGGGAAGTCCTTTCTGGTATCCATATTTCACAGCAAGTTAATTAATAAGAAAAAAACTTGATGCCTATCAAAATGTTCACCAACAGGAGCCTGTAAATTTTGCCCAAAACCATCAATTTTTTGGATTCTAGCGATTTTTCTGTTGCCATTTATAGTCATATCTTTGTGAAATCAGATTTTTAAAATATTGTTACACTTAAATGAAGAATCTTCCATGAAGTTCTAGGCTTCTTTAATTCTGGAAAAAAATTGTGAAATTAATCATCATGAATAGTATTTTGCAAAATAATACAGTGGTGTAGTGTATATCTAGATGTCTACCCCAAATCTTATATATGGGGCTTTTGAAAGGTGACTGAATCACAGGGACACTATAGCTAAGTGTGATATTTGGGTATGAGGCCAGATTAAAAGCAGTGGGTGGGTCACTGAGGTCATGAGCTGGAATAGTGCACACCCTCCTTACCTTCCATCTGCTCCCTGTGCTTCCTCCCTACCGTCATGTGAACAGCTTTTCCTCCCAGGCAGGCCCCCTCCACGCCACTTCTGCTCTGCAGCAGCTATGAGCCAAAACAAACCTTTCCTCCTATGATTTGCTGGTGTCCAATACTGAGTCCCAGCACCCAGAAAGTAACTGAGACACCCAGTGAGATAGTAGCACCTATCTTCTTTTAGCTATATAATTGGTCACATTATTGGTACACCATTAAAAACATACATTTGTATATGATGGAGTTACTGATAAATTTTTCATGAATATATTGTACAGAACAATCATTTTTTGATACTTAAATCAGATGTTTCTTTGTTCACAGAGAGATTGGAGTAGTCATATTCCCACTTGGCTTACAAAAGTATATAATCATTGACCCACCTACCACATAAGGGAAACTGTTTGATTTATTAAACTCTATTTTTCAGTAATATAATTTTTTTGAATTTAATGATTGACAGGTCACAAAAGACTTCTTCCACTTAGGTAAGTTTCCTCTGACTGTAAGGGTATCCATTCCACAGAAGGTTCAACTCCTTCCCTGGAACTCTTCTCCCAACTCAAGATGGCTCTGTGCCTCATCCTTCAAGGTTCAGCTTTTCTGGAAGCTGCAGGGCAAAGAGAGGCAGGACCCTCCTTTCACCACTGGCCACTGCCTGTCTAGAGTTTCTAGGCCAGTAAATCTCAGACAATCAAACTGCCAATCTCAGAAGTCTTAACCTAATGAACCTTCTGGGGAAAAATTATGGACGCATATAAAACACGGTCTTTTAAAAATAGCTGAACAAGCTATTTTATCCTGCTTTCCCTAGTTCAAGGAAAATATTTCCATTGTTAATTTATTTATCTAAATATCAACAAGTAGATTAAATAATTGTTATGGTTTAGATCCAAAATGCCTTCCAAAGGCCTCATCTGTTTAGAAGTTTGTTGGATCATGGAGACACTGTACTCATCAGGAGATTCCTGCATTGATGAGCATAGTAGCCAAATGTGCCATTAGGAGATGGAGCCTGGTTGGAAATGGGTCACTAAGGGGCATAATCTGGAAAGGTCCATTCATGTCCCTGATCCTCCCTTCTCTTCCTGACCCATCCTTCCTCCCCCAGGCCCTTCTACCATGCCTTGGAGCCTGTCAACCACAAACTGAAACTGTGAGCCAAGATACACCTCTCCTTCTTTAAACTGTGGGTGTCAGGCATTGTGTCTCAGTGATAAGAAAGTGACTAAGACAGTAATCCAGGTATTCATTTAATTATTCCACAAATACATTTTGATTATTTATAATGTGACAGGTTAATCCTACATTTGGAATAGAGCTGTGAATAACTGCTCCATCCCAGTGTGGAAGAAGAACAAACAAATAAAATAAGTTCATTATAGGAAAATAATGCAGAAATCAGGGTTAAATAGTAAATTCCTTGGAGGAATTTTTTTTAATGACCCTTGAGACTAGGTGAAAAGGCCTGGAGATCTTTCATGAGGTGATGACATGTGACATTTTCCTGAAGAAATGAGGGACTAAAACACAGGAAAGAATAGAGCAAGGGGAGGGTAGAGTTCAAATGCAATGCAAGGAGCGTTTCCAGGGTAAATGGACAATGAAATCGGGCTGCAGACACACACTGGGATAAGCAGGTAGGAATGAGAAAGGCCTCTTCAAGAAAGGCTGCTGAGGACATGGTGTCACCTCCCCAGTGGCTGAAAACACCAGGTCACAAATGGGTTTGTCTGAAATTACTATTTGGCTTTCCAATCTAAGGCCAGGTAATATGGGCCTTGCCTCCAAGAGGCTGCAAAGATGCCTGTAAGGTAAACTGGGCAAAAGGCAGACTGTAAGTTACAGTAAATGTCATCTAGTTTACTCCTTAGCGTGTGGTAAGTTTGTAGTCACCATGAGCTGGCAAGTACTTAGGTAAATAGAGTCTGATTTTATATGAAAAAGAGTGGGAAAAACAAGCTCATTACAGTTTTCCAGCCATGGAAGTTTCACATCTTTTGAGTGATCCCTTGAAACTGTGTATTTCAAGTTATGTGGAATGCGGACCAAAGTCATCTGTCCTCATGTGCAAGGTCACAGTCCTATTGATTCCAAGAACAAAAAAGTCAGTAGGGCATGAAGTCTCCTGAGGAGACCAGAGGCCCAGAGCAATGGCACTGCTCTGGTGATGTTTATGCTACTCTCCTAGAACTCTCACACACGTTTGTGCATAGTGCAGCCGTCACATGGCTTGTGGCACATGCCCTTCACACACACGACTTAGACCATTCAGCTGTCACCTCCACAGCTAGCTAAATGAAGGAAAGCAGAAGGGAAACTCGTGGACTAGTTATTTAAACACCCAGAAAACTTGTCAGGACATTTCCACCACAGGGAGGCCAATTGTCAACCCTCAGTCCTAACACACTGTCTCCAAACTCCAAAGTACATTTTATGTATTTCCCACTGAATGTGCTCTATTAAAACAAGACAGCCAGGTATGGTAGTAGATTCCTATAATCACAGAATTTGGGCAACTGAGGTGGGGAATCATTCCAAGTTTGAGGCCAGACTGGACTATATGGTAAGTTCAAGGATAGTCTGAACTATATAGCAAGTCTCTATCTCAAAAAAAAAAAAAGACAGTAGCTATAAAATTATTAGTAATTATGATAATGTGCATGTTAATAATAATGAATAAAATGACACTATTACAGCCTTAATAGTTATTACCCCAAATCATATATATAAATTCATGTTAAATTTACTAATTTTACTTCCTTTAGGAGAGAGAGACAGAGAGAGAGAGAAAGAGCATATTGCAGTATATAAAATTCAAGCAATCCTCTCTAGTCCTGCAACTTTAGGATTCTGTGCATGCCTGGAAGCGTGCTACTCCATTCATTTCACAAAATTAAATATAACGCTACCCATATTATAGACTTGCCACACTTCACATAAAAATTACATTCCTGAAATGTCTTGTGTAAATTTAATTTTGGGAAAGTGACTTACATTTTAAATATAGTAGGCTTGCTGGCTATTTAAAAATATACTGTGCAATATACTGTGCAATACCTTTTTTAAAAGGTAAATAAGGATTTTCTTTTCAACTAGGTGTCGTTATATAGCTATGTAAGCCAGAATAAAACTAATTTTCATGAATGACATCTGGATTTTCTCTGTTTGCATTTAAATAGTGATAGGGGTAACAGTAGCAGCCACACAGACAGTAGTAATAATTTAAGCACTTGTGGCAGGAGAAAGAGAAGGAGCAGGGCTGGGGATTTAGCTCAGCGGCATAAGCACCTGCTTTGCAAGCAGGCAGTCGTGAGTTCGATCCCCGGTACCGATAAAAAAGAAAAAGACAAAAAAACAAAAAGAAAGAGAAGGAGCAGTAGTACGTTAGTGAACTTTGGGGCCACACTGCTGGTAAGTCATAGAGCTGAATCTTGACCTTGGTCTACTTCTGCAGTCCACCCTATTAATACAGTTGTGTGCACTGAAATGACAGATTGCAAAACCTCACTGAGTTAAACTCTATTCATCAACCCAGTAGAATATCTGTGTCAAAGGCAGGTAGAGATTGACTTATTTGCAGATAGATCCATTTCCAAGTAAACTACTTCTACCAAAAGTCATAGAAGACAGCCCATACATTGTGTAGTATATTTACAAATGAATAAATTTCCACACATTTGTGAGTTAGGTATCAAGTAGGACTTGTATTAACATTGTTTTCATTAGGGAATGCCCTGATAGAGAAATTGTGGTAGGGAACGGGTTATTTGTAGGACTAGACATAATTACTAAAGAAAAAATGATATTAGAGCACCATGAAGTTATGTAATTTTTCAGGGACCCCTGCTTTTCCCTAACACTTTCTTGGAGTTTGTATACAAAATATCCAAATCCTAGATCCTACTGAATTGGAGACTGATTGAGGGACACTTCTCTCAGATACTGTCCTAGGCTCCCCTCCATCATTCTGTACAGCCACTGGTTGGTGTGAGAACCTTCCTCTGAGCAGCCAGGGCACCAAGCTGCACCACCCTGACAGGGGCCTCACTGAAGCTGGCATGGAGGAAACCAGATGCAGCCAGAAGCAGTGTAAGATCTCCAGCTGGTTAGTCCTGCCATGAAGCAGTGTCTAGAGAGTGAGATTATTTCCCTCAGCAAGAGTTTTCCTTGATTCATGCACCTGCTTCCAAAATTCAAAGATAACACTTATACTTGGCTGAATAATGGCTCCAAAAGATATCAGTTCCCAATCCCTGAAACCTGTAAATGACGAAATTTGGAAAGGGGTCCTTGCAGGTTTCATTAATTGATTCAGAAGAAATGAGATAATCTGACATGAAGTCACATCTATATTTACAAGAAGAAGCCATCAGGAGATTGGACACAGAAAATGCCATGTGAAGTTGGAAACAGACATTGCAGTGTTGCAACCATAAGCCAAGGAATTCCTGTCACCACCAGAAGCTGGAAAAGTCAAGGAGGAGTTCTCCAAAGCCTCCAGAAATTAGTGGCCCTGTTGATGCCTATTGTGATGGTTAATCCTGTGTCAGCTTGGTTGGCTTGAGAAATGCCCAGATTAATAAATCACACTTTTATATCTCAGTGGTTCATGCAAGCATGGCCTTGGGATGGTGTCTGGTCCCTGATCACTTCTGCTCTTTCCCTGTGATCTGCTTCCTGGCTGTCAGAAAAGGCGGACAGATAACAGCAACTACCGGAGGCTCTCTGAAAGACTTGGCTCAGAAGCCAGGAATGGTGCGGACTAAGGAGACATAAGCAGGTGGAGATATGCTCTGCTGACTCAGGAACGAACTGGGCTGAGAGAAACCAACTTGGAATGCATTCCTGGTGCTAAAACAGGAACAGAAAAGCCTCGGTGTGGAGGCTGGACCCCGCGCCATTGTAAGCCGCAATTTGGGTTTCCCGCTGCGTGGTGGCTGGCTGCCTCTACAGTGGCTCAGCAAGGAGAGAGACGCGCAGAAGCTCTGAGAACGGCAATCTGCGAACGGCAGGGAGGCGTGCACTGACTTGTGGTGAGGTGAGTGAGAGAAGCTGACATTCTACCACAGTTTGACTCCAGTGGAGGACTTTCTGGGCCCAAGCAGTCCTGCGGGAGCAGGGCGCGGTGGTGACTCCAGCCACACATCCCCCTCTCAGGCGGGATTGGTGAAAAGTGCCTGGCCTGCGTGACGCTGCTGGCGGACCTGGTAGGCTGTCCCAACCCAGATCCCAGAGCCTGACGGTGGCCGGGAGGGGAGACGCCTAGGCTGCCTGGTCCGTAACTCCCTGGTGCGCAGCGGTGAGCGGGAACACCTAACTGGCGCAATTCGATCAGGCTGTGGCTGACTGGGAGAGAAGCTGGGCCTCTTATATAAGCTTGCATATATAAGGAACAGAGAAGAAGAGGCAGCATGGGAAGAGGCAGCAAAAAGAAAGGCTCCTCGGCCCCCAATTCTGAGAAACAGGCAATAGCAGACACCGCACCAATATACATAAGGCACCATATAGAGAGCCTCATAGACCAATTCAGGAATGAAGTTATCAACGACCTGAAGCTAGAAGTATGCAGAATAGTTAGAGAAATGCTAAGTACCACCCAAGAAAAAACAGGCGGTGGAATGGAAGAACAGAAAAAAAGGGGAGAATTGTTTGATGGAGAAAACAGAGAAACCATAGAATACGTGAAGCAGGTTCAAAGGGACTACCAAGATACCAAGAAGTCTATAGAAGACTGGCATAACAGCTTGAAAGAAACTAAGGACAGACTATCTGAACTGGAGGGCAGACTTGTAATATGGGAGAATGAAATGAAAAACTTCTTAAAAATAACAAAGAAACAAATAGCAATAATACAAAGACAAGAAGATGATAAGAGGATCCATAACTTAAGGATTAAGAACATAAAAGAAGAAGTAGGGACACAAACAAGTGAACTACAAAAGCTACTCACAGAAATAATCCAGAAGAATTTTCCTAATTTAGCAAAAGGTAAAGATACTCAGATGTATGAGGCATACAGGAACCCAGCTACCTACAACCCAAACAGAGCAACACCCAGGCATATAATAATAAAAATTCCAGAAATTCAATACAAGAACAGAATATTAAAAGCTGTCAGAGACAAGAAACAGACCACTTACAAGGGAACACCCATCAGAATTACAGCAGATTTCTCGGCACAAACCATCAAATCACGAAGAGCGTGGGGGGAAATAATTCAAGCTTTGAAAGATAATAATCTACAGCCAAGATTGAGATATCCTGCACAACTGTCCCTGGAAATTGATGGAAAAACAAGGTGCTTCCAGGATAAAGAGGAACTGGGGGAATTTGCAACCACCAATTCAACTCTACAGAGAGTATTGCAGGATATTCTAAAAAAAGAAAAATACAAAGAATCCAGAAATAATGGCAGAGAGGCCACAACGAATGGAGCAGAGAACAAAATGAAGAAGACAAACTGACAGCTACTGACAGAAAAAGAGCTCAACAGAAATGAGGCAGAGAAGATTGGATGATAGGAACAGCTATTTTGGAGAAAATGACATCTTAATAGGTAATACTGATTTAGTATCATCTTGTTTTGAAGTCTCATCTAGCTTTTGTCCTTCTGTCTCCAATAGTCTAAATAGGTTGTATCTTACTGGATTTTATTATGTACGATAGTATAAGCAAAAACCTTGTAAAGACAAGGAGATTATACAGAAACCATTATTCATTTTCTGTTAGTCGATTCTAAATACTCTGTAATGCTGTCATTCTCTTGAATGGTTTTACATTGTTTTGATATACTTAATGCTACAGTATACGAAGTTGTACTCAAGGATTTCAAAGAAAGACAATATGGTACCTACTTTTAGGTTAGGATTATCTGGTGGTGAAACACTATTCTGCTTAAATGGTTATGTTTTGATCTGCGCTGTTTCGTTGTTATGCCCTCTTTTATCTCAATCTCCACTCCATTATTTACTTTTTTATCTTTATCCTTTTAATTAAAGGAAAAAAATAGCAGGATATATTATAGTGACCCACTTTGACTTTTCATTACCTTGATTTAAAGCCCTGTATTACTCTCACCATCTGGTTTTTAACTGATGTTCCCCTATTCTGTTTTGCTGGATAGTATCAGGTTCGAAAGTCTAGGCATCAGCTGTGAAGATAATGAGATTCATTATGACGCCCATTCTTGTTGACTTTTATCTACTTTTGAAGACCTACAATGTCTCCAATGTTTTGGTTTTGTTGGTTTTATTCTTTACTGTTTTGTTCAATTGTGTTATAACTAACGATATAGGCAATTCTATTAGAGATAGCGGGAGGCATTATGGTAACCATTGTTGATCACCTTGTATTATGTTTTTACATTATCTATTATGTCCACCCTTTTGACTTGACCGATTCTGTTCTGTTATGTCACATTTGGTTTTACTCTCTTCCAAAAAAGTAATAAGAACCGTGGGAGCAATGAAACCCAAAATGTGTAATAGTCATGGTACAAAAGAGAGGAAAAGAAAGTGCTCCAAACTATATAACTGCGTGTATATTTAAGTGTATAAGATAGAAAATGATATCACAGAGTTTTATTGGATCAATGAACAGAACTGTTTGCAGTATCATTGATGGAATGTCCACTTTACAAGCTTTAATTTTGTGACTTGAACAATTATTTCTAAGATGGCAATATGTAATCCATTAACTAGTGATTTCCTACTGTTCATTTTTTTTCTGTAAATCTGTATAACTTGTACCCTTTCCCTGCTTTTTTTTTCTTTTCTCCTTAAATAAAATTAAAAAAAAAAAGAAAGAAAGAAAATGATCAGGTTTCCTCCACTATACCCTTCTGCCATGAGGAGCCAGCCAATCATCCTCTAAAACCTCTGAAACCATAAACTAAAATAAACCTTTCCTCATTTAAGTTGTGGGTATTATGTATTTTGTCCTAGCAATGAGAAGCTGATTAATGCATCTTGATTGCAGACTTCAAGTCTCTAAAAACTACCGGAAGGTACATCTTTACTTTTCTTAAGCCACCAGGGTTTTAACAGTTTATTACATAGTTGCAAAAAACTTCATATAGTGCTGCATTCTTAAAGTTTAATTTTCTCTAGCTAAGCCAACCACATTAAAACATGCAACATTGTTCTTGTACTACAAAACAATTCATTTAAGATGAAATTCATTAAAGGACAGAAGTTTCTTGAGGTTTATATTGTTTTTTCTTATTTTGTTTCTGATTGTTAAGGAGCAAGTGCACAAAATCTTTGGTTAAGGTGATCTGCAGTCTGCAGAGTGAGAGATGGGAGGCCATTGATGTGAGTATGTCAGGGGATCCCATGAACTTAAACTATGTCATTTGTTCAGAATACTGCACTGCCAAGGATTCATTTGCCATGAGGACATTCTTCTCTCCTTGGAGCATAGTGCTCATGTTTTCCATGTTGAGACCATGAAAACCCCCTCCTAAGATCTTACCTAACGTTAGGGACCAAGGACAACTAGCACATTCTGGTCTCTTGGCATCTTTCACTGGAGGGAGATTTCTGAATAAATCCCAGAATATGCTTAATGCTGTGAAAAGGGGACAGGAGGTTATATACTAATGTGTGTACTAATGAAGTATCTTGGGAAACATCATGGGTACTTTGAGCATATATTAGGGTATATCTGTTGCTATCATTTATTATGTCCTTGATGTTTACCTTAAATCATTTGCTGTCCCTTCAGGAAAAATGACCCCAAGACTATGTGTGCTCTTTCATCTTCACAGCTCTGAGACATAAACAGGAAAAAAGTTTAACAAACCAGACTTTCATAGTTAGACATGAGCAAATGCGTGTTCAACCTATACACTACCATCTAAAACTCATCAATGGTATAACTTAGCACTGACTTAAGCAAATTGTTTAACTAAGGCTCATTGTCAAAAGCCCAGTGTAGCCTGAAAAGAGCTTAGTAAATACAGTGTGAGTGAATGAACAAATGAGTTTTTGAAAAAGCTGCATGGAAATTTCTCAGTAGGAGGAGTGCCAACAATAATGCCTGGAAATTTGCTTTAAAATTATAAAATCAATACCTAATGGGTGAGATCGTAACTACATGTGAAGAAATTTCCTCATAAACCAACATCTCCCCAAGGAAAAAATAAAGACAGAAGGAAAAAGATAGAAGCCAACTAATTCATCATATTTATGTCTCCAGAAGACCAGTTCAGTATGAGAAACTATATATGACCATACAGTACAGGAAAAAGGGAAAATGGAGAGAATCATCCTGAAGCATAGAAAAATGGGAAAGCAAATTTAAGAGGCACAGGTTGGCAAGAGATGGTCTATGATAAGTAGATAGGGAGAGCCATCCTCAGAGCTTTGCCCAGGAGGTCTCACCATTCTCATAGAAAGAAGTAGCCAGCTTGGTGTTCATCAGGATTTGAGTGATAAAAATTAATGTCTCCAGCTCTATGTGGTGATGCATGCCTGAAATCCCAGCATGGGAGGCTGAGGTAGAAGAATCACAAATTCAAGCCCAGCCTAGGCAATTTAGCAACTTACCGAGAACTTGTCTCCAAATAAAAAAAACATTTTTAAAGGGGCTGGGAATCCAGCTCAGTGTAAAATACTGAGCTCAATCCCCAATCAGTATTCCAAAAGAAGAAGGATGAGGAGGAGGAGGAGGAGGAGGAGGAGGAGGAGGAGAAAGAGGAGGAGGAGGAGGAGAAAGAGGAGGAGGAGGAGGAGGAGGAGAAGGAGTAAAAGAAGAAGGAGGAGGAGAGAAGGAGAAGACGAGGAGGAAAAGAAGGAGAAGAAAGAAGAAAAATAATGTTCCTCTCTCTCTATCAGGGATTAAGAAACTACCTCCTGACTACATATTGTCTATCTATGCAGTTTTTCCTACCCAAAGGGAAAACAGTACTAGACAAATCAGAATATTTCATGAGGCAATTGTGTGTTTCATAATACATCAGCAAATTTGAATATTAGGCCCAAGTGAGACTGATGGAGCACAGTGGGTCTGTCTCTGGATATAATCAGTGCAATCATTAATCACAGTGATGTCAAAAATGTACTACTGGCATGAATATTTAGTAAACATTCCAAATGCTATCTCTTTATGGTGGATTTATTTTTTTCAATTTTTTATTATTTTGGAGGTAGTAAAATACAACAGAACATGACAGAACAAAGCCAATTGAGACAATGCAGTGAAAATGGTACAGAATGTCACAGCAGGTTACTGGAATAACAGTAATAGGTACCATAGTATATCTCCTAATCTTCACAATAGTTGTTCGTTCAATCAGGTATAGCAAAATCAAACCAAATACAGAACATTATAGAACTTATCAACACAGAAAATTGAATAGAGCAATACAATTAATCAGAACAAAGCAAAACAGTGATAACAATATTTGCCTTCAAAGAGATGGTAGAAGGAAATCCCCCTTATTTGCTATATTACATATAATTCAGGTCAACCTCCCAAGAGATGCTCAGACCTCTGGCTCCCATTTGCTAACAGGGTGGGCGGGGATGGGATGTTTGATTCTCAGCCTGTTCACAGGGAGGCTCCTGGCTGTTTACCAGGGAAGCAAGCGGGTTGCTTTGTTTCCCAGCACCCTAAGTTCTAACATGAGATTTATTTTTTTGTAAGTGGGGGAGTAGAGAAGAATTGTTATTCTTCCAGGTTGTTTTGGGAAGATTTTCATGCATATGTGTGCATATGCTTTTTCCTGTGCATGTGGATGTGTGTGCACATGTGTATGTGTGTATTTGTAAGCAAAGAACAAATGAAAAATAATCTTTAAACTACAGGCTCAAGATACAGGCATACAGCAATGTTTTCAAGGGAGGTATTGAGTGTGTATGTTGAACAAATATATAAATGAAAGAAATGTATTTTATGTAAAAAGAATCCTGGCTTAATCTGTTGGTTAGTCAGTCCATTTTTTGAATAGTTGGGTGATTTATAACTGAATTGAAAATGTTTTCTGTAACATAACTGGAACATTTTGATCTGTGTAACTTAGATAGCACTATTCAGACTACAGTTGACCTTTAAATCTTCCTTACATGGAAATAACAATAACTGTAATACTTGAGGCTTTAAAAGTGTTATCTGTCTTGTTTGATCTTCACATTACCTTGTGAAACAAAGTTACCACCATCAGCAAAGGAAGGGACAGAATGGTGTGTGCCAAGGTCCAAGAACAAAGATGAGATGGAGCTCAAGTCTCCAAATTCCTGACTCACAGTCTTGTCTGCAGACAAGCTGAATGCCACAAGTCCATGCCAACCTGCCCTTGACTATACCACCCTCGCTCCTCCCTTTGCTGTATCTCATATGGGTAGAACAGAGGGCATGCAGCTTGATAGGAGCATCCTCACAGGTCCATCCTGGCACTATCTAAGCCCTGGCAGAGCCGGCAGTCAAGAAGATTGGGACCAGAACCTAGTCAGGCTACATCCAAGCCTTCTCTAAGGCAAATGCCCATGTGCTAAGAGCCAGCAGCAAAGCAGAAACACTTTCCACAGCAAAGAGGTGATGGAAGAGAAGGAAATGGGGGAACCCAAGAAGAACAAGCAGGCCTTGTATGGACATCAAACACTCCAGGGCTCTCCTCTAAACTCAGAGCATAGGACTTTGGAAAAACTCTGATCTGTGGTCATTTCAGACCATTGTAAAGACTACAGGGATTGGGAAAGAGGGAAAAGGGGGGGGCAGGTGGAGCGGAGAGGAGGGGCTTGACACATTGCTGAGCCTGGCTACATGCAGATCCGGAGTAGGGCCTGTCTCTCTTTGTAACCCAGTCATCCCTGACCTGAGCAGCTGTCTTTTCCTGATAAGACAGCTCCCCTGCCCAGTAGGGTAGCCCACAGCTACCAATGGGCCAGCCTGTACCCCCTGCTCAGCTCTTGGGGGTGGGCAGCTGCCACAATGAATCTCTTGTATAGAAAAGAACTGACGTGAATGGAATCAACCCAAATGTCCAACATTTGCCCATCTGTGACTAGAAGAAGGTCACAGGGTGACTTTCAGTCTAGGAGCCAGGCTGTGTAGCTGAAAGACTACCAACTTAAACAGCCGTAGGTTCAGAAGGTGAGTCTTGGCTCTCTTGAAGAAGCCTTTGGATCAAAGGTAAATCTGGGAAGACTGTGGGGTCTGATATGTCCAGCTCAGAGTTGAGAGTCTTCCTCTAAATTTCAATGAAGGGTTCCTCTAGGAGGGGATCATAGTTACACTCAACATGAAGACAGAATTCCCACAGGGAGTCAGCTACAGCCCAGAGCTCTTGCTACTCGTCCAGTCAGGGTTTTGCACCTGAAAATCTTCCTGACTCTGGACTTCTGCAACAGCCATCAATGACACGTCACTGTGACCCCTGAGTTGCCTAAATGAAGTGCACCACCAAAAGCTCTGGTGTTTCTCTGCAAGCACTAATCTGTTGCACAATGCACAGCCCAGGCCTGAGAAAGGTCCATGGCTAGAAAGGACAAAGACAAGAAGGAGGCAGGCAGGGCTTTGGAAGAGCACAGCTAACCTTTAAAAGGTGGCCCTGGACTAGAGACAACAGGGCTGCTGGGCTGACTTTGAGAAAAGTGCCCTGCAGGAGACACTACAGGAGCTGTGAATGGTACAAGATTCAAAAGGCACTGATGGGGGGCATCTCAAGAGGGTTTCTGGTTTATAAACTGAATGCCCCACAGTATCATTGAAGTGAACAGGTGAGAGGCTGAATTCCTTGACTGCTTCCATCTGTGGTGAAGCACAGTACTCTGAGCAGAGATTTGTCCCTATGGCACATTCCCTAGAACTTTGGAGATCACATCTATCATGCATGGAGTTCTCATTAGAAAGTCCAAAGAGTAGAAACCATCTGGCTGTGGTCACCTAGAGCACCATGACTCCAGGTCATTGTTCCCCTCCTCAAAACTTACAAGTTGGCAAACATAACTTTCAAGAAAGGAAAAAGACGTACAACACATCAGGAAGGTAATCATCACCAGAATCTCGCACATATTGGAATCCTTAGGATGGTTGCACAGCACAGTCTTGGCAGGTATTCACTGCATGTTTCCTGGCATCTCAGCTTGGCATCTCCAGAAAGTTCTCAGCAAAAGGAGGAGCAGGAAAGGTGGCTGAGTAAGAGCTGAGGTTGAGGTTGAAGTTAGAAGCTAAAGAACAAGGCCAACCACACATTGCAAAGAAGATGTCGTCCCAGAGTGGAAACACTCCACCTCTTCCCTATGCTGTGCTGTATGAGGAAGCTATAGTTGTAGGACTATTAACAGTGAGAGCATACAATCAGACAAAGAAGAAACACTGTGAAACAAAGACTTCCTCAAAAATCTAGATGTTTATGGAAAGAATCAACTTCAGGGACATATGACCCACTCAGTCATACAACACCTTGAGTTTAGGAAGACCCAGGTTTGGTTTAATGTTCTGTTGTCATCTTCAAGTTATTTCTAACTTCTAAACAAGAGGCCTCACATTTTAATGTTTCTCATGATACTTGAAAATTTTTTAGCCAGTATTATTTCTAAATAAGATTACTTGATTGTCTAGCATGAATATCCCTTTCACTTACATTAGCTTTTCATTTTCTCTCATAAACTAAATTACAAACCTGAGGGTCTGTCTATCAACTATCCTTGTTATTTGCCTTGAACCCAATTGGGCGTGCAGTTAGTGCCCAAAGTGGTACATTCTTTGATGTTCTTACATGGCTGTTCTTACATGGTTCTGTTTATTAATTAACTCAACAAACATAATAGGGCAAAAACTGGGCCAAACATTTTTACAAGATGCCCCACAAAATCTTTTAAGTTAGAAGGTTAAAAATAGTAACGACTTTCAGCAGGTGGCTATCACCAGGGTCAGGCTAGATTTTCAGCCTCACCCCCTACAAGTGAAATGATGGCCTCACCAGGAACTCACTACATTTTAAAGAAAAAAGCAGGACGACATGTACATGTATATGTCAGAGCAATGCCAGCACAGGCTTTTTTCCCATTATCTGCTCTCACGGGAGCCCTGTTTGGGGCCAGGAATATTAATGCTTGGCTGCTTCCTATTTCTCTCTTGACAGGAGTGAGTAATGCCGAGGCACGGCAGCCGGGCAAGTCTCCCCACTTCAGTGTGAACTGGGTCGTGGGCAATGCAGACCTGGAGATTATTAATGCCACAACTGGGAAGAGGAGCTGCGGGGGCTCATCCAGGCTCTGCAAGCACGTGTTCTCTGCCCGGTGGGCACAGCTATATGGTAGGGTAGGTGGCACCTGTCCTTTCTGGGGAAAAGCAGGCTACCGCTGAATTCAGACTGAAGTCCTCAGCCAGCTCAGGGTATGGGCCGTCATTTGGTTTGTAATGAGGGTACTATGGCAGGTTGCAAAATCCAATTCCCATGCCCTTCCCCACCCCACCCCAAATGCCCAAACCAATAGCATTTCCCCTGTAAATTTAAGACACCGTTACCCAAGTGCAAGGTCCCCAGACCAGCAGCATTACAGTTCTGGAAGTGTGGATCTAAGAAATCAAGTAGCCAAGGAGTTTATTGATGAGCATTTAATATGGCTATGCAACATGGCAGTTACTTTACCCAAGGTATTGTTAGAAAGGTACACACAGCTTTTAAAATCAAAGTTATTATTAGATTAGCTATAAGGACATTAAAGCTCAGAAAAAGTGGGTTACTTGCCAGAATTTTACAGGGTTAGAATCCCCCCTCAACTCTGAAACCTACTCATTTCCATGACAACAATGATTTGGAATCTACTTTCTCCTCCATAAATAGAGATAGTGATTATATTTTCCTGAATTTCAATAGCATAAAAGACTATAAATAAAAAAAGAACAAATAACTGGGGAAAAAAGCCAACAGGTAAAAAGTGTTTGTTCACTTTCTATACTTTTTTTTAACCAGGTAATAACTCCCAATAGAAGTAACAATGTTGTTTATGTTTAAACATTTTCATCAGTTTAGAGAACACTGAACATCACGCATATATCCCTGAGCTTCTGCCTCTGCCACAGCCTTTGCACATGGACACTGATTTGTGGCCAGGCATCCTGTTTTAAAGAAAAAGCAAAGCTGAGCTCAAGTTTTACACACAGGTGTTCTGTATGTAAAACTTCTCTGGTAAGAGCTCCTATTTCTGCTGGCAGTTAATGTCCTCTCTCTCCTTTCTGTCCACAGCTGAGTACACGGATACCAATCCATGGGGATACGCCGTCCATGTACTGTGAGGCCAAGCTAGGGGCTCACACTTACCAGTCTGTTAAACAGCAGCTGTTTAAGGCTTTTCAGAAAGCAGGCTTGGGCACCTGGGTGAGGAAACCACCAGAGCAAGATCAGTTTCTACTAACTCTCTAAGTCATTAGACTCCTTTGCTATTGGACCACAGTGAAACATCTGGAGAGGATGGAGTCGTGTGTGGAGCGACATGGCGTGTCCAGTGGTTCTCGGCATTCATTTTCCTTCAGTGTTCCAGAAACACACAAGTTCCATGTTTGGATGAGCAACTAGATTTCAATTCAGGACATGCTGCTTTTCCTTAAGTTGCTAGTCCCAAGAATGCTGTTCACCATACCTAGAGGTACAAGTGCCATTGTATCAGCTCCGTCTCTTCTTGGTTGTATCAAAGGAAAAGCTTGTAGTCTGGTGAAGGGAGCTGAGTTGCAGCCTTGACAAATGATACTAAAGTGTGGCCAGTTAGAAACAGGCCCCATGAACCATCCTCTGGCTTCCTTCCCTTACCATAAGCCTCTCTAATGATGTGTTTGGGTCTCACTAGCACAAGTTTATGTGACACTTGAAGATAAGCCACAGTGAAGAGAAAAGCCATGGGCTCCCCCCAAAGAAACCAACAGGAATGCTCTATTATTTTTATTCATTTAGATGTCTTACTTCATCTTTTTTCAAAGAGGATTTGAGATGCACAACACTAAAGAACAACTAAAATAAGACCAGAGGAGTGAAAACCATTCTTGCAACACAAAGGAATGCTTATCCAAGGCACCAGTGAGTGCTAATCTATGAGAAAACCATTTCTAACCCTCCTGTTGAGTGTTACAAACCAACACATACCTATTTAGTCAACCACCACACTTCATTTCTTTTGGCAGATAAGGATAGATAGTGAGATTTGAGTCCTATAAGGGTTAGCCACTACGTACTCTCCCTACAACATAAAAGCAAACTGGATCATATGCCAAATTCTAATTATTGAACTATATATTTGTTAGAAAACAAGCACCCCAAAACCCCACATTCAAAATGACTCTCAGGTTTAAAGTTTTATTTTAGATTTTCTAATCACTATTTTGCATAATGAAAATAACTTACAAAATGCAACAGGCAGGATTCTACCACCTTTAAAATAGCCATCAGACCAAGTCCATACCTGAACATAGGACATTTAGAGTTTAGATAACAGCACTATTCCTGAGAGGAGAGGTACTAGCTTCACACATGAGAGAGTTACACCTTTAATATATCTTCTGTCAATACATATTCCTTGAATTATTTTCATTTTGCCACTGAGAATTCATTTTGAGCATTCATCATGCCAGTTAACAAGTCTCTAATTTTCCCAACTTAAAAAAATTCTTATCTGAAGTACATTATGTTAAATAACCAAATATAGAAGTAGTCACTTCCAGACTACAGGTTCCCCACTTAGAATTCTAACTGACCACTCCACCGAAACACAAGTATTACATCATGCTATATACAGTGTAGTGTAAATGGCAGATATCATAACAATGTGCATAAATGAAACAAACTGTGTTGTAGCTACTTGATATCAGAAATCAGGAAGTAGAGATATTAGTATGGAAATAGAAACTTTTCCTGGAATTTTATGAGGTCAAATCTATTACTCAAGTCCTTTTAGGAAAGAAAATGGACACTGTAGTGACAATTTCTTTAACATAATTTTGAAAGACATGAACATATTTTGCATGTAAATGATTCATAATAAACATTCATAAAAATTGAAGAAAATGAAATACTACTTCAATGTAAAAACTAAGATCAAAGGACCAGTTTAGATTAGTTTCTGATAGAAACCTAAGAGAACCATAAAACCTTGACAGCCAATTGTGGCTTAGAAATTGACTCAACCAGTAGATATTTAGAGCTGATCTTAGAAAGTCTAGGGGCACAGTTGGCTTCTAATTGAGATTTAAGACTCTAACCTCAAATTACTGAAATTACCCTAACCTCAAATTACTAGGGAAAGACAGCCTTCAAGGAGTGGGGTGAATGCTTCACAGAGTTGTGCTCCAAACAATGTTCTTTGTAGAATAAGAAGATTAGCAGCAGCAGCAGCAGCAGCAGCAGCAGCAACAGCAGCACCAGCAGAATCTTAACCATGATGGACAGAGGCTGGTGGAGCCTCCCATTAAAGGGATCAGTTAGACCCACTCATATGATCTGATTCAAAGAACATGGAAAGCAATTACCTTCCCAATAACTAACACCTCTACATGACACATGCATGTGGCATTTACTCACTTGGTCTAGGCATTGGCTCTTCAAAAGAAAACAGACTTAACTAAAACACAAATATCTACTTGTAAGGAAAGCTACCCACTGACTCCACTTTACCCTTAGCACTAACACTGAGTCACTTATTAAGTCAATAGGAGATGACTGGAAGGAGAGATGAAGACTTTGCAAAGCATTGTAGAGAGAGAAGAGTTTGCCAGGCACCTAAAAGTAAATCTGAGAAAATGATATCTTTCACATCTACCTTTCCAAATAGATATGAGATGAAATGGGAAGATGGAAAAAGAGGATCCCAGGATCAATCAGTGAAAGGAGAGAGTATTGAGGCAAGCTATGATGAGCAACGTGCTGGAAAGCCACGGGCTAGGGAAAGACAGCCTTCAAGGAGTGGGTGACTAGAAGGGAGTTAAGAGGGAGAATGAAAGGATTATATGCATTTATTCTCTGAATCAAACAGAAAGCCAAATTAAAACTGCACACCATGACCAGATGATGCTATGTATATGCTGCTCCTGATTGCAGAAGCCTCACCCAGCTTAGATGTGGCCAGCTGCAGGATTCTGGTGTAGTTTCTGGTGTTCCTAGAAGAGACAAGTCATGTTACCCCCGAGACTAATGGGCTAGTAGTGGAAGCCTGGATACCTCATTCTCACTTCAGTGTTAAGAAAAATATCTCAACAGTACTCTAGACTAGGTCTTTTTTGACTGCTGAATTAGTCTTAAAAGAGCTCATATACACCTCCTGAATGGTGATTTCCGAAAAGAGAGCAAAACACAAATAGGTGTTATATAGAATTTAACCATACCGAAAAAAACATAACTGGGAAAAACAAAATGAAAATACTCAAAGAATACTCAGGCACCTAAGTTACCTTACTAGCACCTCCATAATTATTTATGCCTCATATTACATAATGGCTCAAAGTTACTTGCTTTCAAATTTTCTGTACCCTGTATTCATATCTATTTTGTTCCACTACTAAAACCTAAATAAAATCAATATCATGCTTATTGCCTTCAAAACACATTGCTTTCCTTCTACAGAATTGAAAAAGTTAATGTTTCCTGCCTCGTTCTTAGTCAAAAAGTCAGTGTCTGATCATTTGTGAGCCTGTTTGCAGGACTGAGCCCAGGAGAAAAAGCCATGAGGCCATACAAGTTGTGCTCGTCCACCTCCAGCACAAGGTTTCACAGCAATGTATAATATAAAATTGTTGAATTTAGGATTTCTTTGGGTTTTGTTTTTGCCAATGAACGGATTTGTGAGTCTATAACTATTGTTTCCTTTTTTTATTCCTGTGATTCTCTTTAAATCTGTATATACCTCTCATACCATTACTGATTTTGTGATGTCTTGTTTCTCAGAAATGTCAAGCTGAGTTGCTTTTCAAACAAACACATAGTTCATATTTTTTCATATAAGTTCCTTTTCACAGGAAATAGTTCTTATCAATAAAGTTAAATTTTTTCAATATAGTGTTTACCATATCTGGAGAGCCATAAACAGTAAATACATAGTATATCAATCCCCAGAGTAGAATAGGTAGAGTATTTTGATGAAATCCTATTTTTAGATTATAAATTTTAAGATGAGTCTATAGAATCTTGTTTTAAAAAAATTAAAAAGACAATTGAGACGTAAATCTAGTAGGCATTTTTAATTTAGGAAAACTTAGATACTTGTTTTTTAAGAAGCCATTCTAATATAATCATCCAATTGGCCAAAACTAACACAAACATCACTTTCTAATAGTAACCAATGGGATGTTAGAAAAAAATTCGTGTTTTTATGTACTATCATTTGATTGCTACAGCCACATCTTTGACAGAAGTCCCTCACTTAGCACTCAGCAAAACCTGGTATATCTTTGCCGGTTTCTCCATCATCATTTTCTAACGCAGCTTGCAGAGTCTATAATCTAATTCAGGATCAGGGAATCCACTGTCTTGCACATTTTGAAGATCTAGCCCCACTTTGAGTTTCGGCAGAGTTCATACTAGGAGTGAAGAATTAAAAGCTTTCTGCTACAGAAAAGGTCCATGATGTAGCTCCTACCTGGACAAACCTATCCCAACCCTGAGGTCCTGCAGGAAGTTTATGTCTTGCACAGATAGAGCAGAAATAATACATGTGAGGGACAGTGTGGGGGCAGATGGAAAGGACCCTGTGAAGGAGGATGCGGACGGGCGCACTTGTCGTTGTCCATGGTCCTGACTCACTGTTGAACTTTAAGAGTGCAGCTGTTACTGGGTACTCTGGGATAGGGCACCTCCAAATTTTCTTCTGACTCAGAAAAAGTAAAGGATAGAGGGAGAAAGCAGAGACAAAAACATCGATGTAGACTACCAGAGACAATCATACCTTTATTCTCACATGGTTTCTCCTATCTCTCAGTTCTCTTTGCTCATTTTTCCACAAATTCTACCTCTTTTGATTCCTTTCTCATCTTTTTTCTCTCCCTCATATCCCTCTTACCATTCCTTTTGTCTGCTCTTCCCTACCCCTGTACTTTGCTCTTTCATTTTGATTTCCTGGAGTAACAGAGAGGAATGAAGTCTCAGGTCTGCATCTACCCCTGAGCTGATCTATGCATGCAGCAGATTGGTGCTCAAGGTGAGGATGCCCCTGTGTGTTCTTGTGATACCTTGACTACAGGGACTTTCAATGGTCTTTTTGGACTCTTGAAATATTTACATCCAATCTGACCTCCTATCAAAAGGAACACAGATGACACATTTCTAGAAATTTAGACCAGATAATATCATCCCTGCAGGGAATTGTGCCCTGTACCAAACTCTGGTGAAAGAAGTACCTTGTTTCCCTAATCATCATTTTGAATTAAAAGTTAAAGAGATGAAGTATCCTTTAAAATATATATATATATAATTATCTGGATTCTATTGCCTCTTTTCACAAGGCACCAGATTTCTACCACTCTGCAGTACATGCATAAGTAAAAACAAAATCTTTCCCAGCAGTGCCCAGTTAATTTTCAGCATTTTTTAAGCAAAATGAACTCAATAAATAGTAATTCTTAATTGAAAGTATGTACATAAAAAGCATGATTGAATGGCAATATAGTACCGATGAGTGTACATTTGTAATATTTGTAAAAAAAAAAACTTCAAAACCTTAAAATATGAATTTACATATGTTAATTTGCCTCTAAGTTCTGTAAATTGCACTTCGGTGATATCTAATAAGTGAATGTTTCTGTTAAGTGAATAAAAATATCAAGTAAAATTGGGTTTTTTTTCTGGATTGTGGAGCCTTTTTGATTGAGTAGAATCCCAGCTATCTCTGGAATTCTTTAATGTGTGGGTTTAATTAGAGGTAAAGGAGGTTCTGCCCATTCCAGAGAAATGGCATATTCAGCTCTGAAATGTTTTTCTCTTTGTAGTAGTTACATTAATCAGTTAAAGAAGCCAGAACAACTGTTACTAGCTCAGACATTACCCTTATAAATTTCATGTAAATGAACTAGTTAAAATATCATAGACCTAGGAATGAAAAGACTTACCTTCTAGCCTTCAACCAGCATCTCATTAACTGTATAAATGAATCACTTTATGCATGACTTTGCACCTCCACTTTCTGTCAAGCATGGGAAGGAAACAAGACATCCTACAACTTCACGAGATTGTCAAAGGGAATCAGTGAAGTCAGAATGTCACAAAGCTTTGAAAAGTTAAAGCATTATAAATATTTAATATATTCTGAGTTTCACACCCAACTTTGTCATCTGTAACATGAAGTACAAGTGTGGATGATAATTTTCCTGTATAACAGAAAGCAGATGGATATTGAGGTATAAGAACAATGTAAAACTATCACCTAAACATGCTTGTAATCTCAGTTTTATATAGCATTGTATGCCCTACATAGTCCAGAATTCAGATGAGTCTTTTTCCAATAATACATTTTTTTCCTTTCCAAGGACATAAGTTTGAACACAAGTATGTCCAGAAAGAGATATGTTTGCTAGCTAAAGGGACTTCTATTTTCATTTTTTCCCTAGAAATAGACAAAATTACAAAGGTGCTGATAATAGGTTTTGTATGCCATCACTTGAGTGATCATGAGTGAGATTTCTTGTTTGAAAGTATTCTCCTCATCCATCAAAGTGTCTGAAATTCTACCATACATTTCCTTCAGTACAGGATATTTCATCCACTTTTTTCATTCTCTACTTATCTCACATCAACTACAGTGATGCTTAACACAAGTGATAGCACACATGAAATCTCAGGTGAAATGTAGAGTCTGGAGATCTAAAACATTGCAGAAAGATCTTTGATGCCATTCCTTCAACTTCAGATGGGGGAGTAGTTCCTCTTGGTTGACTATCAGTGTTGTGTACAGCTTTTCTTTTTTAAAATCTGATAGTAAGTTACCCCTAGTTTAGGTAATTATGAAGAACCATGGTTATTAGTAGGAACTAAAAGAGACCTAAAAGTATAAATAAGGTTAAACAAAAATTTCATCTGCATTGTGACTGATACGCTTCAGGACATATCATCCAAATCGTCAAGCTTTGAAAAACCTAAGAATCTGATGGCCGTGATTCTGTATTGGTCAAAAGAGAGAAAGATCTCTAGACTATTCTTTTTGTGGCTTCCCAGAAATGATTTTAGGACTATTCAATGTCTTCTGTCACTCACAGAGGATGACCTCCCACCAGAAAAAGAAATCTATCATTCTTGGAAATGAGAGATTCAGTCCTTGGTAACCTCTTTAAACTTAATGGTTCTGTATATCCAAATCATTCTTCCAGCCACTCAAATTCCTGCCTTCCCTAGTCTGGATGTTAGTTCATTTCTCGTGGCATTTTTCTTTCTTGTTGAGAATGGTTTTTAAACTATGAAACATGAATTTTATGATATATTGTCTTAGTAAAAGGTTTCAGCTAAGTGTATGTTCCCAAGGAAAATAACTGAAATTCACTCTGATCCTTAAATTTTGATAGGTGTACATGAGGGCTGAAGGACAAAATAGCCATGGCAGGGGTTTTCTAAGCTTGAAGATTGATCACACCCTTGTCCACTTTGGAGCTATTAAATCACGTTCCCTTGGTTTGCTTTAACTTGATGACAGAAATACACTCTTCCAAGCGAGTTTCAAAAAACCACTACCTTTAAAGGGCCAGCTTTCTAAAAAGTCTTTCTGTCAACAAAGATGAAGCATGAATAAAACCACAAATAATAATGATGATCACAAACTGTGACCTTCTCCAAAGCTGTCATAGTCAATCACCTAGCCTTCCAGAATTATAGGTTACTTGACTAAACCTAAAACTGGACTCACTAACAATTCTGGTATTTTAAGTATTCCTAATTTGCTCAGAACTTAAGAGTTGCTCCTGAGTTTTGACTAATGTCCTGCATTCAGTTTTGGGGAAGAGCTTTCATGAACTTGCCAAACATGAATGATTTGGTCATGAAAATATGATATCCTTCAGAACTAGAAGGCTTAATTTCCAATTTTTGATATACTATTAATAAATTGTGACTTTGGGCAGGTAATATTACTTGTTTTTTCAGGGGCTTCAAATTCAGAATAGGGTAACCCCTGCAGAACTGTGGTACAATCAAACCAAATAAAGTTGAGGCTCTCTTATACTGAAAAATGCCGTTTAAATATCAGCTGCTTTTCTTCAGGGCATGGAGCACATTTGGCAGGGAACTCAGGTGAATGAGTAGCTTCTGAAAACAGCTCCACTCAAAGACACTATGATTTTGATGATAGCAATATTGCTCCCCAGGGTTAGGGAGTATTAAGGGATGTCACAAGGAATTGCATCCATGCAGGGTGATAAGCTGTCCTCAAAAACAAGATGATAGAATTGTTATAGAGCCTGAGTCAGGAAAATAATCGGTCATATAAATATAATATTTTGAAAGAGGTATATGCAGACTTTGAAAAGATTGTTATTAACCAGAAGCACTGAAGAAAAACATAATTAGAAGATTAAAGGCAAAATTTTGAAACAGTGACATAATAAAGGGAAAATAACAAGGCAATAGACAAGTAATGGATGGTGTATTATTAGGAGGCCAGAGAAGGTAAAAGTGAGATAGAGTCATCAGTCCAAGAGAAGGCTGGTCAACTGAAGAGCTCTTTCAAGCATGGTCAGTACAGGGAGTTGAGGGAATACTGCAGAGACACAACGGACCATCCCAGAGACAGTACAGAGGGAAGCTCCAAAATTGGCTGCTGGCTGGCCATTGCTTACACTCTGTCCTGGACTTGCCTTTCCCTGGGCAAAGGACAGATCCCATTGTGAGGCTTTGAAAGAGGTCCTAGCAGAACATTAACTACACCAGGACAGCTACTTGAAGTTGTTTTGTCTGTCTGTCTGCCTGTCTGTTTACTAGTATATCCTACTGCCTCACATATAGTAGGTTAATAAGTGTTAGATGTCTAAAAATTACTGTAAACAAACGAATAAGCATTTCATTCCTGGGGGAACCCAGGAATATCAACATTTGAGCAAGAGAAAAAGGAATCTTTGTAAGCACCTGACACAAATACAAATTTTAATTGTTTTTTAAATCCAGACACTTGGACCAAGAAGAGAGTCCCTGATCCCCCATTACCCCATTTCCCATTTGCAAAGTGTAGAGGACTGTGCTCTCTCTCTCTCTCTCTCTCTCTCTCTCTCTATCCCTCTCTCTTTTCTTTCTTTCTCTCTCTTCCTCTCTCCCTTTCTCTCTCCTCTCTCTCCTTTTTCTTTGTCTCTTCCACTCTTCTTCTCTCTCTCTCCTCTCTCTCTTTACTCTGTTCCTCTCTCCCTCCCTCTCTCTCTCCCTACACACACAACACCACATCTAGAACCTGCATCCCACCGTTGCATGAAAACAAACTTCTGTGGGAAAGCTCCTCCTTTAAAAAGCTTCTGTTCACACTTGTCTATGCTGCTCCATTTCACAAACACCAGCTCAACAGTCTACTGAATGACATCGTTTCTTTGTTTTTTGTTTCCCCTTAACTTCACTAAGTGGATAAATGTCCCTTGTGACTAGAGGCTGCCAGAGCTGAAACAGCCATGTCATGCCCTAGTACTCATGTGACACCACCACAGAAATCTGTATGTCCCCAGAGCCTACCAATTAGGGTTCGGGCTTATTGAATCATGACCATCAGGTCCCATTGTGTGAGCACAGACTCTATAACACAATTAGTGACAAGCCCTTGGGAACCTTAGCAAGGCACAGTCAGAGACCCCAGGCCATTAGGGTCTCCAGCTGGAAGCCATGCACCTCAGTCAGAAGGAGTGCCCAAAGGATCTGGCCTCAGGTCCCTCAAGGACTTCAGGAAAAATCACCAGAGGCCTTCAAGAAGCTGGAACATTGTCAAAATAGGTGTTATGGCTTAGAGACTGTGAGTAAATGGTTACTTGCTGAACAAAAGTGATCTGAGACCAGATGTATGATTTCAGTGCTTTGCATGTAATGTGTCAAAATCTGATGTGACTGAATTAAAATCAATGAGAATATTACTCTCCAGAACTAGGTTCCAACTGTTTTCAGGAAAGACACCAGACAGCTGCCTGGGAACAGAAGTAGAGGACCCCAGGCCAAGTTGGAAACTTCCCTGGGTGCTACAGAAGGGCTTGAATCATTACCTCAATTCAGAGAGGCTTTGCCCATTCTCCTGAACATGGTAAATGTGTAAAGAGACATATACAGAGCTATTTTTAAGAAAACTAAGTTAAGTCCCCACAGAGACTGAACCTCCACACTGTGCTTTATGCTCTAATAATACCTAGCTGCTAATAGAACCAAACATTCCTGTGTCCTAGTTCATACTGCTCTTCCACATTTTCTTAGAGTCTCCAGAAAGTTAGAGCCAATAAGACAGGTGTATAGGCAAAGGGAAAGAGATTTATACTAAGGAAATGGCTCTGATAACTCAGAGCACAAGAAGCTCATGAGAAAAGTGCGCAAAGGAGAGAGTGGGTGCTGTGTATTGACACTCAGCATGGGGTGCCTCTCATCAAGGTTGGACCGGCCACTGCTAAGACCGAATCTTAAAATCTGTCAGCAAAAGAGGCCAATGATCTTCCACCGACAGTGCACCATCCTTGAAAGAGAACAATCAGCCACTTGCTGACAAATTGATTACATCAAGATCCTTCTCCCCTAGAATGGGAAACCATTCATCTGGTGATAAGTTTGTCTTTCCTGTGTACAATGCCTAGCCAAACCCCTATCCAAGTGCAGAGTATCTGATGTGACAATATGAGGTCATCTCAAATGAAGGAACCCATTTCCGGACTATACAGAGTGGAAAAATGAATTCTTGATATAGCAGAGGTACCTTGGGATCATGCCCCAAAAGAGCTGGATTCTGTAGCCTTGGATTCATTGTATAATATATATCAATGGCCATGGTGCTGGGTCCCCACTGGATATAAAATATGGTTGAGGAGACAGAAGTGGAATTAGGTTTAGACCCGCTAGCAGAATTCTGCTACACACTTAGGGACTCTGCTTGTCAACCTGCAACTTTAAGTAAATGCTTCAATCAGGGACAAAGTAAGAGTTACTAGTTATTAGAGCAATAGCTGCTATCAGGTCACTACAGGTTCCTTATGTGTGTGAACCAGAAATAGAAGGTAGTTATTGTATTGGCAAGGGAAATGGACATGAAGTACACAATAGAAACAAAGGGTATTTTCTTGTCACTCAGGTGTCCACTGGGTCATCTCCTGGTGATCCTGTACCACATTTTTAATGGTGACTCACAAGTACAACAACCAGGATTTCATAAGACCATATTGATTAGGGGTTCAAACCCAGAGAGATGAACCTCTGGATCATTCCATCAGGAAATTCCACTTGGTGCCAGTGGATCCTGCCCTACTTCGTGGCATCTACACAACAAAAAGAGATGTTGGCCAGGAGGAGGGCGACCTGGAGTGAGTGATGAAGGAAGGAGACCACAGATATCAGTTCCCACTACAGGACAAACTACCCCAGCAGAAACTGTCACCCACACCACCAACCAGGCTTGAAATTCTCTCAAAACTTATGACTGTTAAAAGTCCTTGAGAATCTGTACCCATATGGAGAGAATCCAACGTAAAAAAAACAACTGAGTTTGAGAAAGACACAGGGAAACTCTCATTTAATCGAATTAGTATTCACTTAGCAGGACAGCGCAGCTATCTTATCCTGTGTTGAAGTTAATTTCTAATGACGCATCACCACCGTCTTCACCCAAGAGTCACCTTCAGCCAAATAGCACCATTTTATTTATCCCACCCCCCAGGGAAGCCCATGACACAAAGCTGACTGATGGAGTGGACAAAGGGTTGACCAGTTTGTCCTAGTGGGGCTTCTTGCTCCCAATATCTTTATGGGATCAATTCATCTTTAGCACATTCCTCATTTGCTGTGCCCTGAAAGTACATTCTCTCAATAAACCACTTGCACAGACCTTTTGTCTTAGGCACTTGCTCCAGATAACACAGGTAAGAAATTCCCTGTCTATCAACATGTATTAGGCCAGAATGAATGAAAATGTCCACCGTGCTTTCTGTTTAAGTATGATTCTAGCTAGGATATCCTCGATTGATGCTGAAAAGAGAAAGATTTCTGGTTCACTTGGGTCCAAGACAAAAACAGCATGGCAGGGGCATAGCAAAGGAAAATTGGTCATCTCCTAGCAATCAGAAACAGAAAGAAATAGAGAGAAAAATGGGGCCAGGAACAAGAGTACCCCCCCCCAGGTCATTCCCTAGTGACCACCTCCCCCAGCTAGATCTCACCATCTAACAACAGGTTCAGCTATGAATCTACCAATAGACTAATCCACTGAGATTAGTGTCCTTATGTCCCAATCACCTTCCAAAATCCTGCCTCTGAATGGATGAGTCTTTGGGGGAACATTTTTTATCCAAACCATAACAAAGAGTCCTCCTAGATTCAGCTTAGTACAAAATCCTGCTTAGATCTAGAGAACAAGAGTGTGAGTCCACCGTCCAGCATGATTCACTCACATCTGCCCTTTGCCCTAGTTTCCATGAATTCCTGGAACAGAAGAAGCAAAAGAAAATGAACCACGGGGGGTTTTGTTTTGGTTTGGGTTTGGTTTTGGTTTTGTTTGGGTTTTTTTTCTTCTTCTTCTTCTTCTTCTTTTCTTTTTTCACTAGAACATTTGCACATAACTACAGTGAACCAAAGGGGAATGAATCTTAGTTCTCATATGACTAAATATGGAATGGAAGACAGACATTTCCACTTCTACAGGAACTCAGTAGAGAGCCTGTAGCCTAAAGCAAAAGCCATGAGAAGGTCTTGGGCAGCTCCAAATATATATATCTCCCCTCTTAGTGATGTGGCCTTGTGAGGATCCCTTACAATTTCATATGCAGAGGTATGAAAGACTTCTGTGAATACCTATACAAACCTAACAAGGAGAACCCTACTCCCACCTCTGAATAGGAAGAGAGTTTCCAAATGAGTACTAGGGGCAAGAGCCAAAGAACAAAACATCAATTCCAGTGAAAACCCATTCCAACTGCAGGAGGGTGTGCCCTCCACCCACCTTTGCTACGGCCTCTGATTTCTTGCCCTTTTGCCCTCATTAGTATCCAAGCTCTACATTCTTTCTGGTTGAAGTCTCCTTTTGAAGAAATGCAGTATAGCTTCTTATTGCACAAATTTAACACAGCCATTAAGCTTCTTTGCATAAATATCAAAGACTGAGGTCTTGAATTGTCTGTTCCCTATGAAGAACTATTTTACATTTCAAAGGAAACAGCACTATCCTGAAAGCTCACTGTGAAACAGGAGCTACTTAATGGCTGTCGTGGCCTATTATCAAGTCCTAGTTACCTATCCCTATTTGAAAAGGAAAGAAAAGTCCTAGTCTGAGATCCAGTTTGCCTGCCTTATGAACAGCTGAGTTGCATACAGATTCATACTACAGTGATTTTTTTTTTTTTTTGGTCATAGATATGACATACGCCCCCTTCATCTGTACAGCCCTTCATGACTTGGAGCCACAGCAGTACCTATATATGCAAGATTGGTGTGCAAGGAATTCAGAGATTCCAAGTTTGCACAAACACGGTGTGGCTCAGTGATAGACAGCCACTGGGGCAAAAAAAACACTAAGTTACCATAAGCTATGATTTACTATTGGATCAATACACCAACCCCAGAGTTAGACTGAGTTAGAATCCCACTTGTGACAGGGAAGGAGGTCAGCTTAATTGGCCTCAGGATCTGTCCATATTGACTATGAGATCTGCATGGGGGATTGGTGGAGCATGTCCTGGATCGTCTGAGTGGGTCATGGAGGTGTGACCATGGTCTCTTGCCCTTTCTTGTCTAGCACCATTCCCTTACTCTACTTCCCAACCACTATGAGCTAAGCATCTTTGTTTTACCATACCCTTTCACCATATTTATGCCTTTGAATCACCTTACCATAGACTGAATCTCCTTGAAACATGAGTCAAATTAAAACTCTTCCCCTTTAAATTTTAGGTGTCCGAGGGTACACTTCTACTTCTTACCATTCATGTGACTTTGGGAAATACATAACCACTACATGTCTGTTTCCTCATCTGTAAACCTGGGCAGTAATGGTATACAAATTGTAGTATTATTGTTAGGATTAAATGAGTGAATATATAAAGATATAGAACAGTCACTGAAACACATACTTAACATTTGCTAGCTGTCGCTGCTACTGCTGCCATTGTTACTGTTATTATTTAAGGTACAAGTGAAGCAGAGAAAGCATTTCACTTGAGAGGCAGTCCACTGACTGACCTGATGCTTTTAGATGCAAAGAGGAAAAAGTTTGCCCTGTGTCCAGGCTTACATTTTCACTGCTTTGTCTAAGCTGTGTGCCACTGTGGAACAGCATCACATAGTTGTAAGAAAACACTCTTCCTGGATGTAAATCTAAGAACATTGCTATAGGACCCAAGCACATCAGAAACTTTATGTAGAGTTGGAGTCCTGCACTAGTAAGTGGGAATTAGAGTTAATAATAGTTCAAATTACATTAAACTTAAAAAGAGATTCTGCCACAACATAACGCATCCTAAGCAGATCAGCCTGCATGTGCAGGGCATTTGCTAAGTAAATCAAGCCAATTCCAGCAGCTACAATTCCCACTGGTCTTGATCAGGCACAGTGAAGGGACAACTTTCAATTTTCTGAAATGTGCACAACTGCCCTCTTCATTGTCATCAAATAGTTTTTATTGAGCACTGGAGAAGAGTATCATGTGAGAACAACAAAACAGATGTGGTTCCCATCCCACCTGGAGCTTATGTTTGACAGACAAGGTTGCCTGCAGCATCAGGAAATACAGAATCTCTCCTGATTCAAGGTAGTTAAATCCAAAGTAAGCACAGAGTTCACAGTGAATGTCTACCCAGCTGTTTCCAGATATAAGACACAAAAACCCTATGGCACAAAGAAGGTACTCAACACAAGTTTTATAGAAAATATAGTCTCTCCTTTTGAGAGATGTCAGTCTAATTAGGGGAACAAAGGGATTACTCTGTTCTCTCTTCTCAATTCTCACCTACAACTTACTGTCTTTAAATTAAATCTCTTTTTTAAAAAACAGTAAATGTTAAGTGGAAAATATAATGCTTAAAATTTTGATGGGGCAAGACCTGAAGTTGTATGCAACCATCACCACTACCTAAATCCAGAATATGTCACTGCCCAAAAAGAAACGCTGTGTCACTAGCTGTCAGTCCCCATTGACAGTTCTCCCCAGCCCTTCGCAACTCAAATCTATTTTCTGTGTCTACAGATTTGCCTACTCAGAACATTTTATATAAATAGAATCATATAATATGTGGCTTTTATGTGTAATACTAAGCGTAGCATAGTATTCTCAGATTTATCCATGTTGTAGGAAATATCAGTTCCTTATTCTTTTTGTGTTCCATGTCCATGTAATATATTTTATTTATCCACCCATCAGCTGGACATTTGAGCTGTTTCCACTTTTTGAAAATCATGAATAATGCTGCTTACAGCATACAAGTTCATTCTCTTCGGGAACATACCTGCTCGGTGGAGTGGTAATCTTATACTTAACATTTTGAGAAAGCACAAGTTGTTTTCCAAAACCACTGGTTGCCTTATTTTGTACGTCCCTAAGCAATGCATAAGCAGTTCAGTTTCTCTGCTCCTCCACAGCACTTATTACGGTCTTGTTTATTGCCATCTAATGTATCTAAAGTATCACCTCATTATTTTGCTTATCTTCCACTTGTGTATCTCCTATGAAAAAAATATTTATTCAAATCCTTTGCCCATTTTTAATTTGTGTTACATGTCCTTTTATTATTGAATTATAACATTTCTTCACATGTTCTGGATAGTAGTACTTTATTAGATTTATTACAAAAATTATTCATATTTCTCCCATTCTGTGCAATGTTCAAATTACATTAATGTCCTTCTAAGACAATTTTTTGGTATCTAATTTATACTTGTCCTTTGCTTCTTCTCCTTCCTTATTCACATCTAAGAACAATTGCCTAACTCAAAATCAAGAATATTTACTTCTATGTCTCCTTTTCTAAGAGTTTTATAGTTTTAGCTCTTATATTTGTAACCTATTTTTAGATAACTTGTGCATATGGAGTGAGATAGATATTCAGGCTCACTATTTTGCAAGTTATTATCTAATTGTCTGGTATTTTTTGCAAAGAGTATTTATTCCCCACTGAATTGTCCTAGCACCTTTGCTGAAAACCGATTGACCAAAGCAAAAGAGATTATTTCTGGACTGTTAATTCTATTCTATTTATCTACATGTCTACTCTTAAATTAGTATCACATTATTTTCATTAATAAAACTTTACAGTGACTTTTCAGGTCAAGAAGTATGAAATCTCCTATTTTGTTACTCTCTTTTAAGGATTATTTTACTAGCCTGGATCTCTTACCGCAATTACATATGAATTTTAGAATCAGCTCATTAGGACAGCTGAGGTTTTTATAGAGAATCCATTGAATCCAAACATCAGTTTAAAGATTATTGCCATGTTAATGATACTGCTTCTTCTAATCCATGAACATGGGATGTCTTTTCATTTAATTGATTGTTTTTTATTTCTTTCAGCAATATGTTATAGTTTTCACAAGTATTGTATGTATTTTGTTAAATTTATTCCTTAATACTTTTAAATTGTTGAGAATGATATTTTTAAATTTTTTTAAGTTTAATTTTTAATTCCAATTAAAGTGTAATTTTTAACTACACTTAAAGTGTAATTCTGTACACTTTCAGTGTACAGAAATAAATTTTGTTTGCTGATCTTGTATCCCAAAACATCATGGAACTTTATTTAAAATATTTTTGTTTCATTTTGTTTTGTGTGTGTGTATATGTATGTATTTGCATTGAGATTTTCTATATATAAGATTATACCTGTCGCTGGGGATTTAGCTCAGAGGCACAGGCGTCTGCCTTGCAAGCGCGCAGTTGTGAGTTCGACCTCCCGTACTAAAAAAAAAAAAGATTATACCTGTCTCAATAAAAATCATTTAGGGAACCAAAAGATGGAGGGAGGGTAAAGGAAAAGGAGGGGAAGGAGAAGTTTACACATCAAGGTGCTTAGGCTCCTCTCCCCACTATTACTTGGGCACTGCTCTGACTGACAGGTGTGACAGGTAAGTGCCTGTTCCCACCATTGATGGGACTCGGGGACTAGAGACCAGCAGGAAAGCCAGAGAGTAAGTAAAACCCCAGTTAGAGTGCACACAATGGCCAGGCAGGGCTAGAGATGCAGCAAAATCCAAAACAACAGTAACAGTATGAGCCAGCATGTGAAGTATGGAAACTGATCAGGGACCATAGCAGGCTGATAGAAGCAGCAGCGAACCCTATATCACAAGCCCAATAGCCACCATCAGAAACCTGTAGACAGCTTGGCTGAGAGACCAGCCAGCCATACTTTGGAGAAGCTGTGTGTCTCAAAAGAAGTCTGCCCCATGACCCACCACTTCCCCCAGGAACCTGGGTTAGGAGAAATCCAGGTTCCTGACCAATTCTCTTACACTGCAGACAAGTAATCAATGCAAGAAACACCTGGGACCCCCACATCCAGCTCATCTGGAGGAAACCAGGAAAATGTCAAGAGGAAACAGGAAAAGGCAATCCTTGACCTCTAGCCCACAAAAAATAAGTCCAGGAGACATAGGAATGGAAGAAATTAGAAGTTGCACACCTGAAATTTCTGAAATAATGGAAACTGAAGTAAAGAAACTACTTCATGAAGCTGTAAAAGAAATCAGATCAGAAATAATATCTCAAGTAAAAGAAGAAATGACAAGCACAATAAAAGGATTTTGGAGTGTATTTAAAGAAAATATATATTTAAAAGAGGAGCAAAAGGAAATTTTGAATGAGCAAAACAGGAAAGAGCTCTAAAGGATATAACTGCATATATGCTTAAGTGTGTAGGACTGATAACCATAATACTAAGTTGTTGTTGGATGTTGAACAGAACTGTTTGCAGTCTCACTGTTTGAATGTCCACTTTGTATGCTTTAATTTTGTAACTTGAACAACTATTTCTAAGAGGACAGTATGTAATTTATCAACTAGTGATTTCTTACTGTTTAATTTTTTGAAATTATGTATTATTTCTGCACTTGTTCTGTTTTGCTTTTTTTCACTTTAAATAAAACTTTTTTTAAAAAGACAGGAAAGCATTGAAATGCATAAAACAGTGTCAGAGATATCTAGGAAATTCAAAATTGCATTGAAAGCTGGAAAAACTGCTTGAAAGAAACTAAAGATAGATTCTCAGACCTCAAAAACAGGACAAAACATCTCTTATGAATAACAAGAAACAAGGAAATAACAATTCAATAACTGCAAGACAATGCAAAGAAAAATAATTTTAAAATAATAGATATCAGCTAAAAAGCAAGGAGAGGAGTCAACACAAATGAAATAAAAAGACTATTTACAGAAAAAATAGCGGAAAATTCCCCCAAAATGGGAAAAGGGTCTGGCATTCAGAGAAGTGAGGCATATAGAATTACAACGAGCCATAATCAAAATAAATCTATACCCAGACATATAATATTCAAGATCCCAGAAATTCAGCACAATAACAGAATATTAAAAGCTGTTAGAGAAAAGAAACAGATCACGTATGAGGAAAACCCATCAGAGTCATGACAGACTTCTCAACACAAACTATCAAGTCAAGAAGAGCTTGGGATGAAGTATTTCAAGTCCTGAAAAAAAACAACTTCCAGCCCACAATGATGTACCCTGAAAAATTATCTTTCAAAGTTAAGGGAGAAACAAGATACTTCCATGACAAAGGACAGTGGAAAGAATTCATGACCACCAAACCAACCCCAGTATTCAAAGAATACTGAAGGACATTTTAGAGAGACAAAAATGACCACAGTTCCATGACCAGTGGCAGAGGAAGATTGCCAAGCAGGGCAGGCAATAGATTGGAGAGGGAAAGTAGGGAGCCAGGGGCAGGAAAATAGCAAGGTAAGATGAGTCAGTGCATGTTGGTTGTAACCATTAATATAGGTGGCCTCAATTCACCAATAAAAAGAACCACTGGTGCCCGCCCTCTTTGTAAACGCCCTTGGCGCTGGCCAGGAGGAGAACCAGTCAGCTGTTCCTGTGAGCCTACCAGTGCATGGGAGGATGACCATATGCAATATAGCAAATAAGGGGGATTTCCTTCTATGTTCTGTTTGAAGACAAAGGTTATTTTCACTGTTGTATTTTGTAATGATTGTTATGCTCTATTCAGTATTCTCCTTCAATTGGTTTTACAATGGTCTGTTATTGGTTTGATTTTGCTATATCTAATTGACTGAACAACTATTGTGAAGATAATGAGATGTCGTATAGTACATATTAGTAGTATCTCAGTATACTGTTTGAAGTTCTGTACCAATGTCACTACATGGTCTTGATTGGCTTTGTTTCATTGTTGTATTGCTCTGTTGTATTTTAACTACATTCTAAATAAAATTTTAAAAAGTTAAAAAGAAAAGAAACACTGGCAGAGTGGATCAAGAAACAAGATCCATCAATATGTGGTATACAAGAAACACATTAACTCCAAAGGAAATTCATAGACTGAAAGTCAAAGGAGAGAAAACAATGATCCATGAAACAAGGAACCAGAAAAAAGCAAGGGTAGTATGCTCATCAAATGCAAAATGGATAGGAAAGATATGGCATTTTATACAATGGAAACTCAGCTATAAAGAGTGATAATCACAAGACTGTTGTAGGTAAATAGATGCCACTTGAGACAATGCTCATGGGTGAAATGGTTTGGACTCACCTGGGTGAACATTGTTGTCTCCCTAGTATAAAAAACGGAAGGAGTTGATAGGATCCAAAATAGAAATTGTGACAGTGAAAGGGGAGGAAACATCTAAAAACGGAAGGTGACAGCCATTGTTAATTTCCTATTATCTTGTTTTGAAGACCTGTATCATTTTCATTGTTCTGTTTTCTTTGGTTTTATTGTTTTGTTTTGTTTGATTTTATTATATCTGATGGAAATGGGCAGCTATTTCAAAGATAACAAGATATATTAGGGTAGCCATTGTTGATTTCCTATTATCTTGTTTTGAAGTCCTATAATGCTTTCTTCCATTGTCTTGATTGGTTTTATTCTGTTTTGATTGTTTCATTTTATTATGTGTGTTGATACAGGCAGCTGCTTTGAAGGTAACAAAAGACATATGGTAATCATTGTTGATTTCTTATTATCTTGTTTTGAAGTCCTGTATTGCACCCACTGTTTTGTTTTGATTGACTCTAGTCTGTTTCATTTTGTTTGGTTTTATTCTATTTAAAATTTTAAAAAATTAAGATCTTTTATGTACATGATGAATGTAATCATTTTGTGCTGAAAACATGTGCCAATACAAATAATAAATTTTTTAAAGAAATTATTTACTTCTATCTTCCCAGTATTAATGTGTCTTGCTTATTTTCTTGCCTAAGTTCCCTAACTAGTAAGAATCTTCAGCACAAGGTGGAATACTAATGTTAAGAAAATAATTATCTTATTCCAAATCTCAAAAATGGGGAAAGATTTCAACTCTAAGAGCTAAGTATGATATTAGTTATGGGCTTTTTCATGGATACTCTTCAGTAGGTTCAGAACATTTTCTTCCAGCCCTAGTTTGCTGAATATGTTCATCATTAAAGGGTGTCAGATCTTGTCAGATGTTTTTCCTGTACCTGCTGATGTTATCATTTGCTTTATTGTCTAGTATACTTTCACTTCACCCAGAGAGACGAAAGTGTTTCTCATAGAGTACGACTGCTAGTGACAAATGCTCGGTTTTGATTTGTCTGGGAATATTTTTCTATCTTAACTTCTTCATTTTTAGAGGACAGTTGGACTTTTTGTATCTTGCTTCCTGGCTGACTGTGTTTTCCAGCACCTTGAATGTGGTCATCCCAATGCTTCTGCCTCCACAGTTTTTGAGAAGAAACCAGCTGTCAACATCATTGGGAAATACTTATACATAATGAGTCATTTCCTTCTTGCTGCTTTCAAGATTCTCTCTTTGCCTTTACTTTTAGAAAATCTGGTTATGATGTATAGTTCTAGATCTCTTTAAATTTATCATACTTGGAGTTCATTGAGATTAATCCATAGAATTTGAAATGGTTTTGGCTTTTTCTTCAAATATTCTTCCTACCCCTTTGTCTCCCTCCTGTCCTTCTGTAATTCCAAGTATAGATATTTTGGTCACTTTGATCTTCCATAGGACTTTGGTCTTCCATAGGTCTGAAGCTCTGTTTATTTTTCTTTATGATTTTTAATCTCCATTCTTCAAATAATATAATTTCAACTGACTTATCTTCAAGTCCATCAATTCCTTCTTCTGCCAGATGAAACTTGCCATTAAATCTTGCAGTAATCTAAATAATGCCACTAACAAGCATGTGAATGCATGCACACACACACACACACACAAAGATGTCCATATCCTAATCTATGAATGCTACTTTATATAACCAAGGGAGTTTGTAAATATAATTAATTTTAGGATCCTGATATGAGCAAATTATCATGATTATCTGAGTGGTCCCAGTGTAATCATAAGGGTTCTTATAATAGGGGGTTAGGGGGGGAAAAGTGCGTAATAGGATATATAATAAAAAAGCAAAAAATAATGTGCTGAAGAATGCAGATTCTAATTACCGTATAGGGCAAGAAATTTCCAGAAGTAATGCAGCCCTACAAAATCCTTGATTTTAGATTTCTGACTGACAGAATTTTAAGGAAATAAACATGTTTGAAGCCACTAAATTCTTATAATTAGTTTTGGCATCAATAGGCAACTAGCAAAACCCTTTTTTGTGAATATTTCATTTTGGCTATTGCACTTTCTAACTCCACAATTTCTATTTTGTTTTTTTTTTGTAATTTCTTTTTGTTGACACTATCTATTTGATGAGACAAAATTTAAATCTCACATTTTAGTTCTTTAGACATGATTTCTTATCTTTTTAAACATGTCTGTTAACAGTTTAAAATTCTGTCTTGCAAATCTTAAAATCCGGGCTGGGCTTTCTCATGAACAGATTCTAATGACATTTTTTTTTCTTGTATACAGGGTATAGTTTTCTGTTTTGTTGCATGTCCCAATTTTTTGTTGAAAACATGGACATAAAACATTACTGTAATATGTGCCAGTTTGGGACATCAGATCTCATACCACACACACAAACACACACACACACACTAGAGCTTGCATTCGTCGCTTTTTTGTGTGCTTCATGACCTTCCTGAAGTAATTCTGCAATCTACACTCTTTGTCATATGTAGCCCCTGAAGTCACTACTTAGTTTACTTACTTGTTACCTCCTTACATGCCTTGTACCAATAAAATTCTCACCGTTTGCCAAAGGGCTCTATGAACATGTTGTATCAGGCCTTTAACGCTCTTTTCAAATCATCGAAAATTTTGCCTGAGGCTTCACTTCCTACTTTTAGAGAACTTCAAAGTCATACAGAAGTGAAAGGTCTTTCCCTGAAAAAAACAATCTTTCACTGGCATGAGCATATTCACAGGAGTACACCTCATGTGTGTGGTTATCTAGACTCCTAAGAATATACTGCCTTTGGACAAGTACTTCCCCTACATTTCCTTTTAAATTTTTTTACTCAGCTCCTTGTTTGTTCCAAGTGTTATTGTCACCTCAGACAGCTATGATGTTAAACAACTGCCACTGATTTTTTTTCAACTGTTGCCAACACTCCCAAAGCAGCCAAGGTCATAAAAAATAAACAGACTGAGAAACTGTCAGAGACAAGAGGTGACTTCAGAGATGGAATGATTAAATGCAATGTGACATCTTAGATAGGGCCCTGAACAGAAAAACAGGCAGGTAAACGTGCAAACCCAAAATCAAGACTGGAGCTTATATTGAGTATACTAAGCTAACACTAATGTGCCTTTATCAATCTTAGTTTTCAAAAAAGAATATATATATATATATTCTTTTATATATATAAGAGTAACTCCAACAATAGATGTTTACTAACTTTATAGAGAAATTACAAACCTTTATTAAAGAAACATTAAAAATAGAAACATCTAAATAAATGAAAAATTATCCCAAGAAAGTATATTGAAATACACATTGAATTGTCAATTCTTTCCAAATTAATCTTCACACTCAAAGGAATGTCCACCAAAAATCACAACTGGCCTTCCTCCCTTCAATTCTGAGCACAGTCCATTATGTATCAAGATTTAAAACAAAGCTCAATTAATTAAGCTATTGACAGAGGGGCTGACAAATTCACAATGAAATAGAGTAAAAAGTCTAAATACAGTCTGGAATATAAGGAGATTTATGCTTACTTGATAAATGATAGAGGTCAAATTATATAGATCATTAGTGCTGAGACTATTGAATATTCATGTAACAAAATAAAAATGGAGTCCATCCAACTCATCAGATACAAAAGTTAATCTATGTTTGTGTTAGTCAGCTTCTATTATGACATTATCACAAATATCTCAGATAATAAACTTCCAAAGGAAAAAAGTGTTATTTTGGCTCACAGCTTTGAGGATCCAATCCATAAAGACTGGTTCCATTGCTTTTAGGCCTGTGGTAAGGCTGCACAGCATGATGAGAGCACAAGACAGAGCAAAACATCACTCATCAGGAAACAAAAAAAAAAGTGAGGATAGGGCCTAGGTTCTGCATCCCCTTTGAAGAAATGCTCTTCCAAGGACTGAAAGCCCTCCCACTTGGTCACACCTTGTACAGGTTTCCCCATCTTCCAATAGTGAGAGCTTTGGGGGAATATTGCAGATCCAAACTATAGCACAGTTGTATTGCAGAGAAGTATGAAACCTCTTACAAAATTACGTAGAAAACCATGCTCTCAAACTTGGAATAGGAATGATTTCTTAAATAAGATTTTTTAAATCTACTAAGTAAAGGATTGATACACTAAATATTGAGTGGGAAAAAAGATAGTTATAGCATAAATACAGATATTCCTCACTTAAAGACCTACCTGGTTAACAACTGTTCGAACTTACGATCGAGGTTCACTGTTCAGATTTAGAAACCACAGCTCAGACTTATGACCTGTATTCAGATTTAGGATACAAGAACATGAACAGCAATGTGGCCTTTTGGTGGCTCCTTTTACTTCTGTGTTTGATTCTATGTGTGAAAACTCCACAGATTTCATGGTGAGAATACTATCTATACTATGTTCTCAACAGTGAATGCAGCTATATCAGAATTAGAGGTAATGGGTCCAAATGTTAAACAGCTCACAAAAGTTGTCCTCTTAATATTACTATAAGTAGTGATCAAACAATAAAGATACATTGCCATTAATCCCCTTCAAAATACTCACACTCATTTTACAGTGAGTGTGAACACACATCCCATCTTTCTTGCCACTTGCCAAAGTAATTCTGGAAGATGTCTCGTTGAGTTGTGATCAAAAATACAACAGCAAAAGAGAAGTTCATAAAAACATTACATGGGGATCCAGGAGCAAAGATGGCAGATAGATAACAACTGGCTACAGAAGCTCCCTGAGATAGTCAACTTAGAATTCAACATAATACAGAGTAGGGAGCCCCAAACACAGGGAGATGAATTCTCTCATCCCAAGAAGAAATTAAGGCAACTTGTCAACCATCCAACGTCCCGCCGCGACTTGCTGAGGTCCTGCCGTGACTTACTGAGCCATCTGAGGTCCCACCATGACTTGCCAAGCCATCTGAGGTCCCGCTGCTTCGACTCACTGGAGGCGCAGTTACATTGAGTTCGGGGTCAGCGAGTCAAATGGAGAGCTGAGTTGACGAGGTGCCTACATCATCCTGTGGTGAGTGACGGGAGTGAGCCATTCCGTAAATAGGGGGGCTCCAGCAGACGACATTCTGGGACCAGGCAGGACTGGCAAGTACAAGGGGCAGCAATGACTTCAGTCAATCGTTCCCTTCCCAAACGGGATTGGTGGAGTGAGCTAGGCCTGGGTCACATTAACCGGCTGAGACCCAATTGGTTATCCAAGGTCAAGTCCCTGCAGCGGTGGCGCACACTAACCACACTGGCCCAGTGGGGCCTCAGAGGTTTGGCTGGTCCAGAGGGGAGGTGGTGCAAAGTAATACAGTAGTGCAGGCCACAGCAGCTTGACTGATCTGGAGGGGAGGGGCCGGCACTCACTGTCCCTGTCTGCAACTCACTAGCACACAGCAGTGTGAAGGGTCATCTAGCCAATGCACTTCAGAAGAATTGTAACTAACAAAGAAAGAAATTAGAGCCTCCTGGAAGAAGCAAAAAAGATGGGAAGAGGAAGCAACAACAAAAAGTCCCAGGCCCTGAGAACATGACCTAGGACAGGTCAATACAAAGGAGAATGAGAACAGCAAACATACAGTATCAGACACAGCGCCAGTGGAAATAAAGATATATATTCAGGACCTCATAGACAAGTTCAAAAGTAAAATATTCAGCCAAATAAAGCAAGATATAAGAAGATTAATAAAAGAGATACTAAGCACCCCTCAAGCAGACGCAGACGGAAGAAGGAAGGAACTCAAACAAAGGAGAGAAACATTTGGTGAAGAATATTTTAAAAAATATAGAATACTTGAAGCAGATTGAAAGAGATTACCTGGAAATTAAAAACTCTATAGAAAGATAGCAAATCAGCTTGAAAGAAACTAAGGATACATTATCCAAACTGGAGGACAATTTTGCAATGTGGGAGTATGAAAGGGAAAACTTTTTAAAAATAACAAGGAAATAAGCAGTAACAATACAAAGGCTGGAAGATGACAAAAAGATCTATAACTTGAGAATAAAAGATGTAAATGACAAAGTTAGGATACAAACAAAGGAACTACAAAGGTTATTCACAGAAATAATTAAGGAAAACTTCCCATAGGAAAAGGAAATATTTTGATATATGAAGTATACAGAACTCCAGCCACCTACAACCAAAACAGAGCTACATCCAGGCATATAATAATCAAGATCTCAGAAATTCAATATAAAAACAGAATATTAAAAGCTGTTAGAGACAAGAAACAGATAACCTATAAAGGAAGGCCCATCAGAATAACGGCTGACCTCTCAAAACAAACCATCAAGTCAAAAAGAGCCTGGAGTGAAATATTCCAAGCCCTGAAAGAAAATAACCTCCATCCCAGATTGAGGTACCCTGCTAAACTGTCTCTAGAAATTAATGGAGAAACAAGATGCTTCCAAGACAAAGAGAAACTTGGGAAATTTGCAACCACCAATCCAACTCTACAGAGAATACTTCAGGGCATTCTAGAGAGAGAGAAAAGTACTAGGATTCCAGGAACAGTGGCAGAGAAGCCTCAATGAATGGAGCAGAAAATAGAATGAAGAAGATACGCAGACAACTGATGGCAAAAAAAAAAAGAGCATAACAGAAATGAGGCAGAGAAGATTTTATTCAAAACTGATATGATTGATCGTATCAAGTCTGAGAGTATAGGCAACTACACTGAAGATGACAAGACTCTATGATACACATTCTGGTTTGATAACTTCTGGTTTTTGAAGTTCTATACTATATACAAAGTTGTGTTTTTAATAATACTGTTATGTACTGATATATTCAACTATACTGTGTCTGATGATATAGCCAATTCTATTGGAGATAACAAGAGACAACACAGGAACTATGGTAGAACTCTTTGTACAACAATCTTATATGTTTATTTCGTTTCATGTGTTTATAGGAATATGTTTGTTTTGCCTTGCTTTGTTTTGTTTCTCCCTCTAATATATAAAGGATAGAAATAAATGTTAAGACTCATGCATGTGTAGAATCTATAAACAGTTTATGAGAACTGATCTTATGACACATGATGAAATGAACAGATACTTTGAAGAAAAAGAGACACTAAAATACCCAGTGCTGATTCTGGAGTGTCATAATGTGAAACCCAGCAATAGTATTCTTTATTCAGAATCATATTAGCCTGCTTGGGTTTATTCAATCTCAACATAATTGAAGAGATGGATAACTGCATGTATGTTTAATTGTATAGGGTTGATAACCATATTTCTAAGTTTTTGTTGGATAGTTGAACAGAAATGGTTGCAATCTCACTGTTTGAATCCCCACTTTATAAGCTCCACTTTAGTAGCTTGAATAACTATTTGTAAGAAGACAATCTGTAATCATCAACTAGTGATTTCTGTTTATTTTTTTTCTTTGAAATTATGCACTATTTCTACTTGTTTTCTGTTTTGTTTAGTCTTTCTTTAAATTAAATTTTTTTTAAAAAGACGCTACAGTACCCAGTGCTGATCACAGAATGTCATGATGTGAAATCCAGCAATATTATTATTCTTTGTTCACAATGATTTTAACCTGCTTTAGTTTGTTTAATATAAACATAAATGAAGATATGGATAACTGCATGTATGTTTAAGTATATAGGATTGACAACCATGTTACTAAGTTCTTGTTGGACATTGAACAGAACTGTCTGAGGTCTCGCTGTTTGAATTCTCACTTTACATGTTCCATTTTTGTATCTTGAACAACTATTTGTAAAACGACAATATGTAAACATCAACTAGTGAATTCTTATTTATTTTTTTCTCTGAACGTATGTATTATTTCTACCTATTTTCTTTTTTGTTTAGTCTTTCTTTAAATATGAGTCTAGCATTGTGCAGCTTCTGACTCTTCCCAAAGTCAAAATGACCCTGAAAGGTGAATTCAGGATAGCAAAGCAACCACACCAGCACCAGCACAGCTAAAGACTCACACAATAAAGGACTTTCAAAAAAGCTGTAGAAAATAGGACCATAACTTGTTAGACCTTGGGAAATTACTTAATCAGCCTGTGCTTCCATTTCTTTTTAAGTAAATACAGTAAGAACACTGACTCAGAGCTGAGCAAAATGCTCCAATCTGTGTCCTGAGAGTTGACCTCACAAATCGCTTTAGTGTGCTGTGTCTGAGACGGTGTCTGTATGCACTCTCCTAGAAAACATGATTTGCTTCATCAAGGTCTCTGCAACAGCATCCAGTCTTCTGGCAAACTTCTTACATCCTGCTTTGTGCTCTCTGAACAAGAAAGATTAACCAGAGAGGTGGAACGAATGATAGCACTGAAGAGATGCAGGAGACAGAATCGTCTCCTGAACAAGCCCAGAGCAATGGGATTGCTTCTGGCCCACTTGCCTGTCTGTCAGAGACCACTGGCTCAGGGTCTAGGAGTGTGAGAACCCAGCATCAGCTGTAGAATTGCTTCACTTCCCCTGCATTGCACATGAAAGCACCTGGCCTTGCTCCACAGCTGACTCCACATTGGATCATTTTTCAAAATAAAGTATTGTCAGGCTGGTTTTAGAAATTCCCTGACAGGCCTGGCAAACAAAATGACCCCAGGGGCTCCCACAGGTGTGGGGAGCAGGCCAGAATGGGAGAAGCGGGCAACCTGAGCCAGGGAATTCTGAAGGTTGAAATTAATCACCAGATGGCCTCCGAAACTCATTTTCCTCACTCAACAGACACAAGTGGAATTGCTGATACCATGTTTTGAAGCAAAAACATGGACCGTTTATGCAGATTGTGAGACATTTAATCGAACACTTGTTAGTATGTCTGTTATGTACATACAAAGTCCTGTGCAGTTTTCAGTGGGGGAAAGGCAGATTAGCAAGACGGTCCTCAGGTAGCACCCGCTCTGGAGTGGAAACAAACCAACAGGCGCACAGAGCAAGGGAGGCCAGAGGAGGAACTGCTTCCTCTGCCCGTGAGTTCTCTGCAGTTGCTGGTTTCTCATAGAACAGAGGAAAAGTTAGTTTCACTGGCTGCTAGGATGAAACAGATAAGTCAGTCTCCCAGGGGGCCAGTGTGTTAGGCTTAGCTGAACCTACACAAACCCACCAGTGCTTTTCAAGACTCCCAGATTTTATAGAATAACCAACACTACCAACATCATTGAATAAGATGCTTAAAGCATTGTACTACAAAATTTTATTAAAGATAGTGAACTCTTCATAGTAGATCCCACTTAAATGTTGCCTCTCTCTAAATGTTTTTAAAATCATGATTGATTTCTTAAAGGGTACAAGCATTCTTGAGTAGACCTAGTAGTCACAGTCCCAACGTTCTTCAGATGCTGCCTTTTAACATCAAACCCTAGTGTGACAGGCTATGTTTGCATACAAAAGATCTAAACAGACAGAAGGCGGCAAGAGGGTTGAGAGAGAGCAGCATGAGAGCCTCCCTCGCTGCTGGCTTGCTCCCTGGCCTCATCACTCCCTCCGTGTTCTTCTCACTGCCTCCTTCCATCTACTCAGCCTGCATCTGTAGGCAGTGCCAGGAGCACACACCTGGCCAGTTTTGCTGAGCTTTTCCCATAACTTTTCAATAGTGATCTCATTTACTGCTCCCCAGGCATCCATCACAAGAGTGCTCTACATTCTTCCAGGGCCTTCCCTGATCCTGACCTCCACGGGTCACAATGCTGCCCATTCTGCGTGGACCAGATCAGTTCCCTCTTCCATTCACGCTGTCATCTACACTGACAGGCAATGACAGCGTCCACACCACACAGACACACACTAGCTGATATCCTGCCTCAGAGCACCCAGGTTTTTTCCCGTATTTGGGACTTTTGTCTCAAGTTTAAGTTTTTGCAAGTGAAGGCTTTGATATGTCTTCTGTATCTCGTAGAATCTGCAACACCACCCTGAGCATATGGTAATGTTTCATATAAGAGAAAGGAGGAAAGAGTTTGGAATTTAATAGACTTGGAATCAGGTCCTGATTCTGCTATTTTCTAGTTCTATTATTTTGAAAAATTATTCAACTCTCCTAAGTTGATTGATGCATTCGTGTAATAAAGATGAGGCCTCCTGGATCTAATGTAAGGATTAAATGAGATAATTTTGTAAAGCAGAGTACATAACACTTAGTATGTAAGCAGTAAGGGCTAATAATACTTGCCAAAATAATATCTGTCCATTGAGTACCTTAACTCTGAAAGGGATAAAACACCAACAGCCCCAACTCTAAATTCACACCTAATTCTGTCACTGATTAGGGACATGACTTTGGTCAAAGTCTTTCACCTCTCTAAGTCTCCTTTTCTCAACTCTAAAATGAGGTTAATGTAACAATCAAATTAACTACTATATGAAAATTGTATTATAAATGTAAAGCTACATACTAGGCACAGTAGAAGTTATATTAAACGTATTGTTGTATTACCCCACTGACGCCCCAAGTCAGTATGCACCTAGATGAGAGACAGAAACAGAGAGAGAGCAGAGACACAGAGACAGACAGACTACATGTCGGAGATTCCGGATTAGCAATGATGAATTCTGCTACTTATACCAGCTGTGTGATCACAAGTACACTCTGTGCCTTTGTTATGTTTTCTCCTCCTTGAAATAGAGACAATTACAAGAACCCACCTCAGAGGCGATGTGAGGACCCTGTTGCAAATGCTGAAAGTAATGCTGGACAGACTAGATACTTTGTTAGTGTTTCCACTGATACATTTGGATGAGGAAGAGATTGAGAGACCAGGAGCTCCTACACTTTAGGGGAGCAGGTGGCCTTGACCATGGGGAAACCAGAAAAGAATACCAGAGTCAAAGTTGCCCTCGGCAGGCTTCTTGGTTGCTCACCCTTCAGGATAAAACAGCAAGAGTCAAACTCTGCTGCTCTCTTCTGGTAGCTGCTGGAAGCTACATAGCTCATATAATGTATCTACATAAGACAGTGTTGATTATTTCTTTTAAAACGTGATAAAGCCTTATGAATATAATTCTCCAAAATAAAAATATAGACTTTGGGATATTTTACACTGAGTGTAGCATTTTGGATCACTCAGCTCAGAGGGCCACAAAAGGTACACAACCACTTGGGACATGCTCAACATCCTGTCCTGGCTAGGCAGAGAAGCTGCATTAGGTCTCAGTTCAATTCTGGGTCTGATCAAACGTGAGGATTTTAAAGAAGGACACAGATTTCTTGGTAATGTACATTTAGTCGAGTTGATTATGTCTCTGTGTCAGGATATTGCTTCGGTTGTTTTAGCAGACAATAAAGTAGCAGTAGCCCAAACAAGATAGTGATCTATAACTATCCCAGTCTGAGGAGATCTCTGATATTGGAGGGAGAGTGGGAAGGTGGGAAGATCCTCCATAGTGATTTCTGGGCTCGCACACTCTCTTAGTCTCACTAAGGCACAGTGAGAAGTCAGCCTTGTGTGTGCTGAGTTGTTAAGATTGGTCCTAAAATACCTCCCAAAATTTCCATGTGCAGAGCTAACTGGATCATGGAGCACTGTGGCTGATTTGTGGTTAGGAGGTGAATCCTGGTTGGAGATAGATCACTAGGAGTGTGTCCTCCTCGGGTACATCTCCCTCTGTGGTTCTTCCCTTGGCTCTCGACTTCATGGCATCCATGGTGTGAGCGGTTTCCTCCTGGGATGCCCCTTCCACCATGCCATTTGAGCCTTGAAGCCTGAAAACCATGGACTAAAACATCGGAAACCATGAACCAAAATAAACCTCGCCTTGTTTAAGTAGTGGGTATCAGGTTTGGGATTTTGGTGAAGAGAAAGTAACTAAGAAACAAGCTATACCTCCAAGTTTGATCATGAAGACAGGATAGTGGGCACTCGGGGTGCCACAGCTGTGTTCAGTACTCAGTTCCAATTGTTGTTTCCCATGAAGACTCACTCAGGCTTAACATAATTTTCTTTGCTCTGCCATGCTGGCCCCCTCTGAGGCAGAGTATCATGCTTTCAGATGCCTTGCAGAGCCAGCCCTCAAATTTGTTGTTCTTTCTTTCCCCATTTGGTACTGAAGATCAAGTCAGAGCTTCACACATGCTAAGCAAGCATCCTACCACTGAGATGCACCCCCAGTCCAAATTCTGAGGTTTTTCTCAACAAGTGAATAAAGTCTTATGACGCCAACAGGAAGGGAGATCTACCAGCTACCAGTATATTCTTCAGTTCAGCTACCCCAGGGGCTTGCTATAAGGATCAAAGGAAGTTGCACTAGAGAGCCCTGTGCAAACTTTCTGAATACACACATTTTGACCACGCAGGCCACAAAGGACAGATGCTGCAAGAGTGGCAGTGTGGAGCCACCATTACTGCCCACACCATACAAGTTATGTACACTCTGCAAACCTAACCTGGCATTCACTTAGGGTTCCTTGGGTCTCAGACATTCCTGTCCTGCTGTGAATGACATTTAAAACCACTACTGTATTCAAATATGCCACAATTGTCTGGCCACATCCAATGACACCTTTTATTACTTTAATTAAAGTTGCATGTTTAATTTGGCCATGTGGACAGAGAACACACAAGGGATGATTGAAATATACAGTGAATGTTCAAAAACTCATTACAGGAAAACACATTTTGCCACGAATGGCCCTCAGAATACTCCCCTTGCTCAAACAGATTTGCTCCGTCATTCTTGCTACTTTCTGAAGCGGTTCTGGAAGTCCTCTCTCACGTCTTCCTGCGTTATGATCAGAAACATGAGGAATACTGCTGCTAAGTGGCACCCAGGAAAGGCACGTTCCCGTCTACCCTGGCACTGGATCAGGGACCTTGCGTCTTCTGGCTCTTCCCCAGAGTCAAAACGACCATGAAAGGTAAACATTTGGAATCAGTGCATGCCTTGATGAAGGCGGTCGTGACAAAGTCATTCAAGAAAAAAGACTGGAGGCCCCTCCACGAAACAAATGTCCCCCAGGAGACCCACAGGTTCTGCGAGAGGAAGGCGGCCAAGCCCAAGGAGCTTTCGCCGCAGGCTGGGCCGGGGGAGTGGCCGAAGCCAAGGTGAACCGCAGCAGCAGCAGCAGCAGCAGCAGCAGCAGCGCGTGGCCGCCAGAGGGACGGAGCGGAGCTGCGCGACCTGCTGCCTGCAGCGCGATGTTTTGCCGCCGGTTAGTAATGGGAAAACCAGACCAGCGCCGCCGGGAAGCAGGCAGCTCCGTGGGGCAGAACGTACAAGACGAGTTAACACCTTCTACCTTTCTTTATGAAGCCAGAATTATCTAAGCCAGACAAACCACAAACGATAAAAGGAGGACAAAGGAAAAAGAAAGCTTATGGACCAGTTTACCTAATGAACATACTGCAGAAATCCTCAAAAAAAATTAAGCAAATTAAATTCCACTGTTGATAAAAGGAAAAACAATCAAAACAAACTACAACCAACAACGTACTTAAAGGTGAAGGATTGAAAATTTTTTTCCATGAACGAGAACAAGACAAGAATGTCTACTCTTAACCTCGCTCCAGTTCAGTATTTTACTGGAAATCCTGGTCAGCATTAATAAGGCAACAAAGGAAAAGAGGAGGAAATTGGGAACGAAGAAACAAAACTGTTTTCATTGGCAGACAACATGATTGTCCCAAAGAAGCTTCAAAAAGAACCTAGAGTTTAGCAAGGTCCTAAGATACAAGATAGCATGCTCACACACACGCACAAGCCTTAATTTTCTAAACCTTTGGCCCTCCATTTCTTCAGGTTATTCATCTGCAGATTCAACCAACCATGGTTTGAAAATATGTGAAAAAAAATGTCTGAACTAAACCTTTGTTGAAACGTTTCCTAAGTATTATAATTATTTATACAGCATTTACATTTTATTAGATATTATAAATAATACAGAGGTGATTTAAATTCTACAGAAGGGTATGGATATGTTATATAGAAACTCTGTGCCATTTTAAAAGGGAACTTGAGTATCTGTGGATTTTGCTTTCCTAGAACCGCTCTGTTGTGGGTACTGAAAAATCAGTGTCTATCAATAATGTACACAGGAATATGAAGTAATGAATTGTGTTCACAGTAGTTCCGAGGGAACAGATACTTAGGCATGAATATACAGGTATAAGTGGTCTGCAGACTGAAAGCTAAATAGTGCTGAAGGAACTTAAAACAGACCTAGTGAATGTAGAAGTGTACTGTGTTCATACAGTGTCAGTCCTTCCCAGGTTGAATTATAAATTTAATACAGTTCCAATAAAAACTCTAGTGGTATATTTTATGGGCAGAGGGAATTTGAAATCAAACTTTAGATGGAAATGTAAAGAAATTAGAATAGTTAAAAGTTTTAGAAAAGAAGATTAAAATGAAAGGATTATACTTTGTGCCTTTGAGGAGCACAGCGCTGTGAGGGATACAAACACCCTCCCTGCCTCCCCTCTGCTGATTTCTTCCTGTGTTTTGGGTCATAGGACAGAGCACTAAATCAGCAGAATATGGTTGTCCTTTCTGGAGAGTCATATGCAGATACATTCCCATCCAAAAAAGAAAATGAAGTGATTTGAAAGAAGTTCCCAAAAGCTTTGCTTCTGGCTTACAAGCTTTGACTCTAAAGGCAGACTCTGTGTCCGTTTGTCGTATTTGCCAGAGCTTCAGGTTTAAACAGATAAAGCAGATGTGGTCTGAGGAGCCTGTCATGCTGTACTACCTCTGCTGGTACTGATTGCAAATCACGGCTGACCCTTTTTCATATTCACACCTAAAATGGGGAAAACTAGATCAGTTCTAACAACACTAAACTGAATTTTCTGGTTAGCTGAAAGTCCAGTATTTAACATTGTACTTGTACAGTACCTTGCTCCTTCATTAACAGCATACAGAAAAATTCATTATTCCACAAGAGGAGCATGATTATTTCCTAAGATCTCTTTCATGAGAAATTTTAAGAAAAGTTCTGCAAAACCTTACTGTCTGAAAGTGGAGGAAACCTTTTGGTGATGTGTGGGGGACTCTGTAAATAGAGGAGATCATCGTTCTTGAAAATTATATCCTCTGAGGTCAGCATGAACACTGAATTGGTAAATAATTTACTGTTCAAAAGCGAAAGACAAGATTTAGTTTGCTGTAAATATCTGCACTCATCATTTCATTAAGTGGTCAATACGTACCTTTGTTTTATTATGGTTCTGTTTAGCAGTGTTTCATTGAATGTATATTATTGATTCATTAACATGCAACTCATAGCCTTCAGAGTATCTCATGCCTAAACAAAGCTTACCTAACACATTTTCTCTATAATCTGTACCACAGTCTGAGATCAGAAACACTAGGCAGCATTTAAAATGGCTGGAAGGCATTTTTTAAAGAGCAAAATCACCAGCAAAAACCACAAAATTAAATTAGTAAGGCAATAAATAGAATACTCAAAGGACACTTGTTTACAGTAAGAGCACCAAAACAGGAAGGCTTTGTCCCAGGTTGGCTGGGAATGACTGGTTGGTTACTCAGAGTTTATGTTGCTCTTCAAATATCCACAAACGACTGGAAAGTCTAAAAGTTTAGTTAGACGTATTGCAAATATGAGATCTGAATAATGACGTTCATCTGTTTCTAATGGTCCTTGATACTTCTACAAGTATTACGCTATGCTTTCTGGATATTTTCTCCACTGGACTGTGAAATACTGCATGCTTTCCTCAGGCTTCTGTTGAGATGTACCTTGAAGAATCAGTGTTCCATGGGATACACTTGGGGAAATAATGCTAGCTTTAATAGTCTCCCTGTAAGTCCTTCCCGTAGATATCACTTCTGGTGTTGAAACAAAATGGATCTATTTCTTTTTTTAACAGTCTGTTGAGTATTTTTAAAAAGCTAGTCATCCTAATTGCCCTTCAGTGGATTACCAAGTATATTATATTTTATTGGATATATTGATATTGCTTTTATTAGATTATAAGGTCAGTTATGACAAAGGATGCGTCTTTGTGTGGTGTATATAATAAATAGTTGTATGTATTTATGTTCTTAGTTGACATTTTATAAATAAAAATGAACCCTTTAAAAAAGAAAAAAGAAAAAAGATTCCCAGAACTTCTTTTAGGAAATGGCAAGAATGATTAAGTAAGTCTGTTCTAAGCAAAGGAGAGTATTCTGGGGGGAATTAATAGCATGTGCATTTTACCATAATAAATTTTAACTTATTTTTTTATTTTCTACTAAAAGTTTTTTATTTAAACACTCAGTATCTTTTCTATAACAGCTCAGCAATTTTTACCTTAAAATTTGCTATTTTTTTACTAGACAGAGCATATTCTTCTGGGAAACACTACCATGGATGGATTCTGTCCATGGATTTACAACTTAGTTCCATCACCTGACCATATGATATTTCACCTGTGTTCTCCTTGTCTCCTAAATAAGAATCATAGTAACTCTCTTACAGGGTGTTTAGGAGACTAGAAATAAAATGTGTCAGATATCCAATAGGTAATGCCATTAATAAGTAACAGTTATTAATGATAGTTATGGAATAAGGAAAAGACCTTATTGAAGAACAAAAATACAATGTGAAATGAAGAATAAAAATACAATCCAACATGATTAAGTATATTTTATACACGTCTGTCTCAATTGCAGACAGCAACTTCCTCAAAAGCAAGGGAGATACTTATCTCAGAGACATAGTACATAATTTTCAAATCAGTGTATGTATCCATTGTTTACATGATCAAACTTTATAGCAGACGACCTGAGTGAAAAAGGTTTATTAAAATTATCCTTTTTTTCCCTTAGGAAACAAAAAACAAAAAACCTGAGACCATCAATTGTGCATTCCTAGTTCATTGTATTAAGAAAAGTTGTCTATGGATATTAGATTGGCATGATGCCCGTACCTCACTGTGAGAAGCTACCTGCTTAAAGACAAAAAAATGTCACTTTTAACCAGAGAACCTGAGCCCCGGTATCAAGAAAATGTGACATACACATGCTCCCTTTCCAGAAAACCTAGCACAAGAAATTCCAAGTGACTAAATCTCTAAGAGCAAAAACCTTTAGAGCTAAACACTTGTCAAACTCTCTATTAAATGATGATTTTCCAGCAGTAAATATGAACACTATGTTATCAAATTATCTAGTGCATAAAGTTAAACCAGTTTGTATTTTCAATAGCCCAATGACTATTAGAGAAATACCTACCCTAGCCAGGGGTTTAGCTCAGCAGGATAAGAGCCTGCCTGGCAAGTACGAGGTCATGAGTTCAATCCCTGGTACAAAAAAAAGAAAAGAAATACCTACCCTAAGAAAATAGCAAAACTAACCAAACTGGGAAGAATTCTCTTACAGACAGAAATTATAGAGTAATTCTGGTAAAATACATAACACATAGGAGGTATTCCAAAAAAAGTATTTATATATAATCAGTAAATTATGCAATATGTCTAATTTGGGTACCATTTCATGTTCTGTCAGAATATATTGTGACAGAGCAGAGTGTGCATGCCACAGAGTCAGGCTGAAAGTGGGTTACAGTCAAAGTTACTTAACAGATACTCAGTTATTATCAGGGGTTCTCTCTGAGTGAAAAGCTTGTGAATAGTACTTCTATAATTAATATATTTCACATTTATAAATAGGAAGCATAATTATTTTAGAGCACCAATGCCCATTTAATTAAGCTGTGGGAATGATTTGCCCAATATTTTAATATAGTGCAATACTAAAGAACATGAATACAGTCAGTTCACTTTCATTAAGATGAAAGTAATTTTCACTGGAACTATTTCTTCTGCCTTACTCAAGGATATTTTTAAGCCTCTTTCATGTGAAAGAATAATCATAGTGGAGTTAACCTCAAAGATATCCCTGGAAATAATATTCCTTCTCACCGCCTCTGCGCTGCCCACACCTTTTTGTGTGCATATTGGATTTCATGAGGTTTACCTGAAAGCTTGATAGGGCATCGTTTTCTCAGTTTAAAGCAAACAGCATTATTTCCACATGGTACCAAATCTCCACACAAAGATGGTCCACCAGTAGTCCACCCTGGGTGGGGTCAGCATTCCTAATCTTCTGGCCCAGTTAATGACTGATGCACATTAGTACACAGCTGGTGGGCAGGTTCCAGAGATACTGGTCAAGACTTAGCTCATGGGAAGCCACCCTGAATGGCCACACGGCATCAACAAGGAAAAGGAATGATGAACCAACTTGGTATCAAAGGAAATAGGCTACAATGTCCTTCACTAAGCCTGAATTACTCCATACTTACACAATCATTGAACTTTCAATTTTCCTAACAGTATTAAAAAGGAATCCAGGAGGCAGTTGATCATTGCAATGGAAGCAAAATTAGAAATTATACCTAAACCTGAACTTTGACCATTTGACTTGCCAGTTAGGTGCTCACATGCACAACACGTCACAACATAGACTGAATGATAACGGATTCCATGTGCAAATGACATTCATTTTAAACTACAAACTATCAAAGGAACATACTGAGGTATGAAATATTGTAGTGTAAAATGCATTGATGCACTATGAATGCAACATACCCTTGTGGAACACAGTACCCTGTGTGATATGTATGGAGCATCCCTAATTCTCAGAATCAGTTTGGAACCATGAGTAGATACCAAGAAAATGTGTCTCTCTCTCTCTCTCTCAACTTTTATTGTTATAGTGTGTGTGTGTTTGCATATGTGTGTGCATATGTACAATTTGTAAGTAAAGAATATATTGTAGGTCAATTTGCCCTTCTTGTGAGCCCATGCAAGCCATTGACTTTCAGTCTATGAATTTCCTTTGGAGTTAATCTGTTGCTTGTCTACCACGTATTGATGGTTCTTGTTTCTTGATCCTCTCTGCCTGTGTTTCTTTTTATTAGTGAATTGAGGCCACCTATACTAATGGTTACAACCAATATGCACTGACTCATCTTACCTTGCTATTTTCCTGCCCCTGCCTCCCTACTTTGTCCCTCCATTCTATTACCTGCCCTTCTACGCAATCTTCCTCTGCCACTGGTCCTGGAATTGTGGTCATTTTTATCGCTCTCTAAAATATCCTTCAGTATTCTTCGTACGGTTGGTTTGGTGGTCATGAATTCCTTCCACTGTTCTTTGGCATGGAAGTATCTTGTTTCTCCCTTAACTTTGATAGTTTTGCAAGGTACATCATTGTGGGTTGGAGGTTATTTTCTTTCAGGACTTGAAATACTTCATCTCAAGCTCTTCTTGACTCGATGGTTTGTGTTGAGAAGCCTGTCATGATTCTGATGGGTTTTCCTTTATAAGTGATCTGTTTCTTTTCTCTAACAGCTTTTAATATTCTGCTCTTGTGCTGAATTTCTGGGATCTTGAATATATGTCTGGGTATAGATTTATTTTGGTTATGGTTAGTTGGAGTGCTATATAACTCACTTATTTGAATGCCATTTTGGGAAGTTTTCTGCTATTTTTTCTGTAAATAGTCTTTTTATTTCATTTGTGTTAACAGCTTCCCCTGCTTTTTAGCTGATACCTATTATTTTAAAATTATTTTTCTTTATATCATCTTTCCTGGTTCCTTGTTATTTTTAAGAGATCTTTTGTTTCATGATTGGTAGCTACAATCCTGTCTTTGAGGTCTGAGAGTCTATCTTCAGTTTCTTTCAAACAGTTTTGCCAGCTTTCAATCCATTTTTTAATTTTGAATGTTTTACGCACTGTTATTCCCCTATATAATTCCCCTAACACTGAATGAACATTCAGTGTTTCCATCACTTTCTTATGCTCCTCTTTTTTATGTACGTCTTCTTTAGATATGCTCAGCAATTCTTTCATTATGTTTGTCATTTCTTCTTTTACCTGAGGTATTATTTCTGATCTGATTGCTTTTACAGTCTCATGAAGTTGTTTCTTTACTTCAGTTACTATCCTCTTGGAGATTTCAGGTGTGTGACTTCTTCTCCCGTGACTATATCTCCCAGACTTGTTCTGTGTGACCTGGAGGTCTGAGATTGCCTTTTGCTCTTACATCTTGACACTTTCTGGGTTCCTCCCAACAAGCCTGTTGTGGGGTACCAGGCATTATCCATGTTGGCTGCCCCTTCACAGTGCCAGATATGGGTTAGGCACCTGGGTTACTCTAAACCCAGGTTCCAGAGAGGTAGCAGGGCATGAGGAGGGGCTTCTCCAGACCTGTGCACTGAGGCTTACCCAATGGCCAGCTGCGTGTGGTATTGGGGCTGCTCCTTCTCTCAGCCTGTGTCTTCACCCTGGGACTCCCCTGTTGGCATCAGGTACATTGAGGTGTGTTTGTCTGATTCTCTTAATGGACACTTACTGCCCAAAAGGAGCAAGAGTTGCCAATGGTGGCTTATGGCTATTTCTTCCTACCTATGCTGGCTGCCCATCAGAAGCTATTTTAATTGGTTTTGTTCTATTTTGCTTTGTTTGATTTTGTTGTGTCTATTTGTATGGACAGCTATTTTGAAGAAAGTAAGAAACCTTATGGTATACATTGTTGATTTCCTATTATCTTTTTTTGAAGCCCTATATCACTTTCATTGTCCTGTTCTGATTAATTTTATTCTGTTTGGTTTGGTTTGGTTTTATCCTCTTTAAAATAAAAAAATTTAAAAAGAATATATTGTATTCACAAAACTGATTACCTTGAAGAAGTACAGCCAGCAATGATCCAAATTCATTAAAGGTTAATTAATGAAATTCTGTGCTCATTAACACAATAATGTATAACTTCTAGGGAAAATTTTAAAAGGGTCGTGCATATGTATGATATTACCAGACATTCATCATCAGAAATTTCATGGATTCTTTCCCAGTAGTTCAATTTATTGGGTTGTAAGAACAATTTGAAAACTAGCTCACAAATTAAAATGCATGAGGACCGACCAGTCAGACTTCATATTCATACTATCATCCTCATGCAAAAGCTTGCCATTGTTGAGAAGAGCACTAGATGAAAAGTGCCATCCATTAATTCAATCCTCCTTCATATGAAATAATAATGTGAACATTTGCCGCTGTTATAAAGAAACACATGCCCCGTGATATTGCAGCTCTCTAGAGTTGTCAAAACTCCTCAGCATCCATCCCCCTTCCAAGCTGTTGGCTGATGTCTTGGGGAGCCTCCTACCTGGACCCTTTTTAGCCTTGATGGGAGAATTTTTTACCATAAAAGCCAGAAGATCTAGAGACATGTGCCTCTCCCTAAGAAGGAAGGTAGACATGTGTATCAAAACAGATGGGTGAGACACTCACTCCTGAAACATGCCATTTTGTGCTGAGAAAACAATGAAAGATCCAACTAAATGGTTTCTGCTGAACAATCCATCCAGCTTCTTACTTTCTGAAGGTTCTCTAGGTTTTTCCCACCACCAAACATCATTAAAGACTCCATGAGACTCTCTATATTAGTCAACTGTCTGTCACTGTGACAAAATACCTGACATCAACAATTTAAGGGCATTTATTGTGACTCGTAGTTTCAGAGGTTTTAGTCCCCAGCCAGCCATTTCCATTGCTTCTAGGCCTGTAGTGAAGAACAACACGACAGTGTCTGGGTGTGTTGAAAGCTGCTAATCTAATGGAAGCCAGAAATCTGGGAGAGGGAGGTGCAGATGTAGTTTCCAAGATCTCCCCTCCATGATATATTCCCCTCATTAGGTACATCAATTTTCAAAACTCCTATCAAATTTTGATCTTATCGGTGGATTAACCCACTGAAGAAATAAAATCCTACAGATCCAATCACTTCCCAAACAGCCCATTAGCAACTCAGCTTTCAACATCTTTTGAGAGGATGTTTGCATCCTAACTATAGCAACCCAATATCCTAACAGCATGTTACCCTTTGCTGAGCTGTCTGAGTCTGCTTTTTATATCTAGAGGCCCCAATGATCAAACAGCCCACAACCTGTTCAAGCAGAAAAGGCAACAGCATTGGTCTACAATGGCCTCCACTGGCAGTAGAAAACCTTCTGACAAAGCTGTATCCTATTTCAAAGGTATTTTCTGTTCAACAGAACTAGACTCTGAAAATATGAACCAAGGTTGTAATGAAATAGATGCTGGACAAGGCAGTTGCAGAGACACTACTACAAATCTTCTTATTTAGTATGAGAGAAACAGTAGGCATCAAAAGTATGGCAAAGTTTTCCTTCTAGAAAATTTAGAAATACCAAAGCCACTCTGGAATAAAAAAGTCACTGATACACAGAGTACACTGAACTGTGTGTGCCAGACATCAACAACACAGTGTTCCCTCAATCCACACATATTATCTCTCATATATCAATATTCTGATTTCTTAGGAAAATGAATATAGCTTCATTCGAAGCAATTAGCTATGACAGAAACCAAGAAGCATTTAAACACAGATGTTTTAATAGCAAGATTAGCTTTACTTATGTTGCATTTCTTGGTGTGGATTCATCAGTGTTTATCAAAACAATGGATTGCAGAATCCCCATTCCCTTCAGAAAGAGTCTGGTTATCCTGTGTGTTTTTCCTATTGCACCTTTCCCATTTACCCCAAGGTAGAATTATCACAAAAAAAATACTATCCCTATAGTACTCCCAGGGTGTTGTTTCCCAATAATCAAAACCCCAATCTCCTAAGGAAAAACAAAACACCTCTGTTCATTTACCCCAAAAATGCTTTGAAATTGACACTGTCCAGCTTCAAAATGTGGCTCATATCTGTTTCCATAGAAGCCTGGAAGGTTGAAGCAAGAGAACTGTAAATTGGAACCCAGACTGTGCAACACAGCAACTCTGTCTGAAAATAAAAAATAAAATTATAAAAAGGACTGCGATGTAACTCAGTGCAAAGATCCAGAGTTTATTCCCCAGTACCACAAAAAAAGGAGCCTCTGAAATATTTATATAAAATGAAGGTACTAGTACTTCCTAATTTAAGAAATCATAAATCACAGATGATCAGGGTGGGATCAATGCTGAGGAAAGACTTTTATACATGCAACTATCACACCGCTGCCTTGAAAAAACATGGCAAATGGTAACTAAATTTTCTTTTCTGCTTCAAAACCACTTCACGCTTTTTCTTATTTCCTTTTGCTTATTTATTCTTTGTTAACAAGCCAACCAACTAATGTAACAAATTGATTTTTATTCAAGCAATGCCAATAGCATGCTGGTTTAACTCCAATACCTTCCCTCATTTAGAATATCATTAGGGATGTGATTTGAGGTGTGAAGGTCTTATCTCTTTACAGCTATCCAACTGGATGTAACAGATCTGGAAGCAAGTGGTCCAAATAGACACAGCCTCCTGGAAAGGCAACCTCTGGCACTGAAACCAGAGGCAGAGAATACTAAATGCTGCTTCTGGAACATGAATCATCTCTGAAAAGCAACTCTTTGGCCTGGATGGCAATTGAAGTATGGTGGCAATGTGGATTTCACAGTATCCTATGGCTTGAGTTCTTCTAGAAACAGTCCCCAAACCAAAGATTTTGTTGCAAATTATTTATTAAGAACCTGCTCTCAGGAGAAAAGATCAAGGTTTGGAAGAAGAGAGGTAAAGGAACCAAAATGTAAGTGTGAGTCACTCTTACATTTAAATATGGCTATGTGGCAAAGTGCTACCTGACAGGATGTCCACATAACTAGTAAGAAACTTCTGTACTCTTTACATGGAATACAAGTGTAATGTATGGAGCATATGCAGCCATGTTGAACAGTGACATGATTCCAGAAACAAAAAAAACTCAATTTTCAGGCTTCATACAGCACATACTAAGCATTGGAAGAAGATGACTTCAAATATGAGAGAGACATAAACTCCTTTTTTTTCTTTGAGACTAAGGTTTGATATACAGTCCAGGCTGGCCTCAAACTCACCATGCAACCCAAAGCCACGAACCCATGGCTTCAAACTCTCAGTGACCCTCCTGCCTCATCCTCCTGAGTGCTAATATTACAGGCATGGACCACCATTCCCAGCTAAACTCTCATTTTCAAATCAGTGCATTTCAAGAATTAATGTGCATATGAGTCAGAAGGAAAAATCAAAATGTAAGTTTTCACTATAGCTAGGATCAGGACTGAGATTAGACATTTCTTAAAAGATCTTGAATAATGATGACTTTACTGAAATTCAGAACCCTCTTTAAATAGCCAAAGATTAAATTGCTATTATTCTGGTTTTCTATTATTTACCACTGAAACTAACACTGATGATTTAAAACAATTTTTCATTTGGGAGAGAAGTATATTTCTTTCTTCTTTAAATCCATGTAACTTGAGGACTCTCCATTAAAACTGTAAAGCAAACCCAAAAAAACCCAAATTAATGTGTTCCATTTCCATCCAGTTTCATTTAGCATGTTATGATTTAGATCTAAATTTCACATGTGTGTGGAAGCTGACAGGAGCATTGATGAGTTCAGCTCATTGTGCTGTCAGGAAATGTTCCCTAGTTTGAGGTGGCCATTGGGTACATGACTTTGAAGGATATGTTCTTCTCCCTGACTCTCCACTTTGTGCCAGCTATCTGGATGCCATGGATTGAGCACCTTTGTCTCCTCCATGCCCCTGTACCATCTTGTTTTTAACGCAAAGCCATGGACTAAAACTGTGAGCCACAATGAACTTCTCCCCCTCTATGTTGTAAGAGGTATTTGTCCCAGCAATGAAAAGGTCATTAAAACAGATTTTGGAACCAGGGAAGTAAGGTTGTTGCTGTGACTTTACATGAACATGTAGTTTTAGAAGCCTTTGGAACTGATTCATGGGAGAAATTTGGAAAGGTTTGGAGATGCTAGCTAGAGAAATTCTAAAATGCTATAAGCTGAGTTTTATGGGAGATTCTAGTTGGAGACCAGAAGATTGGAATGCTGACAGAAATGCACACAGTAGAAACTCAGGAGGTTTCAGTTGGGAGCAAAGACTCCACTGAGAATTAGACAAGAGGCTATGTGTGTTACACCCTGGCAGAAAATTTGTCTACCTTTTGTGCATGTGCTGAAACTTTGTAAGAAACTGAGATTAAGGGTATGAGAGTCTAATTAATTTAGAAGGGACTTCAAGGAACTTCCCGGAGAACATGGCAGACAGATAGCAGCAGCTACGGAGGCTCTCTGAAAGACCCAGCTTAGAATTCAGGAATGGTGCGGGGTAAGGAATCATAAGCAAGAGGAGATATGCCCCGCTGACCCAAGAATGAACTGGGCTGAGAGAAACCAACTGGGAATGCAATCCTGGTGCTATAACAGGAACAAAAAAGCCTCAGTGTGGAAGGTGGAGCCTGTGCCATTGGAAGCCGTGATTTGGGTTTCCTGCCGCTGCTGTGCATCTACATTGGCTCAGCAGGGAGAGAGACTCACGAAAGCTGAGAACGGGAATCAGTGAACCGAGTTGAAAGCAGGACAGGCAGGGAGCTGTGCATTGACCTGCAGTGAGTGAGAGAAACTGGGACTCTTCCACGGTCTAGGAGATTCCAACAGAGCACATTCTGAGACCAGGCAGACTTGCGGGAACAGGGCACTGCAGTGACTTCAGTCACATATCCCCCTCTCAAGCGGGATTGGTGAGAAGTGCCTAGCCTACGTGACGCTGCTGGCTGAGACCCAGTAGGCTAGCACAACCCAGGTCCCAGCGCTTGATGGTAGATTGACCTGGAGGGGCAGGCCCTGCATAGGCTGCCTGGTCTGCAACTTTCTGGTGCACTGCAGTGGGCGAGAACACCTAGCCGGCGCAATTCAATCAGACTGGGGCTGACAGGGAAGGAAGCTGGGCCTCCTATATACGCTTGCATATATAAGGAACAAAGAATATGGGAAGAGGCAGCAACAAGAAAGGCTCCTCAGCCCCCAATCCTGAGAAAGAGGCAATAGCAGACACAGCACCAATAGATATAAAGCACTATCTCCAGAGCCTCATAGACAAGTTCAGGAATGAAGTTATTAATGACCTGAAGCTAGATATAAGCAGAATAGTTAGAGAAATGCTAGGCACCACCCAAGAAAAAACAGATGGTGGAATGGAAGAACAGAAAAAGAGGGGAGAATTGTTTGATGGAGAAAATAGAGAAAGCATAGAATACGTGAAGCAGGTTCAAAGAGATTATCAGGAAACTAAAAACTCTATCGAAAACTGGCATAACAGCTTGAAAGAAACTAAGGACAGATTATCTGAACTGGAGGGCAGATTTGTAGTATGGGAGCATGAAATGAAAAACTTCTTAAAAATAACAAAGAAACAGCAATAATACAAAGACTAGAAGATGATGAGGGTCTATAACTTAAGAATTAAGAACACAAAAGAAGAAGTAGGGACACAAACAAATGAACTACAAAAGCGACTCACAGAAATAATCCAGGAGAATTTTCCTAATTTAGCAAAAGGTAAAGATACTCAGTTGTATGAAGCATACAGGACCCCAGCCACCTACAACCCAAACAGAGCAACACCCAGGCATGTAATAATTAAAATACCAGAAATCCAATACAAGAACAGAATATTAAAAGCCATCAGAGACAAGAAACAGATCACTTATAAGGGAACACCCATCAGAATTACAGCAGACTTCTTGGCACAAACCATCAAATCATGAAGAGCGTGGGGGGGAATAATTCAAGCTTTGAAAGATAATAATCTCCAGCCAAGATTGATATATCCTGCACAACTATCCCTGGAAATTGATGGAAAAACAAGGTGCTTCCAGGATAAAGAGGAATTAGGGGAATATGCAACCACCAATTCAACTCTACAGAGAATACTGCAGGATATTCTAAAAAAGAAAAATACAAAGAATCCAGAAATAGTGGCAGAGAGGCCACAATGAATGGAGCAGAAAACAAAATGAAGAAGACAAACTGACAACTAATGACAGAAAAAGAGCTCAACAGAAATGAGGCAGAGAAGATTGGATGATAGGAACAGCTATTTTGGAGAAAATGACGTCTTAAGAGGTAATACTGATTTAGTATCATCTTGTTTTGAAGTCTCATCAAGCTTTTGTTCTTCTGTCTCCATTGGTCTAAACAGGTTGTATCTTATTGGATTTTATTATAGGTGATACTATAAGCAAAAACTTTTATAGACAAGGAGATTATACAGAAACCATTGTTCATTTTCTGTTAGTTGATTCTAAATACCCTGTAATACTGTCATTCTCTTAAATGGTTTTACATTGTTTTGATATATTTGATGCTACAGTATATGAAGTTATACTCAAAGATTTCAAGGAAAGAGACAATATGGTAACTACTTTTATGTCGGGATTATCTTGTGGTGAAACACTATTTTGCTTAAATGGTTATGTTTTGATCTGCGCTGTTTTGCTGTTATGCCCTCTTTTATCTCAATCTCCATTTTATTATTTACTTTTTTATTTTTATCCTTTTAATTAAGGGAAAAATAAATTTAAAAATAGCAGGATATATTATAGTAACCCACTTTGACTTTCCATTATCTTGATTTAAAGCCCTGTATTGATCTCACCATCTTGTTTTGACTGATGTTCCTCTATTCTGTTTTGCTTGATAGTACCAGGTTCGAAAGTTTAGGCAACAGCTATGAAGATAGTGGGATTCATTATGACGCCCATTCTGGTTGACTATTATCTACTTTTGAAGACCTATAATGTCTCCAATGTTTTGGTTTTGTTGGTTTTGTTCTTTACTGTTTTGTTCAATTTTATTATAACTGATGATATAGGCAATTCTATTAGAGATAGCGGGAGGCATCATGGTAACCATTGTTGATCACCTTGTACTATGCTTTTACATTATCTATTATGTCCACCCTTTTGATTTTACTGACTCTGTTCTGTTATGTCACATTTGGTTCTACTCTCTTCCAAAAAAGTAATAAGAACTGTGGAAGCAACAAAACCCAAAATGTGTAATTGTCATTGTACAAAAGAGAGGAAAAGAAAGTGCTCTAAATGATATAACTGCATGTATATTGAAGTGTATAAGATAGATAATGATATTACTGAGTTTTGTTGGATCATTGAACAGAACTGTTTTCAGTCTCACTGTTGGAATGTCCACTTTATAAGCTTTAATTTTGTAACTTGAACAATTATTTCTAAAATGACAATATGTAATCCATTAACTAGTGATTTCCTACTGTTTATTTTTTTCTGTAAACTTGTATAACTTGTACCCTGTCTCTGCTTTTTTTTTCTCCTTAAATAAAATTTTAAAAAAAAGAAGGGACTTCAAGACAGCCCATCGCTCAAAGTATGGTATGAGTATGCTAGCTTCTTTTACCCCAATGTCTCACATTTCTGAGACAAGATGCCTGACACCCAAAATTAAAGGAAGAAATATTTATTTAGCTCAAAGTTTGTAGAATTTTCAGTTCATAATTGGCTGGCTCCAAGGCAGGGGGTGGAGTGGCAGATGGGCCTTACAGAGGAAAGAGTTCATGGTGGGTAGAAGGTAAACTCTTAGCTGTAAGCCCCTCTACCAATGAAAAGAAAGTTTTCTTTTGTTTACTTTCAACGTTCATTCCAAAAGATATAAACAGGGTGACAGCAAGGACTAGGAACAAAGCAAGGCAAACACTCAGTCCCACAATTCCACTTTCAGTACCCCAACAATGTGTAGCACACAGTGAACTTCAAAGGTCTTGGGCAACTTTGACCCTATGGCACTGCGGATGGTTGTGGCTCCCATGACTTCTTTGTGGGACTGGCTCTGTTCTCTCCTTGGAGTTTTTGTCAGATAATGCTGATTTTCACAAATTTGTTGGGTCTCCACTACACCTCTGTCTTTACATTCACAGCTTCATACACTGCCTCTCAGAAGCACACTGCCTTGCCTCCCAGATCTTCTTCTAAACTCTTGGTGGAATCCTTCTTGACTCCACAACTCATGCATTCTGCCTTACCTAAAACCAGCATCAGGTGGATGATGCCAGTTGGAGCAGTAGCCAAGCTTCTCTCTTGACTGTATGGGTTCAGTGCCTATGAAGCGCCTCCAAGGAACAACTTTCCTAGGCAACTGCCATTCTGGAACATGGTGCTCTTGGGCATTCTTCTCAAAGCAAAGCCTTTCACTTTTGAAATTTTGAGAGTACAATAGCTGAAGTTTTGCTGTTTCTTGTGATGCCCTCAGGTCATCTTTGATATTTTCCTGTTCCTCCTCAGCAGTCAAATTCTCCTCTGCTGTATCTCTGGAGTCCACAGCTTTATTAAAACTTGCTTTCTGACCTAATTCACAACAGTTTAAACCATTCTGTTGGACTCTTTGATCATAATTCTCAACATAAATTTGGCTAACAGCCCAAAAGCAACCATCCCACCATCTCAACATTAGACTGCCTTGAAATTTCTTCTGCAAAATTAATTAGTCAACTCCCGCCAGCACTGGGGAATGTGTGCTGCCCTCGGACTTTGGCCCATGCAGCCATGCACTTCCTGCATGACTCCAGCCAGTACTGAGGAATGCCACGCTACCCTGGGACCTTGGCCCATGCCCAGCAAACACCCAGACCCAGGACATCTGCTGGCCCCTTAGGAACACTCCCTATCTCCTGGATCTAATACTGCTGTTTATCTTCAGCTCCCACCCTTTCTCCCAGAACCTTGGACTACAGTGGAGTAACTGTGTTAGCTTGAGGGGGGGATTCAGTAACTGCCTCACCCAAACAGAAGATCTCAGCAGGCTCCAATGTGCCCACCAGGAGCAAGTACAGGAGACATTGAAATAGAGGACTTCAAAAGTAACACACCAGAAACACATAGTTTGAGCCCAAAGGAAAAAAATTTTGGGCACCTGTTCACCACTAGACAGAATGGGTTCTTTCCCTCAAGTTCATGTTGGTTAACATATTGAATTGTGGAGGATTTTTGTTGGTTTTGGTTTGGTTTGGTTTTGGTACTGGGGATCAAACTTGTGATCTTGCAATTGCCAGGCAGGACTTACGCTGCTGAGCTAAATCCCCAGCCTGAATTGTGTTTTTAAAACTGTACTTAAAATTATATTCTTTTTAAGTTCACTGGAGCTTTTCAGTCTGCACAGCACTCTTTTGTGTACTTTTATTAATATTTTATTTCAGTGAGCTGGGGATTTAGCTCAGTGGCATAAGCACCTGCCTGGCAAGTGCGAAATCATGAGTTCAATCCCCAGTACTACAAAAAAAAATTTTTTTATTTCAATAATTGGCCAAAGAGGCTCCAGTGTCAGTGAAGCATTAAGAAAGATGTTAATATGAAATTCTTTATATGTATATGACTATTTTTGATTTGGAGAGCACCTAAAGAAAATGAATGCCTACAGTTGCAGAGACAATTTAAATCAAAAGTGTCCCCTTGGAAGTTTTGTGTGTTCAGAACTGAGGCTTTTGGGCTATTAGTGGCACAAGTGCCTGCTTGGCAAATACGAGTTCGTGAGTTCAATCCCTGACACCACAAAAAAAAAAAAAAAACTGAGGCTTTTGAAAGATGATTGGATCATGAGTGTTCTCTACTCACCAGTGGGTTAACCCACTGATGAGTGAATATCTGAATGTGCTGTTAGTCTATCTATCTACCACCTATCTATCATCTATGCACCTGAAATATAATTTTTCCCGGCTGTCATGACATAAGAAATTTTCTTCCACCAGGCCCTTCTACCTTCTAACATCCATTTCTGCCTTAGATTCAATCAGCCTTGGTGTGAACCCTCAGAAATTGGAAGCCAGAAAAACCACTCGGCCTTTAAATTATAGGTATGGGTATCTTGTCACAGAGATAAGTAACCGACTTAGAAAGTCATATGACAATGAAGGTCACATGACAATGAACCAAATGCTCTCTGTACGTGCTGAAGTGTGACCTGGGGACTCGGTTAGAAGCAACTCTTCTTTCATCAGTGACTGGGGACAAACTATCAGGCATGTCCCATGTAGATTTGAAATCTAATATTTGGAAAGCTGAACTCATTATCTTTAGTTTTTCCTTCCCAGAAGTTAATTTTCAGGTTTTTTTTTTCCAATCAACTCCTTTCTTGGTTCATTCTCAGCATTTTGTAATTATCGTTGTTTCTTTCTTATCTCTTCAGTCCCCAATTCACTTCGTCACCAAATTCCACTGAATTCCTACCTCAGAGCAGCCAGTGAAAGTTGTTCTTTCTCAGAAATGATGTCTGTCCTTTCAAAAGCCTACGGTTTCCACCTTCTCTATAGACTTCCCAGACCTTCTCATAGTTTTCCCCATTTCTTTCCAAATTGTATTGCCTTCTTTTTTTTGCTATGATTACCTGCACAACTATTTTTATTATCTATTAAATTTTTATTACCTATTAAAAAATTTTTTTATTATCTATTAAATACTGAACAAGTAATCTTTAGAAAAGTGTGCCAGGAGCTATGAGAGATTGCTATCAACTATCAAAGGCAAATATATACTTGCCTTCTCTTTACGGCGTCTCTGTGCCTTCCTGCCTTTCAGCCTGGGTAGCCATTACACTGTCACACAAACCTCCAGAGCTTTTGCATCTCCAACAACCCTTTCTGGCACTCTGGCCAGATTTGGGTTTGTTCTCCTCTCCCATCCTACCCCCAAACATGGGGACTGAACTCATGGAGCACTAAGCTATATCCTCAGGCCTTGTTTATTGCTTATTTTGAGACAGTGTGTAAGTCACCTAGGCTGGATTTGAATCTGTGACCCTCCTTCCTCAGCCTCCCAAGTAGCTGAGATTACAGGTGTGCCCTATTGTACACAACTCCCTACTTAGACATATATGCTGTATGGCGCTCTGTCATGCTCTCTCTCCCTTCCTCTCTCCTTCCCTGCTTTCCTCCCTTTCTCTGTGTCACACACACACAGACACAGGAGAACATGTCACAACACTTAAAAAATCCTTCCAGAAATATTTTTCTTGTAAATACTCAACAGCTAGCTCTTAAAATTAAGATACTTCTAAGTCTTTTTGTGGTGTTAGCTAATTCCTGTGGGGTAAATGTTCCCACAGTGGTTGAGGCCAAAGACATGGAAAGACACACACGCTAGCTCCAAATCTTCATGACCTGGCTCCTTCTATTCAGGATGTCCCACCATGGTAGCGTTGGAGGGATAAGGCAATTCTCAGCAGACTCCCTCAGGATGCAAATGTGGTCCCACCTGGAGAAAAGTGAAAGGAAAAAAAGAGGAAAAAAAAAAAAAGACCCACTGGATGATGACTTCTCAGCACTTCTGCTTAACTTGCATGGTTTACTCACTTAGATGCAGGTACTAACAGATAACAGGAGGGGATTTTTTCTCCAGAAGGAATCACATAAGGACAGCCAATTTGTACTCCAAAAATTGTGCTCTCCACCCTACAGCAGCATATACACATGAAGTGAAGACACACCTGCAACCTTTAAGCTTTGAAAATCAGCATGGCATGGAAGGACACCTCTTCTCCACCCTGGAACTTATATTTGTTGCACATCACATCATAAACATAATCTCACATTTATTAAAGAAAATCATCAATGCACCAGACAAAGTGGTTCTCCAGGCTCTGAAACAGAAACCAAGCTGCTGTTTTGACAAATTTGTTCTGTGCTTCTGAACACAATGTGGAAAAAGTTAATGAATGAGGCCCAGGTAAGCCTGGGGGTTTTCTTTAAATCAGTGCATCAAAAGTCACTGCACATTCCCAGCAGTTTTAAGAGAGGTTGTTGATAGGCATATTTCAAAGCAAACAACACTGCTGCCCTGACAGGCCAATTATATTACCTTACAGTGCCTACAGGCACATAAATTATACACTAACATTTTTTACCCTATTCCTAAGAAAGCAAATGTTGCTTGGCAGCCATGTATTCCCAAGCATCTGATGGTGTGCCCTGCCCCCTGGTGAGCTCTCAGGGAAGGATTCTGCCCCTTCAAACATCCCATGTCTATGTGCAGAGAGCAGCTGAAAACTCAGACAGAGGAGTCAGACTAAGCTAGGAGAGAGCACAAAATGAACGGACAAGCTCCATGCTTGTAGAGCTTGAGAGGAGACATGAATGATCCAGAATGACTGGTCTTTAAAAGACCTTCAGGAAAACTGAAGCAGGTTCTAGAGAAAACTCAGCAGGGTGACAGGGAGGGATGTGGTCGGTCATAGGATGCTGAATAGAAAGAAGCTAAAATAAGAGTCAATGTTTGTTCTGGACCTAAAACCAGGTACCCAGATGACACTGTGTTCATTTGTTAAACTTTAAAACTACAAATGAAAGGTTATTCATTGCTCTTTCCTTGGGTTCTGTCTTCTCTGACAGATGGCTTGTCAACTACTCAAGTGCCACACAGTATGAGGGTGACACCATGAATCTAATAAAATGCTTTAGAAGAATCAGAAAGCTTTGACAGTTCCAAATGACCAGATAACCAAATTAGCTGTTCTGCCATCCCCACGTTACTGAATATTGCAGCAAGTATTTGAACATAGTATGAAAGGATCCCAATACAACTCTTCTCCACCTGTTTCCTCCCCTGAATCTTTATCCCTTTTGTGACTACTGATCCAGTGCCTAGAAAATGTAGGTCCTTATTCAGACTGTTTTTAGGTAAATGATTGTATGTGAACTACACTCCTTTGAAAACTAGTATTTCAGCCAGAGATATTAACCCAGTGCCTGCCTGGCAAGTGCAAGGCCCTGAGTTCAACTCTCAGAACCAAAAAAAGAAAAAAAAAACAGTATTTCAGTAAAGAAAAAGTCAACCAAAATTATAAATAATCTTGTGAAAGTTCTTAATTTTAGGAAAATGGCTCCCTACATATATTATAAATTTCTTTGCAACAAAGACCATTATTTTATAACTGATGTTTATGATACATTAGCAGGAATTCTAAAATTCTCATTTTAGAGACATGGAAATTGAGATACGAAGAACAATTTGCTGCTGTTAGACTTTTTTCTGGCTTAGAAAAAATAGAGATAAGGTAGGCCAATAAGTATATTTTTAGAGAATGGATAAGGGTTAAAAAGTGTGAAAAAGAAGCTTATTATAAAGCAGGAGCTATCAACAATGTCACAAACACACAAAACAGGTCAAAGCTACATTGGTATTTTCAAACATTGCATTACTAACTTAATATTGTGCTCAAGGAAAAGAAAGGAATTAAAAAATAACATAAAATTTGTACCTGTTGTGTTGGTCAAAATAACAGCCTCTCAAAAATGTCCAAATCCTAATCCAAGATCTTATGAGTATATTATGACAATGACAAGGAGAAATTCAAGTTGCAGGAGGAATCAAAAGTATTAATCAATTGTCCTTAAAATAGAGTGATCATCTTGGATTATCTGGATAGGTTCAATGTAATCTGTAGGGTCCTTAAGGGGGAGACAGAAGCAGTGTAAGTCAAAGACACTGGACAGTGAAGGACATGGAAAGGTGAGATATGTCAACTTTGCAGATGCTGGCAGGGGTCCCAGTCTAAGTGGTATGAGCAGTCCTAGAAACAAAAAGTCACTGAAACAGTCCTCCAGAAAGGACCATAAGCCTAAACACCTTGACTGCAGCCCAGTGATGCCCTATGGGGCTTTTAACTCACAAAACTATTGAATAATAATTATGTGTTGTTTGAAGCCATTAAGTCGCTGGCAATTTGTTATAGCAGTGAAAGAAAAACTACTGTACCAATCTCTCAAGGTTATGAATTTATCTCTATGTCAGGTACTCTTTAGGCCAGTGATGTCTAACCTTTTTGGCAGCAGGGACCAAGTTTTGAACAAGGGTGGGGTGGGATGGGGTGGGGGTCATTTGGGGATCATGAAAGTTCATTACATTTATTATTCATTTTATCATTATATCATGCACTTTGTTATTATTATTACACTGGATTTGGATTCTCATAAAGAGAATGCAATCTAGATTTCTCCCATGCACAGTTCAAAGTAGGGTTCACACTTCTATGAGAAGCTAATGCCAGATAGGAGGCAGAGCTCAGGGAGTAATGCAAGTGACGGGGAGTGGCTGTAAATGCAGATGAAGTAGCACTTGCTCACCTGCCACTGACTTTCTGCTGTGCAGCCCAGTTTCTAATAGGCCACAATCGGTACTGGCCCAGGGCCTGAGGGTTCCGGACCCTCGGCTTAAGCTACCATCCCTGATACAGAAATAAATGAAGTTAAAATACAGAAAAAGGTGGGCTACTTAGTAGCTTTTAAACTCATAGTGATGTTTGGATAAATTTGGTGCTTGGTTGAGAAATTTGTAAAATATTTCATCTTGCCACCCCTCAATTGGTGTCTCTGAAGAGTCACAGATTAGCTTTTAGGTGGTCCCATCTGAGGTGACTTTTTATTTTTTACAGGACTTAGCATCATCTGGCACTCCTCCTCCACAATGGAGCGGATAAAATACCAATAGCTATCTGTAGAATAAAATGCGGGCATGCTAAAGGAGTGACAAAAGGAAGAAAAAGAATGATACAGAACCTAGGAGGAAAGCTTAAATGGGGGGACTGTAGTGAAAATAGGATGACAATAATTTTTCAGCTACAGAATAATCAATTCTAGAGATAAAAGACAGAATAAAGAGGTACAAGAAGATAAATGAAAATGTGAAAAAACTTTTCCAAACTTGTGCCCAGAAGCCTGCCTACTGGGAAAGGCAGCACACATGGACAAAATGGCCAGATGTGGGCAGAGAATGTAGGGTGTAATGCCAATTTGGCCTTTTCTAGGCCTCTAAATAAGTATGCTAGACATACTATATGGTTGTATCAGTGTTTCTTAAAATGAACATGAAAACAAAGAGTAATTCTGACTTCTCTTTTCCTGGAAGTTTTAAAATACAGAATGCAGGCAACATTAATTTCTGTACCAGTGTGTGTGCATATTCACAAAGCAACACAGTTTTCTTCTCCTAAACAAGCAGAAACAACGCCAATGATCTAAAATTGTTTCTATGGGTATTTTTTGGCTGAGTTTAAACTACACTTCATCAAGGCAAACTAGACTGCTGGAAAGATGGCTGTGAAAACCTGAGTTTTTTCTTTCCCAATTGGCTTCTATTTTCCCAGATAATAAAAATTACTTCAATGCAAGAATAAGGTTGGTTATTCTTTTAGCTCTTCCATTCTTAATCATTAATGTATTTTAGAAATCTGTTAAGCCTTTTGGATTTTATTATTTATTCTGTAATCTATCAGTATTAGATTTGCTGTGATTATTAAATATGTGAAATTTCTTCAACTTCCTAATCAGTCTTTGCAAGTAATAAGGCCAGGCCCCATTCCACTTCCTATCAGCATAAATGCATCTGTTCTGAGGTTTGGAGAAACTGAACTTGAGTGGTCAGGAACCTGAGATTCATACATTGCCAAAGCCAACTCTCCACGTTTCTAAACGGAGCAGAAGCCAATTGGATCTGTGTGTTCAGTTGCTCATATGTGTAATTTAGTTTTCTCATGAAGAAACAATGAAACTTTAAATCTGTATTTGTATGAGTCTGCAGCTTACAATTGTAAAATCTAATTGATACATCCAAGTACATAGTATACTATAATTATAGAATTATAATCTAGTAAAGCCCCAGATTCTAGAGAAAGCCCTAGATTTTTAATTTTTGGGCAGGGATACTGGGGATTGAACCCAAGACTTGTGCATGTTAGGCAAGCAGTCTACCAGTGAGTCATATACCTAGATCTTTTTATTTTGAGAAAAGGTCTCACTAAGTTGCCCAGGCTGGCCTTAAACTTGCACTCCTCCCAGTTCAGTCTCTCCAATTAGCTGGGATGACAAGTATGCACCTGGATTCTATTCTCACACTTAACAACTACACAAGATATCACCTCCTTAAAGATGGTAATACTTTTTTACATGGACAGCCCTCACAACCTAGTAGCAATACATTAAGTCAAGAAAAGAGGAAATTCCTGAGTCAGCCCCTGGTGTGGGGTGGACATTTGTTTTATAGGTCATGTGCCACCCAAGTTATAGCCTTCTTTCTAGTGGCAATATCCTTGTTTGATTTTCTTTTCTAATTTCTAATGAGGCCATGAGCAAAACTGAATATTTGGAATCCAGAAAATAACTGTTTTTAGACAATTTGTGATTCAGTAAATTACTTGTTGAACACACCTTTTTATTTTTTAGCTGTTGAACTGGAACATGAGAAATATTTAATAGCTGAAAATACAGTTCATTATCTGTAGCTTTTCACTTGAAGGACAAGCAACATTATTTGCAAACAACTCACATGACTGTATGTCCTGGAATCTTTATGAATTGTTCTGTTTGACAGAAATGTTGGCAAAAGGAATATTACCTTTTCTCCTCCTGCTCCTGGCTCATGAGTCTTTTGAGTATTTTACCACACCCTGGAAGCATCAAGAGGTGGCAGATTTCCATGTCACTGATGGATGCTGGAAACCCAATGGAATATTGGTTCATCCCAGCAGTCCCAAGCCAGCATGCCTTCCTAAGGGATCCCATTGAACACAAGAAATCAGGAACTGGGAAGAAGCATCATAGACTGTTTCTCTGGGTCTTGCTCTATCTGAATAATTAAGAAATGTCGGGGCTGGGGATTTAGCTCAGCGGCATAAGCACTTGCCTTGCAAGCAGGCGGTCGTGAGTTCGATCCCCTGTACCGATAAAAATGAAAAAGACAAAAAAAAAGAAAGAAATGTCATGAAGTTCCCGTGCCAGGGTTCATGGCTCTCTATGCTCAGAGACTGACTTCTAGAGTCACAAATTGTTTCAGCTCTCATCACCCACAACTTCCACCAAACAATCTCATAATCTAATTCTCTTCCTTTTCTACTTTTTTTGATTTATTTTCTTCCTCTCTCCTGAAACCTCTGTCTAGGATACTCCTCTCACCAGAATACCCCTGGTGATCCCCAGCATCTCTCCAGCTTCTTCCTCCTTTCAGAGATCTTTGTGGATTTGACCAGGAAGCTCCCTGTGCTTCACGAGTGCACTACACTGGGAAAATGTGCATCAGTTCACATTTTACACTCCACACACATTCATCGTGGAAATCAATCTGCTTGCTTCTGGTGACTTTGTCCTTAGCACATCTGCATCCCTAGCTTCATTTCCTAAAGGCAGAAATGGGGCAGATTATTTCAATATACCACAAATATGTGATGAAAGGGGTTGAGGTAACAATACAAACAAGACTTATGGCAAAAACACAACAACAAAATGACACTTCAGCTGCATCTACAACTGAGGGAGATAATAGGAGCCAGAGTAAGAGAAGCACAGGAGTGCTTCTGTACTTTGTGTGCATGTGCATGTGTGTAAACCCTTGTGTACATGTATGTGCTTATCTGTGCAAGTTCCCATGTATGACTGTATAGTGTGCACAGCCATATGCGTGTGCATGTTTGTGTGGTGTATGCTCATTTGTGAGGGCTCACATGTGTGCATGTTTGTGAAGTCAGTGAATGTGTGCATGCTGGACTGTGCATGTGTGTGTTCACATGTATGGAAATTTAATGGAGGACAAAACAGGAAGATACTGGATACTGGGAATGGATGGGAAGGGAAGCAGCAATGGAAAGGGAGCTTAGAGACAAAACAATCACCGTTGTGCCTGGGTGTCCCCCGCAGCACTGGCCACCAGCTACAGGCCCCACTTCCATAGCACACAGGCTCCTGAGACCAGTTAAAATGTCTCTGCTGTCAATTAGGATCAATGGATTCAGGATGGCAGATATTATGGGAAATATTCCTCTTCCTTTATCTCTCCCTCTGCCACAAAGAGACCCTGCCAGAGCCACTCAGTCTAACAATAGATCTGTTTTTTCTACCAGGAACTGATTTGCAGCATGGGCTAATGTGCAGATTAAAAATGGACACTGCTGAGTGAAGCAATTTCCACCCCATGATATTTGAAAACACTGATAACTACCATAGTAACCTGCTCATTGCATTTTAGCTTTCTTCAGCTATGATATTCATGGCTGTTTATTGTGACCAAGAGGTTAAAATAGTGTTACCTTTCCAAAGCCTGGTAAAAATGTGGCCAGGATATTCTGTAGAAATTTATGACTTCTAAATTCTAAAGTTAAAGTCATACTGATGGAAATTTATTTATTTCGATGTTTATTTTTTGTGCTGGCAATTAAATTTAATACCCTGCACACGCTAAACACATGTTTTTTCCACTGAGGTATACACCCTCAGCTCCAAGAATGTAATTATGTTAATCATAAAAGCTAAATGGTAGTATTGTGGGTTTTCACTGTAAAAATCTTTCAACTTTTCTGTAGGCTTGACACTTCTAAGAATAAAATGCTATGGAGAAAAAAAAGAATGTTGGTATAAAGTACTTTGCTGTTCAGGACATCAGATGAGGAGTCCAGGGCTTGGTATAGAAGCAGGCTGTAGAGATAAACTTTACCAGCTGACTGGCACATTCCCTGAGGTTTGAACTCAGGATCTTACGGACACAAGCACTCAATGTGGTTGAGCAAAGTGGGGCAGAAGCAGCCAGATGCTCTGTAGTTAAGTTATCCACATGGGGCAGCTCCACTGCAGCTCCAAGAAACTGCAATATGGAAAGACTTAGTTTCATCTGGTGTTCTAATATTTTCAAGAAAAGGAAAAAAATCTGAATTCTGAACTATTAAGTTCATAAGTGATGTTTACATTCAATTGTTTATATAAAAATAATAGATTATAGGGGCTGGGGATTTAGCTCAGCAGCATAAGCACCTGCCTTGCAAGCAGGCAGTCATGAGTTCAATCCCCGGTACCAATAAAAAGGAAAAAAGATAAAATAATAATAATAATAATAACAGATTATATTATATCTGAGGAGGTCCTTGAGAATGGCGCTGGGGTTTGGGCAAACTTCTTCCCTTAAAAAGTCTACTAGGACCACCTAAGGGAGCTGCTCTGGTCATATGCCATCTACTAACCAGCCTTGAGCCCTGTCTTTAGGTTACCCAGTTCCTTGCTCTAGTCTCCATAAAAAAATCACACAATTTTTTAAGAATTTGACATTCCGGGGGCTGGGGATTTAGCTCAGCGGCATAAGCACCTGCCTTGCAAGCAGGCAGTCGTGAGTTCAATCCCTGGTACCGATAAAAACGAAAAAGACAAAAAAAAAAAAAAGAATTTGACATTCCACAAGCAGTAATAAGTTGAATACAACATTGCTGAGTTCCTTTTCCTAGCACATTTGGAAATCTTTAAAATACGAAATATGACTACTAGCTAGAATATTAATTGAAACTATATACTGCTTCTGAGCTATACAAGATATTAAATAAGTTCACTGTACGTACATTCTGAAAATTTCCAGAAAATTTCAATCACAAGATCACTACAACTACAATGTTGTATTCCTTTTCTTGAACAGTCCTAAAAACACTTGAGATATCTTAAGTACATTGGAGTAGGGGGGGAAACCCAGAGGGTTGAGTGTCCTCTTATTTTGTTCAAAATACCCTGATATCCACATGTAATGGACAGATGCCTTTAAAAAATTCTGCAAGGAAAAGATACGGATTGAAGTTCATCATAACAATGCCAACATAAAACGGCAGAAACACAACAAAACAACAAAAGACAACAAGTGCTGGTGAGAAGGTGGACAAAAGAGAAGGCTTGTGCACTACTGGTGGAACTGTAAGTTGGTACAGCCACTCTGGAAAACGGCTCCTCAAAAAATTAAAACTACCATGCAATACAGCAATGTCAGGATTGGGTATATATCCAAACAGAGTGACATCAGTATGTCAGAGACGTGTGCATTTCCATGTTTTTGTGGCACTAGTCACAATAGCTAATAAAAAAAATTGAAAAACAGATAAAGAAAATGTGGCATACACAGATAATGGAATACTATTCAGAAATAAAAATTATGGAATCCTGTCATTTGCAGCAACATGGATGGAACTGGAGGACATATGTTAAGTGAAATAAAGATATGTACAAGAAGACAAATATTATGACTTTACTCATATATAGAACCTGAAAAGGTGGTCTCATAGGCATGGAACAGAGAAAAGTAATTATTAGAGGCTGGGGAATAGTAAGGGTGAAGAAGTGATGGGCAAGGCTGGTCACTGGTACAAAACTAGTTAGGATAAAACATTCTGGGTGTTTTATTTCCCATTTAGAAGACTGTAGATAATGATAATGTTCTGCATGTTTCCAAAAAGCTGGAAGAAATTATTTTGGGTGTTTTTAACCATAAAAAATGATAAAGGTTTGAGGAAACAGGTATACTTATCCTGATTTAAATACTACACAATGTTATGTGTAAATTGAAACACCATAGGGTATTCCATAAATATGTACATCTTTATATGTCAATTGAAACAGAATAAAACATTACAAAAAAGAGCAAACTTGAAGACAGCAATAGAAGCTATGCAAATCAAACACAAGGAGAAAAAAAGACTAAAAAATCAGTTCATGGTGAAAAACTGCAATAAATGAATGAATAAGCAAGTAACTGAAGTTACCAATAAAGGACAAGAAACAGAAAAACTAGTTTTAAAAATAATGCCCCCAAACATTCTGAATTTGGTGAAGATCAGATCAAAGAAGGTCAATGAATACTAAACACAGGAAAGATAAAGAAAAAACTAAAGATCTACCACAATTAAATTGTTCAAAATAAATATAAAGAAAAATATTAAAAGCAACAACAACAAAAACATTCTGCATACAGAGAAGCAAAAGTAACAGTGGCAACCAATTTATTGTTTGGAACATTGCAAATAGTAAGATACTAGAAGACTGGTGAGTGTAAGTAGAATATCTGCCTAGCCTGCATGAAGCCCTGGGTTCTATCCCCAGCACCACTAGGGCAGGGAGCAACCTACAGTCAAAAATCTTTGAAAATAAAGGTGAAACATTTTTTCAGACACACAAAATCCAAAATACAAAACTCAAAAAAAAATTACACTACAAAAAGTGTTAAAAGTTCTTCAAGAAAAAAGATAATGATGCTTGATGGAAATATGGAGTTACATGAAAGAATAAAGATCAACAGATGGTTGCTCTGAGTGTTAAGTATGATTAGTTTTTCTTATTGAAGTCCTTTAAGAGGTTATTTAAACCAAAAAAGTGCAGGAGAGGATTTATACATGTAAAAGTAGAAGCATGCTGACAAGTTCAACTTACATACTATAAATCCTAAATCAAACTAAAACAACTGAAGAATTTTCTAGTAAATTAATCAGTTTCATAAAAATACTCAACTACCCAAGCAAAGGTAGAAAAACAGAAGACAGATGACAAAAAGATGGAACAAATCTAAAAACAGATTTAAACATAACCATGTGACTAAATCCCATTCAATGTAAATGGTCTCAATGCTGCAATTAAAAGGTAAAAAAAAAAAATCATCTGATATTATTATGGATATATGAATATTACATGATGAATGTTGTATATTATTAAGTTAACCTGACTATATCCTGACTATAAGAAATGCACCTTCCCCACAGAGATGCAAACAAATTTATGAGGATGAAACAATTATATCATGCAAATATTAAACAAAAGCGAGCTAGAAACACCCTATTAATGGGTTTTTTTTTTTTTTTTTTTGGTCTTTTTCGTTTTTATCGTTACCAGGGGATCAAACCCACGACTGCCTGCTTGCAAGGCAGGTGCTTATGCCGCTGAGCTAAATCCTCAGCCCCCACCCTATTAATGTTAAATGAAGTACATTTCAGAAGAATATTCCAAAGGAAAAGAAATTCATATCATGATAAATAATCAATTGGTCAAGAGGACACAATAATTCTAAATATTTGTGTACCTAATAACAAAGCTTCAAAATAAAAGGGGTTAAAATATAGATAAAACTCGTAAGGAGACACAAACATTCACAATTTATAATTTCTTTTCTCAGTAAAAAAACAAACAATAGGAAACTAAAGACAAAGATATAGAAAACGTGAACTATACTATCAACCAACTTATTGATATTTAAATAATATTCCACATCAGCAACAGAAAATATATTCTTTCAAATGCACAAAGAACATTTAACAAGAGAGACTATATTATGGGTTGCCAACGAAGATCTCATATATTTAAAAAGATTCCAGGAATACAACGTTGACTCCTATTTATTCTAAATAAACTAATAATAAAAGATGTTTTAAAAATTCTACATATTTGGAAACTAAATAACACACTTCTAAAAAGTCAAAGAGAAATATCAAAAGTTTAAAAAGGCCACTGCAAAGTAGATGAAAATGGTAAGACATCAAAATTTGTAAGATGCTACTAAAGTAGCACTTAGAAAAATTTAAACCATGAAATGCCTTACACAGAAAAAAAGGATCTTAGATCAAAAAACTTACCTTCCATCTTAAGACGATGGTGGGGGGATTTAAACCCAAATTAATAAGAAAAGGAAATAACTATAAAAATAAAACTCAAAATACAAAAATATGTCTATCAATGAACCAATGATTTGCATCTTTCCAGAATACCAATAAAATAAACAGACTCAGATTGATGGGGTGGGGAGAATTCTATTTTGGGGGGGGGGGGATTTATATATGCATTATCTTAAATGTGATGCGTTTCATGGGTAAATATGTATGTCAAAACTCATCAAGTTGACTACCAGCCTAGCCCAGCCTGTTTAGCTGCCGTGCCTGGCCATAGGTCTGCAGAGGAGGAGCTGGGCAGATCTGGGGTGCCCTCACCGGCCTCTCTGCGTGTCTGGAGGACTCTGGATATCTCCGCCCAGACTGCTGGAGTTCCCCCAGGCTTCCAGGTGCAGTGAAGGAGAGAGGTGGGTTTGAGGCTTCCATATCAGCCTCCCCATTCCGGCTTCACTTGGAGACCTGCTGAGCTGCGGACGGATGGGCGGGCCCACACTATCAGCCTAGCCCAGCCTGTTTAGCTGCCGCGCCTGGCCATAGGTCTGCAGAGGAGGAGCTGGGCAGATCTGGGGTGCCCTCACCGGCCTCTCTGCGTGTCTGGAGGACTCTGGATATCTCCGCCCAGACTGCTGGAGTTCCCCCAGACTTCCAGGTGCAGTGAAGGGGAGAGGTGGGTTTGAGGCTTCCACATCAGCCTCCCCATTCCAGCTTCACTTGGAGACCTGCTGAGCTCCCAATAGGTGGGCTGGCCCACACTACCAGCCTAGCCCAGCCTGTTTAGCTGCCGCACCTGGCCATAGGTCTGCAGAGGAGGAGCTGGGCAGATCTGGGGTGCCCTCACCGGCCTCTCTGCGTGTCTGGAGGACTCTGGATATCTCTGCAACCAGGGAGGGTCCACAGGTTCCTGAACCACTGCGGCCTGTGGTGAGTACCCTAACCCGGCTGCGATTGAAGAACTGTGGAGCTTCCAAGGGGCAGGTGGGCGCACAGTGTCCCTGAGGCCCAGCTTGTCTGGAACTGCGGAGTTCTGAGCAGGCAGAGGAGGGACACTGGTTCTGTAGGCCCAATGGCTTGGGGTAGCGCGGTGCCAGAGTCTCAGTAGCTCCAAACATAGAAGGGGATTTTCAACAGATCCTGAGGAAGCTTTCAAATAACACTTGAAACACAGAAATATAGGAAAATGACAAAACGAAAGACCAAATTACAACCTCAAACCTCCAGCCCATCTCAAGAAACCCTAGGAGCGATGTATATAGAAGAAAATATATCCCATCCACCTCATATATCGGACACAATAGCCACTGAAATTGACAAGCAACTCCAGGAAGCTTTAAAGAAATTCAAACTCGAAATAATCTCCCAGATAAAAGAAGAAATGATAAAAGAAATGAAAGAGATTCTAAATATATCTAAAGAAAACACAGATAAAAAATTGGAGGAACTAAACAAAAAGATAGAATCCCTAGACGAGCAATATAAGAAACAAACAGAATACATAATGCAGATGCACAGAGATAAACAGGAAATAAAAAAACTCCACTGAAAGTAGTAAAAACCGCCTTAATGAAAGTGAAGATAGAATTTCAGACCTTGAAGACAGGATTGCAGCTAGTGAACAGGAAAGGAAAGTTCTTTTGAAAATAACAAGGAATCAGGAAACAACAATTCAACAACTGCAAGATGATGCAAAGAAGAATAACATAAGAATGATAGGGATTAATGAAAGAGAGGGAGACAACATGAAGGATGTCAGGAGGATATTTAGAGAAGTAATAGCTGAAAATTTCCCAAGCATGAGATCAGAAACTGACATCAGGATCAGTGAAGCATATAGAACTCCAAACAGTCATAACCAAAATAAAACTACACCCAGACATATAATAATCACCATCCCAGAAATCCAACACAAGAATAGATTATTAAAAGCTGTCAGAGAGAAAAGACAGATCACTTATAAAGGAAAACCTATCAGAATCACAGCAGACTTCTCAGCACAAACGATAAAGTCAAGAAGAGCATGGAGTGAAGTATTCCAGATCCTAAAGCAAAATGATTTCCAACCGAGACTGATATATCCTGCAAAACTATCATTCAAAATAGATGGTGCAATACGATACTTCCATGACAAAGAACAGCTGAAGAACTTCATGAACACCAAACCAACCCTGCAAAAAATATTGAAAGACAGTTTAGATACACAAAGGAAAAAACCACTAAGCAAAGCAAATAATTAAACAGAACAGAAAGATAAAGATGCAACAGCAGAGAGATAACATTCCTACAATTAACCAGCATTTAACAGTAATAACCATTAATGTAAATGGTCTCAATGCACCAATCAAAAGAAACAGACTAGCAGAATGGATCAAGAAACAAAATCCAACCATATGCTGTTTACAGGAAACCCATCTAACCCAGAAGGATACTCACAGACTGAAAGTCAAAGGATGGAAAACAATTCTCCATGCAGCAGGAATCCAAAAAAAGGCAGGAGTAGCCATTCTGTTTGCAGACAACGTGAACTTTAAACCAACAATGACCATAAAGGACAAAGAAGGTCACTACATACTCGTAAGGGGAAAACTCCAAGAGGAAGAGATAACTATCTTAAATATATATGCACCAAACTCCAGAGCACCCAGTTATATAAAACAATTATTAACAGAAATGAAAACTCAAATTATCAGTAACACAATTGTAACAGGAGACCTTAATACACCACTGACACCAAGGGACAGATCAACCAGACAGAAAATGAGCAAAGAAATAACAGAACTGAATCACACCTGTGAACAAATGGGTTTGATAGACATATACAGAATGTTCCGCCCAACAACATCAGAATACACATTCTTCTCAGCAGTACATGGATCATTTTCTAAAATAGACCATATATTAGCTCACAGAACATATTTAAGCAAATGCAAAAAAGTTGAAATCATCCCTTGCATATTATCGGATCATAGCGCTCTGAAATTAGAAATTAATGACAAAAGATACTGCAAAAATTCCACAAACACATGGAAACTAAATAACACACTCTTGAGTAATCAGTGGGTCCCAGAAGAAATTAAAGAAGAAATTAAACAATACCTAAAAGAAAATGAAAATGCAGATACAACTTACCGGAATCTGTGGGATGCAATGAAAGCCGTTCTGAGAGGAAAATTTATTGCACTGAGTTCCCACATCAGGAAAACAGAACGAATACAAATAAATAACTTGATGCTACACCTCAAACAGCTAGAAAAAGAAGAGCAAGTCAAGCCCAAAGCCAAAAGAAGAGAGGAAATTATAAAAATCAGAGCAGAAATCAATGCAATAGAGACTAAGAAAACAATCCAAAGAATCAATGAATCAAAGAGTTGGTTCTTTGAAAGAATAAATAAAATCGATAAGCCCCTAGCCAACCTTATTTAAAAAAGGGAAGAAAAAGCTCAAATTCATGCAATAAGAAATGAAAAAGGAGAAATCACTAAAGACCCAATAGAAATACAGAGGATCATCAACACCTATTTCGAAAACCTCTACTCTCAAAAGTTTGATAACACAGAAGAAATAGACAGATTCTTAGAAGCATATGAAGTACCAAAGCTAGATCAAGAGGATATAAAACTGTTGAATAACCCAATCTCTGCTAATGAACTTGAAAATGTAATTAAGGCCTTACCCACCAAGAAGAGCCCAGGCCCAGATGGATTCACTGCAGAATTCTACAAGAAATATAAAGAAGACCTAATGCCGACACTCCTCAAACTATTCAATGAAATTGAAAGGGAAGCAATCCTTCCTAAGTCATTCCTGGAAGCAAATATTACTCTAGTACCAAAACCTGAGAAAGACCCAACTATAAAAGAGAACTATAGACCGATCTCCCTAATGAACACAGATGCAAAAATCCTCAATAAAATATTGGCAAATAGGATCCAGCAAATCATCAAGAAGATTATACACCATGACCAAGTGGGATTCATCCCAGGAATGCAAGGATGGTTCATCGCAAATCTATAAATGTAATCCACCATATCAATAAAGCCAAAAATAAGAATCACATGATCATCTCTATAGATGCAGAAAAAGCCTTCGATAAGGTCCAACACTTATTCATGATAAGAACTTTACAGAAAATTGGAATAAATGGTCTTTACCTCAATATAATAAAGGCCATTTATGACAAACCAACAGCCAGCATCATACTAAATGGCCAAAAATTGAAAGCCTTTACTTTAAAATCGGGCACAAGACAAGGATGTCCTTTATCACCACTCCTATTTAATATAGTACTGGAAGTACTAGCCAGAGCAATTAGGCAAGAAAGAGAAATAAAAGGGGTAAAGATAGGAAAAGAAGAAGTTAAATTATCATTGTTTGCAGATGACATGATACTCTACATAGAAGACCCCCTAAACTCCATTGAAATACTCTTAGATACAATAAATAAATTCAGTAATGTGGCTGGATACAAAATCAATACTCAGAAATCAATAGCATTCCTATACACAAACAACAAAATTACAGAGAGGGAAATAAGAGAAACTGGACTATTCACATTAGCAAGCAAAAAAATGAAATATTTAGGAATTACTCTTACGAAAGAAGTGAAAGACTTATACAGTGAAAATTATAATACACTGAAAAAGGAAATTGAAGATGATCTCAGAAAATGGAAAGACATCCCTTGCTCATGGATAGGAAGAACAAACATTGTGAAAATGGCCATTCTCCCAAAACTGTTATACAGATTCAATGCAATCCCAATAGAAATTCCATCAACATACCTTATAGATCTAGAGAAATCACTCCTAAATTTCATCTGGAACCAGAAGAGACCTAGAATCGCAAAGGCAATTCTAAGCAGCAAAGACAAAGCAGGAGGCATCACAATCCCTGACTTGAAGTTATACTACAAAGCAACAGTAGTAAAATCAACATGGTATTGGAATCAAAACAGAGCTGAAGGGGCTGGGGATTTAGCTCAGCGGCATAAGTGCCTGCCTTGCAAGCAGGCAGTCGTGAGTTCAATCCCTGGTACCGATAAAAAGGAAAAAGACAAAAAAAAAAAAAAAAAAAAAAAAAAACAGAGCTGAAGATCAGTGGAATAGATTAGAAGATACAACCACAACTACGAACACACTCAACCACCTTATCTTTGATAAAGGAGCCAAGCAGGTTCACTGGAAGAACGACAGTCTCTTTAATAAATGGTGCTGGAAAAACTGGCTCTCCATTTGCCGAAAACTAAAGCTAGACCCATGTCTATCACCATGTACTAAATTAAAATCTAAATGGGTCAAAGATCTGAATATTAAAACAGAAACACTAAATCTATTGGAAGACAAATTAGGTAGAAACCTTGGAGACATAGGAGTAGGTAAAGAATTCATGAACAGGACTCAAACCGCACGGGAAATACTTCCCAGAATCAATAACTGGGACCACTCCTTATTAAAAAGTTTCTGCATGTCAAAAGAAATCTCCAGCATAGTGAAAAGAAAACCCACAAACTGGGAAAAGATTTTAGTGAACTCTTTCTCAGACAAGGGCCTCTTGTCTAAAACATATAAAGAATTAAAGAAACTCAGACCTCCAAAATTCAAAGATCCAATCAAAAAATGGGCATCTGAGATGAATATGCAATTCTCAGATGAAGAAATGCAAATGGCAAATAAATACATGAAAAAATGCTCATCATCATTGGTCATTAGAGAAATGCAAATTAAAACCACACTGAGATACCATCTCACTCCTGAAAGAATGGCCAGGATCAAGAAAACCAACAACAACAAATGCTGGAGAGGCTGTGGGGAAAAAGGAACTCTCCTGCACTGCTGGTGGGAGTGTAGACTGGTACAGCCTTTGTGGAGATCTGTCTGGAGATTTCTCAAAAAGTTGGGACTGGAAATCCCATTTATTCCAGCTATTCCACTTCTAGGCATATTCCCAGAAGAACTAAAAGCATCATACCACAGTGATATATGCGCACCTATGTTTATAGCAGCACAATTTGTAATCGCCAGATCTTGGAAACAACCCAAGTGTCCATCAACTGAGGAATGGATAAAAAAGTTGTGGTATTTCTATACAATGGAGTATTATTCAGCTATAAAGAAGGATCACATTGAGATATTTATCAATAAATGGGCGCAGCTTGAGACCATACTCATAAGTGAAATAAATCAATCTCGCATGTGTGAATACCGAATAGTTTCCCTAATGTAAGTAATGATTCAAATATATAAAAATATGTGGTAATCATGATTCCCCATTAGGTGGCCTTGGAGCCTTATAAAGTTTTCACTCATTAATTAGAAAGACTTTATTCTGGGCTTCTTGATTTGAAAATATTTGAAGCTAGAGTATATGAAGTTTTATCCAAATATATCAAGGAAAAAGACACTATGGTAACTACTATTAAGTCAGGTTATATGGTGGTGAAGTACTAGGTTGTTGAAACAGTCATGCTGTGACCTCTATTGTTATATTGTTATGTCCTGTTTTATCTCAATCTCCCCCTTATTGTTTTAAAAAAATTAGTCATTTCTTATGTTTGTCTTAATTAAAGAAAAAATTCAAAAAATTAGGATATATAAATAGTAACTCTTTTTGATTTCCTATTAACTTGTTTTGAAGTCATGTAGTACTCCCATGATCTTGTTTTGATTGATTAGACTCTGTTCCATTCTATATGGTAGTATCAAGTTTGAAGACATAGGCAACTACTTTGAAGACAATAAGATTCACTAAGATACCCATTCTGGTTTGACTATTGTCTTCTTTGGAAGTCCTGTAATGTTTACAATGCCTAAGTTTTATTGGTCTTGTTCTCTACTGTTTTGTCCAACTTTATAATATCTAATGAGATAGACAATTCTTTTTAAGGAAACAAGGGACAACGTTGATAACCATTGTTGATAAACTTGTACTCTGTTCTACATCATGTGCTATGTCTATCCTTGGTATTGACTGACAGCTTTGTTTTGCCATATTTGACTGTATTCTTCCCCCCCCCCAAAAAAAAGTAATAAGAACTAAGGAGTAATGAAATCCAAAGTGCGTGAATTTTGTTGTAAAAAAGAGAGGGGAAAAAAAAAAAAAGAAAAAGAGCTCTAACGGATATAACAGCAAGTGTGTTTAGGGGTGTTAAATAGCTGACTGTATCAATGTTTTTGGATCATTGAACACAGCTGTTTGCAGTCTACCTGTTTGAATGTCCACCTTGTATTCTTTGATACTGTGATTTGAGGAACTATTTTCAAGATGATAATATGTAATATACTAACAGGTGATTTCTTACTGTTATGTTTTTTTTTTGTTTGTTTGTTTGTTTTTTTTGTTTTGTTTTGTTTTTTTGTAGTTCTGTATTACGTGTACCCTTACACCGCTTTGGTTTGTTTTGTGTTTTTCTCTTTTTCCTCTTAAATTAAAAAAAAAAAAAAAAACTCATCAAGTTTTACACTTTAAATGTGTTCACTGTGTTGTATTTCAATCACACAATAAAGCTCTTTGTTTTTGCAAAGAAAAAATGAAATTAGCTCCATCTAACACAAACTGGTTAGGGAATATATACAATTAATTTTAACATGGAGAAAAAAATTAAGCTTACAGGATATTTTCTATTATTTATTAAAAATAAGTTCAGAAAATAGAAGATACTTGCAATGCATATGCATTATAACAAATGATACTTAAGCAAATATCCCAGAACTTACTCACCTATCCAAATAAATGCTGTTTTCTCAAAATACAGGGCTTGAGAATAAAAATTCTTATTCACACATGTAGCCATTGCTCAACACAAATTTTGGACTGTCTCCTGGGCTTGAAATTATCTTCAGTCTCAGTTTATGAGCAACATAAGAAAACTACTTTTATTGTTTTATGATCACACCTGGTAAATGAAATCCTTATTACATTTCCTATTTGAAAGCTAGAATTTCTATAATGTATTTGAAAACAGTCCAATTTTGACACAGTATAGCACACTGCCTTTTTACAATTTCCTTAGTGACCATTTTTTCAAGAACATTTTCTTGGAACAAAATTGGCTTTGTGTTTTCTACTATGGAATGTTCGCACCAACTGAAAATCTAACAATCTAATGTAATAAAGCTACCTACTGTTAAATGAATAAAAACAACCAGTATGTGAAATGAATATGGTTACCCAGTAAGTTTGAAATTGATGCTGTCAAAAATTATTATAAATTCCCCATCATCAGCATTCACTTACCCATCTTTGAAATAGCAAACGCTATAACTTTATTACTTTTAATTATAAATGCATTAAATTATGAAAAAAGTGAAAAATCACAACTTGGGTTCCTACCATTCAAATTAAGAATGGAACAATACCAGTTCTGAACTCTTCCCTGATTCCTCTACCTCACTAGCTCAGCCTTCCTAGCTCAGCCTTGGCCCAGAGAACATTAGGCTGAGTTTTGTATTTTCATTCCAATGTCCCCAAATATGACGATGATGATGATGGTGGTGGTGGTGGTGGTAGAGATACTGATAATGGTAGTATAAAAAGTGTTTTTACTTGTTTTGTAGCTTATAAAAATACGGTTTCATATTGTGTGTATTCTTTATTTTTTCATTCAATTATATGTTCCTAAGTTGAAAGTTTGCATGTAGCTGTGAATAGTTCCTTTTTCCTGCTATGCAATATATCAGTTTAGATAATTATTCATTTTCTTGTCCCCTGTCAATATGTACACCTAGTAACTCCTGGAGTATGAAAGCATGCACATTGACAGAAGACAATGTTTTCTATTTTACTATTTTACACAACTGACAATGTACAAAATTTCAGTAGTTAATATCCTTGACAAGATTTTCCTAATTTGAGGTTGGGGATTTAGCTCAGTGGCATAAGCACCTGCCTTGCAAGCAGGCGGTAGTGAGTTTAATCCCCGGTACCGATTTAAAAAAAAATTTCCTCTAATTCTAATAATCTAATGATTATGAATTTTTACCTTTTTATATGTATCTCATTGGCTATTCACATTTTTCTCTTATGTAACGTATCTATTTTTACCTGCTGCCCAATTCTTCCAACCTTCCTACAAACATGTAGAATTTTGTTTTGTTCTTGAGACAGGATCTCACCATGTAGTTCGAGCTGGCTTTGAATTCAGTATGTATCCCAGGATAGCCTCAAATCCGCAGTGATCCTCCCACCTCAGACTTCTTCTGAGTGCTGGGATTATGGGTGTGTGCCACCACACCTGGCTCCGTCTTTTAGTTTCACCTGGGCTTTCAATGGATTGGATGATGCCTATCTGGGCATCCCTTAGCTAAACTGGCATATAAAATTAACCACCACTCAATATCCTCCCACTAATGTGTGATTTGATGAGCTGAAAATTTCAAGATTTCATACATGTATGCTTTTATTTTGGTTTCATACATGTATGGTTTATTAATGGTTTATTTTGATCTTTCTGTTCTTTTTTTTTTTTAATCGGTACCAGGGATCGAACTCACGACCATGTGCTTGCAAGGCAGGTGCTTATGCTGCTGAGCTAAATCCCCAGCCCTGATCTTTCTGTTCTAATGCATCCATTTTTCTCCTTTCAAACTACACTTCTGTAATTACTACCTTACTAAGCTGAAGATAAATCCTTTGTCTTTTCATTTCCTTTTCTTCTTTTCTCATGTTGAACACCTTGCTAACTCCAGCTTTTGTTTTCAAAGAGATTTTGGAATGAAATTGTCAAATTCTGAATAAAAACTGATTTGAATTAAAATTGCATCAAATCTACTCATCAAAATGTAAAGAACTGATATTTTTAAAATACTGACTCTGATTTCAAGCCTAAGTTAGAGACAGCTTTTTACATTTCTCCATGCTCTTACTGTAACCATTTCTAATTTTCCCATGTGTGTTTTTAAAAGTAATTACTCTTATAATTTTATTATACATACTTAACTTCAGGAAAGTTATTACTATGAACTTCAGAAAGTTATTTCTATTTCAATATTCCAGCCAAATCAATTTACTCTCATCATATATTAATTTGGTAAGAAGTTCTAATAGAAAGGTATACGGAAATAGAAAACTATTTTTATTTCCAAAGTCTATTTCACATATTCTTGAAAGGTAGTGTTTTTAAGCATACAGTTCTAATAATTTTCTATTAGCACACTGAAGCACTTAGGTTATTTGCACTCAGGCTAAAAAACATAGTCACTGGTAACTTCTGAGCTCTGCAACTTACTGGAGGGAGACGGGTTGGTTTGCTTTGGATTACCAATGTCCCCCAAGAGGCCCTTGTTCAGAGACGGAACTTTTGGAAATGATTACATCTTGGGATCAATAACACTATCAATGGATTAATGCATTAATGAGCCCAAAGCTGAATACATGGTTAGGAGTGGGGCCTGGTTGGAGGAAGTAGGTCACTAAAGACGTGACCTGGAAAGATATAAGCCTTCCTCTCTGGCTCTTCCCTTGGTCTCTGCTTTCCAGATGCCATAAGTTGAACAAGCTTTCTGCAGTCATTGCCTTCCACCATGATGTTTCTGCTTTGGACTCACTCAACCATGGACTGAAACTTCTGAAACTTTAAGCCAAAACAAAGCCTTCTTTTAAGTTGTGGTTATTTTGTCCCAGCAACAGAAAAGCTAATACACTGGCTTTCTCAGTTCTAAATTCTCTAAAATTCTCAAGGGATGATCCTGATTGGCCAGTTTGAGTTAGGTGTACTCTTTCCTCAACCAATCAATTTTACCTGTATAAAGAGTGACTTAATAGAAAGTAACTGTTCCTGCAGTATCCCCATGGGTTAGGGAAGGACACAGTACATACACATTGGAAGAGTGTTTAAGTGGTGGTAACAAAAAAACGCCTATATCATTACAGGGAGTAAATTCAGCAAAGGTAACAAATTTAATGACATGAGATTGAAGCTGCCTAATACACTGTTTACCTTTTATTGAGGGGTATGTAGTCTGTCGGTGCTTAAACCCTACTGAGTACAGTAAGGAATGCCTATGGTCAACACTGTAACAGCATTTTTTACAGTTATATTCTGAATTATAGAACAAAGAATCCCTCCAACAAAAACTACCTGTTCTAATTCCAAAATAGACCCCAAATGTATCCTTTCTTTATTTTATTGCCACCAACATCATCTGGCGGGCAGCCAGCCTCCCTCATCTGAAAAGACTTCATGGCTTCCTTTCATCCAATCTCTACCTTCTACAGTCTACCTCCATAAGAAAGCTAGTGCACACAGAATAAATCCACTTTGCTCTTCATGGCCTCCGAGAGACTGTGCCTGTTCATCCTCTTCCACACATACACACACATCTCATCCTGGGCTACTCCCTCTTTCACACTGTGCTCCAGCCACACTATTTCAGGACCTGCTGCATGCCAAGCTCTTTCTCATGACTTCTATGTGCAGCATCCCTCTCAACAGGAACTGTTTCGCAGTTTTCCGCAGTTTTCTTATTCATCAATCCTTAGGCTTGTTTGTCACTCCCTTAGAGAAACCTCCTTGATCCAATTACCTAAGGTACTATAACTCCCTCTAAACGGTCTGCATCCCAGCCCATAAATTTTAAATAAGTTTCCCTAAAACTATACTCTTAAAACTGCAAAGACCTGTTTAATCTATTTTTATTTTTACCAAAAACTGCTCAACAAAAGATATTTTAGTTTCTTCCTACCATAGTATCAACTATAATTTGATTTGTGCTCCCAATTTTTAAAATATGTTTTAAAAATTCTAAATGATTAGGGGAAAACAAATCTATACATATTAGGAAAGAGAAGTTTTAACAGCATTTTGATGATACAGTAGTCTGGATTTTTTAATGCTAACATAAACTTTGAGATTAAAGATCTAATTATGAACTTTAGAAAACCACATGCTATCTAGAAAGTTAAGAAAGTTAAGCAGTTAGGGGGAAAACACCTCTGGGGATCTGAAAGTTACTTTCATTCAATACCTATGCAATTTAGGCACTGTCCCATACACGTCTGACAAAGGAGCCACCATCAAGCAAGAAGAAACCAGTACTTTTACATCTTTTGAGGTTTCTATAACAACTATAACACTTCACCCACTTGGTTTGGAATATAACAATGTAACAAGTAATCACTATCAATCTTGATTTTCGTTCTCCCATAGAATTCTCCCACAGAAAATGGTGCTAACTTCCTGTAACATTTTCAACTTTCAAACAAGCTTGCTGCAATAAGAACAGTAAAAGCATTTTATGATACTCTGAGAAACTTGACCAAAATCTCCTATTAGGTCAAATTGTTAATCCTTTCAGGTTTTGCAGTAATGATGAGGGATGATCAATATAATTATGTATCATTTAACTTTAGCATAAGAGACGGACAGGAAATATAATGCGATTGGATTTTAAGCTTAAAACTCAAAATTTCTCAAGTGGGCAATACTATAACTGATCAATTCCTATTCAACTGTGATTTTAAATAACTATTAACAATGTTTCACAAAGTAAACATGAAAAAAGTAAAAATAATAACAGACTCAGTAACATAAAACTTTTATAATAATCATGGAACATGGATGTTTTAATGAATTTCATATTGCAATGAAGACACTGAACACTTAAAAACAATTACATCAATACAATAAAAGTAACTGATTCCACAGGACACTTATAAATGCATACTTTTTCCTCCAAACAAACTTGTTTTCACAGATTTAACTAACAAATGATTTACATAATCTTTAGATCAAAAATATGTACATAACACTTGACTCTACAGAAACTGGTGTGCAGTGTTTGAGAAAAAGTCCTGTTTTGTCCAACAACAAATCCTCTTATGAAATTTTATATTAACACACATTTTTAAATAACCACACATTTTCCTTCCATTATTAAATGAAATTCTGGACATGTCAGCACATAATAGTGTTCTTATTTCCAAACACTATTTCAGATGAGATCACATGTGGCTGGTAACATAACTTAATTTTAGCCACATGCACATATACACACACTTGCACACACGCACACAATTGCACGCATGCACTATTTCTAATTCTTAAAAATAACAATACTTATGGCCACAGCAGCAGTGAGATAAAATCACGTTAGAAGATGACACAGCTGTTAACAGAAAGTCACATCCTGCTCCTGAGAACTCTGCTTAAGCACCGTTAGGATCTTCCATGCTCACAGAAATGAGTGAGAAGCCTCAATTCTGGTATCAGAGGCTGGTCCCTCCAATTAGCAAGAGAAAGTGAGCAGCTATTGGCAGTGAAAGTTGCTAGTCTGCAAAGAACTGAATGGCCATCACAAATACATTTTTAAAAGCTTCAAAATATTTTCATTTGGCAGAAATCTCGTTCTTAGGTTTGAGTTAGTTATTTGTAAATATTTTTCAGTGTTCCTGTCATCCTAAGACAGCTACACTTCCAAATTAAAATACAAGGAACTCAAGAACACAGCTTGTGCAGCTCACCACTGGAAGTCATCTATGTTCCTGCCTTTATATATGCAGTGAAGTGAGAAGGGATGTGGCAATCATCTCTCACTTTAAAGTAAAATTAGGACACAACACATACCTTGATACAGTACAAGCAAAATACAGACAGCAGGAGCTGAGACTTGAAATTCTAATCAACCACAGTAACCAGCCTGATTTCGTTCTCAAAAACCACTAGTCAGAACTAGTGATAAGAAAATGTTGGAATTTTAAGATCATAAATTTTTGAGCTTAAAAAATAAAATTGCTCTATAAAACATTCATGGTTTGACCCTTAGTTAACAATCTCAACTCTATACTACATCATTATTGGTTATTCCTGGGTCCCTCCTACCTGGCTAGACCTGTCATGTCAGAATCATTCTGCATGATTCAGAACTGAAGTTGCTAAGATCAGTTCCTGTAGGACCTGTATGAAATATGCCAATAACGAGATGCTACTCACTCTTATCCTTGTTCCACCAAAGAACACTCAAATGTCCTATGTACTATAGTACTACGCCTTATCTGGTGACTACCAACCAGTTACCAGCTCTGTTGCCCTCCTGTGTCACCACCAAACAAGGGTAAACAGAAAGAATTGGGAGGTGTGGGGAGTATGTCACCGTGATAGTTTTAAGTATTACCTTCCTTCCTGTGCCTCTCCACATGATCAGTCTCCAAATAGTCATATGTAAAGGATTACAAAAATATGAGGGGCAGTAAGTGAGATGTCTCTTTACTAAAAGTGTAACTCAACATGAAACATTAACTTACAAATTTCAGATGAACAGTAATTTCTAAGAAGGCAAGAATAACAGGCTTACTTTCACAACAGTAGGATTGGCACTGAGAGGCATCCCAGCTACTCAAGACAAAACTATTTTGTTAACTATGAACTAGATGTTATGATAATCATCATATTAGCCTAACTGAAGAACTTTTAACCTTCAGGGTACATTTGGTATGATTGTCTTTCTTGCCTTCTAAATTGAATTCAGTATTCCAGCTATAAATCAAAAGTGCTTAAGCTAGGTAACAGTGAGACTCCAAAGTTTTCCAAATATTTATTTTTGAGGTAGTACTCATTTATTTGCATTGTTGGCTCTCAAATACCAGCAAAGAAGTGAACCCATTCAGAAATATGCAAACTAAAGATGTAAAAAATAAATAAGATTTTGCTTTCAGGAAGCAGGGCCTTCTTATAAAGGTCAAGTCACATTCAATGGATATCATTTGAAACTTCTAAAATCTGTTTATAACCACAGCTATAAACTAAAGTGCTTTGTATTTTGCTTTATATCTAAAATTGGTGATTAGAATCATTGTATTGTAGAATTTGCTAGTATGAGACCTCAGGAGATTGAAATGATTTTCTATAAAAAGAGCAGAAACATTTTCGTTTCAAAAGAAACTGAATGTTACAAATCCAGGTTATTTTTACAGAGCTATAATAAAAATTAAAAGTTAAAACTGAATTATACAACAGCACATGCTAAAACATCATACAGAAGTAAATGTGAAATCTTTGATGATTCCTGCCACTCACTAGCCAACACAAATGCAGCTCAGCAATCTTCCCATAAGGTAGATATGTATAATTATTCCAGAAAATGCAACTACTTATGCCTCACAGAAAGTACATAGGTTCACATTTAATTCACACAAATGTAATGCCCTACTGTTCTTCTCTCAAATGTCAACAACTTACAAGCATTGTATGTGCTACATGGAAGGTGAGCTTCACTTCTACTGACCAGAGGATGCCAATATATATATATATATATATATGTATATATATGAGACAAAAATAAAAAATATGATCACACATTTTTCTGTACATTTCATGCAAGCTGGGCACAATGTGAAAATAACATATATAAAGCACCCTTCCCAGGGTCAAACTCACACAAAAATGGCTGATTAATATGCAGAAAAGCCTGCATGAATCAAAGGTCCATGGCAAACCATAAAATTAAGGAACAATGGCAACCTTATTTTTCTTGTAACAATGCAGGAATGTTGATGTTCCAACCAATGGCTTGCCTATCAAACCCACAGGTGAACAGGTTGCATATGGGATGGTCTTCACTCCACGCTGAGCAGCACACCATTCTTCTGTGGCCCTATCAATAATCAAACAATCTAAAATTAGGGCATTATTCTGGAAATAAGAGTTACAAAACTTCAGCTAAATTAACAATACCATTCAAAATGATTAAAATAAAAGGGGGAAACATATACACAAAGACACACACAGAAAGTCCTAGTGAGCCAAAAATACTCAGTATGGCAGTATAGGCTTTCAGTGATGTGCTAGTCAAGGCACCATGACATGTGTGATATCAGGACATAGGATGAATGAACAATGACTTGCATTCTGTGAATCTTTCTTTTGGAAAATAAATAACAAAATAAACTCATTAATTTGAACATTTCAAATGAATAAATAGGACAAGAGAATATTATAAGTTAAATGAAATTCACTCACAGACTTAAAATACTATTTTACAACTAATTGGTGTAGGTAATACAGGGGAGCTGGAAAACTACATGTGCCCCCAAATGAAAGCCCTTTCAGAAATATTCCTGTCATCTTTAGGAATTCCAATTAAATATCTTAATACTGGAGAAATTATTATAAAGTAATTGACAAAGCTTACAATGTGACATATTAGTGTTTTGATTTATAAATGTAAGCACTTAAGATAATGCCCAGTACTTAGAATGTATTCAGTTGACACCTTAGGAGTCACCTGTATTTTTCTAAGTTAATAAAATGGCTAATATGTAGCTGTATCACATAATAAGATACCAAAATTACACTTAACCAACAGTGACAGATTAAATAAAAGAAACGTTCAAAGAATGGCACAAAATTCTCTGCAAAACAGTCACATAAAAATAATGTTGTTTATATAACTGGGAGAGAACTGCAATAAGCTACAAAAATAAAGTAACTGTGAAAAAAGAAAAGCCCACACAAAAAGTACCTTTTATTACTTGTTGAAAGAAAGAGAGTAAGTCAAACCTTTGCACAAGAATTATTTAAAGATAAATGAAAACTAGGCATGGTGGCATATGCCTGTAGTCCCAATAATTTAGGAGGATAAGGTAGGAGGGTTGACAAGTTCAAGGTTGACCTGGACAACTTAGTAGACCATCTCAAAAAAAAAAAAAAAAGAAAAGAACTAGGGATTCAGTTCAGTAGTAGAATCCTTGCCTAGCATGGGCTCAATCCCTAGTACTGAAAAAAAATAAAAATGAAAACAAATGCAAGGTATTCGTGTACTTGACAATAAGGTAGAAAGGATCACACAGCCAAAAGCTACAGAAAGCAAGCTTCCAGTTATACCCCTTGGTCTGAAAAGATAACACTTGCCAGCGTAAACTGGAGATTTCTGCATCTCATGTACTCACAGCATCATTACCCACCCAGAAAAGATCCACGAACAAACATACTGTCAAGATGCTTCATGGCCTCTACGGACAGTCACAACACACACTCGGGATACTGACAGTACAGAATTCTGTTTATTCATCTACAAAACTACATTTTACAATCAACTGCACTTCAGTAACCTATTACCCTAGAATTCCTCCTAACAGACCACAGAACTTCTCTTTCTGAAACATACTTTTGGGAAATGCTGTTTACATGATCCTCAAAGTCAAACAACTTTAAATCATTAATCCCTTCTACTGGACTTCTTAAAAATTTTAGAAGTGTTCTTTCTCTTTAACAGGTCAAAGGAAAGCAGTTACAAAATAAGCCAGTGATTCCTAGCTGTGATTCTGTGACATGGATCTATGTTTACCTACCTGAAGAAGTGCTATAAGTTCAAAATGAAGTTAAATGGTATTTGTTAATCTTAAAAACAAATCTATTTCATGTATCACTCTAGGAGGGAATAAATCTAGCCACAAAGAATTCTACGATTGCAAGAAAACTGAATATTTACAGGTAATTTAAAATGAAATTGTCTATATGGATTTTTTGGGGGGGGGGGTTACTGGGGATCGAACTCGTAACTGTGTGCTTGCAAAGCAGACACTTATGCCACTGAACTAAATCCCCAGCCCGTCTATATGGATTTAAAGGACCAAATCATTCAGAACTCGTAATTTTCTTGAAGGAATATATTCTCAAAGTAATGAAGCCATACTCTCTTATAAATCTGTTCAAATACAAACTCTGTATGTTGCAAAACAATCTTAAAACACAATAGAAAGAAAACACTCTACTGTGTTGAAGATGTTGCTTAGGTGGTATCAGTGACAGTTAACAGTTATTAAAATATTGGGGAAAAAAAGTCCTGCACATGAAACTCATGAATTTGCTAGAAGATGTAGAAGTTTTTAAATATTTACTTTTATTTTTTATTTACTTTTATTTATATTTTAAATATTTAATCTTATGAGGAACTGATAAAAAAATCAATAATTAACTTCAAAAAGTACATGTAAAAGCTATAAAAAAAGAAATGGATGAAACACCTCTGCAAAAGGACAGAGACAGTTTTCAGAAACTGCATGACACGTAAGGAAAAGAAGTGCTATACTGGTGGTAAATCTCCACTTTACAATCTATCTCTGTGTGCTCTTAGTCTGTGCTCTTAGTCTAGTTTTTGAAGTACATATCCAACTTACAGCTTATGCACTGTACTTTGAGGCTATATACCATAAAACAAGTCTAGTACCATCACTGAGTAATATCAAAAGAACAGCAGCCAGAAGGCAGCAATCCTGAGGAGTTTTTACTACGTTTGGCAGTGTCTAGAGGTATATGTGCACGCAGACACAGGCAAGTAGACCAAAAGGGTCAGGACCAGATTCTTTAACAGAATGAATTGGCTTATTCATCATACAAAATCAAAAAAATATTCAGAAAAGATCAAAAGAAAACAAAATGAGAGTGACTGGCTGTGGGACTCAAACACAAAAGCCCGAAGAAATGCTTTTACCAGCTACCTCCATTCCCTACTAATAGAAACAAACTACTAATACCTATGCTAAAGACTCTGATCCCAACTTCAAAGAACACAGAATGGTCTAGGGAATCACCTAAATGCAGGCTACTAGTGTCTCCATAGGAGACTCTGACCTGTGAAGTTGGGCTGACCTGATATCCAAGTCTCAGCCACAAAAAAAAAAAAAACCATCCAGCTAACACCCCTGTATCACATCTAATGTTAGCAGTGAATGACACTCAATTCATATGAAAGTAACACTTATAATTTCTTCTTCTCATGACAACCTGCAATTCACAAAGATGGTTTTTTGGTTGGAAGTAAAGGCAAAGATCCCACCTTCAAGAGCTGCCACACCCATTATGATGAACATCAACCCTACCTGACTATAGCAGTTATGTCCCATTTCATACAGTCCTACCCTGTATAAACGTAACTGAAAAAAAACTAAGGTTCTGCTTTCCAATATGGCAGCAACTAACATGTATGCTAATAAGCTCATCAATCAGGCGTAAGGAAATTAGAAAAAGGAACATTTGATCATATCCAATTTTAAACTCAAATACTGATACTCAGGATACTGAAATACTAGTCTGGAACAACTCGAATATGATGACTCTACTTTTTCAACTTTAAATTTTACAAACTCTAAAAACAGATCAAATTTTCCAATAAAAATTTAGTATCCCAAAACTTGCAAGGAAGTATGAATGTAAAATATTTCTAACATCTTTACACTTATTACATGCTGAAATTGTAATATCTGTGGCATATTCGGTTAAATACAATATGTTAAAATTGATTTTTCATTTCTCTTCTTTTTAGATGTAGTTACTAGAAAACCAAAAAGTATATATGTGATTCTTGAGAGACAGCAATAATTGAAGGTGTGAAATGCCAAGTTCTCCTTTTTTATGTGTTGCAAATGCATATTTACTGTTACCTGTCGACTGCTGCGGGGAAGTCGTGCTAGTCGCACTCCTGACATGTCAAACAATCGCACTTGTCGGTTGTCATGGGGAAGGGCTATGATTTTTTGGCCAACACATACATTGATCCTGCAAACGGATAAAAATGGGCTATATGTAAAATGGTAGCAACATAAATTTTTACTTTACAGAAGATAAAGTAGGATATTCCATATTATTCACATTTTAAGGACATCTAATTCTTGTAACTGTAACCACATCAACCTAATTCTATACTGAATAGGTCTGAAAATTTCTAGACTACTGAATTTGACTAGAGGGTCAACAAAATATATTCCCAAAGTCTAAACCATTTTCCGAAGGTTGTATCAATTAAATACTAGATCTATATAATAAAGCATTATATTACAATCAACTGTTACCTGTTAATGGCAGAGTCTGTGCGAATAGTTGCGATTGGGGATCTCATGTTTTTTAAATCCCAGACTTTTACTGTGCGGTCATCACTGCCTGAAACAACATTGTCTCCCACGGTGAACACGGCTGAGGTCACAGTGCTACAAGTAAAGGGTATAAGATCAGAAGCCTCAAAAGTAAGGGTGCAGGATGCTCTAACACTTCCTTCTCATGCTGCATGTTAACACAGTCCTGTTTCCAGAGATGGCAAAGGAGAGGCTGGAAAGGAGACTGGAGCCATGCAAGCTTACAGCAGTTTTCTACCTCTTAAATTCTCCCAAGTGTGTTAAATGAGAATATGTGATTTCTCAGCAGAGTATAAAAATACAATCTACTATTCTAGTTCACTATCCCTAAGCTAAGAAGCAAAGAAGTTACCAGAAAAATATGGACAAGATAAAGTCTGTCAAAATTTCTATACATTTAGGTCTGATGATAGAGCAGGGGGGGGGGGGATCTACAACTTTCAACCAATTTAACCGGAACACAGGAGTTAGAGAAAAGTAATGTGACAACAATCTAAACAATAATCTAAAAAGACATTTTTAGACAACAATCTAAAAATGGCAAAGGATTTCAAGAAACATTTTTCCAAAGAAGATACCATATGGCCAAAAAGCATATCAAAAGATACTAAATGATCACTAATCATCAGGGAAACACAAATAAAAAACAATAGATACCACCACCCGTCCATTTCAATGGCTAATCCCAAAAAACAAAATTTAAAAAAAAAAAATTAGAAATCATTGCATGCCCTTACCCTCAGTTAACAACTAATGGCAAGGCAAATCTTCCCTGTTTGGAAAGCACTGCACAACACATAAAGGATCAATTAAAAAAAAAAAAAAAAAAATATATATATATATATACACACACACACACACACACACACACAATCCTGCACACAGCAACATGCAATACAGAGGGAAAGAGCCTGGAACAAACCAAACCAATGATCCATCTGGGTTTTTTCCTCCTCCAAAAAAAATATACAGCTAAGTCTACAACACTTTTTAGTAGCTCTTTTGCAGCATTAAAACAGAGACCTTGATAAATCAGATATTTTTGTTCCTTATGCAAAGATTGCAGTAAGACTTAAAGAACTACTTATTGGTAGGTCTCTGAAAGCTAAAAGTAAAGATGTCTACTGACTTCTTGTCAGAGGTTTTGGCCCAGTTAAATTTCAACCAGCATTCTGCTAAATTAATAGGGGCGGGGAACCTCAACAAAAGATTCTCTAAACCTATGTTAATGAAATGCTAAAAGACATTAGGTTTTTAATAAATCACAATCTTGACAGGTATTGTAGAACATCAAAAGAAAAAAAACTGGCAAAGAGGCAGTAGTTTTAAAGGCACCTTTAGACCATGGGTCCCACAGGGAGGCTGGTGAGCTACAACCGCTCACTGGAAAAGCTTCAGACTCTGCCAAACTCCAGCAAAACTCATTTATCTTGTCGTGGCGAGCAGCCGAGCATGTACTTCCAGCTGACAGTATGGTACCTTCTCACCACACACCACTGCCTGATCTGGAACATTCTGCTCCCTCCGTGGGTCTCAATCAACGGAAATACTGTAATGCTAGCACTCCTCATTAGGACTAACAGCTGTCTTCCCAGTCACACAGAGACACAAAACTCTTTTGCATAACAATCTGCCGAAATTTCACGGCTAAGAAAAAAAATATATGATGTGGAAAATGATAGACCATGAAATGCTAATGCAGTGTGCTTTTCTGGCATCACATCAAAAACTGACTGTTTCCGTTTTTTATTTTTTAAATGTAGAGTCCTATAAAATCAGCTTTTTATATCTGAAAAGCAGATGAGTGTATTTACAAAAACAGCATTGCCTAAGTAGAAATGGACACCTCATTCCTTAGAGCATATGCATATACCTGTTGAAGGTACAGAGAATCCATCTTTAAAAAGATGGCATCATTTTGGGACTTTATTATTACTTTGATCAGTCAACTGTTTAGTATATTCCAGCATTAGTATAAAAGTTCATATACAATACTTAGAGCATCCAATTGATCTGGACTTTTAAATCGAGCACTGTTTGGATGGAGTTAGTAACCAAAATGAGTTCCCAGGAGCCAAATTAGAATCCAGTGATGAAACTGCACAAAACACTGCACAGGGGAAAGCAGAACACAGTTCCACTGCATTCCTTTGTCGGCAAAACAATCAAACTGCCAGAGGTCTTCCTGGCTGTCATTTTCCAAACTATTTGTACAAAGCAAAATTTCTAATAAATCAATCTCCACCCTTTGTAGCCAGGCAGCCTAAATAAGTAGACATTCTAGGACCACAGAAATTAAACATTCTTTTTGCCTTCCTATCCTATGTGCTTTTCAGAATTTAAAGAAGTCACTCAAGCCTGTATTTTAGCAATTTAGATGCTAAAAAAAAAAACATGTCATGTCTAAATGAAATACATTTTTCGGTATTCCTTGATGGCTCTCAAAAAAATGGGCTCTATAACATAAAAGCAATCAAAGGAAAATTCAAATTTGTATCACATAGGTTTCTTTTTCAGGATTTAACAATCAACTGTTCCCTGGAAAAATAAAATTGTTGATACATAACACGTACACTACCTCAAAACCCTCACTTGGTTACTATACTCTCTAATCCTCACTTGTCAACAACCATATAGAGGTTCAATCTAATAACTGATTAAGTCTGCACTAAGCACCCACCATGTGCCACGTCAGTTGCATGAGAACATGCAACAAAGATAAAATTGCTGCCTGTGAAGCTTTCACTTTGACAGAGACAGTAATGTTACAGTAAAGTGACTTCATTCTTATAATAACAGTCAAGACTATTTGGTGGGGTTTTATTATTATTTAACAACATGATACAAAACTATCAATAAGTTTAGAAGATTTGCAATTGTACCGATAATTTTAAAGAAATCTGAGAGCAATGTCCACATTTAAATTTTGTCAGGAATGACCTTTCTTGGGTTTTAAAAATCTAACTTTCCAGTCTCTTCTTGGATCTAAGATGTTGTTTATCGCATGTTTACAAATAACAGTTAATGTCCCAACAGCACCCATTATATAATTAGAAGTACAAAAATAATTTTGTAGGTTTTTTAATTTTTAAAATATCATGAAATAGGTAATACATATAATACAAACCTTAGTAGCATAAAAACAAAAACTAAAGTCAGAACTTTATTTAAATATAAAGTTTTTATTCTCAAATATTAGATTAGCAAACTGGTGATACAAATGAATCTAATCACTTTTACTGATCTTTTTACTAAAAAAACTAATAAAAAGGAACCAAGCATGGGATGCACACCTATAATCTCAGCACTTAGATTATTATAAATTCAAGACCAGCCTGAGCTACAAAGAGAGTTCAAGGCCAGCCTGAACTGCAGAGAGAGATCGTGTTTCAAAAAAATACAAAATAATAATAATAATTAAAAGGCGTCCAATGGGACAGTCACGTATGTACCACTGGCGATTCAAGTCACCCAGCAGCACAACTGTTATGAACACTTTAAGGCAAGTTATGTCTGAACTTTCTACTTATGAAAGAGGCTAAGAAGAGAGTAACAGACTGATACCAGGAAAGTACCCACGAGTCCCACACTTGGGTGAGAATAAACTGAAAGTCAAATGTCACTTTTAAAACTTCAGAATACATTATTATCACAATCCTCCAGGAGAGCCACCCAAATGAGAGCCACTGCTTCCCTTCTAGCATGTGTGGCACTCACCCATTTTATGTCTGGTCATCCGGAGACTGACATTTAAGGGACACACAACACGGAACAATCAAAAGCCTTCCATCCTCTACAACTCTTAGGAGTTAACTAATGGTGGGCAACTGGCTTCAGTGGGTCTCAGACTCCACAGAACATAAGAATGGTCACAAACTACTTCTTGGGTAGAAAACACACCTGTCCCCATCCACCACATACTACTGGATTTGTGGCATTACAGAAATGGTGGAGGGGCTGACTGTGAAATACTGCAATGGAAAAATGTGTGAGTTCATAAAGATGTGGCTAACAAATATGTATTCCTTTAAGGTAAGGTTCTGATATTACAATGCATGACTCAATGAGACCAATCAGCTCTCCAAAGACTGCCAGTCTGTCTCTGCCATCCTCTGTGTTATGTAACGATCACAAAATGTTCATTATTTCTAACATGAAGACAAACGCAGTCATGACACCATTGTTTTCATACCAAAAACTTTCAGAGCTTTCACAATCACACCTCAATGACCTTGGGCCCGCTCTTTACATTCACTAAGGGAAACCTAATTAACCACTCTGCACACTCTGCACCTCCTCCTGCAGATGACTATAGTAATGTTACGGGCTCCACACCCTGAAGCTGCGTGGACATGCTGCCCTCAGTCCCAAGTGCCTACTGACACTTTTCTAACTTTTTACCTCAGGATACTTCCATGCCAAACTTCCAGGAAAACAAAAACAAAACACCACAAGGAGCAGAGACCTAACACCCACCAGGGTCTGACACAAATATCGCCACCTCTGCTCCTGGCTGAGGAACACGGCCGTAATGACTGTCTCTTCTCCCACCATCACGTACTTTTTTCCAACTCACCATCCCCAACTTCTCCACCTAAAAATCAATCCTCTGGACTCTTCTCTCCATACCCCTCTGCAGCAAGCCTTCTTCTGGTCAGGCTGCCCACGAGACATGGATGGGGTCACCATTCCTACCACACCACCAGAAAAGCTCTATGAGACAACTCAAAACAAAGCCCTTCCACCTCACCCCTGACAGTCTGGGGTGACGGCTGATTTCTGGATTCACCTTCCTCACTGGGATGCTTATAGTTTCTCTTACTTCACTAATTGTGCCTACCCACTACGAACTGGAAGAAATGAGAGAAATGAATTATTTGACACTTTTTAAATGACAGCTCACAAGTATAACACATTCATCAAAATTAAACCTTTTTCACCTAGGTGCGGTGGCACAAGCCTGTAATTCCAGTACTTGGCAGAAACAATCTTGAGGCAGGAGGATCCTTGCAAATTTGAGATCAGCCTGGGTTACAAAGTGAGCACTAGACCAGTATGAACTGCACAGCAAGACATGTCTTAAAAGCAGAAAAGGAAAAAAAAACCTAAACCTTTTTTCTCAAGAAAATGATATAATGGGCATGATACATTTTAACTCCTTCTTGTAAAAGATGCATCTTGGGGCAAATATAGTACCTTAATATTTTAGAAGCCTCCCCACAGCAATTCTTAATCCAGGAAAAACATTTAAAAAGATTCTTTTTGTTAACCAAATTAAACTATCTTTAAGAAACTGTACTTACTATACTTGATGCCTGAAAACATTCAGCAGTCCTCTAGACAGAATAAGAACCCTCTTGAGTTATTAATTAAGCAAACAAGAGCATATCACTTTGGCCATTACAAAAAAGGAAGCAGAGCCATGATGGAAATGGCAAATTGTGGTGCCTGACCTAAATAGTTCTGTGCTCTATAGACAAAGCACCAGCTCTTAGCTAAATTCAGTTCTCTGGACTAAGTAACACAGCACTTGGCTCTGGCTGAACTAAATAACAGCACACAGATTTGCATCTTCTTGATTTTTTTTCTGTTTCATGTACTGGCTAATCTTCCTAGAAGACCAATATTAGTCAAGGACACATATCACTTCTTACAGCTACCTACATGAATAGTCTTATGTATGTATGTTTCAGATAATAATAATAATAATAATAATTAAAAGGCTCCTGGCTTTTTCTGCAATATGCTCTTTCAGAATATCACAGGAAATCCCTAACATTTATATATTCATGTTATTTCTTTATAGGAATAATCCTTAAATTTTCATTCAGGGTTAACTTTTGTTATTGTATCCCTTTAACAGTATTAAGAGCAACAAATAAGAGAAACTGAGGTAGATATTAACACAAAAGTACCAAAAAGCAACAATTTCCAGAGAAGTCAAAAAAAAAAGCAGAGGCCAGATTTGGGCACACACCTGTAATCCCAGCACTCAGGTGGCTGAAGCAGCAGAACTGCTGAGTTCAAGGCTAGCCTGGGCCACACAGTGAGCTCAAAGCCAGTTAATGTAGCCATGAAACTACATAGCAAGACCCAACACAAAACAAAGCACAAAATTTTGGGGAGCCACTTACTGCAGAAAAGCAACATAATAAAACAGACAAGTACACTGAAAGCATTCAGTTCCCTTTCTTTACACACATACACACACACACAGTCTCTCTGTCTCTCTCTCTTTTAAAAGAGTTAAAGTCTAAAAAGTTTTGGTTCTTGTGGGATTACTAGAGAAATCACTTATGTGGAACATCTTGATCCCCAAGGTTGGCAGTTAAATGAAGTGTTAACTCTGCTCTATTACTGAGTGTCAGAACCCTGCAGCTGGGTTGCAAATCAGAGAATTCAGGCACTACTTGAATGTGACAGGAGTGAAAACAACAGCAGATACGACCACATCATAGCCTCACTTCAGCCACCTGTGGACGGGGCTGCCTGTCCAGCACTACTAGTGCTTGTACCAAAAATACATGCCATTGCTACCACTATCCTTTCCAAAACAAACCTTCTGGAAGTTACTCTCTTCCCCACCCTAATCGCTCGACACAACACACAGAAAGGTATTTTTGTTTCTGTCTTTTTGAGACAGGTTCTCCCTACATATAGTTCAGGCTGGCCTTGAAAGCACAGAGGTTTTTGCATACCCTTGGAATCTGATGGGAAGACGTCTCATGTCTGTCTCAGGGAATATCTGAATACTGAAGTATCTCAGAAGTTTTCTAGATTGGTTTTTAGGTCATCTCAGTGAAAGTGATGGAATGTTATACTCATAATAAAGCTGTCAAGTAGAACAATTTAAATGGCACTACTTTCTTCACAGTCTTTATTTTTATTAGTTTGTCTGTCTGCTTTTGTCTTTTGGAGACAGAGACTCCTTATATAGTTCACCATGAGTTCATCATGTACCCCTGGCTGGCCTCAAATTTATGGCAATCCTCCTGCTTCTGCCTCCCAAGTGCTGGGATTACAGGCATGTACAAGCATGCCCAGCACTCTTTGGTTCTTGAATGATAATCTTTAAATCAATAGTTTTAAAAAGGAAGAAATGGATAAATATTGAATCTCTTACTTTTGAAAACAAAATTCTGAGTGGAAAACAATTTTAAAATGCATCAAGAAGGGACTGGCTCACTCTAGGCTTTAAGACAGTAAGCCCAGAAGACAGAATAACACCCCCCAGCTGCCTAGCCAGGAAGAGCCTCCAGCAGAATCAATGACTCACAGAATGGGTCCTCATTCCAGGAAAGAATTCTGTGCACATAGGTAAGCATCTACTAGCATCTCCTTGTTGTTTCTGTGGTCACAGACAAAAAATTCACTACTTAATACAAAAGAAATACCCAAAACACACTTGCACACAACACTGCAATTACATGTCACTTCTGCTTAATACTGCCTATTGTATTTCTCAATGAATGTATGTTACCTGTCCTGGCTAGTAATTAAGCTGAGAAAAACCTAAAATGGGCCAGTACATTTGGAATTTATACTATTGGCCTACTAAGTCTCTAGTTAGGCTTAGGTTAACCAATCACTGCTAGAAATTATGCCTATAATTTCCTTAAAATAAAATTATTTGTAATCCAGCAATTAAAAAGAAAATAGAATCACTATACTTTCAGGAGTATGAGTAAGGGAATGTAAAACTGAGAAAGGAGTTTGAGTTCAAGGCATAAAATATAGTTTTGAAACCACTATCATCTTTAGGTCATTTTATTTCTCAAAATGCCTTATTTCCACTTTGGAAGGTACTTCTGGTTCTACTCCACAGGTATCTGTTTCTCCTCTTCCTTCCTCCTTGAAAGCATGGCTTAAAAGTAATCTGTACTACTAAAACATTTGTAAATCCAGTGCAGTTTCTAAATCACCCTCTAAGGCCACTTGCCAGCAGAATGCTCTCCTCCTTGCTGGTGCTCAGTCACAGCCCACACAAGTAATTCCCACATGCTGACTTTGACAAAGCACAAAATTCGATTATAATTAAAATCAACCACCATCAAGATAAAAAGGTCATTTTCCAAATATTTTTCCATTTCTGAGGCATAAAGAAAACTACAATGATGACACAAAATCTACAGCAATAACTTCAAAGTAATCATTACAGTCTTTAAGCTGATTTTTAATTTTTATTTTGTTAGATGTGTTGTTCTTACAAGAAAGTATGTAAGATTCACAATTTGAGGATGAAAGTTACAGTCGTGGAAAGAAAGCAAGAAAGCAGGAAAAAAATGGAGCATTCTCAAATATTTTACCCATGTTGAGCTAATTTCAGATTTTTGTTAATACCAAACTTTATTCACACTTACAAATAGTATCAGCCAAGTATTAACTAGTCATCGGCCACCCACGGAGAAAGCTTAATGACCAGTGACTGCCTCAACTGTCAGTTTCTGTTTATAGCAATTGAAACAAAAGAAAATAAAAGGAGGAGTAGGGACCAGCAGGGACTCCCGACCCCTTTCAAACTCCTAAAGAAGGCCATAAACAAGAAGAATCTGAGAGGCTGGAAGCTGGAGTACTGCTGAAGAACAACCTCCCATGTTTCTTTCAAAAAGTGTTAATGACTTTAAACTAAAAATTTTATAATAGTAAGAGTCACCCGCAAGCCACGTGTGGTGGCACACTTCTGCAATCCCAGCACGCACGAGGCTGAGGTAGGGGATAGTTTGAGACAGTCTGGGCTACAAAATCAGCCCAATGCCAGCCTGAACTGCACAGCGAGCTCTGTCTCTTTTTTTTTTGTTTTTGTTTTTTGTCTTTTTTCCTTTTTATCGGTACCGGGGATCGAACTCACGACTGCCTGCTTGCAAGGCAGGCGTTTATGCCGCTGAGCTAAATCCCCAGCCCCGAGCTCTGTCTCAAAAAGACAAAAAAAAAAGTCACTCACATTATTACTTACAGTCCACAAAGTGAGAGCCATGTTGGAAGGCCTACATGAGCCAAAAATCAACAAGAGAGTGCAAAACACAGGACAGGAGAAAGGGCTGGCAGATGGGCTTACTAAACTACCTGTCCGGGTGAAAATACAGGCATATGTAAGGATTTAATCAAATTCAGGTAAACAGCACTAAATTTCCGTTCTAGGTCACTGATTAGAAGTATATATGAAATAAACTACCAACAGCTGAAATTTCTGTCACATTCCAAGTTTTCAATGTGAATATTTCTATGATTTGTAAGAAGATATAGCCAAGTATGGTGGCACATGCCTGTAATCCCAGCACCCAGGAGGCTGAGATAGGAGGATCACAAGTTCAAGACCAGCCTGGGTTACATAATGAGTCCAGGGTAACCTGAATTACAGAGAATCAAAACAATAAATAATAAATAATGAATATTATATAAACATAAGAATGAATATTATATAAATATCTCAAAACAATAAATAATGAATATTATATAAAATATGCAATATTTTTCATATAATGTGGTACACTGGGTTACTCACAACTATTCAAATAACAGCTAGTTATATCAAGTAAGCATTATTATACTAGAATTCCTATAATAATGAGAAAATATCACAATACAATGTGAAAATAACTGAAACACATCAAAAAACATAAAAGCCTTATTAGTTGTCTAAAAATGTATGATAAAAATCTTAAACAGAGCTTACATCAAGGAGCTCCATCTCTAACCAGCAAAGAGAATGACTGCACAAATTTCAAGGAGACCCATCTGGCCATAGTTTTTTTTATCTTACAATTGTACCTCAAACTCTGGTTTTTTAAACTGCACAGAAGTGCTGTAAAAATACAGGGGCATTAATAAGAGAAAATAAGAAGTACATTAAAAAAAAAATTCTCTCCCAGCTTCTAGAGAAATTAGATTACAAAATCAAACAAGTAATCTTGAAATCTATGCAATACATCTTACCTTAACAAAAACCAATATACAGAAATTCAAATTAACTAGTTAAATCAATTATTTACATTATAAAAAGCATTAGATTCTAACATACTTTATTAAAGAATCTATGCTGAGGGCCAGGGCTCAGCGGCACAGCACTTACCTGGCAAGCACAAGGTCGTGAGTTCAAGCCCCAGTATCCCCCCTGCCCCGCCAAAAAAAAGAATTTATGCTGAGTTACTGTAATTGAGAAAATGCCCTAAAGTAAAATTTTCAAGATTTTCACATCACTACATGAATTGCATGACTCATGCTTCTGTAGTCACATGTTTAAAAAATAATCCCTTTTAAGAGTCACTGAAAAACACTTCTGATATAAGTTTTAAAGACTACACCAATGAGAACAGCAAATTTTTTAACTGGAAATCGTAGTTTTACTTTTAACACTTAGGAAAAGAACTGACAATGTGACTAAAGAAAACCAATAAAGTTACTTGCTAGATTAGAAAATAAAGGACTAGGGGCTTGGGATTTAGCTCAGTGGCGTAAGCACCTGCCTTGCAAGCACAAGGTCATGATTTTGATCCCAGGTACGGGTAAAAAAAAGAAAGAAAGAAAAGAAAAAAAGGACTAAAATTCTAACAATGAACTTCTTAGCTCTCACAGAACATTTCCACTTATTTATCAAGGTGCTATTTATTAAGGTGAAAACCCTGGGCTACATACTAGACATGTAGACAGGTAACTACTCCCCTCAGACTCAGGGTGGTAATAAAACACAAACACTTCAGAGGCTCATAGATGTCAACAAGGATGCTATCTATGATCACTGCCAAAGAACTCTTAAAATAGAGGAGCCAACAGAATGCTAAAGTTGTTGGGGAAAGGAAGGAGACCCAAGGTTTGTTTTCGTGAGTCACATTCAGAACACCATAAAGTATATAATTAAATACAACATACAGAGGACAACAGCCATTCCTCTGTTAATGAGAAAGATGAATATGCTCCTGTTTGCTCTTAGTAAAAGCATGCCCTGGTGTAGATACCCTACACCAATGATGGCAAACATTCTAGAGCTTGCAAAGATACAAACAGCCTGCTATAGGTTTGTCACCACTACCTATACATTTGCAGACAGTAACACTGTGAGTTTCATTTGTCATATGGACTCAAACCTACAGAACCCAAGACAAAGACAAAAGACAATAACTAGTAAGGCAATTCCTCAGATAAAACCTTATGAAATACCTCACTTCCTGCTTTTTATAAATTTGAATTATTTTTAAGCTTACTGTTGATCAAATATTAGGAAGAAATACTTTGTATGCAATAAAGATGTCTACAGCTCCACCTGCTGACCAAGCCCTAAACCTACATGAGGAAGATTGGAAGGTACACCAGCCCAAGCAACCTCCTTCTTCCTAGAACCTGCAAAAAGAGAAAATCTAGCTCCTGAAACTCAGCATGCCCTGCCAAGACAGAAAGGTCTAAAACATCAAAATGTCCCCATATCTGACACTGCAAGGAAATCAGTAACAAAGAAACTTTCGAAAATTTGTTTCTGGAGCTACACATCAGTTAAAATGCTAGTTCATACTTAAGGAAGGAAAGAAAAAATGAAAATAATCTGAATAAAAATGATCCTTCATTTATATGAGCAACTCAAAATATAAATAATATTTAAAAACAAAACAAAAGATAATAGGGAACATGAAGTCAGGTCTTTTGCAAATGGAAGGCAGATCTAAAGACAGAGAGAGGAAGGGGAGAGAAGAGGAGAAATAAAAAGAAGGCATTTTAATACATACACCTACTCTCTAAGATGAACATGAACACTACGTACTGCAAACATGTGCTAACAAAGAAATAAATAGTAAGACTTGTACATATATACTATTTTCACTAAAACTTTCATCCATCCTGAAGAACTAGTCAAATGGTCTTCTCATTTATAGAGAAGGATCAGAATAGGAGAACTTTGTGAAAGAAAGATATCCTCATGCACAAGTTGCCGGAAAAAATCCAAGGAGAGGAACACATACTGGATTGAGGGTCTATGCTTGCAAGTGCCTGTGTATGTGTGTGGACACCTTCACCCAGAATATGCTGCAAATATATGTAATAATGAAATTGAGATTTTAAAATGCATTAAGCTTAACTTGAGAATGGCTGCCAACACTTTCAGTCAGAGTTGCTTGAAGATGATATGACCATCTTTCCCACTATCATGCTACCAGCCCTGGACTACTTTCTAAATTTTTCCTTTATCCTCCAGGCTCCCTCTGCTCCTTTCTATCCCCATCCAATTTCCTTAGAGAACATCTTTCAACTCTTAACACGTTCACAACAGGACCATAATTTGTTTGTCTTGCTGGTGGGTGGCTCTGATTTGAATCTGGTTGTCCCACTAGCTTGAAGCACTGGCGATACACACATACCATTTGAAAAAAATGAGTGCCGTTGTAGCCACTCAAAAAAAAGTCAAACGAGTTATAACATTTAGAACACACTGCACAAATCAGCCACCAATGATGTATAAAATATTTTAAAGAAATTCATGAATATAAATTTCAAAGTAATGAAATTAATTTTTTGATTATTGTAATAATTTTAATTGGTATGAATGGTATTAATATTTATATTTGGGCAGTAATTACCCAAATTCAACCAACTACTGTAACTGGATTTAGTCTATTTACAGACTTTTCATTAATTTTATTAGAAGATCGATAAAAGTGATTAGATCTGTTTGTACCACCAGTGGTAAGAGCCATCCAATGAGACAGTCATTTTATGCTTTATTAGCGGTTTAAGTTGGCAGGAATGTGTTAGTCTCCAAAATCTTTTGAAAAGCAAAACTAAGTATTAAGGAAAAGAACCTTTTTTTTTTTCAAAAAGAGTCAGTGTAAATATTGAAAACTAAGGTTGAAATTAACTTTTAATAAAAATTCACAAAACTTTTTCATGAACAGTTAAGATCTAAATGACCACAACTCACTCTGTGTGTCCTTGAAAAACATTTACAGAGTGGATTGAAGGGTCCCTGAAATCCCAGAGACGAAAAGTCGTGTCACGGGAGGAGGTCACCACAAGCCGCTGGGTGGGGTGTGTACAACAGTGCGTTAACTCCTGGTCATGCCCTGCAACCAGAAGACAACAAAAATGCAAGGTCATCCACCTGCAGATACAGAGTGAAGCTTTTTTAAAAACACAACAACAAAAAATACACATCTTTACAGTCTCCACTGCTAATATCGAATGGAAAGGTAAACCTAAAGGAATCGCTAACATGTGGACTCAGAGTGGGACCAGTTTTCCCTCAGAAGTTGAAAACCCCTTCAGTCACCCATTTAAAAGAAGCAGAGAACTAGATGTACATACAGCCCACTTTCTGATCCTAACAGTTATATGGTCAGACCAATCACTTTAACAGGCTAAGTACAACTTAAATTTCAATTCTTCACTTCTAGAATTCTAATGGATAATACTTGAGCCCTCAGTAAAATGCATGCCCTGTACATGCCCTTCCCCTGCACTTGGGCAGAAATTATAAATATGATAAGATAGTAACTAGGATGCATTATAGGGCAAGAAGAATTTCACAGATCTAATAGGATCCTTAAATCAGTTGGTTCTGTGTTAATTAAAAGAAAGGTTACAGTAGGTGGCCTGGCCTAAGCAGATGAACCCTTACAAGAGGTCTAGATCCTCATAACAACTGGAAAATTGACAGCTAGTCAATAAGATAAAAACCTCTCTAAAGACCTCTCCCCACATGGCAGTTTTTTTTATCTTATAGACTAACAGAAAAAGTCCAGCCTGGGTAATACCTTCACTTCAGTCTTCAAGGCCCCAGGTTGAGGTGGAGCTCCATGGACTTAGAAATTCTGAACAGAAAACCATGAAATAGTAAATTCTGTTGCCTTGCTACATTTGTAGAAATTTGTCACAGAGAAATAGAAAATTGATGCAACAACCACACTTCAAATACCTGTTACATACTACAATTACTCTCCTAAAGACAAAAAAATGTAGCTACTAATAATTCCATTAATTAGAGGATCTCCAAAACTTGTAATAGAAGGGATTAAAAGCAATTCTGTTAAGAAGTAATTTGCAAGATCTGACTCAAATACATGAACATAAACTGAAAGCACCCAACTAGGAAGTTTAATGTTCTCAATAAAGTACCTGTGAGAGAATGAACAAGTTCAGAAGTCTCAACATCATATAAGTTCGCCGTTCTGTCCCACGAGGCTGTCACTGCCTGCTTCCCTCCAACCAGCCAATCGGCAGCTATGACCACTCCCTGGTGGCTTTTGAGAGATGTCAGTGGAACCCGAATAGTAGGGCAGTCACTGGACACATCCCCATCGATATCAGGCTCATCTTTATCAGAGCATTCTATTTCATCTTCTCCAGATATTTGCTGCTATGAGTAAAATCAGAAAAGAAAGATTTCCTGGGAATCTTGAATTTTTTTCTGACATGACTATACTTCTTTCTCTTTCCAAGACTTACTTAACATGTACTTACTCATCATTGTAACCAATACAAACACAGTGTCTAATACAAACCTAGTGATTAACTTATTAATTTTTATGATAGGTTATAACTGAAAGCCAACTATCAGAAAAAAAGGCCACTATGACATCAAATGAACTACAATTTTTTTCCACTAACCAATAAAATCACAAAATGCTTTTCAGTATTTTAAGTTTTTACCACTTGTTAAGAATAATAATTATATTATTCTTAGTTGTATATTATGTAATATAAAAATAAACACAATTAAGTCAATAATTTATCACAATACGAAAAACACTTCAATTCTTAGAAGACTTCAAAATACAAGCCTTGGATTCTAAAATAATTCTCAGTTAAAATAATAGCTTTCATTACTATAACATACGAGAATTCACTTTACTTTCCTATGCCATCAATGAAGACTTTAGTCAAAGCTACAAATAAAATAAAAGCATGATAGCTCTTCAAGGAAATATATTTATTTAACAAATATCCATCAGGTGCTTACAAACAGACTGGGTGCTAGCTACAAAACAGTGAAGGTGACAGATAATATCTGTCATATGAAGACGATGATCATTCCAGGTCACTAAAATGCTGGAAAAAACAAGACCTGCAAAGCCTCTGCCCTTGAAAATCTTTTATTCTAAAGAGAAAAAGACTACCACACAAATAAACTTGTGCATGTGCACAGAAACACACTGTAGTATGAGAACGTGTATAACATGTAACTGCCCATTAGTATGAGGGTATGTGTCACATGCACACAAACATACAAGGGAATATGTTATATGCTTATACACTAAATATGTAAGTATGTTTACACAAATGGTAATAAATGCTATGAAGGAAACACATAGGGTGGTCAAAGAGCTGCGATTTTTATAGAATTACTGAGGAAAGTAACAAGGTAACATTTGAGCCAGACTGTGAAGAAAACAAGGAATTGAGGCATGCCAATTTTGGAAGCAGCAGTACTCTAGGCAGAGGAAACAAGTCTAAAGGATTCTGTGCTACACAAACCAAGGTTATCCAGTAGCACAATGCAAGAGGAGGGCAGACACAGGTGAAACTATGCTAAGCCTGGTAAGGCAGGCCATGCAAAGACTTTGGGTTGTATCCTGTGTGTGATGGAAAATTAGATAATTTTAAACACAGTTGTGATATAACTCATGTATGCTGTGTGAACAAAGGGAAAAATATAACTAAATTATGTCTCCTATAAATTCATATATGAAAGCTCTAACTATCAAGACCAGAATATACTTGGAAACAGGATCTTAAGGGAATTAAGATTAAAAAAGAGGTTATCAGAACAGACCCTAATTAGGGCCCAGTGGCACACCTACCTGGCAAGCACGAAGTCCTGAGTTCAATTTCTGATGTCAAAAAAAAGAACAGACCCTACAATATAATTGTTGTATCCTTCCCCAACCCCACCACCCTTTTTTCAGTAGTGGATTTTAAACCAAGGTCCTTAGACCTTTTCCGTTTCTAAAACGAGGGCTTATTAAAATGCCCAGGCAAGACTCAAATTTGCCATCCTGCCTCAGCCTCACCAAGTACTGAGATTACAGGAGTGTGCCACTTCATCCAGTTGTTGGTGTCTTATAAGGGATTAGAATGCAAAAAGGCAACAGCATATGAGGACATGGTGAAAAACTGCAAGCTACAGAGAGGCCACTGAGGAAAGCGGTCCTGCTGACATCACTTGAACTTCCAGTTAGGACTGCAGTAACACAGATTTGTTGTTGAAGCTGTCTGGCTGTCTCTTTAGTCATGGTATCCCCAGAAAACAAGAGAAAAAGTGAAAGGTTATAGAAGGACAGGTAAGGTAAGATGGCCTGGACTAGGATGATGGTGATGAAGGTAAAAAGAAAAGCTGATTAAAATAGTCTGTGAGTGGGGCTGGGGATTTAGCTCAGCAGTATAAGTACCTGCCTTGGAAGCAGGCGGTCATGAGTTCAATTCCCAGTACCGATAAAAAGTAAAAAAAAGATTAAAAAAAAAATACCCTCTGAGTAAAGCTTCAGAATTTGCTGATAGATTGATATTACATGGAATATAAAAAAAAAAGAGTTCAAAAAACAAAGTTCAAAAATAAATGTCCAAATCACTGAGCAAATGATGGTGACATTTCCTGAAGTAGGTAGCACAATAAATGGAGCAAGGTGAGGAGACATTCAGAACTCAGTATCAGATACAACAGGTCTGTAATGTCTACACGACACTCAATCATGGAGTAAGTAAGTACAGAAACCTGGATTTAAAAGGAGTCACAAACAGTATGCAAATCTGGGAGCCAGCAGCAATACATGGTCCTCAAAACCACAGGTGTTGAGAACTTTGTTCCCAGGTCCTTCCACTCAAGGTAAAATGACATTTTGTGGATAAAATACACCTAAGCAAGGAGGAATCCAAAGTTATCATAAATTCCTGATGAAAAGGATGCAGCTTGAAACCTGGTTAAGCCCTTACCCCTGGCTCTGCCCATGGAGTAGTTCAGGAAGCACTAGGTCCTGAGCCCTAATAACTGCGGCAACTACAAAGAGCCCTAGTCACTTGCACCTGTGCCACCCCTGGATGCAGAAGACCACAGCTCTGGGCAGCTCTATAGTCAGGTCCCTCTGTGGATGTGTGTGTGAACAGCTGCAAAGACTCTAGCAGACAAGACTCTGCATCCTCTAAAGTAGGATGATCCATGGGGTGCCCAGTGGGAACCTGTTGTAGAAGAAGTATCCTAGTATAGAGAAAAGGAGATTCAAGAACTGGAATCAAAGCCAGGCACAGTGGGGCATTTCTGTATTCCTAGCTACCCAGGAGAATGAGGCAGAAGGATCACAAGTTTAAGGCCAGCCCAGGCAACTTAAGACCTCCAGCCATTTCAAAGAGGAAAAAAAAAAAATTGGAATCATGAGATTTCATGTATTGCTCAGAAATGGGGATTGGAAAGGATTAAAGAGAGCAGTATGCCAAAGAGGATGCCAATCTTTCTGACAGTTTTGTTAAGTGCTGGACCGCTGACCCAGAACAGTGAACTCGAAGGGCTAATTACTAAATATTTTCTTACAGAAGACAGACCACTAGGAATACAATGGAGTGACTTCCTCAGAGAGGAAACATCTGAGGAGGGTTGAGAGTAAGACTACGTACTCAGCTGGGGTAATGGTTAATGTCTGACACATGAAAGAGTTCACTGAAATGACTGAGCATGGTGGCTAGACAGTAGAGGGGCTCAGAAAGGAGCCCTGGAGCTTCTGGGTGCCAGGACCATGTTTTAAAAAGTGAAGTAACATTAATACTTTACAGAAGTAATTTTTCCAAACTACATAATATACTAAAAGACTTTAGAGTGTTAGGATAAGTTCCATATTTAAAAAATGATTTTAACCTTCATTTGGCAAAGGGCAAGAAATAAAAAGGTTACGAATTGTTTATACATATTCTTCGAAATAACCTATTTAACTTTCATCATTTTATTACAAACAAAATTCTAAAAGTATGTTCAAGAATTGTTGATTTATACTAACAAAAGTATCTGCTGCATTTTCAGAATCAAGCAATCACTGAATCAGCACCCAAATGTAGCAAGAGCCATTAGAAACCGCTTAGTTAATACCTTTCCATTTTTACTTTCAAATGGGAAAAATCAAACTCTCCTAGTTAAATTAATGACTCAACATCACATAACTAGTGTGTGACATAGTTATTTCATTGGTAATCTAAGTCAGTTTACACTACATCATCCAAATAGTTATCAACATTGCAGATCAAGTAAAACTGATCTAAATGTAAAGAAAATAATCTATGGGAAAGCTGTACTAATTTAAGACAAACACAGATTAGAGTTTATTGTAAAATCTAAGAATAGAATAGCTACGCAAATCTGAGTAAAGACTCACCCCTATAAAGTTTAAGAAAACAAAGCTGATTTCAATCAAAGAACTATGCATTTACCAGTTAACTACCTACCTACCTACTAGGGAGGTCAAAGCAGAAGTATGTCAGCAGTGTTTCCAAAGCCGTTCAAGTTAATAATCAAGTTACAGTATGCATTACGGTCCCAGCTTTAATTCAGACTCAGCTCCCCTGATTTGGGACATCGGTCCCAAATCCAGTGGTATCAACTATCCAGCAAGACAAGTGTATCAATCACAAGCCAAGTAATAAAGAAAATAAAATTAATATAATATTCAAAGTAAATTGCCTCTCAATTTTAAGTACTATACAAAAATCCCTCTGACAAAATTGGTGCTCTTTAAACTTATTTGGAAAACAATCCATATGATATTAAATCATTTTCTTAAATTTTCTGAACACTTAATCCTCACCCTCATTTCTCTGCCTTCCGTGTTCATTATGCATGCTTCTTAAAATGATGCACAAGTTAAATATGCCATATAATGGACAGCTTGGTAATTTTATGACAGAAAATAACTGTTAAAATACATAGTTTAAAAAAATACATAGAGGTCCTTCTTTACCCATGGGAGATAATATTCCAAGTTCTGCAGCTGTCTGAAACCAGCTAGTACTAACCCTATACAATTATATACTATATTTTTCCTATACAGGATATACATACCTATAATAAATTTATAAACACCAATTTATACATTAGGCCCAGTAAGTGACTAACAATAGCAAAACAGAACTGTAATGCTCTTTTGTTAAAAATTTATTCAGAACTTACAAATTACATATCTATGGAATTTTCCATTTCATATTTTCAGACCACAGTAAAAGTAACTGTAACTTCATAAAAAAGCAAAACCATGTATAAATGGGAACTATTATATGCTAATTTAAAGTCAACAGGCAAGACCTCAACTAAGTAAAACTCATTTAGCATCACTAGAATTAAATGCCTAACTTATCTGCAAATAGAATGTTTAAAATGTTTGTAAAGCACAGGGGCTGGGGATTTAGCTCAGCGGCATAAGCGCCTGCCTTGCAAGCAGGCAGTTGTGAGTTCGATCCCTGGTACCGACAAAAAACAAAAAAACGAGAAAAAAAAAAAAAGTTTGTAAAGCACAAAACTAATATTCAAAGACTGAAATATCAAAACTAGAACATTATCATCCTCACAATCATAGCCCAACACAAACTGAAGTTTCAGAGGTTTATATTTGACTACACACAACCATTCACTGTCACCATTTCCACTGGCTTATGCAACCCAGGAAAGCGGTAGCCAACTATGATGACAATATCTCTAAACTTTGCACTAACAGAAACTACTTGAAAATATCTGTCATTCAAAGGAGAATCAAAGCCCTGTTGATTATATTTAGGGACTCCAGCTGAAGTATATATCGAACAGCACAAAGTAAACAGTAACTTAACAATTTCTTGTATATCAATTCATTCTTCTCAATACACAGAATCTTTTGTTAACTACATCAAAATTTTACTTACATAAAAATGATAATGCCTCCTTATAAGCCATCAATTTAGACAGTAATAAAAATCTATGAAAGATGCAAGCATGTCTAATATAATATATACAAAGAAATATAATCTAAATATGTAATTTTTTGTTTGTTTGTTTTTTGAGACAGAGTCTTGCTAGGTAGTCCAGGCTATCCTTGAACTCACAGGATCGCTCCTGCCTCAACCTACCAAGTGCTGAGATTACAGGTGTGTACCACCACAACCAGCAAAACATGAAATTTAAGGGGATTAATGTTATAAAAGTTAAAGGAAAAGATGCTTATGTAATAAAGATATTTTGGGGCTGGGGCTATAGCTCAGCAGTACAGCGCCTGCCTGGCAAGCTTGAGGTCATAAGTTTGATTCCCAGTACCAAAAATAAATAAATAAAGATATTTCTTTTAAGATCATGTTATAGCTTGAGCTGCCATAACAAAATACTATAGACTAAAAGGCCTCACACAAATCTATTTTCTAAAACAGTTCTAGAAAGCAGAAGTCTATGATATAGTTACCAACCAGCTGGATGTTCAATGAGGGCTCTTGTCATGGTTGGCAGACAAGTCACCTTTTCTCTACGTCCTCACATGATGGGGACAAACAGAGAAAGTGATCTCTCTAGTGTCTGTTCTTCTAAGGACACTAATTTTATCAACTGAGGCTCCCAACTGTATGTCCTCACTTACCCTTAAGTACGTCTTTAAAAGCCCTATCTCCAATATTCTGCCCCTGGTCCTCTAAATTTCATGACTTTACCTGGTAAAATACATTCATTTTGGCCCCAAAACCTCCCTTAACTTGTTCCAGCAGTAACACTAAAGTCTAAAGACCAGTCTTACCAAACTATCATCTAAATTGTGGGTAAGCTAGTCCCACCCACAGGTGCAATTCATCCTAAGGCAATACTTTCCAGCAGCAAAGCCGAATTATATTTTTCCAAAATACAACTGTGGGATATCCCACTCGATAAAGGAAAAATAGGAAGTAAGGAAAACCAGGGACCAAGGAAGTTCAAAACCTAACAAGGCAAATTCCTTTAGATCTTAAGGATCAAGAATCTTAAGACTCTCTGACTCCATGGCTGGCCCTCAGACCCCTGAGGTGGCTGGTGTCATCATCAAATAGCTTGTCTGGGAAACCCCACCCCTACAGGCACTGGGCTGTGGTATCCTGGCCTCCAGACACCAAACAGGCAACGTTCTTTGAAACCAAGAAGGAACCAACCTTGTTCCTGGGCCAGCGGTGGGAGTTACAGCCCTGTCAATCTCCAAATCACCTTCAAGTTGTTCCCACATGAAGGATGACTGTTCAAGCCACAGAGCTATTTTCTGGTGCTTATAGAATCTCGACAGTCTTTATTTTATTCCATATTCTCTGGTTCCTTTACTCCTACTTGGCAGTGTCTCCACTAGAATAATCTCTTTTCTACTCCTAACTATTGCAATGAGTGGTTTGAAATTCACACTTACACTAACTAACCTCTTTATCAAATGGATGTTGATTAAGTGTTCTACATTCTGCAATACACATACAGAATTTTCCAAAGCTTACTATCTCACTTATATTTCACTCTAACCAGACCAGAAAAACCAGGCCACAGCTTTAACATTTTCTTCAGAAATATTTCTTAGTCAAATATCTGAGTTTATCCTAAAATTAGAAATTCTACCTTTCACAAAACACTAGGACACTGTTCAGCCAAGTTCTCTGGCACTTTGTAACAAGGATGGCTATTTCTCCAGTTTCCAATAACATCTCATTTCCTTCTGAGACCACACCAGAATGGCCTTTGATGTATGTATTTGCACCAGCATTCTTGTCCATGATAACTGTATACCTCTAAAGAAAACAGAAGCTTCCTTGGCAGCTCTCCTCTTTTCTTCCTCAGCCACCATCAGAATCATCTTTAACATCCATATTTCTGACAATAATCCCCTCATGGCAATCTATACTTATTCTAACAAGTACCTCATAATGCCTCAAACCTCTACCAAAGCCACTTAAATAAATATTTCCAGGTACTTCTTATGTCAGCATCCCCCTGCTGGTACCAAAATCCATCTCAGTCAGCTCCAGCTGCCATAACTAATTACATAGACTGTATAACTTACAAACAACAGAAATTAATTTTTTCATGGTTCCAGACGTCAGAAGTGTAAGATCAAGATTCTTGCCAATCTGATTTCTGGTAAAGACTCTCTTCCTGGCCTACAGATGGCTGCTCTCCCAACTCTTTCCTTATATGACTGGGGATAGAGTGAATAAGTGATAGTGAAATAGTGAACATGCACACAACTGCATTGTTTGACATCTCTTCTTACAAGAACACTAATTTCCTTATATTAGGCTCCATGTTTATGACCTTCAGTTAACCTTATTTACTTCCTGGAGGCCCCATCTTCAAATACAGCTACACTGAAGATTAGGGTTTCAATACATAAACTTGGGGAAAATGGAGGGGCTACATTCAGCAGATACTATAAACCTATTCTAAAATTGGCAAATGCTCAGAATCCTACATTAGAAGACCTATGTTGAGTTTTCAGGGTAAGTAAATGTGCTTACACTAGTGTCGGCAACAGGCTGGGGTGTCGGCAGCTGTACCACATATCTCCAAATATGAGCAGTCTGATCGCCAGAGGCTGAAGAGAGAAATTGGGGGAAAATTACCCAATGTACATACCATACATAAAATGTCCTCTTTGCTATGCTCTACTAAGCAACATCAGATTTTTTTCTAACATTAATCACTAAAACGAATGTACTTTAGCCATTTCAGAGACTATACACTGCTATTAAGAACAGACTAAATGTGCAAAATTAGGATTATGATTTCTTACAGATTTTTCTCCATTGGGGGGGATAGAAAGGTGTAGAGATTCAGAAAAAAAATTATGAATAGATTTTACGTTCTATCTATCCAAGAGAAATTGTATTATACTGTAACTTGTCACTACAATAGATTAGATGTTTCAGGAAAGTAATATTCATTTTCATCTACTCATCAATAGGCCTTTATAATGTAACAGGCACAGATTTTTACTATTTGTCCTACTTCCCTATTCTCTGTACCAGTCAAAGGTTATAAGGAAATGCTTTGAATTAGGAGTGAAAAGACAAAAGAAATCTTTACAGAGTACAAAAGAGGCCCTCTAATATACCAAAACAATCAAGTCTCGCCTCTCACAAAAGCGATCTGGCTTCTGTCTTTTCTTCACTGCTGAGTGCTGCCCTAAAGCAGATACCAGGTGCTGATGGCAGTATGTTTTTAATGGCAGAAATCAATTATTACTGTACTTGTCAATGTCTCTTCAAGTCAACATTACACAGAAATTGCAGTTTAACTTTCCTCTCTCTATATTCAACCTCATAACTTTATCTGTTTCAAAATGTCTATCAGTTTCTTCTTCAAACGCTTCTTGGTTTCACTTCTCCTTTCTAGCCCTTTGGTTTATGTCGAACAGATACAACTGGCACTGGTCTCCTGGCTCTTCTCCTTTCTCCAATCAACGTACTAAGGTTTAAATTCCATGCCAACTTTATTCCTCAAATATTTATTAGGGTCTAAAATAGCTACTATGGTCTAGGATTGTGAAAATGGCTCTTAGATTAACCTGCCCACCACATTCTTCTCACATATAAAAATTCCCTCACCAAACTGAGTAATTCACTGCATTTCACATATTAAAAGCACTCATGTGTGAGCTCGCTGCCTAAATAAGTCCACATGCATGAAACACCTGGTCACCTCAACTTTTATGTTCTACCCTAGGATCAGCAAAATCTGATGAGCCAAACCCAGCCACCTACCCATTTGTTTGTAAATAAACAGCTGCATCCCTTCACCTGTACACTGTTCTCTGTTCCTTTTACACTATAACAGCAAAAAGGAGTAGCTGTGACAGACTCTCTTCATTGTCGCAAAGGTGAAAATAGTTACTATGTGGCCCTTCACAGGAAAATGTGTTGACCTCTGATCTATCACACATATGCACAGCCTTTAGGGTTATCACCAGTAACACCAAAGTGCCACAGAGCTCTATAGGTATCTAACAATTTTATAGAGAATATCTTCACTACATTAAGGCTACCCTCCAAAAGCAACAAATGAAGATGTCTTTAAAACAACAATATAGAATATGCCAAATCCAAGTTACTACAGTGTAGATAAATTATCTAAAAAGGAATGAAAATGCTGACACTGGAAAAAACTGCTTTCTCAGTATTATTTTTCTTAATTCTTTATTTTAGATACATATAAAATTAGGAAACAGCAACAGGGCTTCAAAGAATGTCATAAGCAATAATAAAATTATTTGTAAAAATAGACTTCAAAAGAATATAAATTCAGTTAATTCTAATTGGTGGTCCACTATTAATTTTAAGAAGCATTGCTCAGTATTTTCTTTATTCATTTCTCATTTAATTCATAAAATGCCCAAATTTCATAAAAGCCACAGATAGTTCTGATACTACCAATAAAAGAATGTCTACAGTTGTTTTAAGATTATTAATAACTTTTTCAATAAAGAAAAAACAACATACCAGTGAGAGCCAACTGCTCTGAGGGATGAAATTTTATAGAATTTACTGCAAAATAAAAATATTTTAAACAGGTTTAAAGTAATAAAAGCATGTTATAAACATTAGCTACAGCACACATTGCAAAGATCAAAAATTAAAGGAACAACTTCAAAATTAAATCCTCTGACTCAATTCAACTATGAATAAATTAGAAATACAATAAAAATAATTATAAAATTACTCATCACACAATTATCACTTTTAATAGGGAAGTCATTCAGAGCTAGTAACAAGTGAGGAGAAAAAAAAGAAAACAATTGTGACAACTGGCAAGGGCAAATTATAGTGTAAAGACACCACTTACTGTCTACCCAACGGACCATAAGCCCCACATTGCCCACCTTCCCACCTTACAGACCCCCAACCTATCCCACAAGAAGAGACTCTAAGACGGAACTTCCACAGCCTCAGGAAACAAACTGGAGTTCAGTTAAACTGGTTGTAACATTCTCCTCAGCCAGATGTTTCAGTGAGACAAAAACGTAAAAGTGTGGTAAAGGTTTCGTTAAGGTCTTGTGAGGAAACTTTGTTTTGTTTTTGGTACTGGGACTCAAACTCAGGACCTTGCACTTGCCAAGCAGGTGCTTATGCCTGCTGAGCTATCCCCAGTCCTAAAGTTTTTGAGACAGGATCTCACTATGCAGTTCAGGCTGGCCTTGAACTCGCTATGTAGCCTAGGCACTGGGAATTGCTCCTGCCTCAGCAAAGCTGGTATTACATGTGTGCACCATCACACCTAGTTGGAAGTTCTCACTTTCCTAATAAAGGAAATAAACTACAATAGAGAATCCCAGCACCTCGCCTTCCCACTTTTTCCTTCTTTGAATGTACATGGAATACCTCAGTGGGTGATCAACAGGACAGCAAGCATAAGCACATAAACCAGCACAATGAGGTTGGAGTTTATCAGCAGGTCTGCTCAGATACTACATTGATCCTGAGACCGCCTACCCACCTAGGATTTTCCTAAGGTAAACTCTAGCTCTTACAATGGATTTAAACCACTATCTGCCAGCTTGACAAAAGCTGAACTGAAGTCACCCTAGGGATGTTTAACCCTCATCTCCATATCTTATAAAGCACAGCAGAAATTTTACTGAACTTCAGTAAGTTTTTTTGTTGTTCCTGTTTTTTGTTTTTTGTTTTGGGAATAGAACTCAGGACACTGCACTTGCCACGCAAGCACTTGCACTGCTAAGTTCTATCCCCAGTCCCTCAGTAAGTCATTTTAATATCAGTGTGTTAGATATACCATTAGAATTGTATTTTTCTAAGAAACTAAAAGGAAAAATATAGGAAATGCTCTATGATTATAAAATTACAATTTAGGTAACTAAGAAGAGCTAGTAATTGTAGACAACTTTTAAATAATGTTTAAAGATTATATAATGCTAAAAATAAATTTATGAAATCTTAGACGACACAAAAAATACTGACTCTTTTAACAAAGTTCTATTACATTTATTTATTTCAGGCCTTATGTTAGAAAACTGCAGGCAAGACATAGTCTCACAGGCAGCATCTGTGGGATATAAGTGAAAAAGAAGATACGTAAGTAAGAAGTATGAAGATACAGAAGTATGAGTTTATGTACATAAGTAGTATGGATGTTTAATATGAAAAATGTATGACCTTTTTTATACCCCAATAAGAAAAAGCCCATGGGAAGAATAAGACAGAACACAACAAAAATACCTAAAGCACAGAGGATTCTAAGGAAGTGAAGAGTCTCCAGCTCACTCAGAGCTGTGGCCTTGCACAGGACCACTAAAAAGAGCCAAAAGGTGCTGGGATGAGGGACTTGCCCAAGTACATAACTCTCAACAAACTAAAGGCAACGCTAACACAGAACCTGTCTACAAGGTTAAGGGCGCAGTGGCAACTGGTACAGGAGGTGAAAGAATGGGCAGGCAGCCTCTGACAGAGCCTGGACATGAGTGTATTCCAGGTAGAAAGGACTTCACAGGGTGCACTGAACAAAAGTGAAAAATCAAACCTGGTCAAGACAACAGCACATACACAGGCATAAATAAAAAGGCAGAAAAAAGTTACTGTAGAGAGCATAAAGTACAGACAAGCACAGTAATACACACCGTCCTTTATTTAGCCTGAAAATAACCAAATTGCCATTACATTACATTTCTAAAATAAATACATATTGTGTAAGTAATACATAGTTGCAGTTATAAGACTTTCTACATTTGGGTTAGATACAAAGTTAAATAAAATGTAGGCTAACATTATTTGTACACTGTTATGATTTTTTTTTTTTTTTGGTCTTTTTCTTTTTATCAGTACCAGGGATCGAACTCACGACCACACACTTGGCAAGGCAGGCACTTAGGCCGCTGAGCTAAATCCCCAGTCCCTATTTGTACACTGTTAACAGAGTTAAGCTTTTTCTCTTGGTTAAACCCATATAAGCTGAAGGCAGTGGTAATCCTAGTCACCAAAAAAAAAAAAAAAACCCACCACACTGTCCACTTCCAACTGAAATGGTTAAACTCTATCTCGCATATAATTTTCTACTGATATAGTTGATTTGAGTTACAGAAAATTTTAAAACATATTAATGTAGTGAACAACTTTTGACTGTAGCACTCATTTAAGTAAATGCTTACCTGAACCCACGTGGCCTGAATATTTGACAAGACACTTCCCTGTCTCTATGCTCCACAGCAAAGCTGTATGATCTGCAAGAACAAAATAGAAAAATCACTTCAGCCATCATGAAATGTAGTCCTTTTAATAAAAGAATGAGGACTAAGATAGCTATTTAAATATGAGAATTCATGCTAGCATTAATATTTCTTCTTTAGGTCTACTAATCTTACATTTAACTGCTATAAGGAACACATTTCCACAAAGATTGAAAAAGTTGTGCCTTCTCTGAGGCGATGTAGTGGACTAGTTTACCGTTCTAAGTGGCTGGCTGGTTTTCTCTAATAGCTTTTAAGATTCTATCCTTGTCTTAAAACTTCTGCAATTTTTTTTTTTTTTTTTTTTTTTGTCTTTTTCGTTTTTATCGGTACCAGGGATCGAACTCACGACTGCCTTCTTGCAAGGCAGGCACTTATGCCGCTGAGCTAAATCCCCAGCCCCCTGTAATTTTGACTAGGATGTGTCATGGAGAACTTTTTCTCTGATTAGGGTTAACTGAGGATCCTTATGCCTCACTTACCTGTGCATTAAATTCCTTCCCCATCCGTACTAAGTTTTCTGCTACCATTTCTGTAACAAATTTTTAATCCATGTGTGATGTCTTCTGGTTTTTTTCTAACTCCACTTAACCTTAGATTAGTCTTCTTGGTATCACCTAGATACCAAGAAGCAGTTCAAAGTTGGATCTACCTCCCGTACTCTCCAGTTGTTTTTGAGGTATCCGAGTGTAAAGTCATGTGCATTAGCCTATCTTCTAGGTTCAACTCTGTCCTCTACTTCTGCTGCCCATACTTTCAATAGAATTTATCTCTTGGACTTCTATTTGGTGACTTTTCATGCTCTAATAAATTGGTCATTCGTGTTTTAAATCGTTTTGGTCAGCTCTACAAGTTTTTATGTATTTGTATCTTAAAAACTCATTGGCCACTTTGTTTATTAAGTCCATAATCTTCTTAGTTATATCTTTGAACTCATCAAATTTGTTTCTTCTCTTATCATTTCATATAATTTACCCACTTTATTTTTTAATTTCCTTCCTTTCTATGCCACTTAGATCTACTCTGGAAGAGTTGGGAGTTTTTAAGATATTTTGTTTCCTTGTTTTCTCATATGTGTATGCAAGCATGAATATTACGCATGTATTTTTTGTCCAGCTGAGCATTGAGGATCAATTAGAATGGAATAAAGACATTGTCAATTGTACAGTATCTCTTTTCTAGTGATGTGATCTTAGCTTTGTTTGCACTTCAATATTTAGATACCTCTTTTATCTACTCAGCTTATTAAACCCAGTCACTGTTGTACAAGGAGAGAATTCCTACTAGTTCTAACAACGTCAACAGATCCAACCACGTAATTTCGTCCTTTTATTAATGCCTCCTATACTTTGTAGTATCCTGCCACTAACAGACCGGGAAATGGAGAGAGAGGAAAAGAAATAAAGGAGAAGAAAAATGAAGAGGAGAGAACTATCAATTGGTGAAAAACAGAAGTTTAGATTCTGCTGGAATTATGTGAGTAAAGAGCTAAGGTTGAAGGGGTTACAAAAAATATTTGTGGGAGCTAGAGGACAGATGCGAAGGGAAGGACATGTAACAAGAGACTGAAAGAGGTGTGACATAGTTGTACCATTAATTTATTGGTAGATTATGTTTAGATTCTCTGTACACAATTTTGGTGAGACTTACTCTGACATGTCTGTGAAAGGCACATTTAAAGCACTGGTTAATTCGTATTCTCGTTGATATACATATGCCAGATGACAGGAAGAAACAAAAGGAGGGAAGACAAGAGGGTAAGAAAGGGTTAGAGAGGTAAGGGAAAAAAAAGTAAAAAAAGGGGCAGGATTAAAAGATAAAGAAAGGGAAAATATTAGAAAATGAAGAAACAACAAGAAAAAAGTCTCATGTATGTGCAAAAGCACAAAATCCAAGAGTCCTCTGGGTACATTTACATTGCAGCCTGAATTCAACGGCAAGTCTCCAGGCTGGTCCTTCCCTCCTTTTGGTTTAATTTCCTCCCTAAGAACAAGCAGGCCTGCGGATCCAGAAGGCTCCCTCCCTAGGCCCACCTCCTGGCTCCAGCAGTGCTTTAGCCATGGCTAACCATATGGTTCTTGTTCCAAGAACCAACCACCTGTTACTCAGGAGAGGGGAGAGTATGGTGCATTTGGGCCAGAACCCAATTCTCCATCAACTTCTGTCATTGCCCTCTCACTCTCTGTTCCTTTCCTACTTGTTTTTCCTCCATAAGCCTTCAACCTAGTGCATCCAGAGATGCCCTGTGACCCAGGTACAGTGTCTCTCCACTTGCAGTCCTGTTTCGGTCTTTCTCCCCAAAGCACCACTCTCCTACGCAGTCCCAGGGCTTCCTGTTTTCAGCAGTCCTCAACAAGGGTTGTTGAATGGTCCCTTGAGGGTGTCTGCTGGAAGGCATGAACAACACACAAGAACAACACTCCAAGTATGAGCATGAAATAGGTTAGATAGTTATTTCTGAGTTGATCTTGCTTCTTCTTTCCCCAAGAGTCTCACTGCTCCTAGGTACTGCACCCTTGCATAGTCCCCAGGCTGCAGTCTTCTCAGCTCTAAGATTCAGGTCCTTAATTGGAGTGGCACAATTATTTTAAAATTCTCAAGGGTCAGCTCATACACCACTTTCCCTGTCAGTTTTTCTGCCCTGATTTCCAAGTCTCTCCCTCCTTGTGTTCCTCTACCCAGAGAAAGGGTAATGACTGAAAGCCTATTCCACTGGCCAGGCTGCCACTGAAATGCCAATTCCTTCCCTCTCTTCTCTTCCCTCTCTCTCCTCCTCCTCTCCTAGGTGATCCTCTCCTAAGAAGGTATGTATGCTAGACCTGGGGTACAAGGAATGTAAAATCCAGGAGCAATCCAGCTGCCCTTTCTAAACCTTCCTGGTACTTCATTTTAGTTAAGTGAGTTTCTCCTTCTTTTTGCCTTCCTGAATCTGCCATTTTTATCCCCCTTGTCTCAATGTACCTACTTTCCACTAGTGCATGAATCAGTCTCTCTCCCTTACTGCTGCCACCTAGCCAAACATGAAGATCTCCCACAATTCAGTTAAACTTAAGTATTTTCTTCCTCAGAAACTGGAATTTACTTTAGCTGTGACATTCTCACCCACAAGACCATAAGACAGGGCAGAAGTACATGCTCTCACATCGAGGCAACTGCTTTAGATTTTTGGGTGTTTTGGTTTGGTTTGGTTTTTTGACCAGGAATCAAACTCAGGACCTTGCACTTGCCCATGAGGCACTCTGCCACTGAACTCCATCCCTGGCCCAAATGCTTTAGTCTTAATGGTTTCTCCACCACACTTTTCCTTCCAGGAACAACTTGGCTTACTGACAAGTACTCAGGCCCTTTGGTAAGTTATCAGCACAGTCACATGTCAATAGTCATCCAGAACAGTGTCCAACTCACCAGCAGATGCAGTCCCAAGCACCACAGGCTGTGTCCTTGCAACACTGACATCCCAGATGCCATCTCTATGGCCAATGTACTCCTTCACAAGCTGGCAGACAGCCCGCGATGTGGTGGTCTTAAAGCTAGACACAATCTAAAACCAATAACGGAAGGAGTACTTTTAAATATTTACTGAAATGAATTGCTCTAAAACAGGTAAAAAACAAAAGTCATGAAAAAACCACTTAACAGAATACTGTAAACACTAAAGGAACACAACAGCATGAACACGACTGCATCACACTGCGTGGTAACACTAGGCTCATTCAGCTTGATGTTCTAAAGAAAGAAGTCCTTCCAGAGGATTCAGAAGACTTCTTCCACTCCACAGTTTGACAAGGATTATCTTACTACAGGAGAAGGGTACAGCAGGGATTTCAAGGCAATCTTCCACAAACTGAAATCATCAGACAAAATTTCAAAATTCTTTAGCAATTAAAAAAAAAAAAGGAACTAGCCATCCCACCAGACATGACAAATCAGGATACCCCAAAGCATCAATCCTAATTACTATACTGTGCTCAATGAAGAACTTTCATTTTTTTTCCTTTTTTTAATACTTTACACTGATAACATATTAACGGGGGGGGGGGGTCGACCCATGCTGGGAGAGGAATCAAAAGACGACACTCATAACAGAAGAGCAGGTTTGTACAAAATAGTTTATTGAGCACTTGCTCGAAGCCAGCCACTGCATTAGATGGAAGACACAGAGCTAAATGACACATGGGCTCCTTGCCTTTCAAAAGCTCACAGTTCAATGGGAGACAGACACAGAAACAATACAGACAATGAGGTATACACACAGTAAGGTACTATCTCATAAAATGACACACAATTGACAATTCTCATTTTCTCTTACAAGGAGTAATACAAAGTAAGTAAGAAACTATTAAACTCAAAGATTTCTTCAGTTTGGTTTTTACATTGTTTTCGAATTTTTTAAAAAGTTGGCTTTTAAGTAAATCAGAATAATGTAGATTATTTGGAAGAATGAAACCATTAAACCAAGTGAAAAAATCAGAGGCATCATACAGTTTATTTTAAAAACTGAATTAGCAAAGCTCTGGGAAGAAAGTATCTAAATTAATTCTTACACAAATGCATTAAACCACAATCTAGTTATATTAATTTGGGATGAGCATTCAAATTATGTCCCTGATACAGTGAGAGACTAAAAACAAATGGTGAGGGAAGTTGACATTTTTATCGGTAATATAAAACAAGATTCTATTTGATATGCATTCAATTTAACAGAAAACAAAAGAAATTGAGCGACCTCAAACCATTCATTATCTTCTTTTCTTTCTGAAAGTTATTCAGCCTATTTAATCCAGCAAAATTATCACTCCACAAAATGATAAAGTGCTCTTGCTTATGAAAAGTGCCACTCTGATGTTAGATAACATTAAACATTTTAGGATAGAGTAAAATTAAAAACTACTTAAAACATTCCCCTATAACAAGCTATAGTAAATTTCACTTTCTAAGTTGCTCATTGTTTCTAATATAAATATTACTATTATAAGAAACTACCAGAGTCACACTTTTCATCTACACCCTTCATAGGGTAAAACAGAAGGGTCATTACCAAGAGCATCCAGCTGTAGTTCTAGTGTTATTGCAGAAAATAACAATATGCTATTCATGAATACTGTAAACATATATTCTCACATGTTGCTTCCAAAATGTTCATTACACTTTGAGTATTATCTATTAACTAACTCTTTGTTCTTAAAAACACTGACTTAGTCACACTTACAAGAGGCCCAACAAGAGTAATTACTTAGAAGGAGCATTTCCAACAGAAAGGTAGCAGAACGAAGTAACTACTTGATGCTTACACTTCTCATCCTAATTCACTTCAACTGAGACACAATCTAAAGCATTTTTTTTAAAAATCAGAAATGGCTTTTTTTTCCACAATGAAAAGTATTTTATAAAAACATTTGCAATCATTTTACAAGTTCTCTAAAGTACTTCATAGGTTAGGCTGCCTTACTTTACCTCCCAATGAAACATCAGAAATTTATCATCAGGCACTCAGGAAGGGGGAAAACCTATATTTACTCAATATATTTCTGTGATCTTACTATCTCATCAAATATGCTACTTGTTTTTCGTGGCTCTAAGTCAGAAAGAGGGAAAGTTATAAATCTATACTATAGCATTTTTCTTTTCTGCATGCATGCTTAATTTTAATACTAAGAATCTATGCTGTAGTACAAATCGGAATATAATGCTACCAAGTTATTTGCTTAATATTCAGATGTATCATCTTTTCATTATTTTTTGAGATGAGTACCCACCATGTGCAACATGCTTATAAATTCAGATGAGTTGCTAGTCCTAAAATGACTGTTTGCTAATACATTTTTTGAAAGCAAAGCGTTACCGTACACATCTTTATCTTTATTATATGGTAAGGATTACCATAAAAGATAATTTTATATTTGCTTCCTCTATTTCAGAAATGTTTAGAAAGTTTTGGAATCTTAAGACCATACATTGTATACAACTAGAAGTATCAGAATAAGCAATATATTTCAATATAACCGAGAGAAATTAAATGAGGAAGCACTTAATTTCTTTTTTTTTTTTATCGGTACCGGGGATCGAACCCACGACCGCCTGCTTGCAAAGCAGGTGCTTATGCCACTGAGCTAAATCCCCAGCCCTGAAGCACTTAATTTCAATCTAAAGAAAAAGGTTAAACTTATTAAAAATTTCAAAACTAACTGTTTAAGCAAGATACTACAACTGAAACAATCAAAATCAAACAAATGAGGAACTTACAGTCTAGGTGTTATCAAAACAAACAAAACATGTCAGCAATATTCATATTTTCTTTTAAATAGCATTTATTAAAGATTGTCAAATAAGGAGAAATAGCAGTAAGACTGAATTTGCCCTATTGCAGTTTATCTTGCTGTACCTGTGATGCCAAAGTTAGTATCTATGCATTCATAGTACACTCACTGTAAATTTCAAATCTTTCTCTCAGGGTTAGCCAAAGGAATAAACATTCACTAATGTCAGATACATACTTGAAATACTCCAAGGTAGAGAGATAGACACAAAATTACTTGAAAATACTGCTTTCTCATAGATGACTTCCCAATTAATTCCTCGTCACTTTAGAAGGATCAGCACAATTTACTTGAAGAAAAAACATCATCCCACAAATGTCTCCATTTTCCTCAGTTAGATCTTTACTTCCTTATCATATGCAGAAAATTTTTTAAAAGATAATGAACTAAAAATGTAACGTGTTTTTATTTCCTCACACTTACAGCCTTTTCCAAACTCCAAAATTATTTTTTACTCTAAAAACAATACATTTACTTATACATATTATATTGATCTAATTAATTATTACAGCAATTTAGTGTGTTAAGTTTCTGTGTACTGTGGCCATTTATGATACTCTTTTTAAAACTTAAATTTCCTCAGAAATCAGACATTCATCTTTTACTATTACACATTTCCAACTGGAAAATATGCAAGTTAAAGTACACATCTGCACACCTTAAACACCACATGACTGGTTCAAGAGCCAGCGCCCTGCATACCTTGCTGGTGGAAGCCTTGTAAGTGGTCTTTAGTTTCTGAGAAAGCTGACTGGTACTGTGACTAGCTGTAGAGACAGAAAGAGAATCGACAATCAACTGGAGAACTATAGCATGGAAAAGCAGATCTTTGTCTTAGAAAGAAAGAGGAAGGCTGTACCACAATAACTATCCTTAATTTCCTATTAACTTAAATTGAAGCCTGTATTACTTACATTGTCTTACTATGACTGATCTTATTTCAAGCTGGTTTGTTAGACCACTGTTTTGTCTTAACTGATTTTATTCAAATTTGATGTTTGATAGTATCAAGTCTAAGAGTAGAGGCAAATACTCTGAAAATGACAAGATATAAGATACCCATTCCAGTTTGATTATTAATTGCTTTTGAAGTCCTACAATGTCTCCAAAGTTGTGTTTTTATTAAAGTAGCTATGTAATGTTATGTTTAATTATATTATTCCTGATGATCCGGACAATTCTATTGACAATAACAAGAGAAAGCATAGTAACTACTGTAGATCACCTAATATTGTGGTTTTATATGTCTTTTTCATTTCATGTTTTTCTAGGAATTCCTTTGGTTGTCTTGTTATGATCTGTTGTTCCCTATAATACAGAAAGGATAGATATACATGTAGAGATTCACACATGGGGAGAATTTCTAAACTGTTTACGGGAACAGATTATATAATGCACGATGTAATGAACAGATACTCTGAAGAAGAGACACTAAGATACCCAGTGCTAATTCTGTAGCAGTATGGTATAAAATCTAGCAAAATTATTATTCACTGTTCAGAGTGATATTAGTCTAGTCTCTTATGTTCAATTTCAGCATACGTAAAAATAAGGACAGCTACTACAAAGAGAAAGAGAGACATGGCAGTCATTATTGACTTCCCCAATGTCAGGCCTTGAAGACCTAAAAAGCCTTCATTATCCTGCTATGATTTGATTAGTTCTATAATGTTCAATATGTGTTTTCAATGTGTGTGAAGATGGGGACAACTATTTGGAAGAAAACTAGAGACAATAAGATAGACAGTGAAGTGAAATCCATGTTTCTTAAAATTATTTCCTTATGATCTGTTTTGTTATGTTTAGTCTTACCTTTTTTTAACATTAAAAAAAAAGAAAGAAAAAAGAAAGTGAAACCCAGATGTGTTTACCCAAAATGAAATGGAGACCACAGCAGGGTAGAAGCAAGGATCCAACTGGCTCTTTATTCCCCTAGACCTGAACCTAAGTTTTGCTTGTAGCAAAAAACAAAGGATTCAATGTGTCCTTCATCCTATTCCAAATTGCTTTGATAAATAATCCATAGGACAACACTGTAACACTGTAACACCTTACCTTTTGTCTTAAGTTGGCCCTTACTCAGTTCTGCCCCATCAATGGCTTGTCCTTCAGCAGCTAAGCGTTCATTAAGAGTATCGATTTCTCTACGCACTGAGGGAAAAAAAAAAAGTTTTTCAAAAACATAAACTGTTTTTATGTTTAAGTACACTGAGCACTTCCAAAACCTGCAAACATATAAATGGCATATGCAAGTGTTGTCAAAACAAAGTTTTAAGTGACATAAAACTACATTCTCTTTATAAACACACTTGTGAGGTTAAAAAAATAAAAAGGTAGCTTAATATAAAGGCTACTTGTTGCTATTCAATTTTTGGAATCAAACAGGAAAGGATCAACTATAATTAGTAAGATATAATTCTTACACACAAAACCTATAAAAATAAAAACTAGCAAGTAATGGAATAACAAAAAATAACAATTGTTTCCTAACATTTCATGTTAAGTCATTAATGCATACAGCCTAAAGTAAAAAAATCTAAAACTGAAAGTAGATTGTTTTTGTTTACAGAAATCACAAGAACAACTAACGGCAAAAGAAAAAAAAAAGTTTTTCTTTAAAGAATACAATGGGAAGCCAGGCATGGTGGTGTGTGCTTGTAATCCCAGCATTCAGGAGGCTGAGGCAGGAGGATCGCTGCAAGTTCGACAGTCTGGGCTACATATGTGCCCTGCCTCTAAAATAAACAAATAAATAAATAAACCAAAAAAATAAAATAAATAATACAATGGGATCAAGGGTAAATGATAGACAGCTTTTCCTTTTATACTGCTTGATTTTTTAAGCATATGTAGACATAACTACAAAAATAGAAAAACTAAAGCCAAGCTAATTCAAAATATTTTGGGGCTGGGTTAGCTCAGCAGCATAAGCGCCTGCCTTGCAAGCAGGCAGTCGTGAGTTTGATCCCTAGTACTGATAAAAAGGAAAAAGACAAAAAAAAAAAAACGAAAAAGACAAAAATATATATTTTTTTTATTTTACTTTGATAAATCAGATATATTTTAAAAATTTTTCAAATGAGGCTATATCCAAGAAAACTATGAATCAAAGTTTTCTCAAAGTACAGTATACCTGGGGTAGGAAAAATAAAATGCATGTATTTTTTTATAAAATCACAATTTGGATGGGTAGGTACAGTGGACAGAATAATACTCTCCTCAAAGGTGTTTTATAACACATAAATATGTTACATCACAAGCTACTCTGCAAGTAGGGGAATTACTCTAGATTGCACAGGGCTCAGTCCAATCATATGTGCCCTTATAGATGGAGGGGAAACAGAAGAATAGGTCAGACACACCAGAGGATCTATCACCAACACAGAGGGTGGGACCACATGCCAAGGAGTGCAGCACAAGGACCTGTCCTAAAAACAAGGAATTAAATTCTGTCACATTATAAACAAGTAGGAAATGTCTATTCCTCATCTCCAAAGGAAGCACAGTTCTGCTAATAACTTGACTTTAGTCTGGTGAAAACAAGCCAGACCTAAAGAACTGCAGGATGATAATGTATTATTTTAAACCACTAAGTTTGTTACAGCTGAGTAGAAAGCTAATATGGTGATGAATGTTCAAGGACAAATTTTACTTTCAAGAATTTCTATGGATAAGCAAAAAGTTTAACAAGTATATTGACAGGAGTACTCACATTCTAAATTTTCAATATAAAGGTTTTCAAATTCTCTTTCTATTTGACCAAACAGTTCCAGAAGAGTACTACGAACTGAGGAAGGCAGTTTAGAATCCTGCAGAAGAAAAATGCTTTGTTTAAAATTAAGAAATTAATGAGAAGCTTTGATACCAAGTATCAATACACTTTTTCAAAGTAAATTATCTTTCATCCTGAATTCATTTTATTTCACTACATATCTTGTTTCTTATATATGATATGCTTTAAGAATTTAAAGAGGCATAGCTCAATATTAGAGCATGTGCTTAACATACACAAGACCATGAGTTCAATCTCCAACACCAAAATTTAAAAAAAAGAAATTTCAAATTTCTACAGAGAAAACTATAATCAAATTATACAAATGGCTACCTAAGGTGATATAAAATTTAGGAACAAGTACTTCTTCAATACAATTGTTTTTTCCTTTTACAAAGAAAACATAAGCCTACCTTTTCAAAATTTCCCAAAGAAAGGCAATTTCCACAAGTTGAAGGTAAGGGTATAAATAGCCTTTATACTCCATTATATGCACTTATAAATATATTGTAATATGCCATAGGCTAACAGAAGATGTACTTTATCATTATTAGAGTCACTGTGTCTCAAGCAAAAAACCAGGCACTCTCTGTAATTCTACTTAATACCTAAACAGGCTGCTGTGAAAAGGGGAAAAAAGAAAAATCTCCGTGAAAAATGGAAAAAAGAAAAATGCAGATTAGCTAAGTGAAAATATTAATTTTTAAGCTGCCAGTTGGGCTATAGTAATGGTTCACACAGGGGGTATAGAGGACAAGGCTTTACAGCTCTAGGACATTCATTGTGTCAACTTGAGAAGTTTAGAGATTTACTTAAGTGATTCAGCAGGAAGTCAGGGTCCTCACTTTGTAAACATCCTGAGTTTAAAAGAGGAGGGTACAGACATGGTGTGAGTGCTGCACCTACTGGAGGGCGAGCAGCCTGCTTACAATACAAGGGAGGAAAAGAGGCTTGCTTATTCCCTTCTTACTCTTGCTTCTGCTGTCTTCTGCTGGCTTGAACTATTGCCCCTCTGCCATGCCACCAGCTGATTACAGACTGAAACTTCCACAAACTCTAAGCTAAATAAATCTTTCCTTCCTTAATTTTGGGTGTCAGGTACTTTGTCTCAGCAATGAAAGAAAAGTAACCAAGACAGCTACATTCTTTGTACATCTCCCTTTGTATATCTTCTCTCACATCTCTATATCTGCCTAAAAAGTCAGGGGAAACAATGGGAAAAAGCAACATCTCAGTTATATTTTTAAGGAAGGTCAAAGTGGCAGGATAGGCACCAAATAAATTCACAAAACATTCACTTTTCCTAGGTACTGCCAATAAGCAGAAGACTACTTGATAATGGTCTATATTTTATTCTCGTCTCCTTGACGACCTGACCTACACAGTTATGTTTTAAGTGCCCCCACCCCTCAGCACTCAAAGAGTAACATTTCAAAAAAAAAATCCTCAAAAAATATTTCTAAAACATTTCAATATTAACTGTTATCAGTATAACTTTCACATTGACTTTTCAAGTATTTATTCAGTACAAGTATTTATTAATTGATAAGTCACAAGTTAAAAAAAAAAAAAGAAACAGGGTTTATTAAATTCCCTGTCAGGTGAACTTTTGCCTTTTTTCATGATGGCAGTTTCACAGTTATCAAAGGTACAAAAAGTAGGGAAAAAACAGGCACATAAAACTTATTAGAAGGCAATTTTAGGAAAATGATAACAGTTTAGCAACTTGAGTTTTCGTCCATCTTTTTTTTTTTAATCGGTACCAGGGATCGAACTCCCAACTGCCTGCTTGCAAGGCAGGTGCTTATGCTACTGAGCTAAATCCCCAGCCCCAATTTGAGTTTTCTAATACTCAGATTTCTCACGTGAATTCTGTAAACTACTTAAAAACACATACATGTGAAACTTCTAGTTTAAAAACTGAATCTGGTGAACTGGTAATTTCAATATTCCTCCAAAATGCTGATAACGAATGTTAAAAACAAATAATAATGAAAACTAAAGATCAAAAAGAAAATTCTGGAGGCTGGGGATATAACTGAGTAGCATAGTACCAGCCTGGCAAGCGTGAGGTCCTGAGTTCTATTCCTGATACCAAAAACAAACACATACACACAAAAAGACACATAAAAAGGAAATTCCTACAACTACAAAATATGACCTGAACTGAAAAGCACCAATAATATTTCTCTCTCCCAGCTGCCTTGCTGTCTTTGCATATCCCACTCCTCCATGGAATATTCCCTCCTCACAAATGTACCTCCAGAGAGAAGCCTTGCTCACTCCCACACAAGGCCTGAACTCCCTCACATCCACCATTTTCTACTCATCTATACACATAATGTTTTAAAATCTTTATTATTCAGCAACCAAAATGTTGTATTTACTTGAATATTAAATGTACCTTAATACAAAAGTAATTATTATGAAAAACAAAAATAAGATGCATTATACATAACAAATCACCAACTTCACTTTAGAAAATAATTTGCTTAGTGAAATAAAGAAAAAGCTCTAGAGGACAAGTTGAGCCATGTAACAGAATACCTTTTAAAAAATTTACATTTCAACCTTTTTTATGGCATTCAATTTCACGGAACTTAAAAGTGCTGTAATTTTAGTACCACTGGAGAAATTCAAGACAGAAGATACTGTGATTCAGTTAAACCTTTTAAATGAATTTGTATTTTCTCACACCAGTAATGACATACACCTAAAATAACAGTGTATGTGTACAAGAATCTTTAAGCCACAGTCAACACTTCAAGTCACAATCACAAGAATGAGACTGATGCCACCATCCTGTGCAGCAACAGCTTTCCTATTCTCACACTAAACACTGCTTTGTAAACTACTTCAGAGTTAAAATGGGATAGGGAAAGTGAACCCTAAATATCTCATTCAGACTAATCATCATTAACCTTTTTTGAACAGTACTCCTCAGAAACTCAAAGAGCATTTCCATATACCTTGCCTAAAAAGTGATTAATCCCATAATTCAAATCTACTAACAATCGACAATTCTATACTCCTGTATCATTCCACCTGCACCTACCATGCCAACTGCTTGCACCAAACATCTATCGCTCATTCTTTCTTGCAGCAGAAGGAAGGCAGAACACTTTACAATGGCCAATCATAGAACATGCTGATTGGTCCCACTCCAAATCACTGCACTCATTCAACAGGGAAGGACCATTTTGGGAAGGCAGGAAAAGCGAAGAAGTGGACTGGAAGAACAGTATAGAGTGCTAGGTTGTTCAGCTCGGAGAATTCTGCATTACCTTCAAAGGGTTACCATGAGATGCAATTACCTCCTTGTACTACATCACAATGAAGAACAAGCACTCAACAAAGCCAAAAGAAAAACTAATTTATATTTACCTTACATAGGTAAAATACCAGCAAGACAGAATTTTCACTGCTAAAAACACAGCTGTGGGTCAGGGGTTTAGCTCAGTGGCATAAGCGCCTGCTTGGCAAAAGTGAGGTCATGAATTCAATCCCCAGTACCAAAAAATAAATAAATAGATAGACAGATTAAATAAATAAATAATACAACTGAAAGTTTTTAAACACTATCTTAGGACATTTACCTGCCCTGTTCATTATAGTAGCCATGACTGTTTAAATTTCAATGTAATTAAAATTCCTCAAAAATTAAAATTTCAGGTACAGAAACTTAAAATTAAAATTTAAGTCAGATTTCAAGTGTTCAACAGTCACCTATAGTTTGCTGTTCCATATCAAACAGCAGAGAGCATTTCAATGAGCAATGAAGTCCAACCATATAGCTTTGGCTTCCTTCCCACAAGTGGCTGAACTATGTCTCCCAAAACTTTTAATGGTGAAGCCCCTACCTCAAACATCTCAGAATGTGACTATATTAAGAGATGAAGTATTTAGAGAAGTAAAGTAAAACGTAGTTATAAAGGTGTGCTCTAATCCATTATGACTTATGTCCTTTCAGAAGAAGAGATTAGGACATGCAGAGTGAAAAGATCATTTAAGAATACAAAGAAAAAGCAGTTATCAACAAACCTGCAGAGAGACCTCAAGAGAAACCAACCCTGTCCACATCTTCATCTCAGATATGAGCCTCCAGAACTGTGAGAAAACAGGTTTCAGTTGTTTAAACCACCTGTTTACAGGAGCCAACAGTAAATTAAAATGTAATCACTTTATAAAGGAAGTAGAACCAGTGGTCTAAGTAAGCAGCCCAATGGCACAGCACTTGTCCAGCATACATGAGGGCATGGATTTGATTCTCAACACACCACAAAAAAAATAAAAAAGAACCAGGGCTACTCACCCTCCATATTCACAGGATCCATACTTGTAGATTCAACCAAGTGTAAGTCAAAAATTATGTACATTTTTTCTTGCTATTTCCTACACAATATAGTGTTAACTACTTTACATAGCATCTACATTATATTAGATACTACAAATAATATAGGGGTGATCTAAAGTATACAAGATACACATAGTTTGCAAGCAAATGCTATACTAGTGATGGCGAACCTTTTAGAGATGAGTGCCCAAAGCACAACCCAAAACCCACTTAATTATGGCAAAGTGCCAACACTGCAATTAAACCTCAACACCAAGGTTTTAGTTTAGAAAAAAACAACTCATACATTAACATCTTTCATCTTAAAACACAGTAACATGTGTGCCATAGGTTTCCCACTGGTATATAAGGACTTAAACATCCACAGATTCTACTATGCTCAGGAGATCCTGAAACTAGTCCCCCACAGAAAACACATAGTAACTGAGTTCAAACTAAATGTTTACTTTATGGCAACAACTGTTCTGGATTCTGTGCCATACTACTGTCCTTGTGGAGGTTACACCCTAGAGGTCTCGGGTATAAAGTTATCTACATGGTTCTAACCAGATCCAATATTCATTCATAAGAACCAATTTCTAAGATTTAAGCATTAAGGGCCAGAGATTTAGCTCAGCATCTTAAGTGTCTGCCTGGCAAGCATGAGTTGTGAGTTCAATACCCAGTATCAAAAAAAAAAAAAAAAGATTTAAGCTTTATTTTCCTCCAGCATTATGGCTGATCAATTAGTTCTAATCGTGAAGGAATGGTTATGAAAATATATCCATATTTATATAATATTTATGTAAGCATACATTTATGCACATATATCTATAGTTTAATATAATATGCTTTTATCTAGGATTGACAAAATGTACTTTACAAATTCTACTATATCCATCATCAATAGAGCAAATACAATCAAAACTTCCTAATATCAATATTAGTACATTAGAAAACAGCTGAGCATGATGGCACATGCATGTAATATGTAATCCCAAAACTTGGGAGGCTGAGGCAGCAAGATCACATGGAGTTTGAGGCTAGTATGGGCTACATAAGCTAGTTTAAGGCTGGTCTGGACTACACAGGGAGACTGTCTCAAAAACAAAACAAAAAGAAAAAGAAAACAGTATGCATTTGGCGATTTTAATAACATTACAAACATAATCACCATCTTCACAATAGGGCAATGCTCTGTAATAACTTACTTGTCCTTCTAACATTTCTCTTGGTAGGCCTGTCCTCTCTTGTTCTGAGCTGTTAGTTCTTCGTATAGAAAGGCTATGTGATTTGCGCTTTTGTTTTGCTTGACGAGCAGTTGAACAACTTCCGCTTTCTGTGGGCATTACTTCTAGAAGGTAGTGTCCTGGTCACTTCTGCAATAAGCTAAGTAACAGTAGGAAAAACACAGACTTTATTTCTGATATAGAAAACAATTAAAAATGGTAACTATTGCTTTTAATTACAAGCCTCCTTACTATGGTTAACATTTGCATATAATATAGACCAGTTAAAATGTTTTAAGGTGGAGACCACTGCTTTTGTAAAATAGTTTTCAATGTCACTAACACTTGAAAAAATTAAATAACAAAGAACATACAAAAAAACAATTCTCCATTAGCTCGACTTGTCTTAGGCTCTGGTTACTATTCAAAAGTAACTAATTATAACTGTATATTCTAAACTATAGTAGATTCTAGGGTAGTACTGTATAGTCCTAAGAGAAACACAACACATCACAACACACAAACATAGCCCTAAGAGAGACACAAGTCATACATGTAATTTTAAATTCTCCTTTTATTTTTTTGAAACCTACGACAGGGTTTCATGACATAATCCAGGCTTGCCTCAAACTCACTATATAGCCCAGGCTGGCCTTGAACTCATGGCAATCCTCCTGCCTCGGTATCCCAAGTGCTGGGAATCCAGGCATGCACCACTACGCCCATCCTAATTTTAAATTTTCTAGCGGCCACATTTTAAAAGTAAAAACATGTGATTTTACTTTTAATGATTTATTTAAACCACTTTGTCCAAAATAATTTAATTATCAATACGAGAAACATTAATAGTATATTTTATACTGTATTATTTTTGTGATTACTTCTTCAAAATTCAGTGGGTACTTTTATATTTATATTACATCTCAATTCAAGCTCATCACAAATCTCTCGGTAATTTTAAATACTGTGGTATACCTACTTTGGACATTTTCTACTCATTTATGCCATTTTTCATTCCTCCTATCAATATATCAAAATAATAAATTTACACATTGCATCTTCCTTCTTCGGCTACAGATTCACCTGTTTTGAAATTACCTACTTATTTTTTGCTCCTAGGTACTAATTCCTTCTTGGAATACAATCCAATCACTATGCCAGTTCAGGTAAATGCTGACTAGCAGGACTAGGCTTCAGTATAACAGAATGTTTTTCCTACAAGACTGTGTAAAGTTAAATTGAATATGACATGACCCAAAGTTATCCTGATTTACAAAGGAAACTGGTCTAAGCCCCAATATTAGAGGGATGGTTCTACTCAATGAGTATACCAACGCGGTGGGAAAATATGCTGAACACTGAAATAATCATACGGACTAAACAAACAACCACATTCCAAGCACGGAGCTGAAACTATGACTTAAGTGACTGCATTACAGGTCGCTATTCCAAGGCCAGCTAGATTTATTTCTATTGTCAAACCTTGTAATTCCTCAAACACCAGTAGTACATGTGACAAAAATCCCTATCCCTTTCCGTCTAAATGGCTCTTGCTTACTTATCATAACACTTCCATACTTTGCAGTAAAACTATTTAACACAAACTCAGTTTGCTTTGAAGAATGTTTATTCAAGCATAAAAGAATAACATACCAGAGATAGATTATATTCACACAAAAATTGAATGTCTTCCATAAAGACTCTCGATAGACATATTGCCTATTTGGTTTATTATGCATCCTAATTATAATCCTAAACACTGATCCTAAAAGAATTTCTTTTTATCTCATAAAAATACCAATTCATTTTGATTATTTCTAGTATTATAACTGAAGTAGCAGAAACCAATTAACCTTAGAATACAAGGGAGTCTGTAATTCTTTTTTTTATAGTTCTAGTACATGAATGTGGATATATTGAATTTTAACTAGTTTTGTTTCCTTTTTATTATCTACTGCTCAGAACGCACACAGATAACTCTTTTTATTAAAGGTTAAACCAAGCCTAAGCAAAAAAAAATGTCAAAAACCTACAAAAAACATGGGGCATATTATTAATGTGTAAAACTGTTCTTAAAAGCTTTCTTTTATTTGTAAAGCTTTTCATGGCTCTTAACCAAAACTTGTGAATTATGAAGTTGCTATTCTACCACAAAAACCAGGATCATTGTTTCTTAACTTTTTATTTTGAAATAACTGCAAATCCAAAGGAAGTTACACAGACGGTATGGAGAAATTCCTTATTTCTCCAATGGTTACCATTACATCTCAAATAGTACAATTTGTTGATCAATTTGTTAATTTTGTTAAACCAGCAAATTGACATGTAGTTTCCACTTTGTTCCACATATAAACTGTGTAGTTTTCACTTTGTTACACATACACATTTCTGTAACTACTGCCAAACTTTGTCATTGTTACAAAAATCACATTCATGCTCCTCATTAATCATTCTATCATCCCTCCTAAGCACCCCTAATTCCTGACAACCACTGATGTGAATAGCATCTCTACAGTTTTGCTGCTTAGAGAATATTGCATAACCATTCATCTATTTCAAAAAATTGTTTCCATTATTATATTACACATAAATTGCTATAAATGATAATATACAATTTTTAGTGTAGATATGTTTTCATTTCTTTTGGATTAAGAGTCCAGGAGTTACACTGCTGAGTTTTAGAATAAATGTATATTTAGTTTTTTTAAAAAAGGAATCTTATTGAAACATAATTCATATACCATATAAATCACTAATTTAAAACACACAATTCACCAGGTGTAGTGGCACACATCTATAATCCCAACACTTGGAAGGCTTAGGCAGGAGGACTGCCCTGAGTTCAAAGCTAGTCTGGGCTACATGGTGAGTTCAAGGGCAACCTAAACTACATAGCAAGATTTTGTTTCAAAAAAAAATAAATAAATAAAATAAAATAAAACATACAGTTCAATGATTTTCAGTACATTCAGAGTTTGTGTGATCATTTTCACAGTCAACTTCAGAACAATTTTACCACTCCAAAAACCTAATTTCCTTTAGCAGTCACTCCTTATTTTTCCCATAGCCAGCCCTGAGGGGAACCACTAATTTACAGTGTCTAGGCTTGGCTATCAGTGTCTACACTTGGCCTACAGTGTAGGCTTGGCCATCCTGGCCATTTCATGTACAGTCAACCCTAGGAATCCCAGAGTTCCGTGTCCAGTGGTCTGGGTCACATATCAAAAATTGTCTATACAAAACAGGTAGACTGGGTATGGTCAACTATTTCGAAGAAAACAAGAGACATGGTAGCCACTGTGGATGATCTCTTGTCTTGTTGTGAAGTTCTGTGTTGCTTGCTTTGCTCTGTTCTGATTTGCTTTGTTCTGTTTTCTTTTTTTTTTTTGTTTTATTCTCTTTAAAATATAAAAAATTTTTAAAAACAAACATGTAGATTTTTTCTTGTCATTAGTTGCTAAAAACATAATATCACAACTATTACACAGTGTTTACACTGTATTTTTAGTTATTTGTAAGTAACCATGAGACTACAGATGGAATTTTACAATATATGATCTGGTCTGGTATGAATGGCTTCTTTTCCTTAGTCCAATAGTTTCAAGGTTAATTTATATTGTAGCTTAAACATCTGCAGATTTTGGTATCCTCAAGAGCACTAGAATAATTTCTCCACAGATTTGAAATGACAGATGGAATTTTACAATATATGATCTGGTCTAGTATGAATGGCTTCTTTTCCTTAGTCCAACAGTTTCAAAGTTCATTTATTTGTAGCTTGTATGGTAATTTACTACTGCCAAATATTTTACTGTGTGGATGTACCACATTTTATTTATCTATTCATCAACTAAAAGGCATTTGGCTGTTTCCATTTTTTAAGATTTTTACAAACCCATACAATTTCATTTCCTTTGGTTGTACATTTATGAATGGAATTCCTAAGACATATGGTAACTCTGGGTATAACCATGGTCACTTTTGTTATTTTTTCTTTTTAAGAAAGAGTAGCAGCTATTATCCTTTCCAGAGTAGCTGTATCTTTTTCAGTTCTGTAAGTCTTCATCAGCATTTGATATTGTCACTATTCTTAATTCTTGCTGCCCCAGAGGTGTGGTCTAATTTATATGTCTTTGATGGCCAGTAATACTAATTCTCTATTCCTGTTTGACTATCCTGTTCAGTAAAATAACTTGTATTTTCCAAAGGACCTAAGAATTCTTTGTCTAATTCTACTATATGAATTTTTCAACAATTTGAAATATTTCATGTATGTCTATTGCAAATAATTTCTCCCAACCTGTTACTTGTCTCCATCCCAACAGAGTTTTTCACAAAGCCAATTTTTTTAATCTGATGACTCTTTCTTAGGTTCATACCCTTGGAATCATGTCTGAAATCTTTCCACCAATCCTTAGATCCCACAAGCTTTTTCCAACCGGGCATGGTGGTAGACACCTGTAATCTCAGCACTCAGGAGGCTGAGGCGAGAGGATCAGTATGAGCTCGAGACCCAGACTATGCTACAAACTGAGCTCAAGGCCAGCCTGAACTGCATTATGAGAACCTATCTCAAAATGAAACAAAAAAATTTTTTTTCCTATTTTCTCCTATAAATTTTAAATTTTATGTTTTGCAACTTAATTTAAGTACTATTTGATGTTCATATTTGTATAAGGTTGTAAGGTTGACTTTTTGTTTTTGCCTATGGTACCAAACTACTCTAGCACTATTTTTAAAAAGACTGGCCATCCTATACTTGTTTAATTACTGAGGTAAAAGTCACATAATATAAAATCTACCATTTCACAGTGTACAATTTAGAGGAGTTTAGTATATTCACACTAGTACTTTCATCCATCCTATATTGAAATATTTTGACACCCTTGTCAAAATAATTTAACTGGTTATGTATGTACGACTATTTTTTTTTTTTATTCTCTATCCTTTTCCATTGATCTACTCCTACAATAATAGTCTTATTATGCTACAAGTCTTTGTTGGAGTGATCCCCACCACTTAAATCTTTCTCAATTTAAATTGTTTGTTATTCCAGTTCCTTGGTCCTCCTTTGAAATTTCAGAATATTCTCTTTTATATTTACAAAATTCTTGCCAGAACTGTGATAGAAATTTTTTTTTTTTTTTTTTTGGTACCGGGGATCAAACTCACGACTGTGTGCTTACAAGGCAGGCACTTATGCCATTGAGCTAAATCCCCAGCCCGCTGTGATAGAAACTTTGCTCCATCTGTATATGGATGTTAGGATTGGTGTTTTGTTTTGTTTTTTTGTTTTGTTTTGTTTGTACTGGGGATTGAACTCACAACTCACAGGTGCTTATGCTGCTGAGCTAAATCCCCAGCCCAGGATTGGTATTTTTATTTTGGTAAGCCTTACAATTTATGGAAACAATATTTAGATCTTTCTTCAGTTTTGCAATGCTGCAGAAAAGTTCTTTATTTTCTCTTTAGTGTTTCAGCAATTTTAAATAATGGTGTATTTTTACTTTAGTTTCTACATGTTAACTGCCAGCATACAGAGATATAAATAATTTTGTGTTAAACTTGTATCATGCATTCTTGCAGATTTATAAATGAGATTATTTTGTAAACTCCTCCGAATTTTCTATCTGTTCCATCATTATGAAAAAGGCAAGATAAGTTTAATTTCTTCCTTTCTGTTTTGTTAGCCTTTTGCTTCCTTTTCTTTATCAACTTGGCTAGGAAATTCTAGTACTAAGTTGAATTTCAATAATGACAAGAAACATCCTTGTTCTGTCCCTAATCTCAGGGTAAAGATAATCATCCCTCGTCCAATAAGTATTTAGTAAAAGGATTTTTGCAGTTGTTTAAGTACAGAACACTCTCTCTCTGATTGATTTTCTAAGTGTCTTTCACAAGTGAATATTGAATTCTGCCATATTCTTTCTCAGCATCAATTAATATAGGGACAAAGCTTTTCTTTCTTTCTCTCTTTTAATAGCTTTTCTTTTTTATCTAACATGGCTGGTTATGGGCCAGGGATTTAGCCCAGCAGCATAAGCACCTGCCTGGCAAGTGCAAGGTCGTGAGTTTGATGCCCAGCACCAAAGGGAAAAAAAAGGTCAGTTATACTAATGATTTTCAAATACTAAGGTAACTTTACATTTATGAAATAAAATGCACTTGGGCATGCTGAGTAATTTATTCTCTTTCTCCTCTGTATTTTATTAGGCCTTTGCACAAGTTACTTTTTTACAATTAATTTGTATTTATCTACATCATCTCTGAGTTCATCTCTTTTATGTAACTGTTAGTAGCTGCTCTAGGTATTAAATTACCACTTTACCTTTTCCTATTTACAACAATTTTAAATATTTCTTCTACATGCACTGAGATAGTTATGCTTCAAATTTCAAACAACCTGAAAAGAAACAAGTACTGAATTTACCAATATTTCTGTTCTTTCCATTGTTTTTCCTTATGATGGTCCCCACGTTTCTTTTACCATTTCCTTTTCCTAAACAGAACTTCCTTACCTACTACGTAGAGTTGGCCTATCAGAGACAAATGACATGAAGGACATTTTCACTTGACCTAGAATTGTGAGTTGATTTTTCTTTTCCTTTGGAACCTGAAAACATTATGTCACTTCCTTCTGACTTTCATAATTTCTGATGAAAAATACAGTCATTCACATTGCTTTTCCACTATAGCTAAGTCACTTTTTGTTTTCAGTGTTCAAAAACTGGCCTACAATCTGTCTGAACATCTTTGTGTTTATCCTCAGCACATTTTGTGTTTTCACTCAGCCTCTTCAATCTGAAGGTTTAGAGCTTGGCAAATTTAAGAATTATTCAGCCATTAGCACTTCTAACACCTTCAGACTTTTATCTCTCAGGAACTCTAATGACACAAATATAGACCTGTTAAAATCCCAGAAGTCCCTGATATTCTGTATGTTTATTTTTCTAGTTTATTTTCTCTTTGTTGTTCAGAATGGGTAATTATATTGTTCTATCCTCAAGTCTACTGATTTTTTTCTGTCTTAGCCATTCTGCTGTTCAGCCATCCATTGTTTATTTCATTTATAGTAATTTTTTGCTTCTAAAATTTCCATGTTTAAGCTGGGCATGGTGGCTCATGCTTGTGATCCCAGCACTCAGGAGGCTGAGGCAGAAGGATCATTGCAAGTTCGAGACCAGCCTGGGCTACAAAAGTGAGCTCAAGGCCAGCCTACAACAGTATAATGAGACTCTAATGTCTGTGTCATCTTTGTGTTAGTATCAGTTGTATTCTTTTATTCTCATTGAGATTTTCCTGTTCTTCATATGACAAATGATTTTCAACTGAAACCTTGACACTTTGGGTGTTATGGTATCAGACTGAGGCTCTAAAGACCTTGTGTAATAGTAGGACTGTGCTGACACTGCTTAGGCAGACAAGAGTGCTATTTTGTTTCTGTCACGATAGAAGTTAAGGTTCTCCATTCAGCTACTGGACACCTCCAAATGAGGAGGTATTCCTGGTTGCTGAGTAGGGTCACATTAGGTAGTATTACAAAATCTCGCCTCTCTCTAGGTCCTTACTTGTACCACCAAGACTGAATCACAGGAGTTTCATTACTGCACCCTACACAGCCTCCTTAACAGGACAAGGGGATAGCCTCATTCCTGAGTCACTGTCAGGTCTGCTATGATGTCATCTCAGCACGAATAGATGAGTGTACTTGTTGGGACCAAGCAGATATGAAAGTCTCAGCTTTTCACTTATCTACTTTGATACTACACCTGCAGAGAAACAAGTGCTCTATCAGCCGTTTTTTTTTTTGTTTTGTTTTGTTTTGTTTTGTTTTGTTTTTGAGACAGTATCTCACCAAGTTGCCCAGACCGACCTTAACTTAGCAATCATACTGCCGCTCCAAGTAAGTGAAGCAACTGCACCTGATCTTTGGCTTTTCTTTTGTTACTGCGCAAAGTCAATTAGCAATCTTTTTCCACATTTCCAACTATATTATGCATTTTAATTATCTCCCCAAAACCTGGCACTAGATGGAGATTTCTCTCACCAGACTAATTTCATCTTTTAGTAACTTTCTAAACACTGTAAAGTCTTATCTCAAAGATGAGTTCACAGAATCTATGCAAGACTATGTCATTAACACTAAAAGATACTTACCTAATTGAAGTTTAGCCTCTTCCTATAACTTCTTCAGCTTTTGTTTACCTATGAATATTCTTCCAAAATTAGTTCTCTAGTTTCCGCTTGTTTTTCCGGTCTTTTTAAAAATTTTTTTCTTTCCTATTGTTAGTCTATTTGGCACAATGTTCCTCTAGCTTTTTCTAATTTTACTTTCAACTCTGCATCCCTGTCTTCCATCTTTCTCCCAGCAGCCTATATAGGTCCTATGAATACCTCCTGCCTCTCACATCCAGAACTTTCATGCACAGTATGGCCCTAACCAATGGACTAAGTATCTTAAAGCCACAGGCACTACAGGTCTTCATCTTAGACCATGTGTCAGTACTAGCATCAATCATAATCAAATGATTAGTAAGTTTAGCATCTTTTTAAGATTAGTGTCATGGAAAAAGGGACAAGGAGGCTGCAAACAATTTTTAAAAGGAATATTGAAAGGATATAACAAGGAATCTAAGTTAGACAAAAAAAAAGTGGAAACAATTAACAGAGTTACTCTAGGAAAATAAACACATTGGCAGATCTACTGTAAGTTTAAAACAACTACCACAAAGGAAAACTATGAGCCTTTAAATTTTTAGTAAGATTTATCACGATAGCACTTTTAGGTGAATTCCTATAGGGTTGAAACAACAAATGTAACTTCTGTCCAGTATCAGAGGAAAGAACAGTTTGTACAAGCCATCTCAGAAATCTACTATCAGCATTAACTTGTTAAAAAAAATTATGATCATTGATGAGATGAAGTCAGAGAATACAAACTTACTGATCCTACAAATAACACTGAGTTGAGACAGATCACTAATTAAATAAATATCACCAAGATTTTTTTAAAGCTTTCAATAACTAAAAGAAGAAACACAAATCTAAAATTTAATATAAAAATCTTTTCCTTGGAAAAATCAAAATAGAACACTTAAGAAAACCTTAAGTATTCTCTGGCAGAAAGACCTTGCGATTCAGCTTCAGAGCTAGTGCAAAATAAGTTCACAGTCTAACAAAGTTATCCAAAGAGAAGTACTAGAAGAGGGTGAAAAAAGAGGAAGAAAACCTAATTACTAAAGATCTCGCAGAAATTTGCAAGAATTTCTGGTATATGTTACTTAACCTTCTCAATAACAAAATGAGACTAATACATACATACTTTAGAGGATAGGAAATAGTAAGTTATGTGCCCAAGATTATACTGTTGTTACATAAAAAACATTTATGCGGCCAGTATTCCATTATCCTACCATCTCCTGTGGGCCGTATTAATAGGCAGTGGCAAAGGGCTAAGAGCACCACTCCACTCACACCACTTCGGTCAGATGGTATTTATATACTATGGGGGCCACACTTCAAAAGGAATTTTGAAACACTGGGTTTTGATCAGGAAGATTAACTAAAATAGTAAAGACGGTGGTGGAGTGGAGAGGCTCTTAAAACTATCTTATTTACAGGAATACTTTGAAGGTCGTATTTCATAAGCCAACATTATTCTAAAAGAAAAGCAACTGAATTAAGTGAGATTTCTAAGCAATTAGCACTCGTAAACGGTAAAAGACACTGCCACTATAAGCAACGTTGTAGGGTTTACGTTACATGAGAAAACCTCTAAACCCCTAGCCAATCATAAGCTATTTCTGCTCATAAGTGAGAAATGTTTATTCATGTAATTTTGTTTGGTAAGCGGTTTCATTATGTTGACAGTGTATTATTACAAAAACAGCTATTTTAAATTTAATGTTTCTTTTCATAGGTGTCAGTGCACAGGAGAGAGGGAAAAACTCTTTAGAAGAGAAACAAAAGCATGGCGGGAGTTAACCACTTCAGCATCTACTCATTCCGCATGCAGCGCCCCTCTCACCTCCCACTTTCAAAACTACAAGGCTGACGTCCCATCTTTGGGTAAATTAAAGCCATTCTCCTTCCACTCAAGCACCCCAGGCGAGAACCACTCCTGGGACATAGGGAGGGCAAAGAGAGCCTGCGGGCCCAGAGCCGGACCCTTAGTTCAGCTGATCCCTTCGTCCACCAGACCTCTTTGCCAACCTGAAACCTCGTCCTTCAGGTCCATTCCTGTCCCCTTACCTCCTCCATCCTGACCCTTCTTCCAAGCATCCCAGGAAGGACGAGGAACCCGACAGCTGGAAGATGGCGGCACTCACCTATAACAGCTGCCGCACTCACGGAAGTCAGCCCAGGTTGCACAGTGCCAGTAGGTCCGTATGACACGGAGCTCCGGACGTAGCGGCAAGACGTGCAGGACACCTACAGACTCCGCTCCGACGCGACCCAGCGACCCCAACCTGGCGCACCCCCACTTCCGGCACTTCAGGAAGTCCCGCCCAGACCTCGCCCCACGCCCAGCGCCACGGAAGTCCCGTCCCCACGACAGCCGGAAGTTTCCTTTGGCTTCCGCCCTCCGGCTTCACTGCGTTGCGCCTAAAGATATCTTTTCTAAGCTTTAGCACCTGGCGCACCCCCACTTCCGGCACTTCAGGAAGTCCCGCCCAGACCTCGCCCCACGCCCAGCGCCACGGAAGTCCCGTCCCCCCGACAGCCGGAAGTTTCCTTTGGCTTCCGCCCTCCGGCTTCACTGCGTTGCGCCTAAAGATATCTTTTCTAAGCTTTAGCGCTGATTCCTTGCGGCCTCATCTGCTTCGCCGCCCCAGTTCTTCCTAGAACGGCGCAGAACGTAAACGGAGCATGTGACCTCAAAAGGGGAGCGAGCATAGTGCCCTCTGGTGGAGTGGGAGTATTTGGCGCTTTTACGCGGAGCTTCATGGTGATGCTGTGTACCCAGGCCCTCTAGACCCCAAACCTGCATCTTCCCGGCAAAAGCAGTGCATAGATGGACCAGCGGACCGCCTCCCCAGAGACCCAAAGCGTCTGTAAAACGTGAAAAAGCGTACACGGACCCTCATTGGATCGGTCTACTCACCGCAGTAGTGGCTCCGGCCGAGGGTCCACCGTCAGGCGGGTTTTAAATCCATTCCTAAAACCTTGCGTAAATCTAAGAACTAGGAAAGAAAAGAAAAAATAATTCCTTGAAATGCGAGGTCGATCGAGTATACTGTTTGTAACTCTTCATCAGTTTCAAATCCAAACCGCTTTAAAGGCTGTAAACCGCTTCCCTGGTTACGGCTCTGTGGGAATCTTGCTATTTGGCTGCAGGGAAGCCTGATGGAGTTAGAACTATTAATATTTCAGCTTATCTGCAGAAGATGAGTCACCCAGTTTTCTTCTGAAATATTTGATCACCATTGGCTAAAAAGAGAAAACAGAATCAGCTGTTCGCTGCAAAAGGTGGGACATCAGCAGCTTTTTTTTTTTAATCTAGGTTGTCAGAAGTGCATAATAAACTGGAACCATTACATAAACCTGTGTCTCCGCTTTACAAACAATATGCCTTGAAGACTCACCTAGGGTAAATCAGGAACATGAAACCATTTTTGTTCTATATGGGTCAACATGTTTCCTTTAAAAATAAAACTAAAGATTCAACTTTAAAAAGCAGAAATATGTTTGTTGCACAGGAAAAAAGAATAGTGATTCAAATATCTCAAAATGTACAATAAAACGTAAAGTTAATTCTACATTAAGTATTTTTTAGAAAGCTTATAACTTGAACCAATTCTGTAAGATGAAGTAAGGAAATGATGCTTGGCTCTTTAGATAAATAATTTTCTTCAAACTTAGAGGTTATGACATTCAAGTAACAGTTTATAGCCAAAACATTGCATAACACATTCTGCTGGGGAATGATAGCAAATAGAAAGCTTTGTAAACCACAATATCATACATAACATACTATATGATTTTATAATATAGCACCCACAGTTTAAGATAGTGTAGATAGAAGTAATTTTTTATTTGATTTAAGATTCCACAAGTCTTAAAATAATTGAGTGCATTATATTAAAAAAAGAATCCAGTTTTGAAGGTCATCAGTTTATAATGTTGAAGCTTGTTTAATCCCCAAAATTATTTTTAAAGTTATTCTAAACTCAATTTTAGTTAAGAATATCGAAATGACTTATCAAAGTCAAAAAGTGTGCAGAGCACAGATTAACATCTAGATGTCAAAGCTCATACTCTCTTTTTTTTTTTTTTTCCCTGTCTTTTTGAAACAGTATGCTGGCCAGGGATTTGGCTCAGCGACATAAGCGCCTGCCTGGCAAGTGCAAGGTTGTGAGTTCAATCCCTGGTACCACAAAAAAAAAAAAAAAAAAAAAGACAGTATACAATTCAGGCTGGCCTTGAGCTCACTTTGTAGGCTCATTTCAACTTTGCGGTGATTCTCCTACCTCAGCCTCCCAAGTACTGGGATTACAAGCATGTGCCATCACACATTTCCACAGTGTTAATTTTTTTTTTTTTTTTTTTTGTCTTTTTCCTTTTTATAGGTACCGGGGATCAAACTCACGACTGCCTGCTTGCAAAGCAGGCGCATATGCCGCTGAGCTAAATCCCCAGCCCCTCCATAGTGTTAATTTAATAGAAAGCAGTAACAAAATACCACAAACTAGATGGTGTAATCAGAAATGTACAGTATTGTAGTTCTGGAGGTTAGAATTCTAAGAGCAAGATGTTGAACAGGGTTGTTTCCTCCTGAGATTTGCATAGGTGTATCTGTTCTATGCCATTCACATTTCAGGAATTTCTCAGCAATCTTGGTACTCTTGGCTACTGGCAGTATAACTTCAGGGTTCACATGGCATTCTCCCTGTATATATTTGTCTTTTCATTGGAAAATATCTGCACTAACTTGCTGGCCTAAGTCTCCTGAATCTCATCCATGACACTGGAAGTGTACAAAGAGTAAATGCCACCTATATCTTACCTTGAAAGACATTTTTACATCTTTTGTATTAAGTGATCATCCTTAGTTTTTAAATACAGCTTATTACTTTGTGTATTGTCCATGTGACGAAAAGCAGACAGCTGTTTTATAGCAAGCATGATGAAGCCTTAAACTGTAGGCTTCATCTTTTTTTTTTGGTCTTTTTCCTTTTTATTGGTACCAGGGTTCAAACTCTTGACTGCCTGCTTGCAAGGCAGGCGCTTATGCCACTGAGCTAAATCCCCAGCCCCAGTTTTTCAGATCTTTAATAAAGAAACTTATATTGTTCATACCTACACTTAAGAGTTACAAAATGGGATAATTATCAATGGATAAAATGTTGGAGACCCTTACTTAACAACCAAACATACCTGTAAACTATTTCTGTGATAGCAAAAAGTACATATGAAAGGAAAAAAAAAGGTACTGTGAATAAATTTATACTGGTCTCTAATCCACACAATTGATACCTTTTCTCATAACTTAAGTAAAAATAATTAAGATGTGTTATGTACACGTACCAGCTCCTCATGATGAATAGCCATATGGCACTATAAACATGTACTAATAAAAATACTTAAAAATTTTAAAACAATGTAGCCCATAAGCATTTACATGATTAAAAATATCAACAGCAGATATTATGAGATATCTCATATTATGCCTATTTGGAAAAGAAAATCCTCAACATAGTAAATAGTTTAGGGTCACAGAATAAGAGACTGAGCTGAAACTCCAAAATCTCTTTTTGCTAATATTAGCCATTTGGAAATATGTGTATGCATCTCAATTACATACATAGACCTATACACACATAGTGTACTTCTTCTATTGTGCATTCAGAATCCTGAATTTCTCCAAGATTATATGCAAAGACATTATGATGGAAATATTAGTTGTCACCAGTTTTGATGGCACCATTTTACTTAATAGAATCTTCAAAGGAGTGTTGGAATGAAAATACTGTGGTGTATGAGTACTTCCATAATGTTTGGTCACATCAATCTATGTTATCACAAAATCAAAGAGAAGGTAAGACCATCAAAAATATAAATAGAGGGAATATTTACTTCCATCCCTTTTATTAAGGACTCCAGCTATTATTATAAGGAATGTTATTGGCTTTTATTAGACATACATTCTCAGACCCCAAGAAAATTAGAAATTCCTTAAGAAAAAACTAACAATAATGAAGCAAAATAAAGTCCATTAACTATATTAACTACTATGTATTTATAGTTTAGGGATTTCTGTTGGGAAATGCACTGAAAAAATGAAATTTAAACTGGACTTTGAAGGCTGAATAAGATATACTGATTGATAGAGAAATGGATGAAGAAAAGGTACATTTCAGACATATAAAGAAAGTGAAAGAGATGAATAAAAATGTTACTACAAGGAAACTGACTCAACTGGTCTGTACAGATGGGAAGAGACAGAACCCACGCCCACAAACCTTCCTTATAGATGCATAAATCTTCCCACAAAGGCGCAGTCCTGACCTAAACACCTCCCATTAGGCCCCACTTACCAACACTGCTGCACTGGGCTTAAATTTCCAGCACATGAATTTGTGGGGATACATTCAAACTATAAAGTGAGAATTTCTAACTTTAATTTGTGTAGAGTTCCATAGTACACCATAGTAACTCACACATAAACATTTCTGCACATTTCCCTGCAACCTTTCCTAAATTTACCGTTTTAAATGAAATTTTCAAAGACATTTTCTTTTACTTTAATACCACTCATGTTATATTGTCTAAAAATACCCCTCTTTATTTTGGATTTTTAATCTTCAAAGAATATTAAGTAATTCGAACATAAGATCATAGAAGAGCCATCATGACACAATCATATCTTATGCCCCTACTTCTTGACAGCATCACAATGGACTTCACGCCCTAACACTGAGATAGGAACTGGTCTTCCACAGCACGGGAAACAGGCATTCTACAACATGGGAAGTTCTCAAAAAGTGGCACAGCACCTTCCGAGCATTCTGGAAAACCATCTGGCACTGTATGAAATAGAAACTAATTTCATAACATCGACTGTCAGTTGCCTTTTTAACTCTGATTTTCTCATGAGTGTACAGGGAAATTTTCCATATGCTACAAGATATAGGATGAAATCTCTATAAAGGCTAATGAAAAGTGTGCTGTGTATTACTATTTTCAAGAATTTTTTGTTTATAAGAATTTTAGGATATTAATGATGTTAAAATATTTTTATAATATTAAATGAGGTGTGTATTTCATCTGTTCATAGTGCTGATATTTGCATCACTGATGCAAAAACGAGAACTGCAACAGTGAAAGGAGTAAGGAAGGTGAGGGCACGATTGGAAGGATAGGGATAAAACTGCTGCTACCTTGCCTTAATCAAGGCAATGCTACCAAACTGTAAAACAATCACTGTATCGGCTGGTCCAAAGGTAGTGAGTTATCTCAATTCATTGTTCACAGTCAGTACAGATTGAACTCCTTGTTCTACTCTTTCCCCCTTCTCACTACTGCACTTGACTAGTCTAAAAAATAAAAATAAAAAAAAAAGTCACTGTATCACCATTATGCTCTTGGAGCAATATACATAGAGTATGTTTATAACTTATAAATATATTTTTATATTATATATAAATATATTTTAATAAATTAAAATATAAAATATTAATTTTAAGGTACTGTGTGTATTTTTCCTGTAACCATGACAAAACTGAGAGAAACAATTTCTAAAAATGTCTAGTTTGGCTTATGGTTTCAGGGCCTATTATGGGACAGAACATCATGGCATGGAGCATGTGGTGGCCAGGAAGAGGAAGGAAAGAGAAACACACACACGGGTACACACATACCCAGAAAGGGTTGGAATGGAACACTCTCAAAATGGGCACCAAGCCCTTAACACTTGAGCTTCCGGGAGACATTTCAGATCCAAATCACAACAGTATTATTTTTTTTTAACGGTTTATGTAAAAAATGGGAAGTACACTCAGTGTACTTCTCTACAAGATGAAAACTGTGCTATCTCCAAGAAAAGCACTTGTGAGAAGTCTGAGTTGTAAGCTGAACTAAGTAACTGGGGTTTTTTTTTTCATGAAATATCATTTTTACTAGAAGTAACTCATAAGATACACCAAGTTTGCTCAGACGTAGGTATTTGGCAGTCACTTGGAGGAACATGACATGAGCCTGAATTTCAAGAAAAATAACTTATTGTACTTGCTGCCAGTAACAAAATTAGAATTTTCATGCAGAAAATTTTCTAATTTTAAAAGCTCCTATCTGCCATCAAGCATCTGACAGCTTTCCAACACGTAAAGCTTCTTTTTATGAGATTTCTGGGGATATTAATAAATGTGGTTGTTTAAACTGAATAAAATGTACAGCATTAATACTTTAAAGACCTAGATAATTCAGCAAGATCAATATTTTCCAAGTGATTAACATATTACAAAATCGCACTTGGGGAAATACACATTCAAGGTACAATCAAATCAAATTAAATACAACAACATGAAATACTCAGTAGAATTCAGATTCTAAATGGCAAATACATTTTTAAAAATACATATCTTGTGTTCTAGTACAGTACCTAAAAAGAAAGCCAAGCCAGGTGTGGTGCTGACCTATGCCTATTATCTCAGCACTCAGGAGGCTGAGGCAGGACTGTAAATTTGAACCCCGCATAAGCAATTTATCAGCTATCCTGTCTCAGTACAAATGAGACCTGTCTCAATATGAAAAAATAAAAGCTGTCAGGACTGTCACTCAGTGCAAAGGCCCTAGGTTCAATGTCCAATGCCAGAAAAATTAAAAATAAAAACAAACCTTAATTATCTGAAAGGCTAATACATCTCAACTTTCCAACCACACTTATTTAGAAAGCCAAATTTTCTTTAGAGATTTGCAAAAATGTAGAACAGCTATTTTGCATGTTTTACTTAAAAATGTCATCTATGTTGATATGCAGTGTTTACTTTTAAGTGAGTTACTTTTGAGTTGAGGTTTTAATGTTTTAAATTTTAATATAAATAAAAGTACAAGTAACAGTATGAAAAAACTTATTTAGGTCAATAAATTTTAAATGCAAAACTACCCATAGACCCAGTCTGACCAAGTGGACCACGTATGCATAGCTGACAATTCACTATTTTAAATTTCATAGACATAATAGAAGAAATAACTCAACTGTATGCATATTTTATGATTATCTTAAAATTTACAAAAAAATTAACCTGAAGTAAAACATTCCTAAAAATACAGCCTTTATTCAACAAGAAAAGGACTGCCACCCGACAGCATAATATAACGTGCCAAGTTAACTCTATACAAGTGTAGAAGTTTCTCGATCTGTCTTGTCATCAGCAGGAATTGCTAAACAATTTTTCACTAGTTGCGAATCAGCGGTAGTCTTATCACTGCTTTAGAATGTACAGTACATTCTTAAGGGCAAATTCCATTTCCAAATAATGTAACTCTTGGTGGTGGTGGTGGTTTCTTCCCAACGAACATATCAAGAGTGATTCTTGGTTTTTAAAAATGTCCATTATGAATCCTGTTAAGCAGAGTTTTGGCACTTAATGCTTTTCTTAACGACACCACGGTACGAGTCCAAGTAATGAACTCTAAGCGCTCTACATCTCGCTTCAGAGTAGCAGACACACAACTGGAGGAGGCGACCTTAAGCTTCGCCTCGCTGGAGCGCTGGCCGAGACGTCTGACGTCAGCACGTGACGCACCCGCGCCACCCCCACACCCCGGCCTTCCTCAAACTCCCTGGTGCAGACCCGTGCACCCGGCTGGCGGCCGATGGGCGAGTCTTGGCCGAAGTTCCTCAGAGGTTTCCCCAGTTACAGAGCTTTCATTAAGCAGGTTTGGAGCACCGGCGACCAATATCTCCTTCCGAGAGCACACGAGGCCCGAACTCTCGACGCAGGACCTCTACTTTCCCTCAAAGGCCCCGACTTTTCTTCGCAAGTGCGGTCCAGGGAAGTGGTACCACCTCGCCACATTAGACGCGTTTCTTACGTCACTCACGCGCCACCACTGATTGGCCGGAGCCTATGGTGCGGGCAGTCGCTGGCGCGGACGATTGGACGCGCTGTTTGGGGGCGGGATCGGAGGGGAGAACACGTTGTGCTTTTTGCTTAAATAGAGCGCGCCCCTGACACTGGTAGCATCACCATCCTCAGGTACCTGTCTCCCTTGCTGGGATATAAAGGGGCGCGGGGCAAAGGCCTAGGGCGGATATAAGGGCCCTGTCACGGGGTTCATACGGTAGACCAGTGGGAAAAGTCGGGGAGGTAGGTAACTGAGAAAGGTGGCGTCTTTGCGAGAATTGACGGACTGCCCTCTCCTGCTTGGTCCTCAAAAGCGGGCCGGGTTCTTAACCTTTGAAATGGCTGAATTTCTTATTGTACTCAGATGTCGTGTCGTTGTTACTTTTGTTTACAACATCAGAAAAACAGCATGTAATGGCCTTTCTTCCTCAGTGTTAGTGTTTTGGGACACATCAGACGTTTTGACAAGATGCCTGAAAGAAATATGAACCATCTCGATAAGCAACAGGTTCAACTGCTGGCAGAGATGTGTATTCTTATTGATGAAAATGACAATAAAATTGGAGCTGACACCAAGAAGAATTGTCACCTAAACGAAAACATTGAGAAAGGTACTGTTTTAAAAACACTGTTTTAAAATGAGTTTGTCTGGGCATTTCAGCTTGGCAGTGTGTGTGTGTGCGTGTGTGTGTGTGTGTGTGTGTGTGCGCGCGCGCGCGTGCTAGGACTACAACTAAGGTTGTGTCCACCACGTCTTGCTGAGATGAAATTCTTGATTAGAACCACTTGGTTCCAATTAAATGGTGTAGTTATAAAATTTACATTTTACTTTCCTGTTTAATGACCGTTTCTCTTCACATCATCGCTTTCATGAAGGTGTTTCAGGGTTATTCTCTTTTCTAAAAGGGAATGGACTAAGCCTGACATAGCAGTTATCAAGTTTATAAGTCTAATGAATAAAGTGAGAGGCAGAAACAAAAAGGGAAGCATGTCTGTACCTTCACAAGTCCCCCAGGAATAGAAAAGAGTCTTGGCTAAATATTCTTGATAGGGCATTTCATCAGTGGCAGAACTGTCAAAATCACCCTTTCTTTCACTGGGTAACTGCTTTCCATGCTGTTATACTACAGCTCTTCTTCATCATAGCTATGAAGAACCTCTCCACATAAGAGACTATGGGAAAAAAAAACAAAGCAGCAACAAGTTACTAATAGTATTTTGATTTGCAAGGAAGAATTGCATGATTAAATTAATCTTTCTGCTTGCAGGATTATTGCATCGAGCTTTCAGTGTCTTCTTGTTCAATGATGAGAATAAGCTCCTGTTACAGCAGAGGTCAGATGCTAAAATTACCTTTCCAGGTTAGTATATATAGTGTACTAGGTTGATTTTGGGTGGAACTATGTTTAATTTGACTTTTTCTCATTGTGAACTTCTGGAGCCAAGGTCAAAAAGGAAGATGCTGGGGTTGGGGATTAGCTCAGTGGCATAAGCACCTGCCTTGCAAGCAGGCAGTCGTGAGTTCGATCCCTGGTACCAATAAAAACTTTAAAAAAAAAAAAAAAAAAGGAAGATGCCATGAATGATGGTTTTATGTGCTATACAAAATAAGCTTATGCAGGGCCAGGGATTTAGCTCAGCAGCACAAATGCTAGCTTGGCAAGTGCATGGTCATGAGTTTGATCCCCGGTACCAGAAAAAATAAAAAACATAAAAATAACAAAAAGAAAAACTTACACAATGAGAGTAGCCTAGTGGAACAGGAATGACAAAACTATTCATATAGACATAAGCATATGTCTGTGTTTATACAGATACTTCTAACTTTGTACTATTGACTGATTTTGATGCTTTTGATTAAGAAGACATTAAAAAGAACCCATATATTTTTGTCACAGAATAATTGCTAATAACACATTATAACTGATTTAAAATCCTAAAGGATCATTTTTCGTATTTTTCATTTTTAAAACCTTTCTTCAGTCATTCAGAGCTACTTTGAAATAAGATTAATCTATATCCATGTTAACATTTTCCAGGTTGTTTTACCAACACTTGCTGTAGTCATCCATTAAATAATCCAAGTGAACTTGAAGAAAATGAGGCTATTGGTGTCAGAAGAGCAGCACAGAGGCGTTTAAAAGCTGAATTAGGAATTCCCTTAGAAGAGGTAACTACTTTTATTGGACAGTAATACAGACTGAAGTCTAAGCATATAGTAAAACATCTATTTATCTATCTCTCTCTCTCTTTATGTGGATATGTTATTGGGTCAAAGGCAGAGCCTACTGTGCATATTTTCCTCAAATGCCCTGCCACTGAGCTATATCTTTAGCCTAATACAAATTGTAAAATCACTTGTCAGAGCTTTGCTCAATACTGAGATGGGTGGGTCTGTTAATTAGTCTGTAGCATGAACTGTTGGTATAATTTTTTATAATTAATTGTATCAAAGATGACCATGTTCTTTTTTTTTTTTTTTTTTTTTTGTCTTTTTCTTTTTTATCGGTACCGGGGATTGAACTCACGACCGCCTGCTTGCAAGGCAGGTGCTTATGCCGCTGAGCTAAATCCCCAGCCTGATGACCATGTTCTTATGGAAATATAAACTAGAAATTGATTGAGTGAACTTAAATAAACTCTCACATACTCTACTCTGTTGAAAATAACTAAGATTGGCAAGTTTTCTCTCATCTAGTTAAAATGATAATTGTTTTTCATCAAGAAGTAATTTGAAAAGATGAATATTTCATTAAAAATTATGAATGAATGAATAACTACTATTTTTAAGAATATTTCTAAAAATGAATTTACATGCCTAGTCCTATGGGAAAAAATTGAAATAATGTAATTTTTCTGTGTATTCTCAGATTAATGATTTAAAAGTTCTAATTCTAGAACTATACTGCCTCTTTTTGAGATACTGTTGAAATGTGAATTTTAGAATGCTTTTTTTTTTTATATTTTCATCACATTGCTTTTTCTTTTCTTTAATATCCTAGGTTTTACCAGAAGAAATTGATTATGTAACACGCCTTCATTACAAGGCACAGTCTGACAGTATCTGGGGTGAAAATGAAATTGATTACATTTTGTTCGTGAGAAAAAATGTAACTTTAAATCCAGACCCCAATGAGGTTAAAAGCTATCGTTATGTGTCAAAGGAAGAACTAAAAGAGTTGATGAGAAAAGCAGCTAGAGGTGAAGTTAAGATAACTCCGTGGTTTAAGATTATTGTAGAAGCTTTTCTCTTTAAATGGTGGGACAACTTAGATCACTTGAGTCAGTTTGTGGACCATGAGAAAATACATAGAATGTGAATATATAGATAACTACTAGTGTCTTTACCTAGTGAATCAGAATTTTTTTATTGTGTTGAGCTCCCTCTTAAGACTTTGTCATGATACATGGGTACTTTACAACCAAAATGTGTGGGAAACCAACTAACTTGTAATTCTGTATCATGTACTCCTCATATTTGTACTGCTAGTTGTTTGTAAGAGATTGGGTTGCAATGTAGAAATGCAAATACAGGTTAATTTAGCCTGTCCAAGCACAGGGGTATGACAAATTTGAAAAAATAAGTAAAGCTCTTCCCTTTTCAACTTTTTCAAAGTACTAGTTGCCAGGTGCTTTATGTATCAGTAAATTTGTATCCTAGTCCAGAAAAATAGGTAAGGAAAACTCTTTGGGTACCTCAAAACAGTCCTACTAGATTAAACTGGCAGAGCAAGTTCAAAAGAAATGAAATGATTTAAGCGTCATGTCTCAGTTACAGACAGGATTGGTTTAAGGCTCCTCTCATCCCAAAATGTGGAGATACTAAAGTTCCTTGTACATAGTAAAATAGTGTAGTATTTGCATATGCCCTATGCACATCTTGCCCTATAGCTTAAATTGTCTATAGGTTGCTTATATTAACTAATACTATGTACATGCTGTGGAACTATTACACCACGTCATTTAGAAAATCATGATAAGAAGCCTGTACATATTCAGTGCAGAAGCTTTGCCTCTTTCAGATTATTTTCATTCCACATTTGTTTGGATGCTTTGTTCCCACAGGTAAGATGCCAGTTGTAATTCTGATTTGTATCATTTTAAGTTGCTTTTATGGTTTATTCATTCTGGAAAGTTATCATTCTGATACTTAGAGTGAATTCTTTTGGTAATGATGTCAGTTAGAGAGAACTTTAAATGGGAATTTTAGTTAGGAAAGTCTGTTTTGAGAATTACAGTACCCAGAGAGGAAACTCAAAATGGGAATTAGGTTTCACTTACTAGGAGTTAGCCATTGGTCATATCAGCCTTTGGTGTTTGTCATTCTTTGCTGGGTGCATGGTAGGATGAGTGAGTAGCATCGTCTACTCTACACACTAATTGCCATTTTGCACCTTTTTGCCGTGATGACCACAATTACATCAGCAACACATGGGCCCTGGAGGGCAGAGAGTCACCACTAGTTGAGAACTCCTGAAAACTATCAGAACTTACATTGGGAGGTAATAATCAAGGATTGATGTTCATGCTGAATACATTTTAGTTGTGATATATGTGTAAATTAAATTTAAAATTATACCCTGATTAATGCATTTTTAAAACTTGCCATAGATTTCTCAAATTCGAATCATAAGATAGTTTCATTACTCTTAAATACTATATAATGTTTGTGAATGAAAAAACAAGCTAAATGGTTTATAAATTCATGTGTTGTTGACCCTGGCTACTTAATTTATAATTGCAGAGAAAACTATGTAGCAATATTTATTTTGTTGAAAAATAAAAATGTTGTTAGATTTTAATGTTGTTACCTAGCTTCTTAAAATTGTAATACCAAATAGATTGATTTGCGTCTAGCATCAAACATGAAGATGTCACATAATTTCTAATGTATTTATGATATTTTTGGTTCTATAGTTTTACGTTCTAGGAAGATTTTTGAAGGTTTGGTTTGGTTTTGCTTTGTTTTTTGGTACTGAGAATCGAACTCGGAGCTCAGTGCCCTTGAACTATATCTCCCTCCCCCATTCTAAGAAGTGTTGATGATCACACATAATTAAAAACTGAATGGTTTCACACAGCTTAGCTATTAAATTGGACAGTGGAACCTTAGACTGCTACTAGCATTTTGGAAGTACTAGTAAGTGTTAGATATTACTGTTAATTTACTTGAATACCACTGGAGATCATGTGGCTCTTAGATAAACTCCTTAGAGCCCCTTCTCTTTCTAATAAAGGACGCTGTCTCCTGGATTATAACTTTGTCTAACCCCTAAAGGCAAGAATTTACATAAATTAGTTTTGAATTTAAAAGCTAATTGAGCCCCCTCTGTCGTTTCTGCACTGGGAACAGCTCTGCTGCCACAGTCCCTCACCCCCTGAAAATGTACACGTGCTTTACATTTGTTTCCACCCTGTCCTTGGTCAGGAGCACCTCCCAGCTGCTGAGCTGACCACTATCTGCAGTAGTGCTGAACAGACCAAAGACACCGACAGATGAGAGAGCCTCAGCAGCTTTGCAGTCCCTCATTCCCTGACCTCACTTGTCCCTGCCACAGCTTCCAAACTAGCATCATTTCAAGACACATCGACACAGCAGCCAAGTTCATTGGAGCTAGGGCTGCCACAGTTGGGGTGGCTGGCTCTGGGGCTGGGATTGGAACTGTGTTTGGAAGCCTCATCATTGGTTATGCCAGGAACCCTTCACTGAAGCAGCAGCTCTTCTGTGCCATTCTGGGCTTTGCCCTCTCAGAGTTCATGGGGCTCTTCTGCCTGATGGTGGCCTTCCTCATCCTCTTCACCATGTAAAGGAGCCATCTCCACCTCGCATAGTTCTTTCTCTCATGTCTTGTCTGCCCTATATGTTCCTTCCAGTATACTTCCCCAGGCTGCCTGGGGAACTCAGGGTGTGACACAGGGAAAATAAATACTATATTAAAAAAAAAAAAACACAGCTAATTGAGACTTCTACTTTTTTTTTCCTTAAACTGTTTAAAATTCTGTCTCTATAACAGACAGTTGATTCTGGCCAAAGCATTGTCAGCTTCTTTATGGACAAATAGAGGTGACCTATAAAATTGTTCATTGTTTATCTATAACTCAATGAACAAGGGAAAAAGGAAGGGAAATTGTCTTTATCCTCGATGGTGGGGGGTGGGGCCAGGTACTTGGCTTTCTGAATTTTAGAGCACATTAGTGGAACCAGAGAGTTCTCTGGTCAAAGTTGTACTTGCTCTATCCTATCTTTTGGGCCCTTACCATGTTGCCAGTGCCCTTTTGAGATGATAGACCCCTGGGTCTCTTATCTAATAAATGGTTTTGTTTTTCTTTTTTAATACATCTCTTCCTCACTCTTCAGTTGGTACTTTTTCAGCCTTTTGACATGCACTTCTTGTGTATTTTACAAAGCAAATGTCTATACATACCCCAAATTTAAATCTTCAGCCCAGAATGCTCTTTTATATTCCTAAAGATAAGTGAATAAACAAAGTGGTACAGACAATAGATTATTTAAAAAAAAAAAAAAAGAAAAAAAGCAACATCTGGGCCAGGGATATAGTTCAGTGGCATATTACCTGCCTAAAGCTCAAGGTCCCCAAGTTGATTCCCAGTACCAAGAAAATAAAATAACTCAGCTACAAAAATAGATGGAAGATCGTAGGATGTATCACTAAGTGAAAAAAGCCCCAAAAGTATTGTATATGTATAATTTACACTGAGATTCTTGCAAACATCAAGAATTTCTTGTGATTGTGTCACTTCTGTATAAAGTTGTTCTATTGGTGATCATAACTGTCCTGTCAAATGCTGTTGTTTGTTTCTTTTCAAGTAGTGCCAACAATGGCACACAATCCACCTACCAAAATTTCTGTGAGAAACCATAAAGCTCTAAAAAGAAGTATGGAGACTAGCCTAAAAAAAAAAAAAAAAAAAAAAAAGAAGTATGGAGCTAAAGCCTTAGCGAAAAATCCTAACCAAAATCTTACCTTCAATCTAAGCATTCTTTTTCCCATAGCCATTGCCAATTCAAGTAAAGAAACAGGAAGGCTGAGAAATGGAGTACCAGGGTTTTTGATAGAAATGAGGATACAAGGACCAGATATAAGGGTCTGCTAAGAGTAGTGGCTTAGGCTAGGCTGTAAATCCTAAGGTAGATGTAAGGGGATCAGCCTTAATATACTAAGGATGATTCTGATAAGAATGTAGTGCCAGTTAAACCAGTCAAATTACACATACTTGTTCCACTCTGACTTGCAAGAATTGGATTCACTGCCTTCCAAAAGCTCCTGTTTTCGGTATTTTACTATTTCTATACAACGCACAGCAGTCCATAGGCACACTATGTATTAAGTGAGTGAATGAATGACTCATTTTGATAAGTATTTTTAAAGTGATTTCCTTCACTAAGTAACTCAGTATTTTCATTACTCAAAAAATAACCCCAAAAGCCTATATGTAGTTAACTTTTTCATTTTACTTCTATATGGAGGGTGGAGCACTATTCTTGGGAAAGTTATCTTTCATCACATTTTATTAAATTTAGCCCTGTATTTGGAAAGTAATGGTGTGTTTTTCAGTCTGTTCCCACACTCACAGGCTATATATGACATTATTGGTTCACCCATCAGAGTCAGTTCTCAACCTCCAGGGCAACTTTGCCACTCCAACACCTTTACATGTCAGAATCATAGTGGCCACAGGAATTGATGGATCAGATAAATAATGGGACTTTGGCTTAAGAAAGTTTGAAGAAACCAAGTAACAAACTGCATTATAGTGTTTTGCCTTGAGACTTTTCAGAGTCACACATTTGCTAATTATGCAGTATGGACCTATAAACAGGGGTTATGTAGTGATATATTAAGTGCCCAGACCAATTTGGCCAATGATTTCAAGTGTATCAAGTTTGGAGAGGGGCTATAGCTTAGTGAGTGCTAAGTGCTAGGTTAAGAGTGTCTACCTAGCATGATTAAGGAACCACTGGACTTGATCTCCAGTATCACAAAACAAAGTGAAAAACAAAAACACTTTCAAAGTTATTTTTGTTACTTTTTTTTTTTTTTTGTCTTTTTCCTTTTTATCGGTACCAGGGATCAAACTCACGACTGCCTGCTGAGCTAAACCACCAGCCCCCTATGTTACTTCTTTAAAGAACACATTTTGGAAAAATTATTCTTGTCTATACATGTCTCAACACAATCCTGAGCCAACTGAGGTGACAATCCTCTCCCATCTCATTCCAGTCACATACATGAACCATGAGGGGCTATTTTCTTTTTCAGATTTGCTTCAAATTGCATTCTCTGTATTCCCCACACTCACAATCCATTTCCTGAACTCCATCTCTGTCTTTCCTAATCATATAACCACATGGCCTTTTGAAGTGAAATCGAGTTCAGAACCTAAAGATAGGTGTGGATGTTGTAGCTGAGAGTTCTTGTTCGCACATAGCCATCTGTAATTAGAGATTCTCATTACCCAGCATCCTGGAGGAGATCTGAGAGAAGTGTGAGCTATAAGACAGTTCAGGACAACCTTAAGAACATGTCCCTGTAGTTATGGTGAGGACTCGCCATAGTTCACTTTTGCTAACCATCCAGCAAGTATTATTCACTTTCCTACTGCTGGCACAAAATACCAAACATACACAATTTAGAGGAAGAAAGGGTTATTTTGGCTCATGGTTTCAGATGTTTCGATGCTAAGCTGGTTTTATGTTAGAAGGGCATGACGCAAGAAATCTGCTCATGGTGGAACAGGAAACGTAGTGAGCAAGAAGAGAGCCTGAAAGAGAGGAGGTAGAGACAAGAACATATCGTCATAGATTGTGTCCCTACCTATCCACCTCCTCCAACTGAGCCCTACCTCCTAAAAGCACATTCAGCTCTGAGCATATCAATGGATTAAGCCCATTAATAAGATTAGCATCTCCAGATCTACTCACCTTCCAAAAACCCAAACTCTGAATACATGAGCCTTTTGGGGGACATTTTGGATCCCAAACATAACATTCTACCTTGGCCCCCAAAGGCTAATGTCTATCTCATGCAAAATGCATTCAGTTCATCCATAAGAGTTGTTAAAGTTTTGACAGTACCGGGGCTTCTCAAAAGTCCAAAGAATCTTCTGAGGTTCAGGGCAACTCTTAGCTGTGAGCCCAGTAATATTCAAAGAACAATCGATGTGCTCCCCAGATAAAATGGCACAAGATGAACCTTCCCATTTCAAAAAAGAAGGAATAGCAAAATCAGAAGAGTCAGTCCAAAGCAAGACCAAATCCCCACATGGCAAACATTAAATCCTGTAGTTCCATGATTGGCATCAGGGGCACTTGGTGGTAAGGTGAATTCCAGAGAGACTGAGCAGCTCTACCCTGATCTGCTACCCTGCTTTGCTATTTGCAGTTCATGTGGCCTCTCTTCAGGCTGGTTCTGATGCCTCCCTGCACTGTTCCTCATCAGAGCTTCCAAGTTCCCAGCTTCACTAACTTCCTGGGGTCTCCACTTCAACCTATACTTCCTGTTCACAGCCCCATGCATTGCCCTCTCCAGGGCCCCACAGGGATACTGACTCTCACACATGGGCTGGTCTCCCAGATCTTCCATTGAAATCTGTGTGGAAGCCTTGATGACACCATATCCCTGGCATTCTGCATGCCTGAAAATCCAGCATTACGTGGATGACAGCAAGGTCTGACATCAGCTGAAGAAGTAGGTAGGCTACCTTGCAGCACAGCTGCCACAGTCTCTTAGTGCCTACATGCCTGAACTTGGAGAGACCTCTTTACTAGATGCACTGAGTGAGCATAGCACTTTGGATTGTCGTGCATTTCAAAAGAGTTGACAATTTTCATTTGGAACTCACAAAATTCTACCATTGTTTGGGGCCTGGCCAATTCCTCATGCACCCTCAGGGTGCCTTTCCTACTGTCCAAGTACAAAGTACTTGGCTTCTTCATAATGGTACTAACCTTTTCAGGAAACATAACTTCTCTTGCTGTCATCCACGTAATGCTGGATTTTCAGGCATGCAGAATGCCAGGGATATGGTGTCATCAAGGCTTCCACACAGATTTCAATGGAAGATCTGGGAGACCAGCCCATGTGTGAGAGTCAGTATCCCTGTGGGGCCCTGGATAGGGCAATATACATACTTATTTTCTAGTCAAACTGCACTTTTCAAATCTTGCAACTCTGTTTTTACTGCCTGTTTCTAACTGCATATCTCACCAAAACCAGGCAGCAATACCCATGCCATGGTATGATCATTATGCTACCTAATGCATAATGTCACATCAATTAGCCAATCACCCTTAAACAGCTTCACATGAAATTTTAGTGTGGAAAAAATGTAGACAAACTCTAACGACCTCTAGTCCAGTTCACAGTAGAGCCCTTGTTTCCATCTGAAGCCTCTGAAATCTGTCTTTATTGTCCACATTCCCATTAGCATTCTAGTCTTCTGAACTCATACCAAAATTGTCCATCAAGCTCTGCTTATACCATGATCCATTTTCTTTAGCCACTTCTCCAAATTTGCTCAAATTCCTCCTGAAGCCCAGATCAAATGAATTCTGAACCACATAATCATCTACATTCAGTGCAACAAGCTACTTCTCAGTATTAATATTCTATATCAGTCACCATTTCACTGCTGGGACAAAATACCTGACATATGCAACGTCAAAGAGAAAAGGTTTAATTTGCTTCATAAAGTCAGAGGTTCCAGTATATGGGCAGCAGGTTTTAAGGCAGAAACAATATGGCAAAAGGGCATGATGTAGGAAATCTGCTCATCCTATCATCAACAGGAGTAAACAGGAGGAGAACATGAGAGGGAGGAAAGATTAGGGACAAGAACATATCCCTAGATTAGGTCCCTACTGACCTACCTCCTCCAATCAGGAACCACCTCCTAAGAACACATTTATCTACGAACTCATCAATGGATTGGTTAATTTCCCATGTTCTGATGACGTATCACAATTCACTGCTGAACAGAGGAGCTGTTTGGAAACACCCATCTCATATCCTGTGAAGGTCTTAGGCACATTCACAGGTGCCTAATGTGGCTTATCCACTGTTAATCTGTCAATTGTCAATTTACACTAGCAGATTTGAACTTTTACAAGAGGAATGAAATTTTCTATCAGTCCTGCAATAGTGTTTGTTTGTTTGTTTTGGTTTTGGTTTTTGGGTGGTTTTTTTTTTTTTTTTTTTTTTTTTGTAGTACAGGGGAGGGAGCCCAAGGTGTGCTGTGTTATATCCCCAGATTTTTTAAAATTGGAGACAGGTTGGCCTCAAACTTCTAGTTTTCTAGTCTCAGCCTAGAGAATAACTGGGAAGACAGGCACACTCCCAGTGCATGGCTCCCCTTGTATTGTGTGGGAATGGATATTATGTCTTAGAAGTTCTTCAACTGAGCCTTGTAAATAAAGACCAACTGATGAAGTGCTCATGAAAGCCAGTTAGGAAAGTAAGGGTTGATGGAATGAAGGTAAAAGTTGATAGGACTGTTGCTATATCTGAACACATTTCAAGTGGAGTGGGCTATGTCTCTTCCATATGATTGTATTAGGGAGATAGATACTTCATCTGACTGGATTGTGTTTCTGCTACTTGATATTGTAAAACAGAAGGCGCATAAATATGCCCTTTAATCACTATTCATTGGCCAAGCTATGTTCTCTAGGAAGATGGCTTGAGGCTACACCTTGTGGAATAGAAGCTAGAGTGCTGACAGAGACAGTTTCTGTTTAATCGTCCTTTAAAGAGTATGGATTGAGGCATGTGACCAAAGCCTGGGAGCTCTCTCACTAACAATCAATGGACTTTGAACTAGAGAATCTGCCAAAACAGTGCTTCTCAGGGTCTTACTTTTCTCTTTGCTGAGACATAAAGGAGGAAAGGTTTATTTAGCTCACAATTGTGGAGGTTTCAATCCATAACGGCTGGCTCCAAGACAAAGTGGCACATGGCACAAGGGCAAAATTTCATGGCTTCAGAAGACAGCAAAAGCAACAAGAAAGAGGGAGACAAGTCTCTTTCTGTCCCAAAATTGAATCCAGTCTCTGGGATTAGGGTTGTGCCAATCTAATCAGTGACTAACCCAACAATCCTATCCTTAATTCCAACACCTTTATTCCCAGCAGGGAACAACGAAGCATTCACACTCTAGATTCAGCCACCCCTAAAAAAGACACATGATAGCATGATGTTTTGGGGGGAGGCATCTAGACACAAATTATAATACCCTCCACACTCCCAGCTCTGGTTGAAGCTATCTTCATGACTGAAGGGCATAAAATAATCTAGAAACAAAATACTTTTGGAAATGTCAGAGGAACACTGCAGTGTGGATGTTACAGTTAGAATATGACCATCCCCCAAAAGCCACATATTAAAGGCTTGATTGGCAGCTTGTGATGCTATTGAAAGTTTGTGAAATCTTTTAAGTGAGATTCAATGGAAGAAACTTAGATCATTTGCATTAGAAAGATAAAGCTTGATTGCAAACTCCATTGGATTGGGACATATGTAGATTAATACAGAATGCTTTTGGGTGTATATGAGTGAGTCATGGGTTTGTGACTAGGGGCAAGATCTGGTTCCTGGACCAATCTCTAGTGCTTTTCCCTTAAACTCTCCTTCCCAGCTTCCATGAATTGAGCATCTATGCTCCGAAGTGTCCCTTTGCCATGATGCTTTTTCTTTGGAGGCAGCTGATGGTGGACTGAATCTGGTGACCTCTGAGCCAAATTAAACCTTTACTGCTCCAAATTGTGGATATCAGGTAATATACCTCAGTATTGGGAAAACTGACTGAAACAGAGGCCATGGTCTAGAAAAGAACATTCTATTCCTGACTCTTTCCCTTCTCTCATGCTCTGGTTCTAGAGTACTCTGGGGTGAGAAGATTTCCTCCTCAACTGGTCCCTAACCATAATCTGCCTCACTACAGGCCAAAAAGCGCTGGGGTCAAGTAACTCTGGACTAAAACCTCTAAAATCACAAGCTAAAACAAACTTTCATGCTGTTAGGTTATCTCAATTGTTTTTTCATAACGATGGACGATGGACTGACACAGAGGGCAGCAGAACTCAGAAAATTTCCATAATGAAAGGGGGATGGTTCATACAGAATCATGCTACCTGGGAAATGCAAGGTGGAGCTTCTCACAATCAGGAAGCGTGTTTTCCATGACTGATCTGGTACTGTGTGATGAGCTCCTGGATCTTTTGCCACCCTGACAAACAGCTGTCAACTGACCAGCAAAGAGCTGCTCAGTTTGTGAGTAGTATGTCCAAGGTCAACAATGGAAATACCCTCATACTGAAGGATGACATTCTAAGTGAAGATGGTAAAAATAAATCAGCTCAGTGGGCAAAACTGTGTTGTCTTTCTTAGTGATGAAAGAATTCAAAAGTGGTAAACAGCCCTGTCTGCATTTTTACTGATGCATAAGAGGAGATGGCTGGCCATATGCTCAGGAGGAAGAGTAATAGAAACTTGTCCTATTACAAGGATGCTTGCGCAGGACACAGCCATTCAGAAATTTGAAGAGTGCATTAAACTAGACTATATAAATATCCATCCTCAGAATCAGGGGGTGACTGGAATCCCCAGAAGATATCTCCTTCTGCTTACTTAACAAGTCCACCAGGGTCCGTGAAGTGAGATGATTGCTAACAAGAGGACAGAGTGTGCTGAATCTAGATTCGCTGTCCTGACATCCTCTCAGGTATGTGATGCCAGAAAGGACTGTGCCTTCTGCTAATATAATGACAGTGGCAATGGCTCTAGACTCCTGGTGTGAGGACACTGACCATGTGCAGCAAGTGAGAACAATGTCAGTGATTTTTTGGCAGAAATATGCATGCTCGCAGGAGTGGGCTTTGCTTTCTCATGAAGATTAAAGCTCTCAGAATGCTGTAGAGGAGCCAGAACAGCAGGCATTGTATGGCTTTGGACAGCTAAATGTCATTTATTTAGACCAAGGAACATACTGTACACTCCCATAATATCTAAGAATGGGCAGAGAGATATCCTTCAAAGAGTATTTCTTGACAAAGAAATATAAAGGGAAATCTATCTATCTACCTATCTTGTCATGCTCATGCACATGCACCCATTTTCCCTTCATCACAGACACTAGTCAGGTTTGCAGACTTTTCTTTTTTAAAAAATCCAGTTCTTGTCCACTCTGCATCTGAACGGGATAAAAAAAGCTATAATCCAGAAGACAGATGCCCTTTATTAGAAAGAGAAGAAGCTCTAAGAAGTTTATCAGGTCATAAACACTTCAGAACCACATGTTCTCCAGTAACATTCTAGTAATACTAACAACAGGTAACGTCTAACACTTGCTAGTACTTCCAGAACGCTAGGTAGCAGTCTAAGGTTCCACTGTCCAATTTAGCAGCTACAAGCTATGTGAAGCCATTTAGTCTTTAATTATGTGTGGTCATCAAAACTTCCTAGAATTTAAAAATATCATAAATGTATCTGAAATTATCATAAATGTATCTGAAATTATATGGAATCTTCATGCTTGATGCTAAAAGCAAATTAACCTATTTGGTATTAAAATTTTAAGAAACCAGCTAACAGCATTACAATCTAATAATGTTTTTATTGTTTTCCAATAAAATAAATACTTGCTACATGGTCTTCTCTGCAACTATAAATTTATTGTCCAGGATTAACAAGAAGTAAATTTATCAACCAGTTAGCTTTGTTTTCTCATTATCAATTATTATACAGTATTTAAGGGTAATAAAACTAGCTTAAGGTTTCAAATTTGAGAAATCTATGGCAAGTTGTAAAAAGTGCATTAATCAGGATACAATTTCAAATTTAATTTACACATAAGCTACAGAAAATTTATTCAACATGAGCATTAGTCCTTGGTTATTAACTCCCAATGTAAGTCCTGATAGTTTACAGTTTTTAACTAGTGGTGACTCTCCCCACTCTATGGAATGTGTGTTGCTATCTGATGTAATTGTGGTCATCATGGCAGAAAGGTGAAAAAATGGCATTTAGTGTATAGAATCCACAAGTGATGCTACTCACTCATCCTACAATACACCCAACAAAGAAAGACATACACCAAATGCTGATACTGCCAATGGCTAACTCTTAGAAAGTGGCACTTAATTTCATTTCATGGATATCCTTTAACTCCACTGTAATTCTCAAAACAGATTGTGCTAACTGAAAAATTCGATTTAAAAATTCAGTCTAACTGACATCATTACCAAAAGAATTGACTTTAAGAATCAAAATAATGGGCTGGGGATATAGTTCAGTGGCACAGAACTTCCCTGGCAAGTGCAAGGTTATGAGTCCAATTCTTGGTACCAATATATATATATATATATATATATATATATATATATATAAATGATAATTGCCAGGATGATTAAAGCACAAAATCAAATTAAAGTGATACAAATCAGAATTACAATTGGCTTCTTAACTGTAGAAACAAAGCATCCAAACAAATGTGGAATGAAAATAATCTGAAAAGGCAAACTTCTGCACTGAGTATGTACAGGCTTCTTATGATTTTCTAAATGATGTGGTATAACAATTCCACAGCATTTACATAGTATTAGTTATCATAAGCAACCTATAGACGATTTAAGCTATAGGGGAAGATGTGCATAGGGCATATGCAAATACTACACCATTTTACTACATACAAGGAACTTTATTTACTTATTTATTTATTTATTTGTTTATTGTACGAGGGATTGAACTCACAACCTCACGCTTGCCAGTCAGGTACTTACACCACTGAGCTAAACCCCAAGCTGTATAAGGAACTTAGCATCTCCATATATTTGGATGAAAGGGATTATGAAAGTACTATAAGCAAGTGTACACCAACAAGTGGAACATATGAAATGGAAAAATTCTTAGAAATGCAAACCCAGTGAGACTGGACCATGAAGAAACAAAAATCCTTAATAAACCATTAGTTAAAAAAATCACAGGGTGAAACAAACTAGAAATAGGAGGAAATTTCCTCAACTTAATAGTATTTATTTATGAAAAACCCCACAGCTATCAGACTCAACAGTGAAAGATTAAAAATTTTACATATAAGCTCCAGAGAAAGACAAAGACGCTTGCTCTGCTGTTTCTTGTTCAATACACAGTAATACTTAGAAGAGCTGTTAGAGTCATTAGATTAAAAAAAAGAAGTGTGGGGGCTAGGGATTTGGCTCAGTGGGATAAGCCCCTGCCTTGTAAGCACGTGGTCATGAGTTCAATCCCTGGTATGGACAAAAAAAAAAAAAAAAAGAAGTGAAAAAGAGAAAGTAAAATGTTCAAATTGTGAGGGGAACAAAAGAGGGGAAGGAGAAAAAGAGAAGTTAAAAAATGAGAAAAGAAGGAAAACATGGAAACAAAGCTTTTGTAAATGGGGAGGGAAAAAAGAGTCAAAGGGAGAGTAGAGGAATGGGAAAAAAACCCAGTTATATCATGTACAGGTACAATTCAGGCCTAAATAGTTTTTCAAGTACATTTTATTAAAAATTTTTAAATAGTTGCCAGTATAAAAGTACTATAATCATATATGGATGAGTATTTCTATGATACTGTGTAAAGGAAAGACATGTCATCAAGGACATAAATTTAGACACATAAAAATAGTGAACTCAGACACATTAAAATTATCCTTCTGCATATCAGAAGAGAGAGAGAGACTCCTGAGTTTTGTGATTACAAGCATACACCTCCATGGCCACCTACGCCCAAATAAGTTCTTTTAAAATATTTGCCATCTTCTTTCAAGGAACAAAAAGAAAGAGGCCTTGGTTGATGTCTTCTTTAGGTGCCTCTTCTGGGCACAGATATTCTGCAAAAAGATTAATGAATTGGTTTTGGTCATTCCATATGTATGTCTTTGTAAGTAGATCTTTTAGCTATGTAGAAATTTGGAATATGACGCCTGGAACGTTTTCCTTAGGAATCAGTTTGGTTCTGAGACTTAGTAATAAACTAATGTTTGTTTTTTTCTGCAGGTAGAAGAATAGAGAAAGGAGAAATGTTATTTTTTTTGTATTTTTACTGGTACCAGGGATCAAACTCACGGCCACAGGCTTGCAAAGCAGGCGCTTATGCCACTGAGCTAAATCCTCAGTCCCGAGAAATGTTAATTTCAATGATTTGAAAAATTATAACTAAAGCAATAAACAACTTGGACAATAAATTTTTACGAAGAGATAAGTGGGAGAGAACAGCTTCCAACGAAAGGCTTTTATATAGAACATATAACTTAGACAAATCAATGTTAAAAAAAAACAGCAAAAAAAGGCAAAATCTTCAATAATCATGTCACCAAAAAAATCTGCATAGTGATAATTGTAAAGAAAGAAATTCAGCACACTAGTCAATAGTTACATGCAAAAGTCAAAATAAGTTACCAAAAAATTACCATACAGTTGATAAATTAGACAATACCAAGATTTGATAATGACAGAGCATGAACAGAACTTTAATGTACTCATATTTCAAATACAATATTGAGTGAAAGAATCCAGATACCAAAAAACATTTTTATTTATGTGCATATCAAGATTAAGCAGAATGGGCCAGGGTTTAGCTCAGCCATGTAACTGCATGCTTGGCAAATGCAAGGTCATGAGTTCAATCCCCTATACCAAAAAAAAAAATACAATCTCAAGATTAAGCAGAACTAGTTTACATTATTAGAAATCCACAGGCCTATAGCAGCACACTTTGTAATCGCCAGATCTTGGAAACAACCTAAGTGTCCATCAACTGAGGAATGGATAAAAAAGTTGTGGTATTTGTATACAATGGAGTATTACTCAGCTATAAAGAAGGATCACATTGAGATATTTGTAAATAAATGGATGCAGCTTGAGACCATACTCATAAGTGAAATAAATCAAACTCACATGTATGAATACCAAATAGTTTCCCTATTGAAAGAAATGATTCAAATATATACAAGTTTGTGGTAATCATGATTCCCCATTATATGGCTTTGAAGCCTTATAAAGTTTTCACTCATTAATTGGAATGGCTTTATATGGGCTGTTTGATATTATTGCCTGTGATGATATGAACAGGTATTTTGAAGAAAACAAGACATCATAATAGCTAGTGCTGATTTAATATCATTTTGTTTTGAAGTCCCACCAAACTGTTATTCTTTTGTCTCCATTGGTTTTATCATGTTGTATCTTACTGGATTTTATTATATGTGATATTATAAACAAAAATTTTTATAGGCAAAGAGATAATATAGAAACCATTGTTGGTTTTCCGTTAGCTGGTTCTAAATACCCTGTGATACTTTCATCCTCTTGAATGGTTTCACGCTGCCTTGATATGTTTGAAGCCATAGCATACAAAGTTATACTCAAATATTTCAAGGAAAGAGACACTATGGTAACTACTATTAAGTCGGATTATTTTTTTAATTAAGGGAAAAAATAAAAAAAAATTGCAGGATATATTATAGTAACTTTCTTGATTTCCTATTAACTTGATTTAAAGCCCTGTATTGCTCCCACCATCTTGTTTTGACTGATTTTACTCTGTTCTGTTTTGTTTGATAGTATCAAGTTTGAGGGTACAGGCAACTACTTTGAAGACAATAAGATTCACTATGACACCCATTCTGGTTTGACTATTATCTTCTTTTGAAGTCCTGTAATGTCTCCAAGGTTTAGGTTTTATTGGTCTTGTTCTGTACTGTTTTGTTCAATTTTATTATACCTAATGATATAGGCAATTCTTTTTAAGGTAGCAAGAGGCATTATGGTAACCATTGTTGATTACCTTGTATTCTGTTTTTACATCATATGCTATGTCCATCCTTTGTTTTGACTGACTGCTTTGTTTTGTCATATTTTGTTTTATTCTCTTCCAAAAAAAGGTAATAAGAACTATGGGAGTAATAAAACCCAAATTGTGTAAATGTTGTTGTAAAAAAGAGAGGGAACAAAAGTGCTCTAAAGGATACAACTGCAAGTGTGTTTAGGTGTGTTAAGATAGATGACCATATTACTAAGTTTTTGTTGGATCATTGAACACAACTGTTTGCAGTCTCACTGTTTGAATATCCACTTTGTATGCTTTAATCCTGTAACTTGAACAACTATTTCTAAGATGACAATATGTAATCTATTAACTAGTGATTTCTTATTTTTTTGAAATTCTGTATTACTTGTACCCTTATACTGTTTTGGTTTTTTTCCTTTAAATAAAAAAAAGAAATCCATAGGCCACAAAAATATGAAGAAAATAAACACATGTTAATCATATAGATCAAAACATGTTCATCATATAGATCAATTACCAGTATGTATACTTGGTAGTTACCTATTAAATTGGACAGGTATACTTTATACATTTTCCCACATATATATTTCACAATCAAGATGACAAGAACAAATATGTGTAACATTAACAGCTCCTTGGCCTCTAAAAGGCCATCATCATGTTCATTATGCTCAGGGGGCCCAGGTGATAAACATCTTGAGTGGAATGTCCAATCTATCTTGTCCCTGTCTTGGTACTTCAAATCACTCAATTTTAGGGTTTTCATTTTGTCATATCGACAAAGTATTCTACAAGCAGAACAAGTGTCCTCCTGGCAGAAAGTCAGGTTAAGGCTGATACTGTCTGGCGTGGCCTCTGGATGTGGTTTTATTTGTTTTATGATTTCATAAAAACCCTAAGTCAGACTTGACTTGAAGCCATGGAAGTACAGAGAATCTTATTACTTATCTCTTTAATGTGCAATCTGTTCTAAGGTTTCCCTCCCTGTGAATCTAATCTCAGTGATTCAAAAGTAACTCTACAGAGTAGCTGATACTGGGGCACTTCATCCCTCTAGGAATCAAAGAAAGATAATTAGACATGGGTGGAGAGCATCTTAGAACTTACTATTGATGTATATCACTCCATGGTACACATAAAAATGGGGATTTGTTTTTCAGTAGGATAAGTATTTTAGTAAAGTAAGAAGATGAAATAAGAAAAATAAAATAAAGAAAAAAACAAGATACTGGAGCATGTGCTCAGCAATGTTTATTGAGAGATAAATGAAGACTGTTAAATAATATATGACTGCTTATATTTTAGGATAATGAAGCTAGCATGCACATGGTTACATAGTAGTGTAGAGACTGTGACAGGTCACGTCTAAAAAGTGAATTTACAACATATTTTTCAAAAAATTAAGAAATCACTTTTTGCTGCACATTTTTACAAATCTCACTAATGTTTGGCTTCACAGAAGACAGCTATATGTGTTGCATTGGCTAAAATAGATTAAAAAGTCTGGCCTAACATAAACATGTAACTTAAAAATTAAGCTGTATTGTAATAGCCTTTATAGGTGATTATGGTTATTCTGTTTTGGTACTGTATCAAAACACATATGGTGTTTTTTAAAAGCCTATTTTGGGGTTGGGGATTTAGCTCAGTGGCATAAGCACCTACCTAGAAAGTATAAGGTCATGAGTTCAATCCCCGATACAAAATTAATAAGAAGAAGAATATCTGCTATTTGAAATTTTAAGGGACATTTTCTGTTGTAAAAATTCATTAATTCTGGGGGACTAGGGATTTAGCTTAGTGGCATAAGCGCCTGCCTTGCAAGTGTGGTCGTGAGTTCAATCCTCAGTACCAATAAAAAAAAAGAAAAAGACAAACCCCCCTCCACACACACAAATTTATTAATTCTGATTGCAATTTAAATGCATATTTTGTTATATGTGACTTTGTGGTATTATTCATCAATCATTGCAAAAATGTTGATTTAACTGAGTTATATAGATCTTACAAATATTAATGCATTTCATTAATCTGTGTCAAACAATCACATTTATTAATATCACCTTCAATCTTTCAATCCTTCAGAATTGGTGGCAGAGACAAGCTATTTTAATTTGAGATTTTTGCATGTAAATTCAAATTTTGTTAGTGGCAACCAATTTTATGTTATTTTGCTAAGGATGAACGATACTTCATTTGTTTTCAAGAAAACATCTGCCAAATACCAGGTTTGAATGAACTTGCCATACCTATTCATAATCCCCATGAGTAAAACTGATGTTGCACAGAAAAAGCAGCTGTCTGCAGTTCAGGTTAGACTCCAACTTTCTCACAAGTGCTTTTCCTGCATATTACTACAGTAATTCAGTTTGTACAAGGGCTTTGTGCTTACTTTCCATTTTGTTACACAGAGAATTTAAAAGGTGATACTGAAAAGCTCTGGGATCCACAGACCACATTTGTGAGCCACAGTCCTGAACATACAACTTCACAAAAGGAATAACATAATGATACACAAGCACACATTCCATTCATCTTCTGAGAGATTTCATCACACAGTTCTGGAAAATTTCACTGTACACTCATGGGAGAATATGAGTTAAAAAGACAATTTGATATTGTTATTGTTGTACCCCCCAAAAAACAAGGCCGCAGGATGTAAAAATGAGGCAAGATGTCTTTTTAAAAGAGCACTTTTATTTAAGCTGGCACCAGCAGCACAGTGCAGATGGAGTTTGCAAAGCTGTGCAACTGCTTAGAATTTTGACAGATTTTTATAGTTCATTACCATTAGCTCATTGACCATTAAGTACATTGCGATGAGAAACAGGAACAAGGAAGACCTTTGTTTCCCTTTGCTTGAGGTCAGAAGTATTTCGCAGTTGGTGGTTAGCCCTTTCTTTTCTTGGTCTGCTAGTTCCAGGAACATTTGTTTCTCACAAGGGGAACAAAGGTTGACACAGCAAACAAGTTACTAAGGCGATGACATGTACAGAACAGTATAGCGACATGTCAGTTAGTCTATAACTATGTGGTCAGTGCTCTGGGTACATGGTTACTAGGGCAAGAAGCATAGCACAGAATGACAAAGCTCTTTTTGCTAATAACAATCTTTTTAACTTTGCATTTTAGCTTTTTTTTTTAGCAAATAGTTATGAAATAAATTTCAACATCATGGGCTCTTGCAATATTTTCTAGGGTAACTTCTTGTCTTCTGAAGTAAGAAATAGGTGAGGCTCTGTAAATATGTCAGATGCTCTGAGGTGGGAATAATGTAGCCCTGGGATGAAGGAGCAACATAAACACTTTTACATATGCTTTATTTGTAACATCTAGGGCAATGGAAATTACAGCAGAAAAATTCTTCTGTAGTACAGATATCATTGAAAAGTTGAAAGTTTAATTTTTTAAAATAATAGATAAAAGACATATTGTTTTAGTCTCTTTCTGAAGCAGTTTTGGCAGTCCTCTCTGATGAGTATCCTCAGTTTCACTGCTGTGGGTTTCTCTATGCCCTGTGTGAATTCAAACATTTAACTTTCAGAGTCATTTTGACTTTGAGGAAGAATCAGAATTTGTACAGTGCCAGATTCGGTGAATACAGTAGATGAGGATAAACTGTAATTCCTTTGTTTGTTTGTTTTAAAGAAGACAAAACCAAGGAAGATAATAAAACCAATCAAAAATAAACCAGTATAAATGATACAGGACTTCAAAATCTTACAAAATCAATAATAGTTACCATAATGCCTTTTGATGTCTTCAAAATAGCTGTAGATGCTTTTGAACATAGTATAAACTGAACACAACAGAACAGAATAGAAACAATAAAGCCAAAATATTGAATTGCAATAAAGGACTTCAAAACAAGCCACTAGTGAATCCAAAATGGCTACCACAATATGTCTTGTTATCTTTCAAATAGCTGCTCCAGCCATCATATTTAACATAATCAAAGAAAATAAAAGAGAATAAAACCCAACTCCACAAAACAATGAAAATGATATGGTTTCCCAGGCGGGATCACTTCCTGGTGAGGCTGAATCTCTCCCACCCTTTCTCAGAGAGTCAGTCCAGGAATGGTACTGACTCACTGGCAAAGGTTTGGGTGTGGCTATCCTCACTCTGGTGGTAGCCCACACATAGTGTTGCTTTCCAGGTGAGGATCACCTTCTTTCTGGTGAGGTCCCTGTGTTACAGGCAGCTGAGCTCATTAGAAATATTATAGGCAGTCAGACAGGCATAGGCCCTCGAAGGAGCCCACATAGAAGACCAGATGTCTGGTGACCTTGGAGGAGACACACACCTCTTGCTTGGGCCCGATTTTGGGACAGAAGGCAAAACAAATGCAACTACACCCTTAAATATAATCCTTAGGGATTAAATCTGGATCACCTTGAGAAACCAGGAGTCACCATCCCATGCCCCTATAGGAAGAGTCACTGATCCCATAAACAATTCTCGCTTGACTCACTTCCCCATTTATCCCTGATTTGAGGTAATTTTACCTAAACAATTAAACTTATTGATTGACAATACCTCTGTCCCACCTCATGCCCATTTACCTCATGAGTTCCCAGTTTTTCCCAACTTTAGTCCTGCCTCACCTCATGATTTTACTCTATAAAAATCCCTAAGAAAGACAGAGTCCCTGGCAACCTACTCGGGACTTCTTCTGTCTCCTTCTCAGACAGAAGCTTTCTTTCTCTCAATAAATATTTCTGATCTTAATCTCCATTGTTCCTAAAATTCATTCTTCGATTTATGAGAATACAAACTTGTTCCGAACGTATAGAAGGTTGGGAATTTCGTTCCCCTATATCTCCTGGTTCTCTCGCCCTGCAGTCTGCAAATGGAAAAGACTCACAGAGAGAGGCTTGGGTGTGGCTGTCACCACTCTGGCAGCAGCCAACACATGGTGCTGCTTTCTGTTGTAACCTCCCCAAAAAACAAGGCCCCATGAGATGAAAAATGGGGCAAGACCTCCAATATGAAAAATTGGGTAAGACTACACCTTTTTAAAAGAAGCACTTCTATTTTAGCTGGTCCAGTGACACAGTGCAGATGGAATTGGCAAAGCCATGCAACTGAGTTAGAATTTTGACTGATTTTTATAGTTCATTTATGATTAGCTCATTGATCATTAAGTACATAGTGATGAGAAACAGAAATAAAGTGGGCCTTTGTTCCCCTTTGCTTGAGGTCAGAGACATTTCACAGAAGGTGGTTAGCCAATTCATAGCTCTTGGTCTGCCAATTCCAAGAACGTTTGTCTTTCATAAAGGGAACAATGGTGGACACAGCATCATTTGTCTCTTACAAGGGGAACAAAAGTTGACACAGCAAACAGGTTACTAAGGTGATGATGCATACAGAAAAGTATGGCAATGCCTCAATTAATTTATAACTAATTTATAACAATGTGGTCGGTGCTCCAGGTACATGGTTACTAGGGTAATAAGCCTAGAGCATGACAATTTCCAGGTAGAGATCACCTCCTGGTGAGGCCCCTGGTTCTCTCCCCTCCCACCCATCTCTCCCTACCCCACCCCAACCTCCACCCCAAAGTCTGCAAATAGTTTAAACTGTAAGTCCTCAACCTGTCATTCTATTGGGTGATATTCAGCAGCAGCATCCACCGTGTTTTTGAAAACATTTCATAAACACATGAAAGACCTTCAAAATTGCTTCAGAAAGTGGCAAAAATAATGGGATAAGTATGCTCAATGTGAAGGGGAGTCTTTTGATGGAAGATTAATGATATTGTGTCTTATTGTAATTAATTTCTAAAGATTCACTATACTCCAAAAGCAGGGCTCCATTCCCACCTCTAAGAACCCTCTCCCCTTTTCTTGGCAGTATTTCTTCTCTCTGCTCAAACAATATGATTTTTAAGGGAACTGCAACTGTCCCATTGATGATAGGCATGCATGAGCACAAGGACCCAGTTTGAGCACCTGGTGTTTGTTCCCTGGATTTTAAAAATTGAAACAGGGAAAGGTTCAATCTCAAGTAAAATGTGATGAGCCAGTTTGGGTGAGGTATAGACAAGAATGGACTTTTTTTTAAAGGAAATATCTGCAGACCTGAATGGGGTTTAGGTTGAAGTTAAATGAAGGATAAATGGACAGGGAGATGAGTAGATAGATAGATAGATAGATAGATAGATAGATAGATAGATTTTCTACTCCTGTTTGACAAGCTATTGCTCTGTGGAGGGCCTGAGCTTTAGTTGGTAAATAATATTTACAGTATGATAGGAAGGAAATTATACAGTTTATTAGTTTTTCTAAACACTTTGATTTCCAAAGTCTGGCATTTAATTCATTAACACTTAATTACTGAATTTGTTCAGTAATTTCAATTTTCATTTTTTATTATTTATTCCTTTTATCTGACATATTTATGTTTATTTTTCTTTCACTTCTACAACCTAAGACAATATACACATTAAAAGAATTGAAAATATGTGATTGGAGCCAACTGGAGCATGGACCAGGGAGAACCTGGAAGGTAGCTAAGCCCTTTCTCCCCCACCCCCACCCCACCTGTGAGCCAGCCTAAATCCAGTAGTCTGAGCAACTATTTAGAGGACAATAATCTGCAATAGAGAAACTATTATAGATTTCCTATTGTCTTATCACTGTTTCATTTTATTGTTGTTTTGGTCCCTTTAAAATACACAAATTTTTAAAAATTTATTTTGACACCATAAAAAAAGAAAATATGTAGTTAAGAATAGTTGTTTTCAGTGATGTGATCTTGAATGAATGATATACAATATGATGTGAATTTTCTTTTTTTTTGGTCTTTTTCTTTTTTATCAGTACTGGGGATCGAACTCACGACTCCCTGCTTGCAAGGCAGGTGCTTATACCACTGAGCTAAAACCCCAGCCCCAATATGAATTTTCTTCATGATCTAATTTACTGAATTATCTCACAGTATAATTTACATTTCTTTGTGCATCCAAGCAAATGACTTTTCAACCAAATGCTTTCTGTTTTTAAATTTAGATGTTTGTTATCAATACCAAATATTATTTGTGACATCCTACAGTATGTATATTACAGATACAATTTCAAATTTTGTCATTGTTGGGTCCATGATTTGGCTAAAAATACGGGTATTTCTTGAATTCTTTAAATGTCTCTATCTAATAGGATGTGGAGTTTAAACTAAAAACGTTTATGATGCTTTAAAATTCTTTGTTATACTCTTTTGTTTTACCCCCAACACTTATAAGTTGCTTTGTGAGATAATGCCCACAATTCAAATTTCTCTTACTTCCCATGAATATGGAGAAATTATGGTTACCCTTTTTTATACTAATTTCATGTGTAAACCTTACAGTATGACAAGGGGCACAGACAGTTGATCAAACATTATTTCTGAAAAAAAAAACATTATTTCTGGGTACATCTGTGAGGGAGGCTTCTGGGTAAGATTAGCATTAAACAGATAAACTAAGTAAAACAGATTGCCTTTTTAAATGTGGGAACTGGGCATCTCTGAATCTTTAGAAAGCCCGAATAGAAAAAGGTAGAAGATGTTGTAACCTAACCAAAGCACCGCCATCCTGTTCTGTAAACATTGTTACCCTGACCTTCATTCCAACTTCTGCTTCCCATGAACTTCCTGACTCTGAGAACAGCAACTTGTTAATATCCTGTAAAGCTAAGAAACTTGTTTCCAAGGCAAATCAGGAGACAAAAAACCTTCTTTCCTCTCAGCCCCTCCCTTTGCTTTGTGGTTTTTCCCTTTATAAACCTCCCAGGGACCTAACCTAGTTGCACAGCTCTACAATTCCAACACGACTGTGCCATTGGGTACCAGCTTAAATAAAGTGCTTCTTTTATTTTGGATAATGCCTCATTTTGAGTTACAACAGAAGAAAGGAAAATTCTATTTTCTTTCTCCCTCCCTCTTTCTCTCTCTCCTCTTCCCTTCTCTTGTCTTGTCTTGTCTTGTCTTGTCTGTCTGTCTGTCTCTCTCTCTCTGTATCATGGCTTTCCTGATATATATAAGCGTAATTTTAATGTGTCTAAGTTTACCATGTGTCTAAAGTTCCGCCCTTGATATCATGCCTAAGAAGTCTTTCCTTTACACAATATCATGGAAATACTCATTCATATAAGATTTTAGAACTTTTATGCTTTCATCTTTTCAATGAAATCTTAAATTTACATGGATCTCTAATATAATGTTGCAAGTAAGGATGTACCTTTCTTCCTCGCTGAAAAGCTAACCAGTTATCTTACCAGTTCTGAAAAATTAATCTTTTCCAAATCTATTTGTAATGTCACCATAACCATACATTAATATGTTATGCAACAGAAAATAATTCACTCAAGATTTTAAAAACCAAATGCATGAAGAAGTATAGTTGTACCAAAGTAAATTTCTATTATTCAGTTTGCAAAACAAGCCATTGAATAAGGTTTGTTACATTCACAGTTCTGGAGATGGTGTGACCTGCCAGTTATGTAAAGGAGCAATGATTCAACTTATGAGTTGAATAAAAATTCTGAGAAGAAATTGTATAATATGAGCAATCAGTATTAGGATTAGAGGGAGAGGCAGAAATAGAGAGCAATCAGGGTCTTATTAAGAATATAAAAGTAGGGGCTAGGGGTTTAGCTCAGCAGCGTAAGCGCCTGCTTGGCGCAGAACGTGAAGTCTTAAGTTTGGTCCCCGGTACCAAAAAAAAAAAAAACAAAAACAAAAACAAAAAAAAAAAACAAAAGAGAACATCCTAACTGGGATCTTTTCACATTATAGTGGTATAAAAGGACCTTGATTCAATTGGGGCAGACCAGAACTTAGGAATCTCTAAGGACCTTGATTCAATTGGTCAGACACCTGGGCTGAACAGAAAATCTTTGTGAAGGTGAGCAAGGTCTGACCAGAACTTAGGAGTCTCTAATTTCCAGAGCAGTTATTTTCTAACTTTTTTCTTATAGGTATTATTTATTTATCTAATTCTGTACATAGTAATTGTTTTCCCTATATGTCTATTAATTTCATGTTCATTGATCAAATCAAGAAGCCTCTTTGTTAAGATAGGATGGAAAGGAGAGCATAATGATAAGGGACTAAAGCAAATGCATTTCTTTAAAAAGTAGGACAAGATGATTTTGGTGAAGATAAGTGGTGCTGAAAATACAATCTTGGGAAATCAACAAATGAAAAGCTATTGGCACTGAAAAGGATGCACCAGGCTTTGTGTGGTGAGGGTGGCTTTCTTGAAAGGTTGAGAAATGTCTCCATGTCTGCCTCAACCCTTTGGCTTTGCCCACAACACGGTACACAGTGTATGGCCTGAACTTTTTCTCAGTAATTTTTCTTTTGTGTGAGATTTATTGTATCAGTCTTCATTGAATAAATCCTGGAAAACACGATGAATCAAATACATATAACTCATGTACATATATATCATATTTCTCCAAAATTTCCCATTCAAAAAGATGCTAAATTTAAAACACGTTATACCCCTTTTATATTTAATAATAATGGTGCTTCAATATAATTTTGGTCAGTCATAGATGAAAGTATATAATGACCTCTAAGGTACTCATAAAAAAGCAAAAATCAGGTAGACATAGTGGTTCACATCTATAATCCCAGCAATCAAGTGACTGAGGCAGGAAGATCCCAGGGAGTTCCAGACCAGCTTAAACTACGTAGTGGGAATCCATTTAAAAACAACAAAAACAAAAGCAAAGATAGGTGATGTCAACCCACAAAAGTGAAATTGTGTGCATCCATTTCAGGTTGGAACCCAGGAAGTAGCTGTGTCTGAAATCAAGCTTGGTTGGGTCAATGGGCATCAACTAAGATGCTTAGCAGAAATGTTAATTGTCATGAATGAAAATAATAGCGCTTGGTGCACAAACCAAGAGGAATTGCCATTTGAACAAAAACATCAAGAAAGATACATTTTTTGGGTCCATTTTACAAGGTCTTCTCATTTCCCCTCTGACAGAGAGGTAAAGGGGGGAAATATGGGCTTTTCTTAGGAGAATACCCAGCCTTCTTGTGCTCTCATGGCGTATTGTAGTCAGGGGATGATCCTGGGGTGCTCACCTTCACAAAGATTCTCTGTTCAGCCCAGGTGTCTGACCAGAATCCTGAATCTCCTAGGCCACTGTGCACTCTGTGCGCTGAATTTTTACAAATTCAGTTTTGGCAAGGGTGCTGCTAAGTTGGCTCAGAGAGAGCCCCTGGTCCCAATGTGGATCTAATCAGGTTCCTCCTGCCCCACATTTCCCAGGTGAGGTCTAATCACCCTGACCTGTCTTAAGGAAGAATCCTGGTAATTTTGGCAACCTAATCAGAACTGTCTTCACTCCATAAATCCCTTCTTAGTGATTTCTCACCCACTAGCCCCTACTGGGCTATGAATCCTCACCTCCCTACACTATCTTCACAGTTGGTCCCAAAATTGAGGTCTCTTTTCCCCTAATGCAATAGTCCTGAATACAATCAGTATTTTGTCACCTAACTACCATCCAGCTCTGGTTCTCCTTGACCAGTTTATATTTTTTTCTTGTTATTGTTTCAGTTTCTCAAGCAAGTTTTAATTAGCTAAAGTTTCTGAAATGGGAATTTAAGGTACTACATATCCCTTAGTCTACAAGGGTGGCACAATCATGAAATTTTCTGATGAGGTAGACTGAGGATAAGACTGTGCTCACATTATGTACCATTTACCTTTGCAGGGCTGCTCCACTGAACCTTCAGCATCATCTTGTTTAATGCAAAAGAGGTGAGATTGATGCTAAACTTACTTTTCCTAGTGAGTTCATTCAGATGAACCAATGACTCAGGAGAACACTGCCATAAGATTTGACCTGGAGAGTCTGGGACATGCATGTCTCATTGTAGCTGCCAATGACAGTCAGATCATCCTGGAAGAATAATAAAGGGCTGTTTTTGTGTTTTTGGTTTTGATTTGGATTAGAAAACCATGTGAGTTTCTAGTTTGTGTTTTATTTCCCCTTTCTTTGCTTCCTGTGAAGAGTGATTTAAGGGCAGAAGAACATAGTCTAAAGAGAAAGGGGCTAAATTAAATAAGATCTAGCCTAAAACTAAGGCTATATTGATAAAATTATTGTCTTACAAGTCATGTCTCAGGACTGAAATTTTTTGTACCTCCTCAAATCACAACTAGAACAAAAATAGCCCTTTTAATGGATAGCATTTATATTAGCTATGGTCATTTAGACTGTTTTGACTCAAAATGTGCTCACATTTTCAAAGTCACACCTTGCTAGATCCGTGAATAGAAGTCTTCCCATCACAGAAGACAATGGCAAGGAAAATCCCATCTCTTTATCTTTTCTTTCTCCAAAGTTCAGAGGATATATGCCATTCATTCTCTCAAGCCATGTGTGTATTTATGGGATAAAGTGTGATCACTTGGCTCCTCTGAAGCTGAGTAAGGCATGTGTCTGAAAAATTGAGGAGCTACTAAGTGAGAAGTTTAATTGGCACAGATGTTCATATTATGCAAACAACGCACTTTTGTAAAGACCACATGGAGTGTAGTGCTGGAAGCAAGGGAAAACTAAATGACCCCTCTAGTTTCACTTGCTTTTAGTTGACTTTGAAAACCACTAATTTTGGAGGCTACACAACTGAGCAGTCTGTACTTTGGGTCATAATTCTATACATTGATATGTTAACCATTTAAGAAACATTTTTATAAAATTGGCAATAGAACATTAACTGGGCCTAAACGTACCTAATCTCTCTCCTTCCTCTTCAAGACTGAAGACTGAGTAACTAAGTTGTTTCCAAGACTTACAGAGCATCATGATCTTCCTGGTGGGAAATTTCCAGGGCATTTTACTGCCTTCTCAGAAGAATAAATTCATGATAACTGTACTCCTTTTGATGGTCTGCCTTTAGTCGCATAAGGCAAACTGAGTGAAACCCTCTCCCTGTATTTGCTGTTCACCAGATCTGCTCCATTAGAAACCCAAAGTGACAATTTTGGGGTGGCACCTTCCAATCTCTTACTGTCATACTTTGGAGCAACATGTCCTAAGTCCAGCACTTCCAAATTTGTCCATTATTTCCCCAGTACACTTCTGATTTCATACCATACACCTGCACTCACCTCTGCCTGCTGTCATATGGATGTCAAGACCTTTGTACGTCATATATCTCCTTGGGACCAGGTCTTTGAGACACACCTGGACAGCTAAACCAGGCAGAAGGAGCCTCAGCATCAAAGGCTGAGTGTGCCTTCTCAGGAGGAGTCCCAGCAGGTTGTTACCAGAGGCACATCACCCACTCCCTTATATCCCAACCCTGGACACACAGGGCAGCCCTGCTCTTTTCATCTTCCAAGCTACTGCTGATGGATAATGAAACTTTCACCCAAAAGGTCTGCATCTGTATTTATGATGTTCAGTTTTCAGGACAGATGTAACAGGAATTTTTCTATGTGCTCCTTTTCTCCAGAGCATTTTACTGACTCAGCATGAGCATCTTCCTTGCAAGCCTGTGGTCATGAGTTTGATCCCTGACACCAAAAAAAAAAAAAAGAGGCTTAATCAACTGAGGAATAGTTAAAAATGACATGGTATTTTTATACAATGTAGTACCATTATTAAGATAAATTTGAAGTTTTTATAGGTAAATGGATGCACTTTGAGATCATACTCATAAGTGAAATAAATCATGTGTAAATATCCTATTGTTTCCTTAGTGTAAGAAACTAAAAGATTCAAAATCTATAATAGATACTGTGAAAGGGAAAGAAATTTTTCAAAAGGAAACAAAAACTAGGAATGGGGGGAAAAGAGGAAGGAACGGAAATATTATATGTGTATATATACATACACAAGATAACTAAAAATAGTTATACTACTAATTTCTTTTAGTTCAATGAAAAAATGATTTGTGCTTATACTGTTTGATCAGTTTTGCATACCTATATCTTGTAATCTGAGCAACTACTTTGAAGATAGCAATATACATTAACAATATATATTAATCATTGTTAATTTTCTATTATATTGCTTTATTTATTTATTTATTTATTTATTTATTTTTGGTGCCAGAGATCATACTCATGACTATGTGCTTGCAAGGCAGGCACTTATGCCACTGAGCTAAATCCCCAGCCCTCTATTATCTTCTTATGAAATTCTATATCATTGGTGTTTTTTTTCCTTTAAAAAATGGGGCTTAGGTTTAAGTAAATTTGGCGAACATAAAGCTAAACAAAATCCATCATAGCATTTAGCCTTGGGACTCCTCAGAGTGGCACATATGCCAATGTGAAATATGGAGTTGCTAGAGTTCATTATGTAATAATGTATTCACTGATTATAAGTCTGATTTGGCCACCAGAAATGTCTGATATTGAGCTTCAAGGTTGGAGCTGGAGACAGAGCCTAGGGTTAAAGTGCTGGCATACTATGCATGAGTCCCTGGGTTCAGTCTTCAGAAACACACACACGTGCACACACACACACTACGGGATCAAGGTTACTTTGGTGTCACTTTATAAAGATCACATTTTGGGAAATGCTGTCTTATCCACACATGAGAGTGCACAGTAGCCTGGGAAGTTCAGCTGACTCCAAGGCATGTTGGCGTGGCAGAGGTACACCACAGAGGAGAAACAGTCCATGGCAAAGCAGGGCAGGCAGAAGTAAGCTAGCAGTGAAGTATCAAGCAGCAAGCAATAACAACAGCCCTCTTTCTGTCCTTTATATTCTATCTACTCACATTTAGGGTTGGGCACCCTTAATCCTAGCATTGTGCCATGAATCAATTCCACCATGATTTTTTTTTTTTTTTTTTTTGTACTGGGAATCGAACTCATGACTTTGCACTTGCCAGGCAGGCGCTTATGCCACTGAGCTAAACTCCTGGCCCCACCATCATATTTTTAATCCTGAGCATCACACACTCTAGCCCCACTCATCACCGGATGAAGCCTTCAGGGACATCTAGATATAAGCTATAACATCACTCAAACATAAAACATCAACGTGATACATTTTCTTCATCTATTTGCAAGGTTTTCTTATTCCCTTTCCACTGACAGAGAAGTAAAGGGGGGAAATGTGGGCTTCTCAGGAGAAGAATGCCCCAGTCTTCTTGTGCTCTATTGCCTGTTGTATTTTGGAGACGATCCTAAAGTGCTCACCTGGACAAAGATTCTCTGCTCAGTCCAGGTGTCCGATCAGAGTCCTGAACCTCCCAGGCTACTGTGCACTCTCTTGTAAAATCCAGTTTTGGCAAGAGTGTTGCTAAGTCAGCTCAGAGAGAATCCTCCTGTCCCACATTCCCCTGATGATCACCCTGACCTGTCTCAAGGATGCATCCCAATAATCTTGGCAACCTAATCAGAACTGTTTTCACTCCAGAAATTCCCTCTTCATAATTTTCCACCCACCAATCCCTACAGTGCTGCGTGGCTATAAATCCCCACCTGCCCACATTATATTTAGTGTTGGTCCCAAGTGTAGAATGAGGTCTCTGTTCCCCTATTGCAATAGTCCTGAATACAATAACTTTTTGTCATTTAACCACCATCCAGCTCTGGTTCTCTTTGACAAACTTATTTTTTTTGTTATTGTTTTAATTTGTCTAACAATTTTAATTAGCTGGAAGTTCTGAAATGTCAGTTTCAGCTCCCTGGGCTGCCACAGAGGACTTTTTATGGTTCACATTCCCTAGTCATCCTAGATCCCTGCAATAGCACTTGACTACTAAATTACATGGGCTGACCTTAAACTTGGAATCTTCCTGTCTGGGTCTCTCAAGAAGCTAGTATTACAGGTATGCACCATTATACCTACCTCTACTCTAACATTTATAGGAATGAATATTGCATCTGGCTGAGAACTTTCCCTACCTTGTGTTATGAAACCAAAAGCTATTGATAAAGTCCTAATAAAGGTCACAGTTAGGAAAGCAAGAGTTGATGGAATGAAGCAGAAGTTCATAAGATCATTGGCATATTTGAACACCTTTCACATGAAGTGGTTGGGTCTCTTTCACCTTGATGGTATTAGCAGAATAGATGTTGCATATGACTGGATTATGTTTTCCCTACCTAGTATTATAAAGCAGAAGGCACATAAAAATGCCCTTTTATTACTATTAATTGGATCTGCTAAATGGGAAGCAGAAAAATTGTTTGAGGTCACACAGTGTAGACCAGAAGCTCACATTTTTGGTGGAGACAAACTCTCTGCTTGGTAGCTGTTGTACCCCAAAAACAAGCCCTGTGATGCTGTCTGTTGTCAAGAAGGGGGCAAGACATCTTTTAAAAAGAATGCTTGTATTTGTATCCCAGCTTGTATTTAAGCTAGTACCAGCAGCACAGTGCAGATGGAGTTTGCAAAACTGTGCAACTGGGTTAGAATTTTGACAGATTTTTATAGCTCATTTACGATTAGCTCATTGACCATTAAGTACATAGCGATGGGAAACAAACAAAGTGGGCCTTTGTTCTCCTTTGCTTGAGGTTAGAGGTATTTCACAGTGAGCGGTTAGCCAATTCATAGGCCTTGGTCTGCCAGTTCCAGGAACATTTGTCTCTCACAAAGGGAACAAAGTTGACACAGCAAACAGATTACTTCAGATGATGCAAACAGAACAGCAGAATCACATGGTCAGTTAATCTATAACTATGTAGTTGGTGCTTCAATTAGGTGGTTACTAGGGTAATAAGCACAACACAGAATGACAATTCTGCTAATAACTATCTTTTCAACTTTTTAACTTTTAATTTTAGTTTTTTAGCATTTTCATTCAACAGTAGCCTTACCAATGCATAGATTGAGACTTGTAGTCAAAATCTGTGAAAGAATTTGGGACATGTTATAAATACATACCAAGCACTCACAATAAATATAATCATTATATTTTATCTTTCTTTTTTTTTTTTTTAGTATGAGGGATCGAATTCATGACTGCATGCTTGCAAAGCAGGTGCTTATGCCTGCTGAGCTAAATCCTCAGCCCTAATCCTTATATTTTAGAAATAGTGGTGGAGGATGGAGGGGAAGAGAAAAGGATTAAAAGTGATAGAATTTTCAGCACAGCTAAAAAGATAAAAAATATGAAATAAAAGTGGCCTTTATTTTAAGAATGCAGAGAGACTCCATGACCTCTGGGGTCTGGCATTCTCTCCGCCCGACATGTGGTGTGGGGGCATACATATAGCTTAAGTTTGGGGTGGTGACTAAGCGGTACCTGATGCACAGGTAGCCCACTGGAATTTATTTCATGCCACAGGTAAATTGCCTAGGAGTGGGAGAGGTGACCTCAAGATAGAGTCCCTTGGTTCCACTCCCAGTCTCCCACACCTGCAGCTTCCCATCCAGGGCAAAATTCTTTCAAAAAGTATTAAGATATGTTAACTCCATCTGTCTGTCTGTCTGTCTGTCTGTCTGTCTGTCCGTCTGTCTGTCTAATCATCTACCTGCATATGTATCCATTCTTCCATCTTCATCCTGGACAATAGTCAAGTCTATAAACTTTTCTTTAAAAATCATCTTGTTATTGTCCACTATCTTCTAAGCTGGCTCTTCTGTTACTTGACACTCAACATTTTCCCATTGCTTCAATTTTAAAAATCCAGGGGGACATCCGGGAGAACACAGCAGATAAATAGCATCAGCTTTGGAGGCTCTCTGAGAAACCACACTTAAAATCCAGGAATGGTGCCAGGCGAGAAGTCCTAAGCAAGGAGAGATACACCCTGCTGGCCCAGGAATGGACTAAACTAAGAGAAGCCACTGGAAATGCAATCCTGATGATATAACAGGAACAGATAAGGTCTCAGCGTGGAAGCTGGAGCCCACGCCACTGGCAGCTGCGATTTGAATTTCCTGCAGCCGATGCTGCATCCCAATTGGCACAGCAAGGAGAGAGGCGTGAAAGCTCTGAGAGTGGGAATCGGTGAATGGAGTTGAGAGCAGGACTGGCCAGTAGAGCTGCATTGATCTGTGGTGAGTGAGCGGATCGGGGACCCTTCCACAGAGTAGGAGGCTTCAGCAAAGGACATACTGGGATCCGGCAGATTAGCCAGAACAGGAGGCTGCAGTGTCCTTAGGTGCATATTCCCCTCTCAAGTGGGATTGGTGGGGAGTGCCTGGCCTGGGTGACACCGCAGACTAAGACCCAGTAGGCTAGCCCAAACCAGGTCCCAGTGCCTGGAGGTGCACCCTAGCAGTGAAGCCTTCAGTAGGTTGACCTGGAGGGGCAGGCCCAGCAGAGGCTGCCCAGGTCTGTGTCTCCCTCGTACACTGCAGTGGGCGGGAACACCTAGCCAGAGCAATTCAAACAAACTGTAACCGACAAAGAAAGAAACTGGGCCTCCTATACATGCTTGTATAGCAGGAACAAAAAATATGGGAAGAGGGAGCAACAAGAAAGGGTCCTCAGCCCTCAATCCTGAGAAACATGCAATAGCAGACATGGCACCAATAGACATAAAGCAATATCTCCAGAGCCTCATAGACGAGTTTAGGAATGAAGTTATTAATGACCTGAAGCAAGATATAAGTAGAATAGTTAGAGAAATGCTAAGCACCACCCAAGAAAAAACAGATGATGGAATGGAAGAACAGAAAAAAAGGGGAGAATTGTTTGATGGAGAAAATAGAGAAAACATAGAATACGTGAAGCAGGTTCAAAGAGATTACCAGGAAACTAAAAACTCTACCGAAAGCTGGCATAACAGCTTGAAAGAAACTAAGGATAGCTTATCTGAACTGGAGGGCAGATTCGTAATATGGGAGCATGAAATGAAAAACTTCTTAAAAATAACAAAAAACAAACAGCAATAATACAAAGGCTAGAAGATGATAAGAGGGTCTATAACTTAAGAATTAAGAACATAAAAGAAGAAGTAGGGACACAAACAAATGGACTACAAAAGTTATTCACAGAAATAATCCAAGAGAATTTCGCTAATATAGCAAAAGGTAAAGATACCCCGATCTATGAGGCATACAGGACCCCAGCCACCTACAACCCAAACAGAGCTATACCTAGGCATATAATAATCAAAATTCCAGAAATCCAATATAAGAACAGAATATTAAAAGCTGTCAGAGACAAGAAACAGATCACTTACAAGGGAACACCCATCAGAATTACAGCAGACTTCTCAGTACAAACCATTAAATCACGAAGAACGTGGGGGGAAATAATTCAAGCTTTGAAAGATAATAACCTCCAGCCAAGATTGATATATCCTGCACAACTATCCCTAGAAATTGATGGAAAAACAAGGTGCTTCCAGGATAAGGAGGAACTAGGGGAATTTGCAACCACCAATTCAACTCTACAGAGAATACTGCAGGACATTCTAAAAAAAGAAAAATACCAAGATTCCAGAAACAGTGGCAGAGAAGCCACAATGCATGGAGCAGAAAGCAAAAAGACAAACTGACAACTAATGACAGAAAAAGAGCTCAACAGAAATGAGGCAGAGAAGATCGAATGGTAGGAACAGCTATTTTGGAGAAAACAAGACATCATAATAGCTAGCGCTGATTTAATATCATCTTGTTTTGAAGTCCCATCAAGCTTGTATTCTTCTGTCTCCATCGGTCTTAACAGGTTGTATCTTATTGGATTTTATTATATGTGATAATATAAGCAAAAACTTTTATAGACAAAGAGATTATACAGAAACCATGGTTCATTTTCTGTTAGCTGGTTCTAAATACCCTGTAATAATGTCATTCTCTTGAATGGTCTTACAGTGTCTTGATATGTTTGGTGCTACAGTACACGAAGTTATATTCAAAGATTTCAAGGAAAGAGTCACTATGGTAACTACTTTTATGTCAGGATATCTTGAGGTGAAACACTATTTTGCTTAAATGGTTATGTTTTGACCTGCGCCGTTCTGTTGTTATGCCCTCTTTTATCTCAATCTCCTTTTTTTTCTTTCTTTTTTTAAAATTATTTACTTCTTTATTTTTATCTTTTTAATTAAGGGAAAAATAAATAAAAAATAGCAGAATACATTATAGTAACCTACTTTGATTTACTATTAACTTGATTTGAAACCCTGTATAGCCCTCACCATCTTGCTTTGGCTGATTTTCCCCCATTCTGCTTTGCTAGATAGTATCAAGTTTGAAAGTATAGGCAACAACTGTGAAGACAATAAGATTCATTATACACCCATTCTGGTTGACTATTATCTTCTTTTAAAGTCCTGTAAAGTCTCCAATGTTTTGGTTGTATTCTCTACTGTTTTGTTCAATTTTATTATAACTGATGATATAGGCAATTCTTCTTAAGATAGCAAGAGGCAGTATGGTAACCATTGTTGATCACCTTGTATTTTGTTTTTACATTATCTATTATGTCCGTCCTTTTGATTTGACTGACTCTGTTCTGTTATGTCGCATTTGGTTTTACTCTCTTCAAAAAAAGTAATAAGAACTGTGGAAGTAATAAAACCCAAAATGTGTAATTGTCATTGTACAAAAGAAAAGAAAAGAAGGTGCTCTAAAGATTATAACTGCATATATGTTTGAGTGTATAAGATGGATAACCATATTACTGAGTTTTTTGGATCATTGAACAAAACTGTTTTGTACTCTCACTGTTTGAAAGTCCAATTTATATGCTTTAATTTTGTATCTTGAACAACTATTTCTAAGATGAGAATATGTAATCTATTAGCTAGTGATTTCTTACTGTTTATTTTTTAAATTTTGTATTACTTATACCCTTTCTCTGTTTTTTTTCTTTTTCTCCTTAAATTAAAAAAAATCCAATGGAAAGAAATAGGGGCCCTGTGTTCAACCAACATTATCATCAATGGGATAGCTGCAGTTTAATTAAAAATTGTATTGTTTGAGGAGAGAGAGGAAATACTGCCGAGAAAAGGGGAGACTGTTGCAAGAGGAGAGAACGGTGCTGTGCATATGTGATATGATCAAAATACATGGTGAATGTTTAAATTTAAAAACTTATTACAATAAAAGACATTGCCATTCATTTCTCTCAAAAGCTTTCCCCTCACTTTTAATATACTTAACCCATTATTTTTGCCCCTTGCTGAAGCAGTTCTGGAAGTACTCTTTCATGTCTTTAGGAGGTGTTATCAAAAACATAATGAATGCTGTTGAGTATCATCCAATAGAAAGACAGGTTTGTAATTACAGTCATCTACCTTATTCACCAGGTCTGGCACTGTTCAATTTCTGGCTCTTCCCAAAATGAAAATAACTGTGAAAGGTAAATATTAATTCATTGAAGACTGGGCAACGGACACAACCATGCAACTAAAGATGCTCTTGAAAGAAGAGTCCCAGAACTGTTTCATAAAATGGCTAGAATGATCAAATAAGTGTGTTGGAATCATGCAAGAGTATTTTGAGGGAATTCATGACAATGCATCTTGTATCTGTAATAACTGTTTAAAATTTAAACCAAGTATGTTAATAAATGTGTGTAATCATAGCATCCTGGAGGCTGAGGCAGGAGGCTCTGCAATAATTGAAGGCTATCCTGAGCTGCATAGTGACTTCAAGAACAATTTGAACTCCTTTTTGTTACCCGGTCTCAAAAAAATGCAGTATATTTTTCAATCATACCTGCTACAGAAGAATTGTCCACTGTAATTTACATTGCCTTACATGTTACAAATAAAGTATATCCAGAAGTGCTTATGTCCCTTGTCCACTTCAGGACTACAGCACTCCCATCACATCACATCAGAAAAATGTCACATCCCAGAGTGAATGACATTTTTGCCTGGCCTAATTTAGTTCTTTTTTTATTTTATTTTATTTTTTTATTGGTACTGGGGATCGAACTGACGACCGCTTGCTTGCAAGGCAGGTGCAAGGCAGGTGACCTCATAAAAGACCTGGTCTCTAGTGCTATAGTGCTCCTTTTCAGGTTTGTTCTGAAATAAACCTGTGTGTTGAGCTCGTACCTGTGTTTCCTTTCCTTTTTACAGTCAGTATGTTCTGGCTGCTATAATAATATACTTCAGATTGGGTGATCAATAAACAAGAGAAATTTGTTTCTTAGTATTCTGGAAGTTGGGGAAGTTGGGAAATCCATGATTAAGGTTAGAACCAGGTCTTACAATCAGTGTTGTGATCACACTGTGAGGGATGACACTCCCACTACAGCGCTTGTGGAGAATTTAGTCACGTCCCAAACTTCACACACCCCTCCTCCTGGTCACCACTGTTTGGCGTGGGTAGACTTTTTACACTAGAGAAGACAAAGAAATAGAAAGAGAGTATCTATAACAAAGGTTCATTCAAAAGAAGTGTGGGACACTCCAGATTGCCTCCATCAGAAAGATTAAGACAAAGGACTTTTAGCAATTGGAACTAAAGGTAAAAGGACCTGGCTGGATGATATCATCAGATTAACAGTGTGTGGGACTTAATATCCACATATGATAGTCATCAACAAAGAAAAAAATGTAAAACATCTTTCCTGTTAATAGAAAATGAAGAGGAAGCAAAAACAAAAACAAACACGTAGCAAGCAATCTCTGATCTTCAGTTTCATCATACGCAAAATGAGGATATTTACATTATAGTGTTATTGTAAAGATAAATAAGTAACTGCCCAGCACAGAATCTAACAAAGGCCAATATAAAGCTGGGAAGACAATTTAAAGACCACCCTAGACTTTTCTAAGCATTACAGGTGAAGGAAACGAGGCTAGTTCTCATCTAGGATTACTTAGCAAGGAGGAATAAAACCTAGCATATTTGTTTATTTGTGATGCTATAATGAATATACAAGGTGGTAATTATCAATAGAAATTAGTTTCTCACAGTTATGAAGGCTGGAAGGTCCAAGGTCAAGGCACTGCAGATTTGGTGTCTGGTGAGGGTTTTGGTTTCTTCTTCCAGCATGGCACCTATTGTTAAATCCACCAGATGGAATGAACAGAAAAGGACCAAAAATAGACTAGGATGGTGCCATTGAGTCTTCCTGTAAGAGTGCCAATGCATTCAGTATGATGGGGCCCTCATAACTTCACCGATCCCTCACAGCTCCATCAATGAAATATGGATTGAGTTTCAATATGAGTGTTGAGGAGACATACATTCACATCACAAAACCAAGACAGAAACAAGATCTTCCAGGTCCAATAGAATCTGTCTCCAGTAAGGAAGTTCTATACATACTGATGAAGAGATATTTCTACGATGCTCTGTAATTTCAGAATAATTATTACTTTTGTCCTTTGCGGTTTTCTCTGGACTGTTAAATTTTTTACCAACTCCAAAACCATGAAGATGTTGTCTATTTTTGCTTCTAAAAACTTTTATTGATTTACCTTTCATATTTAGACATAATTCATGCAAATTTTGTGTGCTAAAGTATGTGTCAAGATTCACTTATTTCTTACGAATTTACAGTTGGCCAAATATAATCTACTGGCTAAACCATCCCTTCCCACACTGCACTGCAGCATTAACGTCATCATGCATCACATGATTGTGTTTGTATGATGTGAGGTCACACAGAAATTACCTGGATGAAGGCAAAGCTTGGAAGTACTCTGACATATACACCTACATTCATTTCAGAGGACACAAAGGGTCATAGGCTAAGTTATTTAAGTCACAGTGTTTTTTTTTTCAATCAACAAAAACACAAAAGGAAATACAAAAGGAAAGAAAGGATAAATTAAAAGTTTATGGTAAGAAAATAATTGCAAAATGGGTGAATGAATCACTACATTATCAATATCCTAACTACTTTCGTATAACCTTTCTCTATTGCTTCCTTAAATGCACACACACACATGCACATACACATTCACACAGAGTACCACACGAGATTCAGTGACACTAGCTTTAATAATATGCAGTTGTCATTGTACAAGTTTGTTAAATTATGATTTATAAATGATTTAGAATTTAAAATAATTTTTTTTGTCTTTTTCCTTTTTATCAGTACCAGGGATTGAACTCACAACTGCCTGCTTGCAAGGCAGGTGCTTATGATACTGAGCTAAATCCCCAGCCCCGAATTTAAAATAATTTTAATGAATCAGTTCACATGTATCTTAGGAATACATGAATATACTTTTGATGGGAATTGAGCTTTTCATTCATAGTGTAAATAAACGAGACAAGTAATTTGTTAACAATGTGATACACTTTCATTCACTATTTTATTTAAATTATCAGACCTTACGTTTGTGGAAACATTCAGTGAAGATACGAGACATAAAAAATTTTGTATTTATTTGCAGGTATATCTGAATATCTTTTTAAAAGTTTTTTTTTGTTGTTGTTGTTGTTCTTTTTGCCATACTGGAGATTGAACCCAGGGTTGCTTTGTCACTGAACTACATCTCCAGCCCTTTTCATCTTATTTGAGACTGTGTTGCTAAGTTGCCTACGCTGGTCTTGAATGTGAGATCTTCATGCCTCCCAAGTAGCTGAGATCACAGGCATGTGCCACTGCACCAGGCTAAATACTTAAAATTAAGTAACCAAAGTTCCAAATTAAAAGTGTACATTCAAAATTGGGCTTTAAAGATTAACAGATTGGCCAAAACCTGGAGATGAATTGTATGGATTCAGTACCAAATCCAAGATTCATGTGTAGTCAGATTTCTATTACTATGACAAAAATTCCTGACATAAATCAACTTAAGGAGGAAGAATTTATTTTGGCTCATGGTTTTAGAGGTTTCACTCCTTGGTCACTTTGCTCAGTTAGTGGTAGACGTGTGATGAGGCAGAATCTTCAAAAGGGGGAGAGTGAGGGGGAGACAGAGAAAAGGAGAGAGGAGAGGAAGTAAAAGAAGAAAAGGAGGGAAAGGGACACAGAGAAAGAGAGGGAGAAGGTGGGGGGAGAGAAGACATGCCGCCCCAAGGGAGGTGTACCTACAACCAGGCCCCTTCACTGAGGACCAAGCTCTGAACATACGAGCTTTTGAGGGACACTTAAGATCCAAACCATAGCAATGTCAAAAGGTCTTTCCAATTAAAAAAAAAAAAATCTTTCCTTACTGTCACCGGTTTCTAGGATCCCATTCTGTTTGAAGTAAGTAAGAACACGCTGGCTGGGAGGAGAATGAAGAAGCCAAAACATGCCTTCTCATGAACCAGCAGCAGCCATGCAGGCTGGGAGGAGAATCAAGCAGCCAAAGCACACCTTCTTGTGAGCCAGCCAGTGTGAAGGCTGGGAGACAAGAGCAATGCAGTCCCCCCTACCTCACACTCCAGGCAATTGACTGATTCAGAGGAACTCAGGCTGATATGATAGCAACTGAAGTAAAATAGTAATAATAATGCTTGTATTGTTTGATCGATTTGTTTGCAGGCCTAAGGCTGGCATTCTAAGTATATATTTGGATAACAGTATGCATTATAGCAACTTGGTCTTGGTCTTGTTTTTGAAATCTAATGTTTTGTTTTGCTTTATTCCTGTATCTAATAGCATGAGCAACTATTTTGAATGTAACAATATGCAAAATAACAACCATTGTTAAATTCCTATCATCTTGTTTTAAAATCCTATATTGTTTTGCTTTTATTGTTGTTGTTTTATGGTTTGTTTGCTTGTTGATTTTTGTTTTTAATAAAAAAGAAAAGAAATAATAAACCAGCTCAGTGAGCAGAACTGGGCACTGTTTTTCTAGAAGTGACGGAATAATAATTGAAGAGTAGTAATCAGCCACATTTTGAGTTCTTGTGGAATCCAAGGAAAAGGTCAGCAGGAAAAGCAATAGAAATGTGGCCTAGTAAAGCAATGCCTGCACAGAGCACAGCCTAATGGAAATGTGAGGGGTGCCTTAGAGTAGAACTTATCAATGTGCATCTGAAGAACTCCCTTCCAGAATCAGAAGGTGGAATCCACAGCAGGGATCCCCATGTGCTCACTTAGCAAGTCCACCAGGGTCTGTGAAGAGAGAATGTGGGGGAGCCGCTGCAGGGTGGAGATAGCTGAATCCAGACTCGTTGCCTTGGCATTCTCCCAAGTCCTTCCTTAATTAATGCCAGTAAGAATTGTTCCTTCTGCCAACAGTAGAGACTGCCAATGGCTACAGGCAGATCTCCTGATGAAATGAATCTGAGCATGTACAGCAAGTGAGACTGATGTTAGTAACTTTGAAGTTCCAAGTGGATGTTGTTGCTATTGTGGTGGTGGTTTGAGAGAGTCTCGCTATGTAATTCAGGCTGGCTTGAACTATGTAGGCCAGACTGTACTTGAATTTATGGAAATCTTACTACCTTAGCCTCCTGATGCTGGGATTACAGGCCTGCTTTTTTTTTTTTTTTTTTTTTTTTTTTTTTTTTTGGCACTGGGAATCGAACTCAGGACTTCATGCTTGCCAAGCAGGCACTGTGTCCCTGAGCTAAATCTCTGGCCCTGGACTGGACTTTTCTTATTCATGAAGACTCAAGTGCTTAGAATGTTAGCAGCTAGAACAGCAGATACTGCATGGACTTGGACAGCTGAACAGCATTTCTTCAAATTAAGGAACATATCCACTAAGCACAACAATGTAATTGTTTCAAAGAGTAACAGTTTCGCAGATAAGTAAAAAGGGCAATTCTTCTATGTGTATGTGTGTATGTATGTATCCATCCACCCATCCACCCACCCATGCATGTACTCATCATCTCCACTACAGATCCTGGTTAAGTTGGCAGGCCTTTCTTAACCAAACCTTGACCTTGTACACTTCCCATCCAAGCTCCTGTTTCTCTTGTTCTGCAGCTATTTCAGAAACATGGTGTGTGACCCCCATGCTCCAGTGGATACATGTAGCTCCTTAACGTTCTTCATATCACCACTTTTAAACCCAAACACTGGAACCCCATGAAATCGAGTTAGCTAGTGTCTCTTCTCAGCTGCTAAAACAGCACTCTCTGCAGGCTTTTTTTTTTAGTGTAACAAGTTCCCCTTGTCACTTCCTGCTGAGCTAAAAGCCTGAAACAGGCAGGTACCTGCCACGAGTATGCAGAGTAAGAACAAAGCTGGAAACAGGAAGTTGTGCTCACTGCTGCCAGGCCCCTGAACCATATTCAGATTCCACTGGTCTGTAAGCTTCGCAAGGAAAGTTACCATTCCTATTAATCTCTCCTAGTCTGGATCCATCCTGGTCATTTGAGGATAAGTGACAGCCACTGTCTTGGTTACTTTTCTACAGTTGTTGGGACAAAATACCAAATGAAGGAAGGAAAGGTTTACTTAGCTCAGTTTGTAGAGGTTTCAGTCTATAATGAGCTAGCTCCAAGGCAAGGTGGCGTGGAACTGGGACAACACTTCAAGGCAGCAACAAGCAAAAGCTGCCAGAGCAAAAAGGTGGAAAATAAGCCTCTTCTTCCCTTATATTGTACATAGGCCAACCCCATCCCTCTCCAGGGCCATTAAATCATTAAATCTCTGTGCTCTTCTCTTGGACAGGATGAGGATATTCATAAAGTAAGGATTCTAGCTCCCCGCTGAGTCTTTCAGTTAAACTTCTAAACTTCTCACATTGACATAATGTATCAACCATAATAGCCATCTAGGAAGTTTTCACAATTTTGAAAACTACCAGAGTTGGTTCCTACTGACCCACAAAGCTTCACACAGTAACGGGTGGGGCTTTTCCAGACTCAGCTGAATCTGGAGTGTGACTGACTCATGGTGCAATGCTATGCTTAAGGGTGCTAGAATTAAGGGTAGGGCACTGCTCTGTCAGTCCACCGATTGGATGGGCATTGCCCCAACCCTAGAATGGATAATACAGGGGACAGAAAGAGGATTCGCTCTCTTTTTCTCTTGTTTTTTTGCTGTCTTTTGCCACTATGAGCCTTCCCCGCTGGGATGCCCCTCTGCCAAGCCACCCTGTCTTGGTCCCAGACTACTATGGACTGAAACCTCTATAAAACATAACCTAAATAAATCTCTCCTCCTTTAACTTTGGATGTTGGGTATTTTGTCTCAGCAACAAAAAAGTAACTAAAGAGGGTTAAGGTGGTGTAGCCAAAAGTAGAACACATTGCCTCTCTTTTTCTTTCTACATTTTTTCCATGTACTTATTTGCCCTATGTGCTTTTTCTGAGAAGTATCTATTCAATTCAGATGCTGATTTTTAGACTGGATCTTTGAATGTGGGGAAAAATCTAATTTTTTTCAATTTTTTATATGTTGTAGCTTTAGCTGAAGAATAACTGGCTAAGATTTTTTCTACTCTGTGGGTTGTCTTTTCACTCTGTAGTGATTTGTTTTGCTGTGCAAAAGCTTTTTAGTAAGACGAGATCCCAGTTGTTGATCCTCTGTAGCATTTCTTGTGAAGTTGTGATTTGGTTTATGAAGGCTTTGCCTACACCTATGTCTCAGATTTAATGAAATCTCAATCAAAATACTATTAGCAGATCTCAAAGAACTGAAATCATTCCTAAAATTCACTTCATGTCTAGAAGAGACCTAGGTATCAGAAACAATTCTGGGCAACAAAGGCAAAGCAGAGGGCATCACAATCCCTGACTTGAAATTTACTATTGAGCTACTGTGATAAAAACAGCATGATACTGGCAGAAAACAGACTTGAGGATCAGTGGAACAGATTAGAAGAGGCAGAAACAACTCTGAATACACTCAGTCATCTTTGACAAACAGCTGAACATGTTTACTGGAAGAAAGAAAGCCTCTTTAATAAATGATGCTGGAAAAACTGGCATTCCACATGCTGAAAACTAAAACTAGATGCATGTGTATCACCATGCACTAAACTAAAATCAAAATGGATCAAAGATCTAAATATTAAAAGACACTAATTCTGATGGGAGAAAGAATAGATACAACTCTTTAAGACATAGGTATATTCCCACTTTTGCTTCTAATTTTGGTAGTCTGTTTTCCTCAGTCTAGCAAAAGTACTTCTAAAGTAAACTTGATTTACTGTTTTTTAACCCTCTAATCTAGTCTTTATTATTTCTTTATTCTTGGTGCCTCTGAGTTTATACTGTTCTTTACTATTTCACTGAATTGTAACATTATTGATCTTGTCCTTTTTTTTGACATAAGATTTTCTACTGGTTTCCTCTGAGTCCTTCCATTTTCACTCAAGTTGCCCCATAACAAAGTACCACTGTGGGATGTCTATATCAAAATTCATTTTCTCACAGTTCTTAAGTCTGCAAAATCAAGATTAAGAGGACAACACGGTCAGTGCCTAGCTTGCAGGTGACCACCTTTTTCATTTGTGCTCAAATAACGTCTTTGTCCACATGTGAAGAGCGCTCTTTGGTGATTCTTACAGGAACACGATGCTGCCGTATCAGGGCCCATCCTTACTACTTCATCTGTTACTTCCTTATCAGGTCTATCCATGAGCAGTCATATAGGAGTCAGGGCTGTCTCACTAACATTTGAGAATGTGTATTTGTTATTGGCTGAATATTCTGTATCAATGGCCCAGCTGACTTACTGTATGGCTCAAATTCTCCATTTCCTTATTTATACTTGTTCTACCTGTAACTTAAAACTGTACTTAATTTTCAGCTTTTGCTGCACATATCTTTAAAGTCTGTCATTAATGTTTATAACCCTATAGAATCAATACCTTTCATTAATACATAATATCCCTTGTATCTTGAAACTACTTTAGTCTATTTGTCTGTTATTAGCAAGCCACCCTTTCCTTTCGATTATCTGTATCTCTGGATCCTCTTGTAGACAGGATACAGCTGGATCATGTTTATAATTTTTAAAAAATCATTCTTTCAATCTGTCTTGACAGGAAATGTTAATCCCTTTGCATTTAAAGTAACTACTGACAAAGAAGGACTTGCCCCTTAGCTATTTGCGTGTATGTCCTACATTATTATCTTCTTTTAGCTGGTTTTCTTAGCAAAATTTTGACTCCTGTAATTCCTTGTGTGTACTCTACAGGGTTTATTTTGTTTTGTTTTTTTGGCGGCTACCAGATTTCATCTAACATTCTAGTTATAGTACCCTAATTTTTTTTTTTTTTATATCGGTACCAGGGATTGAACACACGACCTCACGCTTGCAAGGCAGGCGCTTATGCCACTGAGCTAAAACCCCAGCCCCTGCACCGTAATTTTATACCACCTTAACTTCAATAGGATACCTAAACTCTTAATAGGTTCATTCTCATTTCCTTTTTGCTCTTCCCAAAATAGACTCACAGGTTATTTGTTTTAAAGTATGCAAAAAATTAAAAGTAGTTGCACTAAAATTATAAGTTACTTTTATTTTGTTGTTTTTTTGGTATCGGGGATTGAACTCATGACCTTGTGCTTACCAGGCAGGCACTTACGCTGCTGAGCTAAATCCACAGCTCCTAAATTAGCTTTTGTAATTGCTTGTGTATTATCCTTATGAGATTTTATTTGTTCAGCTGTCTTTACTGTCCACTGCCTTTTCATTCCAACCTGTATGCATTACGTTAGCCTTCCTTAAAGCATAGGTCTAGTGGTCAAATTTTTTTTTAATCTGAAAATATCTTAATTTCTCCTTCATTTTTGAAGGACAGTTTACCAGATAGAGAACTCTGTTTACTTTTTTTTTCTTTCAGTATATATCAACCTATTGCCTTCTGGACTCCCAAGGTTCCACCCACCCACCGATCTTTCCAGGTGTTGGTGACTCAAGCATTGTAGGCAGTGTCTATCATGAAGCTGCTTTCCCTGGACTCCAAAATTTCTGATAAGAACCCTAAAATCTCATTTAGGACTTTTTGTGATAAGTTACTTGATTAGTCCTTCTCTGTCTACAAATACTTTGACTCTTCATTTAGGGGGCTGGGGATTTAGCTCAGCGGCGTAAGTGCCTGCCTTGCAAGCAGGCAGTCCTGAGTTCAATCCCTGGTACCGATAAAAAGGAAAAAGACAAAAAAAAAAAAATCTTCATTTAGGCCTCTGGGTTCCACATGGAGCTTCACATCTTGCTTCTGATTTGGGGAAGCAGTGCTATCAACCATTATTTTTTCAGGATGTCTTCTGTCCATTTATTCACCTTCTTTCTGTTTGGGAGCTAACACTCTGCTTGATCTGTTGATCTGCAGATCTCTTTGGTTCTACTTTCACTCAATTTTTTTCCTGTTCTTTGGACTTACTTCAACTGTTTGCGAGTTCACTGATTTCATTCTTATGCTTTTCAGTCTCTCCAGTAAAATTTTCATTTCAGTTACACTTGCCAAATGCAGTTTATCTTTGTGGTTTGCTATTTGTACACTGAATTCCTGATGTTGTCCATGTCCTCCTTCAGCATTCTGAGTAAACTTAACACTGTTGAAAGTCTTAATCTAATAAGTTTACCATTAGGGACAGTTTCTGCCAATGTACTGTTTTTCTCTAAAACCCATACTGCGTTCTTTGGACTTTGTTGTTGTTGAAAACCTGACATTTGCAGAAGGTGGTAAATTTTGGAAAATAAAATTATCTGCCTTCACTATGATTTGCTGGATTGGTTTTGATGCATTGTTTCAGAGATCATTTTGCAAAAAAAGAAAAAGAAAGGAGGAGGAGGAGAAGAAGGACCCCCCCTTTCCCCCAGCCTTACAGTCTTTCTCAGCTCTTTTCTGAGCAAGTGCTCTTCCTTGGAAATGTGCAATGACTCTAAATTTTCTAGAACATGCAGTTGTTTTTCAAACTCCTTATCCTTAACTTTTAGAAGGTCTAATTTGAGCTCCCCTCCCTGTTGAGTGGCGGGTGGTGTGGCTGGCTACAGCCCTTCCAGGGGGAAAACTACCAGCGTCTCCTGAGATCTGCACCATGCTGGAACTTAGGATGCTGGGAAACCAAGCAACCAGCCTGCCTCCTTGCTAAGCAATAGTGAACCTACTGGTGCACAGCCTAGAGTCAAACATCCCACTTCCCCTGTCCCCCCATTAGCAAATGGGAACCAGAAATCTGAGCATCTCTTGGGAGGTCGACCATAGCAAATAAAGGGGATTTTCTTCTACCATCTCTTTGAAAGCAAATATTTTTATTACTGTTTTGCTTTATTCTTATTAATGGTACTGCTCTATTCAATATTCGTTTTGATAAGTTCAATAATCTTCTGTATTTCATTTTATTTTAATATGCGTGATTGAAAGAACTACTGTAAAGATAACAAAATATACTGTGATACCTATTACTGTTAAAAAAAAAGTTCTAATTCTTTGTTTGAGACAGGGTCTCACTACATAGTTCAGAATGGCTTTTCACTATGTAGCTCAGGCTGACCTCAAATTTACAGGGATCCTCTTGCCTCAGCCTCCAGAGCTGGAACTGTAAGCATGCACCATCACATCAGCCTAGAAGGTTTGGCCCCAACGGGGAAAACAAACATGTAAACAACTTCTGCTAAGCCAGTTTCAGCTACCAGCGTTGGCAGGTTTACAATAGTGTACCATCTCTATGGCTGGGCATCCACGTTCAGACACAGCAAATAAGTAAAAAACAATTCAAAATAAGGAAATCGCTAGTGCCCACTCTGACTTACAACCAACTCCAGGAATCTTACTGTCATGAGGGTGGAAGCTGCTATGCTAAAGGCTGAAATTAACTATAACGTACTGAATGAACAAACTCTTAACCATGCTTGAGGATTTTGAACTTACAAAAACTTTACCACTTTATCCACTAAAAATACTTGAAAACAGGCTCCCAAAAAATACCCTTTATTGCAGTGTTGGGGAGTTCTTGTGTTTTACAGAACATGCAATTTTCAGGCATGGTACACTAAAATTGGAGTTGTCACATTTAACTGCTGTAACACTTTAGGCACTTTAATCCCCTAACGTACTTTTGTTTCAAAAGCAAATGTTATATCTTGTTCTCCTTTCTCACTTGGTCAAATCAATACTGATTTGTAGCTAAAAACAAGCCTAAAAAAAAACCACCCAAAACTTTAGTATATCAAAACTATTTTCCTCAGGAGGTTTATTTTAGATAAAATAGTTTAAGATAGATTACAATGATATATTGTACAAAAGGACTAGAAAATAATTTAAGAGAGTATTTAAGCACAGAGTCCTGACATACTCATAAACAGGTTTTCTCCAAGGCCTGCAAGTAAGAGCTGGTAGCCTTCTGCATAGACCATAAAGTGAAGATGCTTTCTTCATTAGAAAATGGCCATTTATGTGTGATAGACCAAAGGTGCCTTTTGCAAAGTACTTTTTCCATCAAAAACCCTAGTCATCACACCAATAAACCTTTCAGTTTGAAATCTGAATCAACTCTATAAAATGCAGAAACACTATCTAGTCAAAATATTTATATAATGCATACCTCTACAAGGTTAGTCACCATCTTCAGCAATAAGCCCTTTAGCTATTTCAATCATTTTTTCAGTTAAAATTTAATCCCAGTTTTATGAAACCATACCAAACGAAGCAGCAGTCTAGTCACACCATGTACTTAAAAGGACACTATCTTCTGTCCTTTTTACCAGCTTTCCTCTTTCCAGAGAGTAAGTGCTTGGGTTTCATATCAAACACGTGTCTATCTGCCTCCCCTTTCTTCCCTAAGCGATTCATCTTCTTCTGAGCATTCTTCATCATAGTCTTGGCTTTCTTCACCATCTACAGAGGGGGAGAAAATAAAGTAAGAAAATCACTGTATGCCTTGCAGGACTAAGTCTGTTCTACACGAGACCCAAGTCCCAGTCACTGTTTTTCCTTAGACACAACACAACATCTGCAGGAACTCAATAGGTATTTGTGTTTAAAATTCAAAGAAAATCAATTTAGGACAAGAGTTTTTTATTTTTTAAAATTGGGAGACAGGCTGGCCTTGAACTCGCTATGTAGTCTAGGCTGGTCTCAACTTTGCAGCAATCTTCCTGCCTCAGCCTCCTGAATGCTGGGATTACAGGTGTGTAATACCATGCCCAGCAGGACAAATTTTAAACCTAAAAGACCTAAAACATTTTAGACTTACAAGATTAGAGTATATCTGTTTTAACTCCTTATACAAACTAAGAATGAAACTCAGGCCCACGAAAATATATTAATCACAAAAAGATTAGACAGTGACCAAACTATGAACTGGAAGGACAGGTGTGTGGGGATGTGGTCTCCATAATAAGAACTCAAACAAGATCACATGATCCACTGGAGGAATCCCTCTAAGCTGGTTCCTCCTGGGCTCTCCAGAACTGTGGCCTTCATATGTTGAGGGGCCATTTGCCAATACTTTCACTCGCCTAAACAGGTGAACCTACCCTCAGACTGCTGATACATTATGAGAACATGTTTTTGTTCATTCTCCAAAAAAGGAGTTACCTAGGTAACGCCAGAGGCATCCAACTGTTGGTGCCTGCTCTCAGTTCTGGTGTAAATCACTTCTTTTCTTCTATTACATATCGCAAAGACTAACCTTCATATCTCGAAGACCAGAAACATCACGTGGTGTTCGAGAGCAACTTCGACTCCGGGCTACAGAAGTGGGTGGAACAGAGTCTTCCCGCTTTCTTTTCCTAGTGATGCTCCGAGACCGTCTTGCCTGGATTGCGTAGTGAGTCTGAAATGCACAGAAAACAATCCTCAGAGCTCAAGATTCCTGTTCTGCTTCTAGGTTCAGTGACAATCAAAGCTACTCCAACAAGAGGAGAGGACAGTTACAAATTTGAAGAATCATTATTACAAGAGCAAAAAGACTTTAAGATATACAAAATTAATTTCACGTAATTACTGATAAATATTTTTTTCTGATAAATATTTTTAACACAGCTGCTTTACATTACAAAGCTAAACCTTAGATTTAATACAATGACTTGTATTTCAGATATACAGAATTATCTCTCCTTTACTCCTGCATTTCAGGATTATATATCTGAGCACAAAGAGAAAATACCAGAAAGTCAACTTCAAGTTTAAGCAAAGACATGTAGATTGCCCATCTATGGGTACAGGTCTACAGTCTGACCCTTCACACGTCCCAGCTCTGCCTTGGGCTAGTTGTGGAGCTTTAAATGAGTCCCTCAACCTTGCTCACTTTTGATAATCTTGTTTCTAAGAAAACGATAATACAACTACTTCAGGAAGTCTTTCCAAGATTTAAGTATTCTCTTTTTGAGACAGGGCTTCTTTATGTAGTTCAGGTTGGCCTTGAATTCATAGCAGTCCTCCTACTTCAACCTCCCAGGATGATGGGATCACAGGTTTGTGCCACCACATTCAGCTGACAGAGTGTTTGTGAACCAAGGTACCAGTGTACTCTTAAAACATTACTGACAAAATTTAAATTATCCCAGCCTTCTTTGAATGAAACTATAAAACAATACTGTCCTTCGGTTAATTCTAATTCTGGGAATCTCTTAATGCCTCCCTCACTCATAAGTGAAATAAATCACTCACATGTGTAAATTTTGTATTGCCTCCCTAGTATAAAAATATGAAACAGCAAATAAGATCCAAAATGTACAACAGGTATTGTAAAAGGGTAAGACATGGCTCAAAGGGCAAAAACTGGAATAGGGAAAAGGAGAAAAGAAGGAAGGGTAATGGAAAAAAGATATAAATTTGTATAAGATAGCTAAGATGATTATACTACTAATTCTATTAGCTCATGGAAAAGAACAGTTAATACTCATGGTCTGATAATTTTGCATGTCTGTACCTGGTAATCTTAGCAACTCTTTTGAAGATAATATGCAATATAATAGCCAGTTAAATTAGAATAAAATTGTAAGTTTCAATGAAATTGTAAACGTTATTGTTTTTGGTTTTTTTGGTTTTGTTTTTCTTTTCTGTTTTCTGCATTTAAAATTTTAAAAATTATAAAAAAAATTATTAAAATGCCTTCCAGAAAGATACTTACTTATTCACTTCAACATCCTACTCTAATTTATATTTTCCTCTGATGCAAAGTATTTTATTTTATTATATATTTACTACTTATCACCTGGACTGGGAGGTAACAGCAAGTAAATAAATTTCTTAAATGAAAATAACCTAAAAGATCTAAAATAAAAAGACACTAAATTCTATTAAACTATAAGGATAGGCACAGTGGTACATGCTGGAAACCCTAATACTCGGGAAGGCTCAGTCAGGAAGACGGCAAGTTTGAGAGTAGCTTAGGAACTCAGCAAGAACTTATCTCAACATAACAAATACACAGGACATATAGCTCACAGTGAAAGCCACGGATTCTATCCTTATACTACCAAAAAACAAATTAAAAAGTGAGAAAAAAATGCTTATACCACAATGAGTTGTATCTAAGGTAAGTGGAATGTGAAATAAATGTATTATAAAATATGGACAGAGAGGGCTGGGGATTTAGCTCAGCGGCATAAGCACCTGCCTTGCAAGCAAGTGGTCGTGAGTTCAATCCCCAGTACCGATTTAAAAAAAAAAAAAAAAAGAAGAAAAAAATATATATAAAAAAAGAAAAAATATAAAAAAAAAGAAAAATATATTAAAAAAATATGGACAGAGAATAAAAACAAACATCAGGACCACCTCACATAACTGATAGCAATTAAAATGGAAATGTAACACACAGGGAGTCCTTCCCTACCTTCAACTAAGGAAATGGGAGTGAAAGGTCTTCCTAAATTCTTTTCCAATGGTGACCAAAAGCTGAGTTTCCAATTGCATGGATGTTGAACTACATGTTCCCAAATTATTCCACAGAGCAAACAAGAGTAACATGGCTAATCATCCTTCATTTCAAACCAAACCCTCTGCCAATAAATCAACAGAAATGTGGAATGCTCTAAATTCTTTTCCCTCCAATTTAGAAACTAATTTTGTATTCTCATAAGTTTCTAAGACCTTGGTCTCTTTATTTTAAAAACCGTATCTAACCATACCCAGTTATGTGCCACACAATGCCATTCAGTCAACAAGGCACATATACGATGGTACCATAAAATTACAATGGAGCCGAAAACTTCACACTGCTCAGTGATGTAGCTATTACCACTCCACAAGTATAAACAACTTATTGTGCTGCCAGCTGTATGCAAATACAGCATATACAATTATTAACAGTACATCATACGATGATAATAACAAGACTATTATTGACACATATTTACAATTTTTTGCCATTATTTTAGTGTGGACTCACAAGAAAGAGTCACTAAAACACAGTATACAGTATTACAATGGCAGCAGATTCTACATCTCATGTTACTGCATCTTAATGATATCATTTTCTCATATACTTGATTTAATCTCATGTTGATTTCAGTGGCCTTAAAGTAAAAGGTAATACCATGTGTGTATGTTACGTAGCCTCAGTACGCAGTAGGCTGCATCATTTAGGTTTGTTTAAGTATCCACAGCAATGTCTGCATGACAGAATCACTAGACAGATTTCTCAGAATATGGTCCTGCCATTAAGCAAAGTGCTACAGAATCTGAAAGCATCTTTGTGTACTTACATTATCTTTATCATCCATGTCAATACCAAGACTTCGCATCTCATTCTCCAAAACTGTCCGCTGAACCTGTAAATAAGTTGTTTCAAGCCCAATTAGTTTGATAAAATGCCTTTTTTTAAAATCAAGGAAAAGATACATGTGATGCCATGGTTCATGAACATTCTGTATGCAAACAAAAGCATTCAGCAAACTTTTGCTTCCATTTGCAAATTCCACATAGGGTGACAAAAATGACCTAATGAGTAGAACAATGAGATCTAAGTATGTGGCCTTTCGTGTTTGATTCCTGAAGCAACTTCTGAGTGACAGGGGTGAAGGACAGACTGTTACAAACTGGGTGCTTCAGGGGTCAGAAATCAAAAATTCGCTCTGAGCTCCTGCCCTCTTGTTTGTCTTTCCCCCTAAAGAAAGTATTCTTTTTCCCCATAGCAGGTCATAAAAACTAAAAACATACTCTAATGTTCCTTTGCCTTCCAGTTTTACCTTAGCATTAGGTCAGATCCTTTTGCCCTATCACATTTGTAAGCTGTCCATATTTCAATCATGCTCATGCAATAAAGTCTCCATAAAACCCCAAAAAGTCAGTTTTGAAAAAACTTCTGGAAAAAATGAGAATGTGAAGGCCTGCAGAAAAGTGAACAAAAACTCAGCTATGAACAGAGAGGGTGGTACATATCAATTCCACAGGGACACAAGTTCCTGCAGTCAAGACCCTTCTGGATCTCATCCTATTTACTGCTTCATTTGGCTGTTTATTTCTGTCCTTAATAATATTCTTTATCTGACAGAAGTTACCTATGTTGTGACCACAGAATAGGAAAAAGTGTGACTTTCCTCCTCTTTGTCTTCTAATTAGATCTTTTACAATGAACCCAGCACACTTATTTTAACTTGGAATCACCTTCATGGTATCAGTTAACTAAATCAAACCTCACAAAAAGTACCACTGACTCAACAATTCCTATGTGTAATAACACATACTTTATATCCTTTCAGTTTCAAAACAACCTAGGGAATAAGACAGTGCTATTTCCAAGGTATATAATTTAGAACAGTTCAGAACTTGAAGCTAAAAGTCGCCAAGAAAAAAGCACAATAATTAGAAGATAACAGATCAAAGCAAACCATCTTGTAAATCTATACACCAACAAATTTTCAAAGTATCTGCAATTTTAGGGCCCCAAATGGGTTTAAATGTGGCATTTAAATGATTTATACATGAATCCAATACATAAGAAATATATGCCTCTTTGGCACAACATAAAACTTGCCTTCTTAGCAGTTCGAGGCATCCTTGGTCCCTGGGTATTTTTTTCCTTTGATTGTAGAATTTTCAATTTCTTTTTTTCTCTAATTTGTCTTGCCAGCTCTCGGATTTCCAACATTTCTTCATCTTCACTTTCAGATTCACTGTCATATTCTCCAGCAGCTGTTCTCAACTCTTCTTCTTTTTCTAACTCTTCCAATTTCTTTAAAAAGTCATAATTAGACAATATGAATGAAGGAAAAACTCCCAAGTTAAGTAGGTGTGTCAACATGTTTGTGAGAACTGTGAAGTGATTACAATTAGGCCCCATCTATATATAGATTTTTTTATTCACAGAAAACAAATTGTGGGAGGAAAATGGAGACTGCATAAACACACTGACAGCATGCCAGTACTATTCTGTGCTATTTTGTTTTCTCTAAATAAACTTCAACACTAAAAATTTGCAGAGAACACTTTCCTCATTCCCCAATGCTTCCAAAGGAAGCATAAAATGAACTTGTATGACACTCACTGATCCATTTTGACACTGTATTAAATAGAACCTCTCTGGCTACAAAGTTAGTAAAACAAAAATTCAACTTAAAAAACACATGTGCATATATTTTACTCCACTAAACCAATCTAGACAGGAGCTCAATGGGGTGAAAAGTTCATGGCCTGACCTTGGTGAAAAGCACAAAGGGAGTGAGGCCAGGAGGGGGTGGTCAAGGCCTTCTATAGACCACCCTGTCTTGTCCCAAGGAAAGCAGGGTGTGACACAAGCTGAGAGAATTCATGAAACACAGCTAAAGAGTTTAAGGAAAGGAGTCGTAAGATTTATAAACTTTGGGGGTATGGACAGGATAACAAAAGTGAAGAGAGGGAAAAGACAAAGGCACATAGGATGAAAATGAGCAGGTGCAGGGCAAGGATAATTTGTAAATGAACAGAGGGACAGAGTGAGCAGGCTGATGTTTAGTTTCATTCACCAAGCTCTCAAATTATGATACTGCTAGCCTGCTCAACTTTCAGACAGGAGATAAATTTTGAGATGCAGGGTGTAAAGAGTTCACAAAGATTAAATAGATCGCCATGAGTTTGAGGCCCATCTGGACTACATGAGTTCAAGGCCAGCCTGAATCATATATTAAGATCCTGCCTCCAAAAAAAAAAAAATCTAAAATTTAGATAAACAAAATATAAAGCAAGAAGGACATTTAGGAATTGAATATAGAAAAATGAGGAAATGTAGACATCAATATTGTATAATTTTTTTCCAAAAGACTTGAGAGAAAAACAGGGCATCAACTGAAGGAAAATATTTTTTAAAAAGATAAGAGAGACTTAGAGACTTTTATGTAAAAGTATGGGAGCTGGGTGTGGTGGTGCATGTTTGTAATCCTAGCACAGGGAAGCTGAGGCAGGAGGATCACTCAAAGAGATCATCCTGAGCTACAAAGTAAGCTCAAGGCCAGCCTAAACTGCTGAGCAAAACCTTGTCTCAAAAAGGAAAACAAGCAGAGAAGAGGCGGGACAGAGGGAGGACACAGATGTCAGCTATGGAGCCAAGATCTAGAGAAGTTGTACCTGAGAAAATAAAAAGCCTCGCCTAAAGCGCCACCTCCCTCTCAGACTTCAGAGGAGTCATTGGGATATGGACAAAAACTTTGAGTGCAGAGCTCACACCTACAAGCTCAGTCTTCTTGGTAACATGGCAATATCCACTGAACTGAAGGAAGGAAATATGGGTAGCAGGTATGAAAGAAGTAAACCACCCGCAACAGAAGCTGCCCAGCTAGCACCAGTGTCCACAACGCCAGCACTACTGAAAGGTAGCCTGTAACAGCCGATACGAAGAGCCTAGGCTTTCTCCAGGACCTGCAGTGCAGAGGTGGCAGTGCCAGCAGCTATAGGAGGAGTGGTGATTTCTTTCAGTGAGTGTAGAATGGGGTAGCAGAGTTTGCATCAGGGCCAGGGTACGGGGAAATGAAGACAAAGTATTATCAAAAAGCCAGGCATGTATCTGCAGGCAGCCATATCAAAAAGGAGAAAAAATGAAGATTTAAAAAGGGACACATACCTTCATAATAGCAGGATCAATATAATCTGCTACATTATGGCCTTCCCAGATTTCTGGTATCTTATCATATTTTTCAGATGAATTCATTAAATCCCAGTATTCTAAAGTTAAAGAAAAGTATGTTACAGTAGTTGGTAATATCTTCAAATATAGTGTGTCCAAATCAGTCAAAATTTTTGCCAAGTCATCACAAAAATTATAGATCAATTATGTTCAATACTATATAACATATTATTAATAAGACCAGTACTGACCAACATTTACAAGCTGTGAAAAAATAATCTTCTCATCTAAAAACAATAGAAAATGACCTGGAAGGAATAAGTTTTATACAATGGAATATTATTCAGAAAAAAAAAAAAAAAAAAAGAAAAAGTTTTAGACCCCTAATAGTACATTAATTTCTACCCTTCAGGAAAATACAAATTATAGCTGGGAATGGTAGCACATGCCAGTACTTAGGAGGCTGAGGCAGGATGATCATGGTTTGAGTACAGCCTAGGCTACACATTAAGTTCAAGGCCACCCTGAACTACACAGGAAGACCCAGTCTCAAACAACCAAAGACATGTGTGCTGGAAGAGCTTTACCTATTTTTGTTTTTCTGAAACATTGCACATGTAACTACCTATACAGCACACAGGGAATGAGGCCAGGAGGGAGTGGTCTAGGCCTTCCACAGTCCACCCTGTCCTGTCCCAAGGAAAGCAGTCTATTACAGTCTAGCTCTTACTTTGAAGATCCAAAATATAATCATCTCCCATTTCCAGCTCAAGATCTCGTTCCTGTAATGGAAAAATAAATAAATAATATAAAATCAGCTCTGTTTTAGCTGTTAAGTCCAAAAAATACCTCCATCCCGTTTTAGTGAAATAATCTTTTCAATTCAACTCTTTCAGTATCTGTAGGATTCTATTTCTGTTTCTAGTTAGAAAGCTACTGTGGATCATCTGAGGGACTATGTGTCTTATGTATTTCATTCAGCACAACCAACTGGGCAGGGACTTCTACTGGGAATTCACTGCTAGATCCCAAAACCTAACAGGGCTATCACCTGGGAATGTTCCTCTCAAGTCCAATGCCCATATCACCTCTCTGTTCTCCTTTCCACAGAAGAATAGATGAGTTAAAGCAACATACCCTTTTCTTCTTGGGTTCCCCAATGTCCATTCTCTTCTTGCGTGCCACCACTCCTTCTGGGATGAAAGGGGGCCTCTCCTAAGAAGAGATCATTGAAAATATTTATGTGAAATGCCTTGCTAAATGTGAACGAAACTTTAAAAGATGGAGAAAACTACAAACAGCTTTTTTTTGCCTGCAAGGGAAATATAAAATCATTCCCAGGGACTCTCCCCCATGGGTAACTGGCATGGGCAGGGAAGAGCAGCCCCAGGCATACACCCTGCCACCTCCTGGGGAATCTGGGTTAGAAGAAACCAAGGTGTCTGACCCATTCCCCAACACTGTGTACAGTTAGCTAAATGGGAAATGCCCAGAACCCCACAATTTACTTGTCTAGAGGAACCCAGGAAATGTCAACACAAAGGAGCAAAAGACAATCTCTGGCCTCCAGCCCAAATAGAACAAGTCCAGGAGATACACACATGGAAGTACAAGCTGCACACCTGAAATTTCTGAGATGACAGCAACTGAAGTAAGGAAACTACTTCATGAGACTGTAAAAGAAATTAGATCGAAATATCACAAGTAAAAGAAATGATAAACACAATAAAAGGGTTGCTGAGAATATCTAAAGACACAGACAAAAAAAAAAAAGAGCATAGGAGGATGACAGAAACCTTGAATGAACACTAAAGAGACGAACTGGAATGCATGAAACAGACTCAAAGAGATATCCAATAGAGTAAAAACTCCACTGAAAGCTGGCAAAACAACCTGAAAGAAAGTGAAGACAGATTTTCATTGTTGAAGACAGGATGGCAGCTAGTGATCACGAAACGGAAGATCTCTTAAAAATAACAAGGAACCAGGAAAAAAACAACTCAATGACTGTGAAACAAAGCAAAGAAAAATAGTGTAAGACTAACAGGTGTCAGTGAAAGTGCAGGAGTCAACACAAATGACATAAAGAGACTATAGAATCGCAGAAACCTTCCCAAGCATGGGAAAAGGACCTGATAGGCTGATAAGTAAGGCACTCAGGATTCTAACTAGCTCTAACCAAAATAAATCTATACCCAGACATGAAATAATCAAGATTCCAGAAATTCAGCACAAGAACAGAATATTAAAGGTAGTTAGAGAAAAGAAACAATTACCTATAATGGAAATCCATCAGAATGACAGACTTCTCAACATAAACCATCAAGTCAAGAAGAGCTTGAAGTATTTCAAGTCCTGAAAGAAAACAACTTCCAATCTAGACTGATGTAACTTTCAAAACTTTCAAAATTAATGGAGAATAAGATACTTCCATGACAAAGAACAACTGAAAGAATTCATGATCACCAAACCAACCTTATAAAGAGCACTGAAGGATATTCTAGAGAAATAAAAATGACCCCATCCAAGGAACAGCAGTAAAGTGGGATTGCCAAGCAGAGCAGATAGTTGAATGGAGGGGAAAAGTATGGAGCCAACGACAGGAAAAAAGCATGGCACGGATGAGCCAGTGTATGCTGGCTTTAACTGTCAATGTAGATGTCTCAGTTCACCAATAAAAAGAAACACATTAAGAGTGGATCAAGAAATAAGATCCATCAACATGCGGTATACCAGAAATACATTAATTGAAAAGGAAATTCAAAGACTGAAACAATGCTTTATGCAACAGGGAACCAGAAAAAAAGAGAGGGTAGCTTGTCAATCAACCACCCCAATCTTATAGCCTATAGCACTCACATGTACGATGTCTGTCTAACAACCAGATTCAGGGGATACCTGACCTAGTAGAGAAGCTCTAAGCCATAAACTCAACTTGAATCAGAACCAGGTCTAGAGCTTAAGGTTTGTTTGGTCTACAGTATCTCAAAACCTTCTGTCTTCATGCATGGGCTGCTGTACAACTGAGAAAAGCTAGACCCAAGCCTCTCCCCATGAGTCAGTGCCATTGGAGGACTAAAGGTAGAAAGAACAATGGCCACACCAGCAAACAAGCCTGGTCTGGGAACCAGTCCCATGTGCAGGCTGCCACAAAACTAGGAACAGCTAGACCTAAGCCTCTACCTGTTGAGCCAGTGCCATTCCAGGACTGGGGGAGAGAGAACAATGGCCACGTCAGCAAACCAGTCTGGGAACCAGTGCCGTATGCAGGCCACTGCTGGATCAGGAACAGTCAGACCCCAGGCTGAAGCACAGGCTGGCAAACAAGAAGCACCAACTCCCCCACCCCCGCCACTGCCACAAGTAACCTGTTTATCCAGAGAAACAAAGGTTGTGATCATAGCTATCAAGGTGAAATGCAACTGGATGCCTGTGGTGCTTTGGTATTTTACCAACATTGCAGGTCTAGGGCCAATGGATTGGTCATAGGTTCAGACGATATTGGTACGCAGTGTAGCATCTCCTTCTGACTGATGTGGCCATATTGACTCCCTATCATCTAGTTTTGAAGTCCTACATTAGTTTCCACATTTTATTGGGTTGGGTTTTCTTTTTTGTTTTGTTTAAGTTAAATCTGATGGCAGGAGCTGCTATTTCAAGGACATGGAGTATATTATGGTAGCAATTTTGGATTTACTATTCTCTTGTTTTGAAATCCTTTATTACATTCATTGTCTTATTTTTATTGATTTTCACAATGTTTTTACAATATCTGCAGCTATTTTGAAGACAATCAAAAGGCATTATGGTAACTATTGTTGATTTCATGTTTCAAAGTCCTGTATCTCTTACACTGGTTTGTTTTGATTGGTTTTATTCTATTTTATCATCTTTAAAAACAAAAAAACTTCTTTTCTTCTAAGCCGTAACCACAATGTTAAAAGTATCAGAGCCCAGATGTGAGGTATATTTCATAAGCTGAGTAATTTCAAAGCCAAAGTGCTATGGAGTTGGTTGAGACACAGGGTGGATGCTGCACAGATGGTTTGGGGGAAGATGAAACAAGTAACTGAATTAAGATAATCTCAAAAATTAGGTCACTAAAAGTCTCACGAACATATTTTTTGTTTTTGTTTTTTTTTTTTTTGGTACCGGGGATGAATTCGCAACCTTGCGCTTAGCAGGTAAGCGCTTAAGCCACTGAGCTAAATCCCCAGCTCCGTATTTTTAAAAATAGTAAATCTTCCTTTGATTTACAAAAAATATGAGAAAAGATTAACTTAATGAACAAGCCAACAAGCATATAAATGTTTAAGTGTATTCATCTTTATACAGAAAATACTTGGATCAGATAAGAAATTTTATAGCCCAAACTGTCAATAATATGCATTCTCAAACAGTGGAGCATAAAATCAAAGACATTTTTGAAGGCCAGTAATACTTTTAAAGCCACATCTTGTAATTTATTTATAAGAACATACCAACAAACATGTATAAAAAGTTGTGCACTATTTGTAATGACAAGAAAATAACTTTAAAAGCACTTTGATCTGCTTTGTTTTTAAAGAAAAATCTGATTTCAAGCTATTTCTGGAAGAAAAACAAGTTGAAAAATTAACAGGAACTACTGCTGGCTGAATGAGAAGCAGGTTTTACATAATACTTTGCTTTCTTTTTGACTTCTTACCAAATGCATATGTAAGTGCCCTTATTACAAAAGAAAATGAAGTCTACTTAAGAAATCCATTTGTATGTGAGCCCGCAACTACTATAGCTCCAACAGTATCTCAACAGTGTCTTCAAAAGACAACCTTACCTTATCATCTCTCTTGTTGGGTATAGCTAAATGCAATCTGTTTAGCACTTCATTCACTTTATTTCCTTTCATTTTGGTTTCTACTCGATGAGCCAAAAGTCTATCACAAGCCTAGTAAAGCATAAAAACAAGGTGCAGAGTCACAAAAACATGTAACAGCTCCCAACCATATTATCCAAGAAAAAAACCCCTTTCACTGAAGTTGTGGTTTGCAAGTCCTCATGCACTTCCCGTTTTTAATGAGGCACATCTCTTTCTCTAAGAAGACCGTTAACTCTTCCTGGCCTAGAATTCTGAAGCAGCCCTGCCATGTCTCGCATTGGCTTCCCTCCAACCCTTAGTGACACTGTGCAGACTCAAGGGCCCTTACATAGATGCAGTGTCCTTCCACCCCAGGACTCCTAAAACTCAAGTCTTTCTTTCTTTCTTTCTTTCTTTTTTTTTTTTTTGGAGGTAGAGTCTCACTATGTAGTACAGGCTGGTCTTGAACAGCATCCTCCAGCCTCAGCCTCCAGAGTGCTGTACAGGCATGCTATGTTTGAGGCTTTTTTGTTCTTTTTGAAACTTGAGCAACTAATCGGTTTTAACAAGACCAAGTAAGACATAATTAACATAGCATGTGAAATCAAACTGGTGACTGTGTCCCTCAACTTGCTCCTGCTTTGCAGACTAATCTTTTTTTTTCTTTTTTGTCTCTTTGAAACAGGGTCTCGATATGCAGTTCAGGATGGCCCTGAGTTCACTTTGTAGCTCTCAACGATCCTGCTGCCTCAGCCTCCTGAGTGCTGTGATTACAGGTGTGCGCCACCATGCCCAGCTTAGACTAATCTTTTCTTTCTACTTCTGAACAAGTTCCATAAAAGTACAGTAAGTCCTTTACTTATAAACATGTGAGTTGCGAACTTTCAGACACAAATGGACCTCACATTACAAACATGTGTAGATGTGAACAAATCACAGAAACATGGTCACAGCTGTGCTGCTGTGTGAGTACTTGGTAGCATGGTATTTTAGTACAGTGCTCCATTGGAGCCCAGAATGTCTGGAAGCAAGAGGGAAAGCGGTGGTGATGTGGCGGGAAGGCTAAGAAGTTCAAAGCAATGTACGCTGCACATCTGTGTCAAAAGTGAGTTAAGTCTCACTTTGTCAGACTTATGAACAATCTCAACTTATGACCATTCTCTCCAAATGGAACTCACTCATAAGTCAAGGACTTAATGTATTCTTTTCCCTATAGTTATTAAGAAAATATGTGAAGACACAATTGCATCTTTAAGTAGGAATTATAAAGTACACACACTCTCCAGATCCATAGGTTCTGTATCCATGAATTCAACCACTGCAGATCAAAAATATCTGAAGAAAAAATTCTTACTTGCATTATCATTTACAATTATTATATATCATAAGTAATCTAGAAATTATTTAAATAAAGTATATGAGAGGATGTAGGTAGGTTACATGAAAATACTATGCCACTTTATGTAAGAAACACGAACCCCACAAAGATTTGGATACCCCACAAGTTATGGTAGATTTTGATACCCCACAAAGGGAAAAGAATAGGTACAAGCAGAGCAATTTCCCAGTAGCTAACAAGGGACACAAACACCACCTCACTTACCACCATTCACCAAAGTGGGGCAGGGCACAAGTCTGAGTGTGTTTAGATCCACCTTACAATGCACAACTCCTGTGTGGCTACATTGAGTACTCTGAGTACAAACTCTAAGAAAAAAATATTTTTTTCTCCCAATGATTGACTTCATCAGATTTAGGGAAGCACAAACCTCTGTTTTAACTTTAATAACACCTTCCTCAGTCAGGGTGCTGGTTTCTATAACAGGGAATCCTTCGGCCTGCAAGTCTATAAATATTTTCTGAGAAAATAAAGGAAAAAATGAGACATGTATTATTGATTTTCAGTTCCCTGTGGAAAAAACTGTACTGTTCTACAAATGGAGGATGCAAATGCTAATGTTTCAACACCTATTATTTTTTAAACCTTAATAGTTATTTTTCTCTATATTGTTCTGCAATTTTTAAAAATGCAAACATTTAAAAAGATCAAATTATACCATAGTTGAGTAAAATTTCAAGCTCTATGAAACGTTCCATAAGATTTCATATTCCAAAACAGAAACTGGAAAGATCATGTTGATTTAAAAAAACAAAATCTTCATGGTATTTTTAAAAAACATTTATCTTCCATGGGCCAAGAGAATTCCTTACAAACCAACAGAAATTTCAAATCTAGCAACTTGATAAATCATCAACTGTATAAAAAGGTCAAGGTTTGTACAGTCTCCATGAAATACTTGATTTACATTTAATTGTAAATGTGACCACAGTTCAGAGAAAGGTGATCAAGCCATGATAATGGAAGCTTCCCTTCAAGGTCTAGTCCCATTACCATGGAATCCAAAGCAGTAGTTTCAGAGAAAATCATAGTCTGAACACCAATTCTGTTACTTAGCAGCACATGACAATGAGTAAGCCAGTCACTGAGCTAGGCTCATTAGGTTCATGTCACATTAACTGTCAAGTGATATAACTGTGTGATAACTGTCACACTGAAAGGCAAGCTATACTGTCAACCAAGCAATACTATAAAAGTGTCCATTATGCACTTGCACCTTAACTCCATAAAATCTTCTCAACAACTGATACAGGCATTTTTTCCAGTGAGTAGATAAACTTAGGCTCTGAAAGATGATCGTGTTTCCTTTGTACCCAGTTGACAAGTAATCAATGATGCAGGTTCTTGCTACCACTGGTAGTGAGCGCGTCTAACTCCAAAGTATAAGCATCTGACCATAACTTAATAAATTACTTAAATTTTCCCTGATGTTACCTACTCTCCTTCTCCTCTCACCAATGCTTTTCCAACTGAAAAACTAAAATTATGTAATAGATAAAAGGGATTTTTCAATTCTGGTATCAATGTTCATGTAATAAAGAATGTATTATTGTCCACTGAGAAAACTAGTATGGCCATTTTAAAAAGCTAATCTTTACCAAGTATTAAAAGTTCAAACAGAAAAGACACTAACCGGGGAACATGCTTCTCCTACCCTGGCACCTTCCACTTTAATCTAGTCAATAAAGTATATTCCAGAAGACGTGACCAGACACATTTACCCTTCTAGTGAATGGTTCTTAGACTCAAGTGGGTTGCAACCACCTGGAAAGGCCTGTTCATCTCAGACCAGGGTTTCTGACTGAAGTGCTAGATGTGTCCATGATAGGTATTTCTGACAAACAAGCTGGTAAAGAAAAGTGACTCAGTGCTGCTGTTCCAGGACCAGTGTGAGAACCACTGTAACAGTGTACATCTCTCAAAGCGCTTATCTGAAAGCTGCCTATATAAAGGGCTACAAAATTATGATTAACAGTTGCCTTTTAGAGAACCTCAGCAGACACTGCATGCTCACAGTTCTGGAAGCTTCACCTTACAAGAGCTTACAGATCTTATTCTCCTTCACTCAATCATTTGTTTACTGAGCTCACTCAATGATATAATCTCTTTTATTAAGTAACACCTATGAATGAATATCCATCCTCATAACAAACTTATTCTGGAAACTGTTGGCCTGTTTGTTATCTTACATCTGATACCTTGAGGCCTACCAAGAGACAAAGTACACCTCCAAGTGTTCAGCTTTCTCTAAAGCTCCAACTTAAGTGAATATTTAAATTATTACATTCTGAAAGTCAAATGTGTCGACATATCAAACACAAATGTTTCTGAGGAAACCTGTATTTTAGGGGTTTTTGTTTTGTTTTGTAGGTGCTGAGGATCGAACTCACGACCTCACACTTGTCAGGCAGGCGCTTGTGCTGCTGAGCTAAATCCCTGGCCCTTAAGGATTTATATTGTCATGTTACTGCACCACCAAGGAGATTATCTTATACCATAGTACTGAAATTCCTTCTAACCATTAATTGTCTAAGAACTGCGAGTCAAATCCGAAACACGGATTTGAAACATTTAGGTGATTTACCTGATCATCCTCAGGAAGTTCAGCTATTCTCTTCACATCACATTTGTTTGCTACAACTATAAGAGGCTAGGAAAGAAGAAAATTATTACATTCAACTGTGGAATATGGTAGTTCCCCCCCCCAACCATAGTTTTGCTTTCTGTAATTTCATTTACCAAAGATCATCTGCAGTCTAAAAAATATTATGTCAGAAATAACTCAAACTGTGTACTATTCTGAGTAGTATAATGAAATCTCACAGTAACCTGCTCCATCTCGTCTAAGACACGAACAGTATTTTAATTCAATGTATGCTACTGGCCAGTCACTTACCCAAGCAATTATCTTCATTATCAAATCAGCAGTTGTGGCATTACAGTGATTGTGTTCAAGTAGTATCTGGTTTCATAAGAGGTCTTAAAATTTACCCCCCCCCCAGAGTAATATTGTGAAAGTTAAACTATTAGCTAGCATACTTACTTTGTTGACAAAGAGGGGTCTGATATTCTGGAAGAGCTCTAACTGTTCTTTCAATCCATGTCCACATTGCTCAGACAAATCCATCACATATAATATTGCGGCACGAAGGTGAGCCAGGGCGGTGATAGCCTGCATTTCGATGGTGTTCCGATCCTCTAAAGGATGATCCAAAATCCCTGGAGTATCTACAACCTAATGACCAGTCTTTATTACTTCAAAGTACATTTGTTTACAACTTTCTTGTCTAGCAGTTATTCTCACAGTCAGACCAGAACGTAGGTGTCCAAAACTGACCATGTGACAATAACAAAGCAGTAAAAGAAAAATTATGTTCTTATTAAAAAAAAAAAAAAAAAAAAAACCAGTAACAATAACAATAACAACAGGAGCAGGGACGCTGCAGGGCTCATTAAAGAACCAGCCAATAAATTCAAGAAAAATAACTCTCCTTTTCATTAGTGACATCATAAAATATAAAAGCTGGAGTAACAGCAAAGTTTCTCCGGTCTTAAAAATTACTTTCTTCATCATTTGTAAAGTTAAATGGAATTCACTCATGGAAAAAGACTACTTCATGCTTTTAAATAGTATATGCCATTTTTAGGCATAGAGAAATGATACAAAGAGATTTCACTCCAGTAGAGGCATCATTATTAAAATGAATCACAAATGCAGAAATCCCTACTGGAAGCTGACTGCTTTCTAGGAATTAAATAAATATAAACTGCCCATATGCATCCTCAAAGCTCAGAAAAGTTTTCCTTATGGCAATGGGAGAATTTTCTCAGTGATATCAGAAAATCTATTCTCCCCACCTCCTCAGAATCCTCCATAGTGGCTGCTGTTCATAGTTGATTCTGCACTATAAAATATCACTATAGTTCTTTAGAAATCATCAAATTCCATTAACCCTCAAAATGAAGATGTCTATTCTGTCTCAAGACTCACCTGCCAACGTAGATACTTATAATCCATGTGCCCAACAAACAGAGACTTCGTAGTAAATGCATATGGCTGAACATCCACATCTGCTCTCGTCACCTTGAAACAAAACAATCAAAACTTCCACCATCACAATTCTATACCACAGTTCTTCTCAAAGAATGCAGTATGGCACCTGCATATTATTAAGACTGATTTTTGGCAGGAAAAAAACTTCGCAAGAGATTTTACATGATTAAACTGAGCAGGACAGGAGTTATCAACCTCCTTCAAGGCCAGAGGCTCATCAGATATCAGGGAGGTCAAGGATGGGCAGCATTTGGAGGCTGGCCATCACCCTCTTTTCACTCTTACCACCTGCATCATTGGCCCAGCAATGCCCAACAGTACTCTCCGAAGATGGAAATGCTCAACATCTGCACTATCTAGACAGGACCCACCAGTGACACGCTGCTAATGAATATTTACTATGTGGGTCAATATAACTGAAGAACTGAATTTTTCTTATGTAATTAGCTTAAACTACAACTTAAAAAGACACATAGCCAGTGGTCACTATGTTAGCCCCTAGACCACATGCCAAAGTCGGTTTCAGTTATGTTGATAAGAACATGAAACCTCAGCCAGAACAGGAGACAGTTTTGTTTGCCAACATGTCAGGGCACTTTTGGGACAAGGTAAAACCTATAAACCTACTTCAAACCTTAAGTGTTCCTGGCACTAAATTACAAGCCCTAACACAGTAATTCTTTGGCACCTGAGGGCTGCTGTTTAAAAATGATTACTTAAATGCTCTTTCTACTCTTTTCAGATCCTTCATGATCAGCAGGATTGTCCTAAGTAAAATTACTAGGTTACTTAAATGCCACATTTGTTAATAAATTCACTCAAGAGAGACTCAGCAACTCACCACTTCAATAAACCCAATTTCAGTGAAAGTTGACCCAGCAATCAATGTTACAAACCACCTGAGAATTAACTGCAAACTGGAAGATTGTAGCTCAGAGAGTATTGTCTGTCAGCAGAAATCACCTAGCAGAGAAATCTCTCTGGCATGACCACTTTCAGAACAAGCTGACACAACACAACAGTTGGAGCTCTCCATTTATCAACCAAAATGTACTTATCTCTCAGATTCTTTAGAAATTATAGGATGCACACAAAAATCAAAAGTAATGGATTCTGTAATAGCAATAAAATCCAGGTTTCTCACAGGAACTTAAGAGTGTGCTCAGCTGCCAACACTAGGATAATGTTTACTAAAAGATTAGCTAATTAGTAGAAAAATATTACCAAGTACATTCCAAATCCCATGAAGTCAGAAAACAGTAGTACTTTGACCTAGGACAGAGCATCTGCTTTACAGTAAAAAACAGACCTACCTTGTTGATGAAGCTGGATTTCCCAACATTTGGGTACCCACACAAAAGCAGAGTCCTTGTATTTGGATCAATGGTTGGCAAGCGGGATAAATGCTGACGTACTACAAAAAGTTTAAATTAATTAAAAAATTATCAAACTCAAAATTTAAGATTTTCTTGTAATAAATGATTCTCGTTATTTGGACAACAGTGTATTTTGAAGTACACATGCCACAATCTTCTTGCTGCAACATGGGCTATGTGTGTTAACTTGCTCATCTGTAACACCAGCATCACTCCAAGCGACAACTATGTTCAGGGCTACACTGCAGACCCAAAAGATCTGTAGGGTAGCACTTTTAAGGCACCAATGTGCATGAATCTTATGTGAAAAAAAATTTACAAGATCCAGGCAAAAGGAGAATAAAAGCAAACATGTCAAAATGATTTATAGTATAAAAATGCATACAAAAGGACAAGCAATTTTTTGATAAAACTTTGTATTAAATCAGAAATGTTTCTATTAAAAGCATTTTTTTTTTTTTTACTGGTACCGGGGATCCAATTCACGACCGCCTGCTTGCAAGGCAGGTGCTTATGCCACTGAGCTAAATCCCCAGCCCCTAAAAGCATTTTTAAAGAATGAAAATGTCACCCCATAAAGCTATGAGTCATTTTATTGCCTACATTTTTCAGCATTTTCCTAAGATTCATGTGTCTTACCTATCCAATATTAAAAACATACATATTCTGAATAATCCCATTAGTTTGTAAGCATTAAAATCTCTAGCTACATTTTTCTTCAATAACAGATGTATTAAAAGTTCTTGTAGGGTAAGCTGGAAGAAATTTGATCCCACAATCTCTGAAACAAAAACAAACATCTCAAGAATAATTCTCCAATAGGCATCAATTATCTTAACAGAACACGTTAAAAATCACTTCTGTGCTGGGGAATAGAGCACACCTACGATCCCAGGACTTGGGAGGCTGAGGCAGGAGGATCATCCAAAGTTCAAGGTCAGATTGGACTACATAGTGAGATGAAGGATAGCCTGTACTACACAGTAAGATCCCATCTTAAAAAAAAAAAAAAGAGAGAGAGAAACCATTTCTGTTAAAAATGTGAACGAGTACCTTGTTCCAAATATTCCAAACTTTGCTTTTGTCTCTTGATGATAGTGCACATCCGCCCAAGGGCAGCGCGCTTCAGCTGCTTGCAGCGATAGAGAGAATCACCGTATTTCATTAGCCGCACATAATCTTTAGCAACACTTCAAAAAATTAAAAAAATCTGTAAGTATTTTTTTCCACTATTGCCATTAAATTAAAAGATTTTACAGTAAGAAAATACCTTACTTGTCCACTAAATTTTTGGCAATATTTATTTGTCCTAGAGCCAACTTGTAATGATCCTTATCATAGAGAATATTCATCAAATCAGCATAAAATGGATGGATATCCTATAATAAACAAATAAAAAACGCATAGCAGTCATTCTGGTTCAACAGTTACTTATCTTTGCTTGTAAATAACACGCAGAGAAATCAGTTCCTTTTCTTCTCTCCTCAAACCTCTAGCTTCTCTCCAGTTCCCTCTCCTAGACAATGACCCTGCTGAATTAGCCCTCTAAAGACAGTAATACACAGGAGGTAGCAAAGGTGCCTTTTATTTGCCTGAACTCCCATTCCATTACAGTGACAGAGCTACCTAGAGAACCAGCCAAGGCCAGTCCTCCCCAGATTCTTTTCTTCACAGGACCATTTCCACCAGGCTGCAAAGATAACTCTCAGGTTTTTTTTTTTTAATTTAATACTACCTTCACCCAATTCTACACCTCCTACCCCATTTTGTTGCACCCTCCCAAACTGTAAGCTCATCAAGCTCACCTGTTAACTCCCCAAATGCCAATCCTGATTTCTACACCTCTAAGCAGCACTGGGTGGCTGGCTACTCATCCCACTTGAAGTATTTTCCGCTTCCTCTATAACAGCCACTTCTCCAAACTCTGTGCTGACTATCACAGCCCAACATCACACATTCAAGCTCCTAGCACAGTTGTCTTCATACACCCACTCTCAAACTGTATGATCTCAAAGACTTTAAATACCATCTATACTTTAAAAACTCTGCCTCTGTATCTCCAGGCCAGACCTCTCATGAGCTCTGGCATTTCTACTGAGTCTCACACACTTCTCACAGTAGTACATACAGATTGGACTCTTGCCCTCCTTCCCGCTGCACCCATTCTCAGCCTTCTCCAGCTTGGGGAACAGCAGTTCTGCTGAGATGGGAGAAACTCAAATTCTTCTTGTTCTTTCCCTCAACACTGTACCTTGTCTGTGAGCTCTTCTTTCTAATTATGACAAGCCAATCACTTCTCAATAGCCTCACCACTATCACAGTTGTCTAAGTCACTGCACTGACCTCTTGATGGTCTCTTCTCCTCTCCTACCCTGAGTCCAGGCATCTTTTAAAAGAGAAGTCAAAACCTTACAATGGATTTAGGCCAAGTTTTTACTTTATGTTACTACTGTATTTTTAAAAAATAAGCCATTTTTACTTTTTTAAATATAAAAGAATTGCTACATGAACCAACCTCATCTACCTTCAAGGACCATTTTGGAGCAATGCCCAATTTTGGCTCTAAGATTATACCAATCCCCACATTCTTCACAACTTCAACCTCACAACTGTGTGATCCTACACACTTATAAGACTTCATTTACAGGCTCTGTCAAGCAATCGCTGCTCTTATGTGTTTATAGTTAAACAAATAAGCCAAGTAAAATATGCTGCAGAGTAAGGTATTCTGACTTTTTGGCTTAATATAAGCATTATACCTCTCAATGCAATGAAAAAACTGTCAGTACTGAAATGATCATAAAATGATTTCATAAAATGATCAGCTAATAAAACAGTAAGATCACAGTCATGGATTTTTGGCCATTGGCTCTAAATGAACCTAGAGGAAAAGATGCCTCAAAAATGGAGGAGACAAAGTCTAGAGGAGCTGGTGAAGCATGAAAGATTCCTGGGTTTCAGAGTTCACAATCCGCAGTTTTTATCTAGTTTGGGTTGAACCTGGTAAACCTAAAACTTACAAAGAAAGCCTAGAAAGACACTTCTGGATCTCTTCAGATGGGGTTTAGTTGAGATAAGAAATTCGGATTCTGTTCCCAGCTTTGCTACTTCTGGAGTAAATGCTGACAAAAAAATGTTTCTTCTGTCAAATGAGTACAGCTAAAATACTGGCTAAAAACTGATTCTCCAAGTCTCACATTTATATGATCCATGTCCCCCAGAGTCACTTACATCCAATTTGGGAAAATCTGTTAAAATCTGTGAGAGTCTGTCATGGTAATTCTGCTGAGTAAATTTGACTTTTCTCATATAAAAATGTCTAATGCGATGAATTTGATAGTGTTTATGAATAACTGTTGGAGTCTTTCGTTGAGTCTTTGACAATGTTAGGTCAATGAAGTCCTGCAATAAAACAAAATAAAACACAACTCAAACACCTGTTTTTCAATCATTTGTTTGAAAACTTACAAACAACATCTAAGAGTACTACATATTTTAAACTACAAATATTTACTTTTTCTAGTCAAATCTTTTATATACAACTTTGTCCTTCGTATAGCCTTTAAAAAACACCAAGCAGCCGCTGAAATAAATTTTACTCCATCTTTTCTTGATATTAACTTCTAAATACCTAGAAATATTTGCAACTTTGGACAATTCAAGCATAAATCAGAAAAAATGCTGAAAAGAAACAATACTTCAATCTCAATATAAATAGCTTTAACTTTTACACAAAATGGGCAAAAATTCACTGTTTGTAATTTCCTGTGCATATATAAGGTGACTATTTGAGGATATACAAGGTAACTGCATAAATTCCCAGTGCAAACAGCCGCATCCTCTTTAGCAAAGCTTCTATCCCCATGCTTCCTCAATCCCATGTGCCCAGCCATGTAAAATTATTCAATTTTCCCTTAAACACTGATTAATACAACTATACTGACTAATTCTTATAAAGGGTAATAGGAATACCCAGGTGCTGAAAATAAAATAATGAGTTTTCTTCAAAGAACTCAGAATCCAGTGACAGAAAACAATAACATGATCACAACAGAGTCTGTGAAGTATTAAAAAGAGCAAAAAGTGTTGGAAAAGTCTGACTACACAAGATCTCCTCTAGTCTTCTCCAAAGTCTTTTCATTTGTATGATTAACGGGTCCATTAAAAAGTTACCTACTTCATAAAGTTTCCCTGACTACTCATTCACCAATCACTCAGTCTCTCAAATTCACACACAGTCATCGCTTCGTTTGTGTCTACCCAAACACCACCAAAATCTAAGGATGCTCCAGTTCCTCACATAAAATGGCACAGCATTGAGTAGAACCACACATATCCACTCATACACTTTAAATCATCTGCAGATTACTTGTAACATTCAATACAATGTACATGTTGCATATAGTTGTTACACCGTATGTTTAGAGATTGGTAAGAATAAGTATATATGATCAATGCAGACACAATTTTTAAAAAATATTTTTGATCTGCTGTTGGTTGAATCCATGGATGTGGAATCCACAGGTAATGGAGGATCAACTGTATATACCTCCAGAACCACAATTCTATTTCTAGTGTGGTTGTTTCTACTTATTCCTTTAGGGAATGACTTTCAAAAAGATAGGTACTTTATCTTATGCAGGTACAAAACCATTTTCCAAATTCAGCCCAAGCTCAAAAGCTGCCACCGTGCCTCTGAGGGAAGGCTAAAGCCTCTACTTCACACTACTGATATGTTGCTGTATTTGTCATATTAATAAATCTTTCTGCCTCTCTCGGTAATCTTGAGATCCTAAATCAACCAAACATTTGGTGCCAAAACCCAGGAGGTCTCTGTGCAGTGACTGATCCATAAGGCTTCCCTTGCCATTGCTATCCTTCCACACAACACTGGCTACCCTCTCTGATCCATGTTGTCACCTTCTCGGGGTCAAGCAACTCTCTAGGTCTCATCTGATGGATCTTGTGTTTTCTTCTGCCTGTCCATATGTCCAAAAATCCTGGCACCAGATCTTGGTCCTTCTCAGCCTGGGAACCTGACCTTTTTGGTCCAAACCCTTAAGATATTCGGGTCACAAGTCTCCTTCTGTTGGCCACCATTATTGTGGGATATCCAGACACAAAGATGACTGTTGTTTTTTCAGTCTACCTAAGTTTCACCCGTGCCACTATGGGCAATTCCAACACCACGGATAGCTTCCATAAAGAACATTTTCCTACATTTTCCAGATGAGATATATATATTGCATATGTTTTTTTTTTTACTTCCAATTACCAAGACTGTCACCCATCATTTAGACATAAATTTGTCTGTTTTCTCAAGACAGACAAAAAAATGGACATTGCATTAATATAAAATAACTCAACAAACTTGAGGGATGGCTGAGAAAACATCATGAGATCAAAGATATAACTCAGATGTGGTTCCTATAAATGATTTCCTTGCAAATTCTAAAATGTAATGAGAGATGTGCCAGAATGACTGTCAGAAGGGTGAGTGAGAAAAGACTGAGAGAAATGATAAAGCAACTCGGTTATCAGGAATGTAAAATAGCAGCTCTTGACCAAGTTTTCTAACGTAAGCTGATTGCATCGCTGGAACCATTAAGAAGTCACTGAAAGAAGATTGATAGTATTTCCACTGAACAAGTTAGCTAACGACAGCAATGCCTCCTCTGAACTGGTTCTTCCTTTCAGGGCTTCAAGAACTTCCCCGAGAAACACGTTTCCCGTAGGTGTTTTCACCTATTAACTGCAACACGTTCCTATTCCTCAAAAGTTGCCTACATAAAAAAATGACTCATTAACAATCTCTACATTCAACATTTTTGAAATCTCTTGCTACATTGAATGACATATAAACTTGAACTGATCATGTTTATCCTGATGATAGGCCTGAAAACAACTGTTTCGAAATCCAACAGCAAAAGAAAACGTCTTTGTTAAACTGAGACAGCAACAAGCCAAGACTTGCAGAGAAAAGTGGGGGCTACATTGAGCTCAGAATCTCAAGGCTGGGTTTCGGCTCATCACTGACCACGACAGGCTTTCTCCCTAGCACCTCCCGATCGCAGCCGTCCACTTATCTAGCTGGACCCCTCAGCGGCCCCTAAAAGACCATTTTTTCTTAAGAGGCACTTTAGTCTCAAAGAGTCCCTGGTCTCTGACGGAACGAGGTGAGAAGCTTGGTTTCGAATGGTGCGGTGGATCCCTGGAGGCCTTCATTTGAGAGAACGCGGCCTAGGACGTGAGGTCCGGCAATAGGGGACCACGGTGTCTTCCTCCCTCAAATTCATGATCACAGTCCTGGATGCTCCCAGGCAAAAAGACCGCAAAGTGATAAGCGTAAGAAGTGGTGAAGTTTGACGCCCCATACCTTAGCGGACGGCACCACCGTGATCTTCTTAAAGTTGTAGTGCGCCATGCTGACGACAGGCAGCACGAGGAGGAAAGATGCAGTGAATAGAACTTCCGCCGTCCGGGGTAGGCGGAACTTCCGCTATCGGCGGGCGCGAGTAAGCGTCACTTCCGGAAGCGTCATTTCCGTGGCGCTGACGAATAAAATAATCGATCTAGTTGCCCGGCGCCACCTCCTGGCGCGGATGTCTGCTGCGGAATGATGGGGTGCAGTTGAGCTGGCGACATCGGGAGAGAAGACCGCGGGGTTTGAGGGTTTGGGGAGTTTAAATCCTCACAAGAAAGGAGTTCGAACATCTATCCTGAGCCCGGAACCGGGGTCCCCAGGGTTCTGGTGGCACACGTGGCGCCGCGGTCAGGACAAGTCACCTGGAGTAGAAAAAAAACGCAGCCCTGGGTTTTGGTGTCCGGCTCTCGGGGCGTGCTGCGGTTTGGATGTATAGAAAGCAGTGCAGTGCTAAATAATGTCGAGAGGGAGTTCATTCCTCAGGGACAGAGACTGCGCGTTCACCAGGCCTCCCGGGCTTACTCTTCCGAGCTTTTCCTACCTGCGGCCATCTGCCAGGTACACAACCTTGCACCACCGCCCAGGCCTCACCAGAGAGGTCGCCGTGCACCGCTGAACGAAACAAGCCTAGGCTAGGACACAAGCACGAAGTACCTGACCTCAAGGGAACCACAGTGGGTTAGGCGCTTTCCCTTTGCTCCTCCTGGCCTTCCTTCTGCCAATTTAATGTGACCTTATTTTATTCCTATTTTTGCTATCTGGTTTCATTATATCATTCCATACTGAGACAGTTTTATCAGCGCTTTCTCTGACATACTGTTTGATTTTTATGACCTTTTCCCGGCACCTCTTTCCCTTTGAGACAGCTAGGTTAACCCTTATACTCCTGGGATTAACAGACATACCAGAAAATTGGGAATTAAAAAGTGGAGTCTTCCAGGCTATACAATTAAGATAACACAGCGGGAGACGGGAGGATGGAAAGTCAGCTCAGCCTTCAAAGACTATGTAATCAGCTGAGAGAGCCAAGACAAGAAAACCCCCACCCAGGTAATTAAAATCATACTGACTGCCAGGGGAGTGATTTGCCTTGTACCAAAACCCATTTCCCAGGGACTTTCCCAAATGATAAGGAGCAAATTCCAGGTGATGAGGACTGAACAAAGTAACCTATAGTAACCTTTACTTTGTTAGCATAGTAAAATCACACACCAAGGCAGAGACATATGATGTTCATGAGACAGACATCCCATGCAAAGGCACAATCAAGTTGATCACAGGTGCAACTAAAACTCAAGAAACTAGGTCCTTGCCTATCCTGCAGATGCCATAAAAGCTGTACATCTTTATTGTTTGTTCGGTTCAGCATGGGATTTCTGTCCCCCCATGGGCTTTCCTCTCTGTGATCAACCACAAGAATAAAAAGCCTTATTCCAGTGCTAACCGGCTTCTGTTTGCTTATTTTGTTAGCACAGGAATTCATAGAGTCAATAACATCTTTCCATGTCCTTCAAACCGTCTTCTCTTTATTCCTGGGACATCTATTCTGATTCTCAAAATCTAGAATTTAATCTTTACTAACCTCTTGCTGTCTCTCACTGTCAATATTTTCAAGGTTTTCTCTTCCCTCGTGCTCTCTAGGCCTCCCAGTGCATGACCCTGCAAGCTTGATTTCTTCTTTCATTTCTAGTCTAACACTTCCAGTTATGTAGTCTTTACCTGTATGATTCCAGGTATGTCAGGTCCACCTATCTGAAAATCAAAAATTACTTCTTTATTTTGTAAGTAAACCCAGCCCCATTGTGTTGTTTGAAGCCACACCCTGATTCCCTCTGAGGCTCCAGAATCGGACTGGGCACAGAGCCAAAAGCAAGGCTGACATCTTCTGCAGACTCTGCAGGCATATCCAGTTACCAGCAGTCAGTGTATGCATTGTGACAGAGAAAGGCAAACCTTAGCTATCGTGAAGGACATTCTTCCTGGTATACTGTGTCTGCAAATGACTTCATGACAAAAAGCCTTATTTTTTAGACTTTCTTAGGATTTTGTGGAGTCAAGCTCCTCTTTTTCACTTTCTCATTGTTCTAATTCTCATTGATGAAAAGTACATCTTGCAGTAGACTCTGTGCTAGATGTACTTGTATTTAACTAAACTCATGTCCAAAAGGAACCTTTGTGTGGGTAGCTGTAGCTATTAGCCATAGGTAGCTGTCTGGTCTTAGAAGGTGTTACTGGTGCTCCAGGGTGTCTATGGATAATTTGCTGGGTCTCCTTAGGAACTGTGCTGTGGCCAACTCATTTAGCAGGAGTAATATGCTTTGTAATGTATAGATGTTTCCCTGTGTATATATCATTTCCAAAGAGCCAACTCTTCAAGGGCAGAGTTTGTCTCTATTACTGTTTCTTCCAACAAGCCACATTGTCCTGAGCAGTCACAATACCTGCAGAACTCCATTGATCAAAAGGTGGACTGATGACATTTCTGATACTACTGGGGCTGGCGTAATTGGGATCTATGACTTTGGTGCTGCTCAGGTCATCTCACTGAGTTTTAAAACCTGTTGAACCCCTGTGTACAGCCCTGAAATGGGTAAGAAATCCAAACTGTACCACAGAGTGAAAAACACCAGTCCTCCAGGCTTATTACAGCTGAATCTGTTCCAAGGTCTGGAGCAGTCAGACTCCCACCTTGTGAAGTGTCAAGAGATTCTGAGGTCCTCAGGTTCTGAAGCTGCATATCTTACATTCTGAAATGAACCTGCGGTCAGTACCCTCATAGCCAGTCCTGCACATGCAGTGTTGAAAACTGCAGCAGAGTCCTTGAAGCAGGTGGCTAACACCTCATTAGCCTACAGATGTGTACATGTGTATTCCCAGCCTTTACCTTTTTTTTTTTTTTAAATCTGTATTTATTTTTGGAACAGAGTCTCACTTAAGTTGCCTGAGCTAGACTGAAACTTTCTTTTCCTGCATTAGCCTCCTAGAGTCCTGGGATTAGAGGCATATACCTTCCATGCCAGCCTGCTTCTCACTTCCATAGCCTCCTGGCATAAAGTGATTCCTCATCTCCTGGATGAGGGGGCATGAGCTGAATCCTTACAATCCTTTCATATACATGTCTTTCGGTGTCGGAGTCATTGATACTGAAGAGAACTCACTGAAGGATAAAGAGATAATAGTTTTCCTCTTTTCTTTTAATACAATGCTGAAAACAAAGGGGAATTCACCTCAAATGGCATTCCTTAGCAAGTGGATTTGGTAAATGTAAACAAATTTGTACAGTGTCTGTCAATGCAGTTCTGTGTATCTTGTTGGATCTTAAGTGTAACTGTAGAACAGACATTATTTTAAGGTCACAGAGGTACATACAGACCCAACAAGGAATATGCTGCAGAGGACAACGATAACATTAGAGCCACCCTCAAAAGTAGCTACCCAAAAGTCTTTTCAGAATTGTGTGATTTAAAAGTATGGTATCTGTTTTTTGAGATCTAGTCCCACCCTACATGGAACTTCAACTTCACTAACTATTTTTTCAGCTGTAGATTGGGAGAATAATAATGTCTATAGAATAAGGTTAATGTGAAGCTAAACTAATCACTAAAATATTTGTCACAAGTCTGGTACATAGTGTACTAATAGATTCTATTGTGTTAATAGGTATTATCTATGTACTTACTGCTTAGTTACAATAATATTCCCTAATTTTTTATTCTGTTCATTAAATTCTCATCAAAGCTTAATAATTGCAATACAGTAAATCTCTACTACATACCAGGTAAGTATTTTCTCACAATAGTTCAGTGAAGTAGGTATAGATGTCTTTTGAGAATGAGACTGGGGATTGAACCCAAGGTCTTGTGTACACTAGGCAAGCACTCTATCACTGAGCTACATCATCATCCCTGATTGTCTCTATTTTACAAGTGAGAATGCTGGTTCCTACGTGACTAAGTGGCTTAGAAAGAGTCACACAACTAAGTAGAGATTGAAATCTAGAACCACTGAACTCTAGAGCTGCTTTTTCTGTTGTGTTACCTTTCATGAGTGACTTCGTTCTTGCTTTCTTTTGAATTGTTACCTTTCTTGATATTTAAATGTAGAGTGTGATGAGTTATATTTGAGGTCATACATGTAGGTAACACTATTGCATAGCTGTTTCAATAAATATCTATGTTTTCACTTGCAAGGTTTCTGTCATTAGACTATGACATACAGGTGGAATATGTAGCTCTGTTAAAGAACATCTACTCTTGCTCACAGCTGGACATCTGTGATAAGGGATGGTTCCATGTGTTAATTATACCACCAATACATGAATGATTATATTTTATTAATACACTGTTAAAAACAGTCCATCTTGCAACTTGTGAAGGACCTATATGTTTAAAGGAAATCTTGTAGAATACTTATGATGATAAAAGATTTGCAATCTGTGTGCTTATGTTTGAATGATGAATTTCCAAGTCATTCCAACTATCTACAGACAAGATTTCTTAAGATTAGCATCCTATGCCATACTCAAGAAGAGATTCAAGATAAGCAAAGATGAATTTTGTGCTGCAACAGACATCTGAATTCTTAGTATTTATGAAATCTAGTTAAGCAACTAATTTTACTGTCTACCCTGCAGGATGAAACAGCAAAAAAAAAAATTGACTTTACTGATGTGATACTATTTTCACAAATTTAAGAATTAATTATGAATTTCTTCATGCAGAAAGTATGATGTTCTAGCACTTTAGTTTCCAACGGGGGGGGGGAAGCTGAAAGTTTTAATCCAGGCCTATCACCAACATTTAGAGTACTAGAAAATCAAGTACATGCACTACAATTTCTTTTGGATTAAAAGCATATTCACGTATGAAAATATATCAATCTGGATGGCTTAAATTGTGCTGTGATAACAAACAATCCAAAATTAGCATTATGTTACTTCTCTCTAAAGATTCATGCCCACAACTATGGACTAAATTGTGTTCTCCCCAAATACATATGTTGAAACTGATTCAGTGGAATGGTATTTGGAGGTAGGACCTTTAGGCGTATCACATTTACTTTGTTCATTGCTAAAACAATACCCAGTATATCCACAAATTAAAGGAGGAGAAGTTTATTTTAGCTCATAGATTCAGCCCATGGTTGGCTGACTTCAAGTCAGAAAGTACGTGGTAGAAGGGAGTGGGAGAGAAATCTGCTCACATCAGGATAGCTAAGAAGCAAAGGGAAGGAAAAACTGAGAAAAGAGTTATACTTCTCCAGGTCATGGCTCCAGACCCACCTCTTCAGACCAGACTTCTCTTAGCAGCAAGTCAGCTGTTTTTCCCCATGATTGATTCACCTTCCAAAAACCCTGCTTGTGATCACATGAGGCCTGTGGGAGACATTCTTGATCTCAACCATATCAAGAAGTAATGAGGTTTAAAGGTTATGAAGGTGATCATGAAATTGGTGTCTTTATAAGGTGAGATACAGAGAACATGTTCATCTCATCTCTTCTTGTACCACATGTAGGCCTTGTATGCACACCCTCACCAGAACCCAACCCTGAACTTCCATTTTCAAAACTGCTAGAAAAATAAGTTTCAGTTCAGCAGTCTATGGTATTTTGTTATAGCAGCTCAAGCTGACTGAGATACTCACCATGGTTTGCCAGGGCTCTGTCCATGGTGGACACTGAAGCAGCCAGACTACTGGAGCAAATGCTGACATTATCCACACCAAGGAAAGAGGGAAAGTTTGACAAATATTTCAGCCTTGATTCATTGTATGCAGTTATTCAAATAAAATGTGAAAGGAAAAGATTAATAGTTATTTTTAAAGCTTTAATGCCCATTACATATCTAAAGCAGATGTTCTACCATTTATGTTTTATTAATAGTAATTCATGATCATGCATGATATAATATCAAAATACTTAGGTTTAACTAGAAAATTTGAACTATAACATCTTAAGGAACAGACAATAAACCCTCTTCATCCATCTCAAGCTCACTACCATACTAGCTAATACAGTAATCCTTCATAAATAATAAGTTTTTCATAGATCATTCCTTGGAAATTTCCAAAATGCATCACTATTTCTAACAATTGATAAGGTAGAAACTCCAAACTCCTTAGCAAACAGAAGAGTCTAATGAATAAAATCTACCTGGTATTTTAGGACATCTGATTTCCTTTCTCCTTATAGTCTGTCTTCATAGTTCCTTTTCCTTTAGGATTTATTCAGATCACTTTTTATATATTTTATTAAATTATTCTTTGTTCAAAAATTCTGTGGCAGAGTTCCATAATATTCAATAAGCATAAATTGAAACACGTTCAAAGTGAAAAAGTATCAGAACAAGCATGTAACAGATGGAGAAAATTGAATGATACAAAATTTTGATAACTAAATAGTAAATCTAGAAGGTGGAAAAATATATAAAAAGTTTATGGTTTGATTTTTTAAAGAAAAGATGTGGCTTCATTCCAAATGGTTATTTCCATTTTTTTTTGAGCTCCCACAATTTTTTCTTTCCCCTTTTTATTTGACTGATCCACTTTGAGCAAATGTGCTATAGTCTAAATTGTTTTTAAAATAAAGTATAAAAAAACTATAGATTGAGAATGTAGCAGATCTAGAATAGCTTTAACTAGTACATACGCCAAATGGCAGATTTAGCCTACTGGTATGAGATGCAGGCAATTTCAGCTTATTCCTGTGCCATGCATCGTAACGAATTTTAAAATAAAAAGTTCCATTTCTTTCACATGATCAGCTATGAATCCACATCAGTTTCATTGAAAATGGAAGCTGTCCCAAATATGCTAAATATCCTTTGCAATTATGTAAATGATTACTTAGAAGTTTTTAGTGAACACACAGAAAAAAGATGATAGGAAGACAGAGGGAAGAGGCAGCAATGTGACTGGAGAGGTACCTATAAAAGCCACTGAACACTAGCCAATACAGGCCAACGTGAGACACTGGGGAAGACAGGGAAGGATTTTCCCCTAAGCCTTGCAGAGAGCATGCCCTTGATTTTAGATATCTAGGGCCAATCTTTGAAGACAGTGGACAATCAGATGCTGTTTTCTAAGCCATCCTGCTTAGGGTACTTTGTTACAAAAATCCTAGGCAATGAGTACATAAACATTACAAAGTATTAGGAATCTTTTTCATTTTGTACATACTTTGTACTGTGCATCATGACTGTACTCAGATACCATCTGTCATTTAATGAGCAGATAAATTGTGAAGGTCAAAATAAAATGAACTATGCATTAAAAGTAATTATGCTAAGCAATTAGTTTCCTTGAAAACTGACAACAAAAACAGAAGCATTGGCTACACAGATAAAGACAACATTTTATCTTCTTTAAATGTGGTGAAAACGCGCTAGGGTGACTTTCAGGGATGGATATGGAATATAATATGACGCCACTAATCAATTGACAGACATTGGTGGCTGTTGACAGAGCTCTAATATATGTCAGTGGTCGAGAGGAACATAAAATAGTATACAACATCTGACCTGTGTTTAATTTTCATTTTAACCTGAGAGAGAAGAACATGTAACAGTCTAAGCCAATGTCACTTGTAATACCTTAATAGTTATATCTCCACTTATTGCCTCCTTGTGGCCTACTCTGCTTTTCTTCCTTCTGATTCTCTACCCTTCCCTCTTTGAGGTCTACTGTGTCATCCCCATCAAATTAAATACCCCCTTCACGTCCATACTTGCACACAAACTGGCACATATACTCACACCTCTCCTTTTCTTCCCTCCCAAGTGAATCAATGACACTCCTTCGTGCTGTCAGTGCTCTAGCTATGTCCACGTACCACCACACAGGTGCTTTTAGCATTGTAGTCAACAGTTCTATCGTGAATGTAATGTGTGAGGTGTCGAGTCCCTAGTGATATTTTATTTTACAGCTTATAGGAAAGTAAATTTAAAAGTCCAAAAGAAATCCTTTGTTTTAAAAAAAATAACCTTTAAAACTTTTTAAGACCACCCTATGAAAACTACCTGTATATTAAAAGGCAGATTAGAAACATAAACTAGTGGTTCTCAAGCTCTCTGGTATAATGTCATTGTCATTTTCACTGTGAGATTTGTTATAGGAAATCATTGCTATTTATAAAATTCTCAAGTTTTCCCATGATTTTTTATTTCATAAATGAAATGACACAAACTAAAGACTCTCCCTATAATGTCATTCATTGAGATCTCTACTAGGATATGAAAGGTAGTGCTCCAAGAATTATTATAACCCACATCAAATTAACTGGTGCTGTAAAAGTGTCATTTCTGCCCACACACAGAAATGTGTAATACCCTGAACAAAATCAGCCATGGGCACAGCAGCAAGACACAGTTGAGTAAGGCTGCTCTAGGCAGTCTGTAAATTCAGAGATAGGAAACATGGGTGGGAACTGCTGGAATCAGGAAAGGCTTCAGAGAAAAGGTAGGATTCAGTCTCCAACTTGAAATGTACTTAGAACTCAAATGGTGGGGAAAGGGCACATCCAGGGAGGAAGGATCACTTGTTCAGTAAGAGTGACAGCAAGTCATGGGACAAGGAGTGTTTAGGAAACTCACTGGGGCCAATGGAGATCCACACATCCTTGTGGTGTGGTTTGTTTTTTATTTGCCCTATTTTGTAGTTAATGAGGTATAGGATGCCTATAAGGCAGACAAAAAAATCTCTGAAATGGTGTTTTTGGCACTATATATCAAATGCATCAGAAAGAGTCAATGATTCACCTGCAAAGCAGCACTGCCCCTATGTTACCTCACTTATTCCTTACAATAAGCCGGGGGAGGAGTTGAGGGTCAGTAACCTGGGGTGAGCACCACCTTTATCTTGGATGGCATATTTAGAATCTTATGCCTACAGTATTCAAGTATCTTATCCGAAGCCCAACAGAGGGAACAGAGCCAAACCCAAACTGTTGGACTCCAGAGCTTTGCTCCCACCTCCAAACTGCATCTCAGATGTCCTAAGACAGTCCTGGACACACTGACCTCAAATCATCCACTGATTGGGCAGAAAAGAGGAGACTGTCAATGCATGTCCACTCATGTATAAAAGGTATAGGAAAAAGTGAGTAATCTGCTTAACAATGTGGCATTAAAGCACATAGAAAGTGATGACACAAATAAATTCTAGTTTATTCTTTGTGGATTGTCAAGTTTTAGTCCCTGCATATTCTAGCCTTGGGAGATGACATTAAATTACACTCAGCTGAGCAATTCTTTGCATGAATGGAGACATAAAGCCTTCATAAATAATCTTTAGTTAAGCATCCCTCCAAAAGAAGACACCCTTCCACTATTGTCAATGGCATACCTTGAGCACAACGTAATTTGTAATAAGCCCCAGTGCCTAATTTCTTAGGATTATCCCAGCTCATTTTTTTCTGTTGTAAGAAATTTTAGGTTTTGGTAGGTGTAGAGGGGTACCAGGGATTGAATCCAGGGTCTCCCACAGGCCAGGTTAGTGATCCATTGCTAAGCTCATCCTCAATTCTTTTATTTTACTTTGAAACAGCATCTCCTAAGTTGCCCAGGTTGACTTCAAACTTGTTTTCCTCCTGCCTCTGCCTCCAGAGTAGCTGGAATTACCACCATGCCTAGAATTTCAAAACTTTTGAAAGCATTATTCCTAAATGAAGAATGATTTGGGTAGTCAAAAACTAGTCTGTTCAATACAAAGATTTTTTGCTTCATCTAAATCAACTTGTGTTTAGTCAAGGTATGTCTAGGTAGGAATATTTCTAAGTCTGAATGCTATAAATCATATGTCCAAATGAACTTAGCATTTGTCTCCTTTCAAACAAAACAATGGTGAGTTCTGAAACTAGTGGGAAATAATTAAAGCCACCTTAAGACAGCATATTATCAACATGATAATATACTCTGATCTGATTGTTTTATAATGCTAGTTTTTTTTCTTTTTTTAAATTTTGAAAGTAGTAAAGTACCACAGAATAAAGCCAACTGAGACAGTGTAGTGAAACTGGACAGACTTCACAGCAGGTTACCAGGATAACAGTAATAGGTATCATAGTATATTTTGTTATCTTTACAGTAGTTGTTCTTTCAATCACGTATATCAAAATAAAATAAAATGAAATACAGAACATTATAGAACTTACCAAAACAGAATATTGAATAGAGCAGTACCATTATTCAGAATAAAGCAAAAACAGTAATAAAAATATTTGCCTTCAAAGGGATGGTAGAAAGAAATCCTCCTTATTTGCTATGGTCAACTTTCCAAAAGATGCTCAGATTTCTGGTTCCCATTTGCTAACAGGGGGACAGGAGAAGGGAGGTAGGGGGAAGTGGGATGTTTGACTGTAGGCTGTGTACCAGTAGGTTCACTACTGCTTAGCAGGGAGGTGAGCTGGTTGCTTGGTTTCCCAGCGTCCTAAGTTCCAGCATGGCACGGACCTCTGGAGACACTGGTGGTTCTCTCCCTGCAAGGGCCACAGTCTGCCACACCGCCCTATAATGCTAGTTTTGAAAAGACTATAAAATATAAATTAACATTGTTATTGGGCATGTCACAATAGGAACAAGGATGACATGTACTGCTTGCAGGGTACAATGAACAGGAAGCAGTTACAAAGCAAGATGGCTTAGCACATCAACATCCTGGTACAGGATCATGTCTCTGAGAACACCCTAGCATTTACAGTAGTTTTTTTCAGATTTCTAAATATATAGAGGGCTACTGAAATTTATATATACTGTCTATGGAAATCTACTTATATGTATGTGGAAGTCCATACATCTGTCTATATGTGTTGATTGATCATGACTATATGGAAATTGAGAATTGAGGCAGATTTTTTTTTTCCTTGTTGAACAAGTCTAGTGAATTACTTCTGTATTACCAATTATATCTTAGCCAGATAGTAGCACTCATCCATAATCCTAGCACTTGGGAAGCTGAGACAGGAGGATCACAAGTCTAAGGGCACACCGAAAACTTAGTAAAATTTTGTGTTGAAAAATAAAAAGGGGTAGGAAGGTAACTCAGCATTAAGGCCCAAGGTGTAATTCCCAGTAACACCACCACCGAAACAAGAAAAAAAATTTTATATCTTCTTCCATTGGGCCATTAAATGTCTTAATATAAAAATATTTAAATTCTCTTTCACACACCAGTTTGTGAACATACTCTATATTGCTTACAAAAATGTAAATGGCAGTTCTCCCATATAATGGGGTCCCATCAGATCTCATTTGCTTGAAAGCTGACCTTTGACAGTTTAGAGTGGAGGGCTGGGAATTTAGCTCAGTGGGACAAGCACCTGCCTGGCAAGTATAAGGTCATGAGTTTGATCCCCAGTACCAAAGGGGGAAAAAAAAAGACAGTTTAGAGTGGAATTTAGGTTCCTGAAAATACGTAGGTATTTTAAAAATAGCATCAAATGTTGTGGCTCCAGATCCTGGGTGGCCAGGCCTGGCGGAAGCACCTGAAGTGGGCAAAGTCTCCTGGCCATGAGCTGGTGGACATCAGCCTCTTGACAGTGAGGGACCCTGTCAGGATTTCCATACCAGTATTTTCATACAAGTGGTTGGGAATGGTGACTATGGACAAATCTACAGGGCTCAGTGTGTTAAAACAGGTCAGAGGGTAGCTGTCAAAGTTATGTCAGTAGGGATAGAGAGGAAAAAATCAAATTGGAGATAAATATACCGAAGAAACATTCTCATCATAGAAATTATCGTAACATACTTTTGTGATTTTATTAGAAAGCATCCTCTGGGCCATGATGGCCCACTATGGCTTGTCATGGAGATGCTTGGAGCAGGATCTATCACAGACCTCGTGAACAGTACTGAAGGGAGCACCCTCTCAAAGAGGACTGGATCATGTGCATCCACAGAGAAATTCAGAGGGGACTGGATTTTAGTGTGATTCTCTGGGCCAGAAGGTACTGCTAATGGAGGACACTGAGGTAGGTGATCTTGGCGTGAGTGCTCAGGTGGACAAGACAGTTGGACAGAGAAATACGCTCAAACCCTTTCCATGGTGACCTTTAAAGGGTCTTGTAGCATGATGGCCACTGAGATGGCAGAAGGCACTCCCCCTCTCAGGGCACTGTTTCTCTTTCCCAGAAACCTTCTTCCTAGTCCAAAAAAGGACAAAGTAGTTTTCTAGAAGGGTGCCTGGTGAAGAATTACCTGTGGCAGCCCATCATAGACAAGCTTCTTTCTCTTTTTCTTTGCTTCTTCTTGGTACTGGGACTCAAACTCATGACCTCGCACTTGCCAAGCAGGCACTGTACCACTGAGCTAAATCTCGGGCCCTAGACCAGCTTCTGAAAACATCCTTTTATAAGGGATCAGCCAAATGAAAAACAGGCTCAAATCCAGCTTACGGACAATATAGACTAGACCAAAGTGAAGAGACAAGAGAAAGATGAAAGGCGGTATGAGTACCGCAGCGGTGGGGAAGAAGAAGAGGAAGGGTCTGAGCAGGAAAGAGCGCCAACCTCCAGGATTAATGCACCCGGAGGGTCCACTCTGAGCCTGCAGCAGAACAGCAGCACTCCAAGGCTCTGCCAGGACGGCATCTGCCGCAGGAGTAACAGCCGCAGATGCACAGAGGCCCCTGGAGTGGCACAAGAAGCAACGAAGAGAGAGAGCTTGAAATGAGGGGGCAGCAGGAGTAGGAGCAACAAAGGAGAAAACAAGAGGCCTCTGGAAACAAACAGCAAAGAAGGGAGGAGACAAGTAGAGAAAGAAAAGCACCTGGAAATGCCTCTGTGGATCCCGGTCAGGAACAGGCCTTGTGACTGCAGGACTGCCGCTGCTCAGCAGCAGAAGTTGAGCAAGCCTGGCTGTCTGGCTCCTCCCCAGCCCAGTCCCCGCTGTGAGCCTGCTGATAGGCTGTTCCTGTGAGAACAACATGTTCTCCTGTCCACCCATGAGATTCCTACTGTACGGCAAGGGGCAGCAAAATAGCCGTGCAGGACAGAGAAAGTCCCCAAGCAGTATGGAGCCTGGGCTCCCGTGGTACAGCATGCAGAAGCTGTTCCTTAGGGTCCAGCAACTCAGGTCACAGCCTGGGTTCCCCTGGGTCTCAGAGCATGTCCAGAGAGTGCTTCTAAGTGAGAGCATCGGCTAGGGCCAGAGGGCTGTCCATCTCAGTGCCTCAAAAACACAATGGTGGGGGGGGGCAGAAACCAAAGATGAAAACCAGAAGTGTTTAAACCTCTCAACTCTGCTGATGAAGTGGATTTGACAGCGCTGGCCAAAACACTCTTCAAAGTGGAAGAAGTGCAGCCACTTCACAAAGTGATAGAAGAGTTCAGACAACAAAGGAGGAGGCTGAGGAAGTGGAGCAGGATGAGGCGGAGTCGTCTGCCTCAGGACAAGAGGACCCATGTCATCTCTGAATCTGAGCTGTGGTGAAAGAGTCTGTGAAAATCATGATTGTCCATGATATTGTGGAAAGCAAACCAGCCACAACACCATTCAAGGAGAATACTCTGACCATGTGCCAGATCCCAGAAACACCAGTCTTCTTCCTCCTTTGTACCTTTTATAGATCCCCCTATTACCTCAGATTTCTCCATCTAGTGGGGCAACAGTGTCTTTTGTGGTGGGATTTTCCTGTGATGAAATGAGGCAGAATCCTTCCCAGAAAGATTTGGTGGTCAATGTGAATGTCACCAATACCATGCATGTGTATAAGAGTTTTAACTCAGAGATCCTGTATGCTGTCTTATGAAGAACACATTAGCTGCTAGACTAAAGTGGTCAAGAGAAGATGTATCTTGGGGTCAGCAGAAGACTCTTTCTGCAAGTAGAAATACTTGAGGGCTTGAATGTCTTGGTGACAATATCTGGTTAAAAGGTTAAGTCATGTGTCTGCCATTTTTCCTGGTTAAGAAATAAAATACCTTACAAATTAGAAAATAAGGGGAAAATAGAAACAAATATTTTGTAAATAAGGAGGGTAAGAGGGGTTGAAGGGAGGGTAGGGGAAGGGGAAAAAAAGATCAGTGGCTGAAAGTGATCTGTGTGTCCTAGCAGGATTCCATGCTGTGAATGTGGACTCAGAATCAGTTTGTGATATTTATCTACCAGCTCACATCCAGTGTAGCATCAAACCTCATGCAGTCATCATCCTCCCCAACATGGATGGCATGGAGCTTCCGGTGTGCTATGACAATGGAGGGGGTTCATACGAACACAAATGGAAGGACTTGGTCCTGCAGTGGAGAGAGATGTCAACATCTGTGGCATACATCTGATCCATCCAGACAACAGGCTGGAACAGGAAGGCCATAGAGATCCTGCTTGTGGAAACAAGTCGCCTGGATGGTAAGTTTATGTACAAAAGGATTCAAAGATTTAAATTCTGTGTGAATGAATGAAAATGTTCTTTGCCTCTGTGTAGTCTGGTGGCAGCTGTCAGGTCTACTTCATGATGTTGAGAAGGACTTCGCTCCTGAGCTAGTAAAGCAGAGCAGTCAGGACTGCTGACTCCAAGACCCTGACAACCCGGAATTCCCTGCAACTGGAGCTTGAAGCTGGATAGCGCTGCCAGGACAGCCGCAGGCCTCACATATTACATCTTTTGTTTTGAGGGGTTTTTTGGCCAGTTTATCCCTGCTCCTTTGTTTTTCTTAATCAAAAATAAACCAAGGATGTGCTCCTATCACTCTTCATATTCTACCACCAGTTCTAGAAGTGTTTGTTGGGTAAGCATTAGGCCAGAAAGAACACTTTTTCTGCAGCTTCAGGATTCCTTGTTTCTGTGTGACTGTACCATGGGGGTCTGAAGGTGGCAGTGATGAACACACTGTCAGTTTTGTCGGCATGTGCACAAGGAGGTGAAAAGTGGTGGTGTAAGGAGCAGTTTTCTGAAGCAAAAAGATTTAATGTAGTTATATTGACATTGTGTTTGATTTTTCTTTTTTCGTAATGTGACAATATGAAAATGTGACAAAAAAGAAGGTTCAGGTTTAAGAAGTTAATAATTATAAAATGCGAAAGACACAATTACCAGGAATTTTGTGGATGGGTTTTGTGGGTGGAGTGTGTTAAAGCTCCCAGTTTGTTTCTTTGGATTTTGGAGGTTTGTCATGCTGGAGAACTCAGTCACTGTTCTTTGTACCAAGTTTTGTAACTCAGGTGCAGGTGGAAGAAAGAGAGGAAAGCCAACCGAAGTGAAGAGAAGGGAAGGGAAAGAAAAGGTAAGGGGGAGGAAGGTGAAGAAAATGTGTGCATTTTGTATAGTAGCCAGAACTTTATTCTGTGACCATGTTAGCACTGCTTCAGTTAAGGGTTTAATTTTTGTTTAAATCTAGAGAGGCAACAAAAGTTTTACCACAGTCTGTCTTTGCAGAAGAAAGAGAATTCAATTTACATTTTTAGCTTTTGTTATGTTTTGTTGTTTTTTGACTACTTTATTGTTGTTAATGCATTGAGAAGTGATTTAGTTGATGTTTTTGTAAGAAAACATAAATGTTTCACTTAATCTTAAAGCCAAAACTATTGGATTGAAGTTTGCCTATTGTTTCGTTACAAGTTTAATAGGCACAAGAGATACTGTCCTTAAAGGTGGGAAGCATCCAGGTGGCTGAGGCAGTTTGCTTTCTCCTAGTAGAAAGCAGAGGGCTGGATTGTCATCAATGCCTAGTAGAAGCTGATGGAACTGTTACCTACAACACACAGATCTCATTTTGTCAGTTGAGAGTTTGGTAGCAGACAAGTGGCCCCATTAGAAAAGCACATAAACTGTTTAGTGCTACAGAGTCTTTTTCTTTAAGGTGAGGAGTATCCCTTTTCTAAAAATGTAATGCACCAAAACTATTCAAAGTATGTAGTTAATTGTACTTGTTTGTAAAGATGACATCGCCCTGTGTTTGAGATATCAGACTGAAGCCATGACTTTCTTGCTTTCTCACTTGGTCACTTTTTTTTGAAACTACTTTTACTTTATAAATGTTCATAACATTTGTAATAAATATTTTGAGTGATAAAAATAAAAAAAATAAGTGTCAATCAAAATTATTATTTTTTGGCTAGGATTTAGCTCAGCAGCATAAGCACCTGCCTGGCAAGTATAAGATCATGCGTTCAATCCCCAGTACCAAAAAAATATAATTATTATTTTCTCTTATATCGATATTCTATTACATTAATGCTTAACCTGTAAAACATTAGTTTGAGAATATATATAAATGTTTCAAAGAGTTAGAAGTATTTAAAACACTCTCAGTGTCACTAGACACACACAGAAGATATGAAGCACCAACATCTTATGCTGAGGCCCTGCTTTTCATAAGGGGAAGAGGCAATAGGTAATACCTGGAGACAGGTGATACACCCTTTTCTGTGCCAAAAATCAGCTCAGAACAAGTTTATGATCAGTTTTGGGGTTTTAGAAAGGAAACACCAATTACTCTAAAGTCTCAGACAGAAGTTGTTTACATGGAGTTTCTACATTTTCAGTTCAGGAATATCTCTTGAGTCATTGGTATCTTCCAGTCATACAGGATTTTAATTTAAAAATAATTTCAACATTTTCAAATCCCCTGTAACTGATCCATGGATCTAAGTTCATAAGCCAGATTCCTTGCTATTGAGCATGTGGCAGCAATAGGCCAGTGTCCCACATCAAAGATGCATTCTTCAAGGATCTTATTATGCAGATTTAAAGTGGCTTCACAAATTAATTGACAGGCCTAAATTCTCTTGATTTAAGAATATGTCTCCTGAGTTTCTGTCTATTATCTGCTATGTCCTGTGTTGATTCTCGTAGATCCACTCTCTGAGGAAAACAATTGTGATCTGTGTGTTAAACCATTTGTCACTCAGTGGAGATGCCTTACAAATTAAATGACAGGCCTAAATTCTCTTGATTTAAGAACATGTCTCCTGAGTTTCTGTCTATTATCTGCTATGTCCTGTGTTGATTCTCATAGATTCACTCTCTGAGGAAAACAATTGTGATCTGTGTGCATTTGAACCATTTGTCACTCAGTGGAGATGCCTCAAAGTTATTGTTATTACTTATAAGCATATGTAATATGCTAATATACATATTAGTATTTCTTTAATTTCCTTAAATGTAAAGGTTTGTATGTGATAAAATACCAAGAGCCTGGCAAACATAAGATCCTGAGTTCAGTGTGCATTTGAACCATTTGTCACTCAGTGGAGATGCCTCAAAGTTATTGTTATTACTTATAAGCATATGTAATATGCTAATATACATATTAGTATTTCTTTAATTTCCTTAAATGTAAAGGTTTGTATGTGATAAAATACCAAGAGCCTGGCAAACATAAGATCCTGAGTTCAGTTCCTGGTACACCCCCACCCTAAAAAACCACCAGGGCCTGTGCTCTGGTTGTTGTGAAAAGAATAATGTATATGAGATTCTAAGAACACACCCTTTGATCAATTAGTACCTTAAAATTTCAATCCCACTAATAGTTATTAAATGCCAACTCTGTGATTGTCACTGTTTTAAGAACTTAGAAGATATCAGTAAATAAAACAAGACAAAATTATTTCTGCCCTCGGAGTATATATGTTAGTGGGATACCACAGGTGGATGCTAATAACTCAGTTGAATTAGGAACGTTAATGTAAATAAGTACATAAGGTGGCAACTATATTGTAATCCATTTCTAATATATTTGGTTTTTTTCTTTGACAGTCTGGGAACCTATAAATCATAAAAATAACTTGTACGTATTTCTAGTTTAAGTGTCAAATAACCTACACAAATGGTCACTCCTGATGCACAGATATTTTTGTGTGCTATGTATGTCAATGATGGCCAACACCACTGGACAAAGAAGGAACTTGGCCCAGGGAGCAAAAAGGAAAGCTCACATTCCTGGTTAAAGAATGATTCTAGGCCCTGAGCCTTCCAACCCTGGCCTCACCTCATTTCCACTGCTATTTCCCTGTTTGTTGTGACATATCATACTTGTTCCCAAGCCCTTTAATAATGGGATAGGAGAGTCAAGCATTTGCATAACAGCAACAATAATAGCTAACATTTGCTGAATGTATGTGTGTATGCCAATTTGCATTCCAAGCATTTTATGCACATCAACTCATTTAATCTTCACATCAACCCTTGAGCTATATATTAATATAATATTTTGTAGTTGAGGTAAACTACATCTCTTTTACTTTTATAAACACAGGACAGATTCCAGTTGTGATTAGTGGCTATAGGAGATGTAACTAGTGATCTGGCATCATCCCAGTAGTCTGAGACAAGAATATGAATAGTATCCATTAGTTACAGATAATAGTGTATGTGCCAGGCACTTCACTTCACATAAATTATTATTATTATTATTATTTGGTGCCAGGGATTGAACTCACAATCTTGTGTTTGCCAAGTAGGTACTTACGCCGCTGAGCTAAACCCCCAGCCCCTAAATTTGTGTAATCATTAGTTTCAAGTACTGCAATAGCTCTGGGGTGGGCACTTGATTCTGTTTTCTACACAGCAAAGCACACTGAGTTTGTTTGTTTGTTTGGTTTGGCTTTTATTTTTTATTTTTTAATACCAGGGAACAACTCACAATCTTGCACTTGTCAGGCAAGTGTTTACATCACTGAGCTAAATCCGCAGCTCACATAAATTATTGCTAATCCTTTGAGAATTATTTTTATTATATATTTTTTATCTCACAAGGTTTTAGTTTGTTTGCTTTTTAAAAAGTTTTTTATTTTAAAAAAGCAAAGAAAAAAGGGATATAAATGATACAGAATTTCAAAAAAGAAAAAAAAAGGGAGTTAACACTAGTTAATATATTGCACATTGTTATCTCAGAACTATTTGTTCAGGTTATGAAATCTAAATACAAAAGTGATCAATCAAACAATGACAGCACAAACTATTCCTTTTGATAAACTAAGAGATTAGTAGTATAGTTATCTATCATACACATACATACATAAATTTATGTTTACCAACATACATATAATCTTTTCCTTTCTTCCTTTTTTCCTTTCCCCTGTCCCAGAAGTTCAGCATTTTTTTTTTTTTTTATTCAGGATCTCACTGTGTAGCCCGGGCTGACCTCATATGCATGGCAATTTTCCCACTTCAGCTTCCCAACTGCTAGGATTATAGCTGTGCAGCACCATGCCTGGATCTTTTTTATTTTTATTAGTACATGTTTTCAGCACATAATGATTTCATTCATTATGGGGAGTTATTATGTGTACATACACATCTTAATTCTTTTCAGTCGTTTTTATTCTCAATTTACAGATAAGGAACCTGAAGCTCAGAAAAATGAAGTAATCTATTTGAGATCACACAGATAGGGGCTGAAGTCACAGAACACTGGCTGGCTATGTATGAGTAAAACTGAAACATATTTTCTTATATTGACGCTCATTAGAAAGGTACTGTTTTAGGAAGCTCAGTATTATCTAGAGAAACAATGAATAAAGGTAAAGTCTGAAGGGAAAGCAAGGAGAGGGGTAGGGAGAGAGAGAGAGAGAGAGAAAAAGAGAGAGAGAGAGAGAGAGAGAGCCAAACACTTTACTTCCAACCCACATGGGCTCTCCCTGGAGCAGCTGTGTGTTGCGCAGGAGTGTGCTCTCTGTGATAGTGTTGTGCTGAGTCACTCTTCATAGAACCTTGACCCGAATGCTCTCCTGTTTGCCTTGTGGCTTTATTTGGTGAATGAATGTAGTGTGTACCATTCCAAACCAGCTCTTCCAGACCTTGACGGAAATGGTGCAGTGTTCAATTGTGCAACCAGATTCAGTTCCCATATTGTCTGCTTCTTAACCATCTTCTTTTTTTTTCAATCCTGAATGTTAGAGCTTTGAAATGTTGGGAGTTTATTTGATGTTTGTGTCACAGGAGTTTCATTCTTTGGAGTTTTGAAGGGGATAGAGCAGCCATGGCTACCAGAAGCCTGGGTTTATGCCCATGATCAAAGGACTATTTTGGAGAAATAGTCACCCTTCCTGAAGCTGAACTCTGCCTAGCTTTCAGAAGTAGATCAGACTTAGGAGGACTAGAAACATTTTATTACACTCCAACATGGATAATAAGGCATAAGTCCTGGAAGGATTTTTTTTTAAAAAAATTCTATAATATGGCTGCTTCCTTGAAATAGTAGCGATAGTATGGTATTTTGAGTGCTAAACTTAAAGATGCTAAACTTAAAGTGCTAAACTTAAAAGTGTGCACAACTTTTAGAAGTTCTTAACTAAAGTATGAAAATAACAGTGCTATTCAATTTAAAATTTAGCTAATTAACAGTGACTACTTATGGCTGAAACATGAAGAAATATGTTAAAAATTAATCCAACCTGGTTATGTTTAGATTGTGCAGTGATGTTTCAATGATTGTCTCAGTGAGATAGGTTCTTTGATGTGGCAGTGGGCCCTGTTTTGCTTGGAGCTGGGAAGGTTCTTTATAGTCCCCTCACTATTCAATTAATGCCCCGTCCAGGCCTCTGTCCTGGGTCATGAAGTCTGTTAAGTCCTTCCTTAGTGTATGTGGTCACTACCCTGTATCCCAGAGCTGCTCAGTTTATTTCTTGAAAGTCCTCCCAGCCTCACCTGTACTTGTCATATTGAACCCCATAATCAGACCATGAGGTTCTTGAAAACAGAGCGCCACCACTCCATGCCACCTGTAAGAAAAGAGGTCCTCAGAACATGACCAGCAAATCCACAGCAGTAAATTGTTTACGCATTAACCATCCCACTGGGCTCGTCTGTTACTGTTTGTGCTGTGCAACCTCCTTGCCTTGACAAATCACCAGATGGTGACAACTGCCAGCTCAATGAAGAAACCCGATGCTGTGACATCAACATAACAGAGCAGTTCTCAGGAGTTCATTTGACATGTCTCTATAGGAATGCTGTGTGGCACAGGGATGAGTCCTCAAAACAAAATTTCAGAAAAGCAATCAAATGTTCTCACTGATGCCGTATAATATCAAGGCTTATGGCGACACTGATGACTTTGGAGAACCAAGGGCAATAACCAGAAACCACATCTTTGGTTTTTTCCCAGCTATTTTTTTCTCTGCCTTTTGTGTGTTTATCAATATGAGACATAGCTGCAGAATAATCTCCATAACTGGTTCTTAGCAAGCAAGTACTTTATAAAGTCTTGCATAGAATTGAATCATTTCATGATTGGTTGGAGATCTTTAACCCTTTCTCAGTCTACTATGTTGTGACTAGTTTGATCTCGTTGTCTTTCTTTAACTTTTAACCTTCTCCCACCCTCTTATTTTTTAAAAAAACAAGGTCTTGCTCTATTGCCTATGCTTGCCTAGGCTCAATGAATCCTTTTTCCTCAGCCTCCTGAGTAGCTGCGACTATAGATACACACTCCAGTGCCTGGATCTTCATTGGTTTTTAAAGAAGTAAATGTTAACTTTTTTCAAATCACTTACTCCTTGGAGAATAAAACCAAAACTACAGGCTATGTCCCACAATGCATAGCAGCCAAGTCCCATCTATTTTTTTCAATCTCAAGAAATTTATGGACACTAGTCTTCTGATTTGGCATCTCCTCAAAATGAATAAACCAAACACTCTCATTTTTATGGGTTTTAAGCTTTTTACGTGGCCAGTTTGGAAAGTGACTATATGTACAGTCATTCTATGCCCAGTGTTGTGGCAACTTAGCTGCTGTGTGACCTAGTGTAAGTGGCTCCATATCTCTGATCATCGGTTTCCTGAAATCTTGACTATGTTTCTTATTTAATGATAGCCAATTTGAAAGTGATTTCTGAACATTTGCACAGAGATTCTTCCCCATATCACAGAGGTAAGAATGGTGATAAAAGCTTCTGCTTTGGCAAAAGAATAGATGACATTTGAAAATGGCTGGAAAAAAATCATGATAATGAAGAGGAAAAATGAGAAATCAGAATTGAACTTGATGACAAGTTGATAATTATGGACCATTTAAGAAATGAAGCCAGGTGTGATGGTGCATGCCTGTAATCCCAGCACGCTGGAGGCTGCAGCAGGAGGATCACTGCAAATTCAAGGCCAGTTTGAATTACACACAATGGAACACTTTCTCAAAAACCAAAGAGAAATAATAATAATAAGGGACTGAAGTCTCAACGAGGGGGAATGAGGAAGGGCATAGGGGATAAAATTGAGTGGAAAGGCGAGAAGGAAATAGAGATTTTAAAAATTGTACTTTGAAGATAAAACTGCAACTTCTGGACATAGCCTGGTGTTTTTGTTTTTGTTTTTTTTCCTTCCTCTTCCTTCCTTCCTTCCTTCCTTCCTTTCTTTCCTTCTTTCTTCTTTCCTTCTTTCTTACTCTTTTCTTCTCCCAAAACAGCAAATATGGGCAACTCCCTTTCAGCCACAAATGGGTTTACCCATTTGCATTTCCTTTTTTAAAAATTATTTTGAAGGTAGCAAAATACAACAGAACAAGACAGAATGAAGCCCACTGAGACAGTGCAGTGAAATTGGTACAAGACTTCACAGCAGGTTACTGGGATAACAGTAATAGGTACTACAGTATCTCATTATCTTCACAATAGTTGTTCTTTCAATCAGGTATAGCAAAAGCAAATGAAATACAGAACATTATAGAACTTATCAAAACAGAATATTGAATAAAGCAATACAATTAATCAGAACAAAGCAAAAACAATGATAACAATATTTGCCTTCAAAGAAATGGTAGAAGGAAATCCCCCTTATTTGCTACACTGCACATGGTCAACCTCCCAAGAGATGCGCAGACCTCTGGCTCCCATTTGCTAATGGAGGAGAGGGGATTGGATGTTTGATTCTCAGCCAGCCGCCAGTAGGCTCACGGCTGCTTACCAGGGAGGCGAGCAGGTTGCTTGGTTTCCCAGTGCCCTACGTCCCAACATGGCACAGATCTCCTGAGACACTGGGTGTTTCTCCCTCTGGGGCGGCTGCAGCTTGCCTGAGCCACAGCTGCTTACTGCATTTCCTTTCTACTTGAAGGTGGTCCTCTTTCACTCATGAACAAACCACCCTTTTGAGATTTCCCATATGAAGGCACTGTTGTCTCTCTATGGATGGGCTATCCTTTCCTATCCACTGGACAAGACTGTTGTTAAGTTCCATAGATTCTCAACACTCAAAGCACATGAAGGGTCCCCAGATTCCAACTGTGATGTGTCTCATTTCTATGAGTGCCCGTACTCTGCTCTCGAGCGTGTCCTCTGTCTGCCTGTAATGGAAACTTCTTAGCCTCTTGTTAAAAAAAAAAATTGAATAGAATTTGGATATTTTTATATAGGGGTCAAGCAAAATGAAGGCCTTAGAAATAAGGTTATGTTTATTTTGATTTGAGAAATGCATTGTCTTGCTGGAATATTGGTCAGTGTAGTAGGCAGAATAGTTCCCCTAAGACATTCATGTCCTCAGAACCTTACTATGGCAAGAGGAGTTAAGGCTGCAGATGAAATTAAAGTTTCTAATCAGTTGACCCAAAGACAAAGAATCTCTCCTTCATTATCCAGATGTGCCAACATACAACAGGGTCTTTGTGCACTGGAAAAAGTACCCAGAGAGTATCAGGGTGATGCAATGTGAAAAGGACTCGATCTGCCACTGCTGATTTTGAAGACAGAGGAAGGAACCACGAACCAAGGCATATAGGTATCTTCCAGAAGCCGATAAAGGGAAGGAAATAGGTTCTTTCCTTCAACCTCCAGGAGGAATGCAGTCTGCCAGTACCTCGACCATCGTATACTGTGTTACAGTTTGTGTCTCAATATCCCCCCAAAGCCTTATATAGTCATGAGTGACAGGCTTTTTCAGAGGTAGCTGAATCTAGAGTTTGTGACTAATTCATAGTGCAATGCTGGGATTAAGGGTGCTGGGATTAAGGCTGGGTGACTGTGGGATCAGTCCACTGGTTGGACTGGCAAGAACCTAATCCCAAAAGTCTAGATAAGATAAAATAGAAAGAGGTTTGTTTCCCCGTTTTGTTCTCCTCTTTCCTCTCTTGTTGCTTTTGCTGTCTTCTATAGCCATGAACCTTGTATAGCCCCTCTGCCATCCCACCCTGCCCTGGAGCCAGTTGATTATTGATTGAAACTAAACTGTGAGCTAAATAAACCTTTCCCCTTTTAGCTTTGGGGGCCAAATATTTTGTCCCAACCATGAGAAAAACAACTAAGACATACTGTTTGAGTATATACATCTATAGGTTTTATTTGTTAACTGAGCAAAATGTAAGGGTTAAACACAAAAGGAAACACTGTTTGAGGGAGGATTTTTTTTCCTCTTCATTGTGAATCCTCTTGGGAGCCAAAGTGGTTTATATGAAGTTCTTAGAAATTGAACAGTTATGAATTCCTCTCCACCAAGTACTCGGGTTGGCTGCTGGCCCATCTCACCTTGATTTACCCTGAGATGAGCCAGACAGCAATGTATTTCTTCCCCCAAAAAAAGAATATTTAGTTTCTCACTTAAACAAGAAGACAATTAAAACAAGAGGACAGAGTTCTTGTTGCAAAGCCATGTGACGCCGGAATGATAAAGACAGTTCATTTGTTGAGGGAGGTAGGGAGCAGGCAACAACACACTCTTTTTTTTTTGTACCCCAGATTGAACTTACAACCTCATGCTTACCAGGCAAGTGCTTGAGTCACTGAGCTAAATCCCTGACCCTAGGTACTTCTTGATAAATATAACAGCAAGCAGAAATGCTTCCCAGGTGTGCTATTGTTCTTGGGACTGTGGAATTCTACCTATCCCATTCCTATATTTTTTAATATTTTTGGACTCTGCTAGATTAGCTAACAGGCTGTGACACTGCTAGAAATAGATTATCACCATATATTTTCAATTGTAAGTAGCACTGTTTTCAAATCTAACTTTAATAATATGAATGAATGTGGGCAGACCCTTCTTCAGGATTAAAAAAACAAAGGACAGATTTATACTGATCTAATCAGTTGCCTAACTGGTTACCAATACTTTCAAAATCTACTTGAGGTCTTTCCTTTCCACTCTTTCCATAAGCTCCTCTGGTTACCTAAAACTATAATGAACAGTTTCCAAACACCATTGGACTGCTCCAGAATGTACCATCTGGGAAATGCTTGTGTGCCTTCTGGCACAAAGAAAGACAGGCTACTCTTCTGCATGTTCACCCTTGACCTGCACACAGAGAGCCTGTTATAACTCAGGCCCCAGTATAAAATCCAAGGAAGCAAGAGACCGAAAATTTAGGTGGCAAAGGCTTTATTTCCAGGCCTGGCGACCAGTCTCTGGGAGCCAATTTGGAGACTGTGTCCTAGAGACTGAAGGGAGGACTTTAAAAAGAGGCTGGAGGAAAAGGGTAAGGGTGGGGGCAGAAACAAAGAAACCTGCAGAGCCATCAAACTTGTTGACCCGAGTCTGGAAACTGTATTGCTGTCCACTTAGCTCTGACAATCTCAGGAGTTCCTGGTGTTTCTCAAATTACTCTCATCCTACAGACTGACATTATCTCGGAGTGGCACATCTGCAGCAATATTTGGGGAAGAAAGTGGACAGTTAATTATCCCAGGACAGCTCGTTTTCGCTAGTGGGTGTGAAGGGGTCATGAGTTACAAGAAGCTGAAACTTAAGTTTTACAAAGATCTGATATCTAACTCATCTGATGCATACAGAACAAAAGGAAAGCACTGATTGGGGTTTGGGCCATAGTATTTCCCGGTAATTTCTTTGAAGCTAAACAGTTCTTAAAATTTGGGGCAGGCTCATTTTATGACAGATCATCACCGGGTCGGGAAGAGGTCACCAGAAACCCAAATTCTTTATGGCCTAGATAGATAGGTGAGGGGAGAGGGAGGCAATAAGGCGCCATACAGAACAGAAAATGGCGGTTATGTGTCAAGGTCAGGTAAAGGGTTAAACTCATATGCAAATCTCTCTGCACACAAGCAGGTTACTTTAAACAAGTGTAAATTAGTGGGCTATCCTAGTTTTCTTTAGCTCTTTAGCGGAGAATAGAGTCACCTAACAGTGATTAACAACCCTTGTTAGCTTGTTTTAGCACAACTTCTGTAGTTTGTAGAGGGCAACAATGGTTAACATATCAATTAGGTGAGATTCTTGCAATTCTTTACAGAGGAGAGTATTGCTCAACATATCAATTAGGTCACTTAACATATCGGTTAGGGAAAAAGGATAAAAAAAACACATTTAGTAAGCCACATTTGCAGGTTTGCTATAATACACATATAATGAAGCTATTTTCTTAGAGTACAACAAGCCTAGTTACTAAAGGATCTGTCACCTAAGAAATGCTTCACATATCTTGTCTTGCATTTATCATGTGTTTCTGTGGTTTACAGCTCACTGCTAAGTAAATCAAACTCCAGAGCCAAGAGCTTCCTCACAGCCACTAGGACAAGGGGACATCTGAGCAGTGTCTGAAATGATCAGACAGATTCAAGATTCCTGCATCCATCCCTTCTACACTGTGCCTGCCACTCCTGCAGTGGAAGCAGGGGATACTATCAGGCTGCTTCCTGACCCTGAAGCAGTTCTGGATGCCTGTAACACACTATGGCAACATATATGTTCCTCGAGTGCTGTTCTGTTCCCTTGCTCTGTCCTCTGAGAGGTGCTTATTACCAACAGCTTAAATGCAGTGACGCACCTGTTGTGATGCGGAAGCACTTGGTCCTGAAAAAAAGAAGGCAGTGCTTGTGTCTTGGCGGAGCTCCTCCCAGGATGTCAACGGAAAGCACACAGCCACAGGCACGAATCCTGAAAATCGTTGTGATGCGATGCGGAAGCAGGTGGAAGCCAGGTGGAAAAGGGAAATTCCTGCCTCTGCCAGAACACCCCTGATCTTCCCCACCTGTTGACTTAGGAATAGAGCCAGGCAAACAGTGAACATCAAGAGGGCTCCTAGCCCAACTAAGTCAACTCAGTGCTCATTAATTTCCCAACACTGTGCTCACTGTGGACATTTTTTTGTACTGCTAGAAATGTCCTCAGAAAGAGGTGTGTTGCTGCATATCTCTAATACTAATCTTGAGGGAGGCTGAGGCAGGAGGATCATATGCTTGAGTCAGGCCTGGACAATTTAGCAAGATCCTGTCTCAAAAGAATAACATAAGAGCTGGGGATGTAGCCCTTTTCATTTCAGTGTAAAGGAGGCTCGGGTATCAATCCCCGACTACCAAAAAAAAAAAAAAAAGAAAAGAAAAGAAAATGGCCAGGCCTGGTGGTTCATGCCTGTAATCACAACATCCTGGGAGGTCAAGGCAGGAAAGTTTGGCCCCAGCCTGGAGAAACTTAGCAGCTGGCAGTGATGTAGATCAGTAGCAAGGGCCTGGGTTCAATGACCAGCAACACAACCAAGAAAGTAAAATGTCCCCCAGCTAGGTCGTGTTTGGGCCACAGAACGAAAAACTCTGCATTTTCTTCACATCTAATATCTGTTAATGCCTATATTCCTTTTTTTTTGTTGTTTTACTGGGGATTGAACTCACAACCTCACACTTGCCAGGCAAGTGTTTTTCCCGCTGAGCTAAATCCCTGGCCCTTAATGCCTATATTCCAAATATATATATATATATATATATATATATATATATATATACATATAACAGATATTACATGTGAAGAAAATGCAGTTTTTCATTCTGTATAGAATATATATATTCTAATATATATATCTGTTTAAAGATATATATTTGATTATACATATATATCTTTAGAATATGCATTGTACATAATGCCTAGAGATATATAGATATATAAACACACACACATGTATAAAGGTATATATCATGCCTACTACTACCTCTTTATATGACACCTGTTAAAAACTGTATAGTAAGACGTATACTGTATATTTTATTATAGTAGGTTATTGAAAAGAGAACATAGGGATGATCTATATGCTTAAATACAAATACAAGAGAAAACATCATGAATTTAATGAGAAAATTACAGACACACCATAAAGGGGCTCCCAGAATGTCAGACAACTCAGCTTGTCTCCAAGACTGTTTCAGTGATGGGGACCAGAACCCCAAGGCTCTCAGTTCTGGCTGTGTTTCAAATCCTGACACCCAGGTTGCACCCTAGCACAATAGGATAAGATTTTGAGAGGTGGGACCCAGGCAGACTTTTTAAAAGCTGCTTAGGAGAATTCAACATACAGCACAGATTGGGATGCTGCACCTTAAGGGATTTCGTTCACCGTGAAAAGTGAGAAGGTAAACAGAATTGAACCCATCTGCATGACCTACTTACACTATAACACTGTCTCATTCTCATTCGTTTAAAGTAGGAGCCATCTTCCATCCCTATCCTTTCCATTATCCTCCACACCGAACCTTACCAATTGCAAACCTTTTACATGGGTACATGTGTCTTTTTCTTCTCTACAGAGCCATCACCTTCGTTTTAAGCTGGAGTGGTATCATTTGACTCTAGGAGTGGGGGCTGCTGAGCCCTTGGCCCTCATGTGGTGAGTCTGTAGTGAGCAGGGAATATAGAAACATGTCTCCCACTGAACTATTAGTGTCAACAATGCAAAATGTCTTATTCATCACTTTTATATTAGTTACATAGTAACAAAATAATGTTGCAGTTATGGCAGACTACATAAAACATATTCTTAATATTAATTTACACTTGTAGCTTTTTGTAAGGTTCTTAACAGATCGTTTCAGATGACAACTGTGGCTTGAGTTACATTTCATGGGAAAATGACTACGACACTCATTAATGCTGATTAATATAAGCTTCTCCTGGTTGAGTTTCTGCCTCCCTTCTTACTCCCACTCACCCAGAATCTACTTAAGACAAATGTGCTCACCTCAATCCTTGCCTGCGGCCTAACGCCCATCACCAAGTTAAAGTCTCATCACATAACACAGACATAATGTGCCATCTGCTCTGATACCTCTTGTGAACTCTGTCCTGATACAGTTGGCACCTGCCCTTCTCACACTTTCCTCAGTTTTGAATTTGCAGAAGTTCCATGTCTGCCAAGAAAAATTCTGATTCATCTTTCAGAGTTGCATCCTCTCTGGCCAACAGAGGCGGAAAGCTGTCCTCTCTAACCTGCACCTCTGGATCCAGGCGCCCTGTGCAGGCTTTTCTTGCCTTAACCACATGCTCAGGATCATAATTGTTGTGTAGCATCTTCTCCACTACACATTTTTGCTCCTTGAAATCAGGTAAGTAGCTGATTCACAGCATCATGATTTGAACTTTACAGGAAATAAAAGAAGTTGATTGTAGGAGAAAATAAATTAATGAATGATACAACTGTGAAGATTGAGCATAAAACACTTAATCATTTGATAGCTTATATTTACACCAATGATACTCAGTGGTTACAAGGCATCAGTTGGGCATAAATGATGAGAAATCTCATTAGGTATTCTTTATATAGTTGACTTTTTTCCAATGGCTTCTATTCATGTATCAACCATCCATCAGCAAAAGGCAGAGTTACAGATGAGGTAGCAAGAGGGGTTGTCCACCTTTGTCCCAGCACCTTGAAAAGGGCCATATGAAGGTCAATATTTGAGAGAGACAGAGACAGAGAGATAGAGACAGACACCTCAGTAGCACAGCATACTTTGGTATTGCCCAGGTCCAAGGGCCAAATTAGAGGAAATTCCACAAGATTCTTGATATGGCACAGAGTCACCATCTGTCAGACCAAATGGTGGTGACAATATGACCAAGATAATTAGAAACATTGGGGATGTTTCAGAACTAATCATAGGCTTGAAATACTGGAAGAAATGATTATCAAAATGTTACCTCTATAATACAAAGCAATGTGAATTCTCTAAACGCAGAAAAGGAATCACTAATACTTAAGGGCAAAATGACAAGACAATCTGATTCTTCTCATTACCAGAGAACATTCCAAATTGTTTCCTTGACTCCACCACAAGATTTTTCTCTCTCCAAAGGATAAATTTCTTGGTATAAGAAACTTCTGAATACCACAATTTGTAAAATAAGCAAAGAAATCTGTATTCCTGCAATAATATCTATTTTAAATGTTTAAAAATTTTATCTATCTTTGTTATCCTAAGATTCTGATGTTTTAAGAAAATATGCATAGTTTATCTTCAATTCAAGAGAATGAAGTATTAAATGAATTGAAAAGGATTATAATTAGGAACACAGATTCCTCACCAGGTGATAATGAACTTTCTCTGAACTTACTACATCTGCAAAGGGCCCAGGGCGCTGCCCAAACAGGATGCTACCCAAAACAGAAAATTCTTCCTCCTAGCTTCTGAAATCCAAATCAAGAGCTCTCCAAAGGTCTGCAAACATACTGTATATGCATTTATTTTTGTTTTCTACATTCTTCCAGAACCTCTGTGTAAAAGTAATATTGTTTGTGCTTTGTGTGTGTGTTTGTGTGACCCTGGGAAAGAGTGGGAGGTGGGACTCAGGTCCCCTTCCTGGTCTGTTTATCTGTGGACTATCCCTAGAGTCAGTGGGAACAAGCCTAGACTTAGTGACCCCAGACAGCTGTGCAGACAGGTGGGTGACTCTAACAGCCTTGCAGGGGCTGAGTTGCTTAGGCCCTGGCTGTGGTCACTGTTTTTCAGCAGCACATGGGGGTGTTATGCTTGTTTCTGCTCCAGGATACAAACTAGGAAACACCCCAAGAGAAACTATCCCTGGGTGGGGAATAGTCTTATGCCAGCTATTCATGTTGACATCAATGAGATAAACTGTGACTCCTGTTTCTCCTCAAGGCTAGTATCAGACTGTGTTAGAGACAGAAATATATGTCACCTTACAGAGGGCCAGCACATGCTCAGGGAGAAACATGTGTAATGATTGAAGGGTATAGAGAGACATAAGCCAAGTATCTCTTTCCCTGGACTCCAGTAGGGACATGAAAGGTTTCCTCCTGTGCAACCCTAAAAAAACTCACTCTACTAGTCTTATTGGCACAACATACAATAAATAATCACTACAAAAATGCTCCCTGCTGTGGGCACATTTTCAAAGCCCAGGTTGAATTTCTCTCTTAGTGCCCCCTTTCTTCTGCTCATTAGCTAACTGGTCAGGAGTATAATTGGACCCAGGTTTCTGACTCACCAGGCAATCACTACCTGCTGTGTAGATCAGGAGTCTGGACAGAGCCTAGATCCCAGACCCCACTGTGAGCTCTATGACTCCTGAAAAGGGCCACTGCTCCCACTGGTGCCATCTGTTCCCTCCTATCACTGCCTTTCCATTGGCAGAGACACAAAAAACAAGTGAGTCATAATAGAAGTTAGTGACACTTCATTCATTTAGGGTGTTCTTATGTTGCACTTACTGTATTCCAGGTTGTCTCCTGGGCATGAAGGACACAAACAGTAAAAAACAGGTGCTTGACTTGAGGTGTGGCTCAGTGGTAGCACTTCCCTAACACATGTTTGATCCCTACCACCACAATAACAAAAACAAAGAAAAACTATATGCCTGGAGAGTTTATAATCTGAAAGATAATTTTATAATAAAATCTGTTTATTCTAGAAAAACAGAAAAGAAATAAGAAAGTAAAAATCATTCATTATGCCAACACCTAAAAGCAACCACTGTCAGAAATTTTCCATGTTAGTCCGTACATCCTAGAAATTCAGGTTCTTGTGTGTGTGTGTGTGTGTGTGTGTGTGTGTCCAGCTACATTTTGCTAAACAGAGTTTTTTTTTTCTTTTTTAAAATGATTTCTAGTATAGGAATGAAATATATGATTAGTATCAGTGGTACCATCCTTGGTTGGAAGTTTTACTCTATTTGGTTTTAACTGAACAGAGCCTATGAATAAGAATGTATCGATTTGCCAACTATGAAATGTTTACAACACCTTAGTGTATAGCAGATTTTACACTATTTTTTCTATCAGGTGTAAACCCTAGAGATGAGATATTCTGGTACATTTGTGACAATTTATCAAGACAGCTAGAAACATACAAACAAAAAAGAAAGAAATCTATAGCTAAAAACTAAATCAAACACTGTCACTACTACCAGATGGCCTGTGACTTTAGATGCTGGATGGGAGGGACACAGCATTTCTTTCCCTGAAGGACAACAATGCAGGTGGGAGATCTATCAAGGAAGAGTGTCCCTTTTAAAATGATTAAATGTGTTCTTTTCAGGGTCAAATGCTCATTATTTTGTGATAAGTTTATAATTTAACATATACTATGTTTGATGAGATAGTATTAAGATTGTAACATTTAACTTGTCAAGCTTAATTCCGTATTCCTTGTTTAAAAGTTCTCAAACATTGACATTATCTTCAATGACATTTGTAACCAGTATGAAAATAAGCTATGTTTTTAATAAAGCTGTGAGGCCTGAATCACTTTAAATTTTGTTTCCATCTAATAAATTATTGGGAAAATAACAGGCACTAAGGTGGGATTCAATGCCATTTCTTTTTGGCAATAATGAGCAAAAGTTCCTCAGAACAGCTCCTTTTGGAACATTGTTCTTCCATTTTATTCTCTTATGTCAAGGCTGTTTCTTCCTTATTTTGTACACTGGTGTCAGATCTGAACATGTAATCCAAGGTCAACATGATAATCATTGAGCAACACTTACCTCCATCCCTGGAAAAATGTTATCCTCATGCCCAAGGCAACCCACAACTATCCTAGTGAGCTGCAAGTAATAGAGATTTTATGAACCTATAGAAGGTGTTGTAGGGAGGAAATTGATAAAACACCAGTACATTTTAGGATAATCACAGGAAAACAAGTGATATGAACAATAATTGCAGTGCCTCTCTTATTTACCCACATGTCTGAATGTTCATGTTATCTGCTCAAGCATTGTCAAGGCCATAGCATCAGACTAGGATTTGCAAGCAAGGTCACCTGCATAAAAGTCCTGAGGCCATTTGTCCTTACTAGCAGTTTCAACCCCATTCCAGAAAAACAGGGTCCTTACAGAGACTTTACCACATCCTGTAAACAACTGGGTCTGGCTCTGTTCCCTTCAGTGCCTCAGGCTCTGCTCAGCCTCTTCTAAAAATGACAGGAATTTGGGATACTCATGAAGAGTCCCGATGACTTCAGCCCCACATTGCCTTTGTTCAGCCAGCAATATTAAAAGTCACAGTGCTAACACCATGGATGTAGTCAATCCCAGGGGACAGATTAAATTCCTCTCCCTAAAGGTTCAACCTGCTGCTAACCATAAGCTAAGTGGCTATCTAGTGGCACAGAAACATGGCCAGACTCCAGTCTCTATAGAGTAAATATGACACAAATAGTTCACATCTACTTTTGAATGCCTGCATTAACTCTTAGACCATTTTACATTATTAGTTTGCACAAATATTATGAGTCATATGTCTACACTCCTTCAGAAGTCCTAAGCTATGAGTTTTACAAGCTCACCTATTTGCTCTTCACCCTGACATGGACAAGGAAGGAAGAAGAATGGTGATAATGATGGTGGTTGTCATCATTACTATTATGACTCACCAAGATGTATTTCTTTGTATGCTTTAATTTTGCCTCTCTCCTGAAGCAGAGAATTAACTAGAAGTCATCAACTTTCAGCATTTCCAGTATACTAAAAAATCCTGGACATTAGGTTGGTCAAAACCACTGGTTCTTAAACATGGTCTATAGTTGTTTGCCCAGTAGTAGCATTGACACCACCTGATAAACTTGTTGTAAATAAAAATTCTCAGACTTGGCTAAAGATTTGTTGCTTCACTTAGGCAATGAGTGCTGAGAATAATTCCTAGCCTGGTGATTTAGTGTTGCTAACTGAATTAAATATCCTCTGTATTCTTCTCAGCCTATGGCTGTCCACTGGCAATGTACTTGGCAAAATTCCACTCCATGTTTTAAGAGAATTCCAGTCCCCTTGAGCACATACTAACTTCTAGTACCACTTTGTTGAACATCTGTCCTCTCCACATTATTCATGGCACTGAAGACATGTTTCCTTCATAAGATATGCTACACTGTATTAGTCTACTCAGACTGTCAAAATGAAGCATCAGAGACTGAGGAGCTTAAACAACAGGAATTAATTTCCTTATAGTTTTGGAGGCTGAGACTGGAAGGCCAAGGTGTCAGTAGGTTTGGTTTCTTGTGAGTGCTCCTTTCATGGCTTATATCTCTGTCTGTGCAGTGTGTCCTCACATGGTTTTTCGTATGTGCTTGTGCTGTAGACCTCTGAGTTGCCTTCGGGGTCCTTGTTCTCTTATTTTAAAGCATAAAGCACATTTCCAACCAGATTAACTCTGTTAACATTGCAGATTGATGGAAATCTCAAGGTATTCCTTCCTTTTTAATGACTTATTTATTTTCCAGCTTGTACAAACTGGATGCAGAAGCATAAACACAGTACATTTGTATAATGTTCAACAAAAATAGAACCAATATGTACAATATGTACAAATCATCCTATTAAAAATACAGAAGAGAACAGGCCAGATGTGGTGGCACACTTCTGTAATCTCAGCACCTGGGCTACAAAGTGAGCCCAAGGCCAGCCTGAACTGCATGGCAAGACCTTGTTTCACGAAGACAAAAACAGCAAAACACAGAAGGCATACAGACACCACTAATGTCCTTCTAAAAGATATACATGTACAAGTAGCATTAAAAGTATGAAGAAATAACCAGTTAATTGTACAGTTTGCACTTGACATCACAAAATGAACTGAGATTAGCAATCTTACGTTCTACAATTACTTAATGCTTAGATAACACTTGTACAACTTGTGGCAGAACTAGATTTCTTTCTTTCCATATACACAGTAGGTTCTTAGCCTATATAATAAAACTGGCAAATATGCATATTATGTATAAAATTACAAATGTATAATTGTATACTGTAACATGTAAACAAGTAGACAAATGTCATGGTATTTCTTCTTTCTGTCTCATTTTTCCCCTGCTTTCTTTCCTCTCAACTGGCAGGAACTCTTCATCTGTAGTTCATACTTATCTTCATTTTTAACCAAATGCTTGTTCAGTCATATTCTTAGAGTTTTCAGTTTTTAAAATATAGATAATCTAAAAGTTTTCCAAATCATCAAATTCTGATTCCTTAACAATTCCTTCTATTATTCCTCTCTGTCTCAATCTCTTTCTCTCTGTCTCTCTCTCTCTCTCTGATCAAGAAAAAACAAGCCCACACCATCAAAACTTTGCTTAAAAATGTCTGCTATATATCCAAGTTTATTACTCACATATCTTACCTTCTATAGTGCACTAGAACATAATTCAGCTAGGTTGTCTGCCATTATATAACAAAGTTTCCTCCATTTTCCAATAACTTGCTTTTGTCTGAAACCTCCCTAGAATTACCTGTTACATGCATATTCCAATCAACAGTTTGAGACAATCTAAAGTTTAATCAGCATGCAACCACAAAATTGTTCAGCCTTTCATCATTATCCAGTTCCAAAGTACTCCCTTTCTTTGTATTAAAAATCTGTGTTAATCAATGTTCTCCCAAGAAACAGGAAAAAATATGTTTTCCATATATAGCGTCTATGGAATGAATATAGTCCATGGGATGTATGAATATGGAATCATGCCATTATAGAAGCTGGCAAGTCCAAAAATTGTGATTTGAGTCCAAAAGCCATCTACAGGCTGAATTCCTTTTTGTGATGGGGAGGTCAGACTTTCATTCTATTTTAGATCTCAACTGATTAAGATCCATCCACACTGTGGCAGGCCATTTGCTTTACTCAGCCTACCAATCTAAATGTTGATCCACTCTTAAAAAACAATCCTCACAGAAACAAACAGAGTAATATTTAACTACATACTGGCCCAGATAAACTGACACATAAAACTAATATTTGTGTCCACTACACTACCCTTTTCTTATTTCTTTATTTTCCTTGTCATCATTATCGTAGATATTTTCTCATTAACCCAAAAGAAGAATAGAAAGCCAGTCAGAGGGAACTGGATGCATCCCATCCCAAAGAAAGAAGGTACCTACCAAGACAGCTACACAGTAGGACAGCTACTGAGGAAAGAGGTACTGTGTCTCCCTTTACTGCCCACTGTCCTCCTCCCAGATGAAAGTGTAGATCAAGACAGCCTGCACTGTTCAGTAGACACTAATTGAAGACTATGTTCCACATCAAGACCCAGGCTGTTTTCTGGTGGAGGGAAGCTTCTATCCAGTCACTCCAGACAGCTACCAAAGTGACAGAGGGTCAATAAAAGTTTCCAAGTTAGTTGTCACATGTAGCCTATTTCCAGAATTATTCACTCATTCAGTCATAGTCCTTATATGTAGTCAGCCTGATCTGCTCTGAATTCTGGTTCTGCTTCTGATGAGCTGTATGATGTTAGGCAAGTTACACAAGTGCTCTGAGTTTCAATTTTCTCACCTGTAAAAATAGAGTTAATAATATTACACATGTAGTGTTGTTATGAGGATTAAATTTTAAATAATTTGTGAAGCAGTTAAAACAGTGTCTAACACGTAGTAGTTGCTGTATATATGCAATTCAATATAGTCTCTTTTTTTTTTTGTCTTTTTCATTTTTATCGGTACCAGGGATCGAACTCACGAGTGCCTGCTTGCAAGGCAGGTGCTTATGCCGCTGAGCTAAATCCCCAGCCCCAATATATTCTTTCATTCGATTGATACTGATTAACCGTGGAGTTTTGGACCAGGTAATGCACTAGATGTCAATGACACAACAGCCAGTGGTTTAATCACATCAATAGTCATGATGATAGTCCAGCATAGCCAGTTTCCGAGATGGTCCCTTTTTTGGACCAAGACCTCCCATGTGGCCAATTCCTCCTCCTCACGGGTATAAATAGTAAATGCCTACTGTTGTTAGTGAACTTGAGTTGTAAATTCTCAAACCACAGTTCTTCTCGTGTATCTAAAATGGGTACAAGCCATGCTATTGGGGGATAAGGCCAAAGCAACTAATTATTATTCTGCAAAATAAATTTTTAATGTTGATTGTTTCATTGTTAAGCTTTTAACTGTAATGTTTTTTAAATTTTTTTATTTAAAGAGAAACAAAAAATACATGGAGAAAAAAAGGGTAGAAATAATACAGAATTACAGAAAAATAAATGGTAAGAAGTCAGCAGTTGATAAGTTACATATTGTCATCTTAGAAATAGTTGTTCAGGTTACAAAATTAAAGTACGTAAAGTGACATTCAAATAGTGACACTGCCAACAGTTCTGCTCAATGATCTAACAAAAACTTAGTAATATGGTTATCAGTCCTACACACTTGTTTTTTATCTTAAAGAGGGTAAGATTAAACATATTAAAACAGAACAAAACAGTTCAAAAAGAAACAATTTAAAGAAATACAGATTTCAAAGCAAGTCCACTGGAGATCTCCACTGTTTATCTAATTGTCTCTAGTTTCTTCCAAATAGTTATCCCCACCTTCATGCACATTAAATACATACTGTATATTATAGAACTAATCAAATCATTACAGGATGATGAAGGCTTTTTAGGTCTTTGAGATTTGACATTGGGGAAGACAATAATAACTACCATAGTGTCTCTCATTCTCTTCATAGTAACTGTCCTTATCTTTACATATGCTGAAATTGAACTTAAGAGATTAGACTAATATCACTCTGATCAGTGAATAATAGCATTGCTAGATTTTATATCATAATGCTACAGAATTAGCATTCGGTTTCATAGTGTCTTTTCTTCAGAGTATCTGTTCATTACATCTTGCATTATATAATCTGTTCCCCTAAATAGTTTTTAAAAAAAACTTCTCATGTGTGAATTTCTACATGTATATCTATCCTCTCTGTATTATAGGGAAAAACAAATTATAACAAGACAGCAAAACAAATTCCTAGAAAAATATGCAATGAAAAAGTCACATAAGATTGCAATATTAGGTGATCTACCATAGCTACTATGCTTTCTCTTGTTATTTTCAATAGACTTGTCCACATCATCAGGCTTAATATAGTTAAACATAGTATTACCTAGCTATTTTTATAAAAACACAACTTTGAAAACATTGTAGGACTTGAGAGCTGTTAATAATCAAAACCAGTATGGACATCTTTTACATCTTGTCATCTTCAGAGTAGTTGCCTCTACTTTTAGGGTTGATACTATCAAGCATACCAAATTCAAATAAAATCAGCCAAGGCAAAACCACGGTCTAATGAATCAGATTCAAATAAGATCAGTCATAGTAAGACAATGTAAGTAATACAGGGTTTCATTTTAAGTTAATAGGAAATTAAGGATAGTTACCATGGTATAACCTGCCATTTTGGGGTCAGATGTCTGTGCCTTCAAATCTGCTATGAGTGGACAGACCAGAACAAATTAAATTCAAACTAAACAGGGTGATAAGACTACTGTATCTTTTAAATCCTGATACACTATTAACAATGACCTCTGCCTTTTTTATAGTGTATCTATACTTATAGATATACTATACTATCTATACTAAAGATTATAGCTTACCGTCTCTGCCTCATGTCTGCTACTTCACTTTACCTTTATAATTTGTCCACCTTACTCCCTCATTCCACTGTCTGCCCCATTTATTGAGGCCTCTCTGCCACTATTGCTGGAATCCTGGTATCCCTTCCTTTCTCTCTCTGGAATGTCCTTCAGCACTCTCTGTAGGGTTGGGTTGGTGGACATGAACTCCCACAGTTCCTCCTGGTCTTGGAAACATCTTATTTCTCCATTAATTTTGAGAGAAAGTTTTTCTGGGTATATGAGTCTTGGTTGAAAATTATTTTCTTTCAGGACTTGGAATATTTCCCTCCAGTCCCTTCTCGATTTGAGAGTTTGTGTTGAGCAGTCTGTTGTTATTTTGATAATTTTCCCATTGTAGGTTATCTACTTCTTTTCCCTGGCTTCTTTTAGTATTCTGTTCCTTTGGTAGATTTCTGGAATCTTGATTATTATATGGCTAGGTGTAGATCTGTTTTGGTTGTAGGTAGCTGGTGTTTTGTATGCCTCATTTATCTGGATATCATTGCTTTTTCCTATACTTGGGAAGTTTTCCTTTAATATATGTGTGAATATTCTTTGTATTTTATTTTTGGTTCCTTCTGCTTCCTTGCTCACATGCTTTATTCTTAAGTTATGTATTCCTTTGTCATCTTCTAGCCTTTGAATTGTTTCTTTCTGGTACCTCATTTGTAAGAGGTCTTTTCTTTCATGATCATATATCATAAATCTCTCTTCAAGTTTCAAAAGGCTAACTTTAGTTTCTGTCAAGGCATTTTTGCCAGTGTTCAATGGAGTTTTTAGTTTCCTTGTAATCTCTTTGGATCTGTTTCATGTATTCTAGGTTATGTTTAAATTCTTCTTCAGAAGTTTCTCTTTCTTTTCTGATTTCCGCCATTCTTCCATCTGTGTTCTCTTGGGTGGGGCTTATCATTTCTTTAATTAATCAGTTTATATCTTGCCTCACTTGGACCAGAAATAGTTTTAAATTCATCTATGAGGTCATGATGGTATTTCTTTATTCTGGCTGATGCTGTGTCTAGTATTAGATGGTTATTGTGCTGGTTCTCTTCTGTGTTTACGTCTCCTGGGCTTATTTTCTCACATTCAGCAGCTGGAGATTTTTTTTTTTTATTTCCATCTCTTGTCATGTTTCTGGTTTCTTTCAGACTGGAGTGTCCTGGGTGTCTCTGGCCCTCTCCGTATTGCTTAGGGCCTTTCCGAAGTGTGCTGACTTGAGTTTTTGCTGCCTTCCCCAATTTGCTGTTATCAGAAGTAGGCAGGGATGCAGGGACGGTGCAGGCTAACCTCCAGCCTCTGTTCCAGTCAATCTTCAAGTTAGGCTGTACTTTGTGGAAGTCACAAAGTCGCCACTATTTTGTATTGTTTATTGGGTCCCAACCAGAGGTGTGGTTCAGCCCCAGCAGATCCTGCCAGTTCTCTCTGTGCCAGAAGTGGCTGACTAATGTCACCGAGGCACAGGGCTCTGCCCAAATCCCAGCTATCCTCTACCAGACCTCTCTGCGCCAGGAGCGACTATCTGATGTCACTGTGGCACCAGGTCTGCCCAATTTCAAGATGTCCTCCAGCAGACTTCTCTGTGTCACTGATGCCACCGTGGTGGCGGGCTCTGCCCAGTTCCAAGATGTCTTCCAGCCAGCAACAGCAGTTGCGGGGGACCCAGTCCCTAGTACTCACTGGGACTCAATGCAGATCTTCCTCTTGGTTCCACTGCAAATTGCGCTGCTTGTCTTCACTGCATTCCCAGCACAGTGCGGATTGGTCAGAAAACTGCACGGTGTCTGGCTTCGGAACTCCGGAGCTTTTCACAGTCTCCTCTGGCACAGCCAGGCAGCTCTGGCTGCTTCACTGGGTCCCAAGTCTCAATTTCCAGCAGTCACCAAAAGCCAATACAGCTTTTCCTCTTGGATCCACTGGGAAGTGTGCTGCATTAAAGGTGCAGGATTCGTAGACTCCCGTTATTGGCAGTCGCGGTCTCAGCATGACCTTAAATCCTCTGGCCGCGCAGTTTTTGGAGGTTTCAATCCATACTCAGTTGGCTCCAAGGCAGGGTGGCATGGCAGAGCCACAGTTTATGGTGGCTGCAAAATAGCAAGGCAGAAACCAGCAAAAGAGAGCTGTTGTAATCTTCTTCTTCTTCTTCTTCTTCTTCTTCTTCTTCTTCTTCTTCTTCTTCTTCTTCTTCTTCTTTTTCTTTCTTTGTATCTGAGCAGGTCCAACTTCTCAGTAATGTTTTAACACATACACACACACACATACACACACACACACACACACACACACACACACACACTCTGTCTCTTGCCATGCTAGATTCTCCATTAAAATGCCAGCAAGACCATTCCCAGAAACAGGGCCTTAACCCAGGAGTATAAGTCAAAATAAACTACTTTTTTGACTCTATTATCACCTATTAAATACAATCTTCATTATTTAATGCTTACATATATAAGTGTATAAATATGTCTTCTATCCCTTTCTAAAAGAAATATTAGGCCTGATACAGAAAATATACTCTATAATAAAATGAGGAATATTAGAACAATAGCACAATGGTAAAATAAGAAAAAAAATATGAGGCCTGTTACAGAGGTTAGGCAATGATATTTGTTAAGGCATAGTAAAGCAACCTTTATTCAAAACTACTGTGATAGGTATGAGGATTGCTGCAAGGGGGTCTTTCACTGGAGGAGAGAGATTGGGCTAATTCTGCATACAGCATGAGCAAAAGAGATTTATGGCTTAAAGTCAGTGGATGGAAAATTACTAAGAGCAGCAAAAAGGGGGAGTCTGGCTAAACCGACCTAACAGGATCCTTGCTGAAGGCAGTACTAGGGCTAGTAGAGGATAAGAGACCTGATCAGATATTGGTTATCAGATATCCCTGACTGACTTAGTAGGGCTTGTGGCCAAACCTAGACGTTACAAGGAAGTGCATAGAGAATTTAGCAGAATATCAGAAGCCTAACTAGAGTTTAGCCAAGTAAAGAATCTGCCAGGCCAGAGGACAGCTAATGCCAGAAATGCATACTGGCAAGTATTACAGAATTTCCAAAGGAGAGTCATGAAGAATGAAAACTATGGCAAAGGAGTTTATGCAACATAAAATTATAAAAATTTCTGATTCATCTTTAGTTACCAACTATTGTTTAAATATTCAATAGAAGAACCTGCAAAACCTCCTTGGTGCTAATGAGCCTCCAGGTCAAAGACAGAGTCTATTGAAGGCTGAAAATCTACTTTTTTAGAGACCAGCAGTCCTCCAGAGGGTCTGAACTTTCTCCCCCAAACTATATTCTCAAGTCTAAAAAATACACAAAGGAAATAAATTTGAAAGGGCTCATTACATCCACTGTACTTCCTTCAATAGAGGTGGAAAATAAAAAACTTCTCATGCTGTTACCCAGTGTTTATGCAAATTTCCAGTGTTTCAAATATGCATTAGTCAGTTCTCAGGCAAGGGAACCAACTCCAGCCAATGAAAGTAGACAAAGAACTTAGTACAGAGGTGGCCTTGGGTCTGACATACTGTGCACCTAACCCTGAAGGAGAAGCTTGGTGGAGTTCACACTTTGCATTGTACGACCACCCCCCCTCTCCCGGTCTCTGGTCCATGCATGCCCACTGCCTCTGCTACAGTCTACTATGCTGGATATTCTGAATTTATTTTTTAATAAAAGCAACAAACTATTCATCGTATTTTCTCAATGTAAAAGTAAGTTCAGATCATGGAATAGTATACAATCAAAATCAGAAGTCCTGAGTAATTGATAAAGAAGTATTTATTACAAAGTAATTCTTGTCACTTCTACTTCCTATTATTCCTAATTATAGAATACAAAAAGTCACTGGTTATTTGATATACTCTACAACTAAAGAGCAGAACAATTTCTTCCTTCTTTACCTCTTTTCTTTCCTTATGTTTAACACCTGTTTACATAGTCTTTGATAACAAATCACTTCAGTGACAAAAATAAATTTTATGAACCTATCAATCAAAGAAAGGAATGAAAAGTTCCTTTCCATACTTTCATATTTGAACTGAGTTGGAACACTTAAAGTTTTCTATGAAGTGAAAAACAATTAAAATTAAACAACAGATTTCTGTTCTGAAAGCTTACCCAAATAATTTGTTTCAAAAGCTGTGTCTGGGTTTGAATACCTGCCAAAGGGACTGGGCATGACATACCGCCTGGGCAGCTCAGTGTGCATGTGTGTGCTAATGCCACTTTAATTGACTTTCGCAAATACTGGCAATTTCAGCTGACACACAGGAGAGCGACTGCAGGACAATCAAGCCAAGAGCAACACTTGGAGCCCTAACATATCCTGTCATAAAACTTTCAGCTTGGCTTGAGGGTGATATTTGCAATATTTTCACTCTTTCTTCACAATCCTTATCATCTTTTTCCTTTTCTCCTAATCCCTGCAGTTACTTCATATACTTAAAATTTCTCCTCTTTCAATGCTTAGTCTAGCCTTATAATTACCATGAAAGAAAATACATTTTTTAGACATCAAGTAAGGGGAAGTCATCTCCCTCTAACTTTGAGAACAATCAAAGCTGACACAGGTCTCTTTTCCCCTGTTTGAAAATGAGTTCAGTCACGGGCTCTTGGAGCCAGAGTAAAATAAACAACCTTAGTGCAAAGTGTTATGATTCAGAATGCCCAGTGATTGCTTTCAAAGGCTTGTGTGCAAATATTTACAAGCTACTTAGATCTACAATCCCACCCCAACTTGTGAGCTGGTATGATGTATCTATAAATCATCAGTACTGGAAGTGGTGCAAGAGATCATTTAATCCAGTTTCTACCACCTAGCTTGGGACTTCCCCTTAACACACCCTGTAAAGAGTATATTAAGTTTCTTTCCTGTGATGGGAGTTCATGGTTTCTCAAAGTAGTTTATCCTATCTCCAAGTAGAATTGATGGTTACAAATTTCTTTCTTGCATTAACTAAAGTCCTCATTCCGTAACTTATTGCTAACTGGTCCTTTATAAGGCTTTAAAATATAGAATGAATGTTTAAATTTCAAAAATTGATTGCCATAAAAGACATACTGCCATTAATCACCCACAACTACCCTCCCATCATTCTTTCCACATCCTGGAACACCTATGGAAGTCGTCTCTCACGAGTGTCTTTATGAGGTGTAATCTAAAGTATGGTGAGTACAACATACCAAATGCCCTTCAGTGGAAAGGCAGGCTCATCAAACATTATTGTGTGTTCTCATCTATCTTATTCAGTGAATCTGGAACCCTGTGACTTTTGGCTGTTCCATAAGTCAAAGAGACCATGAGTCCTCTTCTGGGTATTTTTCCAGAAGAATTAAAAACATTATACCACAACGATACATGTGCACCCATGTTTAAAGCAACACAATTTATAATAGCTAAATCTTGAAAATAACCCAAATGTCCATCAGCTGGGGAATAGATAAAAAAGATGTGATATTTTTACACAATGGAGTACTACTCAGCTACCAAGTATAAACTCATGGCTTTTATAGGTAAATGGACGCAACTTGATACTATACTCATAAGTGAAATAAATCAACCTTACATGTGTATAAACATTGTATTATCAACCTTAGCATAAGAAACTGAAAAAGTAAATAAGATTCAAGATGTATGATACATATTGTGAAAGGGGAAGAAACTCCTCGAAATGATAGAACAACTGGGATGTGGGGAAAGGAGAAAAGAAGAAAGGGAAAAGAAAAAATATATATAATAGCTAAGATACATATACTGCTAATTTCTATTAGTTCAATGAAAATAATGGTTTATGCTTACATTGTTTGATCAGTTTTTCATGCATATATCTTGCAATCTGAGCAATTACATTGAAGATAACAATATGCAGTATACTAACCATTGTTAATCACCTATAATCTGTTTTGAAATTCTGTCATTATTTTTATTTTTTTCTCTTTAAAATAAAATTTAAAAAATAAAAGATCATGAAAGGTAAAAATCTCAGACATTGAGGTAGTAACAACAGCACAACTAAAGACTCTAACAAAAGATATCTTCTAGAACTCTTTTTAAAAAGTGTCAAGAATGAATATGTTTGAATGGAAAGGAAGTATTTTGAGGGGAATTAATAGCAGTGTGCCCTTTTCTGTAATAAATCTTTTTAATGTAGACTTTTTAGCTTTATTAGATCACATTTCATATTTTGCAAGAAATTGTCTCTCAGCCATCTTACATTCATATCTGAACTTTCTCTGGGCAGTGTTGCTGGTGATACTCAATTGCGGTGATCACCAGGTTTTCAGCCACTTCCCTATCACCCAGAATAATCCAAAGGTCCCAGTAGCTCATGCAGAGTCAAAGATTCAGCGAATGTTCCTGAATCCTCTATCAAAGAATCCGTGCTTATTACACTCAAATTCTCAGGGACCTGAGGCAGTAGATTAGGGCGTGGCCAAGTGGCTAAGTAATTAGCCATGACCCTCAATCACAGATTCAGGACATCCACACAGAACAGTTTCCAAGCCCTCCACCTGACACCAACCAGAGAATGCTGTCTCCAACTCCTCTGGCACAAGATCAAGCAGGTTTTAGATGGGGAGGCCTGGAACTGATGTCAGAAAGAAGATATAAAGAGAGTGACCATTAACTTTTCTGCCATTGCCTTCTTGTTCTCACAGGGACTGCCCTGTGTGTTCAGTGAATCTTCTCATTTTCCTTTGGAGCACTATTTCTCCTTTAGCACTTCTTTTTCTTCTGTTTTCTTAAGTAAACATTAAATTTCACATTCCTCAGTTGTCATATCCCATTCTTTGAACAGGACAGCAAAAGACTGGAAGGGAAAACCACAATGTCTAACAGCCCCTTGAACCTTCACATCCATTTTGGGATTGTTTTGGGAGTGCGGATCCCTGACACTTACTCAGATGTCCCGTGAACAGGGACTGGGCTGCTGTCGGTCTTAGAGGGCATGCCACCTTAATTTCATTCCCTTCCACTGGAGTGTGTTTTTTCTTCTTTTTTCTTAAAAGTATCACCCTTCTTTCTACTCTACCACTTGAACCATTTATTCAGTTTCTTCCAAGCTTTTACAGAAAAAAAAAAAAAGCTCTTATCCTCTAGCTTTCCCACACATAACTCCAGTAACAGAATTCAGTGTTTGACTTCCACTGGAAATGAGCTTGGGTAAAAGAGAAGACAAAGGAAATAAATGTAGAAAGACTAGATACAAACTGCCATGCCTAGTAAAATGAAATCATTCTCTTCCTTTTTTCCTAAATATTCAAAAATAATCATATTTTCCTACAATCTTGTCCAGTACAGAAATTAGGTCCATTTCCTTCATTATTCATCATGGAATATGGTTTCCAAGGTTTTTTTTTTTAAACCTCCATCTCAACCTATTATTATTTATACAGCTCTCTCTCTCTCTTAAATATATATATAGTACCAAGACCTAAGTATAAAGCCCAAGATATGGTCTGACCTAAGCAAGACATTTCAAAGTTCACAGGAAATTGTTGTTTTGGGAAATACATAATAAAGCTAAAAATAATATCACTTTTCTCCTCAGACTCATCATATCATTGGCACACATCGAATTTGTAGTCAAAATAGAACTGCATAGTCCCCCTGTTTAGCACTTTCACTAAGATATGTGTCCCTTGTTAACACAGGAAGGAACTTGCCGCTACCAAAATTCTAAGAGAAGATGTCATTTTCATCCAATGTTTCCATCACTTCATTCCTGTCAGCCAAGTTCTTTGCGGTTCAAAAGAATTTTAGCTTTTTGGGAGATAATCCACAAAGCAAGTGAAATTACAGATGCTGATCTCTGGAGAGAATCAAATTTAAAACAGCCAACTAAGAAATCAAGATCTCGATCCTTTGTGACCTGTCTTTGAGTTTTCTTGACTAAAAGGAACCTCATTAAAATCATCTTTCTGTGTGTTAGTTAAGAAGCTTACATGGGGCAAAACCATATCAATTTAGGCTAATTGGAGGAAAGGCCAATGGAATTAGTAAAAAGTCAAGCACATTAGTACCAAAATTATGTTAATACAAGGTTGCTAAGTAGAAAAACATTTCTTGGAAGGTATCTCTAAGAATTATTTTAAAAATCAAACAAATTATTTATATAATGCATCTATAATATTTGACCTCAATTTGCTCTTCAGCACTACTTGCTGAACAAGCATTTTTACTAGCTCAAAAGTATGATACAACTTGAGACTAGTATGGTTTTACAAATTGCAAATTACCAGGTTTCAACTTAATGAAATTTTTATGCCATAAGGATTATAGGAGCTCAGAAACAGAAGGAAACCTAGTAAGTACTGAATCCAACGTTCTATCCATTTCTAGATGCTTCTGCTTGCATATTTTCCTGAGCCAGAGACATATATATGAAGACATAATACAATTTATTTATAAATTGCTCTAGAAAATAGAAAAACACATATCACAGGAAAAAAAAACAAATTTCAAGTTCTGTACTTTAAAAAGATGCATGATTTAAAACAAATAAAGGTTATACTTAATTTGGTAAAACTGTTCAAAACAAAATGCAGAATAGTTGAGGTAATAGCTTCTTCCATGGGCAAAGAAAGTCAAATAAATATAATTATCCTCCTTACCTTAAGGGATCATGTTAACAATTGTTACCATTCTTTTTGTTTTGCTTTTTTGTTATTTGTGGTACTGGAAATGGAACTCAGGCCCTTGTGCATGCTAAGCAAGTACTCTGCCACCAAGCTACATCCCTAGCTCTCAATTTTTAACATTCTTAATAAGGACCAAGCTGATTCCAGCCAATGAAATTGGTGTTTTCACCAGAGAGCGATACAAAGAGAACAATCTGACTCACAATACTTCAAAATATTCCACCAAGAACTGTAGATGAAACAAAAACAGTTGCTCACTTGAATGTCCTAAAGGGTCCCCAAAAAGTGGCTATGCTCTTGTTGAAGTCAGCATCTGACTGAGCTTGACTCACTGTTTTCCTTGATTTTTGGAGACTGGATCTCACTATATAGCCAAGGCTGGCCTTGAACTTACAAGCTCTCTGCCTCAGCCTCTTGAGTATTGGATTACAAGTATATGCCCCTGCAACCATCTTGACCAATCTTGTTGGGCCCAGGCCATCAGGTAACTATACCACCATGCCTGACTATCTAGGGGCCCAACAGAGCAAAGCTAGAAAACATTAAAGGGAATGGGAGGACAGAAAAAGGAGTCATGGGAGAAGCAGAGGAAAATAGATATAAGAAGAGAAGAGATGGGCACACACAGAGGTCCAGGCCTGGGAGCAAGGCAACAGCTACATCAGGTGCCACAGACACTTGCCTAGCAAGACAGCAGCCTGAGCACCATATCAAAACCCAGATACCCAAAGGTAAATAGAACTGGAGTAAACCCCTTTTGGCTACCTTGGAAAAATAACTTCCTTTCCCATTGTATCCATTTCTGGAATCAGAAGATAAATGTCCTATTTCTATACAAATGATGTTATAATTTATTTAGGGTTTTGTAGGGGTTATCTAAAATAACCTATATAAGAGCACTTTAACACAGTGCCCAGAACATAGTAAGCATTCAGAAAATGCCTTTTATTATTTTGAACACAGACTCTAAGCCATTTCTTGATCCGGCCTATGGATCAGTCTGTGGGCCTCACCTAGAGAGGGGACGGAGATGGGGGCTGGGCAAGAGGAGAGAGAGATGGAGACAAGATGAAAGGTTCCAATCAAGTCTCATTTATTCTGAAAATGGCGACAATTTATACAGGGTGGAGGTGGGCCAACAGGGCAGGAAGAGGGCATGGACTGCTATCTGATAGGTCATCGTCACATCTGGATATATGATGTAAGCAGGAGAGGATTATGGGTAATGTAGGCAGATGTGAGGATCATGGGAAATGTAGGCGGATGTGGCAGAGGCCCACAGGAGGGTGAGATAAGGTGGCAGCAGTGAGATATGTTGCTCCCTACAATTTCTAAACCAATATAAAGACATTTGTTACCAGAGATAGTAGTGACAATGCCTGCTTTGGTTATGTAAGGACCATCAACAAGCACAAAATTCCAAGTCTCAATCTCCCTCTGATTGTTCCTACATGCCAATACAAAATTAAATTTATTTTTCTTGTTAATTTAAATTTTGTTCTAGAATCACATATATACATTTGTTCTGTGATTATGACGAATGCTTGTTTTGATAATAAATATTTCCAAAGGAGTCCATACAATTAGGAATTAAAATGGTAAAAAAAAAATCCAAGGATTTTAACTTATCTACTGCTGTAGATGCAGGTGTAAAACATTAGGGTGGGTTTTCCAGCCCCTGTCACCTCTTTTTTTGCTTCTCAGAGACAACTACTTTCAACATTTATTAGCTGTTTTTTAAGGAGAGAAAGATAAGGATAAATTTACCTTGATTGCCTCTAAATAAATGCATACAATGCTTCCTCTTGGTCTTTTTGTTTTAGACATTATCCATTGACTTTTGTCTTCAATAAGGGGGAATCTGGCTAATTATTGTTGGCTGTGGCTCACAACCACATGCACATGTACTTTGACTTGTTATAGATAACCTTATAGGTGTTATAGGTGACTGGATCTGGTGTGTGAGCTGCTGGAATCAGGATGTGATTCTGGGTTTGCTAGGATTAAGGGTGTGAATGCTAAGTAGCATTCTACTCCTAAGGGTAGCATGGATAAAATGTAAGGGACAGAAAGAACTGCTGTGTTGGTTGCTTGTCACTAGTCATTTGCTCTCTGCTTTTGCTGTCTTCTGCCTGCCATGAACTGCTTCTCTTCTGTGATGCTCCTCTGCCATGCTATCTTGCCTTGGCGCCTGTTAACTATGGACTGAAATCTCTACCAACTGTGAGCCAAAACACACTTTTCTTCCTCTAACTTTGGGTGTCAGGTATTTTGTCCTAGCTACAAGAAAAAGCAACTAGGACAACACATGCACAGACACATGCACACTCTGAAGCCCCTACCTCACCTCACACACACCCCTGCCATCATAATCTCAGCTATAAATATTTGGTTGTTTGACTGTATCTATGCAAACACTGCTTGTCTGTTAAACTATTCTTTGCTGATCCATTAACCCAAAGTGAATGAATGCCATTTTCTTTCAGTTGTTTAACTTACTATTATAAATCCATCTTAAAACTCTCTCCCGTGAACATCTCCATCTTTTCAATATGTGCAATCTCATCAGATAGCCTGCCTGTTTTATGTCTTTTTGTGTTGATCTGGAGCACCGCTTTCTTGCTCCAATCTGTGCTGGTCTTTCTGGGCCCACCACATGCATTGGGGAGTCCTCCCCCCCATCCTGTATTAGATTCTTTCTTTCCTGAATCCACTGTCTTTTGTTGTTTTGTATGAACATTTTCTCCATGACCTTCCATGAATGGTATGTGAGAAATGAATCTTTGGGATTCTTCCACCTTGTTAGATAGTTTGGCCAAATTAAAGAACATTGGATGGTAAATGATTAGTCCATAGAGTGTCTCCAAAGTCTGGGTCTGAGTTTGAGTACTTTGATGAAATTCTGATTTCTAATTCTATTGCTGAGCTCTTCCCGTTCAGAGCTCTCAGGATCATTACTTAACCTGAGTTTTAAAATTTTATGATGCCACACCTTGCTGCAGATCTTGTTCATTCTTTATTCAGGTGGGGACTCTTGTTCTTGTTAAATGTTTACCTGTACTACAAGTGCATTTTTAGTCTCTTATTTTTTATCTATCTTTTGGTTTAGATTCTGAGAGTTTTTGAACAATTTTACCTTCTAACCTTTTTTATTAAGTTTGACATTTAAATGATTACAGAATTTTTAAAAAATTTTATTTTGAAGGTAGTAAAATACAACAGAACAAGACAGAACAAAATCAATCAAGACAATGCAGTGTAATTGGTACAGAACTTCAAAGCAGGATACCAAGATAACAGTAATAGGTACCATTGTATATCTCATTATCTTCACAATAGTTGTCCATTCAATTAGCTATAGCAAAATCAAACCAAAAACAGAACATTATAAAACCAATCGAAAGAGAATATTGACTAGAGCAAAACAAAGCAAAATAGTGAAAACAACATTTTCCTTCAAACAGAAGATAGCAGGAAATCCCCCATATTTGCTATATTTCATATGGTCATCCTCCCAAGAGATGCTCAGACCTCTGCCCACAGTTGCTAATGGGGCCAGAGGATGGGATATTTGATTCTCAGCCTGCCCACCAGTAGGCTCGTGGGAGATGCTGACTGGTTCTCCTCCTGGATTGCACCAGGCAGAATTTTTTCAAAATCTTTTTTCCTCTTTATTATGTTCCCTCTATTATAATCCTGTTTCATGGGTGCAAAGTCTTACTTTTTTTCTCTCTAGGGATGTAAATTCTAGTGCTTTTATTCCTCGAAGTTTTCCTGTATTGTGTCTATTTCCTCTACGTGACTTTTCTATTATGGTGTCTGATGTTAGCACTGGATGCTTTCCTCAAAAGTCTGATGATTTGGGCTGTTCATCCATCAAATGAGGCTAACTGGTGGCTCTATGTATGGTCTTGCTGTGCAGCAATCTGCAGGGAGGCTTCAAAAGGGATCCCTCACTGTTAAGGTCTTTTGGGCTTTTCTCATGGGCTAAAAAAGATTCTTCAAAGGAAAGTGTTTCAACACTTTTGTTACTTAGAAGAGGAGGAATTCTGGGTGCAGCAGCACATACTTACTACTTGGAAAATTAAGTAGGAGAATTGCCTGGGCCCAGGAGTTTAAGGCTAGCCTGGGCAAGAGTGAGGCAGTATCTTGAAAGAAACAAAAACCCCAAAAAACAAAAAAAGCTTCACTGTGGACTCATTTTAACTTCTCCTTCAGGTTGGAGCCTAACATTGTTTGAAAAGGTAGAAAGGAATTTGAGTGGTGTGACCATTTACCATGATAGGAAATGCTTAGTTGATTAGTAAAGCATAGTTCTAGTTGTGTCTGTGGAGTGTTTCAGAAAAGATTGGTACAGGAGGGAGGGAGAAAGACCCACTCTGGCTGGTTATGCACCAACCAATAGGCTCAAAGCTTGGAGAGAATAAAAGGGAAAGAAGGATGTTGAGGTGTTGAAAAGTTTCAATCTGCTTGAACAGGTGTGTCTTTTGCTACCACTACTCTTAGACATCAGCCTCCAATTTCTTCATCCTGTGTGCAGACTCACACCAGTGACCCTTTAGTGAGCTTCCAGGCCTTTGATCTTTCACTGGTGCGACATCCTTGATTCATCTTGTTCTAAGGCTTTCATATTCCTGAGCTGAGGAGCTATCATGTTTTCTTGCTCTCCAGCATAGGGACTCTGCTGCCTCTCATCCTGTAAGCCTACCTGACAAATCTCCTGGCATAATTACACATATATTTTTTTATTGATTCTATTCTTCTTGGGAACTCTGAACAGAATGAGTGGTATAGTTACTTTAATGCATAGGTTTCTTTTTATCCCTATGTGAAATGTCTCATAAACAGTAATAGAGTCCAATATAATAAAGAAAGGGGCAAAAAAAAAAAAAAGGAAAAGGAAAAGAAAGAAAATAGAATGTGTCATGATCTTGAGGACACAGGCAATAGAAGAGAAATTAAGAGCAGGAATAATCTGCACATTGGAAAGCTAAGGGATTAGTGGTGCTTGATGCATCACAAAGCAAAGTAGAAATCTAAGGAAAGCCAGCAGGAAGCGTATTTGCACTGTGGAGCTGTCCAGGGGTATGGAGTGAATTGTGTCAGGGCTTATGGAAAAAGGGGTGAGGCAGGACTAAAAATAAATGCTCAATGGAAACTTGCTAAGAAACCCTTTCTACTACCTCTCACAAGAATGCAAGTGATTCTTTCTCATCATGACCACAGACTTGCAGGTTTTGTCTCTGAGGTAGGCTTAAAAAGGCCTCTTCTGAAATAGTTGCAGTGGGGCTACCCCACCCGCTCTTCCCTATGAGTGAGAAGAGGCTAGAGTTCTATTTGTTTTAGTCATTTCTGGTTGGGTTGTTGTTTCTTGTTTTGGGTTTTTGTTTTTGTTTTTTGGTTTTTTTTTGGTGTAAATCAGTTGATGATTCAAAAACTACACTAAAATATTTCATATTTACTTACTACATCCAGTAACTGATATAATTCTCTGCCAAAATATGTACCAGTGAGGTTGTATTTTTCTTTTAATCTTCAGGCTTTAGCGTTTAGCAGATAGAAAGCTCAACATCTTGGTGAATAAACAGCCACATCAACTATTTGTCTATTCAGCAACTGATTAGAAATGATACAACCTATTTTTTGTCTTCTTTAGTTTACTTTCCCTTATATACAAATATTTGGAATTTATTGCTTTTTTTCATGTCTTCTGCTGCATTTTTGTTCCCTGAATATATTTTAAAATGTTTGAAAACGTGGGTTGTCTTAGAAATAAGAAATCATGATAAAAGAGAGAACATGAATCACACATGTAAAATCGACAGAGGCCCGTGAGACTGGACTAGTGTAAGGGTGGAGAATATGGTGTCAGAGAGTAAACAGAACCTAAATTAGTGAGCCTAAAGGCAAGGCGATATCTCTGTCCTTGATTCTGACAGATTCTGTCCTTGGGAGACTGCTCTGGACGGCTGTGACAGCCAGAGAAGGTTTTAGCCAAACTTGGGTCTCTTGGCTTGCTATAGTGGGTACTCCCACCATGGCAGGACCAGGGAAGGAGCTGTGCTTCAGAGGAAGCCAGTCCTGCAGAGAACAAGGGCACATGGATGGCCCACAGCATGAACAAACACTGTCCTGATCTGGCCTGTTCTATTCCTCTGCGTCTCACCTAACAAACTGTGCAGCCCTGTCAGGCACTCAGCATGGAATGCAGAGGACAAAAGTTGGAAACACTGGCTTGGTGTCATTTTCCTTTCTGAATATGTCCACACAGAGTTCATGTGTCAGTATTTCATAACTCTCGCTCCTGGAGCTTCTAGTGAGTCCTCTCTCCTACAGTGGTGACTTATCCTTTCGTTTGTAAAAGCTACACTTTACTGAGCAACCTACTCTGCCCAACCCCACTTCTATGCCAAAGCTATTGCCTAATGATATCCTTCTCTCTCTGCAGCCTCAGCCACAGCCACGGTCAACACAGCTCAACTGCTGTCACCTTCTCGTCAAAAAGAGTTTGGTAACTTAATGTTGCTAACCGTCCTATCGTCATAGAGACCTGGAAACTAGAAGTCATCTAAGCTTAGACCCTGAACTCTGCATTTTGTGGCCCATGACCTTTAACCCTGACCTAGCTTTTAACTTCGGCTTTCCGTATTGAGCCATGCTTCTGATTAACAAAGTGATTTCAAGTTTTTATTTAGCTCCAAGTGATTATTTGCTGTAATATTTTATGTCCTACTTTCTGGTTATTTCATCCTAACTTTCCTAGAGCTCAGAATGAGGACACACTGGATCCCAGAAGGAAGAGGGGAAGAGGGAGGGGAAGAGGGAGGGGAGGAGGAGAAAGAAAAAACATTACAGCTACTGAAATTACCTTTTAAAAACTGACCTAATTGCTATTGATGTAGCGTCAGAGTTATAAATGCCCTCTCAGTTTTTATCTATAACCCACTCCAGCTACCAAAATTCTATAAATGCTCAATTGCCTTATTTATTTATTTATTTATATTTGAGACAGAATTCTGCTATGCAGTGCATCTGGTCTTGAACTCACTTATGTAGCCCAGAATCATCTTGAACTTACAGTGATTCTCCTGCCTCAGCCTCCCAAATGCTGGATTACAGGTATGCACCACCATGTCTGGCTCAATTCCCTTATTTAAAATGGCATAAATAAATAAATAAATAGATAAAAATTTTAAATGGCATAATACTTGCATAGGATATCCTCTTACATACTAGGAATCATCCCCAATATACTTATAGTATCTAGTACAGATGAATGTACTATAAAAAATAGTTGTTATACTGATTATTTATTTATTCATTTATTTTGAAACAGGGTCTCATTATGTAGTGCAGCTGGCCTAGAACTCACTATGTAGCCCATGCTGGACTCGAACTCATAGTGATCCTTCTGGCTCAGCCTTTCAAGTGCTGGGATTACAGGCATATTCCACAGCTGACAGCCATATTGTATTTTTTTTTTGTTTTGTTTTTTTCGTTTTTATCAGTACAGGGATCGAACTCACGACTGCCTGCTTGCAAGGCAGGCACTTATGCCGCTGAGCTAAATCCCCAGCCCCCATATTGTATTATTTAGAGAATAATGATGAGGAACAAATCTGTACATGTTCAATACAGATACTACTTTTTAAAAATTTTTGATCCATAATATGTCAAATTCACACATGTGGGAAGCATGGATACAGATGATCAATTAAAAAGTCATTCTACATTTTTACTTCCCTAGAGCTTTTTAAATGAAACTTACCACACATTCCCCCCATCCTTCATATTGCCAATATGTGTTTCTTTTCTTCTTTGTAAGGTTGAATTTGCAAACTCCTTGAAGATGGGATCAATGATTCATTCATATTTCTATTTCCCATATTTCTGTTCAGATATTGTCTTGGTTACTTTTCTCTCATTGCTGGGACAAGATACCTGACCCTCAAAACTAGAGAAGGAAAAGTTTATTTAGCTTATAGTTCTTGGAGGTTTCAGTCCATACTCACCTGGCTGCAAGGCAGGGTGACACGGCTAAGGGGCAGCCCTTCATGGCGACCTCAAGTGACAAGTGTGAACAGGGAAAAAGGAAAAAACATGCATCCTTCCCTCCTTATATTGTATGCTGGTTACCCACCCTAGGAAGGTGCAGCACTTATGACACCAATCCCAGCACTAGACAGCAAACCAATCACAAATGCTGGACTCAGTTGTCTCCATTACTGCATGAGGCTTTGGGGGAACATTTAAACAAGCTATAACAATTACCAAAGAAATTATTACATTTTAATACATCTAAAATTTACCCAGAAGAATTGCACATCTTAGGCCTTATGCTGCTGATCTGAGTTAAACCCAGTGAAATGCATTTTACCAACTCACCAAGCAAGAGAAGATGAGTAGTCCACAGAGCACACAAAATAGTAACCTGGGAAGAAAAAGCACAGAAAAATGACATAAACAAGAAGTCCATTGTAACATATGAAGTCAATACAGTATCTGTCAGGGAACCAAGCTATGTGGATTTGACTTGCTTCTTTCTCTTTGCTCCATTTAAAAACATATGTAGGCATTTAGCTTTACCTATTAAGAATAGAAGGTAAGAGAAGATAATGGGTCAGACTTACCAAGCATACAGGGATGGAGAGAATAGATTAAATGGAGGCAAGGGGGTTAGGTTGGATTCTAGTAGAATGCTGGGGTAGAGAAAGCCAGCAGGGTGGGCGAAGAATCACGACCCACATGCAGCCCATCTTGCTTGGGTACCATTGAGCAAAGTTCGGGTACATGACTACTCTTCACTGTATGAGAGACTGGGAAATGCACACTTTCCCCCAGCTGTTTGCTCATCCAGTAAAGAAGTAGGAAATTCAAGTGAAGATGAATGATTGAGTTTACAGTAGGAATCTGTGCCTCAAACAGTGATCATGAAACAAGGAGACTTCAGTTAGTGGGAGACTTTAGTTAGAGGGGAACTTCAATTGATTATTTCTTAAGAAGACCATTTCAACTGACAAGGGCTAAGAATGGAAGTGAACACCACTGTCAAATAAATTAATCAATAAACTGTTTAGTAGATATGGTTAATTTCATGTAAAAAGTAAAGAATTTTCAGATTTCCTAACCTGTTAAGGAACCTGAAAATTGTCACTCCGACCTTATACAAGAAAAAAGCTGAACAAATAGGAATGTAACAATTATGCTTAAACCCATCAGAGAACTGAAGTCACAAGGAAAGTCAACACCCCAAAACTTGAAAGACAGGAGGACACAGAGAACAGCTGACTGGAGCAGAAGCCTGCTCAGGAGCATACAGGTAGGAACACTAAATGCAACCAATAACTGCAGAAAGGCTCAGAATGGAAAGAAAAGAAAAAATACTAGTCTATAAGTCTGTGTACAGTAAAATTACCCTTTCAGAGTGAAGGACAAAAACTTTCTCAGATGAACAAAAACTGAGGGAATAGCTTTCCCATAAGCCTGCCTTACAAAAACATATATTTAAAAAATTCTTCAGAAAGAAGAGAAATAATATAGACCAAGAGCTTGGATCTTCATAAAGAGAGACGAAGAGTATTTTGAAAGGAAAAAAATTAAAAGTATGTTCAATTTTTTATTTTTCTTACTCTGAACTGATGCAACCCAGAAAGTTGTTCAAAATAATAATAGCAACAATGTAATGGAAAGTTACAGCTTACTGATGAGTGAAATGAATGCCAGCAATGTTGAAAGAGGCGTGAAAGAGAAATAGGAAATCTTCTATTGTGAGGTACTGTGAAATTGGTGAATTACTATATGCAAGTTGGCTTGGATTTGCTGTAAATTCTAGAACAACCACTTAAAAATGTAGAGGCATATAATTGATATGTTAAGATAGAAGAGAAAACAGAATTTTATAAAATTCTCAAACCAACCAGAGAAAGCAGAAGACAGGAAGACAAAAAGAACCAGAGCACCAAATATAAAAAAATTATAAATATAGTGAACAGAAGCCAATTCTACTGATAAAGAATATTCCATATATCTGGAAAAAGAGCTAGACACAGAAGAAAGAACAGTTGGGTCAGAAACTGGGGTCCCGGGGCCCAACCCTGCATCTATTCCTTTATCTGAGTCTCTATTCCACCCTGCCATTCTCTCTCCTTTGAAATAAAGGGCTTGAGTGCTGAGATCTCAAGATCCCATAATTCAGTGTATATGATCACAATATTAAGCACTATATTCAGGGAAAAATTGAAAACAAAAATCAATTTGGTAGATTATACCATTTTTTATTTCTTTAATCTTAACAGACAGACTTCATGAATTTTGGGGTTTTACCACTGCTTTGTTAGACATTGCTTCCCTTCATTTCTGATTTCTTTCCATCAGTGTGAAAGTTTTGTCTTTTATTCTCAGTGGAGTTATGGATGGAAGCGAATAAACACTCCTCACTAGGTGAGATGTTTTCTGACCATCTGGTTAATTTCCCTGAAACTTGTTTTTCTTTTTTCCTCTTAAAGACTGTGCTGTGGATCTCAGGAACTGGCTAGGTCATCAGAAACAGCACTTTCTACCTTCCCCAAGGTGCAGGCAGCTCTCATTGGGCCCGATGAGTCCCTCTAACTGGAAGCCTTCATGACATCAGTTTCAGTTTGAACAAAGCCTGCTGTTTACTGGCTAACCTGCCTTTACAAATTCCCAGCTACTGGTAAACTCTATCAGCAGGAATAGGTAACGCTTTTGACTAATCTGAGCTTTGCTTTCTCGTCAAATTCCTCCTTTTTTTTTTTTTTTGGTACCAGAGATTGAACTCACAACCTTGCCCTTGCCAGGGAGGTGCTTAAGCCACTGAGCTAGATCCCTGGTCCCCAAGTTCCCATATTTTTCACTTTCTTTTTTACAGTTTAATCCCTCCTCAGAGGTAGGGTGCTAATTCAGAGTATCCATTACACCTCAGTACACCTTTTGTGTTTGATGCTTAATTCACCCCCATCTAACATCATCCATTGTAGAATTGGTGTATCTGATATCCTATGAAGAAATTTTTTGAACCAGAAATGCTAGAAATGATACTGGGTCAAATGTTGCAAGTATACACTCTCCTAAACAGATTAAGCTTTATAGGGTCAGGGTACTTCAGTTGCACTAGGTCCTCAGCTGAGAGAAATCAGCAGCTAGTCAAGAGAGTGACTGATTTGTGGGTTACAGAACAAAGAGAGAAGCAGGCTTTTATTAGTTTCCTAGGGTAAGGTAACCACCAGTAATTCCCACTGGGTAGGAGTACAGTTCCAAAGACATTATTTTTTCTTGTGAAGGACTTGGACCTTGTGGTCATGATCAATTTGTCTTAAAGGATGCTGGATTTTTGTTTAGCTGCAGAAAGCATCCTGGTCTTGAAAGTCCAGGCCCCATGATAAGGCCAAAAGACTTTAGGTGCTTGGATTTTTTTTTTTTTTTTTTTTATGGTTTTCTGAGAAGCACAAGGGTAGGACAAGAAAACAGGGGAGAGAAAAAGAAAAAAAAATGTATAAGCCCCAGCATGCAATACACTAAGTGAACTCTGAGCTATAGTCATTTTTAAAATGATCAACATGTCTACATGCAAAGCTGAGTACAATCAGATCCAAGCATTAAGACTGCAAAGGGAACAACGTGAAGACAGAAGTCAAGCCTTTTATTTCATTTTAGACACCTTCAAATTTCTGCAGGATCAAGGGATGAGTCAGCAAAAGTGGCCTCTAGGTCCCATGGAGGTAGTACAGGAAGCTATTATTATAACTCACATGTCAGAGGTGTTATCTACAGCATAGTTAGTGGGAAACTAATAATGTACTGTCCAGCCATGTGACCTTCCAAGTTAATGATCTTTAAGTTGACTAAGAGCAAGTAAAGTTAGGGGACTTATTTAGACTTCTTTCCTTGGTAACCATTCCTCCTCTTACAAGAACATTCTGCTTTTGTAGTTTTATCAAGGGCTCAAGACAGGTCTGTTGAAACATGCCATGATACAAAGGACAATGACTCACTGCACCCAGAGGTTTGTCATCCCAGCTTCCTACCCACCACCATCCCATCATGGTAGTCCCTGTGTCATATTTACCTGCAAAGCCAAGAAAAAGTTGACTTCCAAGAAAACATCTCTTTTATTCTGCTTCTTCTAAATTTGAGATCCATACCAATTTAATTTTTTGAAGACAATTTTGATCATTAATCCTCAGAAAGCGCTAATTTCTTTATTTTTTCTCTTCTTTTCTATTTTCTTTGTCATTTTGTTGTTGTTGTTGCTGTTCTGGGGGTTGAACCTAGGACCTTTTGCACTGAACTACATCCCCAATCCTTTCTATTTTTCATTTTGAGACAAGGTTTGCTAAGACACTAAATTGCTCAGGCTGGACCCGAACTCACTATCCTCCCATTTGGGCCACCCATAGGGCTAAGATTATAGGCTTGTACCACCATACCTAGCTTGCAACTACTTTTTAAGGCCACTGGGCTATAAAAGCAAATATGTCAGCCTGGTGAGTGGAAATCAGACATTGAACAGTTACTTTGAGTAAACTTATGAGACATGAAATAAAAAGACAGATGTTATTCCAAGTGACTGCTGAAAGTATAGTCTTACCACTCACTGCAGTCTATTCTGTAAGACTATCAAGCCAAGACCACAAAATCAAAAAGCAAACTGGATTCTGTGTGCAGGTTAGCACTAATCAGGGAAAGGATTACAAGATTGTTACAATCTTTCATCTACACTTGGAAATGTTTAAAATTCTTAATGATCATTTTCTAACATTTCTCTTTCTCTCACTGAAATCTGCTTTCTATTCCTTTTTTCTCCACTTAAACAAGAATGAAAAAATTTATCTGCATTCCAGACTACTTAACTGAGTTCAGAACGAGAAAGGTACCTTTTTCAATAGGATGCCCATGGTACTAAAACTTTGGTATGTCCATAACGAGACTTTCCTTCCATCTCTTTTTAATTCTACGACAACTCCTATTTCCTGAACTTCGAATAATGGCTCCATCATCTTTCATTTTTCTGGAATGTTAATATTTTCCATATGCAAGGAATCCAAACAAAATAAAATATAAAAATACCAACTTCGGTAGGAAAATGGGCATATTAAGTGAATAATCAGTTTAAATAAGTATCTAAAATATGCATCATCCAGAGGAATCATAAAATTGCTAGTTAAGCAATGAGATTTTTATTCTCATTTTCAATTTAAAAAGATTAAACAACCTAAACAAATTGTACCTTTTGGGGGAGAGGGAAATCAAAGAAATGGCTACTTTTGAAATGGGTTAGGTCTTAATTAGTGCAACTTTCCAAACGCATACTGAGTAGAGATACACCAGTGATTCCATTTGCTGCATAACGTACAACCCAGTCATTTGACTCCTAGGAATGTTTCTTGTGTAAGTAGTTATGAGTGTTCACTAAGGTATATTTACAAGGACATTCATCACAGCCTTAGCGAAATGCTCAGAAGAAATGCCAGTGTCTTCCAATAACGAATTACTTTACTAAATTATGATTCGCATAGCACTGGCCCACTCTACAAACTTTGCAATACATTTCATGACCTGGAATGGCAGTTTTCACACAGAAATGAAAAAGCTACTTTACAAAGCATTATATGTACATTATAATACTGTTTATAAACACACATACACATCATAGAATCATAGAGTAGTGTTTATGTCTTGGTGATATGAATAGGGAAACTTTTATTTTCTACTCTGAGTGTATCTGTATTTTCCGTATAAGTAGCAACAAACATGTATGAACTTTTTTTTTTTTTTTTTGTACCAGGGATTGGACTCAAAACCTTGTGCTTGTCAAGCAGGCGCTTATGCCACTGAGCTAAATCCCCAACATGAAGTATTTTTGTAAGCAGAAAAATTGAGTGCAAATTCTTTCAGGAAAAGAGGAGAGATGGCCTAGTCAATGATTAATGTCAGAAATCTAGAAAGTCTAAAGGGGTGAGGGAGAGTTTAGAAGATAGGAGAATGAAAGGACCAACATTTACTCTCTCACTGTAAAAAATATTTATGAACAATGGAAGGAGTTTAGATTTCAGATTGTAGGCTAATAGTTTAATTTGCAGTTTACTTCCATTACAAAAATGACAGAATATGAAGGAGCAAACGACAGACCACATCTCAGACTACAGAATAAGTCCAAAATGTAAATACCAGGTTCTTAAAAATGCCACTCTCTTATTTCAGTATGTATTTACATTGTAGCCCCATTCTATCATTTTGCTTGTTTTTACCCCATGTAAGAACACCTCAAAAGTTTTCTCTTCATCTTTCTCTTGTTCTAACAACTCCCCAGCCTCAGAGAGAATATCCTGTCAGGTAGTTGGCCTCCTCAGAAGGTTTGAGATGCAATATATTACCTGTATCTTACAGCCCCCTGGAGGGAGCAGTGCAATTGGAACCTGCTGAGTTTAGTCTAAACAAAATGTTAAGTTAACAATTTTCTGAGACTGCTCCTGGGGCCTCTTGGATGTAGGTGTAGCCTCAGGCCCAGAGACAGGAGCTCAATAAGTACTCTGGTAAGGTAACTATGTGGTTTGTAGTCTGTGGTGCAAATTCATCTTCAAACTGCCATTACATTTAGCTCCAGGGGCTGATGCATGTATAATTTGATTTAATCTGTCAGAGTTCCTGGGGTCATTAACAGTTCAGGAGCAGCAAGGCAGCCTGAGTCAGCTCCCAGAGCATCTGCCCAAAGAAGGGGCCAGTGGAGTGGGTAGACCAGAAACCTGGCCTGGAGCCTCCTCTCCCAGAGCACTGTGTGCGTCCCCTTTCTCCCAGGGTGGCTTGGCAGGCATTTGGTACATACAGAGCTCAAGTGTTTCAGAGACCAGAGTGAGGAGGGAGAGCACACTTAGCCCAGCCAGGAACATTCTGCATCAGGTGAGATCAAGAGAGAGAAATTGAGGCCCAGGCTTCCAAACAGCCTCACACATTTTTTAGCATGCCAAAAGATTATAAAAAAAAACTAACAGTGCAACTTCAAGTTCTTCCAGTTAGCAAAGTAGTATTTACTTTATTTCCTGCTGAAACTTAAAGCAAAAGAGTATTAAGTTCTTCAGAAGTCAGGCAGTTTGGAAAAACTATTAAATCCATGAGATTAGAAAACATAAACTACATATCCCAGACAATATGCAAAGACACATGTTTCTTGGGCAGTAAAATATTTTATTAAAAAGGCAATGACCCTGGGTAAAAGCTCTTAGTTAATCTTAGGAGGAAAAACATCATCAGAGAAGACCAATTTTAGAGGGTCAGCAATTATTGGCATTGTTTGGTTAGAACTGAAATCACAGAAAAGGGAGAATTTTAACAAACAAAAGAGTGCTTTACATATTTTTAATCCCCTGGCAGATTGAAGAAAAGGACTAATCTGAAAGATTATTTAGATACTATCCAATCTTCCATCGCATAGCTTGCCTGGCACCTGAAATGTCAACTCATCACTGTCTGCAGTTTTGGTGGGGTTCAGGGAACACAGCTGGGGGAGGAGACTGCCCTAAGGAGCAAAGGTCTAGAGCTCTAAGTTCTCAAGTCCCAGCATTAGGTCTCCCATAGCTGGAACCCAACCCAAGGTAAAGAGGCAGAGAAACAGATCCTACTTTTTGTTGGGAATAGCGTAAAAATCACACCATGGGAGCAACTTGTGGGATTAGAGAGAATGTTGGAAAAACTTGGGAAAGATATAGCTGCCTCAGGCAGAGTTGGACAAAATGTGTGTGGGTGAATATGCCTTTGTCACCTAATAAGCTCAGCCACAGACTTATGGCCATTCTCACTAGGAATGGTCCCGTTTGGCATGGTACACTCAAATCTAGACTCTCTTGTGCAATGCTGTGTCCTCCACCTTACCTTGATCAATCATGACCACAATCTTTGCCTCCCATTCCCACCAGTTTGCATCTTACTGCCCTTAGTACCTCTGTCTCACAACCATATTGTATTTTCCATAGCACATGTCACTACCTAAAATGGTCATTTTTAGGTATTTTTTTCCTAGTTGTTTATAACCGTATCTTCCTTGTTCCTAGGAATTCCTCTTCCTGGCTGACAAGGCTTTGGCAAACTCCACAAACGGTCAGGCATTCAAGCTTTGAGGTTCTAGTGGCCTTTGCCTTTGTAGTTCAAAGTGCCCACAGATGGCATAAACAGTGAACTCTTTCTTTATACTTGAGTGGTTCCTCCTTGCAGTCAAATACAATACCATCTTGAATATCAGATCGTACTATTAATTTAACATTGTTTAAAGTTCTTGCCTGCTTTCTGAGTTAACACCATTACATCTGGGTTTGATTATCTTGGTTTTTCCTGTGGTTCTTCTGTTTCATGTTGCTGTTTTTCCTCACTTAGCGCTCCTTGGAACTCTGTTCAGATTCTAAATGAAGAACAGGACTTCTGATCCTTTGTAGTCACTCTGAGATTCCTGTGCAGTTGTGTGGCTATGACATATTTTCTTCCATCTGTTTTGAGAGTGACTTTCCATTGGGCCCACAGATCAACTGCAAGCAAAGATGAAACTCTAAATAGATTAAAAGATTTCAAAGATAACATTAAGGCTTAGTATACTCAAGACTTAAATGATTCTGGATCATGAATGATATAGGTTTCAATTTTGCATTCTTTCTCTCTGGGTTAATTATGTGTCTCTAGGAGGTACCCTAGGGGAAACAGTTACGGCTACAGTATACATACAAAGAAAAAAAGAGAGTTTTATTTTACATTGCCTACAATAGTTACAAAGTCCTCTGTGAACTCATTTTTCTTGGATAGAGGGCTGTCTAGATGGCCAAGGGAAGGCAGAACATGGTTCATGATGGAGCTAAGTTCATAGTCCTTGCACTGAAATCCTATACTTGGCAAACATCCAGTATTTCCTTCAAGTGGTTTCCACTGACAGCCCAAATAGAAACACATTTGCTGCACATTATTATCTGGAATGCTATAATTTACTAGCATGTTATACTTAAATAAAGTGTCCTCTCAGGTGGAGAAACCCCTTTTTTGCCACAAAAATCCAAAGTAGTAGCATCTTTTGCCCTTGATGAGTCACTATTCCTCAAGAATAAATATAGCTCAGGGCAAAGATTGTGTGCAACAACTTCCCATAGGGCAGTTCTCAGTTGGGTTGAGTGCAATCTGTTATAAATGGAAGGACCTCGATTGTGATCTGAAGCCCTCCCGGGACATTTATTGCTTTCATTTCTGTCTCTGAAGGCAGAGATATTTCAGAGACACCTGCTTAGACACATTGTTCAGTGTCTTCAAGTTACAAAGAAGGAGGTCTATCTTAATGCTAATCCCTGTACAATATTCAGAATTATGCTACTAATGGTATTTCCACTCCCAGCTGACTCACCAAGTACAACTGAGGACTAATCCTGTGTCTTTTAAAAGTCTCTTTGTATACATAATTCAGACCAAGTGTATCACATAATGACAAGAAAGTCAACTGGTGAATTCAATGAAAATGGTACCATTTTGGGGTGAATAAATGTTGACTTCTCAGTAATGCAAGAAAATGGAAGAACAAAGGAAGGAAGGGAGGAAGAGGGGAAGGAAGGAATGAAGGAAAAGAAAGAGAAAGCAAGCAAACAAGCAAGCCAGGGGTGGTGGCAAAGGCCTGTAATTCTAGTATTTGGGAAGTTGATGCAGGAGGATTGCTGTGAGTTTAAGGTCAGCCTGGGCTATAAAGTGAGTTCAAAGCCAGCCTGAACTGCATAGTGAAACCTTGCCTCAAAGAAAGAGAGAGAGAGAGAGACAGAGAGAGAGACAGAGAGATAAAGAAAGAAACCAAACAAAGAAAGAAATCCAACAAGTTTACAATCAAGGAAAGAAGCCAAGGTAGAATCAGGGGCCCTACTCTTCCTGCGTCATTACTGGCCTGGGTAAAATATTTTGTCTATGTTTCTAGAAGTCTGGATCCTAAAGACAGAGCTACAGAATTCAGGGAAGAGGAGAAGGGACAGAGGAAAAGAATTTTCTTTGCCCTTTCCCTGTGCAAGCTGTAGACAGATCAGGGTTCTGCTTCTCTTGAGGCTCTTGTCTCTGAGATGTGTCTGCGTTGCTATGCACGCTCCTTGAAGTTTAGCTCCATTTCTCTCTCAATGATCATTCTGTTTTCCCAAAAGCTGCTCTTTTACAGGCATGACTGGACCTGTCTGCGTGGCCACCTTTACAATGGCCGATAGTACATCCAGCTGAATGGAAAACTTTGGGCAGCATAAAGGATTGAGGAAATACAGGACGAGGAAGAGTTACTGCTTAAGGTGTTTTTTTGCAGGTGTTTAACTCTGAGGCCACAAATGCCCTTGACATAGCATGCTTGTTCACCAGAGTGAAGAGATCTAAGGGGTTGAAAGCACCGCTCTTTAATTTTGGATAATGAGTCCAGGGAAGCCTATGAATTATTATAACAGGAAAGAGTCTTTCCTGGTCCAGGAATTGACCAATTGGACTCTCTTAAAGGTAATGCTGATTTTGAGCAAAGCCTAGCGAGATGTTTTTTGTAACTAGAGACCATGCAGTCATAGATCAAGTCATGTTCCCCTTTTATGATGGGAGGTAAATGTGCCTTCTTCATCCTTGGTGAGCTCATTGGCCCCTTCAGAGCAGGGTGGAAACCTCAACTCTGCTTTGGTGTTATCTATGACAATGTAGGCTTCTCTTTTCAACACTATAATTGTCTTTTAGAATGAGTATCATGCACTAATGGAACAGATTGCTGTTATCATTAACCTTTGCCATAGTGAAAGAGATCAAGTTATTTGACATTAGAATATACAAGTCAACAAAGACTACATATTCACCCAGGATGTGTTAAACAAGAAATTATGTATTCATGTTTATTAAAGCAGATTTGACTGAGGTCTTTCATGATACAGACCACACTACCATAGCTATGGAGACCACTGCAATGAGGACCTATAGTGGAGGAGAGAGATTGGGCCTAGCTCCAAATCGGCGTGGGCAAGTGGAGATTTATATCCACAAAACAGGCTGGGGATAAGTGGATGGAACAGTGGGAGTAAAGGTACTTCTAGCTAAACTGATCTACCAAGATTCTTACTGAAGATGTGATGCTTAGACATCATACTCATTCTGGATCACGAATGAGTACAAGTCACAAGAGGATGGTGGAGGATAAAGAACCTGATCAGATATGCAGGACAATCAGATATCCAGGCTACAAGGTTCTTGCTAAACTGACTTAACAAGGTTTTTTGCCAAAACTGGATTTTATAAGGGAGTACAGAGGTAGGCCTAGCAGAAGATAAAGAATTCTGACTAAAGCTTGGCCACGGAGAAAATACCTGTCAGTTGCCTGTATTTACAATTATTCCAAATTAATGCCCTATGTGTTATAGCAAACTATGTTATACATAGCAAATTTTAACTCCAAATTCTGCTGACTGCTACAAGCATCTGATGGCAAAGATTCTCAGTCATATGGGTGACTAGAGTTTCAAGTTAGTGTCAGGCAGATGTGTTGGTTCAGAAACTTTTGCCATCACCCTGGAGCCTGCTTCCTGTCACCATGAATCCAAAAGGCCATGCATACCCCTTTAATTATTTTAATAACAAACAGATACCAATATTTTCTATAGCAGCTACTTGGTGAAGAGGATTTCAAGGCAGCGATAAAGAAGAATTATGTCTTAAAATAAAAGTCAAGAACATATTTTAATGTAATAAATATAATTTTGTTACTTTTGATGATTTAGGGTTTGAAGAGTTTTCATTTTATTATAGATTGTAAAAAGATGTCTAGCGAATAGTAATAAACTTAATCTAAGCATATCTCAGGATTCTACTCTGAGTCCTTTGTCAGCTTTCTCCTTATAATCTCCTAAGCAGATACATCAGTTTGCTTGACTCCAATGCAATTAATATATTGAACACTGTACATTAGCCCCTTTGAGCGTCTCCTCTTGGGTATCTTGTGGTTATTTTAAACCAGACATTTCCAGGGTAGAAGTCTTGATCCCTTTCACCCTCAGGTGCACCCCTCCCTACTTTCTCTACCTGCAGCCCCTGCCTCTCTCACCCGTGCCCTATAATTCTCCATCTTTGCCACTGCTTATCAAACGCTCTACCAGGCCATGACAAGTGCTGGCTCCCTCGATCCAGTAGATAAAATAAGGTAAGAGGTGTATCTCAGGCAGAGACAATACCATGTGCGCAAGTTCTCCAACAGGAAAAGAAGGCCTGCTTTTCTTTGTGTGTGACAGTGAGGACAAGGAAGGAGATGCAGATAGATCCCACAGCTGCTGGTAAGACTTTGCCTTGCATGAAAGTCAGAGGATATCACAGAATTAACCTTTCATTTTAGGGATGACCCAACCTGGACCAAGTTCAGGGCAGGGTATAAAATCCTTTCTCCCTTAAAATAAAAATCTAAATAAAACAAATAACAGATGAACATGGAAAATGGATGTAAATATGTCTAGGATTTTTAATGTTAAGTTAAAAAGGACAATTAATATAGCTGTAGCTGATTACCTTGCTCAGTTATCACTGAGTGGGTGTCTTATGTGCACTCTGTTACAGGGCCTTAGAAGATGTAGATTAACTAACGTCATGGTCCAAGTTCTCAGGCAGAAGTTCTTGCTATGGTTTGTTCCACAAAATGGGTTTTGGGCTCATCTGTGACATCATAACAATGATTCATTTTTCCAAAGAAAATGCCCATTGAGTCCCTCAGATTTTTGGAAGAAGCCTATGATCTCACCAATATGTTGAGATCCATTAAAACTTATATTACTTTTATCTCATAGCACATGAGAACACTTTGTCTCATGTCTATGCTTTATTCATTTATATTAAAGTGTCTATTCTTAAGATTCACTATCACTGAAAGTACAACTCAAAGAGACCAAAATAGTTGCAGCAGTAATTTGTTCCTCTCTAAAGGAGCAGAGGCTAGGTATAGTAATGCGTGGCTATAATTCTAGCATTTGAGAGCCTGAGGCAGGAGGATCACTATGAGTTTGAGGTCAACCTGGGCTACCCAGTGAGTTCAAAGTCAGCCTGACTTGCATAGTGCAACCTTGTCTCAAAGTCAAAAAAAAAAAAAAAAAGGAGAAACCTTAAAGGTACAGCATCTGGCATTCAATCGATTGTGGAATAATTGGATAGCTTAGACCCTGCAGTTTCTGCATCCTATATAACATGCTAAATGAATTTAACTTGTGTATTTTATTTAAAGGTTAGAAAAGAATTAGAGAATACATAATTGAGGGTTTTCTAAACATCAGGCAATAGAAATATGTTTTAAAGTTAAGAAACATAGGAAGCTTTTATTGTTTTTAACAAGGAAGTAACAGGAAATACAAAGCGACTCTTTATCACCACTTAGCACTAAGAGCAGTGGTATATTTTGCAACAATCTACCTAGAACAAAGTGGGGGTAGGGTCCATTTCAAAGGTTTGCAAAAAATACAATAATAAAAACTGAAAATTACTTAAGTCATGAACTTGCTGACAGATTTCCCAATGATTTTATACGTAAAAATGTTCTTGAACTTTTTTGAGTGTAGAAAGAATGATGGCCACTTAGTATACCTTTCTAGAACTATATGACTTCCAGAAAAGAGTCTTACAATAAGAAATGGTCTTATTTTAAGACCTACTTCATTAGATGTTTCGTTTTTATTTCTCTCAGCCTTGTGAAAACACAACACGTCAAGCATCTTTCTTACAAACCTGACTTCCCTCTACAAAACTATATGTTCAAGTTGCCTATCTCCTAAGATAATATGAGAATAGGATTGCCATTTACCTAATGAGCCTAAAGGTAATATTTTGGGTAAAGAAGAGGTAAAGTCAAAGCTAAGATACTATGTACCATTAGCCCTATGTCTTTCCTTATTTATCAGAGTCTCCTCACTTTTGTCAAATCTTGCATATTGCTATTAAGATGATCAGTCAATATGTAATGCTCTTTCAAAATCTAATACAAATCCTTGCTGAAATGTCTCCCTTCTCCTTCAGTCCTTCCACACTTTGTCATCCAGCATAAAATATGCTTCTACTTGCTACAGTGGGTCTTCTACTGTTGTTGACCTCATCTCCTGGAATCCACAAAACACAGCTCTTGGAAGTATGTACATTTGTGTCCACCTGTATAGGGAGGAAAACGTATGTGTTCAGCTCCTCCCACTGTTGTTAGAATCCTCTGCCTGCCTCCTCATCATGACCATACTTTGCCCTAAGACTTGGATTGCCACAATTCCTCCAAGTATTTCTAAATCTATTCTATAATTTCTTTCCTTTAATCTTATCTGTAGATTCATTCAATACTTAGAAAGCATATGAACATATATAAAGTTAAGTATACATGACAAAATATGTAAGAAATTTTCTATGACACTTAGGGGTTAAGATCCTATAAGAAGATTCGCAGGCCATGGGGAAGAGAACAAGAAACCAGCCACTTCCTGTTTTTCCCTCTAATGCAGAAAGGATAGGTGTACATGTAGAGGTTTATACATGCATAGAGCTTCTCCTAAACAGTTTATGAGAATCTATTGTATTATGTGTGATGAAATGAACAGCTACTTTGAAGAAAAACAGATATTATAGTATCCATTGTTGATTTCCTATCGTTATGTTGTGAAATCCAGTAATGCTTTTATTCTTTGTTTCAAGTGGTTTTAGTCTGTTTTGTATTAATTTCAACATACATGAAGGTATAGACAATTATTTTGAAGAGAACAAGAGACATTTTGGCAATCATTGTTGATTTTCCTATTGTCTGGTTTTGAAGGCCTGTAATGCCTTTATTACTTTGTTCTGATCAGTTTTGTACTATTTTGTTTTGTATGAATTCATTGTGTGTAAAGATATAGACAACTATTTAGAAGAAAACAAGAGACATTATGGTAACCAATGTTGATCTCTTGTTGTCTTGCTTTGAAATCTGTGTCACTTACATTATTTTCTTCTGATTTGCTTTTTTTGTTTTGTTACAGTTTGTTTTATCCTCTTTAAAATAATAAATAAATCATTCACAATCATTCAAAACAGAAAAGAAATTAAACAAAAATATTTTCAGGGTCTACGGCTAAATAGACTTCACAATATCTTTATGCACAAAAGGAAAAACTGCTACATTTGACTTCATCAAAAATAACTTTACTCTGCAGACTACATTAAGATGAAATGACAAGCTACAAACTGAGATAAAATATCACAAGCCACATATCCTGTAAGAATAGCATCTCAAATATAAGGAATTCTCAGAATTCAATGGTGAAAAAGCCAGTACAATGTGAAAATGGACAGAACACTTGAGGAAACATTTCACCATAAAAAAATATACAGTTGGCCAATGAGCACATGAAAAGATGATCAACATAATGATATTCCATATAATGAGTCACTGGGGAAATGCAAATTAAAATCACACTGAGATATCACTGCATACCTGTCAGGGTGATTAAAATAACACTGACATCTCCATGGCTGAGAGTAGAGATAAACAAATTCACTGACATATTTCTAGTGGGACCACAAAATGATAAAGCCACTCTGGAAAAGTTTGCCAGTTTTAACATACAACTAACACACAACCCACTTCTGGGCACTCATGGGTATTTATCCCAGGGAAATGAAGACGCAATCACTCAAACACCTGTAACACAGTTGTCCACATTTTATTGATAACTCCAAACTAGAAATTCCCAACTGTACTTCAACAAGTGAATGATTAATCAAGTAAAAAATAAATCCATATTATATAATACTAATTTGCAATAAAAGGGGAAATAACTGATATATGAGATATGGTTGAATGTGTAGTTAATGCTTAAATTAAAAAAAAATCTTACAGTAAAAGATACATTGCCTCTTCAAGTTTTTACAAAGAGCAATAAAAAATATGGGTGAATGCTTTTTTTTTTTTTTTTTTTTTTTGTCTTTTTCGTTTTTATCTGTACCAGGGATCAAACTCACGACTGCCTGCTTGCAAGGCAGGCGCTTATGCCGCTGAGCTAAATCCCCAGCCCCGGTGAATGCTTTTGTCATCCAACAGAAAGATAGGTTCATAAAAGCACTATGGCGTGTCCTTATTCATTGGATCTGACACCATGAAACTTCTGGCTCTTCCCCAAAGTCAAGATGACCACAAAAAGCTAACATTTTGAATCAATCACAGACATTGAGGCAGTCATGGAACAAAAACCACTGATGAAAGAGGACTTCTAGAACTGCTCCACAAAGTGACGAAAACAATTCATAGGATGAGTGCATATGAAGAGAGAATATTTTGAGGAGGATTAATGGCAATGTGTCTTTCACTGTAATAATTTTTAAAAAAGGATTTAAACATTAATTGCATTTCTTATCACACCTTGTACATGCCACAGTATGAATTAATTTACAGAGAATTATGCTACACGAAAGAAGCCAATGCCAAAAAGTTAGATGCCCTAAAAAATTTTATTTGTAGTACATTCTGAAAGCAACAAAATTATAGAAGCGGAGACTAAAATTGGTGTTAGAATTAAGGAGGAGACGTGGGTAGGAGGTAGACAGCAGGAGGAACCCAACAGGTATTTGGGATCTTAGCCAGGGCAGTGTCAAGATCCTGGCATGATGTATTTCAGTGTCCAACATGCTAGCACTGGCAGAATCTGGGTGAAGGGCACACAGAATACCTGTATTATTCCCTATATATACATCTGAGTTAAAATTATCTCAAAATGAAAGATTAAGGTCTGATTCTTCACCTTTAGAGGTAGGAGTACACATAGTATATTCAGGAGTGAAAAGCTACAGAAGTACCATGTGCTGGTTGGCCCAGTTCAAGAGCACCAAGACCGAAGTCTCAGGGTGTTACTTCCTATGCAGCCTAGACTGCTGTATGCAGGTCCTCAGTCTATAACCTCACTGCCACCAAATTCATCCTTGCATGCTTTAAGCCACTTCTGCTTGCTTTATTTTAAAAAAATGGACTTTGTGATTTCAAGAATTTTTTTATATTTAAAGAAGATGTCACTATTTATCAGTCAAATGAGGTAATCTGAGACTTCCTAACTCTTACCTGCCAGGGACAGAGAGTGTTTTGTGTTGCCCCATGCACCCTCACCAGGTGATACCTTCTTTTAGATGTGTGTCACTCATTGCCTGACTTGCTATTGGAGAAGCAAGAAATCTTGTTCACTGTATCTCTAGTGTAACTATACCAAATTGTTTCCATGCCCAAGAGAAGCAGAACAAAACTTTTATCTGTTTGTCGGTAGGAATTGGCAAGGCATACTGGTTTCAATTATGAAACTTTGAACCTTACTTCCTTTTCAGTTGAAAGTAGGTTTATTTCTAGAGCTCAGTAGAGAAGTGTTTCAGACTCAGTGTTATTGTAGCTTCCATTTCCAGTTGTCTCAGACATAAGTGAGCGTCATCGGAAGTTTTGAGTTTTTTGTATTTTTTTGCTTTTGTTTTACTTGTTTTGTCTTTTTGAGACAGGGTCTCACTAAGCAGTTCAGGATGGCCTTGAACTCACTATGTAGCCCAGGCTGGCTTCAAACTCACACCAATCCTCCTCCTCAGCCTCCAGAGTGCTAGGATTATAGGCATGCACCAACACACGCAGCTTTTTAAAAATTTTTTGAGTTTTTAAAAAGTTAGGTTTCTGGGGCTGGGGATCTAGCTCAGCAGCATAAGTGCCTGCCTTGCAAGCAGGCAGTCATGAGTTTGATCCCTAGTACCGATAAAAAGGAAAAAGACAAAAAAAAAAAAAAAAGTTAGGTTTCTAATTCAGTCCTTTGATTCAACAAATGGAGAGTAAGTTCTAGAGAAGTTAAGTTTCCTAAAAGGAATAGATGCTATTATACTGTTTCACATCACGTCATCACTCTGAATTAGAAGTCACACTTTAAAGGTGACTTAAAGGTCACCTAACTTTAGCTATCAACTTGACTAGATTAAGGAGTACTAGAAATCTGGATTAAGGAGTACTAGAAAGCATTATTGGGAGGGCATTTCTAGAGGAAGTTAACAGGTGAGTTTGGGTGATGAATTAGGTGGGAAAGAACCATCAATAGTGGGCACCATCCAGGCCGGCAGGGGAATCAAAGAAAACAAATACGCAGGGTGAATTGACCTGTTTCCTGCTTCCCCCATCCCAAGAGCTGAGACACACTTGTCGCTTGCTGCAGATATTAGAATTTTAGACTCTTGCCTTGGGACTCCCGGACTCACACCACACTCTAGCAGTCTTATCTCTGGGCTCTCGGGCTTTTAGACCTTAACTGAGAAGCATTCCAGGGTCTTTAATTTGTAGTCAACCTGTCACAGCACTGTATCAGTGTGAACTGACTCCCCAGTAAACTCCCTCTGATATATTTATGTATACATCTGCTATGGTTTACATCTAAAATATCCTCCAAAAGTTTCATAATTTCAGTGGTAGGGCACTGGAAAGTGAATGGATCATTTGGGCTATAAATATACATACCAATGGATTAGTCAATTGATGAGTTTATACCTGAACATGTTATGAAGTGGTAGAGCCTGGTCTGAAGGGGTGACTCACAGGGAGCATGACGCAGAAAGATGTATTCTTGTCCTTGGCTCCTTCTTTCCCTTTCTGCTTCCCAGTTGAGCAGCCAAATGACCATGGACTAAAATCTCTGAGACTGTGAGTCAAAATAAACCTCTCTTAAGTTTCAAGGGTTTTCCTAACAATGGAAAAGGGACATAATATCCAACTGGTTTCGTGTTCTGGAGAAATTTGACTAATGTAACTTCTTACATATTTCCCACAAACGTATATTTACTTCTAAAAAATTCTCTAATTTAACTTAAAACTGTATATTTTCATGCTTTAAAACATTTGCAATCAAGAGCTGACATAAAATGCAATCCATGGAATGTGTTACCATAAGAAGAAATGTAAAGATCTCTCCAGAAATTCCCAGAAATAATGTCACAACTTAAAAAGTCATTTTTATTTTTACTAGTTGTTTTTCAGTACTCTATGATGTGGTGTTGGCCAAGAACAGATGAATTTGGAGAAATACCAGGAAGCTGATAACCTCCATAAAGAGATTTTTCATTCTTTCATAAGTGAGTTTTCTGGGTCGGGGGTATAGTTCCACAGCATAAGCACTTCCCTGGCAGATGTAAAGTCCTGAGCTTGATTCCCAGTACTAAAAAAAAGTGAATTTTCCTGATGTGAAGTTAATTTCCATTCCAGATGATATAAAGGTCCTAAGAAAAATATAGTGCCTACTTGTACTTTGAGTAACTACTATGAAGAGAACAATATACAATGTTTTAATTACTATTACTCTCCTAATAGCATGATTTGAAACTCTGTTTATTTTACTTTTATTTTAGCTCTTCTTCTCTTTAAATTGAAGTTAAAAAAAAAAAGAAAGGTAGAGCCTAGCAGGAAGTCTTAGGTCACTGGGGGCATGCCCTCCAAGGGAACTGCAAGATGTGGGTCTTCTCTTTCTCCTCCTCTTCTTCCTCCTCTCCTTCTCTCTCTCTTCCCCCACCCCATCTTTGCCATAAGAAGAATCTGCTATATAACTCACTCCCAGAATCATAACGCACTACGTCAACAGAGGCCCAAAGCAACGAGATCAAGGTCAAGTGTTCATGAACTGAAAATTTGCAGACAGTAAGTCAAAATAAACCTTCTCTTTGTAAATTAGCTCAGGGTATTTGTTAGAATAATAGAGAGCCAATACAGCAGATTAGGACATCGGCATATGAATTTTAAAGGAATACATTCAGTCCATAACAGAAAGTAATGCTAAACTGTCTCTGAATTACATTAAAAAACTAACTTCATAAAAGATGAATTATAAACAAGCTGTAACACATGCTACCTTGTATTTTAAATGAATGAAAAATTGGAAACATTTAAAATCCATAAATATAAGGATCAACAAATATTTATTGAATTCAAAGTTTTATTAAAAACTATCAGCAATTTATTGGTTGCTGATTTTACAAACAACTTGGATTCTAATGTTCACCTAAAGATTCAAAGTGTCAGCAAATTAACCTTCAAATTTCTTATGGACTGACTTTAATTACAAATTGAGGAAAAACACTAGAAATAGAAACTGGAAACTGGGGATAAGATTTTCAAGATAAGAAATAAGTACAAGATTCAGCTGCAGCCAGCAAGGCAAAAAGTTCAAGGGCAGGGTAGGTCCTTACCTAAATAAAAGTGAGTGTCACATATATGTAATCCCAGCCTGCAGTAGGATCACCAGAAGTCTGAGGACCGCCTGAACTAGAGACTTCAAGTCCAGCCTGAACTACATAACAAGACTGTCTCTAAGTAAATAAATAAGCAAACAGAAAAAATAAAAGCCAAATAGAGTATGTTAAAGAATAAGCATCCAGAGCAAGAACTAAAATCAGAATGAATGTTGGCAAGAAAGGAAATGCATTTACCTCATTAATATCTATTGAGCACTTGTACATTGAAGTTTCTTCACCTCTCACAGCAGCATGTTGTTTATCTGTGTAGATGAAGAAACAGATTTTAGGGTGGTGAGTTGCAAGGGATGAGCAGGCATGAGAACTGAGACTGAAATCTAAATCTACTGGTTGTAAGAGCCATGCCCCTCTATACAGCTTTTCTAAGTTTCATAACCTCAGGCTGGTGATTGTGAATAGACTTCCAAGCAATCTTTATAATTAAAACTCGTGATGTCTCTTTGCTTTGTCATTCTGTTATACAAGAATTATACATCAGTAAATCCATTTGGGGGTTCTTGCTATTAACAAGTTCTTTTCTGAGATCTCAAAGTCAGGCACATATAGTTTTCCACCCTCAGTGCCATCGTTCCTCTCTCCCATTTAATAAGGATGCGCCCTTACCAGGAATGCCAATCAACCCCTCATTAGTACCTCACACCATCCACTTCTCCCAAGGATGTATGGAACATGTTTCATGGAGCTTACCTGAATGCCAACCAGGAGGCTATGAAAACATGTATTTATTATTTAATTGGTGTTTCCCCAGAATCTCATGCATCAACCCTTCACTGCCTACTTTCTTCTTTTTAATGTTGATCATAGCCCAACCAATGTCATCTCATTACATATATATTAAGAAAAGATTCAACAGGAATTGTACTTATTCAGAATTAAGGCCAAAAACTGATCCCTGATTCACCTTTGCATAAGTGTATGTTCAAAACGTTTGCTGTCTTGGGAAAAAGCACCAACATGCATTTCATAGTTAGATTAAAGGAAAATGAGACTACTTGAGCCCAAACCTCAGAATAATATACACAGCTGAGGTCCAGCTTACCACTTCAAATGGAGTCAGGAATTTGAGAGCAGCTTAGCTGGGTGTTCTTGACTTTGGACACCTCCTGAGTCTCTAGGCTAAAAGTCAGCTTGGTGTGTGGACATCAGAGTGCTCAGGTGAAGCTAGCATCCTGTTCTGACAAGGCCTTCAGCTGTGGCAGGAAGTCTCAGTTCCTCACCTCTCCTCTGGGCTGGCTGGTGGGTGTCCCTATGCTATATCAGCTGGCTTTCCTCATAGTAGTGATCCAAGATAAGGGGTAGGGTTCTAAGAATGTTCCTAAATATTAAAATTATTGGAACTTCCCATATTTATCATGATCTTTCTATATAGAGTTCCCAATTCAAACAATATTAGTAATATTCCTCATATGAAAGTGGTATATCAGTATATTTCACTTCATGTAAGATACATCATCATTTTCTACATGTTACAGGGTCTCTTCTACCTGAGAAAGAAACAAATTTCAGGACACAGGTCTTTTTGACTTTCTGGCTGGAGTCTGTGCAAAGAGAATGTCTAGAAATGAAAGTCCTTGTTATGATAAATTATTCTAGGAGAATGAGGCCATAGGGAAGTGGATTTGGTCAAGGAGAGAAAAGCACGTGGAATCTATTTCTAAAAAAAAAAAAAAAAAAAAGAGCCAAGTGTGGTGGAGCATGCCTGTAATCCTAGTTCTTGGGGGGCTGAGACAGGAGACTGGCTGTGAACTTGCGGCTGAATTGGACTACAAAGTGAGTTCAAAGCATAGCCTAAACTACTTAGTGAGACTGTCTCAAACAGATAAATAATTAAATAGAATGAGTTAAAAATCCTAGAAAGGTATAGCAATCTGGGATATTTTTCTCCTTCTCTACCTTTATCTCCCTATGTTCTCTACTATTGTCTTCCTATTTTCCTGAATGTGATTATTCCCCCTCCCTCATTTCTAAGCAAACTCCATCAGGGACTTATAATACAGTAAATCTGGGTATGAACAGGTTTGGAAAAAGTAGAAATGACTAGCAAACATGGAAATGTACTCAAATGCTATATTCAAAATAAGGAATATAGACAAAAGCAAAAAACTGACACCAGGAAGAATTTTAAACAGAGAGAAGACGTCCTACAAATGCCTTTTAAATAAGGGCACATTTGTCCACCTCAACATTTTAATCAGCCCATACTTATCTAGGTATAGAATAGACATACCTAATTCAGAATTCAAATAATTTGTGTCTTGAAATCACAATATAACAGACACACTGTTGTTTTGGTGTACAAACATATCAAGAAATACCAAACTGCTAGGATGCCAACAGGCATTGAGTTAATTATTTTATTTTTTGGTACCAGGGATCAAACTCATGACCTTACGCTTGCCAAGCAGGTTCTTACACCACTAAGCTAAATCTCCAGCCCCATTGAGTTACTTTAAAAGAATAACAAGGTCATGGGGAATTGAGAATCTGCTTGTTGAGCTATCTTAGACAAAGAAAAGAGAAAGATTCCCAAAAAAACTGAAATATGTGACAACTTTGAAGTGATTGAAGAAAGAGGCTGCGTCCCTAAGATCATTTGAGTAACTGGGCAGTGAAGAGGACATGTCATCTTTGATACTCACTTACTTCCAAGTGTGTTTCTCACAATTTAAAGAGACCTCATTTCTCTACCTGCTAGCCCATTCTCATTTTTAGTAAACATCCTGACTTCCTTGTTGACAAGGCTGGAACTCGGGGCTTTGTGTGCCCTTCACCTGTAGATGAAATGCACCCCCTTTCTGGGCCCACTCTAGCCTTCTGTATCACCTGAGCTAGAATTTTGCTAAATTAAGATTGTAATCCAATGTTCAATACTTTCTCTGTAGTGTTTAGCTCAATCTCTACTTGTTACTTAAATCCAACAGTTTCTTTGGAAGGATTCTTCCAGATGTCATCAGGATACAGTTGATCTTTCCGGTGCCTAGGACTGGCTTACATCTTTCATTTCACCTCTTTCTGCCTCTGCCCCCATAATGCCCCCTCTGAATCATCTAGCCCAGCTTTTTCTCTATCCCCGTAAATGCCAAGCTCCTGTTATTCTTCCTGTTTCAAATACTTTCCCTCTTTCTTTCAACTACGAGAAACTTGCCAGTGTTGAAAGTTCCAACACTACTAGCTAAATTCTTCTCCTACTGCGAATATTCATTTTTTTCTTTTTACCAAGTAACACAATTTTCTTCTGATTATTTCATATTATTATGTATTTTTTGTTCATAAATGTCTCATCTCCCCCAAACACTGTAATATCTTTGAGAATATAGCCCTTTTCATATATAGTCTGTCTTTTAAATATTTACAAAAGATAAGTAATTTGTTGTATACACTTTAACAAACAGCATAGTAGTGGAAAATAGAGTGGAACTTAGTGTAATTTACTATTTCTGAGGGGGATGTGTGTGGAGAATATATCAAGATGAGTTACATTCACCTGAATTTAAGGACGCTTACTAGGATACAGTGATAGGATCAAAATCTCAAAACTGAAGCAATTCTGATTTCTATTAGATTTCAAGTAACTCACATGTTCATTTAGCAAAGGTTATATAACCAGAGCTGAACCCACAAGATACATTTATAACTCCCAGTGGAATTGAAGTCATTCTTCTCTGAGCTAAGAGATTACAGTCCGAGTGAACTCTCTGACAGAATATATTAAGTCTGATTCCTTCTTTATATAGAAAGCTATTTGTCTTCCACTTTGCTATGTTAAGCAAGGTACATAGCAAAAATTTTCCGCTGAGTGAAATGTGTAATCCCCATATTATAATGGGACATCCAATCTTATGGCAGCAAACACAGAACACACAATGGTGTGGTGCAAAATGAACAGAATTTGGAGTTCTAGCCTGACTTTTGATTTACTTGAAACAGAATCTCGGGTAGATATTTTGGTCTCTGAGTTTCACTTTCCTTATTTATACCATTGCGATGACTTACATTGCAGTGTACTTTTAAGGATATGAAGTATTACAGATAAAAACCATCTTATAATTCTCAAAATGATCACTGAATTACAACTATAACTATTTATGTTATATAAATCACTATTAATTGCTGGTAGAATCTTATAATTTGGTAAAACTGTAAATAACATCACCAATATTAACATTATTAAGTTAAACAATCAGATCAGAATGCAAAGTCATTAAGGCTTTGTATTCTTCTATAATATTCCCCATAGTCTCATTCTGTACATCCAGGTCTTTTCTATTTTAATAATAATTTCTTTTACTTCATACTCACTCTTTAACTATTCTATCTCTTTATCCTTCAGGGTCTTTATGGCCAAATTTCATGAAAATCTATCTGTAACTGAGATATAAAATTCAAGACTGTAAATCTCTTTCTCAATAAATCAGCTTGGGTTTTGTTTTTCAGTTGAAGGTGAATTCCTTAAATTTAGGTAAGCACTTCTTATTTAGCCATAATCTCATCACTCCTATTACCTCACTCTTGACTGTACCTACACGGGTGTTCACTGACTGGTCCTGACAGAGTTTGCAACTTCTAGCACTAACTAGAACCATATTGATTAACTTAATCACACACTTAAAAATTTCAAAGTAATAAAGGAGAGATCTGAAAATTGAAATATGGTTTACTAACATACAAGCAAAACATAATTTCTAAATATAGTGTCAGACATAGTAATACACACATGTATAGGGAATTACTAGCTTGGTTTTGCTCACATATTTTAACTATGCCATTGCAAATTCTTTGGAGAAGGAAAGAATCCAGTGAGAATAAGAAATTCAAGAGAATAAGCTTCATCATTTTATGCTTCATGTGAGTACATTACTAACACCAGGCTCTATTAGTGAATCATCAATGGATTTAAGTGATTGTAAGCAGAATGAACAAAGATAAAACAAAATGGAAGATATCCAAAAAGTGCATAGAATATTATTTTATGAAACTTTTAAAATCATGGTAAAATATACATAATATAAAATTTATTGGCCTTACCATTTTAAGAGTACAATTCAAAGACATAAAGTACCCTCATGATGAGTGACCACCAATATTTTACCAATCATTTGCTTTAGCTGCGTGTGTGTGTGTGTGTGTGTGCATGTGTGTGTGTGTGTGTGTGGCTATAAGGTAAAATAGACTTCTTATAATGACTCTTTTTTAAAGTATGAAAACTATATTAAATCAATCTTCCTATGAGCAAAATTATGGATAATTTGCTAACTGCATGACTTCAGTGGAGCTTGAGTATCAGAGAAATACATTAGACCTTACCACCAAAAATATTTTTTAAATATAGGGAGATACTTATGAAGAAAATGATAAATTCAGGGTGCAGGGAGAGGGAAGGCAGATTAAAGAGAACTGAGACATGTTACGTACATGTACCAGTGCCCCACAATGAATGTAATCATCATGTACTAGTATGATCGGTTAATGATTAACTTGTAATATCCAGCTGAACCAAATTAGCATGGTACTGGGTGTGGAGAGCCCACCTGAGGATTGTTGCCAACAGGATAAAAGGCAAACTGGGGAAGATGATTCACTGTTGATTCTCCTGGAGAAGTTTGTTATGCTGGCTTTCCTGATAGGAATTCAGCCGTTCTCGTTGGAGCAAGAGTTCGAAGTTTCCTGTCACTGAGGATGTCTACAGTTCTTTTTGGGGGAGCTCTGGTCCTTACCTTGAGCGTTGCTTTACTGGCTTCAATGCAGATCCCTCAGCCTCCTGGCATAGACTTTCCAGCTCCCATCGCTGACCTTTGGGCCTTCCCAGCACAGATTCTTGATATAGACTTGCATAAGATATTGTCATGCGTTCTAGGTCTCCAGTTGGATTTGGGTGGGTATTTCCATGAGCTCTAGGTCTTCAGCTGGATTCATGTAGAATATTGCCTTGGAATCCAGGCCCTCAGCTGGATTGTTTGAGTCTATAGCATGTAGATAGATCTCCTACTCTTTTGCATTTGACTCTTTAGGTGAATAATAAAATAATCCTATATACTATGTGTCCTGTATTAAATCCTTTCCCTTGTAAGCCCTGACTACAACAACTAATAATTATAGGTAGGAAAAAATGAGATTCAGAAATTTGATAAAATGAAAATTTTGAAATGCATATTTGTGTGATACATATTAGCTTATATAATGTGGGAATTTTAAACTGTAAAAAGGTAATACTCTCAGAACTGTGAGATGATCAGAAAATGTTATTCTTTGAAATTGAAGGTAAGAATAAACTTAATGTGGTTTAGACTTCCACTGGCTGGCAGTTTATTACTGATGAGTGTTTCAAGAATTGGATTCAGCAAATTATTTTTCTAAATCTGATCAAAGTGACTAAAATATATTCAGAGGAAAACATGATTGTGATACAAATGGTGTTTGAAAAATTATAATTTATACAGTTTTTTTTTTTGTGTGTGTGTGTGTGTGTTTTTCATTTTTATTGGTACCGGGAATCGAACTCATGACCGCCTGCTTTGCAAGGCAGGTACTTATGTCGCTGAGCTAAATCCCCAGCCCCAATTTATACAGTTTAATTACATGATATCTAGAATTTTAGTGTTGTGAAAATGAAGAAAAAAAATGAAGAAAAAAAAAAACAAGGAAGGAAATGATAAGAATTCCAGGTCTACAGAATTCATTAGAGTGAATGTTAAAAACAAGTAACTAAAAATTTGAAGAAACTTAGGATAGGCTAACAAAGTTGAGGTGATGATAGTTTAGTAAATATTAACTGATCACTAGTCACTGAGATATGAGGATACAAAGTCTGAAATAGATGGGTGTAGTGGTCTCTGATCGAGCACTCTGGGAGGATGAGCTCAACCTGGCCAATTTAGTCATTTGGTGAAAACTTGTCTCAAAATTTTTAAAAGGTGTGGGGATACACCTCAGTGTGAAGGCACTATTCGATTTCCAGTATTTGAAAAAAATCTAAAATAAAATTCTTACCTTTAGGAGTATATAATGAAACAGGTGATTAAAAGCAATAATACATAAACTGCGGTTGGTCTATAGACAACACAGTTAGTGAACAAAGGAAGGCAGTCTGACCAAGTGGATCAGAATGACTTCCTACAGAAAATTTGAGTGCCTAAGATAGTCATAATAGGAGTGGAAAGCTGACCAAGAAGGAAGAAGCCAGCTCAGGAAAGGAAACAGAAGCAGTATAGTGTGCTCCAGGATCTCACTAGTTCTATAATTGTGAAGGGGAAAATGTGAAGAACCAGTAAGTAGTTTGTTGATTATGCTTACAAATGGAATCCAGGCTGGTGATGTAGCTTACTGCTATAGAATGCTTACCTGAATATGCAAGGCTCCAGCTTCTATCCAAAGCACTACTAAACTATAAACAAAGAAAAAAAATTTTTTCCACAGGAAGTAGTTTATTGCTTTGGTTTTAGAGTAAAATAACAAACTCTTGGAAACTTTTTAAGAAAAAGTATTCTTAGAACTGTAGAACTCTTCTAAAACACTATCAAATTCAGAAAATGTGACGGAAGCAGGTACCAGATTCTAAAGTGGGTCCTGCATTTGGGCTGGTGCACAGGGGGTTAGGCTGGCTTCCTTGCCTGGGGTACTCTTTCTTCTCTGGCACCCATGCTGGGCTCTTATTCACCACATCCTGCTGTGCCCCTGTGTGGGACTCTGTGGTGGATCCTACTGGGGGCAAACTAGGCCCAGGAGCAGTACTCAAGGTGGCAGAGGCCCCGTGTAAGGCCTTGGACCAGCTCCAGGTTTGGTGTGCCTACTATAGCACAGCCCCCACACATGTTTGAGGTAGAAAAACAAGACTATTCACTCATAGCAGCTCTGATGATGTTCTTCCAGGGCTGACATTGGCCTCCAGCCCTGGCTGAGGAGCTGTAGGATCTCCAGCAGGCCAAGGGGCAAGAGGTCCTAAAAGAAAACTTTTAAAAATAGAACCTGCTGTCATGTGGGAGTTCCTTCGTAGATCATATGGGTATCCCTATGGGACTACTCCATCTGGGTAGGCATGTCCATTTCTTGAACCAAGGATAGCGTTCTATTTCTTAGGAGGCTCTTCAGAGGGACAACCACACACTGCTCATGTATAGCTGTGTTTCTCACCGAGGGGGTGAATGGAAAGAGACCTGGCACCACTTCTTGTTCCTGATATTCCAGAGGCCCAAAGGAGACCCTAGGTCAAGTTCCAGTTTGATACAGGAAGTGGTGTGCAAATTGGGGAGTGAACTGGAACAAGGAAATAGGAGGGAGAGTTAGCTGTCACCATGCCATTTAGAACTATGGAAACAAGGATTGAGCTCCAGATATCAAACTTCTTTCCTATTAGAGGAATTCTTCTCTCTCTCTCTCTCTCTCTCTCTCTCTCTCTCTCTCTCTCTCTCTCTCCCTCTCTTTAGTTGAGCTTCTACAAATATTAGATTAAAAAGTTTCCACTTTTCCAGGTCTCCAGGTACTTAATACTTTCTCAGTGTAATAAAATCACAGCATGCTTATGAAATCTGGTTCTCTGCCCAAAACATCCAATCCCAAATTGAGGAATTTTTACAAATATCTCTCATGTTACATCAACTTGCTTTTTTTCTTTATGAGAACCATCATCAGGCATGTAATAAAGGTGAAAATGCAATTGTTTCTCTGGCCTAGATGACACATTTACACCTAAGCACTGTATGGATAGGTACTATGTAAATCAAGTATCCCAGCATATGTCTTCAAGAAATGACACAAGCTACAACACCACCTATTCTATACCAGAATGGTATTACCCTTAAAGTTTCCATAAAGGAGCTAGCTCCAGCTACTATACCACAAAAAGGTTTCTTAGAACTCTTTTTTTTGTCTACAGCTATATTGCTCTGAAAGTGCCTGATCTTGTCAGAAACTCCCAGATATGATTCTCCTCCTTTTTTATTTTAATTTTTTTTAAGATTTCATGTCATGCAAACTCTAAATGTTTCCTGTAGGCTCTCATGCATGAGGTTCTTTCACCCCTTCTTCTTCCTTCCCTGTGTCATCCTCCTGTTCTTGTCTCCACATTCCTCAACCTGGCTTGGTACTTGTACATTCAGCTCTGCCGCATCCAACCATCCCGGGCTCTCTAGGATATAGGACTACAGGTTGTGCCATGGCCTTTTGTCCTCCAGCAAGGAGGTACGGAATATCCTAAGAAATTTAGTCCTTCTCTTTGACTATATTTTCAGCAACACATTTTCATGAACTATCTAAAATGGAATAAAAATCTTTCATTTCTTTCCATATTTTGATTTATAATGAGGGAATTCACAATATGCAAAAGCAGGGAAAAGAATTTAATGAACCCCCATATATTAATCATACCCAACTTCAGAAGCTTTCAAAACACCAGCTCGTTCTCTCTCTCTCTCTCTCTCTCTCTCTCTCTCTCTCTCTCTCTCTCTCTCTCTCTGTCTGAGACAGGGTCTTACTATGTAGCTCAGGCTGACCTCAAACTTGTCAGCAATCCTCCTGCTTTAGCCTCCCAAGTGCTGGAATTAGAGATGTACACCACCATGCTTGTCTTACTATTTCTGACCTCTTTTTAGATTATTTTGGAGAAAATCCTAGACATAATACATAATATGATATTTGTTAGCATGTATTTCAGTATGTATCTCTAAAAAGTAACTATTTTGAAGATTTTAAATTTTCAGAGAATTTGTAACCACTTACATATTGTATACCTGGATTTACTAATTAAAGTTTATCTCTACACACACATACATTTGTTTGCATATTTTGCTAAACTATTTGAGAAAAACTTCCAGATATCTTGACCCTTCATGCCTAAATTATTTAATATAAATCTCCTAAGGTCAAGGACATTTCTTTATATAGTCAAAACACAATTATCCAAATCAAGAAATTTAACCTTAGTTATGAGACTTATACATAATTGATATTAAAATGCTAATAGTGATCATTATAGCAAATTTTTTTTTGTCTTTTTCCTTTTCATTGGTACCAGGGATCGGACTCACGACTGCCTGCTTCCAAGGCAGGCGCTTATGCCGCTGAGCTAAATCCCCAGCTCCTATTACAGCAAATTTTTATTCTGATCTAGGATCTAAACCAGGATTACACACATTACATTGAATTGTCTCATCTCTAGTTTCCTTTAATTTGAAAAATGTCCTCTATCATTTATTGTCTTTTATGATCTTGACAGTTTTAAAGAGTATAGGCCAATTGTTTTGTAGAATGTCTCTCAATTTAGAGTTTGTCCTATAGTCCCTCATGATTTATTTGCACATCGTGGCAGGCAGGAATACCATATAACTGAGGTAGTCACATAGGAGCGACAAAGTCAGTCTGGAGGCCATTATTATTAATACTAGCTTTGTTTGCATGTGAGATCCACATTTGCCTACTGCAAAATGCTCTTGTCCCTTGGAAATTAACATGCAATCAATAAGCCTTTAAATGCTCGATATAATTTGTTCCTCAATAATTTTACTTCAATGATTTTTAGTTTTCATTGGTGATTCTTGTCAGCATAAATTCTGACAGAGATACTTTATATATTCCTTAATTTACAAATTAGCATTCTACATTTTTCTTTCTGAGACAGGGTCTTGCCATGTAAAACAGGCTAGCCTCAAACTCACTATGTAGCCTATGCTGGCCGTGAACTCTCCATGACCCTCCTGCCTCAGCTTCTAAGTGCTGGGATTACAGGTGTGTGCCACCATACTTGCTGCATCTTACTCTGAAGAGGAGCTTCCCCTTGTCCTACCTCATTTCTATTACTTTTTTTACTTACCCATTTATTTACATTTCTTAATTTCTGCATAAATTCATGCATGTTTTCAATTCAAAGCATTCTAATATATTATTGTCATTTTCATTTTGATACTTCCATCTAATTTGACTGAGCCAGTTCCTTATCATGTTTCTATTCTGGTCCCTTTTGTGGCAGGAGATGCTCCACACCAAAAGTTTCTAAAGGCCCCACCTTGCCTCATAATAAAATCTTGACGCTTACTTCCCAACTGGAGTTTCTTCTGCACGGAAGGCTTGGGGAAGCCCTGCTAGTTTTGTCACTGGCCTTGGGCTAGTTATCGCTTCCTGGTTCCTTCCCAAACCAGATCAGAACTTCTCCTTATAACCTTTTCCCTGTTTATTCCTTAGTGCTTACCTACTTCTGTCTCTTCTGTGTTGTTCTTCTCTCCCTGGAACTTTGCAGTATATCTAAAGAAAAGTATGCAGTTAATAAATATTTGTTTAATAAAATGGGCAAATAAATAGTTCTAAATCATTGAAAATAAATTTTTTGGCAGTGTGGTTGAAACACAAATAAGTTTGCTAATCTAAGGTAATTTTGAATGATAATATATACAATGGAGAAAAAAGTTTATTTTTCACCGAAAATGCAAGCAGAATAAAAAGTGTTCTTAGATATAGCTGAAACTTTAACAAGGATATCACATCATAGTTTATTCTTTGGTTCATTCAACAGACTTTCATTTATTAAGTACAACGTGCCACCCATCATGTTAGAGACCACTGAGCTGCTTTCATCTCAGAGGAAATGACCATTTGGTAGTGACAGTCACGTCAGTTGAAAATTATGATATAATGAAGCTTTAATAGAACAAAGTGCAGAGAAGACCCAGAAGGAAATCAATCATTCAAAAATAAAAGATCTAAACGGTTGATAATAAAGATGTACTTTGAAAAATATGTAAAATTTGACCAGAAGGAACAGTAGTAGGCTAAGAACAATTGGGGAAAGGAAAATCACACCCTAATGTGCTCGGGAATCCAGCTTTCTCTTGCCTTTTTTTTTTTTTTTTGTTTTGTCTTGTTTTGTTTTGGTCCATGTTAGGGATCAAATCCCAGACCTCAAGGCTGTTGGGCAAGTGCTTTATCACTGTTCTACATTCCAGCCGTATGTAATTTATTTTAAAGGACTTATCACACACTATCAACTACTAATTTGCCTTTCAGTAAACCCTACAGTACAGAATGTAAAGCCTATAGAGCTAACAACTCAGTGTCTTAAAAAATGCTCAGTACACAAATATGAATTCAAAGTTAGTGTTTTAACTCCACAGTTCAGGAAAGATAAAGACAGATAGCATTAGGCTGTGAATAGCTTTCTTTCTCTGAACTAGAACTTGGACTTTATCCTATTGTAAAACAACAGTGAAGATCTTTAATGGAAAGATATGGAGGAGACTTTTGTTGGCACTATGAATGATAAGAGTTTTAATGCTATACTTTTTCGTGAAATTTTGTACAGGCTTTGTACAATATTAGAGGCAATCTCAAATCATATGATTACAAACATGGCTTGAATATAATTACTGTACTTAATTTGCAATGTCTTAAAGCTAGGATGAGACAAGGTATCACAGAGGAGAAGGAATGTATGGGATTCCATGAGGGTCTCCCCAAAACGCTGAATTGTGGATATTTGAATATCATGATAGGAACAAGCAAACAGCACAAGTACACAATAATTGTGGATACAGAGACTCAGAAATGACTTATTACGAGGAAAAACATTACAATTTGTAGTATTTCATATATATACGAAATGAGACGTAGACTGTAGGAAACTAGACAGCAAGCTAAAAGAAAATTCAAAGAACTTCTGTTTTCTATCTAGCAAATTGATCATGGATGGGGATTGGTGAGATAAAGTGTTGGAAAATAATTTGATACTCCTGAGTCTTCACCATCCACACTTAAAACAGAATTTTATGGATCTTGCTTGCGGAGCAGCTGAGAGCACCCACAACTGCTCTAACACTAACCCCCAAATCCCAGTGTAACTCAGGCCTGGATCCACGGTCCCCACTCCGAGACTGAGGGAGGTGTGATGGCAGAGGGGACCGGAGAGCGAGGTCGAGATCAGTCTCGAAAGGCTCAGGGTCTGAGGTAGGGGCTTCGGCTGCCCTCTGGGAGGCGCTGGTTCAGCAGGGCTCGCTGTCCTGGGGTAGGCAGGCGGGGCAGGAGACTAGGTCTGGAGCGCAGATCAGGGGAAAGAGTCACAGTCAGAGGCAGCGTGGACGGGACAGCTGTCTCGCGGGGGACGGGGCGCTGGTAAGGAAGGGTCGCCCTCCCGCGAGTGGCACCGAGCAAAGGCGGGGGTGGCGCGAGGTTCCAGGGCAGCAGAGCAGGGGCAAAGGTTGCCATCACGAGGATATCGCCGGCCTGTGCTGACTCAGCTATCTGCGAGAGTTGCCCTCAGTGACGGGACGCCCATCAAATCACTCAGATCTTGAACTCCCTTACTACGCCCAGCCTGCTAGCAGCTACCGGATGGCGAGGCGGGGCTATGGAGTGGGCGGGGTATTCGGCGCCGTGGGGCGGGGCGTACGGCACGCGCGATCCCAGGGTGAGGCGTTCGCGGTGTGGGGCAGGGAAAGGAGGTGTGCGCCCAGCGGGGCGGGGCAGGAGGTGTGCGCGCACGCGCACGCGCCAATCGCAGATGCCGGGAAGAGAGGTGCGCTCGGAAAGGCCAGGAGGGAAAGGGGCGGTCCAGATGCCGTGCGCATCCAGTCACCGCGCAGCGCCGGCTTGACGCGAGTCTCTCCCGGGTGTCGAGCGCCAGTCGGCTGGCCCAGCGGGTAAGTGCGCCGGGTTATGGCGCGGGGGCGCGCGGGGACTAGCGGGGGGCGGGACTTCCGCTGGGCCCCGGAAGTGGAGCTGTGTGTTCTCATGCGAACGGGAAGGAGCGTTGGGGAACCAGAGTCTCGAGATTGAGACATTTTCGGCCCGAAAAGGGAAGAATCCATCGCCGCCGCTACCAGCCCACGTCCGCCCTTCTTACCTGCCTCCGGCCCGGCCCGGCCGCGCCGCCTCTTCCTGCCGTCTCCCTCCTCGGCCGTCCCCGCGTGTTGCGCGGTCGCCGGGCACCGGGGCTGCGGCGAGGAGCCCGCGGGCGGCCGGTCGGGCGGGGCGGGCGGTGCTGACAGGTGAGCTGGTCTTCTTTGGCCACTGGTGGCCCAGCTTCCTTCCCCGGCCCGAGCTCGGACCCGCGCCCGCGCCCGCCTGTCACCGATCCGCCATCTTCCTGGAGGGACACGGCCCGCGGCTGGCAGGGTTGGGCCGGGCCGGGCCGGGCCAGGCCAGCGAAGACCGAGGCCGGGCTGCGACCGCTCAGGGGTTGCGGTTTGGGTCGGAGTCGAGGCGGACCGAGCAGCACCAGGATCAGTGAGGAGCAGCGGGACTTGGGCTGGGGTCAGGCAGGGCCTGAGCAGACCGAGTAAGGCCAGGCTGGGGCGGAGAGGACCTGCGGGCCGCAGTTGGACTGGACCGGCGCAGCAGGGGTTTATAGGGCTGTGGCAAAATCGGGCGGGTCCAGAGTGGCCCCCGAGTTGTCCCCGCCAGTTGGGTGTAGCCCGAAGAGGATGCGCTGGGGTCGCAGGCCGGTAGCGCCCTAGACCAGGCCAGAGCTGGGACCCGCAGTGCGGCTCTGAGCCTCGCCCCCTTGGTCCCTCCGGCGTGGGGCCGCGCGGCTGACCGGGGAGGGATGGGTCAATGGGAAATCGCATTCCTTTAGAACCAGGAAGTTGGGATCCTGTTGCTCAAGTGTGTTTGGAATGCCACCTTTTTCCACTTGATAGACTTAAGCAGGGTCAGATTCTCAAGGAGTTAAAAACAGGAGTTAAACGTGATAATTTTTTGTGTTTGTCCTGGGACTGTAGGAACCTTTTTAACCTTTTGCTTCACGGTGGCGTTCACAGCTGAGACTTTAAGCGTCATTCAGACTTCACTTTTACTGAATATATATAATCTTCCTTTCCCCCTTGTTTTTATGAAAAACTTTCTTGAATTTTGGCTGAGATCGAAGTTGAGAAAATTATTTGTAGACAGTTACTTCTTACTTGACTTTCATTTGAGCCCTTGTTACCTGCAAAATACCTTAATCATAAATTAGAAGTTTATAAAGTTGTTGGTAATTGAATAAACGATTCTGCAGTGGAGTTTGTAAGTAAAAATATTAAGCGTTGGAATTTTTATAGAGGTAATATAAACTTAAAGGTGAACCTTGTATGTAAAATATATAAGTAATTTTTATTTTTGAGTTTTTCCTCTTTGGGAATATTTAGCTATTATTATTTTCAGCTGTGTCAGTGTTTAAAATACGCTTGAAATTTGTGCCAAGTTGTAGTTTAGAAAGACCACAAGGCAAGAAAAGAATGCTGTTCACTCTTTTGGTGGTCAGATAGTACCTATAATACGCAATTTCCATACCTCAGTAACCTGCCGGGCTCCCTTAATTTACAGTCACGGCAGTTTACAGAAGTTGAAATGGTTGTGGCTTTTTTTCTTTGTGTCTAATATACTGAAAGGCAATTTTGTAATCAAGCTGTGCAAGAAATGGTTTACAAACTGTACAAGAAATAACTTATGGAGGTTTGCTTGAGTTGCTAAAGTGAAATACATTCCGAAAGACATAAATTAACGAGTTTAGCCAACCATAAATTTGCTTTGTATATTTCCCTTTGAAACTTACCTTGGTTAAAAGTAAATTTCATCCTGTGTTTTGAAGTATTAATGCGATTTGAGTTGACATTTACAAAATGGCCTGGCTTCTTGCTCATTGGAAATTGTTTTCTTGGTGCTTCAGTTTCTCACCTGTAAAAGTGGTCTTACAGTTGTAATATGAACATGTAGATATTGGCTGGGGGTTTTTGACTTTTTATTATTGAATTCTTTTTTTTTAATTCTTATTTTTAATATACTGTTCTATCCACTTTAATATACTAGGAAGGATTTTTTTCTTCTTGGATCGTATCGAGGCACAGAAGAAAGGTTCTGGGGAAAAATAAATTTGAAGAAAAGTTACTGTACTCTACATTTAGTAAGAGCTACAGAGAAAATAGATGAGAAGTTTATAAGTTTCCTTGCATTCATTTTACCATATTCTTTAAAAGATTATCTGAAATTAAGCAGCAGCAAATTCAGAAAGAACTTTTAATGTTTTGGGGAATTGCCCTTTTTAAAAAGACGAGTTTTAGAAAACTTAACTGAATTTTGTATAAATACATGTGTAACTGATTTCTATAAATACATGCAAAATTTGACCAATATGTAAACTCAGTGGGGACAGATATTTCACTTGGTCATTTGTTTTCTCTGTCTCTTTATTTCTCTGATACTGGGAATTGAACCTTGAGCCTTTGCACTGAACTACATCTTCATTCCTCTATTCCTTTTTATTTTGGGACAGGTTCTTCCTAAATCCCTAAATTGTGTGGGCTGGGCTTGTACTTGTAATCCTCTTGCCTTGCCTGGCAGAGTGCTGGGGTTACAGTCCTGAGTGGCCATGAGTGGCTAGTTGCTTTTTTTCTTGAAGCAGTCTTTACATACCCTAAAATACAGTACTAAGTACAAGTAGGAGCGGCAGATTAATGGTGATTGCAATAAATGGTGCTTAGAGATAACCGCAACTACTTGGACATAGATTTGCAACAGTATTTACACATTTTTGTATTTATAGACTTTTGGTCAGTTTTGTTTACCAATTTAGAAATGGCTGAAAAACTGTTCAAGTCATGTTGGCATCTGTATTTACCATCAAATTAGGAACTATTATAATCTGGGCCTTCTAGTTTTAGTAAGGTGTTAGCTTTGTGATGTTCTCTTGAGGTTGGAAAAATGCTGTGTAGGTGCATGTTATCTTAAATTGCATTTGTTCTTACCCTAGAGTTAAAAGCATATTTTTAATTATTCTTTTATAACATACTGCACCCTTGCAGATTTCCTGATTTAAGGATACTCTTTTCAGATTGATAAATTAAAGAATATGTATATTTTTGTGATTTCTTTTATAAAACTATCAACCCTTTTTCTAAATTGTATAAGGAGACATAAGTGATGAAATTGTATTTGGAGAAAATACAGTGTTAAAAACCACACTAGGGATATAGCTCAGCAGCACAGCACCTGCCTGGCAAATACAAGGTTATGAGTTTGATCCCCAGTACCAAAAGCAAAAACAAAAACCAAAATAACAAATAGACACAACTCCACGGGTTTGCATATACCATACTTTTCCTTTCTTCATGTGAAGAGATCTATTTCTGTAAATTAATTTTAAAGAACAGAGTAAGTGAGGCATTATATCTGAGAGGTTAAAGTTACCAGACCTGAGTTTAGTTAAGTTTCTAAAAGCCCTGTCCCACAGTTCTGGCCATTGAACTAAGCTATATCCCCAGCCATTTCACTTAAGTTGCCTAGGCCAGGCTTCCTCCTGCATCAGCCTCTCAAAGTGCTGGGATCACAGATGCTTGCCACCATTTCCTGATAAAGTTTTTCCTCTTAATTGTTAGGCTTATTGGAGCTGTATTGCAGAAGTTATTTTTAAATCTTGATGAGAAAATGATTTTTTTTTTTTTTTCGGCACTAGGGATCAAACTCACAACCTTGTGCTTGCCAGGCAAGAACTTGTGCTGCTGAACCAAACCCCCAGCCCCTGAATTTTCTTACTATGAGATAGAATTGAACAGTTAGGGAGCCATTAGTTTCCCTTAGGAAGGCAAGGAATTTCTCCTACCCGATAGTCTAAGGCTTTGTTTAACCTGTATATTTCAATAGGAATAGGGAAAATTATTAGCTCAGCTATCTGTGTTTGCTTCTGTACCCTTCCTCATCCCACTTGCCTTACACCTTTTGTCCCTCAGTGCCTTTATAATTGTATTTTCACCATTTTTCTGTTGAAGCTGTCATGACTCCTATTTTAGTCACGAGGGATTTGCAGTTGAATGTTGCTGCTGATTTTATGTCTTCTTTCTTAGTCTTGTTCTTTATTTTCTGCCAGCTTGTGAGATTTGGGCCATAGACTATATTGTAATCTTGAAAATTATTTCATACTTAACGTGAATTTGAAAGCATGTTTTAGGGAGTTTGATATTCATTAATGTGAGACTTACTCTTCAATGAAAAAAAAATTTTAAGATTTTATGTCTGATGAGCTAAAGTTTAGGCTAAAAACTGATACATTAGGTTAGTAATTTTTTGCTGATCAAATTATTTTTACTTGCACAAATCATTTTAAAAGTCATATATAACCATAGATTGCTGTAAGGGTACATTTCATTGCTTGGCTCTTTTTGGAAACTCACCAGGACTGTCCCAGGTTCCTGAGCACAACATACCTCTTCCTTTGTGACTCTGTCAGCTGTGCATTTTCATTCATTTCCCTGCCCCAGCTTTCAGGTTGGACCACTGCCTCCCTCTCCTGAATTACTGCCCTACCCCCACTCCCAACACAGTATTGCAAACATTACCTTTGCTTTTGGTTTCTTTGCCTGAAGTTGAATATTCCCCTGGTTTTAAACTTTCAGAAATTTGTATTTAGTTCCTTAATGCATCCTTAAAAAAAAGTATTTCAGGAGTTTTTTTAGGAATCATTCCCTTAATTTCTGAAGTTAGCTTGAGTGTTTTTTACTTCCATAGTACACTAAGTATATCTTTTTCTTATTTATCACATACTGTAGTTAATCTTGGAGGCAAGATCTTTCTTTTATGTGTGCAATCTTTTTGATGTGTTTAGTGCTTGATATATTTTAGTTGTTGGTATCCAACCTTTTGATTTGCCTAGATTGCATTGAAGAAAAGGAATTGTCTTGGGTTGCATATAAAATACATAATTTAGTTCATGTATGTAAGTTACAAACTGTTTTTAAGTATTGTTATTGTAATACTGTAATTAAATATAACTTACATGACTGCTTATTACCATAATTAGATCTTCATAGATGCACATTTCATAGGTAGATTGAAATATACTATTACTAGTATTTCTGTTTTATTTGTTAAGTCACGCAAGTAAACAATGTCTGGTACACACTGGCTTTCTTTGAACCATGTGGCAGGTAGAGTTAGCATTGCCCTACACAGAGTTTTGTTGGCGTCTCCACTGTTTTTGAGTATGGAACGGTCAAGTCAAAATATACTACTAAAAAAGTTATATCATAATATTTAAAATAATAATTTTGTGTGGTCACATTACTAGTTGTCTAGGGCCATATGAGAACCATGGGTTTTATATACCTGCTTTAGATGTTTATTAAAATTACTTCTACTGGAGGGATAAATGCATGTCGAGATATCTCCCCACCTCCATTTTGCTGATCATGTATTTACATAATTTATACATAAATAAGAGGATCTTAAAGAATATATTAGAAAGTTTTTGAAAGTGCATTACAGTTGTATTTACAGAATTTTAGCTGACTTTCCTTAACTACATCTAGTACATAAAGTGGTTTAAGTACAGTAATTTAACTATGGGATTTTTATTTATTTTTTTGGTACTGGAAATTGAACACAGGGCCTTGTGCTTGCCAGGCAAGCACTGTGCTGCTAAGCTACATTGCCAGCCTTGGCCTTCTAGATGTTAATATTTCTCTGTCTTGATAGATATAGCAATTTCTTAACACCTTTATTTTTCTTTAAAATTAAAACAATTAGCCAAAGTTAAAGCAAGTATAATATTGAAATGGTATTTTAAATACACAGTAGTATTCTATTTAAAGTCACCTAGGCTAGCATTTTGATGCTGATTTCTTTTAACACTGTTTCCTCAGATAGGCCCCTTAATTTTGCCATGTTTATTATGGAATATCTTGCCCTAAGCTGTCCTTATCTCCCCTTCTTTATTTTACTTTGTAGTACCTAATGATGTTATAACATGGCATATAAAGTACTTAATGTCTGGTTTTGTTTTTGTTTGGTACTTGATTGTAAACTATGAGGTATAGGGGATTTTTGTCTGTTACGTTCATTGATATGAATCCAGATCTTAGAAATGTCTAGCACATGATATGTACTAAATTAATTAGTTATTGTGCTGCTGGGAGTTGAACTCAATGCCTCATGAATGCTAGGCAAGCACTCTATCTCTGAGTCACCCCTCCAGCCCCCGAAAATTTATTAATTCTAAGATTAAAAGGAGTAAATTGTCTCTCCCCTTTTGAACTTGCTGTCCATTAAGGCTGATAAACAATTACATCATCAAATATAGAAATACAGTGTAATAAGAAGCCATAGATGTAAACCTGGAGGAATCAGAAGAATTCAACAAGGAATACTGAGATTAAAAGGGTTGAAGTATAATGAGAGAATAACCTCAGTAAAGATAATGACATGTACAGTGACTTTCAGATGGAAAGAACAAGGGGGTTTGAAGAAACAATGCAGACATGGCTTAATGATGAAGAAAGTAGTTAAAAGTAGGTGGAGATCTGGATCTTACTAGGCCTAGGAAGTTCCTGTGTAGGTTGAGAATTTTGTTTTTTATTCTGACAACAGTGGGAAGCAGTTGAAGGGATTTAAATCACATGAACACAATTGCCTTTAAAAAATGATTGTTCTGCTTTATGGAAAGTAGCATGATGGAGACAGGAATGGGCACATACAGATGGATATTACTCGGCAGCAAGGTTGAAAATCCTCTTCCTTATACTTCTCTTGTTCTCATGTTCAAAAAGGCCAAGTCTTAATCTACATGAAGACTAACTTGCTTAAAACTCCTTTTATCTGTATTACACAGTCCTGCGTGTTTTAAAAATATGCCTTAAATCTGCTAGCCTTGTTGTTTAAACTATATCTATTTCAGATATACTAAAGCAAACTAATTAAACAGATTTCTTTTTTTTAGAGGAACATCACAAATAAATGGGAACATACTGTTTTTACATTTCAAAAGCCTTATTTTTATTGTCAGTATAGAATAAAACCAAGTGACCAATTTTATATAAATTTACAGGTTGCCTCAGTAGTTATTATCTCTGTGAACAAGTTAGACACTCTATTTAAAATTATCAAATCCTGCTGTGGATATAGGTCAGTGGCACAAGCACCTGCCTGGCAAGCACAGGGTCCTGAGTTTGATTCCTGGTACTACCAAAAAAAAAAAAAAAAAAAAAACCCTTAAAACTTTCTGTTTAAAAATTTCATATTTTTCTGAACATTATTTCTTCTTATTGGTTATATTTTTGCATCTTGTTAGTGATTTTCCGTGTAATTTCTGTTTACCAATGCAGTTGAAAGCCATGCATGCATCTTGTACTTTCTGCACGCAAATTGCATGTAGTTCCTCTCCATAGTTAAAAAACCAATAACTTTTCAGAAGAAGTCAAACATTCGTTTTTAAACTAGATTCATAAAAAAGTCAGGTTGGGGAACAATGACACTTCTTTCTGAGATAATACCAGAGTCTTAATCTCTGGTAAGGTGTTAGATTACTTTTCCAAAGGAAAGACTATATTAACAGTATTTGAACCTGTGTGTGGGGGGGGGGGGACTAGTTTATTGCCTTAATTGCTTGGCTCTGACTGCATGAAGTAGCCTTTAAAAACAGATTTGAGTTGAGCATGGTGGTAACACCTGTAACCTCAGCTACATAAGAGGCTGAGGCAAGAGGACAGCCAGTTTGAGGACAAGTTGGGCAATTTGTAGGGAACCTATCTCAAGATTTAAAAGGAGAACTAGAAGTGTGATTCAGTGGTAGAGCACTTAACCTACCAGGGGTGAGGCCCTGGGTTTAATCCCCAGTGCCACAAGAAACTAGACTTGTAGTCCCTGTAGGGAAAAAACCCCAAACAACAACAACAACAAAAACCCCATTAAAAATCGAGATATTGAGAAAGTAAAAGCAACCTCTTTTGCGTTTATAGGAGGTAAAAGCATTTTACAGGTGGTAATATGTTGTCATTTAGTGTCTGTCTTTAGTGATGCTTATGCAGATGTTTAATGTTAAAAATCTTGACTATCACTCCCTGATGTGATTTTTAAGTTTATATTTCTCAGTAGTTAATATCTCCAGTGATACTTGTTATCAGACTCGAATGCTAGTTCAGGTTGCCCGTCAACAGTTCATGGAGTACAGATTATTGTAGGAATGAGTAACTGATGAGTCAGTAATATTTACTTCATACATTAGCTAGTGAGGAAGAGGACCGTCAGGAAGACCAAGGGATCAAGTGCAGGAGGCTGTGTCACCAGTGGTTATTGTGTGTCCTCCAGTTTTTCATCTCCCACAACTTGGCCTGCTCTTACTAGTGTTTAATCAGTCAGATTGTTATCCATTTGGAATTACAAGGATGAGAGGGAAACCTTTAATTCTTTTTAATAAACCTTGAAATTGGTAAAAGCATTAACCTTATGTCTATTCTGTTACAGGATTTTAAGTAAGCATCTGAATATTTTTAAAAGATATTTAGCACTGCTATTCTGTGCTTTTAAGATTGGAATAATATATAATCATGCATCACAAGTTGAAGATAGGTTCTGAGGCTGTTTCATCATTGTGAGAACATCAGAGAGTGCTAAGTACAAATCTAGTGTAGACATGCTGCCAGACTAGCAAAGCGTACTGTTTTTTTGAAGTAAAATTTTAAATAAAATGGAGTACACTGTAACGATAAAAAGCATAGTAAATAGTCATTCATTATTACAAAATCTGGTCCTATACATAGTTGTATGTGCAATATTTTTATATACCTGGCTGCACAGTAGGTTTGTGTATACTAGTATCATCACAAGCATGAGTGATACATTGTACTAGGATTTATGGCACGATGTTACAAGTTACAGTGTCATTATGTGATAGAAATTTTTCAACTTCATTGTAATCTATTGGACCACTATTGTGCCATTTGTTATTGATCGAAATGTCTTTCAGTGCACGACTATTCCAGGAAAATTAGACATTTTGTCATTTTTGATAATTTAGTCTAGATGAGGATACTAACAAGTATTCTAATCAACCTTCCAGTTGGTGTAATATAGCTAGCCTGTGGTTTACAGTTCATTTTTGAGTACTCTAGGAAAAATTTATATAAATTAAATGGCTTTCTTTCTGAAGCCTTCAGACAGTTGTTTATTTTAATATCAACAGTGATAACATGCATTCATGTTTGGGCTCAAGGATCCAATGTCAGAATCTACTGGTTCCCTGTTTCATGGATCATTGTTTTCTTTCCTTTGACTTTCAATCATTGAATTTCCTTTGGAGTTAATGTGTTTCTTATATACCATATATTGATGGATCTTGTTTCTTGATCTACTCTGCCAGTGTTTCTTTTTATTGGTGAATTCAGGCCATCTGCATAAATGGTTATGGTCAGTGTGCATTGATTCATCTCTACCATTCTTTTTTCCTGCCATTGGCTTCCTACTTTTCCCTTCTATTCAGTTGCCTGCCTTGCTTGGAGATCTCATTCTGCTGCTGTTCGTGGGGCCAGGGCCTTGTTTGGAGATCTCACTTTGCTGCTGTTCCTGGGACCGGGGTCATATTTGTATTTCTTGAATATCCATTAGAATTATTTGTTGGGTTGTTTTGGTGGTCATGAATTCCTCATCCTCTTTTTTTTTTTTTATACTAGGGGTTGAACACAACAACCTCACACTTGCCAGGCAGACACTTATGCTGCTGAGCTAAATCCCCAGGCATGAATTCCTTCAGTTCTTTGTTGTGGAAGTGTCTCCTTTCTCTATTAATTTTGAAAGATAATTTTGCAGGGTACATCAATCTGGATTGGAAGTTATTTTCTTTCAGGACTTGAAATACTGCAAGCTCTTCTTGACTTAGTGGTTTGTGTTGAGAAGTCTGTCGTGATTTTGATGGGTCTTCCTTTATAGATGATCTGTTGCTTTTCTCTAACAGCTTTTAGTATTCTGTTCTTGTGTTGAATTTCTGGGATGATTATTACATGTCTGGGTGTAGACTTACTTTGGTTATGGCTAGTTGGAATTCTGTGGGCTTCACTTACCTGCATGTCAGGTCCTTTTCCCATGCTTGGGAAGTTCTCTGCTGTTCTGTAATAGTTTTTTTATGTCATTTGTATTGACTCTTGGTTTTTCATTGACACCTATCATTCTTAAATTATTTTTCTTTGCATCATCTTGCAGCCATTGAATTGTCATTTCCTGGTTCCTTGTTATATTTAAGAACTCTTTCGTGATTGCTAGCTGTCGACCTGCCTTCAAGCTCTGAAAGTATCTTCAGTTTTTTTGAGGTGATTTTTGTCAGCTTTCAATGGAATTTTTAATTTCTTGGATACCTCTTTTGAGTCTGTTTCATGTACTCCAGTTCTCTATAGTGTTTGTTTAAAGTTTCCCTCATTCTCCTGTGTTCCTCTTTTTCTCTGTTTTTTAAAATCTATATCTTTAGATATACTCGGCAACCCTTTTATTATGTTTGTCATTTCCTCTTTTACCTGAGATGATATTTCTGATCTGATTTCTTTCACAGCCTCATGAAGTATTTTATTTACTTTAGTTGGCCATCGTCCCAGAATTTCAGATATGTGACTTCTGCTTTCTTTCTTGTCCATGTCTCCTGGACTTGTTCTGTTTGGGCTGGAGCCAGAGATTGCCTTTTAGGCCTTTGTCTTGACATTTTCTTGGGTTCCCCTGAGGGAGCAGGTTATGAGATCCCAGACGTTTTCAATGTTGGCTACCTGTTGACAGTGCAGGGGGATGGGTCAGAGACCTGGGTTTCTCCTAACGCAAGTTCCCTAGGAGGTGATAGGGTATAGGTCAGACACTCACAGATTCTCCAAGGCGTGGCTGACTGGTCCTCCTAGCTTGCATTGGCTACCCATAGGAGAGTCCCAATGGCAGCTTGCGTGCACAAAGAGTCTAGGCTGGCTGTTTCTCCGTGCTTGCACTCATGACTGTGTTTTTAACTGCATACTGTTGTAGACATTGTACTCTCTACTTTAGGTGTTTAAAAAGTCCTTCAATGACACTGTTAATGACAAAACAAGGCAAGGTTGGTGTACCTGGTATCATTCCCAAACTGATGCTCTTTAATTCCTCCTCCAGTGTTTTAGCCTATTAATGTGTTGATGGACTTTGAAGAAATCCTTGCACTTCTGCACTTACACTTTTTTAGTATGTCTTATTTGAAAGATTCACATAGCTTTCAGCAAACTTTCAAAAGGAATGTTTAACCTTTTCCCTGTGAATTGTAATGTACTAATAGTGTTACAACTAGCAGGTTTTTTTTTTTTTTTTTTTTTTGAGACAAGGTCTCGTTGTGTAGTTCAGACTGGCCTGGAACTCCCAGCAATCCTCTTGCCTCACCCTCATGAGTGCTAGGATTACAGGAGTAAGCCACCATGTTTGTCCCTATGACTAACAGTTGTAACCCTAGTATTGAAACACTAACGGTAGTGTTAAGTGTTGGTACTTAGGAACTTCTTCAATAATTTGTTGCCTTCATAATTAAATTTTTAATGTCATTGTTATTTTACATTTAGCTCTTTTGTACATTTAGGCCTTAATTATATGCATACATATGCGTACATTAAATCTAGAAAATAACCTAAAATGAAAGGAAAATGAAAATCTTCTCAATAATTTTACCCTACTTTATAAATACTGCCTTTTCTCTTGTGCAGCCATTGAGGCTTTTCTTCGAATCATCTCATTCTTTGTGCTGTTTTGATTGCTAGGCAATTTCAACATGTTTATTGGCACAAAAGAAATTATTAAATACATACTTAATGAAATTTGCTGTGTTAGGTACTGCGTTTAGAGTACAGTCAAGAATGAGGTAGGCATATTCCTATCCCCTAGTGTTACATTTTAACCTGGTGAGACAATGATTTTCTTTTCTTTCTTTTTTTTTTTGGTCTTTTTTTTGATCTTGCTGTGCAGTTCAGGCTGGCCTTGGGCTCACTTTGTAGCCCAGGCTGGTCTTGAGCTTGCAATGATCCTCATACTTTAGACTCAGAAGTGCTTGCATTACAGGAGTGCGCCACCACTCTCAAGTGAGACAATGGTAAGTTGGTGTGTTATATTCTGGGATAAAAAGACTTGAAAGAACATATAGGATAAACCAACCCAGACTTTGTGGAAAGTAAACTTCTCAGTAGCCATGTTTATTTCTACTTTATTCTGAGTGCAGGCTTTCTAGGAATATGAGCTGAGATGAGTTTCATGTTTTTGAAATGTCAGTCTGCTGAACCATGATCAGTGGGGTCCTGGGACATGAAATGAAGGAAGACTGTTAACAAAGTTGGGGTAATAATTGAGTTCCTGGATGGTGATTTTTCTCAACAAGTCATTGACAGTATGAATGTGAAGGTTTTTGAGGCTTGTACAGCTTGAGTCAGTGGTATGTTTTTCCTGAAGTACACAGGATTGGTTGCTACTTTTTTAAAATGAGAACTGTCTTAGTTACTTTTTACTGGTCGCTGAGACAAATACCTGAAGCCCAAAGTTGGGAAAGGAAAGGTTTATTTCTTACAGTTGTTGGAGGTTTCAGTCTACACTCAGTTGACTCCAAGGCAGGCGGGCATGGCTGGGCCGCAGTACATGGTGGCTGCAAACAGCAAGCAGGAACCAGCAAAAGGGCAAGACACACTTTCTTCCTGCCATTATATTACATCCTGGCTCCACCCCTTTGTGGGTGTAGCACTGACACCATCAATTCAAGCACTAGACAACGAACCATCACAAATGCACAATGCAAATGCATGAGACCTGGGGGCCACCGACATAAACCATGACAAGAACTTTGTTGGGGGTAGGAATGGCCTTTTTTTAACAGTTGAGAGGAATCTAAAAGATCATAAAGTGTTCAGTGGACATTTGCTTAGATAGTTTCATTGATGCAGTATATGATGGTAAATCGAAACCATAAAGTGGAGAGCATAAAAGCAAAACTCCAAGGCTCCTTCAACACATGGTCCCCAAGCCCAGTTACCAAGTTTGATGCTTTATTCCTGTGAGACATTGGATCCCTATGGCATGCTCAGTGATGTAGCTAATAGGCTTCTTTTTAATAGGTGTCTTCTTTTCTTACCAGTTGAGTTGTATGCTTACCAAAACCGTTTCACTCTCAAAACTCAGGTTGGTTATACACATTAGTGATCTTGCATAATTTAATTGCTAAAAGCCAATACGACAGCCTGTAAATCAAAATTGCTTTAAAGAGAAGAATTTAAATGTTCTCATCACAAGTATTCAGTGTTTGATGTTATGGATAATCTAAAAAAATAGTACAAAAATACTCATTTGAAAACCTTAGAGATTGGAGAGTCTCAAAAACAAATCACCAGAAACTTCTATTGAGTTAGATAAATATATAAAATGATTTTAAAAATTGGATATAATCATTAGAGGACAATGTGCCATTCAGATTATTTCTCAAGTGTCTTATTTATATATAAGAAAACAAAATTTTAAATGATGTTGTAGATATGGTTTATGTAAGAAAGAAGTAAACTAATAATCTGAATCTAGGAAAAAAGGCTCAAGTGAAGGAATATAGAAACTAATTATGCATATATTAGTTTTTATAAAAGTTGCCTATTTTATTTATTTTTTGTCTTTTTGAGACAGGGTCTCTGTGCAGTTCAGGATAGCCTTGGACTCACTTTGTAGCTTAGGCTGGTCTTGAACTCACAAGGATCCTCATGTCTCAGCCTCCTGAGTGCTGGGATTACAGGCGTGAGCCACCACACCTAGCAAAAGTTGCCTATTTTATTTTTGCCAATTGCTCAAGCAAGAGAGCTTTAATTCTACTTACTGCAGAGGAAGAGCAATCCAGGAAGATTCCAAAAGCATAGTTTCAGAAGGGAAGAGCCAGGCAGGAGGAAAGAGGAAAGAGTAGCCTTGGGGTGGTATGTACTGTGCTGCTGAGAGGTCCATCTCACTGAACAGCATGCAGGAGACTGGTGATGGTTTATGGTCTTAGAAGGACCATTTTCAGTGGAAGTTGGAGGCAGAAATAACAGCCTGAGGTATGTGGGACTGAACGTGCTCCTCAAAGCAAGGCCAGAAAGGTATGCAGGCCTCTCACTCTCCATCCCTTTAACTTGTCCTTCGAGGTAGGATAGGTTTGAACATGTTTCAGTAATGGCGGTAAAGATCCAGGGAGGGTGAGATTAAAGAAGACAACAGGAAAAGAAAGGCACAATTGAAAAGCTAAGAGGAAATGGGATCCAGACCATAGATGGAGGAACTGTTAAGCTTATTGCTCTTGCCATTAGTAGTTTGTTTTTTCCACAAAGCTTCTTTTAATGTAAAAACTACTGAGAAAAAGATCATTAATGTTTATGAGATCTATGTTTTAAAAATTTTTTATATAGGTAGTATTTAGATACCTTGTCTTGACTTGGGAGAATAAATTTTCAAGGACTATGTAGGATTATAATTGTTATGGAATACTTCCCTTTTTTTCACTGAAATACTAAAATGTACATTAAGAATATTAAATTTCCCAATCAGTAAATAGGTAAGTGAATTTAACAGACATTTCCCAAAAGATGAAGTACAAGTGGCCAATGAGTATGAGAAAAAATGTTCAACATGTTAGCCATTTAAGTGAAAATAAAATTTACATAGAAATTTTATCTCAGTCAGGATACCATCAAGAATACAAAAATAAATGCTAATGAGGTGTTTGAGAAACAAGTCTTCCACACTGTTGGGAATGTAAGTACAGCTGCTATGGAAGTCAGTATGGAGATTCCTCAAAAAACAATAGAGAACTACCACATGACCCATCTGTACCACTCCTTGATATTACTCAACTGAATTAAAATCAGTGTGCTATATAGGGCAGTGGTGGCAAACCTATGGCACCATGCTGCAGCAGGCTATTTGTTATCATTGAAAGCTCTAAAAAATTTTGCCATCCCTGTTACAGGGGTACCCGTCCCAATGAATGTACAGAGAAATGTAAGTAGAGTGGAGTTTTATTCGGCCATAAGGCAGAATGAAATTTTGTCATTTGCAAGAAAATAGATGTAACTGGAGATTGTCATGTTGAGAGGCTAGACTCAGAAAAACAAATATTACATATTCTCTAATATTTAGAATAAAAAAACATGAAAATAGAGGAGAGACTGTTGTTAGACAAAGAGGGAGTAGTGAGAGGGGAGTTAAAAGAGGGTAATGGAGGAATAAATATGGTCAATATGTTTATATCCAAGTATGAAAATGTCACCTTGGAACCTATTTTATAAAATCATGTATATAAAAATAGTAAGTTTTTAAAAATGCAATGTTTATCTTGAAAGGACATTTTATCATTATTAATGCTGTTAAATGGCTTTTATTTATTTTTGAGATAGAGTCTCTCCTTGCTTTGGCTGATCTTGAAATCCTATAGTTAAATAATCCTCCCACCTTAGCTTCCCCAGTAGCTGAATCTACAGGCTTGCTTCTCCATACCCAGCAAAATGGCTATTAGGTTTTTTTGGGGGGGCTATTCTTAAGGAAAATAATTTAAATGTTCAGATAGTAAGATGTAGTAAAGGCAATATCTCAGGGCCATGATAAGGACTTTAAAAAAAGTTACCTTTTTTTATAACTAACATCTTTGTCATAGGCAAACAACTATTTATTGCTTTGAAGCTCTATAGACCTTTTGAAATTTCTTACTAATTGCTGTATTTCATTGTCCTTCACTAAACATTCAAGATGTTTGTGCTTGGTTTTGACTTATTGGTTGATTAATATGGATCAGAAGTATCTTTTCCTCAAAGCAAAATTTCCTTTGCATTTGACAGAAAAACTACATCAATATAGTATTTTATTTTCTTTTATTTTTTTGGTCTTTTTCATTTTTATCGGTACCAGGGGTCGAACTCATGACTGCCTGCTTGCAAGGCAGGTGCTTATGCCCCTGAGCTAAATCCCCAGCCCCATTATAGTATTTTAAGAAGTTGATCTTTTACTGGATAAAGAAATGAAAATACCCTGTCAGCATCAGATGTAATTTATGAGTTTTCCAAGATTCCAAACAATTTATGTTCTAGAAATTGGAACATGTCTTGCCACTCCCCTTGCTACTAGACAAGCCAAAAACTTTAGTTTCTAGTTCAGGTTCTTCAACTTCATTCTTGGAATAAACACCTCAGTTTGAGCAGTACAGAGTTAAAGCGGCTGTCAGCTGTTTTTCCAGCTCTGATTTGTCATTCTTGAAAATGTTGAGGACTAAGTTTGCTCACCCCAGCCCCATCTTACTCTCTACTTTTTATGCATTTTCATTTGAAAGACTATAGTTAATGTGATTATAAGTTGGGAGGTGGAATAGAGTATGATCTGCATGTCTTAAGGAAATGCAAGACTTACTCGTAGGTTGAGATGAATAGAAACTTTATAAACATTTAACAAAATGAAGCAGTACACTATCCAGTATTTCTGAAGAGGAATCTTGGTTTTTGAAGGCCTTTGGCTGATGTGGCACTGATTCTAACTTCCTGGGACAGGTGTGTACTGATATTACCACTTTGTCCTTGGGTGGTTTGTTTCCAAATACAAATGAGACTGCAGATTTTTATGGAGTATCAGTGGTCACATATTCAAAGTGGATTAAGAAAGCCACATAGGGGACTCGGGATTTAGCTCAGCGGCATAAGCACCTGCCTTGCAAGCAGATGATTGTGAGTTCGATCCCTAGTACCGATAAAAAAAAAAATAAATAAAGCCACGTAGCCATGTGGCACATGCCTGTAATCCCAGCACTCAGAAGGCTGAGGCAAGGAGGATTGTGATGAGTTCAAGACCAGACTGGATTACAAATTTAACTCCAGGCCAGCCCAGCGAGACCCTGTCTCAGAAGGACCAACAAAAAAAGAAAAGGAAAGGAAACAAAGCTTTGTAATAAAAGGAGAGTTACATGTATGTAATTCTCTATGGTGAAAATAAAGTAGAAGCACTGCTCTCTGTCCAGAAGGTAATAGTACATATGAAATGTCGACTGTAAATTGTTCTTTTCTTCTCTGAACCCTATATACATGTTACTTGTCACCAAATCAAGTTAAAGAGGTGGCACAAATAAGCAGAGCCGCAGAAGTTCAGTTGGAAGTTCCTTTGGAACAAACAAGCTGACAGTTTTAACAATGTCTTGGGAATTGGGGTGGACATGAGGAGTCACTAGGTAAGACAGGGTTTAGTTAAGCTTCCAGATGGTACAGTATACTGATTGGTTAGATATGGCAAATTGGTACATCTGAAGTTCCTGTACAACATAAGAAGTAGTAATTAAATTTAAAATGCTGATGAACTGAAAAATAGAGATCTGAGAATATTGTCAACAGGCTGAACTCAAAAATGTTTTTCTTATGTGTTAGTCCTTCATGATAGGCTAAGTGACATAAACCTGCATTGCAGCCTCCCTAGACTGTAGGCTTTAGGGTATAAGTAATTCATTGTAGTAGCATTCCCTTTGTCACAAGGCAAGATGAACAAATGAAACTTGGATTTTAGGAAAACAACCCAAATGTGGTTATCTGCTTTTCCCTCTTGTGATAGTGTGTGAAGACCTCGTGGAAACATTTTAAGATGTTCTTTTGAAAAAAACACCATAGTATAGGAGGGAGTTCTGAGGACAAAATGACTACAGCTTCCTAGACTGTGAGTCTTCACATACTGCAACTTTTGGCCTTTTCAAAATAATATTTGTTCAAAGGCTATTTAGATCCCACTACAGCCAAGTGCAAAGTAAGTGATACACAATATTTTTTCCCAACTTCTTCATATTGTTGCATTTGGTCCAAATATTTAGACTTCTTTATAGCCAGGTATTGGAACGGTGATTTATATTTTGTCAAAGGGTTAATGGATAAAATATTCCAGGTGATTAATGAAATAAATTGTAAAGCTTTGTTTTGAATTGTGTTTTAATGAGAATCCTAGCTAAATTAATCTTTTCAGCAAGTTCTCTCCCAAGAATTTTGGTGACCTAGGACCAGTCACAAGTGTTAAAGCTAGAGAGGATTTTCTTCTATTGTGTAGAATTACTAGATCAGTTTTAAATTAAAATCTGTTGGTGAAAGTTTTTTTTAAAATGCCATTTATTTGGTGTGTATATTGTGTAGATACTTCTCCAATCAAATCTTGCTGATAAATAAAATTTGGACTGTTGTGTCCTATGTCTGATTGTATGTCCTCCCTAGGAACAGAACCAGTTCAAAAATAGATCATGTTTTCCCACTGCTGGCCTTTTCAGTAGAAGCACAGGTGTGTACATATAAAAGGAAAATTTAAAAAATAAATATTGAATTTTATTGGCAGTGTCTGATTAGAAATACTTCAGTGTTGGGTGCCAGTTTCAATGTATAATTAAACAACTGCTCAGCTAAGAGTTGATTTATTTCTTTCATCTGTCAATACCTTTGAAAACATTTACTATAAGAAAATGAGAAGAGTGGACTGTTATAAACATGCTCAATCTTTAAAAACAAGGAACTAGTTTAATAGTTTTCTTTAAAATAGCATCCTGTTACTGTTGTGTTTTCGTGTTTTAAGCCTGTAGATTCATTTGAATATGTAATCTGTACAAGGTACATGGAAAGAGCATAGAATGATCTGTGGTAAAGTATTCTTACTCTTTTGTGACACAAAAATACGCATTTTAGTGTAGAGAGAAGCTGGCAGCTATGAAATAAACAGTGAGATCTAATTAACTATGCAAGCCAAACGAATGGGAAACTGTAATTCCTGTTTTACTACACCTCTGTAGGGATAGATATACTGAGTTCATGAGTTTCTGTTATTAAAAATACCCTTCTAATCAAAAAATGCTGTTATTGTGCTTTAATGATTTTTATTTAATTGCTTTGCTTTTTTTGTTTCTGGTGAATTGATTTAGTTTCATTTAAATCAGTCTGATAGGTAAACTATGCAAAATATTTCTGGACATTGAAAGTAACACGTTTTAAAATTGATTCCCAAAGAGGATTGTACAGTATTAGGGCAGCTCTAAAGTTTTTAACAGCCTATTTTCCTTACTCAGGCAAAACCCTTTACTTATCCAGATTTTTTTTTTTTTTAAACCGGTTTTTGTGAAATGATCTTAATAGGTATCTTCATGTTCCTGGAAGAGAAGTCTGTGTAATCCATCTCCTTTGATCATGCTTTTTTCTTAACTCATTGTTCCTATTCATTGACATTTAGAGTTAGACAGGACCTTAACAAACCTCCATTTGTGGCTGCAAATAAAGAAATACTTCAGTAACACTGTAGTAAAACCATTATGTATTTGAATGTTAATGAAAGAGCCTTGGGGTGAATTATAAAACTGTATTCTTAGTGGGTTATGTATCTTTCCAATCTTAGGAATCATTGTGTCTGGATAAGAAGATAAAACACATGAAGTGACACTATGATGTGAAAAGCAGAAAATACTTTGTGCCAGGGTGCAAGGAATGGAGAGAATCAGATTCAAGCCAAAGGAATAGGATGTGTGGAACATGGCAGCTGAAGAAAGCAGGGAGTTGTCTGTTGTAGATTCAGGAAAGAGGTTTATATTTGGCTCCCTTATGATAGAATCTTCTGTCTTTTCAGACCATGGTATTGAAGTCATTGTGCAGCACAGGCTGATCCGGGACATGTGGCAGTTATTTTACCTCAGTTCTGGTACTGGGATTACAGGCATTTACCATACCCGCCTCTTAGCTCCATTTAAGTCTACATTCTATGGTCAATTCATAATGCAACAAATTGTCAGTATACTTGAAAATCTTCTCATAAAGTTCAGTGTTTCATCAACACAGCTAATTTTTATTCTGACACTGAAATAAGTCAGCTTTGGGGAAAAAAGATTAGTATTTAGTATATATACACCATATAAATATATACTTAAAAGGAAAACAAAATTTAACTTTTCGGGGGAAGTAATGTAATATAGAATGAGGAAAATACAGGTTCTTAGGTCATTAGAGGCACATTAGTTTGATAGTTTCTAGGAGCTGGAACCAGTCCTTTTTCCATTTATATGCTGAAAACAGTGCTTTGTACCTCAAAAAATTTAATTGCGATACAATTTACATACAATAAAATTCTTAAAAATGTAAAAAAAAAAAAGAAAAGCAGCTAACAAACACTATAGGATCAGTAGGAAGAATTACCTACAGAATTTACAGTCTTCAAACACAGATAGTTGAAAGGCAAATTACATGTGCATATTGTTTACTCTCACTAGTCTTACTAGTTTTTTTAAATCTCTGAACCAAGTTTCACATTCTGCTATAAATAGATGTGAGTTCTAACTAGCAAAATTAGAATTAGTTTGGCAACATATAAAGTACTTAGGGACTAATCATTGAGCAGTATGAATCCAAATACTACTACTTTTCCTTTCCAAGTTTCTGATAGGCACATAGTCCATGTTGCCATAGTATTCTTTTATAGCAAGAAGTAATTCCATGCCATTTAGGAGAAATGGTATCTTCATTTTGATTGTTTACCAAATTATCAAGTTACTCTGTAAAAGTGTTCATATGTGAAAATTCACTTAAGTAAGGGACATACAAAGATTTTTAATCTCTAGTAATTCACCATTTGACGTATTTCAACTTTCTATTATAAATAATATTGCTATGGCTATTCATTTAGAAGTTTCTGTGCAGTTTTCTTGAACAGATACCCAGGAGTGAAATTACTACATCATATAATAGTTAACATCATATAGTTATTTCAGTGGCTGCAAAGTGGTATCTTGTGTTCTGATGCATTTCTTAATCACTGTTGGTGTGGAGCATCTTTTATGTGCCTTCTGGCCTTTTGTTTGTATTATTTGGGAAAATACCTGTTAAGGCCCATTGAAATTTTTTAGGGTTGAGTTCTAACAATTGTTTTATATGTCCCATATAAGGGTAATAATGATGTGCAAATATTTTCTCCCATTCTGTATGTTATGTTCACGTTCTTGCTAGGGTGTGCCATGATTTGAATATGGTTTTTCTGAAACTCATTCTGAAATTTGATTTTCATATTTATCAGTGTTGAGAAATGGGATCTTTTAGGTGACAGGGGAGAGAGAATGCCACATACCACCCTCACAGAAATGGATTAGTTACTATAAAGCCAGGTCATTTTAAAGTGAGGTCACCTCATATGTTTTATCTCTCTTACATGTGCCTGCTTGCCCATCCTTTTGTCTGCCAGGTCATGACTATTGTTTGACGCCAAATTTACAAAGATTTACTGTTTCCTTCCACATTTTATAATTTTAGCTCTTACATTACAGTTTTTGATCAATTTTGTTAGTTTTTGTGTGTATGTAAGGAAGGGGTCCATAGTTACTTTTTCATACATCAATATCCAATTATTCTAGCACCATTTGTTGAAAAGGTAATTTTTTTCCCATTGAAGGTATTTTGGTATCTATCTCTCCATCTTGGTATGGAGCCCCATCTCCAATCCTTTAGGGGTGAGCCTGGGTCTCATTGAGTTTTTAAATTGCCTAGGCTGCACTTAAACTTGTGATCCTCCTGCCTCAGCCTGTCAGGGTGCTGGGATTACAGGTATGTGTTACCATGTCAGCTCTGTTGAATGAGGCTTGATATGCGTGTTGAAAGTTACTTATCCATATATGTAAGAGTTTATTTCTGGTCTCTTCATTTCTATTCCACTTAACCTGTTTATCCTGAGTCAGATCCACACTATCATGATTAATACGGCTTTGTAGTAAGATTTGAAATCAAGAAATGTGAGTCCAGCTTTGTTATTATGCAAAATTGATTTGCTTATTCTGAGATCCTTGCATTTTTTAAAAGAACTTTAGGGTGACTCCATCAGTTTGTGCAAACATTCTGCAAAAAAGGGGAACATTTTAATAGGGATTTCACTGAATCTGTACATCTTGTTAGTTTTTGGTTTTGGTTTTTTCAGATTATTGGCATCCATGAACATAGACATCCATCTGGCAGCTATGTTTTGAGGTTTTTCTTAGAGCTTTTCAAACTTTTGATCTGAGAACCTGTGTTTTCACTTTTAAATATTACTGAGAACTCCTAAGGTTTTAGATTATGAATTCATGGTTTATCTTTATGTTTACTATATTGGAAATTAAGACTGAGTAATTAAAAAAATCAAACCCATTACATGTAATCTAAGTAACATTGTAGCAATAAAAGCAACATTGGGGCTGGGGATTTAGCTCAGCAGCATAAGCACCTGCCTTGCAAGCAGGTGGTCGTGAGTTCGATCCCTGGTGCCGATAAAAAGTTTAAAAAAATAAAGCAGCATTAAAAAAACTTTAGTGGGAAAAATGACATTTACCATTTTCAGAAGTATTATTTATCTGAATAGAATCTCAGCTGGATTCTTATCTGCTATGCGATTTGACTTGTTAGTGTTAGTGATGTATTATTTTGACTGAAGTCAAATAAGAATGAAATCTAGCTTCACACAAATACAGTTAAAAAAGTGAAGAGTGTTTTAATAGTCTATTCAGATAACCTTAAATATTCTTTGGTATTATACAAAAACTCCACTGTACTTTTTTTATTAGGAGAAAATGAGTGAAAAGAAAAACCTCACTGAAAGGAGTCTCTGATATTCTTGACAGTGCCCCAAACTTCAAGAACCATTATTTTAGAAAATAGGACCAAGTGGTAGAGTTTTAAAAGAAATTGTACTACACTGAGTGACTCTCTTTTATTAATCTATATTGTAAAGCTAAATTGATTTAGATGTTTCCTTCCATCATTTCTGTAGGAAGGAAAACAGGAATCTTAATGTGGTTGCTTGATGAACATGGAATTAGCAAAGCTAGATGTTTTATTAAGATGTGTGGTAAAAATAAGTTATTCAAAACATTGAGACTGTAGGAAGCTATGTGCATGTCTTACCAGTTACACATTGTTAGTCTTGATATGTTTTTTTTTTAAATACTTGCAAAGTTTTAATTTTTAAAAATGCAGTTGTAATTTAACTCTTTAATGCCATTTATGTTATATCATATTGGGGGGCTTGTTAGTTTTTGGTTTTGTTTTTTTTTTTTTTAAGAGTTCAGATTAGAATTTGGTTTGGTTTGGTTTGGTTTTTTGAGACAAGGTCTTGCTGCATAGACCAGTCTAGCCTTGAACTTTATGTAGTCCAAGCTGGCCTTGAACTTGTGGTGGTCCTTCTGCCTCAGCCTCCCAAGTGCTAGGATTACAGATGTGTGCCACCATGCCCAGCTTTTTTTTTGTTTTGCTTATTTTTTAATTTCTGGGCCTCAAACCCAAAGCCTCATAGATGGCAGCCAAGTACTCAGTACTGATCTATACGGTCAGCCCTACTTTATTCAGTTCCTCTGAATATTTTAAATAATTATAATGTATTACACTAGTTTCTGCTTTTATATAATTAAATGTTTATTTCCATCTTTTGCTAAAGCTACCGTGAACATTTTTTATTTAATTCATACAACTGCATGAAGTTTTTAAGTGTATTGACAATATGTCAAAGTTACATTTTTCTTTTTATTGTTTCATGTTTTGGGTTTTTTTTTTTTTTTTTTTTTTTTTTGCCTCTCTTTCAGTGCTTAAGATTGAATCCAGAGTCTTTGCAATGAGCTGTATTCCCAGACCTTTTTATTTTGTATTTTAAGACAAGGTTTCAGTAGTCGCTAAATTGCCTAGGTGGGCTCAAACTTGGTATCCTCCCACTCAGGCTGCCAGAGAGCTAGGATTCCTGGTGCATACTGTCACGCTTCTTATTTTTACTGCTTATTACAAACAATTTTAAATATAAAAATAGAGAAGATACCACTGTGTTAATGTTATCTGTTACCTAGTTTTATTAACCATTTACCTCATTCTCATATCTCTGTTTTCTTTTCTGTTAAAATTATTGGCATGTTTTTAAAAGCAAGTTTAGGTATATATTTCAGCCATAAGTCTTTCTAGTTTTATCTATCTCATAAAAAGGTCTTCTAGAGTAAACTATAGCATCTTGATTAAAACCAAAATTAATAATCATTGTGTTATCTTTTATTATCCTCTAGGCAATGTTCAGTTTTTCCTGTGTGCAAAATGTCATCTCAAACAGTTTATTTGACTCAGATTCAAAACACTTCTCACATTGAGTTATTTTGGTTAAAGGTTTTAAAAATTTTATAGCAGTAAAAGTCTATCCTTTTAAAAATGTTTTATTTGCCACAAAAATGAGGTCATCTGCTTTGTCCCACATTTGGGGTTGAACTGATGCCTTTGTGCCTTGTGCTATTGAACATCTATTTCTCAGAATTCTCTTTAAATTAGAAGTCACCTTTAAGGGTGTGATTAAATATATTTTCTTTTTTGTCAAGAATACGTCACAAATGGTACTGTATCATCAAGAAAATTATAATGCCTAGAATTGCAATTTAGTGATGACTGAAAAGTATCTTCAGTAAAGTCTGATTCAGCCATTGAGGATGCTCCCATTAGTTCTTTACTTGATAACTTTAGCAAACATTGTTGCTCTCGCCTCTTAAAATGTTGGAATATTTTGATTTTTAAAAATTCTTTGACTATTTGCTGTAGGTTTTTTTTGTCCTGATCAGTTGTTTGGTATTCTGAAATGCAGTTCATCTAGGAAAGGCAGACTGGATGTTTCCCTTTAAAAATCTTTCAAACAGTGACTTAGTGTCTTAACCTGCAAAGGTGAACAAGGTAGTGGTGCTAGTGCTTTTATCCCTCATGGATTTTTATAAATAGCACTTGTATTCCATTTATTCTTTTTGATCATCGCATTATCCCATCTTTGGCTGTCAGAAGTACCTCTCTTCACATGGCTCCAGTGTTCCTTACATATGAAAGAGGTCTTTTCATAGCTTTCTTGCTTTCATAGTAAGATGTCCTAGGTTCATTGTAAATGGAAGGACATTCTACAAAATAATCAATCCAAATTCCTTAAGAGAGTAGGATGAAAGATAAGGAACAACTGAGGAGTTTGCAAAGTTTTGAAGGGACTAAGCAGAGATTACAACTAAATATAATGTGAGATTATCCTAGATTGTATCCTGAACTAGGATAAGCACATTTGTGGGAAAGTGGGTAAATCCTAGAGAAAATTTGTAGTTTAAAAAATTTCATTTCCAGCTTGGTGAATAGTGCCCACACATTTGTAGATTGAGCAGTCTTGAGGCTCAACTTGTAATCACAAGTTCAAACTCATCCTGGGCAGTTCGTCAATTTAGCAAGACTGTGTCTCATAGTAAAATAAAAAAGAACTGTGGGTTTACCTTAGTATCCAAGTCCTGGGTTCAATGGTTATCCCCGGTATTGAGAGAAAGAGAGTGAGCGAGCGAGGGTGTGGGAGCACAAGCCTGCACAAGCGGATCAGTCAATCGATTCAATGTATACAAAGATTGTGTGAATTTTAAAAACTTGTTTAGTTACGTATGTGTATCTCTTTATGTGAAACATTTGTGTACCTAGTATCAATTTAATTCCCATTTACTTTGTTCTGTGAATTAGTTTACATATGCAGTATGTAAAATGTAATAGTTTTAAAAGAACTGTGACAACACTTGCCTCAGAAAACAAGCCTAATAAGTGCACTTGAAGTTCTTAGTGAAGTTTTAAAATTCATGTGCAAATATTTTAAATTTTTTTTCATAAAAGTTAAAGTTTTGTTAGCACATGGTTTGCCAATATTTTCATCATTGCCATATTGATACAAAGAAAAAATTCACTAATAAAAACAACTTACTTTTTTGGTAAGAGGTACATTATGAGCATATTTCTTGAAATTACTTAGAATTCCGAAGACTCTCAGAAATTACTCTGTAATTCTCAGAAATTACTTAAGATTCCTTATCCTGGAAAACTTAAAGATTTTAAGACGTCTTTGTAATGTCATTCTAAGAATTCATCGGAGTATGCCCCTCAAATGATCTGTTTGCTATCTTTGTCATTTTATAGCATCCTGAGGTTGGCATTAAGCTGCACCAGTGGAGCCCATGACTTCTGATCAGGACACTAAAGTTGTGGCTGAACCGCAGGCACAGAGAGTCCAGGAGGGCAAGGACAGCTCTCATCTGGTAGGTGTCATTGAAGGGAGGACCAGGAGCATTCATTTCTTTCTGTTGACAAATCTACTTGGATTTAAGAAGGAGTACATTGTATTTAAGGACAAAATAGTAGCACTACAATATATCAAGATCTACATACTGTATAGCTGGTGTACTTTTGTAGAAGAGAGGATTTTTTACAGATCCGAAGATTATAGTTGAGAAGTAATAGAAGACAGATGAACAAAAGAAAGACCTTTATTTAGCAATAAGTTTTATGTGACACAGAAACCTTCAAAAATGAAGAACCGTCCACTCTCAAGGAAAACTATATGCTAAGTCTGATACAGAAGGGGTGAGTTATGGAAAAGCATGATTAAACAAAAAAGATGTGGTCTAATGGTAATAAATTGAGGAAAACCTAGTTAAAACTTGTGTGTTCAGGTTATTTTGTTTCGGTGTCCCTGTATGACATTCCTTTCCTGGGGAAACCATAGGATCCCTTAGAATAAGTGTCTGATGACGGGTTTTGAGGGGAAAATCTGCTAGGTTTTATGGGCCAGTTTAAGGGAAAAGGACAGGGAAATGGTAATTTCAGTGTCCTGATTTTGCTGTTCCTTCCCATGCTAAAATATAGTATTTGATGTGCTGTTTCTGAAAAAGTATCTAAAATAAGATTTGGATAGCTTAGTAGAGGAAACTATTTCTATATACTGGGTGATAGAGAAAACAGAAGGTAATTATAACTAGATATTTAAAGCCTTGTATTTTAAATAAAAATACAAATAAAAATACATAAGATTACAGCCATTGTCATAGATTGAGAGTTAAATAGGATTTCAAATTTTTTTGACAACCTGCATTCATTTTATCATATCAAGCACTAATATTTTAGAGTTTCTAAATGAATTTGGGAAAACTAACTTTTCTTAATTTTGCCCCATTGAAACTTAACATCAGTGAGAATTTCAAAATTAAAATTTTAAAGAACCCGTATGTTTCCTTTTGAATATTTTCTTTGTCATGTCATATAAAAATTGCATTTCTCAGTAGGTTTGGTTTTGCTTAATTACTGTGGTTTAAAAATAACATTTCCACCCTGTGGTAGTGACAACGTCTTTGAAATTTCAATTTTACAGATGAATGGTCCTATATCTCAAACCACTTCTCAAACAAGTTCCATCCCAGCTTTGAGTCAGGTAATTCATTTTGTGATTAATCACAGATTGTTTAATCACAATGGAGGCTCAGAGATATCTCCTTAGAACCAATGTTTATTTAAAAATAAAACAGAAATAGTATGTGTTTCTCAAAAAGATAGTAGAGTTCATTCATCATTGTGCCACCTCAGAACAGTAAATGTCAATTCTGTCTATCCTTTTTGGTGTCTGTGTACAGTTCACAAATAGCAATATGCTGAATGTATTTTTTGTTTTTCAAATATTTATCACAATGATTTAATATTAAGCTACTGTATGTATATGATTAGTTTTACATTCTGATGACCTGTGACTTTTAGAGCACACAAATACTAATAAAAGAACAAGTGAATCTCATGCCATTGGGTTTTTTTGAACATTGGTTTTATCATTTGCAAATAGATATGCTTCTGGAGTATTCCAAATTCAGTTTGTCTTTTATAAGGGCCTGACAGTTTAGTAAACCTCCTGTTTTCCCAAATCAACAATTCATACAGAAATTAATAAAGTAAAATTTTTTCAAAAGTAAGACATGGGTTTGGATTGTAGTTCAGTGTTGGAACATGTACCTAGGTGTGTACAAGAGTTGAATCTGATCGCAAACATCAAGGGGAAAAAAAAGGATACCACTACAAACTGTATCATCATTTTATTATTTATGTTGGATTAAAGTATACAAATTGATATTTAGACTTCCTCAGTTATACACCTATCCCTGTAGTTTTAGAATGCTTTCATTATCTACCATGCCCATTTACAATTAATCGCTAGGCAATCACAGATGTACTTTCTGTGTCTGGATTTGCTTTTTCTTGTCTTGTTCACTCACATAGCTAGCTCAGTGTTTTGTGTCTAGTAGGTAGGCAGATAATGCTTTGTGAATGAAATTTGAATATTCGTTCAACAAAGATGAGTCCAAGTGATAAAGATGGGTAAGATTGTTCTATGAAACAGTCATTTATAGATTAGCATGGAATAGATACATATCTATTGTAACCCTACTACAGCATGCAAAGTTGTATTGCTGAATTTTATGTGAACTTTAGATAATGAATGAATATAGATTTAGGTAGCACTGGACATTGTGGCATATGCTTGTAATCCCAGCACTTGGGAGATTGAGGTGGGTGGATTACCATGAGTTTGAGGTCAGCCTATGCTACATAGTGAACTCAAAGCCAGCCTGAATTACACAAGACACCATCTCAAAAAAAAAAAAAAAAAAGTAATTGGCATTGAGAAATATATTCCTTATTTATCAACCTCATTTCTGTCCCAGAAGTAGGTCATTAATTGAATTGGCTGCTAAATGAAGAATTATATATTATATGTACATGATGACATTCAGAACAAAGAAATGGTCAAAATAAACTCCAATTTGATGACTTGGTTTTATTGGCTAACATACATATAGTACTATAATGTATAACAGATACATTATGTATAACCACAGAATTATATATTACATGTACCTGATGACATTCAGAACAAAGAAATGGTCAAAAGAAACCCTAATTTGATGATTTGGTTTTATTTGGGTAACTCATATATACAGTACTATAATGTATAACAGATACATTATGTATAACAGATAATGTATAACCACTGGGGTACTGTACTCCAAAAAAGATGTTGAGACTCTATAAATGAGGTGTTCACAACAGTCTTAAGAATAAACAGGTTATAAGTCCAAACACTGTGCCTCAGTCCTAAGTCTGAACAGTTGTTAGGTCATTGAGTGAGTATCTGCAGTTGTGTCTACAGGAAAAAAAAATGCTCTTCTATTTTGTCCTAAGCGAGAAAGGATTTTTAAATGATCTAACCTTAATGTAAGGGGCTAGTGTTTTGTTTTTGTTGTTGTTACTGCCTTTTCTTTTTGAGACAGGATCTTACTGTGTAGTTAAGGCTGGCCTTGAACCCATTTTGTAGCCCAGGCTGGTCTCAAATTTGCAACAATCCTCCTGCCTCAGCCTCCCAAATTCTGGGATTACGAAGCCTGGTTGGGGCTGCTGGTTTTGAAACATTTTGTACTGAGAAGGTTAAAGTGGTAAATTTGCATTACATTTCCTTACATGTACAGACAGGAAAAATGGTGAAACTCTGGAGTCCACCAGTATTTTAGAAATGAAAGGCAACTAACTTACAAAGGGAAGAGGTCAGCAAAATAGAAAACCAGAAAGCAATGTTGCTTGAAATGGGAGAAGAGTGTGGCCATCTCTCCCTCTCCCTCTCCCTCTCCCTCTCCCTCTCCCTCCCCCTCCCCCTTTCCCCCCCTCTCCCCCACAGGTACTGCACCACTGAGCTGAATTCCCTCCCCTCTATCAGAGTAATCTTTTAAAACTTCTTTACAGACAGATCTGAAAACTAATCCTTTTTTTGTTCATTCATTAAATTTTTTGGGGAAAAAAACCCCTACCGTTTAATGGATGTAGTTTCTCAATGAATATGTATTTATTACTAATTAGTAATGTCGAATTAGTTACTGTAGGTCTACATCTTGAATAGGAGTAGACTAGCAGTTGGAAAGCTTGAATTTTTCATGAAGATGGCCAGTATCTGTTTTGCATAAACAAATAACATCTTTTTTTAAAAATTTCATTTTAAAGAGAAAAAATAAAATTTCAAAACAATAGGATGACAATTGTTGATACATTGCATATTGCACAAATAACATCTTCCTGCTTTTAGTATATTACTAATTCCTTATCTCATAGATAGAACTTTGAACCACTGCATAGTACTTTTGAGAGGCTTGAGTACTAGTGAGTGTACAGTATTTTGTATGTTCCTTTTTTCTTTTACTTGTTTCTTTTTTCTTAATTATAATTTTCACACATCTGCAGGTAGAATAATATAATTAATTCCCATGTTTCCTTTGTGAATAGTTATCCATCCTTGTGTTAGGGTGCTCATTTTGTTTCTCCATCCTGCACAGAATCGTTCAGAATTTTATAGATGTGTATATTTACCTTATTTCCTGGAGGTTTTGTCTGAGTGTGTGTGTACGTACTGGGGATCAAACTCACAACCTTGCTTTTGCCAGGCAAGTGCTTAGGGCACTGAGCTAAATCCTAGAGTATTTTTAAATAAATCCTAATCTGTTTGCCATTCTACCATAAATACTTAAACATGTATCTGTGACACTATCCGTTTTCATGCCTGATATAATTAGTTGTAAGTCTTTTACACCCACAGACATTATTTTTTGAAGCTAGAAAATTAGATAAAAGGATAAGTAGATAGTAAAGAACAAATTTCTAATACTACTTTCTTTTTTGGATACAAACTAAATTCTTTGCACTGTCCCATCAAATATAATTCAGGAGATATTAATCATTATTAAAAAACCAGAAATAAAAAAAAAATCTTTGACTGGGACAGTAACTTTAGTGCTTTTTTAAAATTTAGTTTATGAAAAAACCAATAGGGAGCTTTTCTTTTTGCTGTTCTGAACCTTTGGAGTCCATGTACTGTTTGGATTTCTGCCCATAAAGTAGAGTGGTTGTTAGGCAGGGTGCTCACTGCTCATTTAGATTTGGATTTGAGTGGCAGGAACATGTGACTGCTGTGCAGAGTTATTTTTGATGTGGGTGTTGGCCTCTCCTCAGAAACCATAGCAAGTTAGTGTGAGATGTGTTGGTAGAGGCTCAGAAAAGGACAAGCTTCGTAATATGAGTTTTTGAACTTTCAAACATGGGTTGTTGCTTTAGCAAGGAATTAAGTAGTAACAATGACAATGAAAAAACTGGTCTGTTACAAAAGTCTGTGGAGAAGAAGGAACCGAAGAACAAGATAAGTAAAACTTTATCTTCATTATTTGGTACCCTTGAAGGTGAAGAATTTTACAATGTTGAAAATGGAGTCAGCAGAGCAGCTGCAGGCATTAATAAGTGGACTAAAATTTTTACAGGGTCTGATCACAAACAAGATCATAGAACAAAGCGGTCAAAGAACTTTATTTCCTCTTTGGTATGTAAGTTTTTAACTAGGTATGAAAGTTTAGATGAGAGTGATAAGAGGTCAGATACTGTTATTGAGCAGAATGCTGAGAGAGAGTGTGACTTACTGTGCATGAGTAATGACAGACAGAGTTGTTCCATAAATGACCAGCCTCACTCACATGTGCATGTCCCTTCTGACCATGGACCGCAAGAGGAAACTTTTGTTAGTGATCCTTTGTGCAGTTACCTGTCCACTTATGAAAAATCTTTAGTAGAGAAAGAAAGAATACTAAATGTTCAAGTCAGCAGTTTCAATGACAGTAATTCTTTACATAAGTTGGATAAGGGGATGCAAGATGGAAATACTACTTGTGTTAGTGACAAGCAGTGTAAAAATTCCACAGAGACCAAGTTTTACAGTATTTGTGTTATAGATCCTGACTGTTTGAACATGGAAGAGGAACTGTGCATTCCCATGTATGGAACAGCTGCAGAAGAACAGTATCATTCAGCTGTTACCTCTGAAGGGATTCACAGGGTGAATTGGCATCTAGATAACAGGAAAGAATGTTCAGTCTTACATGCTACACAGTGGGTAGGAGAGTTAAAGTTGCAGCAGGAAGATCTGTCAACCCTGGATATGCTGGGTCCAAATGAAATAAAGAATGTATTTAATAAGGAAACTAAGTCTAGTTTTAAGCTTTTGTTGGATAATGATCCACCTTGTGAAGCAAATATTGATAACTTGCAGACTGAGTGTTTGAAGGCAGAATCTTATACCATATTTCCTGAAGATTACACAGAAAGTAGTACATTACGTAATACTTGCCTACTCCCTGAATTAAATGTTAACATGGAGTGTGACTCACTAAAATGCATGTGCATCATCCCCAAAGAGAGAACAAGCCATATTTCAGATATAGGAGGCCAGATGGATGATTTGTCTGGTAATTTACTTAATGATCCTTCACATGTTGAAGAGAATGATGAACTTGCAGCTGTAACAGTTAATATCAGTCAGAGTTTAAACTCTAAAAAGGAAGCAGAAAATAGCTGTGTAAATCCACTAAGAGACAATGATTATTTCCATGTCAGAGTTAGCAGTTCAGATAGTATCCTTTCTTTTGGCCTAGATAGAATTAATTTAAATTCCAAAAAGTTCATAACTTCAGAGAGCTTTAGAGATGAGTGTCTCTCAGTTCATGCTAATTTCAGAGAAGGGGCTCCAGGAAAATATGATGATAGCTGTGATCTTGCACTCTTGCCAGAATGCATGCTAAGGAAGAAACAGTACCAGGGGGAGACCAACCTGGAAAACAGAAGTCCACAGCTAGAAAACAGAGGAAAGCTGTCATTGCAGTCTGAAACTAGCTTTTCCTATGAAGACAAGGATAAGATCAGTGATTTGAAGGCTGAGAGTCATGGCAAGAGGGCTTCTTACTTGAAATCTTGGTGTACATCTGATGTGTGTGCAGGTAGTAGGATAGACAAGGCTCAGATGCAGACATGTGACTTAACTCATGTGGAGTGTAAATCAGACACAGAAGGGACAATCCAAGAAGCAGACGTCCCAGAACTCACAATTTTGCAAAGTATGCTCCCAAATAATGCATCTCATGATCACTCCAGAGCTCTTCAGGGTATCTTAAAGTCCTCTGCGTTTCTTTTCACTTGTACTGATAAAGAACAAGAAACAGGCCTGCATGATAAAACAGAAGATGAAATATGTGTGAAGAATTCAATCAGTGTATTATACAACCAACTGAGTGATCCTCACAGATTAGAAAATGCTGAACAAGAATCACAAAATGGTTATTATGGAGAGACAAGTAAAGAACATACAGAAAATGTCAACTCAGATCCTGAAAGAGCTTTTTACTGGAAAACAGATGAACTAAAATGCAAGGCAATGCCTGGTGAAGATACACCAACTTGTATTAGTCCTAGTGCAACAAAAATTCATGATTCTAAAACTGATCAAATACAAAGAAATTGTGAAACCCATAGAGTGAATGACTATAAAGGTAAAGATCTTAATAGTGTGCCATCTTTAAGTCAGAGTTCAAATTCAGTTACACAGAAGCCAGAAGTAGTAGAGAAGAATGCTGTTAATAGTGATGAAAACTCAAAACTGAAGCAGATTTGCTGTGACTCAAATAAAGGTTTTGATTCCTTTGATGATAATGCATCAGAGCTGAGTAAGTCAAAAATAGCATGTAAAGAAGAAAAAAAGAGACTTCATTCAGCGAAAGATAATACTGATACTGACATTATTAACTGCTTAGGTCCATGTGGAACAAATGGATCTGCATACCATTTCAAAGAAAGAAATATCAAGTCCACAGCTAAAGAATGTACTTCAAATGATGAAATACATTTTATGGGAATTGGTGTTGATCCCTCTCAAGTGAACACATACCAGGTAATTCCTGCTATCCCAGTTGACAGCAAAGAAATCATAGTATCAAGTAGTGACCATGTTTTACCACTCACAGATCTCTTTAATATATCTGAAAATTTCCCAAAAGTGGATTGGCAGAATTTCCTAGAGAAATTCTACTCCCACTTTTTGAATGAATTTTCTTATTACCCAGTGGAAGGATTAACAAGACAGATATTTTCTGAAAGACTGGCAAATGAATGTGATAGCTATCAAGTGGGCTATCTCTGGGCTAATACAGGCACAAAAGATGCAATAGAAGATGAACAGATATTTAGTGACGGTCTACACAGTGAACCACAGGACTTAGACAGTGCTTCATTTTTATTGGAGCAGCCCTCTTATCAGCTACCAGTGAAAGAATCCAGTGTTGTTTGGGGATTGCAAAGCAGAGGTGGACAGTTAGTAAGTATGCTTTTATCAGTACTTATTATACTGTGATATGTGACCTTTACCTTTTGTGTGCTTTTAAATTAATGAAGCTTTTTCTAAATAATATATGGTGATTTGAATTCTTGCATAAAGCTCTAAATTACTATAACATCAATTTAACCATTTCCAAATTGGAAAATTTGTTGTATTTTAGCCAGAGTTCGCATATATAAACTTACTAGCATTTAAGCATGCCGTTCTGACCTCTCCATAAAGCTTTATGCAGACTGCTCTTCATGGTGTTCTGTTTCCACCGTGTGGTTGGAGCCCTTTTGTATCTTACTGTGTAAAGTGGCATATTGTCAGTGTAGTGTGTTTATCTAGTGTTTGAGCCAATTGACTATGTAAGTCACACTTGTAATTATAAACTTAACTAAAAATCTGTGCTATTTTTCTATTATATATGTGTAAAGCAGATAAAATTTTCTACTTTTAACTACCTCTGCAACCTTGGTTCTGTTTTCTTCCATTCAAGATCACCATGGAGTTGTTTCTTAGATCCCCAAGATGAGCTGGCCTTACTGATTTGGAAAGACCTTTGCAGATGATTCTGTGGGCACCTAAATTGAGCATTTTTTCAATCAATTCTGTGATAAAGGCAAACATTATTCAACAACCAGAAACTAATCTTGCTTAGATATATGGAAGCAGTGTTATTGAAAGGACATATAAAAATCTGGGTGTGGTGGCGCAATTCTGTAATCCCAGCACTTGGGAGGCTGAGGCAGAAGAATTGTTTGCAAATTCAAGACAGCCTGGGCTAAAAGTGAGCCCAAGGCCAGCCTGAACTGCATAGCGAGACCCTGTCTCAAAAAAAAAGAACAAAAAAGGACATATACTCTTGCCTCAATATCGATGAGGAATTGTTTCTGAGAGCCCCACAGATAACCAAAATCCATGGCTGATCAAGCTTCTGTGTAAAATGGCATAGTGTTTGCATAAATCTACACAACCCTCCCACATACTTGAAATCATCTCTAATTTCTTGTAGTGCCTAATAGATGTAAATGTTATGGAAGTAGTTGTACTGTAGTACTTGAGAAAGTAACAAAAAATTTGTACATGTTTACTACAGGTGCAGTTATTTTTTAAAAAGTGTTTTTAGGGCCGGGGATTTAGCTCAGTGGCATATGCACCTGCCTTGTAAGCGCGCAGTTGTGAGTTTGATCCCCGGTACCAAAAAAAAAAGTTTTTGATTCATGTAGAATCCATGGATACAAAGGGCAATCTGTACTTGGAATAGCAAAATCAATTAATAGTTTATTTGTGATCTTTGTGTAATTGGGTAAGAAAAACTTTTCATGATATTAAAGAAATAGATATAACCTCAAATATTAATATCTGTATTATGGGTACAAACAGTAGAAATCATATAATTTTTAAAATTACACATTTTTCTTTACTCAAAAGAAACAAATTGTTTTTTCTTTCCATACTCCTATTAGCAGCATTAGCAAAAAGAATTACCTGCAGGTTCTTCTGATTTTTTTCTTTAAATAGAGGAAACACTATTAAATGAACCCTTTAAGATACATATATACTTTTATGTAAGTGTGGGCAGTTACAGTTGATTACTGTTTACTGTGTGGTACATCCATGTAGAGTAAAAATAATTCCTCTTTCTGTCTTGGTTTCATATTTAAATTAACTTTTCAGTCATGAGATACGTCCAAATACAATTCTAAATTGAGGAATTACCATGTTAGTGATGCTACCTTTTCACAACTGTTTTCAAAGTATTGTTATGGACATTCTTTTTATACTAACTGTATTTATGTAGCAGCTGTCTTTCCATTTTACAAATGAAGAATAGAGGTCAGACATTTTCATAACTCTGAAGTCTGTGAATTGATCAAAATTTTTAAACTTTCTAGTGGAACTCAAGGAATAGTACATACTTACTTGAAAAGTTTCTTTTCTTTATGGTCTCCCTCATTGTATATTCTATGCCTATTTCTTCCTACTCTCTGTAGTAGTAATTTGTCAGATGGAACATTCTGTCTCATGAACATAAAATACAAATTTATGAATGAATATTATTTTTAATGGAGTATATTGTTTTGCACTGTGAGTGGAAGAGTTTCTGTAAAGCATCAGAACTTGGCAGTGCCTCACTTTCAAAGAGAGGTAATATTGGCTATTTATGTGAAATCACTCCAGAATGTGGCTATTACATTCAACTGGCTTCTGATTTTAATAGCCATTGATTATCCATACATTTTTAGTGCAAGTGAAGACTTAGCCATGCATATGAAATAAAGGGTTTTTGATAATCATTCAGAGTTCTATATGAATCAAAGGGAATATTATCTCTTGAGCCATAATTTTATTATTATTATTTCTTTTTTTGGTATCAGGAATTGAACTCAGGACTTTGCACTTGCCAGGCAAGTGCTTGTGCCACTTTGCTATGCCCTTGGCTCTCACAATTTGTTTTTATTTTTTTCTCTTTTTTACAATTTTAGTTCATTAGTACATATGTACAATACATGTTTACATTCCTTCTGGATGAATGTATATAACACATCCCAATTGCTTTTTTTGCATCTTTATCTCTTTCTTCCCTTTACCTTCCTTCCATTACTTGATCCTCTTCCCCTTTGAGAACAAAATCTGTAATTCAAAGAAATGGTAGTTTATATCTTCATATAGTAAAAACTATTTCTCATGTGAGCTATGAGAAGTTAAAGCATTCTAATGAAAGTATTGTTTCTGCTGATACCAGAACACAGTTTTCTAGTTACTATCACTTTTATGGGTGAACTTTTAACCTTTCTCTGCCTTGGCTTTCTGATTTGTGACACGGGGGCAGTAATAACTATTTGCTAGGACTTTTCTGATTCAGTAGAGGTAAGTCTGTAGAATACTCTCTTGATGCAAATTGCCATGTCATTAAGTCTTAATTAAAAGTTTCAGTCCTGTAGGCTGCGCATGGCAGAACATGTCGTTAATGGCAGCACTCAAGAGACTGAGGCAGGTGGATTGCCATGAGCTCAAGGCCAGTTTGGGCCAGGCCAAACTACAAAGTAGGTGTTTTATCAGAAAAAGAAATCAGAAACAACAGAAAAAGTGTAGTAGAAAATATAATTTTCTTTATTCATGAAATATTGACGTATTCCCTTATTTCTGAGCACCTTTGTACTAAATTCTGGACTCTGCTTGTATTAGTGACACAGTAATGAGGGAAAAGGTCTATGATGGCCGCCATTCAAGAGTGTATGAATAGCAGACCCACAAGCTATGAGAGACCAGGCATGTTGTGCCGTCGTAGTTCTCAAAGTGCTGATTATAGCCACTTACAGCCAACAAGATGAGTGATCTGTATTAAGAAACTACAAAACATATATTGGTGGTATACAGCAGTCAACTGTAAAAGGTGCTTAAAGTGGAAAAGATTAATGAAAGCATTAAGAATTTAAAGTAAGATACATAAAAAATAGTCTGTTTAGTGGGTGGAATTAAACTGAGGTGGGAAGACTTGATGGTGTGGTGTTTACTGAATAAAGAATGGAACCTAATTAGAAAAGGTGATTTATGCAAATAGAACATATAAGAAAATAGGGAAATAAAGAAAAAACAAAACAAGTAAAGATACATATGTTGAGTGATGTGTATGAAATAGGGGGGTTGTCTTCTGTATCTCTCACTTAGCTCTATGGGAATGTGTCCATTTTATTCACCATTATATCCAGATCACTAAACAGTATTTGGCACAGACTTGATAGTGAGCATGTGAGATGAACTTGTTAGATAGATAGGTGGCTGAGAGAGAAGTGAGAAACTGTGTGCAGAAGTTTAAACTAATGTAAGCAAGGAAATTGAAGAATCAGTGTTTCATGATTATAATATTCCTAAAGGGGGAGAAACCATATTCTTTTCTCTATCACCAGTATTTAAAGTAAAAAGAATTCCAGATAAGTATTCATTTAAGCATTTGGCTTTGTGGGTGTGATGTTTTAATTATTGTTCAGTGACTAGAAGAGCAGTAAATAAGTTGCTTCCAAAGAATATAGGTGTGTGTGTGTGTGTGTGTGTGTGTGTGTGTGTGTATACTGCCATTTTATCCACAGTCTGCTTCAGAAATAGTTGTATGATTCTCACTGCCAGTCTCATTACCTAAGCAGTATGGATTTATTCTGTCTTTTGAAAATTGCTAATACACATGGTTCATTGGTAGTTCCTTAGGTTTTTCTGACCTTTTCATGTATTACGGAGCTGGGACGATGTGTGGTACAGTCTAGGGGAGCACCTGAGACCAGGACTCGTTCCCTTCCTTACGTATTTGTTAACTCTCACCATGGTGTGAAGTCTGGTGGTGCATTGGAAAAGGCAAACAGTTTGTTTGGGTCTATTGAGAGATTGTGGTGGCAAAATTAGAATTTGAGGAGCAGCTGCCACTAGGATACTTTGCTTTAAATCTTGGAGATTCACTCAAGATTTGTAAGCAGAAGAAAGCTAACATTAAATCAGAAAACTCATGGGAATGGGAAGTATAGTAGCCACTATAATGGGCCGGGTGCTGTTTGAGTTTTTAAGGTGCACCAGGAAATGGCTAGAGGAAATAACAGAATGTGCCATGTGGGTATCTTGGAACGTCATTCTGGTCAAACAAAATGAGAGGAATGAAAGTGCTTGTGTTTAGAATCAGCAAGATAGAGTGGAAATGAATGAGACCAGAGGCAATGACTACATGAGGATGTTCTGCCCAGAGTAAGAACTTTCTGTTTTACTTTGAGCCAGGCAGCCATTGAAGGGAGGACTCCCTTGTTTGCGCAGAGGACTGCCATGATCTTAACTTACTGAACATCCTTTGTTCAAATGATTTAATGCATACCTTATGCATACCAAGACAAAGGTGAGAACTGTGAAGTTCACTTTCTAGTTAAGGTTTTTTTAGAGGTGGAGTAAGTTGACCCACCTTGCACAGCTGTCTGTGGCTGAGTTGTACTCAAACCCCCAGCTACTATCCCCAGCCTTGCCCCTCCCCCATTTTCCTAGTGAGCAAACACACCAGAGCCCTAGACTAGCAGCATCAGGATCACCTGCAGATTCCACTGTGGAAGGACAGGGAAGTTGTGTTTGGAATAAAGCTCCTGAGATGCTGTTGAAACTCCTTTAGGAATGGGAACAAGTAGTGACATTGAAAATGAGGGATGTTTTATTGTCTTAGTAGATGCTTTAGCCTTTTTGTGCACTAGCTGCCAGACCTTTATTTGTAGAAGGAACTTTCAAACACTTTTCACTATGTTTGAATCTGTATCTTTAAAATTTATTCATCTACATTGTATTAAATTTATAAATCTAAATAATGACTTATGTTAGGTAGTATGAATTATAATTACATAGTCCATGAGACCCTGAACTCTATGAAGGCAGGGACCATGTCTGTCATTTGTAGCTTTTAGAGTCATGTGTTTAGGAGAAATGTAAGAATCTACCAGTGGAATTAGGTGGAATTTTGACCACATCTACTTTTGGTTATTTTTTTTAACTGATTTCACCCCAGACGTATATATAAATAGGTAGGCTCAACATTTTTAGCCTGAATTATTTTAATATAAATGTGTTTTTAGTCTGTGGAATGGCATATTCCTGTAATCCCAGGAGTTGGAAGGCTAAGTGGGGAGAATCACAAGTTTGAATCCAACCTGGGCAACTTAGACTCTTTCTCAAAATTAAAAAGATTGGGCATGTAGCACAGTGATAAAGTGCCCTTAAGTTCAATCCCCAGTAGTACAAAGAAAAAAAAATGTTTTTAACTTTGTGTTGATAATTAAAATTGCATTTACTTAAAATTTGGATGCAAACAATATGTGATTTTCTTCCCTAGGTACCAACAACTAAGGTTTCAGAGCTTAACCCTAATGCAAAAGTATGGGAGACTCATATGTTACATTTAGAGGCAAGTAATGCAGCTGTTGGTGTAAGTGCCACATGGGAAGAGGCCTCTGGCTCTCGAGCAGACTGCAGCCCACAGGGTAAGTTTTGGACATGGCCATACTCACAAGAGTCCCTCATCTCAAGTCTTTGCCTTTGTTACCATTTTGATCTGTATTTAAGAAGTTGACGATTCCCATCAATATTCTGGTTAGTACTTAGAGCCTGAGATCTGTACAATCCAGTTAAAGAATTGCAATCAATACACGTGTAAACTTTGTTTTATTTTAAGGGAAAATTATTCTAACATTGCCTTTTGGGCATAAAATTACAATTACAGGATTGGATGCCAATGGCGATGGTGACAAAAGTCAAGAGAATGCAGCATTCCCAGATGTACAGGAGTCAGACCAGACAGACATGAACACCCTGACTCTGGACCACTCTGAATATGAATCGCTGCCTGAAAATAGTGAAACAGGTAAAACTGTTTTTTGTGAATTCATTTTCATGTAAAATATGGGCTTTTAAATTGTTTTGACTTTTAAATAATTTTCTAAGCAGTACCTTTCACTGCCTCCTTTTAATTCCCCTTTAATCTCAAGTCTCACCCGGGTGCAGGGAAGAGGCTCTGGTGGGGAAGGAATTATGGAGAATGTAAGTCCTGAGTATCTTTTAAGACTAGTAGCATTCAGTTAGGAAATTAAAAGATTAGAAGAAAGTAAAATGTCAGTAAAGTATACAGATGAAACGTGAATGTTGAAATTCAGAAGTGGAACATTAATGTTGAAATTAAAACAAGGGTATATAAAGGAAATGTGGTGATGGATTAGGGTGGTTGAAGCCTCATCCAGAATTTTAGACACCCACAGAATTTACACTTTATCCTCAGTTGTCATAGGATGAGTAACATCAAGAAAAGAAAATATTTGGGAAGATAAACATTACAAGTGTAAAGAAAGAAAACTCAAGAGTAAATAAAACAGGAAACAGTTATTTCTTTGAGACTGTAAGGACCTTAGCGTGGAGTAGTGGATGTATAAACACAGAAAGAAATAAAATGGGAAGCAAAAGTTTTCAGACTTAGTTTAGAATACAGTATGTCAAATGTTATCAGAAATGTAGTTCTAAAAGCAAACTTGTTGGGTAAAATTTTCATTATTGTCACAATCGTTACTAGTCTCATTGGTTTAAGCCAAGTTCTGCTTCCTTACCTAACCCCTTTTGCTGTGGGCTTTGGGAATAATGAGGAGTCATTTGGTCATTATAATGACTAGAGTATACAGTTGGCAGGGACAAGGATGTCTGACCCCCAAGTACTGGAGTTTACTGCTTTACATAATTGTTTGGTCAGATAAGTCAAGCAAGAATTTATAAAGGACTAAAAAATACAAACCATGTTGTTATCCTGTAAATATAAATTAGACATCTTGAATTTCTTTAAAGTGAATTACCATTCTACATAAGTAGTTAGGAGTGTGAAGCAGTACCAGTGTGTAACAATTTAATTTGATCAGGTTCTCCTTGTTAACCCAGCAATGACTGGTTAATGACATGAAAATGGTATTTGGGGACATTTGGAATAAATTGAAGTTATATTGAAATTGGGCTGTTTGATAGCCAAAGATGGAATTGCTAATCATTTAAAACATCTTTCAAAATAAAAGGACTAAAAGCAGTTAATTCTTTGTGAAAAGGATATTTAAAGGTTGTTTTAGGAGTGGCCTGGTTTGTTTTGGGGGCCAGAATGTGGGCCAATGTAGAAATGTTTATAGGTACTGTAATGGAATATTGATTACTCACCTCCAGTTTTGTTTCTGCCTTACTCTAAAAGACCTGTTTGTTTTGTAGAACCCCAAGCCACTTAAAGGGTAGTCTATACTGTCATTATTAATAGTTGGGTGATGCAGATTAAGTGGGAAAAATAACTAAATTGACTAATCGGAAATGAGCAGAGAATGCCTGTCAAGTTTTGTTTTTAGGTCACTGGTGATTCTGCCTAAAAATATATTTGAACCAGAGATAGTACGATGAATGAGGAAACATATCTCCCTTTCTGTTGTTGCATCCCTTATTAACAAATGCTGTTCTGTATGAGGGATACTTAAGCATTTATATGTTTGAATATTAAGTGTTTGCTTGTCTTCATTGTTGTTTCCCCAGGCATTGTATAAGGATCCTTGAATGAATCCTTTGTCCTTGTTTGTCCATGCCCCCTACCCCTGCACTACACACATTTTCTCATCCCTTCTTATTCTGCTTTTCTGACTCAAACCATCATTTGCATTACTTTCTTGCATCTGCCCTAACCTTCATAATTGGTTAGCAAATGCCTCAGACTTTTTTAAATTTAGTACGTTTACCTGCTCTGTGCCTGTATCTGAGCAGTTAGATAAATATGACTGAAAAAAATGCAGCAGTATAGAACAGTCACGTTACGATGCTAGATTTCCAGTGAGCCTTAAACACTGCCCCATTGCGCTGTTGTGTAAAGTCATACTGCTAGGCAGTAATTTTGTTACTGCTCCTCACTTTCCCTCTCGCTACCCTTTTTGTGTAAAGAACTGCTAAGGTATAATTGGTATATAATAAATATTACATGTATAAAGTATAGCCAGCTTTTGTTTTGTTTTCTCTAGCTTAATGAGAATTAATATAATTCAGTGCATTATATAATTAGTGCTCTTTCATTCCTCATTTTCTCTGCTCAGTTTTAAGTTGTATACAACTGTAAAGCCATTACCACAATCAAGATCCTCATGCTTGATAGGTTATATCAAGCATCAGGAAAAGTTTTAGGTGCCCTCTTCTTTTCTTAGGCAACTGCTAATATGTTTCTACTACTATAGATTAGTTTGCATTTTCTACAATTTTATATAAATGGAATTTGACAGTGTTTACTCTTTATCTGACTTCCTTAGGCTACTAGTTTTGAAATCTGTTCATGTCACAACGTCCATTAGTAGGTAGCTGTTTTTAATTGCTGAGGAGTATTTCATGTTATGGATATGTCACAGTTTTTCTACTTAACCCATTCATGTGTTTTTAATGTTAAGTGGCTTCACAAAGAATCTACTGTTGAAATTTGTAAGCAAGACTTTGTGTAGACATGTTTTTATTTATTTTGTTAAATACTCCAAAATAGAATACGTAAATATCTCTGGTTGTCATGTTTAGTTCTAAGAAATGGTACATGTTTTTCATAGTAGATACACATACTGTAATCCTACCTGGGGCTGTGGTGGCGAATGTATGGAGGAATGCATGCCATAGCAGGCTGTTATCACTGAAAGCTCTAAAAGGTTTGTCATCTGTGCTGTAGAGTATTAAAGCTCCAGTTGGTGTACTTCCTCATCAACACTTGCAGTGTCTTTAATTTTAGACACTTTAAACGATAGATAGTAGATCTTACTGGGGTTTTATTTTGTATTTCCTTTGTGACGAATAGTATTGACCATTTTTATTTTTTAGAGCCATTTTATTTTCACAAGTAAATTAAACAGAAAGTACATGGAGTTCTGATAACATCTCTTTCTACTCTTACATATCCATTTGCATTGTAACATCACTAAAGTGGTAAATTTGTTACAATTGATGTACCTGTATGGACAAATCGTTTTACTCAAACTACATAGCTTACATTAGAGTTCATTTTTGTGTTATACATTTCAACACATGTATAATGCCAAGTATCCATATTATGTATCACTCAGAATAACTTCAGTGCTTCATCCTATTCATTATTTACCCCTTTATTTCCACTACTGGCAACCTCTATGGTAAATGTGGCATCATACTACCACTCTAATGGCAGCTGACCCCATTGTTTTGCCCTTTCCCAGAATGTCATACAGTTGTAGTCATGTAATATGTAACCTTTTAGATTGACTTCTTTCATTTAGTAATTTACACTTAAGGTTCCTCCATGTTTTTATGTGGCTCATTTCTGTATTATTCTGTTGTCTTGTAAACCATAATTTATCCATTTACCTGCTGCAGGTATATTGGTTGTTTCTAGGTTTTGGCAATTATGAATAAATTTGTTACAAACTTCAGTTTGCAGATTTTTATGTAGATATAGTCTCATAGAATCTCAACTCCTTTAGGTAATACCAAGGACTGTGATTGCTGTATTACCTGTTAAAAGTCAACTTTGTTTTCTAAGAAACCATCAAACTCTTTCAGTGTCAGTACAATTCTTGCCTGGTATATTTTGATACTCTGTTCTTATATTATCCCTGTTAAGCATTGTTAAATTTTCTTGGAGAATTAACCCCATTTAACACTCTATGGTCATTAAATAACTTTCCTTGCTTTTAAGTCTGTACTTTCTGAAACAAATTGTAACTACTCCTGCTTTCTTTTGATTAGTATTAGCATAGCTAGCTTCCTTAATCCATTTATTTTTTTATAGTGGTAAAATACAAAGAACATAAAATCTGCCACCTTAAACTCAGGGCTATGTGCATGCTAAGCATGTGTTCTGCCACTGAGCTACCTACGCTCAGTGCCTTAAACATTTCAGTGGCATTAAATACATTCATATTGTTATGTGATCATTATTAGCTTTCATGCTGATAACTCTTCAGGTTATGAAACTAAAATCTGTGCCAATTAAAAATAACTTCATACCCCCTTTACACATAATTGCTCTGCTACTTTCTCTTTCAATTTTATTATGCTAGCAACCCCCTAGAGGAATCACAGCTCTCTATTCATCTATCTGGAATTGCTTCTAGCTCTTAGGTGTTGTGAATTAAGCTACTATGTTTTGGGGCAGCTAACTTCTTCGAGATCTTGGTTTCAATTTTTTTGTATCCGAAGATAGAATTTTTGGATCACGTGATAATTTTGTTTGTTTTTTGTAGTGCTAAAGATGAAACACAGAGCTTGTGTTCGGCAAGTGCTTTACTACTGAATTATAATCCCCAATCCTTTTTACTTTGAGACAAGGTCTTGCTAAATTGCCCAGATTGGCCTCAAACCTGAGTTCCTCCTGCTTCAGCTTTCTGTATAGCTAGGATTACAGGACTGTGCCACCATACACAGTTGCTTTACATTTTTGATAAATCACCACACTGTTTTCCCCAGAAGCTATACTGTTTTAAACTCCTGTCAACAGTATACAAGGTTTCCAGTTTCATTAAATTATTGCTAATAATTGTTATTTTCTTATTTTTGATTTTTGGTTGCTGAATTTTAGGAGTTCACAGTATAATCTAGATATTAATCCTTTATCATATGTATGATTTACAAATACTTTTGCCATTCTGTAGGCGCCTCTTTACTCTGTTGATAGTGATTTTTAATACACAAAAAAAATCACAATTTTTATAAAGTCCAATTTGTTTATTTCCTTTTTTTTTTCCCTTGGCCTTTGATGTCATATCCAAGATACCATTCTTGAATTTAGTATTCTGAAACTTTTGCTTTATGTCTTTATCTAAAAATTTTACAGTCTAATTCCTTAATTTAGATCTTTGATACATTTCTAGTAAATTATTATATATGATATTAGGTAAATAAATTCATTCTTTTACATATGAACACTCAGTTTTCCTAGCATCATTAATTTTTTTTTAAAAACTGGCCTTTCCCAATTGAATGATTTTGACATCATTGTCAAAATGATTTGACCAAATACAAGAGACTCTTTCATCCATTCTGTTAGTGTATCTGTCTTTTTGCCAGTGCTATCTTGACAAACGTGCAAAAGCAGTTGAAAAAGGAGTCTTTTCCACAGAATGGTACCAGAATACTTGCTCATCTATATACAAAAAACAAAAACAACTTTGAACCATATTTTCACACCATGTATATAAGTTAACTCAACATGAATTATAGACCTAAAAAATACAAAAGCTAAAGTAAACTTATACAAGGAATGATTTCTTAAGCTCAGCACTGAAAGAGAGGCCTGTTCTTTAAAAGAAAAACATTGAACTATATCTAATTTTTAAAATATTTGCTTTTTTAAAAATAAAGTTAAGGGCCGGGGATTTAGCTCAGTAGCACAAGCTTAAAGTTGTGAGTTCAATCCCCAGTACCAAAAAATATATATACAATTAGTGAAAAGAAATGAATAAGATTGTTTTGTTTTTTTGTTTGTTTGTTTGTTTGTTTGTTTTTATCGGTACCGGGGATCGAACTCCTGACCGCCTGCTTGCAAGGCAGGTGCTTATGCCACTGAGCTAAATCCCCAGCCCCTTAAGATTGTTTATGTATGTATGTATAGTTGGACAGTGTTTTGGGGTTGTTTTTGTTTGTTTGGTCTGGTTTGGTTTGGTTTTTTTGATACCAGGGATCGAACTCAGCGCCTTGCACTTGCCAGGCAAGCACTTATACCGCTGAGCTAAATCCCCAGTAAGACAGTGTATTTGTAATCATTTATCTGATGAGGACTTGATTCTAAAACATACAAACTGACAGAATTCAGTGAAACACCCCAAAATAAAATGAACAGGTAGATACAACACCAAAGATACATGTATATACAGATACTTGAACTTCTGAACTTCTAAGTCAGCATATGAGGGGCTTGGAAGACACCACTCTGTACTAACAAATAACAAAGCTAAAAAACTGAAAAACCAAGTCTTCATAGAAGAAGAAAGATCACAGGGTAAACTCACAAACTTGGAGAGACAGGTGATCACAGACAATCACAGCTTACTGAGTAGAAACCTCTGTAGGAGCCAGAACCAAGGTAAGAAAACCTGACCTGTAATTGACAAATTGCTAGAGGCTTAGGGTAGACAAGACTAATAGTTAAAAACTGCACAGAGACCTGGTCATAGGGTGGGGTCCCTTAATTTTGTGAGTTTTATCCTAGGATCACAACCAGGTTCTTATAGGCTGTATCTGAAAACAATCTTGTGCTTCTGGAAGGAAAAGAGGAAGGAACCATTTTGGAGATATATCAAAGCATTCTGTGTCTTAATGTCTGCCCTCAGGAGCAATTATACTTCACAGCTAGTTAGTTTTCCCTATTAACATCCTACATTAATATATTTACCACACTTATGAACAAGTAATGGTGTATTTTATCTTATCTTGTTTGTGTTCTAGCATTTCATCTAGGATACCACTTTACATTTAGTCATTGTGTCTCCTTACGTTTCTCTGATACAATCCTTGTTTTTTGGTAATTTTGACAGTTTTGTGGTGTGCTGGTCAAACGCTGTTGATGTTGACCTGATCACGCTACTCAAATAATAACTGTCAGATTTCTCAACTATGAATTTACTTTGTTTTCTCCATTTTCATGTTCCCACTGTTGAGAAGGAAGATATTTTGCAGAGCCACATTTAAGGAATGGGAATTTATTATTGCCTTCCATGAGGGCACAGATTCTGTATAAATTACTTGAAATTCTTGTACATGGGAGATTTGTCTCTTCTCCCTTTTTGTTTTTATGTCTGGTGGTTTGGTTTTTGTGAAATAGGTCTATTGCCACAGAGAGACTGATGATGTATATAACTTAATATAAATAAGATTGTTGTGAGAACTGTGAACCTAATGGCCCCTTTCTAATTTGTGAGCTACAAATGGTTGAAAAATGTATTAAGTATAGATTCAGGAATACTTAAATTTTGTACTTTATGTTACAATTCAGTACTATTACATTGTGTTGCTCAAGTCATTCTGGCTTTGTCCATTAGTGTTTTCATTTAGCTCCATTTGGCATACCCCATCAACTATAAACAGATTGAAAACTAAAGTTGTACATTATGTAGGGCTTATTCTTGTTTTGTTTGTTTCCTTCATAGAATGAGGAATCTTCAAGGGCTAGTTCCTTTTATTGGAGAGTGCTGTTAGAATCTTATCATCTAGGCAAGGTGTGTTCTCCTCTTTTTGCCTGTTTATTCTTGCTTCTTTTTTCCTCCGTTCTTCCTTTTCTTTATATTAATCAGTTGTCTTTTACTTTGGTTTGCTGACTGGCATTCTATTGTGTCTGGGCTTTTTCTTCAGTTAACAAAATCTCTTCAAATGCTGCTTCATGTGGAGTGTAAGAACCTTCCAAGCCTGGATGCTTTTGTCATCATGCATTTCACAGCTACATATATTATAAAAAGACAATGTTTTATTTTAAGTCAGTTGTCTTTTAAAGAGATTTAAATTATACTAAGGAGAAACTTACTAATGGTGGAAGTGGCCTGTGATTTTGCCTCAAGTAGAAAGAGGAAAGCTGAAATGGCAGCTGCAGCTGAAGCAGGAAAAATGAAGCACATAAATTAAATCTTGGAGCAAATTGAGGAAGAAGGTAAAAGACAAGTTACCTGCAAATGAGGAAGCCAAAACACTTCTTTGAAATGGAAATCACAAGAAAAAAAAGAGTGGACAGCAAGAAGAGAGCACTGTGAGAAAGTGAAGTTGCTGGGCATCTTGCAGAGGATACAGAAAGATGGGGAGAGGAGAACAGAGAAAAAAATACTGATGGGGACTTTGAGATTTTGTGACAGCCTAGTTAGCCACTATCATTGGTTGAACAACCAGTTCAGACCTGACCTGGAAATCTACAAGAGACTAAGAAAAAATATATGGAGGTAAATTTTTTCCACCATCTAGCAAAGCAATATTCTTCATGGGATCCTTGTGCTTTCCAAGGAAGAAGAATGGGCATACATCTGAAAAAAACAAATTGGAAAACAATCACATATAGCTGAAGATGTCCTTAAAATTATTATGTAGGCATTGACTACCTTAATGAAAGGAATGCCACAAGGATCCTTTGTCCATGAAAGGTTCTATGGGAAATCCTTGGTCAAAATTCAGCAGAATTTTGAAAGAGAAACAGCTGTTTAATCCCTTTAGTATCTGTTTTTTAGAAGCTTGTGAGTAAAGTAAAAATTCCTGCAAAAGCAAATTAAAGTTTTCTTTAAAATGTCATCAGTAAACCAGGACTTAGTCTATGCACTCTGCCTATTATTTCAAGTAAATGCATCTTCTTAAATTCTTAAAATAAATTTTGAAAAGAGAAAATCTTACGTTTATCTACATACCATTTTGGTAAAGGTTTATTACTGTGAAGCTTTTTTCCCCCTCGTTTTGGTGTGTTTGGGCATTTTTTTACAGGACCACTTGTTAAACTTACATTGTGCTACTTGAAGTCCTATGACTTTCTGATCCTTTGTCCATATTTTTTATCTTCATTCTCTGTTGTAGTTTTTCATCTTAAAGGGAATAAAACAATAGTAAAATGAATTGAAACAGTGATAAGATAGTAGGAAATCCACAATAGTTAATATATTACATATTGTTGTCCTCTAAATAGTTGCTCAGTCTACTGCTTTAGGCTTACAAAGTCAGTCAAACTGTACAGTTCCTCCAAATTAGCTGGTTGCTGGGAGAAAGAGTGCGGGGCTCTTTTTCTCTCCCAAGCTCACAAATTCTGGCTCACAAGTGGAGGCTTAGCTTCCTCCTGGTTCTCCCTGGTCTGTGCTCCATCTTTGTTGTATTTCACAAGGTTTTCATTGATATGTCTTTTAGTTCATGAGTTTTTTACATCTCTTAATTTCATCAGTTTTATTGTCAGACATTCTAAAGTTTATCTCTAGAAGTTCTTTCACATCTGAAACTTCCTTTGAGGCAGTAGTTTCGGCCGTAGTAGTCAAAGGATTACCATACATACTCACATTGTTGAGGGATCCATAACATTCATAGCCCAATGTTCCATATGTAGAAAATGAGTTTTATTTTTTATTTTTTCTTGTTAGTATCTAAAAAGGAAAAAGGAACCCTAGTCATTATCAGTCCCTCTTCCTGGAGGCAGATGATCTTCCTGACACCACCGAATCTAACAACCAGTTTCTTGAGGAAGCCCTCCTTACTTTGGACACCATTTTTGCTCCTATCTGTTTTTTACTGTTTAGCAGAAATTGTTGCACCAGTGGATCATTTTCTTGTCATTCTAGCACAGTACCTTCCGATCTTAAGTGAAACTACCATTGACAACCCATCATTCCCTAGTAGAATGCTTCAAAGTAATTTCTGTGTTGGCTTTTCCCTTTGTCCTTACCTTCTGGTTGGTCCCTCTTGAATGTAGTCTAGGCAGACAGTTCTTACAGTCCCCAAATTAAATGTTTTTAGCTTCCAAGTGAGTCTAGTGGGAACAGATCTGGTAGTTCTCATTTCTTCCCTGGCTCTCCTTGTATCATTTTATAGTTGGTGATTCCTTCACCTGGAAAATACTTTTCTTGTGGCCCTCAATTTCATGTTCTCCCAATAATCTTTGAGGATTATGGGCTACATCTCTGTCCAAGGGCCTGCCCCTTCCTTCCAGATGAAGGTGTAAGTGCCCGAGGGCTAGGTCCTGGGCCACATTTTTTTTCTTCCACTTTCAGTTTCACTACCACCATATGCTTCCTAACTGGTCCACTGTTTATATTTTGTGTGTTCACAAGTCTGTGCCATGGAACTAGAGAGGTCTTCCAAAGTGTCAGCCCTGACTGAGTTGGTTTTCTGTTGCATTTAGATTAAAATTGTAATGTCCTCTTTGATCTGCTTGTCATACATCTCATACTGTGACCACATTTCTTTGTATGTTCCCTCTTCAGTCATGGTAGCACCTGTACTGTCTCTTGACTATATCCTTAGGGTCCTTGTACCTGTTACAGCCCTATTTAAAAATCACTTTCTCATACACCCAGGTTTTCTCCATCAGATCAAATTGTACTTCCTGCCCAACACAGCATCATGCTTTCTCTGGTTCCTTGTCCTCATCTGTTTTTCTCTGCAACAGTATATGTCACCCTGTCTGTGTAGTCTTGTTATTTTACCTGTTGTCTGTCTTTTCCACTTGAATGCTGGCCCCTTAAGGGCAGAGGCCTTGCATTTTTAGGCTTAATTCATATTGTATATAGTGTCCCCAGCACACAGGAGATACTTAGAAAATATTTGTTATATATGGGGGGTAGAATGTGAGTTTAAATGGAATGAACAGGAAAAGCCTTTTTAGTTTTCAGTCTCAAGTCTATGGTTTCATTTATTTTGTTTTTGATTGTTGTAGTAGTTTTGTTTTATTTATGCTAGTGAGGGCAGATTTTATTAAAGCTCCTCATATAATACTGACTTGAACTTTTTGTCACTGTTCCAAATTCCCCTACTTTACTTGCCTTTTCATGGTCTTTGACTTTTAAAGTACAAGTATCTTTTGTTAGCCAAGCATATGTGTGATCATGCCAGGCTAATTTATGTAATACAGTATGAAAAAAACCATAGTTCTTAGTACTCCAGTGCTTTCTATGTTAATAGAAATAAAATAACAGATTTTCTGAGGGTGACAGGGGAGTCTTAACCTGAACTTGATTTCACGGCACGAGAGGTTCACAGTCCATGACCTGTGCTTTTCATGACCGGCTGCTGGTAAATCATGTGCCAGACCACCTGATACCTTCTCACAGGCAATTTCTTTTAGGATTTACAACAAGTTTTGGGTGTCCTTTGAAGATCTGATTTATATAGTATTCTGTAAGGGCTTGGTAACACAAAGTGACAGTTTCTCACTTGTCACTTTGGTTAGAAACTTAAAAGCAAAACCTAAGGCACTATTGTAAAAATTAACTAGCCCTTAATGGCCTATGGGTTTACAGTCATTGGCCTTAGTGTATTTTCTGTATCTTTTCCTTGTTTTGATTTTCACCTTTGTATATTTTTATTGTTTAGTATCGATGTTCTTGTGGTTACCTCAAAATCCTTTTTGAAGTGAGGCAGGGTATTAACTAAATTTTAACTGTTATTTTGTGATTAAGAAATCACAAAGGCTTCCTAAGCCTTGTTAATAAAACTTTTTTTAACATGATTTTTGTTTTGAGGCTAGGTTAAGTAGCATTTTCCTCATTTTCTGTGAATATATGCAAGTATGTTAATACATATATTAAAAAATTAGTATTGGCTGGGGATGTAGCTTAGCGGCACAGCGCCTGCATAACTATACTGAGTTACTTGCTTGGTAAATTTTTAGCCATTTGGGGCCTGGGATTGTTGGGCTCAACACCATAAGTGCTTGCCTCGCAAGCACCAAAAAAAAAAAAATTTAAAGCCATTTTTCCTTAGTTTATTATTACTTTTATAGGAGGAAATGAATCTCATTCAGAAAGCCAGGAAGACCCCCGGGAACTACTTAAGAAGACATTGGAATTCTGCTTATCTAGGTAAGGCCAGTAGGATATTTTTCTAGTACCTGATAGCCGTAGTATTATGCATTATATTGGTTTCTCTCTATCAATGTGATTTTACATAGATGGTTGTATGTATATTAATAATATTCTGTACCTATGTATATCTGTTAGTCATATATCTAGAATACTGAGTAAATAGCCTTTTGGCATGTTAGAGACTGATTATAATCCCCAATCAGTGGTCTCTAGAGTTAGGTCCATAAATTCATGTTGGTGATCGTTACTTGGATTGCTATTCAAATACATATTCTTGAACCATGACCATCCCCAGTTCCATTGAATCAGTTTCTGAGATAAGTCTTCTAAACCATGAGCATAAATGGCTTGCTATATTGTTTCTCAAAATATACTGCATGACACAGAAGTGCTTTGTTTACATATCACTCATATTTAATTATATTTTTTCCAGAATAAATATCTTTTCTATTTTACCTTTCTATTTTAAAATATATTAAAACTGGACATACAAGATTAGACTAACTAGCTGGACCTGGTGGTAATTGCACCAGGAATTGCTGTAATTCCAGTGCTTGGGAACCTGAAGCAGGAGGACCATTGCAAGTTCGAGACCAACTTGGGCTACAAAGTGAGCTCAAGGCCAGCCTAAAATGTGTAGCAAGTCCTTGTCTCAAAAAGACCAAAAAAAAAAAAAAAAAAAAGAACAAAAAAGATTAGACTGAATATAACTTCATTTGAGTCTGATGTTAACCTCACAGAGATGTCTGGTGAAGATCTTTTCCTCAAAGAAAGTGAGAATGGGGTATACTAGCCCTTTATTTCCATGTTGTCTGAGATTGGGAACACTGAGTGTATTACACAGTAGTATAGTTTAAAACAGGAGTTATGGTCAATGGTAGAGTGGTTGCCTAGCATATGTGATATACTGAATTTGGTCCCTAGTATAATACAGCAAGCATGTGCACACATAGTGAAAATAAAAGATCTTGTGGCAGAAGTTAAAAAACAGCCCCTTGCTACTCACATACCCAATGTGTAGCTCTCTTGTGCCCAGAATCACATGTAAGTGATGGCTAGCTGAGATGGACAGAACAGTATTTCTCCCTATATAGCACTCGGTTTGATTGAACACTGACATTATCATTCACCTTAATTGCAAGAAGGGATCCTTTAAAATCCATAATTGCATTTTAGCTTCAGATGTTTTTCTGAGGGCCCTTTTCATTATATCACATAATGTCTTTGCTTCAGAATTCACTGGAAACCGATACCTTTGACCAGAATACCAAGAAATAACCCATGTTGGCCTTTAGTGCTGTTTGTCGCTCGCTTCCTTTTAACCCTGTGGATAGTTACTGACCCTGTTTCCTTTTTAATGCTGACTATCAGGAAACTGGAGCCAAATTCGCAGCTTCACTACCAAGAGTTCCAGACTTTGTAGTAGGCATTTTGACTTACTGACCTTATTCTGGCCATTTCAACATTTTTTTTATCTTTCTTTCTTATTTAACTGGATTTCCTTATTTTAAAACAACTTCACTCTTTTTAATAAACTACTTCAAGATGAGCTATTACTACATTGTAGAAAGAATATGCCCATTAGTGTTTTGTTTTTTATTTGTTGTTATTGTTGTTTTAGATAACATTTCTATGTAGCTTAGGCTGCTCCTGAACTTATTTTGTAGCACAGGCTGGCCTCAAACTTGCTTTTTTTTTTTTTTTTTTTTTTTTTTTTTTTTAAGTTTAAAAATCAAAACAAACAAAAATACACAGAATTTGTTTTAAAAATTGTAGGAAATTAACACTAATTACATACTGTTATCTTAGTAGTTGTTCAGGTTATAAGATCAAGGAATGCAAAAAATGATCAAGTAATGAAAGCATAAAAACTATTCTTTTTGATGAAGAAGATTAGTAGTATAGTTATCTATCATATATATGCACACACATATATATGCATATCTATTTACGTATAATCCTTTCCCTCCTTCCTGTTCTCCTTTTCCCTATCCCAGTTTTTTTTTTTTCCTCCTTTTGAACACTTTCTTTTCCCTTCATTATGGCCTCAAACTTTCAGTGAGTCTCCTGCCCCAGTCTCCCAAGTGCTGCAGTTACATGCATGCATTAGCATGCTTGGCCACTTAATTAGTTTTGATTGCCTGAAGTGCAATATACTTTTATTTCTGTTTTCCCTACTTTTCCTAAAAAAATGGGGGGAAAAAATGTAGCTAAGGGCAGAGAAAGCGAGTAACAAATGAGTCTTAGGCTGAGATCTGTCTCTAAAGCTGTACCATGCCAAGGTATTTCTTATGAAAGGGATATTGTTACAGATTCAAGTTCTTTTATCAATTAAAAGAAATTGTTTTCTTTCAACAGGGAGAATCTTGCTAGTGATATGTATCTTATATCACAGATGGATAGTGATCAATATGTGCCAATTACAACTGTAGCTAACCTTGACCATATCAAGAAACTCAGTACTGACATGGATTTGATTGTTGAAGTGCTAAGATGTAAGTAAATGACAATAACTCTTTTGACCAGTCGTCACACTGATTGAATTCATAGTTAAACCTTGAATCTGTATAGGTCATTTGAAGGAGAAAAGGCATCTCTTTAAAAGAGATTTTTATTAGTTGGATATGGTGGCGCATGCCTATAATCCTAGCACTTGGGAAGCTGAGGTGGGAGGATAGTTGTGAGTTCGAGACCAGCCTGCACTACAACGTGAGCTCAAAGCCAACCTGAACTGCATAGTAAGACCCTGTCTCAAAAAGACAAAAAATAAAAAAAATTTAAAAAAGATTTTATAGATGTTGTTTTATTAATGAGAAATAATGTGTTAATTAGCATTTTTCCTGCTTAAGGAATTTCTCTCAAATTTCAACTTCCTGTGCAAGTTTTGATGAAATACTGCATTTTTCCTTAAAGGATATTGTCAATGAAGTTGTTTGTTTGAAATTTGGCAACATCAAACGAATATTTAAATGTTACAATAGATACCTATAGGATTCAGGAAATGTAGTGAAAGTGTTTCCTATGGTGTCATTACTTAATTTGTGTCCTTGTTTTGTTTGTACTACCATTCTGTTCTGCTTTTTTGTTGTTGTTGTTTTTAAAGGACAGCTTTACTGGGCCCGAGATTTAGCTCAGTGGCATAAGCGCCTGCCTGGCAAGTGCGAGGTCGTGAGTTCAATCCCCAATACCAAAAAAAAACCAGCTTTACTTAGCTATAACCGACATCAAGTGCATGTATCTAAACTGTACAGTTAAATATTGACACAGGGATAGACATGGATGAAACCAGCATCACTACAGAGAAGCTAACAGTCCCTCCATCACTCTCAGAGTTCCCCTGGCCCTTGTAATGCTTCCTGTTATGGGCTTCATTGTACATTCCTTCTCTATTAAATATGTACTTTTAAAAATTGGTTTTTAATTATTACAAATTTACTTTTTTATATGGCTGTAAATTCCAGGTGAAATTATTTTCTTTTCTTTTTTTTTTTTTTTTTTTTTTTTTTTTTTTTTTTTTGTCTTTTTCTTTTTTATCGGTACCGGGGATCGAACTCACGACTGCCTGCTTGCAAGGCAGGCACTTATGCTGTTGAGCTAAATCTCCAGCCCCGTAAAATTATTTTCATAGTTTCCCTCCTGAGGACTGATACATAATGCAGTTTAATGGGTGTCCTTCACAAGCAACAGAGTGTGAATCATACATTTTCCACTATTGCCTTCATTTTTTTGAATGATGAGACCCTGCATGCCTCATTTCTGTGACTACATACCTGTTACACTTGTGTCGAGGTGTTTCCACATTGTCCTTATCCCTATGCATCAATGACACAGTGTCATATTTTCTCTGTCTTGTGTGAATCTGATTTAACAATCGTTGAAAAGGAACTTTTTACTTTAGAACTGAGTTGTGGGGAAAAGAAACCATGTTGGGATTTTCTAGTCAGAATTAAAATTGTTTTCTGTTTTTCTGTTAGACAAAAAGTAACTGGCAAACTATGAATTTTGAACATTGTGCCATTTCCTAGGGTCTTGTTGCCAACATCCACAATAGAAACCTCCTTTTTTTCTGTCAGTAGAATTTGGTTTTATCTGACTCACTTTATAAGACCAGTAACTTCCTTGTTACCTATCTGTACTCTATTAGTCTTCTTGATTATTAGGAATTCCAGATTTAGTTATTCTGTTTAGGCATTCCTTGTAAACTTTGCTGCCCCACCAAAGATAATTTCAGAATTGAATCTTGCTAGTCAAGGATTACTTGTTCAGTCTATTAGAATACTTAATTGCTTTGCATACTTGCTTAAAGGGACTAGTTTATGTGTGAATCACTCATCTATGTTTCCCCCAAAATAAGACCTAACTAGAAAATTATCAGCCTTAAGAATTAGAGCTCAAAAAATGCCAACCTAACCTTATCTGCTAACGCCACTCACTTAGGCTGTCCTTACCTTACCCGCCATTACCACTCAGTCTCTGTATCTTACCTGCCATCCCTATTCTCTTGCTCAGTAGAGCTCCAGTTGCTTTATATACTCACCAACACTTAGAATGAAGTCGTTTTAATTTTAGATTTTCATGATTTTAATTTGTTTCTTTAGTGGTTTGTTTTGTTCTCTGAAATGTCTCTTCAAATAGATCCATAAACATACTTTCTTACTTGTTTATGTGACAGATGAGGGTTTTTAAAAAGTGTATTTTTTTAAACTTCCCTAAAAGTGTAATTTTAGATTCCTAACAAAATTAAGAGGAAGAGTAGCTATCAATATCCCCCATCAAAGTGATCTATTTTTAAAAGAGTTGATGAACCCACATCAACGTATCATCTACCATTTACATTAGGAATCCCTGATTTTGGAGGAGGTTCATTTGGTTTTGGTTTTGGTTTGGTGTGATTTTTTTCAAGCACTTGGGATTGAATCCAGCGGTACTCCTATCACTGAGCTATACATCCTTGGTCCCTTTTTTGAGATAGGATCTCACTCAGTTGCCCTGGCAGTCCTCAAACTTGTGATCTGCCTGCCTCAAGTAGGGATTGTAAACATACCGGGGGCCCAAGTAGGATTCACTCTTGTGTTGCACACCTTCTGTGGGCTTGGCCAAATGTATGCATGTGTCTGCCATTATGGTATTATACAGAAAGATTTCATTGCTTTAAAAATCTACATTGCCTATTCAGCTTTACCCCAGCACCTAGCAATTATTAACCTTTTTATTGTTTCCATAGTTTTACCGTTTTCAGAATATCGTAAAGCTGGAATCATATAGGATGTATAATTTTTTAATATTGAATTCTTTTCCTTGATAATATGGATTTTATTTGCCTTGTTTCTTTTTAGTGCTGAAAAATATTCCATTGTCCGAATGTACCACTGTTTATCCAAGGACATCTTGGTTGATTTATGTTTGACAGTTATGAGTAAAGCTGCTATAAATATTTGTTTGCAGATTATATACACATACATTTTCAACTTATTTAGATAAATAGCGAGGACTGCTTAGCATGGCATCTGGTAAAAGTATGTTTCACTTTTAAGAACTTGCCAAAACTGCATTTCTCCAATAACATGTGGATTATATTTGCTTGTGATTATTTGCCACCTGTAAATCGTCTTTGGTGAAACATCTTTTTTAGATGTTTTGTCTACTTTTTAATTAGGTTCATTTTCTTATTATTGACATTTAGGACCTTTCTTTAACAGTCCTGTATCAGATGTGACTTCTCAAAACTTTGTTCCTAGTCTGTGACTTGACTTTGTTCTCTTGACGTTTTCTTTCATGTCTAATTTCAGTGAAGTTTTAAATTTTAATGAGGTCCAACCCATCAGTTTTTTTCTTGCATGAATAGTATCTTTGATATCACCTCTAAAATCATTGCAAGTTATCTAGATTTCTCCTGTGTTCTGTGAATTATAGTTTTCATTTTATGCTTAGATTTGTTGTCGTTTTTGATACATTTTGTGCTAATTTGTACATGTCCAGTTATTGTCACTTTTTAAAACAAATAGAGAGCTAAATAAATGAAGATACATGGTTTACAAAAATATTCTTCCACCCTATGGTTTATGTTGTTTTTTGTGAGTGTTTTTGAGGAGCAGAAATATACTTTTTTTTTTTTTTTTTTTTTTTTTTGAAGATCTTGCTTAGTCCAGAGTTATAAAGGTTGTCTTCTAGAGGTTTCAATCAGCTTTTGGATCTGACTTATCATAAGTTAAATAGACAATGTACATTAAATGCATTGTGTAAGGTATCCATTCTTCCAGCACCATCTGTTGAAATAACTTGCCATTGCATCACAAATATTTGCCCATACATTTATGGGTTTATCTTTGAATTATGTGTTATTTTATTGATTTATTTGTCTGTATTGATGCTAAGTGTACCACAGTGTTTTGATTACTATAATTATATGTCTTAAACTAGATATGCAATATTTCTGCCTTTGTTTAAGCTCTCTTAAATGTTTTGTATTTCCACATGAATTTTAGAATCAGCACTATTATTTTAAAAAGGGCTTATTGGAACTTTTTGGTGATTGTGTTGATTCCGTAAGTCTACTTGAGAAGAATTGGCATCTCAACAATAGTGAATTTTCCACTTTATTTATTTAGTTCTTTCTTAGTTCCAAGCAATGTTTTGTGGGTTTTCATGTATATGGGTTTTTTTCATGTATTTTATCAGATTTATGACTCTATATTTTACATTGCTATGCTATTATAAATGATATTTTTAATTCAATTTCTAGTTGTTTGGTGTTAGTAGGTTCATTCTCCTTTATTTTGTATACCAAAGCACTAAAAAGCTCAATAAATTCTAGTTATTTACAGAAATTATATTAGATTTCTACATTGGTAAGCTTATTTTCTGTTTTCTGTGAATATCTTTTTATACAAAATCTAGGTACTTTTCATTCCTATTATTTAATTGCGCTGGTATTAGGGAAGAAGGGAGAATAGACACTCTTGCTTTCTCAGATGTTCTCAGATTATGGAGGGAATCATTTTCCATCATTAAATGTAATGCTATCTGTGGATTTTTCATAAGTGACACTTAACTGGTTGACATTCTCATTCTCTGCTGAAAACTTTTTAACAGAAATTGTATAGTTCAGGGGCTGGGGATTTAGCTCAGCGGCATAAGCGCCTGCCTTGCAAGCAGGCAGTCGTGAGTTCAATCCCTGGTACCGATAAAAATGAAAAAAAAAAAAAAAAAAAAGAATACAAATACTAATCAAAATATATTAAAAAAAGAAATTGTATAGTTTTTAAAAATTTTTTAATTCATTAATACAATTTAGACAGCTTGATTTTTTTTTTCAAGTGGTAAGCCATTGTTGCTTACTGAGATAAATCCTATTTTTTGTGATTTATTACATGTTTATATGGTATTGGATTTACTTTGCCAAAATTTGATGAGTTAGTATTGTTTTTCTTTTTACTTAATATTTGAATTTCTCCAGTGAAACTATGTAAGCCTTGAATTTTTTCCTGACAAGATATCCCTCTCCCAACTCTGCATAGCAGGAATTAAACTCTGGACCTTCACACTAAGCTGCATCTTTAGTTCCTTTATTCTTTATTTTACAATGCTAAGTCTCTTAGTTGCCCATGCTGGGCTTAAATTTCAGATACTTTGCCTTAGCCTCCCAGAGCATTATAGATCACTGGGATTATAGATCACTACCACTGCATCTCATGGCAAGATTTTAAATTATTAATTTCATTCCTCTTGTAGATACAGATTTGTTCCTATTACCTCTTTATTCTAGAGTGATATTTAGTAGTTTGTGTCTTTTAAGGAATGTTTCTGTTTTATGTGAATTGTCTATTTATATAATTTTACTGATCTAGATACTATTTATGAGTATTCTGCTATTAGCCTGTAAAAGTTGTGATGTTATAGCTTCCATTTATGATATTGGTGATTTGTTCTCTCATGATAATGGATACCTCAGAGCCTTGGTTGTGATCATAACAAACTATCATTTGAACCTATATGTGACATAATTCCATAGAAGTAACACCAGAAGACAAACTTTACAGAAAAAGGCCCAAGATGACTGGTGACATTAGACCTGAATTTGGCCTGTTTCTTCTGTGGCATTTGCACCATCATCAGCATCCCTTGTAGAATGTGTTCTAAAGTTATGTAAGATAGTATCATTAGGAAGAACTGGGTAAAGAGTGCCTAGCAACCTTGAATGAGCCTTAGACAATTGCCAAAAAAGATGCTATAATAAGACAAAATTATGTCACTTTGTACTTGTGCAAAGGAGAAAACCCTTTAACCTTATATTCTAATCTATTATTTGAGCTGTTTAGAATCTCTGTTTCATAGTGATACATGTTATAACTCTTGTAGGGCTTCTTAAAATTTTCATCTTCCTCAATTTTGAAGACTTTCACGTGCAAGATTGGTTTAAAAATTTTGATAGTTTTGTGTTAGACTGCCAGAACTACTCATAGTTTGCCAGTAGAAACCAGTAGATAGCGTTCTTCAGTGTGATTAGTAATACAATGTTACACACTCCCATTGGAGTGTCACGTTTTAATATTTGTGTTTAATCATTTCTTTTTCTTATTTCTGTAGCTTTACCTTTGGTCCAGGTGGATGAGAAGGGAGAAAAAGTAAGGCCAAATCAAAATCGTTGCATAGTAATATTGCGTGAAATATCTGAATCTACCCCTGTGGAAGTAAGTAATTTCTCTAGTGGATAGTTGGACATTTTCTTTGCTTTGTCTTATTTTTAAACACCTGTGTTTTTAGAGAGTTTTTTTTTTTTTTTTTTTAAGTAAATACCTAAGTTTTCTCGGGATTTGCACACATTGATAATTCGTAAGAAGAAAGGAATTTCAACATTTTTGGTTTTTTTGTTTTTTTTTTTTTTTTTAGGCTAGTCAAGTGAAGCAGTGGGAGTGGAGAAGGAACAAAGAAATCTGTAACTGGTTGTGATCAATTAGTTGTAAACACCATTGCATTCAGACCTGCCCACATTTTTGGTTTTAAGACTGTTACCCTCATTTTATTTTTGTGGTGAGATTGAACCCAGGACCTTTGTGCACTGAGCTGCATCCCCAACTCTGCCACTTCTCCTTTTTTATTTTTTATTTTTTTGGTACTGGGGATTGAACTCACGACCTGGTACTTGCCAAGAACGCATTTAGGCCACTGAGCTAAATCCCCTGCCCACCTCTTTTATTTTGAGACAGCATCTCACTCACTAAGTGTTCCAGCTTAGATTTAAACTTGGCAGTCCTGATTCAGTCTCCCATAGTGCTGGAATTACAGTTGTGTGCCACTACATCCATTCTCATTTACACACTTTACATTAAATATTGAGAAATTAAAAATGAGAACAACTTTAAATATTTATTCACTAAGAAATAATAAATGTCAAATTAAGAAAAAGCATTTTTTTGATAAAGTACTTTTTCAGAATAAATATTTTTATGACAAGATCAACCTGTTTGAAGAAGTCTGTAATGAGCACATTTACTTGCTGCCTCCTTTACTTGCTGCCACCATAAGTGTAAATATCTTCTGAGTAAAAGAAGGCAGTATCACCTTTTTATGAAAATGATGTCTGGAATCATCCTTAGGGCATCAATAACTTGGAGCAGTAATTTTAGAGAGCCATAGTATTTGATACTAAGAATAATTAAAAATAACCAGGCATGGAAGTATACATAGCTGTAATCCCAGCTACTTGTAAAGCAAGAGAATCACAAGTTTCAGGCCAGTCTGGACATGATAACAAGACTATCTCAAAATTTTAGAAGGGCAGAGGATGTAGTTCAGTGGTAGTGTACTTGCCTGGCATGTATACGGTCCTGTGCAATTGTTCAGTAGTTAGTTCTGAAAAACATTTAATAGTAATGAAAAGCAATAACTATATTGTATTGGTATCTATTACTTGTCCAAATTCTTAACCCAGGTTTCCCTGTACAGTGAACATACTGGCTGGGTCTGGAGATAATGAAGACAAGTCTTATATGGAAGGTGCTAAAACTTAGCTCATCAAATTAGTTCTTGTCCACCTTGGAAAACAGCATGTATCTGCTTTAGGAACTCTTACAGAATACAGTCGGCTTGGTTTATTATTTATAATTTATATCATTTACAGAATATAAACTTAACCACTCGTATCTTTTAAAACACTTTTTCTGTAGAAGAAGCAGAGATTTCTATTCACACTTGAGAGACTTAGCTTTTGGGCCTTGCAAGTGTGAGGTCCTGAGTTTGATTCCTGGTACCCACCAAAAATAAAACAAAAGTTTTAACTCCTAGTTAGATAGTATATGTGAACGTTTATTAAGGAAAACACTTATAAAAGTTAACAAAGGTAAGGATTCCAACAAAGTCTACATTAAGAAATTATGTAGTATGGTCTTACTATTTAAGTATCTATTTAAATATGTTCTTACTCTGTCAAGTTTTACTTCCTGTTCACAAAATGGTTTTATTAGTTCTATATTATAATATGTGGAAAAAGGGAAATAGGCATTTAAATTTTTCTTCACATTTTTATTAAGTTTCTGAATATGAGAGCTAGGGTATATATTGTTACTCTGTCATTATTAGATCAAATTAATATTTAAAATACAGATCCTAATTTTCAAGATTTCAGATATTTGTAAAAATTACAACCAAGTAAAATTTTCTACATTTAGTAGTAGCCATTGATCTTCCTATGTTTGTATTTAAAACTGCACACCGTATGCTGTGCTAAGTTAGCCAATGAAAGTCTGAGAAAAAGGTGTTTCCAAGGATTCTATGGTATATACAGCCTTTCTACAGGGGCTCAAAAGTGTAAGCTAAGAATTTCCAGGAAGTTTTCTGTTCCTTAAATGTAACTAGATTCTTCTCAGTGATTAGAACATTTTTAATATTGATAAGATTTTCATATGATAGTTTATATGAGATGCTCCCAGAGACAGAACTGACGTTACTACTGACTGACAGCCTGGTGGCATCGAAGGATTATTGTTTGAGGTTGGAAATAGTAATACTAACTAACCATTAGTCAATTTGATCTCTGCATTTATTTACCTTCTTTTAACCGGTAAGTATTTCTTAGAGATTACACAACCAACAAGGCATTGGAATCTCAGACAATAGCTCGGTGTGGTGGCATGGCTGTAATCCTGGTACTCAGGAGGCTGAGGGAGGAGGATCGCTGTGAGTTGGAGGCCAGCCTGAACTGCATAGTGAAAACCTGTCCCAAAAAGACAAAAAAACAAAACAAAACTCTCAGAAAATAATTTTTGTAGTTACTTGATTCATTCATTCCTTAAGTACTTTTTGAAGTATAAGTAACAGTTTTTTATTAAATGACTGTGTTTTTTCCTGATACTGTTTTTGCTCTTAGGACTACTATGTCCAATATAAATATAGCCACTGCCCCTTTAATCTCTAAATGTTGGTGTGGTGTTTCTTTTCCACCCTTTTATTTTAGCCCATTTTTGTCTTTACATTAAGAATGAATTTCTTGCTTTTATTATGCAGTGTGAATTTTTTTTTTCTTTTTTTCGTAGACAGAAGTGGGAGATTACACCCAGGGCCTCACACTTGCTAGGCAAGCAACCTACACTGAGCTACACTGAGCTGTCTCCATCCCCATAACAGCTCACCTGAAAAATAATGCCTTTTCATTGTGGGTGGAGCACATTTATTTATATCTACATGATCAGTGATGTGGTTGGATTGACTTTTACAGTCTTACTTTTTGGTTTCTATTTGCTTCTGCTGTTCTTTGTTTCCTCTCATCTTTACCCCTTGTTTCTAACTTGCTTCTTTAGAGATGAGTATGTTTTATAGTGCTTGCACTAGGATCTGCCCACACTAAGTTTACCAAAGTCTGCCTTTACTTAGCATTTCCTCACATTAGTTTTCTACTTCTGGCTTTGTGCTATTGTCATATATTTTACTTCTACATTGTCATAAATTCTACAGTATTTTACATTTACTTTAAATAAATCAATTTCCTTTAAAGAAATAAAAATTGTATATTTGCTAATATTTACTATTTCTGTTGATTTACATTCCTCTGTGCAAGTCTAAACTTCCCTCCCCTCTGTTAGCGTCTTCCTTTAACTTGACAGTTTCATTAAGATTTCTTGTGGTACAAGTCTGCTGATGATTAATTTGTTTTATCTTTAGAATGTTTGAGATTTTAGGCTCATTGATGAAGTTTTTTTTCTAGATATGATTTCTAGATTGATGAGAAATTGTATACCTTTTTGTCTTTTTTTTTTTTTTTTTAATTTGTATTAGGAATTGAACTCAGTACCTTATGCTTGCTGAGAAGGTGCTATGCCACTGAACTACATTCCCAGCCCTTTCCTTTCTAGGTTGTAAAGATGTTTGCTCTTCTGTTATTCTGCACTGTTTCTGGAGATGAATCTGCCATTTTTATCTTCATTCTGTATAACTCTTTGGCTGCTTTGAAATCATGTCACAGGTTTTAAGCAATTTGATTGCAAGATGCTTTGGTTTAGCTCTTGTTTTTCATATTTTGTTGTGTCATTACTCAAATATTTTCTCTTTACGCCCTTGTCGCCTTTTCTCTAGAAAGTATCTAATAAGCTGTTAATTTTTTAAAGTGCTATTTAGACATGCATTTTTTTAATCTTTGTAAGTTTAATTTGGATTCTTTTCCCCATTTCTGTTTAGCAGTCTCAGTCTACCTTTTTGAGCATATAAAGTATGTGATATTTAGTAACTCTTTGAAATGCCCTTGCCTAATATTCTATCTGATTTCTAGCCTTAATTTGATTGTTGTTTCTCATTATAGGCCATATTTTTCTGTTTTTTGGCATGGTCGGTAATTTTTCAATGAATGTCAGGCATTTGGGATCTTTATTGGATTACAGGGGTTTTTTTATTCTTATAAATTATCTTGGGTTTGGTGATCTACATCTATAGCCTCAGCTTCTCAGGAGACTGAGGCAAAAGAATCTCTTTGAAACTCCAATTTCAAACAATGAAAAGTTACTTGGAACCAATTTGATCCCTAAGGAATATTTGCTAGATGGACTCAGAGTAGCCTTTTAGACTCATATTCACTGCTAAGGCAATCACCCCCACCCCTTTCTGAGTACTTTGCCTCATGTCCCATGAGTTTAGAAGAATTTTCCATTCTGACTCCCTGGTAAGCTCACACTATACTGTTCACTTCGGATCATTTCAGGTTGTTTCCATTTCAGTCTGAGGAGTAGGGGCAGGCTCTCTATGGAGCTCAGGTCCTACGCAAACTCTTCTCAGGCGGTGACCTGGACACTCCTCCAGGCATCAGTTGGGCATTTTGGAGTCTTACCGTATTCATGTCCTCTCTCTCACAAGCCACTGTACTAGACTATCTGATTACCAGTATTTCAGAATCCTTATTTCACAATTCTGCCATTTTTTTATTTTGTTAATTGGGGCAATAAATCTAGTTGAGCTAGTGTTTCTTAGTTTTTAAATTACTTTTTTTTTGTGTGTGTATGGTTACCAACCTAAAATGGTATATTATTTTTCATAATAGTTCATCTTAGTGGTTCCTCAGAAATGGAGAAAGCTCTCTTAAGTTGTATAGCTAGGCATTTTCCTGCAGCATTGCAATTCTAATTTTGGAAGTTTTACTGAATCATTCAGCCTTTTTCAAATACTATTGAGTAAGCAGCATAGCATGTTGGATTGTGTTTAAGTATATATATTTTTTGTTATTTGTCTTTAATTTTAGTGATGATAAAAATGGCATATAGTTCAGCATTAATTACTAAACTCTGTATTTCCTATAGGAAGTAGAAGCACTATTTAAAGGAGATAATTTACCAAAATTCATAAACTGTGAATTTGCTTATAATGATAATTGGTTTATTACATTTGAAACAGAAGCTGATGCACAGCAGGTAAGTTCATTTCTCTACCACCCTGTTTAGTACATAGTTTGCCTGTATTTAGTATTGGTATGTAGAATAAATCTGGACATGGAGATTGTTACCAGATACAAGTGTTGTTTGAATACAAAATGCAGAGAAAAGAGTGCTTAAGCTTAAATGGTTGTGTTTTGTAGCATTCTACAAACACGTGACATTACTTTTTTTTTGGTTGTCTTTTTCCTTTTTATCGGTACCAGGGATCGAACTCACGACTGCCTGCTTGCAAGGCAGGCGCTTATGTAGCTGAACTAAATCCCCAGCCCCTACTTTCTAAGGATATTGTAACATAAGCAGTCTAGGAAAATCATTGCTGTCATATAGCTGGATATAGAAAGATTTTACTGATTTTATTGCAAAGAATTCAGGAACATTTGAACCTAGCCATAATCTTTCAGGAGGGCATCATTGTGTTTCGAGTTACTTTTAAAGATACTGAGCAATACATTCCTTACCAGAAGAGACCTAGAACAGCAAAGGCAGTCCTGGGCCACCAAGACAGGGGGCATCATAATCCCTAACTTGAAATTATGCTACAAAGCTACTGTAATAAAAACAGTGTGGTATTGGCAAGGAAAAAAAAAAAGGCCCCAAGATTAATCGAACAGATTAGAAGATGCAGAAACAACTCCAGACACACTAAGCCACCTTTATCTTTGACAGAGGTGCCAAACACATTCACTAGAACAAAGATAGCCTGTTTAATAAATGGTACTGGGAAAACTGGCTCTACACAAGCTGAAGATTAAAACTACACCCATATCTTTCACTGTGTACCAAGTTAAAATCAGAATAGATCAAAGATCTTAGTATTAAAACAGAAACATAAAGTAGATAAAACTCTAGAAGACATTGATGTAGGCAAAGACATGAACAAAGCCCCACGTTGCACAGGAACTCAAAGAATCAGTAACTAGGATCTTACTGTGTTAAAAAGCTTTCACACAAGAAAAACCACCAACAGAGTAAAGAGACAACCCACAACATAGAAGAAAATGTTTGTCAGCTGTATCTCAGACAAAAGATTTCTATGGAGAACATGCAAAGAACTAAAAAAAAATCAATCCTCCAGGATTTAGAGACCCAATCCAAAAATGGGCATCTGATGTGAATGCACACTTTTCAGTTGAGGAAATGTGAATGCAAATAAATATGTGAAAAAATGTTCAACATCACTGGTCATTTGAGAGATACAAATTAAAATAACACTGAGATTCCACCTCAGCCCAGAAAGAATAGCTATTATCAAGAAATCAAACAATAACAAATGCTGAAAGGGCAATGGGGAAGAAGGAATCCTTCTCCACTGTTGGTGGAAATGTGAACTGATGGAACCAGTGTGGAGGTTCCTCAAGGACTAGAGGTCCCATTCAACCCAGCTATTCCCCTCTGGGTATCTTCCCAAAAGAATTAAAAACATCATGCTACAGTGACATACGTGCACCCATGTTATAGCAGCATAATTTGTAATATCCATATCTTGGAAACAAATGCCCATCCACTGAGGAATAGATTTTTTTTTTAAAGTAATGTTTATACAATGGAATACTATTGAAACACAAAAAAGGATAAACTGGAGACTTTTTTTTTTTTTTTATATCGGGGGTCGAACTCACTACTGTGCACTTGCAAGGCAGGCGCTTATGCCACTAAACTAAATCCCAGCCTCCATAAAACTGGAGACTTTTATGGATAAATGGATACAACTTGAGACATACTCAGTAGTGAAATAAATAAAACACACGTGTAAATGTTGTATCATGTCAGTATGAGAACGTGAAAGAAACAACATATGTATAGGTACATGTAAATGTATATAAAAATAGTTAAGATAGTTATACTACTGATTTCTCTGAGTTCACTGAAGAGAAAGAGTTGAACAGGTATTATTCAGACAATTAAATGCAGATGTCTTATGCTCTGGATGAATGATTTAGAGATGACTGTGCAATGTATGTACCATTGTTTCTCCCTGTTCGATATGTTTTGTTTTAGGGCTTTCTTGCTTTCTTTCTTTCTTTTTTCTTTTTTTTCCTTGAGATAAAATGGATTTGGGGAGGTGGGGAAGAGAAAGAAATACATTCCTTGAGAAGACAGAAGGAGTTAGAAAATACTTGTTTCGTTACCCTTGAAGGAAATTATCTTGTTTGTGAGAAACAGATTAATGAATGTGAAGTATTAAATGGTGCAAATGCTATTAGACGTTCAAAAGAGATGGCACAAGAACCTGAAAGATAGTTTTAATTGAATCTAAGGAAAAATGGGAGCTAAGAAACATCGTGCTTATGGAATAAAGTACAAGCATGCTAACCCACCTGAATATTACTGGTTGAAGTTAAATGAGAATATACAGAGCTTTTGGAGATATGTGGGGAGCTTAATTTATATTTAATGTGCAGAAGACTAGAGAGTTATATATAAATAATTGAATATTCAGTCCTTATCTTTTTCCCACTCTGTGTAGGAATTATCTGATCCTAATTTCAAATTAGGAACTCAGTATTTATTATTTCCTCTGTGTCAGTATATTTACTTTGTGGTCTTAGGGAGACTTTTATGATATCTGTTAATACTTTTAAAACTATATACAAATCCTGGGGCTGGGGATTTAGCTCAACGGCATAAGCGCCTGCCTTGGAAGCAGGCAGTCATGAGTTTGATCCCCGGTACCGATAAAAAAAAAAAAAAACTATATACAAATCCTACATATGTGATGTTGGGTAGGAGGTTTCCTAGTGCTTATTAAGTTATTTGAAGGTATTTTTGACCCAGAGGGTACAGGATCACTTTTATTTATAAGATTAATACAATAGCATTTTGGATGATTTTTGCCCATAGGCTTATAAATACCTGCGAGAAGAAGTTAAAACTTTTCAAGGAAAGCCAATTAAGGTAAGCAAGACTGTTGGTTATACTTCCTTTATTTTCTAACTAATGTACTTCAGTATTCTAACAAAAAGTTAAAATGTTTTCAAACAGGCACGGATAAAAGCAAAGGCAATAGCTATAAACACATTTTTGCCAAAGAATGGATTTAGACCTCTGGACATGAACCTTTATACACAGCAGCGTTACACAACATCGTTTTATTTACCTCCAGTATACAGTCCCCAGCAGCAGTTTCCTCTGTACAGCCTGATTACCCCCCAGACGTGGTCAGCAACGCATAGCTATCTTGATCCATCCTTGGTAAATCTTCTTTTTAAACCTTGGAATTTTCTTAGAAATTTATATTTTAGAATTGTACCAGTAATCTGGAAATTTTAAAGCCTAGTTTAATTGGGGAGCTAGATATGTTTGCAGTTTGCTATAATAAATGTTTAGGTTATGTTGTAGATTTTAAATATAATTGGGTGATAAAGACAGCTGTATGTATAAAAATTTTCAGTACTGTGATCATGATTTTTGTCCAATTCATCTCTCCTCCTATCCTACATTTCCTTTCCTGTAAGACACAGAATGCAGTAAGAACTCTTGTATGATGGATGTCCTTCTGAGCACAGAGGAAATTGGCAAGGGGAGATTTGTTAAGGAGAAAGAGGTATTTTAATAGTATTAACAATCCAGGACAAATGGAATACATGCTGTCTTACAAAGTGTGGTTTTACTTCTCTCATACTAGCCTTATGCTTAAATTGTTGGTATACTAATAAGTAAAACAAAGTGCTCATGAAAAAACTCAGGCTGAAAAAGACAAATGTGCCAAGAAGATGATAACTTTGATAATAGAATGTATCTAAAGTATCACTAAACTTACAATTAGGGGTTTATCAGGCACTGTGTTTTTACATAAGTTGAACTTTTCTAGTTATGTAGGATTTTATTATAAGGGTTCAAAGAGAGAAGTTTCGTGGGTAAACTTATCCACAAAAGTTTGCAAATGATGGGGCCAGGGATTTAGCCCAATGGCATAAGCACCTGCCTTGAAAACGTGCATTGAGTTCGATCCCTGGAACCGGGGGCGGGGGGTGTAAATGGTTATAGACCAGGTTATTTCTGAGCTGAAGCTTAACTGAATATGGGGACAAGGGAAGTAAAGCTGGTAAGTTTTCAGGCCAAGTCGTACAAGTCCCTTACATGACATACAGATTCATGTGAATTTTTACCTTGTGGCTTGTGGGAAGTTGTCAGACGTTTCTGAGCGGGAAAATGAGGTCATGTAAAAGGTAGGTAGGGACAGAAAAATGAGTTAACTGAAAGAACATGCATGACACTGTGAAAGTCTGAGCACTACAGTAAAAGAATGTTTGCCATACGAGTGGCTAAAATGTAAAGTTATTTCAGTCTCCTCTGTCTCTTCCTAGTAGTAAGAACATGTACTGCTTTTAAAAAATATTGTTACACTCTGTAAGAATACCTGTGTTCTTACAGTTCCTCATCACTAGAGAACCGTAAAGGAACTACATTTCTTAGGGTCTTGCTATTGAATAGTCTTCCCCAAACATTGCTAAATGCCATGCTTTCCCAATTCTCTTCCTACAGTCAGTTACTAGTTACTCCTTGGCTGGACTGTGCTCTCTCAGGACATTGGGTCAGTTATGGTCTTGACTTTTGTTTTTACATTCAGATTACTTTTTATGATGGCCATATGGACCTGACCTAGGTATGTGAAATCAGGTTCTTTCCTCAAAGCCTTTTCTTGATTTGAAGTATTGTGCCAGTTGAGCAAAAGTAAAAAGATGGTGCCTGTTAATTCCTAGCAAGTTACAGTGTTAAATTACTGTTACACAAATTTATTTTTTAAATTTCTAAGCAAAATTATTCAAGCATCAGAATTCCATATATAAAGTTACAAATGTGAAAGTCTTTATTAATATTACTGTGAGTTAAAAATCTTAAAAATTTAGACCTGAGTAGATGGTTCTAGTGTAGTATATTTTTTAAATAGTCTGTAGAGCCTGTTTCTAATTAATGTGTTTCCTTATTGTTATTTTAAATTTTGTTTTTAAATTGATGAGTGATAAGCAGTTTTAATATCCTTTTTGCATTGTGGTAGTGATGGCAAATCTTTTAGAGCTTTCAGTGATACAAACAGCCTCCTGTGGCATATGTTCCATAGGTTCACCACCACTGTATTATAGCTTCCACTTAACTCTAAACAAGAATTACTTTTTTACTTTTGTGTCTTCTAATTTTCAACCATGGGTGGCCTTTATCAGTCTTGTAAAAGTTTAGGGTGAGGATTGGAGGACCACATGCAAGTAAATACTTTCAAAGGAATGTCAGTAACACAGAGAGTAAATGAAACAGTATGTCTAAAAGCCAGAAAATTAGTGATCTTTGTCTTTTATTTATCTAAATTTTGAAAGTAGTTGAGTGATAATTCTATGCTTAATGTTTGACTTTTGAAAATTAGGTTTAGGATTATCTTTTAAGGGATCTGTGACTTTTAAATTTTTTCTTCTGAATCTTACATCAGCATATTTATAGGCCATGTGTTACCTTAAAATATGACTTGAGGAATAATTACTAATGATCTGAAAATATACTGCTTTTTAAAACAGTACTTCAGTGGAATTAGAGGCTAAAAAATAGCATTGTCAAAATTTGTGATGAAGTAAGCAAAGTTAGTAGCATCAGTATATAAATGTTCTTACATTGAGAACTTTGACGCAATTTATGAAGGTCACTGAGAATAAAAAATTATTTTACTTCTTTCCAGGGATAAAAGTAATATTATTAGTATCTTTTAGGTTAAGTATTTGAACGTGCTGAGCCAGTGCCTATGTTCAGAACACCATGTGACCTTGAGCATGGTTCTATCCTCATCTGTCAGTTTCTACATGTATAAATTATCTTCTCCATTGTACTATTGTGAGGTTTAACTGAGACGGTGTAGAAAAAAGTTCTTACCACCAGCCAGGTTATTGTGAGTGCCCTGTAAATTTTAACCTTTAATAACAATCTTAAAAAATACTTAACTTACCTTACATCCACTTTTAAGAATAACTTGGAACATTATGTTTCTGGTAAGAGGAGGAAGTAAATTATACCAAGATAGAACAGTACTAACTAAATTGTGGTTTATTTGATGATGTGTTTACTTGTTTCTTAATAAATGTAGGTAACTCCATTCCCAAATACTGGATTTATAAATGGGTTTACATCTCCAACCTTCAAACCTGCAACATCTCCTTTGACTTCACTCAGACAGTATCCTCCTAGAAGCAGGCAAGTTCCAAAAATGATTCAGTGCTTACAAGCTTCATGTTGCTGTTTTTTTCCACTATCTGGAACTAACTAGATACACTTGATACTGTACTAATCAAAGGTAAACATTTGAAATGTAACAACTACAGTCTGTAAAGACAAGCACCAAAATCAGTTCCCTCCATAAAGGGCTAGATTCTCTTCAGAGAAGGTTTTTGGGGCTACTTGTGCCATACATGCATGACTGACTGCTTTTAAGTTGGACCTGTACTAGCAAACCAGCAACCAGTGAATTGGATGACATATGATTAATATATTTGCAGTAATCCTTTGTGTTGTGCATGGACTTTTCTGAACAACTTTTACATTTATTAAATACTATCGTATATTTTAGCTTAGATATTTTGCATTAGCATGCTCATTATGTAACACCTTGACTGTTTTATAACTGAGCATAAACAAACATTTTATTTGTAGGAATCCTAGTAAGTCTCATCTGCGCCATGCGATTCCTAGTGCAGAGAGAGGACCTGGGCTGCTAGAAAGTCCTTCAATATTTAACTTCACCGCAGATCGATTAATTAATGGTGTCCGGAGCCCACAGACAAGGCAAACAGGGCAAAGTAGAACACGAATACAAAACCCTTCAACTTATGCCAAGAGAGATATTGGGACTGGGCGTGTGGAGCCAAGTAGTCTTGAATCTTCTCCTGGTTTAGGGAGAGGAAGGTAAGTTGCTCATGTATTTTGTTTACGTATCAGAAACTGTTAACATTTTAAAGTTTCCTTATTTTATGTTTTGTAATTATTTTCTAATCTAGCTCAGAAAATCAAACTGAAAGGTGGAAACATCAAAAATTTAAATAATTGATGGGAATAGTTGCTTTCAGAACGGAGGCTTAACTGTTTGGTTGTTTGGTTCTGGTTTTACACACATGAAATTTTTATTCTAAGAGAACAGTAGATGGAATTGAACTCTTTTGAAGTTATAGTCATTGTGTATTTATAGAGAAAGTGGAGTTCTGCTGTTTCCAGATTCCACTGTGTGTGCCTGCAGTCTCACCATGGTAGTTGTCCCTGGCTCTCCAGGTCCTACCTTCTTCAGAAGTTGGCTTCCAGGCTTTGCCTCATGGACTCCGAAACTCACTCCCTTTCTAGTTGGTAGTAGGTATAGTAGACAAAGAGAGGAGTTTGGGAGCCAGGCAAACCAGTATGAAAGTTCCATTTCTACTAAATTTGTCTACGAAGTGGTACCTGTCCTTGGCTATTATTCTATCCTTGGGTGAGAAGTCTTAATATCCTTGGTATCTGTAGTCATTACTTAAGCTTGTTACCATGCATTATGAAACTCAACTTCTGTATATACCCATTTCATTCTCACTGTTTGCCTTGTGTCTTAATTACTTTTTACTTGTTGCTGAGACAAAATACCTGAAGCCCAAGTTGGGAAAGGAAAGGTTTATTTCTTATAGTTTTTTGGAGGTTTCAGTCCACACTCAGTTGGCTCCAAGGCAGGCGGGCATGGCTGGGCCGCAGTTCATGGCGGCTGCAAACAGCAAGCTGGAACCAGCAAAGAGCAAGACACCTTCTTCCTGCCATTACATCACATCCTGGCTCCACCCCTATGTGGGTAGAGCACTGACACCATCAATCCAAGCACTATACAATGAACTATCACAAACAATGCAAACTCATGAGGCCTGGGGGCCATAGACATAAACCATGACACCTTGAAACACTTTGATCTTTATTCCTTGATAGTTTATCCTCTGCTATTTGCTTTTAAAGGTATGAAATTAGAAAAGATGCATTTGGGTCACAAGAGTTTGTGTCCCTACCAGTCTCTTGACTAGGTCATTGTATCCTTAGTTATTAATTTGATGAAGATTTTCAGGGCTCCCCTCTGACAAGTAACGAACAAGTAAACAGTTCAGTTTACCAGGGCTTTTTCTCTAAACTTTTGGTTCATAAAGTGTACAGTAATATCTGACCTACAGCAACTCCAAAATTGTCATTCTTCTCTTTCTGGTACATTAACAGTACACCTCTTGAGATACTGCAGATTTCACTGCAGATTACTACAGTAAAGCAAATATCACAATAATGTGAGTCACAATTTTTCTTTGTTCTGTAGTGTTTATAAAACTTATATTTTTACCATCCCTTAATAGCCTAGTAGCATCACATATAAAAAAAGTTTCAAAACTTTAATTGCTAAAGAATGGTAACAGTCTGACACTCCACCAAGTCCTAGTCTTTCTGCTGGTAGAGGCTCTTGCCATCAACAAGTGGCTTCCATGTAGTAAAGGTTGGGGTGGCTGTGGTTGTGGCTATTTCTTTAAAAGCTGACAAGAGTGAGTTTTGCTGCATTGATTAACTATTTTACAAGAGTTCTGCATGGCTTATGATGTTGTTTAATAACCTTTTACTCATAGTCAAATTTTCCAAATTGAAGCTAGTCCTCTCAGAGAACCTACTTTTGCTTATCAACTAAGTTTATATAATATAATATTCTGTCTTATCATAATAGCAGCAGTATTCCCAGGTTCTTTACTTTAAAAAAAAAAAAAAAAGCACCTAGTTGAGCATCTTGGTGCACAGCTGTAACCCCAGCACTGAGGGAGGATTAAATAGGAATAAAATTGAACGTTTGAGCCTTCCCTAGATAACTTAGTTCTTAGTGAGAGCCTGCCCCCAAATTTTAAAAATGGTGCAGATTATATAACTCAATTCAGAAGCCCTGTGTTGAATCCCTAGTATAGGGGCAGCAGGGTCAGGGGAGAGAGGTACTTAACAGTTTTACCATGAGATTGTAGCAGTTCAGTGACATCTTCAGTTTCTTTTTGTAATTCTAGTTCTTTTGCTATTTCTGCTGTTATTTCCTTCACTGAACTCTTTAATTTTTCAAAGTCATTCATGAAGAGGGAATCACCTCCTTCCAAACTCCTTTTAGTATTGGTATTTGACCCTTTCCATGAATCACAATGTTCTTAATTGCATTGATAATGGTGAATCCTTTCTATAAGGTCTGGTGGCACATGCTTGTAAGCCCAGCTGATTAGGAGGATAAGTCAGGACTTTGGCAAGTAAGAGAGTGTCTCAAAATAAAAAGAACTGGTGACACACCTCTACATTCCCTTGTTTCATTCCCTAGTACCACCACAAAAAAAGAACGTTGAAAGTACTCTTTTGATTCATGGATGACAGAATGGATTTTGTGTTAGCTGTCTTGAAAACAATATTGTTCTCATTTCCTTCAGAGACCTTGGTAGATATTTTGAAATTTTTTTTTTCTTTCCTGTTCAGTGAGTCTCAAAGGTGGGCTTTAATAATCAGTAAACCATGTCACAACCAGATGTTCTGGGGCTGGGGATTTAGCTCAGCGGCATAAGCACCTGCCTTGCAAGCAGGCGGTCATGAGTTCAATCCCCGGTACCGATAAAAAGAAAAAAGACAAAAAAAAAAAAACCAGATGTTCTGTCTTTGTTATTCTGTTCATAGCACATGGCAGAGCAGAGATGGTATGATTCTTAAGAGCTATAGGAGTTTCAGCATGGTGAATGAGATTTGCCTTCAGCTTGAAGTAAACCAGCTGCCTTAACCTCTAACAGAAAGTGGATCTGCCTTTTGAAGCCAGGCATTGATTTCTCTGGCAATGAAATCCTAAATGTCATCTTCCCATAGAAGGGTGTTTGACCTACCCTGAAAATTTGTTTCATGTAACCATTTCCATTAATGACATTAGCTACATCTTTGGGGTAACTTATTGCAGCATTTGCAATCTACTCAGCATTTACTGATTCAGCTGTACTTTGGTGTTTCAGTGGCAACTTCTTTCAGCCTCATTCTTTTATCTTCAAACTTTGCTTCTACATTTTCCTCACTTCTCTCAGTCTTCCTAGAATTGAAGAGAGTAAGGCCCTTGCTTTGAATTGCTTAATGAATCTGGGAAGGACAGTAAAGTGAAACCAAAAAAGATGAGACTACTTACAGTAAAGTGAAACCAAAAAGGATGAGACTACTTACAGTAAAGTGAAACCAAAAAAGATGAGACTACTTACTTTAAATGTAGTTTGAGAAGTAAGCATTAAGAGGAATACAGAAACAGCTAATCCTGTCTGTAGTGATGAAATCAGTATCTGTGCAGCTTTGGTGGTATTAAGAGACTGGCCACAGTGAACATGGTTTAGTAGATTTGGAACTGGATCATATATTAGTCAGGAAAATAAGCCACAACAGCTGTTTTGTCCCTGAGTTGTTATCAGGTAGTGGGGACTCAAAAGCCAATACCTGATGAACTTGGCAGGGCACTAAGTATGCAAAGTTAGTGATGTTGGGGTAGCGGCCACCAAGCCTGGGGTTAACCTTAGACCTGTTAGAGCCTAGTAACTTGAGGGGGTAGGCAGCATGCAGAGCTCCTTCTAACATGGAAATGTCTTTGCTTTGATTAGAATTCATTCGTCATGGTTCCTAGAGGAGGTAGGCAGAGGGTCCATGGTTACTGTTTAGCACAAAAGGTGAAGGATGCAAGTTCACCATTCTAATTTAGTTACACTATCTTCAACAAAACTGCTTGTGGTCATTTACAAATAAAAGAAACAAGTTTAATTCTTCTCCCCCAAGTTATATAGTAAAAGATTTGGAAAACCTTTGTGTTCAGTTGAAATGATAAGAGATAAAAAGAAAATGACAAGTTGAAATTCATGGGTGGCTTGTTTAGATCACATGCGCATTCAGGGCAGTGGAAATGTCTGGGCAACCTACATGACATTGCCACTTAATAAATAATTATTTATCTGTACTGTTATGAATCAAATTTTTACATGATATAGAAAGGTCTGATTTTAAGAGTAGAAATGCAGAACACTGTTATAAAGAAATAGATGGCTATATATAGTATTTGAAGTTTATAGACCTTTGTCTTGCCATTATGGTAAGAGTCATTCATTCAGTGACATTAAGGCTGAAGGAGGTAAGGGAGAGCAGAACAGATTCTTTAGGGTCTTTCAAATTTTAATGATAAATACACATTTAATAAAATTTACTACTTTAAATAACTCATACAATTTGATAACAGATTTTACATCTTGTTCATGTGTTCATATCTTAAAGATTCTTTATAACTACTGTATAAATTCTTTAATACATTTTTAAAATTTACTTTATCTGTACATCAGGTTTAATCCTTTACTATAAACTTCATAGTTGTTTTGCTTACTCTTTTTAAAGTTGAGCTTTTAGAATCAAAATTCACTATTGAAAGTTTGCAAAGTAATAGACTGAATTGATCCATTCTTTGAATATGTGAGTACGAACATGTGGTTACTAAGTTTTCCAAGTGAGAAGAAAATAATCTGCTTTCCTGTCCTCTAGGAAAAATTCCTTTGGCTATCGGAAGAAAAGGGAGGAGAAGTTTGCAGTGAGTATATAAAGTGTATATCATTTTTACAAGTCATGTAACTCTTTAATTCTGAGTAAACATGGAAGTTTATTAAATGGATAAAGGCTAAGACGTAAGAAGGAACATTTCAAAAGACTTTTAATGTGATATCCATAAGTAATAACTGACATTTGTAGCACTCTAAAGAGGAAGAAAATGTGGAATTTTTAGAAATTGATTATTAATTGGTCTCAGCGCTATTGCATAGTACATAGATAATGTGCTGTAAAATATAGGCAGCTAAGAGTTATTCTGGAACGTACTGTATGCTACATGGGTCTCTGCATTAGTTCTTCAATGTGAGTAACTGTTAAACAGTGTAAAACATAGGAGATCCTTACCTTTTATCCATGGGAGACATTCTAAAAATGTTCTGATGCTTCCAGTCGATGCCTGAAACAGTAGATGGTACCAAACCCTGAAATGTAATGTCTTTTTCGTCTTATCTATGCTCGTAATACATACTATGCTTATAACATTTGTAGTTTGAACAACAAAACTAGCAGAAAAGTCTTTTTCTTCCTTCTCAAACTTGTGGATAGAATACTCATTCTTACTGTAGATCTTAGCAGCTTCAACACAAAGGCTTTCTTAAGCCAAGAGCTTTCACCATTTACTTTTGTGGCTTCTCTTCAACACATTTGAATTGCCAACCTCACTGATTTTGCACTTTAGAACCTTTATTAAGTAAAACAAGAGTTACTGACACATAAGCACAGCAGTACCACACAGTTGAGCTGATCCTGAAAAGGGCTACCAAGTGACTAAGGAGTGGATAGCATGTACAGGAAGGGTACCCTGGGCAAAGGAGTGATTCTCATCTTAAGCAGGATGATACAAGGTTACATCATGGTACTTAGAACAGCACACAGTGTAAAACTTAGGATTTATTTCTCAAATTTTCTTTAGTATTTTGGCTACAGGCAATTAAAACTACAGAAAACAAAACTGCCAATAAGTGGGTACCACTATAACTGGAGCCATTTGTTTTGTCAAGCTTAACTAGCTTCCTATATGTGGGAATTTGTTCATCTTTTTCATGGAAAACATCATCTCTCTACCATATACAAAACATTATTTGCCTTCCACCATAATTTAAGCACAGAATAAACTAAAAAATAAGTCATACATTTATGTGCGTGTTGAGTAAGACATGGTTGAGGCTGAAACTTCAGCACAACTGATGGAGGATTAAAGTGGCTGAATCAGCAATAAGCATAAAAACACCCAGTGAAGTCTTTAAGGAAGTTACCCAGTAGACTTACAAGCATAGAATTCCACACTTGGAAACCTGGAAAATGCCTTGCAAAAATTCTTGGTTCAGCCCTGTGAGCCATCATGTATGTGTTTTCTCATCACAAAGGCGCATTCTCTGTGTTTAGAACTCAGAAATTCTCTTTTTACCAAGGTCCATTTGTTCTAGTTTTGCCTAACCCATTGGTAAGGCCAGTTTATACTGGTTCATTCCATTTGGAATTAGTGGTTCCCTATGATCATTTAGACTAACAAGGCTGTTGTCTGCGTCTCTGTTATAAGATGTGTCACATTGATGCCTGCTGGGAAACAATCCCACTGCCATTTCTGATGCATTTTGTTTTGTTTTTCTTGTTTTTGTACTGATGACCCACTTGGAACAGTGATGGCAAACCTTTTAGAGCTTTTAGTAGCAAACAGCCTGCTGCTGAATGTGTGCCATAGATTCACCAACACTGACTTAGAAAATTGTAGAAATATGACTCAAGTGTTAAATTTTGTAATAGAGAATAATACTGATTGTGTCTAGATGGGGCAAAAAAGATTACAGGCAGGTAACAAATATAAGAACATACTGATTCAACTACTAACAGCATTTATGCCTAAAGGTATTCAAATTCCAAAATATGAGTACTATACCTTCAAAATAAAACTCAACTTGTAGGTCCTACCATTTCCCAACTCCAGAATATTACTTAACTTCCTTTTCTTTGAAAACAGAATTCAGTAACTTTTTGTGGTGGCTGTCTCCTGAAAGAATATAGACACATGCAGATCTTTTAAATAAAACCTCTAAAACTATCTTGGAAGTCATAGTGTCTGTGTATAATTGAGCAATATGGTAGATTGAATTTTGTTCATTATGATAGGTTATAGAGTGCATACAACTGCCAGATGCTTAATAGGCCCAAGTCTAATTTTGAGCTCACACAGCTGAGGAAAATTAACCTAACAGCAGACACCTGAAACCAATTCTAAAGTCAAGAAACAGACAAGGATGCCCAAAAGTGGGATTTTGGTTAGCCATTTTTGTCCTTTAACATGCTCTTGCTTGAGTTCTCACATATTCTCTAGAATCTGCTCAGGTAGGGAATAATCCTCTCAGCAGAGATTCTGGGAGATGTTAGCTCTTTCAAGTCAGGTGGACCTCAGGGATTATTGGGGCTTTATTTCCAGGCTTTTTTGAGGCTGCTGTGGGAAGCAAGTGGTTCTTTGCTTTATTCATGCTGTCTCTCTCCATGCCTGTATGACTTTTATGGGGTTTCATTGTGTTTCAGAGCAGCCAGACTCAGTCTCCAACACCACCAAAGCCTCCATCACCAAGCTTCGAACTAGGGCTGTCCAACTTCCCCCCATTACCTGGAGCCGCAGGGAATTTGAAGACAGAAGACTTGTTTGAAAACAGACTTTCTAGCTTGATAATAGGATCATCAAAAGAAAGAGTAAGATTTATATTACAATTTTAACAGTTGCTGATATTTACTAAACTTATTTTGACCGGGGACTTTGAATATTCATAACAGGTTTGGCAAGTTAAGTAATTTGCAAGAGGCACACAGATAGGAAGTGGTAAGGTCAGTGTTGAAGCCAGAGCCAGGCTTTCTGTTCCCTTGCTGACTGCCAAAGTCAGGTGGAGCTTGTGCCATGATGTACTGGATACACTCACACAGACACTTAGATTGCTCTTTCATTGTTGTTAAGATCTCCTTTATTTCACAACAGAATGAAAGAAAAACCTGTATTATACTGGAAGTAATATGATATAATCTACATGAGATGAGTAGCAAGAACCTTGTATCACTTTGCTACCATGTGGTGGCTTTGGGTAAACTTTGTAGGTTACCACCCACGATGTTTTTAATGTGGCAGTCATCATCCCAGGAATCAGCCAGAGCTGCTTAAGTCAAAGGAAGCTGCTTCCTATTGTTTTTCTAATGTAACTAATGGGTGCAAGGTAGGATTTATCCCATTACAAAGATCAATGTTTGAAGGCTCTAGGAAAGTATAAAGAAATGGCTTTCTGCCTAGTAATTAGTGATGGATGCATAAGCATCCCTGGGAGAGCTTGTGGAGCAGTGTTGGTTATAGACATTCCTTATTACTGCCCTGCAGTTCTCAACTATATTTGTACCTCAGAATCATCCATATGTCTTCTTCTAGTATAAGTCATCACAACTACCCTTTCTAACTGTCCCCTAATCTGTAGTCAGGATCTCCATTTTTCTCTGGATTTGGGGAAAAGATACTGTTTAACAATCTTAAGTTCAGTACTGCTGTAGTGGATACATTAGTTCTTAGTTATTAGAGCAGTTTACATGGATTTTGCTATAGTATTTTAAGACTAAGGTCAAGTGAAATGTTTAGTCCTTTTCATATTGATTGGTGGTAATTGCTCCTATTTTTTAGTTTTGTGCATGTATTACAAGATGCTGTTTTTTTCCTAGTAAAGGTTATATGTTAGATTTGGCATGTTTTATAAGTTAGTCTAAGACTTATATTTCCATGCAATAATTACTTTCCTCCCTGGTTAAATTGGAAGCATTAATACACCTGCTTCTAAGGGTTGTTTGTGAATTCAGGTGAGAACTCCTATTAATGTCTACCACCTACCACTAGGTACTCAAATTTATATAGTAATAGAGGTATCAATTTACTTACTTTGTTTACAGGAATGAGTCATACTGAACTATGTTAGGAATTCTACATCTAGTAGATACTTGAGTGTTTGTTACATGCCAGGATGTGGCAAGCTCTGAAGTTCCAGATGAATGAGATGTGTTTGGCTAGTCAGTTGAGAAAACAAGCTTGCAGATAATTATGATAGAAATGCAGAAGAGAGACGGGCATAAGCCTGATTCTGTATTGCTCAGAGAAAGAAGGGTGAACACTCTGTTAGCAAAGGACAGGTGTGGAATCTTTTGAATGTTTTTGTTGGAAAAGACTGTCTTTTCCTATGTCCTCATGCTGAGGCTTAGCAGTTTTCAGTGGGGTTCTGCAGTTTTCAGGTGTATGGTGGACACATAGCTCCATTCAGCACTGGTCAGAGTCCAGCCTTCTGAGTCCCTACGAGAAGAAGCAGGCTCTTATAGAGAAAAAGGAGCCCTAAAATGGCTATACTTTGGTTCAAGTAAGGGGCAGAGTGGGGATTTTCCAGTAAACATCAAGATTTCAGTTTGGGCACACCTCATTGGTGTCAGTGTAAATAATTTATATAATCAGTACACATGGCTACTGTTGTATAGTTTGGTATAAATGTAAACTGTGACATGGGCTGGCAATAGACTAAGCAACTGAGGAATTCTGTGAGAATGCATGGGTAGGCTTGATGACTGTGCCACATGAGAATAAAGGCATAGTAAGACATTTTTCCAAGACTCTGTCATCTTCACTCTCAAGTGAACCTCTCCAGTCTGAACTGGTGACAAGATATCTTTGCAGTTCTGTTTGAAGTTTGTTTGTATTAGGTGTAGATCCTTACCTTCTTTGGCAAAGATTTGACAAGTGCTACTTTCTTTATCCTGTCATAAATTACTATGGTGATGATTTTCAGAGCGTCAATGCAGATGCAAGTACAAACACTATTTCTGCAGTGGTCCCAAGAGAGTCCTCCATGCCGGCTTCCTGTGCTGTATCAGCAACATATGAACGATCCCCTTCCCCAGCCCATGTACCTGAGTGAGTATTGATGTTGTACCAACACACTCTGCTGCTTGCAAATTTGACCTATAAAGTTGGACAAGATTCTCAGACTGGGTGGCATTTTTACAGGGATCCCAAGGTGGTAGAAAAGCAGAGGGAAACCCATAGTGTGGACAGACTCCCTTCTGCCGTTACTACAAGCACATGTAAATCGGTGCAGGTGAATGGAGCTACCACAGTAAGTACCTTGCACTTGTCTTCCTCTATAATGGTCACTGAGGCGCTGGTGTAGTAAAAAGACACAGGGCTATCCTTATGCATTGGCTCATTTTTTTTTTTTAAATCCAAATCTAATTTGACCGGATCTGAGTATGTTGTATTTTCTGTATACAGTGCCCTGTTTGCTAATGATTTTCCACCAACTACTCTTTGTCATTTTATTGTAACACAATCTTAGAATCCTTCTATTTCAGTGTGAGTGGTTAATCATTTCTTGATTAAAAACAAGACCCCAACTTCTGTTCTTCCATAGAATATGTGGTCAGTCGAGCATTTATTCTAAGTTTGTGTTATTGTTTAACATAAAATTAAGCAGAACAGCTAAAAGGAGCAAGATGGGTAGCCTTTTACCCTGTGAGTCCAGTTGACTCTGAATCCCAGTGACTCATCCTATCTGGTGGTATTTGTCTTTGGTGAATCAGCTTCTCTGGCTCTGATTTGTATCATCTTCAATTTAATCTTGAGTGAGCCATTATCACTAAGATTGCAGAAGTAAGGCCTTAACCCACTGGATTGAGTCCAAATTAAGATACTCTTGTAGTTTAGAATTACTAAGTTTACAAATGGTTTTTGTTGAAACTTTTTGTTGTTGTTATTTAGTCCCAAATACCTGAAATCCTGTTACGCTTTATTTTTTGAAGCTTTGTCTGCACTGTTTTGTATCGAAGCAAGCAGACCAAGAGAAAACAGTGTTTGTCTTTCTAGAGTCTTAGGCGTCCATGTTGCCCAAGAATGCTTAAGGCTGCATGTTGGCAGAGTTCAGTCAGCACCTGTATCTTCCTGTTTTAAGAACTATTTCTAGCATATCCTGGTGGGAAAATTGTATTGCAGAGAGGCCAAATCATTGATTTTTATGAACTTGAAAAGTAAAAATCCCAGTAAAGATGGAAATTTATTCAGAATTGAACCTTAGCTCATTTTTGTCTTCGTTTTTCCATGTCATCCCTGGAGACATCATTTTTGCATATAATCCCATGTTTGTTTCCAGGAATTACGAAAGCCCAGTTATGCAGAGATTTGTCAGAGAACGAGTAAAGATCCTCCTGCTTCCCCACTGCAACCACAAAAGGAACAAAAGCCAAACACTGTCAGTTGTGGAAAGGAGGAAAAGAAGCTGGCTGAGCCCGTGGAGAGATACAGGGAGCCCCCTACCCTCAAGTCCACTCCTGGAGTTCCCAAAGACCAGAGGAGGCAGCCTGGTCGCCGACCCTCACCCCCAGCTGTTGGGAAGCGTCTCAGCAGAGAACAGAACACTCCCCCAAAGTCTCCTCAGTGAAAACCGTATGCCTGGGAGGGGTCACAAAGAGCTGTGTTAATCACAAAGAAACTCTTCCCACTCAGTACGAGAATGAGTTGCTGGTTAGGAGCTTGCAGTGTTTGAGGCCCATGGGATGCCTGCAAGTTATTTTTCTGTGAGGCAGATTGTCCCCCTCTTGAGAAAAATCTATTTTTAAGGATTTAATTAATATAAACCTTATTTTAGGTTGGTGCTTAACCGGAGGTGATGCATAAGTCTGATTTTTTTCAGGATAGAAAATGCATTTATCTTAACGAATTGATATTTTTTATTAAGCCTCCACATGGCTCTGAATGCAAGCTATACATAGTGAGTTTTTCTAAATTAAAGGAACTATTTTTTTCTTTCTTCCTTTTTTTTTTTAATACCTGGTCTGCAAGTGCATATCTTTAGGTGTCCCAGCAGTTGGATGAAGGCTGATGGTGCTGGCAGGGCAGCCTCAACCTTGCAAAGGAAGAAGCTGGCAATGTCAGGGCACCGAGACACTGGCATGGGAGCTTTGTTCTCATCTGAGCCTTTAGCAGGGCTTATATATACATAGTCATTTTTTGATCCTGGTAGACAGAATGAACCTGTGGAGAGCACCCTAGAAAGATCAAATACCTTTGAGTTTTGATGTACTGCAAGCAAGTAACCAGCTTCTCACTCCAGTTTCAAGTGGCTATTGTGTAAAATAAATTCAAAGCACATTGTGAATAGAACTTAAATGAAGATACAAACTTTGTTGCCCACTGACATTTTGCCACAAAGTTAAGCCACAATATTACAATGTTGTTTTGATCCCTGCAAGCAGGCTGCCTGGCTCAGGCTTGGTGTGCCTACTTCTGGCACATTTCTATCCATGTCCTCCTACCCCGGCCCATCCCTGCACTCTCAGAGAGAGTCCACAATCTTAGTCAGCTCCATGTGGAGTCTTCCTGTACCTCTGCGTCAGCACATGGATTGAAAAGTATGCAGCCATGAGAGAATGGTATTCGTAGTTTTTTTCCCTCTTTGGCTGGAGGACAGAAATTCCTGCTCTTTTTACCTCTAAGACGAGGGTCTCATTGATTCACTTCTAGAAGTGCTATGCTTCTGAAGAACAAGGATGCACTAAAGTTAGCAAGTTTATAATAAAGTTAAATATAAATTATTTTGTTTTAAAATGCCTAAAATTTTTGTTTTTTTAAGTATTCTAAGCAGCAGACATGAAAATATTTCCTGCTAAATATAACCATACAGTTTATTCCACAAAATGTTATTTAACAAGACTGAGGGTTTTTTTAAAAAAAAATTTATTTCCATCCAATATTTAAAGACTTGAATTTTATTTAAACTTGAAAATGACTTTGCCTTAACTTTTGTATAAGACAGCTTAGAGCTCATGGAGACTGGCCCCTGGGTTGGCAGGAGTGGATCAGAGTTACTCAGTTACCGTGTGGATCTCTTTGTCGTTAGTTTTGCTGAGTAAGCATACTGTAGTGCAAGAACTAGCAGTAGTTTTTGTAATATACTTAAAGATCTTCAACAGTTGATCTTTTTTCAGATTGTTGAAAAATCCTGTAAATGCAAATAGTCAATACTGTATTAAATATGTGCACTTGGGAGTGTGCTTTGCCTGTACATTTGTAAATAATCAGAACATATTAAAAGGTACCCTACAGAGAAAAATCTGATAAAAATTATTGATATATTATAAATGTTGCTGTTGAGCTGGATGTAGATAAACTAAATGTTGTGGTTTGAATATTTTAATTTGTTGAGGTGTTTTTTTTTTTTTTCTCTCTCTCTCATACTGGTATGTTGAACTGATTCTGCCTCTGCTGCAAAAGGGAAACGGAAAGTCTTATTAAAAGCCTTTAGATGTTTTCATACTTTAAAAAACATAAATTCATACATACCTAATGTGAAAGTATTTTAAAACATAATATAAAAAGCAGAAACTGGCAGGCTCTTAAGTGAAAGTTTAAAAAAATCTGCTAATTAAAAGTACATACTTCTAAGTGTGATTTATCCTGCCAGAGGAAATCATACATGCCTGATATATTTGACCATTTCCATTGGTACAATTGTCATTATTCAGATACGTATAATACTAATATGGTTCATATGCCTCTTAAAGGAACATGAGAATTATTTTCTTTTTAACTGTCAAATTGCTGGGCCAAAAGAAAAAGAAGTAATTGATTTCTTCACCTTATAGATACTGTGAAAGCTGAAAAGGCGAGCTCTGAGTGCCAGGGTCCTTTGCGGAACATTTCTGCTGGAGGAGAGGCCAGGGCACTGTCAGCCGTTCTCATCCCCAAGTCACAACACCCACAGGGTGCATCCTTGGTTTTTAATAACAAACAATCCTTTCCCTAAGGTGAGAGTATTGCAGCGTGAGGTGTGGGCGGTTAGAGCCAGCTGTAGATGCTCGCTTTTGTTTGTTGGCCAAAGGTGTCAAGCTCAGCAGCTGCACACCAGAGAGCAGGTGGGCACATGGAGTACCAGTCATCATGGGAGGTGCTGTTCTGGGGCCCTGCTGCCATCTGGATGAGGTCAATACACTGTAGTACTGCTTAGCCAGGGAGAGTCTGGCAGCAAGAGCTGAAACCTTGCTCAGATGTGATTTTTAAAGCACTCTTTTTAATTAAGCAAAGATAATATGCCAAAATGCCATATACAATGTCAAAAACAAAAAATCTTTCTATTAATTACTTTGAGATTTTCCACTCAGGAAAAAAAATAGGAGTTATCACAATAGAAAGCTGTGAGGGCGCATGCAGACTGTTGCTGTGTCACATATAGCTAATGACGTGTGGCTTTCATACTTTTTTAAAAAAGTTTACTCATTCCTTTCAGCAGTATCTCAGTTTATCAGTTTAGAGGTACAGCAGTCACATGACATTTTTAACTTGTAAAATTGTGTGATGATACTTATCATTTGGAAATATAGAAATAAGAATCTGGCCCATGTCACCAGACATGAATTTTTGAGTAGTTGCTCTCTAAGAGTTGGTGTCATGATGTGTCTGATCAGTCCCTCCTGTCACTGCATCACTGGGTTGCCACTACTGGGTGGCACAAAAAAAAAAAAAAAAAAAAAAGTTAAAAACGTTTTTTAAAAAAGTCTTATGTTGCTGTATTAGAATTTCTGCAGTTTACATTTAAAAACTGGTTCAGTGTATCACAGCAGGTGACTAATGGTGCATACCTGTCTTTGTGTCCCCTTCAGTGAGCTGTAGTCGTGGGTTTTGTGTGCTTTGTAGCCTGTTACACGGAAAGCAGCAGACAATCGAAGATTGAAGGAGCACTAGCCGCTGCCGAGTCACAGAGTGGGAGTGTAATATGGAAGCATTTTTGAGGGGTTTTGTTTTGTTTTACTTCTTTTCATTAAGACTGGAATCAAGCTTATGTGTAAACTATTGGTAATTTAAGTTTCCTTTTGTGTCATTCAGTGTAAACCTGTCTAATTTGAAAAAAATGTAGGATATGAAAAAATAAAGATTTAGGCACTGTTCAGTTTTTCTTTTGATTTTTTTAATTAAAATATTCTTTGAGAATGTGTCTTTTTTTTTAATGATCTTTTTTCCTTCTGTTTCCATTAGTGTGTGTGAGAAAAATACATGGCTGCGTCCACACTTTGTTTGACTTACAAAGGCCTCACAGGCCCACGTGTAAATTGACATAGCATAAGGATTTTACTCCCTTTGTTCAGGTATGCAGAGTGTTTATTATAATCAAGTGTTCATGGAGATACTCAGCCCAAGATTACCACAAAAATGACCCTGGGTTAAGATTCCTAATTCTTTCGTTAAAATGGCAATGCCTCTCCTACTGTGTCACTATCAGAGTTGATGTCACCATGATTTTCAGATCATAAAAAAGTCATATCTCAAAAGCAGAGTAGCTGATTTACCCATAATACGGGTGATGCCAGCGCATGTAAAAGACTACAGATGGCCAAACTTGGTGGTATGTTCTTAATATAGTGGACAGAGAACTTGATGCAGATGTTGGTTTTTCTTCTGCTGTGAACTGCCTTTTTGTGTGTATGTTTCCCATTTTTCTATTGGATTCTTTTTTAAATTGATTATTATCTGTTCTGGGTTTTAATCCTTTGTTACATATTACAAATATTTTCAATCTACCAGTTGTCTTAGCTTTATTTATAGTATCTTTTATAGTTTTTAATATATAGTAAAACTTATCAACCTCCTATGATTTGAGTCTTGGTCTCGTTTAAGAAGTCTAGATGGTACTTTATTTACATTTGTCTTTAATCCAGCTGGAATTTTGATTGTGTATATGTGTGTAAACCTAAGGTAGGGACCCAGTTTTACCTTTTGCCATATGGAAAATTCTTTTCCACTATCACTGGTTATTTCTCCACTGTCAGTAATACCACTCTTCGTTACCTGAGAGTAACCACCACCTACCTATGTGCCTGGATCTTTGTCTGGGAACTCTATTCTTTTGTGTCTGTATTTTGTTTCTGTACATGTTGATATTACAGTGTTTAATTCACTGATCATTCTGCATTTCTTGGTAGAATTTGTGGTTGTGATTGTGTTCTATGAGTTATGCCCATCTGAAACACCATCACATCTCCTGTCTTTAATACGCTGTGTGCAGTATAGTACATGCGCAATAAATATTTTCAGTACAGTATTTGCTGGTTACACATTCTTTGTACACAGTGCTGTCCTCAAAAATGTCTTACAGGCTGTGGTTTCGATTCACTGTTGCCACATAACAAACCATTCCAAAATTTGGTGGGTTAAAATGACATGTCTGAAGATCGGGCTGCGGGACTCGTTGGGGTGGCTCTGCTGAGGTTGCATGTCTAGGGCAGCAGGAAAACCAAAGTCTTCAGGCTAGGGGAAATTTGCAAGAACCAAATCTTAAATGTTCACATCTTTCTCCCTTTCTTCATCCTGGTTGAGCTGTGGAAAAATAAGAGAAAGAAGAGCATGTCAGATGTTCAGATGGCTTAGCCAGAGACTATACCGTTCAGTTGTCAGTGGTTAGAGAACTTGGATTCTCCTAAGTCAAGAGTAACAGGTATGCAGTAGCTGGATAGGTTGAACCAGGCTTCAGCAAGGTGGCAGTGCAGTGAGGATCATGGGCAGGGTTGAGAGGTGCTCACAAGTCTGGCAGGGGCCAGGTGTCTAGGTAAGGGCCTGGGATCAATTCCCAGTACTTAAACAAACAAAACAAAAAAAATTAGAGGTATGTCCTGGAGCCACCATGGGCACAAACACTGATGAAGGTTCTCTATATTGTGACTTGATACTGACCATAGTCCTGCATCACATAGTCTGTAATTTCTTTGTGACCTATGATGTGTCCAAGTACTGAAGAGTTGGGTTTGCTATGTCTTAGTCAAAGGAATTGAATAATGAAGCCAGGGGACTGGCAGAGATTTGATGAGATGCTGGAAGAACAGCCTTTTGAGCTCTCCCCTTCCACATTCACCCTTAAAAACTTCCCCTCCTCTCTTCCCACTTTTCATTCTCCCCACCTCTTTTGAACTGTGTCTAGTGTGGTAACTGTCAAGGCCTGCCTGCTCTGTTCCTGGACTTCTGCCCCAGGAGTGCACAGGCATAGCTCAGGCTGTCAGCTGTCGCTGGACCAACTTGAATCCACCCAGTATAGTGCCTGCCACTTTTGAGACAAGAGGAAATGACTAAATAGAATGGATTGTGAGATTCCTTGATGTAGCAACTAGAATTGGAAAAGAGCTTGATGCCTGGTGACTTAGCAGCGGTGAAGATGCTTCCTGCAAGCACCTTGTTCTGCAGCTATTGCTACCAATGCCACTGAAGATACCAAGAGAAACCATTTTCCTAGGACAAGGTTCTACATTCACCATGGGCCTAATACGCAACAATAAACTACATAGATTCCTTTCTGCCGACTCACACCTGCCACAAACACAGAGCCCTGTCATTATTCATGCAGCACAGTAGCCAAGACTTTATGCCCAAGAGAGAGATGGCTTTGGCTGATAAGCAGTGGAGTCACCGGAGGTAAAACAAGCAGCCCTCACAGGAACTCCAAGGCTGACATCCCAGTCGGGTCAGCACAACCAGAAGCTGAAAATCCTTTATTGTTTTCCTGTCTTCTGCTTGCTTTAGGTTTATTGTATTGTTCTTTTTGTGTTTTCTTGAGACAAGAACTTACATTATGGATTTGGTACTTTGAGCCAAGGCTGGTGGTGCACACTTGAAGTTCTAGCACAGAAGAGCTTGAGGGAGGAAAGTCCCAAGTTCAAGTACAGCTCGGACAACTTAAGCAAGACCCTTTCTCGAGAAATATTTTTTTAAAAAAGTTAAAAATAACAATGCAAAGGGCCTGGGTTCTCAATCCCCTTTACCAAAAAAAAAAAAAAAAAAAAGTACTATAAATTCCTCCTGGGATCTAGATCTATATATTCTTTAGATTTCCTTTGTGATTTGGTTGACTCAGATTATTTAGAAATAATGTAATAATGTTCCTTAATTTCTAAATGGAGATGTTCTGTTAGTGATTTCTAATGTGAACACTGATTTCATTTCTCTTTTTCCCTTCTGAGACAGTGTCTCACTGTGTGCTTCAGGCTGCTCTTAAACTGTATAGCCCAAGTTGACCTCAGACTTGCAGCAATCCTCCTGCCTCAGCTTCTCGAGTGCATGGTGTGCACCACCATGCCCAGTATTGATATAATTTCTCTTAAATATTCTAAAGTTTGTTTTATGTGTCTGATGTGGTTACCTTGATAAATGTTTTATAAATGTGCTTATGTGCTCTTGATTGAGAAGGTTGTTTTATATCCCTGCTGAATTTCTGTCTCATCCTATTAATAGTTGTGAAATCTCTAACTGTAATAATAGATATGTGTTTTGCTGTTTTTCTTTCCAGCTCAATTAGTTTTTGCTTTGTGTATTAAAATTCAGTTATTTAAGTGAATGCATGTTTAGAATTGTTGTGTCTTCTTGCTGAGCTGATTGTTCTATCCATGGACGTTCATAATTCTGTTGTGAAGGTTTACTTTATTATACTCATTTCTACTTCTCTTATTACTGTATGATATTTTCCACTCTTACTTTCGATCCACCTGCATAGTGGGAGTTGCTTGTAATGTACAGCTGTGTTGTGTCTTTAAATCCATTCTGCCAGTCTTTCTTCACTGGTGTGGATAGGCCATTTGTATTTTATTGATATTTTAGGCTTACCTTTACTGTTTGTTCATTTGTTCTCTGTTAGTCTGTTTCCTTTTTCTTCCCTTCCTGGGGTTATAATTTGCTGATTCTTGTTTCTCAACATAAGTCATAGAAAAAAAAGGAACATGGCGCTCTGCCCACCAGGTTACTTGTGCCACGAAGGCTCCTAGGTGTAGCCTGCCACACGTGTGTGCTGCTTGCAGTGCTCTAAACAAGATCCTCAAAACCTGGTTGCCTGTTTTCACATGGGGTTTGCACAGTGCCGACATGCCATGACAGTTCAGAAAATTCAGTGAACTTCAGCAAGTGTTGGGGAGCACATTTACTCTGTGCCCCAGCCCACAGTGTTCAGGTGCTTCCACAAACTACCATACTGAGTGAGCCAAGCAGTCTGAGTCGTTTCATTTTGAGTCTCAGGTATTCTATTCCTTTGGCCACTGGCCTTGTAACCAGATGCAGGTCAGCAAGATATTTGAGTTTCCGAATCTTTGTCTTCTATGGTAACCATAGAAAAGGCCCTCCTACTGCTGCGTCATTTGGGTTTACAGAATTGGACCGTGAAAAGTAAGTGGTTCCATCCTTGCTAGGAAGGCAGCCATCTGGCGAGCAAGAGATGGCATCAGACAGCACTTGGGGAATCACAGGAGTGGACCTAGTAATAGCAACCTCTGTGTACTCAGTCCTTAAGCCAGAACAGCCTCCAAAGTCTTGAGGTATATATTCTTAGCAGCCACCTTTTAGGCTTACAACACTTTGTAGTGGACTTGTTTGTAACTAACATGTTTTTAAAAGAAATAACTAAATGAGACAATGCATGTCAAGTGTTTGGCACAGTCTCTGACATGATTGCCTAATAAATTTTATTATGGGGACTGTCCATGGCAAAAGCTAAGTGGGTTTTATGTGTTAGCTCTAGCATGTGGTACCAAAGGCCTTTTCTAAATGGGAGTAGATGGAGTGTGACTCATAGGCAGATGCTGTATCCTACCTAGGTTACCAGTCGGTACCTGTGAGAAGGGAGCAGGAGACTCCTCGTCTGGATCTGAAGCTGAGCTGTGGAGATGTTGGGCTTTGATGAGTGGGTGTCCAGAGGCTGCAGGCAGCATCCAGACATAGCACATATATTCACAGATGCTACCTTTCTTAAGGCATCTGGATAAATATGCTGCTTGCACTCAAATGTGTTAAAATGGCACAAGCCCTTTGATTCCAGTAGTTCAGGTGAACAAGATGAAGACAAGATTGTATCCAATGCCAAAGATGAAGGGATGCTAGACAGATGGGGCATCTCAAGTTTCTGAACTGTTAATTTCACAGTCATGTCCCACCCAGTATCCACTGGCATTTCAGATGCAACTACCCATTGGGGTCCACTGTTACTTCTCCACTTGCCATGAGGCTCATTGTTGTGGTGCCCACACTTTCTAACTGGACAGTCTCCCCGCCCCAGTCCACACGCCATTGAAGCATTGATAATTCCATACCCATGCAAATGCCCCCAACCTCAATACACACCCCAGCCCATGCTTGGGTGGGCCTGGCACAGAGTATCATTTCACTGCAGAGGAAAGCAGAGCCCAGTGGTGTTAAGGACCAGCTCGCTCTCTGTGTCCCTGCTCTGCCACCACCAGGGCAGCTTCCCACAGGCCAGATGCAAGACTGCCGTGGCACTTGGAGGTATTGTGGGTGGACATCAAAACACCCACGGGGAGATCCATGAAACCCAATACTTTCTTTTAGTTTCTTTAATTGTCAGGAATGAGGAAAAACTGTCAGGGAATTTTATATCTCATTTGCCAGGATCATGCCTAGTACTGTCCAGGTGAGTGATTTCCAGGCCAATTAGCACTATGGTGGGGATAGGGCCATCTCTTTCCCCTGAGCTGTGGGGAAACGTGAAGCATTGGGTCTCTAAACAAAATCAGGATTGTTAAATAGAAGGGCATGGCTGCGAAAGCCTTAATCCCAGCACTCAGGGCACAGAAGCAGGAGGATTGCCATGAGTTCAAAACCAGATTGGGCTACATAGTGAGTCCAGGCCAACCTGAAGCATATAACCAGATCCTGTCTCAAAAAAAAAGTGGGAGGGGAGTCCACTAACATGTCCACTCTAGACATTTCAGGATACCTCCCACCCTGACCTGCCCTTGGATTCCAGACTTGTATCCATTGATGTAGCCACTAGGATTTAGTCCATATCTCAGGCTTCAAACCTCTAAAATAGGACTCCTGATTTCCCCTATTCCCCACAAAACACATCTCAGATGTACCCCTCCCACCCAGTTGTTCAAGTCATCCTGAGTCCTCATTTCTCCTTGTCCACTAGTGAAGCCATGGCCTCCCTGTCATTCCTTCCACTGGTGCATGTCTATCTCTGTGGGTACCTTTCATTGGTTCCAACTCCCTGGTCTGCACACTAGTGTATGAGCTGTACTGTGTCAACCTCCTGCTTCAAACCCTCAGTCTCCACTGTGCAGGATAAAGTCCAGCCCCTCAGCATCATCTCCAAATCCTCTTAGCCACGCCTACTGCCTCTCTGACCATTCACCCCCATCGTGTTCCTCAAACTCAACCAACTTGTTCCATCCCAAAACCTTAGACCTGATATCTCTCTAGCTTGGGATACTCTCTACTGTCTGCGTGCCATTGGCCCTCTGAGACATCCTCTGTCTCATTTTATTTGTAGCAGTATTTGAAATTATACAGTTTGTTCACTTTTGGCCAGAATTCCCCAGACATTACCAGCTACATGCACTCCTCTGTCCAGTGCACAGCTTGTGCCCATTTGTAACCTGCTGCATCCCAAGCACCAGTATAAGCTTTGGGAAGACACCAGTGAGCACATGTCAGCCACAGACTGATGACCGCAATACCTTCCCATAGTCCAGCCTTTGCATGTATCCAGCAGCTAGCTCATACTTCGGTGTCCACAACCCAATTTTCTGCAGTGCTGTACTTTTGGTAGCTGCATCTCTGTAGGTACTCATGTTCCATACCTTGGATTCACCCATGACTGCAGCAAGTTCTATTACCACCACCACCCCCAACCACCACTATCATGAATGCTGCTTCTAGATGCTGCGCTTCGGGGCAGGACTGGCCTCTTTCTTGCTCTTGTTCATTCCTCACAAGTCTTTTCTTAGCACAGCAGCCAATGTGGCCCTAAGTCCACAGATTAGAACTGCCCAGTGACATCAACCTCACTTAGCCATAACCCAAATTCTAACTGAGGCCCAGGGCCTCTCTTCCTGTGGCCCATGTCTCTGCCTACAGGGACAACTTTCCCCCAACAATCTTATGAGCACCTTCCCCACTGCTGAGTAGCCTTTCTTCAATCCCACCTTCCATGACTACCCAAATTACGCCTTCCCTCCTTGCAAAGAGGTTCTGCCCTGCTGTATTTTTCCTCAATTCATTGTGAGGCATTCTTACATATGCATAACATATCTAAATTCTTTTAAATTTCTCTTCCCTTCTCCCTCCTACCTCCCTCAATACAAAGCAATATATAGTTTAGAATAATTGTTATTGCCTTGTGGGAAATGGAATGAAGGAAGTTCAAGAGTAATGAGAAGAGGACACAAGGTTTTTCTGGAGAGTGACCCATGGAGATCCCTGGGGTCAATGGATAGGTGGTATAGGTAGAAGAGAAAAGTAAGTTGAGGAAGATCCCAAATTTCCAGCTGGAGCAACTTGTTGCATGGATGATGATCACATTTGCTGACATGAGGAAGAAATCAAAGTGGAAACAAGCTCAGGGAAAGCAGGCTTTTCCTTATAACCTCAGATGCCTGTTCAGTAATTAGGTAAGCAGTCCATGAGCCAAGAGCCCCCTCAGCAGACCCCTCCAAACACTTGGAGAAGAGGATGTCATCAATTTAAATTTAGTCCACAGAAAGCCATAAGTGACCCCACCCCACCTCCCACATCACCAGAGGACACACCTAGAGATCCCTCCAGGCCTATCTGGGCCCGCCCAGTGATTGCCAAGCTGGCTGCATTCCTCTTGACAAGACTAAAGTACACACAGTACTGTCCAGTCCACTTTGGTGCTTCATTGGGAGACTGATAAGACACCGCTCTTCCTCCCACATACTGGAGGTCCCTCTGGGCCTGTCTGGACTCCACCCAGTGACTCCTGAACTGATCACAGCTGCCGGCCTTTGGACTGGCAAGCTGAAAGTATGCACAGCACCATTCAGCCCAGGAAGAAACTTTGGCATTTCGCTTTGAGACTGGTAAGGCCCTGCCCAGCAACCCCAAGTGGCTGGAGCCATCTGGTAAGCTCTGTTTAAAGACCTTCACTCAACTGGGCAAACTCCATGAAAATAGATATTCTCAACCCAAGAAACAACTGAGACATTGCATTCGCCTTCCCTGAGGGAATATAGGACAATGACAAAACAAAAGAGCAAAATGCAGTCTCAAACCTCCAGCCCATCCCAAGCAAGCCTAGGAGACATGGACATAGAACAAACTGTAAGTCACACACCTGAAACTCCTGAAATGATATCAACTGAAGTAAAGAAACAACTCCAGGAAGCTATAAAAGAACTCAGATCAGAAATAATCTCCCAGGTAAAAGAAAAAAATGATAAATGTAATGAAAGAAATGCTGAGCACATCTAAAGAAGACATAGTATAAAAACCAGAAGAACAATGCAAAAATATGGAAACCTTGAACAAACAATATAAGAAACAACAGAATGCATGAAACTGATTCAAAGAAATATAGAAAAAATAAAAAATTCCATTGAAAGTTGGCAAAACTGCCTCAATGAAAGTGAAGATAGACTGTCAGACCTCGAAGACAAGACTGCAGCTAGTGAACAGGAAAGAGCTTTTAAAAATAATAAGGAATCAGGAAATAACAATTCAACAGCTTCAAGATGATACAAAGAAAAACAACAAAGGATTGATAGGTATAAATAAAAAAAGTGACAACACAAATGATATCAAGAGGCTATTTACAGAAGTAATAGCTGAAAATTTCCCAAACACAAGAATGGAAAATGACATACAGATCAGTAAAGCATATAGAACTTCAAATAGCCCTGACCAAAATAAAACTATACCCAGACATACAATAATCAACATCCCAGATATCCAACATAAGAACAGAATGTTAAAAGCTGTCAGAAAGAAGAGGCAGATCACCTATAAAGGAAAGCCTATCAGAATCACAGCAGACTTCTCAACACAAACAATGAAATCAAGAAAAACATAGAGTGAAGTATTTCAGATCCTAAAAGAAAATGACTTCCAACCCAAACTGATGTACCCTGAAAAACTATACTTCAAAATTGATGGAGAAATAAAATACTTCCATGATAAATAACAGCTAAAAAACTTCATGACAACCAAACCAATATTGCAAAGAATAATGAAAGACATTCTAGATAGACATAGGAAAAAACCACTAAACAAGGAAAACAAACAGTGGAAAGGTAAAGAATCAACAGCAGAAAGATAACATGTCAAAAATAAACCAATATATTTCAGTTATAACAAGTTTCAGTTAATTCACCAATTAAAGGAAACAGACTCACAGAATGGATCAAGAAACAACATCCAACTGTATGCTACATACAAGAAACACATCTAACCCAAAAGGAAACTCATAGATTGACAGTCAAAGTATGAAAAACAATACTCCATGCAAAAGGAACCCCTGGAAAAAAGGCAAGAGGTAGCTATTCTGTTTGCAGACAGTGTGAACTTCAAACCAAGAATGATCAAAAGAGATAAAGAAGGTCACTACACACTAGTTAGGGGAAACTTCAAGAGGAAGAGACAACAATCTTAAAGATCTGTGCACCAAATTCAGGAGCACCCAGCTATACAAAACAAATATTAAGAGAAATGAAAAATCAAACAAGTAATAATACAATTATAATGGGAGGCCTGAACACCCCATTGACAAAAAGAAACAGATCAACTAGACAGGAAATCAGCAAAGAAATAACAGAACTGTGAACAAATGGACTTGGTGAACATTCTTCTCAGCAGCACATGGGACATTCTCTAAAATAGGCCATATACTAGCCCACAGAACATGCTTAAGTAAATGCAAAAGAATTGAAATTATCCCATGCGTGTTATCGGAGTGTAGTGCCATGAAACTAGAAAGTAATGACAGAAGAAACTGCAAAACCCTGCAAACACATAAAAATTGAATAATATAGTCCTGAGCAATCAGTGAGTCACAGAGAAAATTAAGAAAAAATTAAATGATATCTACAAGCAAATGAAAATATAAATACAATTTACCAGAACCTGTGTGAGGCAATGAAAGCTGTCTTCAAAGGAAAATTTATTGCACTGAATTCCCACATCAGGAAAACAGAATGAACACAAATAAACAACCTGACACTTCAACTTATATATCTAGAAAAAGAAGAGCAAGTCAAGCCTAAAGCGAAAAGAAGGGAGGAAATTATAAAGATCAGAGCAGAAATCAATGCAATAGAGATTTAAGAAAACAATCCAAAGAATCAATGAATCAAAGAGTTGGTTCTTTGAAAGAATAAATAAAATTGATAAGCCCCTTATTTAAAAAAGGAAAGAAAAAACTCAGATTCATGCAATAAGGAATGAAAATAGTGAAATCACTACAGAACCTGTGGAAATACAGAAGATCATCAATATCTATTTTGAAAACTTCTACTCTCATAGGCTTGATAACCCAGAAGAAATGGAAACGTTCCTAGAAACATATGAATTACCAAAGCTGGATCAAGAAGATGTAAAACTGCTGAATAACTCAATTTCAATCAATGAAATTGAAAATGTAATTAAAACCTTACCACCAAAGAAAAGCCCAGGTCCAGATGAATTCACTGCAGAATTTTACAAGAAATTCAAAGAAGACATAATGCCAACACTCCTCAAACTCTTCAATGAAATTGAAAAGGAAGCAATTCTTCCTAACTCATTCCTGGAAGCAAGTATTACTCTAATACAAAACCAGAGAAAGATCCAACCAAAAAAAAGAGAACTACAGGCCAATCTCCCTAATGAACATAGATCCAAAGGTTCTCAATAAAATATTGACAAACAGAATGCAGCAAATCATCAAGAAGATTATACACATGATCAAGTGGGATTCATCCTAGGAATGCAGGGATGGTTCAACATATGCAAATCAATAAATGTAATCCACCATTCAATAGAACCAAAAATAAGGATCACATGATCATTTCTATAGATACAGAAAAAGCTTTTGATAAGGTCCAACACTCATTCATGGTAAGAACCTTACAGAAAATTGGAATAGAAGGTCTTCACCTCGATATGATAAAATCCATCTATGACAAACCAATAGCCAGCATTATATTAAATGGCCAAAAACTGAAAGCCTTTACTCTAAAATCAGGAACAAGACAAGTATGTCTATTATCACCACTCGTGTTCAATATAGTATTGGAAATACTAGCCAGAGCAATTAGAAAACAGAGAGAAATAAAATGAATAAGGATAGGAAAAGAAGAAGTTAAATTATCATTATTTGTAGACAACATGATACCCTACATAGAAGACCCCCAAAACCCCCAAGACTCCTAGGTATAATAAATTCAGTAAGGTATCTGGATATAAAGTCAACACTCAAAAATCAATAGCATTCCTATACACTACAACAAAATCACTGAGAGAGAAATAAGAGAAGCCACACCCTTCACAATAGCATCCAAAAAAAATGAAACACTTAGGAATCAATCTCATAAAAGAAGTAAAAGACCTATTCAGGGAAAATTTTAATACCCTGAAAAAAGAAATTGAAAAGGATCTCAGAAAATAAAAAGACATTCCCTGTTCATGGATAGGAAGAACAAATATTGTGAAAATGTTCCTTCTCCCAAAATTGTTATATAAATTTAATGCAATCCCCATCAAAACATCACTAGTATACCTTACAGACATAGAGAAATCATTCCTGAAGTTCATCTGGAGCCAGAAAAGACTTAGAATAGCAAAGGCAATTCTGAGCCACGAAGACAAGGCAGGAAGCACCACAATTCCTGACTTGAAGTTATACTACAGAGCTACTGTAATAAAATCAGCATGGTACTGGAATAAAAGACCTGAAGATCAATGAAGCAGATTAGAATATACAACCATAACTACAAACACACTCAGCCACCTTATCTTTGATAAAGGGGCCAAACACATTCCAAACTGGAAGAAAGTCTCTTTAATAAATGGTACTGGAGGGGCTGGGGATTTAGCTCAGCGGCATAAGCACCTGCCTTGCAAGCAGGCAGTCGTGAGTTTGATCCCTGGTACCGACAAAAAGGAAAAAGACAAAAAAAAAAAAAAAAAAAAAAAAAAAAGAAAAGGTGCTGGAAAAACTGGCTCTCCATGTGCCAAAAACTAAAACTAGACCCATTGTACTAAACTAAAATCTAAATGGATCAAAGATATAAATATTAAAATAGAAACACTAAATCTGTTGGAAGACAAAATAAATAGAAATCTTGAAGACATAAAGGTAGGTAGAGAATTCAAGAAGAAAAATCAAACTGCATGGGAAATAGTTTCCAGAATCAATAACTAGGATCTCATCTTATTAAAAAGTTTTTGCATGTCAAAAGAAATCTCCAAAAAAGTAAAAAGGAAACCCATGAATTTTGAAAATATTTTAGTCCACTATCCCTCAGACAAAGGACTTCTTTGTAGAACATATAAAGAATTTAAAAAATCAGACCCCCGAAATTCAAAGACTCAATCCAAAAATGGGCATCTGAGAGGAATACACAGTTTTCAGATAAAGAAATACAAATGGCAAATAAATACATGAAAAAACGTTCATCATCATTAGTCATTAGAGAAATGCAAACTAAAATCATACTGAGATTCCATCTCACTCCTGAAAGAACGGCCAGGATCAAGAAAACTACCAATAACAAATGCTGGAGAGGCTGTGGGGAAAAAGGAACTCTCTTGCACTGTTGGTGGGAGTGTAGACTGGTACAACCATCATGGAGGTCAGTCTGAAGGGTCCTCAAAAAGCTGGGACTGGACATCCCATTCGTCCCAGCTATTCCACTTCTGGGCATATTCCCAGAAGCATTGAAAACATCATATCACAGTGATATATGTGCACCCATGTTTATAGCAATTTGTAATAGCCAGATCTTGGAGACAATCTAAATGCCCATCAACTGAGGAATGGATAAAATAATGTGGTATTTTTATACAATGGAGTACTACTCTCAGCTATAAAGAGTAAATGGATGCAACTTGAGATCATACTCATAAGTGAAATAAATCAAAGTCACGTGAGTAAATACCATATTGTCTTCCTAGTGTAAGAAATGGTAAGAGTACATAGGATACAAAATTCTCAACAAATACAGTGAAAGGGTAAGGATCTTCTCAAAGGGGGGAAAATAATATCTCAGGGAAAAAGAGAAAAAAAGAAAAAAAGGAAAAAGAAAAATTATCTAACTTTGTATAAACACACAGGATAGCTAAGGTGATTGTGCTACAAATTCTGTAAGTTCTTAGAACAAAGCAGTTAATATTCATAGGATTGGACCAATTTTGCACGTTTGTGTCAGGTGATCTGAGGAACTGTTTAAGATCACTATGTAAAATATGAACCTTAGTTCTGTTCCTATCACCGTGTTTTGAAGGCCTACATTGTTATTGTTTTAGTCTTTTTGCTACTGTTTTTTTTTTTCTGTTTCGTATTTTTCTGGTAATTTGTTTTGTTTTGTTTTATTTTGTTTTTCCCTCTAATGCAGAGGCTTATACATGCCTGGAACTTCTCCTAAACAGTTTATGAGAATTATGTGTGGTGAAATGAACAGCTAGTTTGAAGAAAAACAGACATTATGATATCCATTACTGATTTCATATCATCATGTGTGAAATTCAATAATGCTTCTATTCTTTGTTCAGAGTAGTTTTAGCCTTTTTTTGTTTGTTTTAGCCTTCTTTTATTGTTTAATTTCAACATACGTCAGGTATGGACAGCTATTTTGAAGAGAACAAGAGACATTATGGCAGCCATTGTCAATTTTCATATTGACGATGGCCTGTAATGCTTTCGTTACTTCATTACTCCGTTCTGATCAGTTTTATACTATTTTGTTTTGTATGAATTCATTGTGTATGAAGATATAGACAACCATTTAGAAGAAGAGACATTATGGTAGCCACTGCAGACCTCCTGTTCTCTTGCTTTGAAATTTGTATCACTTACATTGTTTTCTTCTGATCTGCTTTGTTCTGTTTTGTTATGCTTAGTTTTACCCTTTTTTAAAATAAAAAAAAAAAAGAAAGCCATAAGTGCTCAGACTTAGAAGCATGGAGTTTTATTGGTGTCCTTGGCAAGAGCAGTTTTGTATTCAGCCAGTGTTTTTACCAAGTAAAGAGAACAGTCAGGTAAGTGTGTAAGGCAGCCAGACACACACCTGTAATCCGGTACTCCAGGGGAATGAGGCAGGAAGATGACAAGTTCAAGCCTTGCCCAGGCAATTTAGCAATTTATTAAGGCACTGTCAAAGTAAAAAGGACTGGGAATGTAGTGCAGTGAACAGGTCTTGGGTTCAAGCCCTAATACTAAAAAAAAAAATTGTCTTCTGTGTCTGAAGTCCAGGTGTCCATTCCCCCTCCTGTGTAAAATTGTGTCCAGTTGGAAGAAAGATGGTGGTATCGGAGGTCATAAGTTGATCTGTGAGGTCTGCCACTTGAGCCATCACAGAAACACCAAGTATTTTACCAAAGAAAAGTACTTGGGCCTCATGGTTCCTCTTAGAAATGCAGCTGGACCTGTCCCTGTGGGCAGGCCAAGGCTGTCAGGCTGCTGAAGGGCTTGTGTGGGGAGAGAACAGGCCTCCTTACAGTCTGGGGTTTTGGATGCCCCTCCAAGGAGCCAAACAGCAAGGCTCATCTGCAGCCAGCCAGCAGCAGGCCACAGACACAAATCACCTGATTCCACATGAAGCAAGGAAAGCCCCACATGTCACAGGGGACAGTATAGTAAAAGGTTACAGGGAAAGTGGGCCCCACCTGGGTGGACAGGGCCCCCCTTTCCCTAGCCAGGGCTCTTCGGGCAGGCCAATTATCAAGCCAGGCAGGCACCGACAAGAGGTCCAGCCCTTTCCCTCCTTCCTAGACTCTATCTGCCTTACCTCAGCCAGATGGCCAAGGAAGCCCACTAATCAACCCAGCTGCAACTTTTAACCATGTTCTGTAGGGTCTATTCAACAGTGCAATACGAGCCATGTGTAGAACTGTGGACAGCCTGGTAACCACAGTAAAGCAGGTGACATTAGTTTTGGAGGATTTTATTTACTGAGCATGTTTAAAATGTGAGCTTTTCAATATATGACCTACGTAAAAATCATTTGTATTTTTTCTCACAGGGTCTTTGAGGTCTGATGTGTACTTTGCACCTGAAGGGCCCCAGAACCTCAGTGGCAGGACTGAATGGCAGTAAGCCAAGATTTGACTTGCTCTAGAGGCCTGCGGTTCCCATTGCTGATTTGTGGCACATTGTGAATGTGGGGTCATGTGGGATATGAGCAAAGTTATTTTATCAGGATGATTTCCCACACATGTGTGTTTTGAGGCATTGTAACACGGGCTTACTCTGCAAAATAGAACTAGCAGAAAACCTGAGATACTATATTTACGCATCCTGGATTTTATTTTCACATTTTATGTTGAAGAACTGATGTCTCTTTGACTTGGATCACTGAGGACAGGAAGTATTAGCTGAGATTTTGTTGGCAAAACCTACTTCTCTGAGGAGCCTTGATTTCTGTGTCCACGCATGCATTGTGCAGTTTAGAGCTAACTGTACCACCAGGGGGCGCTCGCCCCCCACCCTAAAGCACTCAGGGCTTGTCCTTTGTTTGCTGGGATAGAGGAAATGAGGCGACCTCTTTTTTTGTTCTTGCTTAGAACAAAAAGCAGTCCGAGCTCGCTGCCAGCAGAGCTCTATTGTATTTTCTGTAGAATGTTTCTTGTTAGCAACTCCATGCTCTTTGAGGAAATTATGGGGGTTTTTCGGAGATTCCCTGAATTTCAAATCTCAGACACCCCCATTTTATCCCACCTGGTCAAACACTGAGATGTTCTTTCTGACTCTGCACCCCAAATGTCTGTGAGCTTGTTGCACTTATAAAATGACAAATTAATACCAGATGCTTTTTATTGGGGTGACCCACTTAAAACTTGGTCCCCAGGATTCCTGTGGGTTGTGAGAGGAATAGGGGGCCCTAGAAGGCACTGGTGTATTTCCTCAGACACTTTAGATATAGTCCTTCGTTGGATATACAGATGCTGATCAAGAAATATGATCAGTGTTTAGATAAACTTTATTATAATGAGACGTTGCCATTAGTCCCCTTCATGAAGCTCACCCTAGTTTTGTACACACTCAAGCGTTCTTGCCATTTGCTGGAGTAGTTAGGAAGTGGAAAAGCAGCCTGGTAAAAACATTACGTTGTGTCCTCGTCCACCTCAGTCCCCAGATCTGGCACTGTTTGACTTCTGAATCTTCCTCCAAGTTAAAATGACCCTGAAAAGTAAACGCTGCTAATTGATTCAGGACGTAGAAGCAACCATCATAGTACAACTAAAGACAATAATGAAAGAGGACTTCCAGAACTGCTTCCGGAGGTGGCAAGAACAATGGATAAGTGTGTTCAAAGCAAGGGGAAGTATTCAGAGGGGAAATTAATGTCGATGTGTCTTTTACTAGTAGGGAAAGGATAAAAGTGAGTTAACAAATTTCCAATTTCCAGCCGGAGCAACTTGCTGCATGGATGATGATCACACTTGCTGACATGAGGAAGAAATCAAGCTCAGGGAAAACAGGCTTTTCCTTATAACCTCAGATGCCTGTGGAGTAATTAGACTAGCAGCCCATGAGCCAAGAGCTCAGCAGACCCCTCCAAACACATGTGGAGAGGAGGATGTCATCAGTATAAATTTAGTGCATAGAAAGCCACACGTGCCAAGATTTAGAAACTTGGAGTATTATGGTGTCCTTGGCAAAAAGAAGTTTCGTATTCAGCCAGTGTTTTCACCAAGTAAAGAGAATGGTCAGGTAAGTGTGAGGCAGCCAGACACACACCTGTAATCCCAGAACTCTGGGGAACTGAGGCAGGACTACAAATTCAAACCCTGATGATCTGTGGCCGTACCTCTTCCAGGAGCCACCCCCTGCCACTGCATTCAGAGCCACCTCGGCCCCATCCTTGCCTAGCTATTGTTGACCTTATATGATGTAGACATTGAGCCCCCAAACAGCCAGTCCACTCATTGCAAGCAATTTGCAAACTATGCTTATAATCCAGCAAGGAATTAGTCATTGGCCTCTTATTGAGTGAATACATGAGGGGTTGGCCATCCCATATCAGCCAAAGGACAGGACATCAGTGCTCAGGACTCACAGCTGTTCTTGCACCCATTCTCAGAGGGGACACAGCTGTTTCCACCTTTTAAATAGTATTATTACTCTCTAGTTGAAGTCCACACCTGTGGTCTTTGGCCTTTAGCCTACGCCAGAGTCTTCCAGAGTCATCTGGAAGGCTTGTCCGTAAATCTCTAATGGACTGACTTTGAGAACCACCACTCCATATCATAAGGCAATAACTCAGCTTTATTGTTGTTTAACATATTATCATCTAGAGTGAGTAGGTATGGTCCAAGCAAATCTTTTTACATGTCTACACACAAGTACACAACACACACCAGTCTGGCTGGGAGCAAGTACATGTCTTCACCACATCTGTGCTGGGGCCGGAGCTGTCCCCAACCCTCATCAGCAGTGCTGCTTGATCCACCTGCCAGTCAGAGCTTCAGAATTCCCTGAAAAGACTGTCACTGCTGGGGCCCAGGGTCCCATTCCCAGGGAATCTGGCTGATTGGTCTTGGTGGGGCTGGGTCACTATGTTCCTGAAGCTCTGTGGGTAACACCAGAGCAGCTCGGTGACCCTCTCACCTTGCCTCACATCCTTCCTTGCCCTTTCCACTAAGAATGCGCCAGTGTACAACCTCCACCAACCCTCAGACATGAGCTTGTTTCTCAAAGCATGGCCTGGGCACTGAGGAGCACAAACGTTCAGATCACAAACCTGGGGAGACCTGGCCATGGGTGCTCCGACAGGTGTGGCCTGGTCAATGATGCGGGCTGGAGGTTGACAGACAGACATCCCCCATGGCTTTGTGAGCCAGTGACTGCCCCTTGTGGTGAACACCTCTGAAAGACTTCTGACACCCAGAGTATTGTGCTCACTGTGGACGCTATGTTGGTGATGCAGATCCTATGGCCAGCTGGTAAGGGACCACCACTGGGGCAGCGACACTTTGAGGACATCTCAAATGGCCCCACCCTGGAGGTGACCTTCCCCCTTGATGGAGAGCTGTGAGAGCTACAAGAGCAGCGGGCTTGGTGCTGGAGGTAAGAGCAGCCATTAGCTCTGACACACACGGTCTGAGAGGTCCTGACTGATTCATGTCACCCGGTGCCACGTCGGGGATGCCCCTGCAGACTGATTTGCTTAAGTTTAGCCTGCAGGGTGTTTACAATGAGTGTACACACAAGGCAGCGATGCTAGGACTTCTCAGATCTCCCCTGTGTTTCATGGACTTTGACCAAGATCACTTTGACTAAGGCCTGCCACTGTCAGAAACAGGTTCAGGGCCAGAGTGAGATGAATGAAGACCCAGGAGCAGCTCTGGATGGGGGCAGGCAATCTTACTCCAAGGCCTCTGACAGAAGCAGGAGCAGCTGACAGCGGAAAAGTCCAGTAAAGGGCGGAAGCTCAGCGTTCACTGGAGCAGGAGAACATCACAGTCTGAAGGAGCTCTGACTTCAGGCAAAAAGCTACATTCCCGTTCCTGTCACGTGAACGAATCTGTGAGGACATTTGTCTTCCCGTCCTTTGTTTTTTGCAGGTATCTGTGGCCATGGACATGCCCTTGCCTCACCACCTTCCGCAGTAGGCAGAATGGTTTGTGTGACCACCGGGGATCTGCACAGCGGGGCGGGCAGTGCCGGAGCCCGGGGGCGGAGGCACCAGTGTGGAGTTTGGGAGGCAAGAAGGAGCCGCCTGTCTTCCTCCTCCTTGCCGTCTGCTCGGCTCCCCACCCACATACTGCTTTGTGATAAAAACCTAAGTCAGGACTTTCTGATAAAACATCAGGTATCATGTGCTTACTGGGAGAATCGAAAAGTGGGATCCAGGACTGGGGATTTATGAGGTGTGATAAAAAAGACAGCAAATTCTTAAAATTTTTAAAAATTATTAGTGTAAAAGACACATTGCTATTAATCTTCTCAAAGTACTCATCTTTACTTCAAACACACCCCATTTTTCTTGCCACTGTCCAAAGCAGTGATGTAAGTCCTCTTTTTGGACTCTCTGTGGCCACTTCAATGTTCTAAAGCAATTTCAAAAGTTTAATGTCACATAAAAGCATCACGGTGTGTCCTCTTCCCCTGCATTCACTGGATCGGGCACCGTATAACTTCAGGCTTTCTCCCAGAGTGAAAATGACCATGAAAGGTAAATGTTTTGAATCTTCTTAGGACACTGAGGCAGCCATGGCTGCACAACTGAAGACACAAAAGGGGTCTTCCACAGCTGCTTCAGAAAGCGCCAAGTGTGAGCCAAGCAGGAGGGAACTATTTTGAGGGAGATTAATGGCAACGTGTCTTTTACTGCAATCATTTTTCTGGGTGTCAGTACTCATCACATTTGTTGATCACACGTCTTAGGTCAGTGATAGAGAACTTGCATGCAGTGCCTGAAGCCCTGGGTTTTCTGCACGGAGAAGCCCCAGCATTGCCAAAATAAGAGAGAAAACTGTGGCATGGGGGTATCCAAGCACCATCCTCAGCAGCTCTGACCCAAGAGCAGTGGCTCCATGGCCCTCGGGAGCATGCGGCCACTCAGCACCTCTGCGCTGCTCCTTTGAGAGCTCTGTGTGCAGAGACGGCATCAGGTGCATTTCCCGGAGGGAGGCCACCTGAACACTGTCTCTTCTTAAGCATTAACGAGATCTTTTCCCCATTTACTGGGCCATAAATTCCTTTAACGTTTCGTCAAATTACTCTCCAGGTGCTCCTTAAAGTTAATCAGCTGAGTAAATAATATAGATTGGGGAGAAATGAGATTAGCAATAAAATATAATATATATACACAAAATACATATATATATATATATATATATATTATATGTGCTGCTCTGTGCATTGTCACAATTAAGTTGTTGTGCACTCTTCAAAAGCTCATGTGAGCTGTGGCGAGGAGGACACCCTGGCTCAGAAAGCAACTGTACACTTGAAATGATTCAGGATCCACTTCCAGGGGGGGAAAAGCAGCACAAGGGTTAAGCAGCAAGGGTAGGAAAACCAGTGGGCTTTGCCCCCTGGTGCCGTGGCCAGGAAGTGACAAATAAAAACCTTCCCCTGGCACCTGTCCTAACACTGGAGGACAACACACATTGCACATTTCTGCACAGAGAGGAGCCAGCCAGGGAAGGAGCAGAGACATTATTGCTTTGGGCCACGGCTCCTCTTCCACATGCACAGGAGCCAGACTTTGCTGGGCCCTGATGGTTCACACCTGGGTGCGTGACAGGGAATGAGGCCTCCAGGGATACAAGGCTGAGAGGGTGGAGGGAAGGATATAGCTCTTCCTGGGTTGGCATCACTGCACAGTGCAATCCTGAGCATTGCTGCCAGATCCTACCACATGGCCTTAGCTGTGCCCCCATCTTGGCTGATGCTACCAGATTTTGTAGTGAGAGGTGAAAAGGACAGTGTCTCTGTTACTCAGTGGCCAGCTTAGTCCTGACTTTTTTCTGTGCAAATGGAGTGACCTGAGGTGCCTCTCGAAGGGTCTTTTCAGCTTCAACAGTAGACTCTGATAGAAGTCACATAAAGTCAGACACTGACACCAAGCTGCCTACAAGCTCCATGTGCCACTTTGTGCCAGTACAATGACAGTCGCCGTGAACTCAGACTGAGTGAAGGGCTGGAGGAAGTTGGCTGGTTTCTGGGCAGAAAGAGCCTGAACCTTTTCTGAAATTTACATCCAACAGTGGCCACCTTAGCCTGGGCTTAGTGTCCAAATCTCTCCTGTTTCCCGGCCCAAACATACCTACCATGAACAAAACATAAGTCCTCACCCAAGATCACCCTCTAGTCCAAGAATCCCCAGTCTTTTTGTGGAAAGGAGGAGGTTAATGCAAAATACTACCACTGCAACAAGGGAACAGCGATGACATAGTGTTTCATTTTCTGTCTTTTACACTGAGTCTTCGAGCACTTCCAAGCATGTTTCAGATCACACTGGCTGCACTTCAAGGACTCAGCAGCCAGGTGGATAAGTCTGGCCATGGGACAGTTATCCAGATGCCAGTGCAAGTCTGAGCTGTTCTCACTGGTCCCACAAGGAGGAATTTCTGGGTGGAGGGGAGAAGTGCCCACCATGGCTGAGCTCCTCCTTCCACCAAGAAAGCTGGAAAATCTTAGATTGGAACCACTGTTTTGACACTCTTGCCCTAGGGAAACGGAAGGGTTTTTCTTCCTTTTGCCTTTGGGCCGTGTGTCCTAACTCTGCGGTTCTTCTCCGTGGCAAAAGGTACAAAGACGTTAAAGTTTTAAGCATTAAGAAGTGTGCCTCTAGTTAGAACCCGTGCTGAGACAGTCTTTGTGAAGCTCAAACCCCCCCCTTCCCCCAGGCCCCACAGCCACATTCTACCTTCTGTCTTTATAAATTTGGCAGTTCTCTCTTGCTGCCTCCTATAAAGGGGAATCACAGAGTATTTGTTCTTCTGTAACTGATTGATTAACATAACGTCTTCAAAGTTCATCTGGCTAAAGAAGATAGTTGCCTGTAGGGTAATAGCAAAGGTGAGTGTCTCAGAACTGGTGCTGGAGAAAAGCAGATGCCGCGGGGGTGGAACAGTGCAAAAGATAAGGTCTGGTACTGGAGGAGAAATGGAAAGAAAATCTAGCTGGACTAAAATCCAGTATTTAGGGCAGCGATGGCAAACCTTTGAGAGATCAAATGCCCAAACTGCTACCCAACACCCACTTACCACAAAGTGCCAACACTGCAGTTAAACCTGAATCCTGACCAGCTATATGAAAGCTTGGACGAATCATGGCTAATGAGCTGTGGCTTGTGATGTTATCGCCTGGTGCCGCTACTCCTTTCCAAGCATGGTTAGCCAACGCTCAGCCTCTGAGACAATACCGGGGCGAACTGGCTTGTGTGCATGCCAGCTGCTGTACGCATGCCATAGGTTCACCATCACCGGCTTAGGGGTTGTGTGAGGGGAAACCAGACCACTCCTATGTCATGGTACCCCACCCCACTGCCACCCCAGACCTTTTTGGGAAGGGACTGGACAAAAGGAGGGAATTGGCGTGTCAGTGACAGCTTGGATGATTGAATGGATTCACAAAAACCTACTCTCCCTACCAGGTGTGGCAAGTGAGACATATTCTAGAGAAGCCAAAAGCAGAATTGGGCAGAACAAATTGTCACATACCCACATTTTGTAAACAATAGGCTCCAGCACCAGTGACCAGTAGGATGCACCCACAGCTTGTAAATAAAAGCACTCTGGAGCCAGCAAGTGGTGGTACTGTGGGGAGAGGAAAGGCTTGTTCAACACAAAAACGAAAAAAATCGGCCATTCTCCCTGCGTACAATGGGAGTACTGTTGCTGGGACTTTCAGCATGTGATCTGCGATTGTTAGAGGACTCTTTTGGGGGAGCCATCAGTACCTCCTATCTGGGGACTGCAGGCGGACCCTAGATGGCAACAAGAATGCAGAGTATGTGTGTGTGTGTGGGGGGGGATCTGTGAGCTCCGAGACAGAGTCTGGTGCCAAGATCGGAGGGCAGTTTGGTAGAGACGGAATGGAACAGGGAACAGACACTTTCCTATCATCTCTCTAACAGTGGGAGGGCGCGGGAGAGCACGTGGCCCTACCCACCATCTCACTGGCAAAAAGGGATGGAGCCTCAGCAGAGCCCAGAAGTGGCAGCAGGTGCTGTACCTAAGGGTGAGACAGAGCTCTCTGGGAAGAGGGACTGTGAATATATATTGGGAAAGGAAAGCCTAAAGGGGGAAGACACACAGACGCCTGTGGTATTTACCCCCAAACTCCAATTAGGTCCATGGAGGCCTACACTGGGTCACACCTAGAGCACAGCTTGCAACAAGAGCACGCATTTGGGGTCAGCAGCAGCCCTGATGGCTTCAGGCAGGGAATTGTCTTGCCCACAGGAGAAAACTGCTCAGTGGCTCGCAGTCAGCCTGGGACTCCAGTGTGGAGAGAACTGCATGAACCCTCTGGGTTAAGGCATGCTGTAACAACTTGGGCGAAGGGTTTTGTTTTTGTTTTCCTAGTTTTAATTTGGTTGATGAAGTCATTTCTTCACTTCTTTGATTTGAGCCATCTTGATTGGCTTATTTTTTACTTTTTCTTTATTTTCTGGTTCTTGCCTCACTATTGGCATCATGTGGTTGTTACACTGTATGCTTCAAGGTTTTCCCCCTTTAACCTGCTTCCTCTCTTAGTGCTTCTTCTCTTCCATTTTTCTGACTCTGTTTCCTCTCTATTCTTTTTCTTTTCTCAGCCTCATGATCTCATCTCCTTGCTTTCCCCCTTCCTTTCACTTACCTAATAGCATAAATATAACAGGGGCCTTCATTAGAGAATAAGAATTCACCAGTGCTGTGAATTCAAGAGCACCACTCAAGAGCATGTCAGAGTAATTCTTAACAAAACTGGAGTTTGAAGGTCCAAAAAAAAACTACCTATAAATACATTAACAAGTTCGCTCAATCTCTAAATGCATTCTTATCCACCTGCATACCTCTTTCTGCCTACGTAAATACTCTATCAAGCTCCTTAAACACTAGACATTTACCGCAGTTATAAAAACAATTCCAGGGGGTGGAGATTTAGCTCAGCGGCAAAAATGCCTGCCTTGCAAGCAGGCAGTCGTGAGTTTGATCCCCGGTACCGATAAAAAGGAAAAAGACAAAAAAAAAAAAAAAAAAAAAAAAAAAATTCCAAGCGTCCAGTTTCCTGTCTATTCTTTCCACTGACATACCTCATTCCTCTATCCTTTCTCTCAACATCCATACCCCAACTGAACCACAAAAAGCAATACAGTATCCTCTAGAAAGGAAAAAACTATTAGAACAAGTGTGAATGTTTATGACTGATGTGTGATTAGGTCTGTTGATGCTGTTATGACCAGTAGAAATTCTCTCTTTAGAACAGAGTGACAAGGTCCAACCCAATAGATTGAAATAGTACACAATACTTCCCAAGAACACATCTCTGGGAAACAGAACCCAACTAAAGAGATATTCTTATCAACAATATATTGTCTTTATTCTATTTGACCTCAACCCTCAACACACAAAAAAAAAAAATAGAAACATGAAAAAATCAAGGCAACAAAATGCCTCCAAAGATTCCCAACTGTCCTAAAGCAGACCGAAGGGGTACTGATGGAGAGGAACACCAACACCAGACAACAGCTATATGAAATGATCAAAGAGGAAGCAAAGAAACTCAGCAAATTCAGAGGATATAACCCCAAGGACAATAGAGCTATGAAACAAACTGACCAGTGGGGCTATGGGAGAAACAAATACAAAATTGGAGAACTGACCAGAGCAGTTAAAAATATGAATGACAAATTAACAAACAAATAGACTCTACAAAAGGTACCAAATAGAAATCCCAGAGGTAAGGAATTCTATTGAATTCATGAACAACAGAAGTGACTAATGCGAAGATAGGATTTCAGAAGTCAAGGAGAAAATAGAAATTCATAATGATCTACTCAGAGAAGCCTTAAAAACAATGAGAGCAAGAAAAATTCACCTACAGCTACTATATGACACTAAGAACGCTAAGCTAAGCAACTGAAATTAGAGAGAGCTAGAGAATAAAACCATGGAATAAAAACATATTTACAGAAATCATAGCAGAAAACCTTCCAGGTATGGGGGAAGAACTCAACAGAGAGGTAAGCAAAGCTTACAGAAGGCCAAATAACTACAGTGACAAAAAAATAAGCTTCCTATGACACATCATAGTAAAAATCCCAGAAGTCTGATGCAAGGACAGAATCTTAAAAGCTGTCAAAGAAAAACAAAAAAATTACTAAAAAAAAAAACCCCATAAGGATTACACCAGACATATCAACACAAACTTTAAAGTCCCAGAGAACCTGAAGAGAAGCATTTTAGCCCTAAAATAAATCACTTTCCAACCAAGACTAAAACCAATGGTAAAATAAGGACATTTCATGACAAAACATGTCAAGAAATTCATGAACACCAATCTAGCATTCCAAAAAGTACTCAAGGATATCCTAGACTGAAGCAATAAAGCCACTAAGCTAAAAAAAAATCAGAAGGAATGAACAGATCAAGCAAGGCAAGCAGTTAACAGAAAGGGAGAAACAAAAAATTGGATAAAAGAGCCAACAACAGAAAAGGATTTAATAACAGAAATAACTCAATACCTTTTGATAAAAAATTGGCCTCAATTCTTCTATTAAAAGACAAAGATTAGCAGGCTGGGTCAAAAAACAAAACCCAACTGTCTGTTGCTTTCAAAGAACTGATCTAGTTTAAAAAGTGATTCATAGACTACAAATCAAAGAATGGAAGAAAATATTCCATGCATCAAGACTACAAGAGCAACAGGGGTAGCAATTTTATTCTCAAAGTAAGCTTCAAACTAAAACTGATCACAAGAGACAAAGATGGTCACTATCTATTAGTTAAGAGAACAACGCAACAGGAAGAGATAGCAATTGTAAATATATATTCCTCAAACACTGGTGCACTTAACTTCATAAAATGATACGGAACTTAAAAGATCAAATAAACATCAACACAACCATAGTGGGTTACTTAAATACCCCGCTGACATGAACAGACAGACAACTAAACAAAAAATTAACTGAGAGTTGAACCATATCTTCCAACAAATGGACTTAATAGATATCTACAGTGTTCTACTTTATTACAACAGAATGCACATTCTACTCAGCAGCAGCACAAAGAGCTTTCTCCAAAACAGGGTACATACAAGCCTATAAAGCCTGATTAAATAAATACAAAAGAATCAAAACTTCATGTATATACCATCAGATCATAGTGCACTGAAACTAGAAATCAATTGGAAAGAAATTATAAAAATTTTAAAAATAAATGGAAATTAAATAATACACTCTTGGGAACTCAGTGGATGACAGAAGAAATCAAGGAAGAAATTAAACAATTTCTAGAATCAAATAATAATGCCAGAACATTATATCAGAACCTACAAGACACAATGAAAATAATCTTATGGGGAAGTTTATTACTGTGAATGTTCAGATGAAAACCTAGTGATGCACCTCAAGATATAAGAAAAATAAAAATAGTCCAAGCCCAAACCTGATATAAGGAGAGCAATCATAAAGATCAGAGGAGAAATTAACAAACTTAAAACTAAAAAAAAATAAAAAAATAAAAAGAATAAATGAATTGAAGCATTGATTCATTGAAAGAATAAGCAAAATGATAAACTTTCAGCCAAACTTAATAAAAGAAGGGAAAAAGACACACATCAAATTTGAGAATCTTGAAGTGGACAAATTCCTACATACATATGAATTGCCAAAACTGAACCAAATAACTCTGAACAACCCAATAACAGGCAATGAAATTGAGGCAGTAATTTAAAAACCCTACCAACTAAGAAAACTCAACCTTTGATGCATTCACCACTGATTATACAAGATTTTCAGCGAAGGGGCTGGGGATTTAGCTCAGCGGCATAAACGCCTGCCTTGCAAGCAGGCAGTCGTGAGTTCGATCCCTCATACCGATAAAAAGTAAAAAGACAAAAAAAAAAAAAAAAAAAAAAAAGATTTTCAGAGAGGATATAACACAAATACTCCTTGAACTCTTTGTTGAAATTAAAAGGGAAGGAGTGCTTCCGAATTCATTCCTGGACGTCAGCATCACTCTGATTCCAAAACCACACAAGAACTCAGAGAGAGAGAGAGGGAGAGAGAGAGAGAGAGAGAGAGAGAGAGAGAGAGAGAGAGAGAGAAAGAAGAAAGAAGGAGAAGGAGAAGGAGAAGGGGAAGGGGAACTCGGGAGGCTGAGCAAGAAAGCAACATGCCCTCCTTCCTGGTAAGCAGTGGCAGTGCAAGCCAGCAGTGAGCAGCCAGCAGCCGGCGCACCAGGAAGAGAACAAGTCAGTGTCTCCCCTGAGCCTACCCACAAGCGGGCTGAGAATCTAATATATCGTGTCCCCACCCTCTTAGCACCTGGATGGTGTCAAGGACAGCCTGAGTTGATAGCAACTAACACACATAAAGCAACTAAATGCTTGTGTTGTTGGGTTGGTTATGCTGACCTGGGGCCAGAGGTCTGAGCATCTCTTGGCAGGATGAGTATATGCAATATAGCAAATATGGGGGATTTCCTTCTGTCTTCTCTTTGAAAACAAATATTGTTTTCACTGTTTTGCTTTGTTCTGGTTGTTTTGCTCTATTGAATATTCTGTTTTGATAGGTTTTATAATGTTTTGTTTTGGGTTTGATTTTGCTATACCTGATTGAATGGACCACTATTGTGAAGATAACAAGATCTACTATGATACCTATTACTGTTATCCCAGTGTCCTGCTTTGAAGTTCTGTACCAACTTCACTGCATTGTCTCAGTTGACTTTGTTCTGTCTTGTTGTGTTGTATTTTACTACCTTCAAAATAAAGAAAAAAGAAAGAAGACTACAGGTCCATCTCTTTAATGGACATAGATACAAAAATCCTCAAAAAGATATAGAATGCAGCAAAGCATCAAAAGATCATACATCCTGACCAAGTAGGTTTCATCTAAGGGATTCAAGAATGTATAACTTCAACATGTATAACTTCAAAATGTATAACTTCAACATATGCAAATCAATAAATGTGATACACCACATAAAGAGAAGCAAAGGCAGAAATCACATCATCATATAAATTGATGCAGAAAAATCTTTTGGCAAAATTCAATATTCACTCAGGATAAAACCCAGAAGAAAATAGCTATAAAAAGACTTTATCTCAATCTGATAAAAAGCCATTTATGATAAAACTACTGCCAACATCATACTAAATAGAGAAAAGTTCAGAGTTTTTCCTCCTAAAATCAGAGGAAGACAAAATGTTCACTAGTATCTTTCAAATTTAATATAGATTTGAAATATTAGCCAGAGCAATTAACAAGAGAAAGAAATAAAAAGGATATTTATAGGAAAGGAAGAAGTCAAATTATCATTATTTGCAGATGACATACATGATCATTTACATAGAAGACACAAAAAGTCCACCAAGACTTTTAGAATTAGTAACCAAATTTAGCAATGTGACAGGATACAAAATCAGCACATAAAAATCAAAAACAATCCAGCATACCAATAATGAACTAATTGATAAATTCAGAAAGAAATTCAGAAAACATAACCTTTTACAATATTATCAAGAAAAATTAAATATTTAGGAATTAACTTAACCAAGGAAATGAAAGACCTCTACAATGAAAACAGCAGTTCCCTGGAAAAGGAGATGGAAAAGAATATCAGAAACCTGAAAGCCATACCTTGTTCCTGGATAGGCACAACCAATGTCATCAAAATGGCTAGTCTTCCAAAACTGATATTTAGAATTAATGCAGTTCTAATCAAAAGTTGCTTACAGACCTAGAGAAACAATCCTAAAATTAATACAGAACCAGAAGAGACTCAGAATAGCATAAATAATCCTAGGTAACAAAAGCAGGACAAAAGGCATCATAAACATAGATTTTGAGTTATATTTAAAACAGCAATAATAAAAGCAATATGGTACTTGTACAGAAACAGACATATGAATAAATGAAACAGGATAGAGGGTACAGAAACAACCCCAGACACATTCAGCCACCAGATCTTTGACAAAGGGGAAAAAAAATATGTTGGAGAAATGATAGTCTCTTTAATAAATGATGATGGAAAAATTGGTGATCCACAGGCAGATTGAGTCTAGACCCCTATCTTTCATCATGTACAAAACTAAAATGAAGATGGTTCAAAGATCTAAATGTTAAAACAGAAACTCTTAACCTGCAGAAAGATAAAGTAAGTAAATCTCTTGAAGACATATGCATAGCCAAGGATTTTCTGAACTCAAGCACAATTGTACAAGATATAACATCAAGAATCAACAAATGAGATTACAACAAATTAAAAAGCTTCTACACAGCAAAGAAAACAACCAATAGAATAAAGAAACAACCTACAGTTGGGAACAATTCTTTACAAGCTACATCTCAGACAGAGAACTAATATCTAGTACTACATATAAAGAATTTGAAAATTAGACCCCCCCAATAAAAGACCCATTCAGAAAAATGGGTAACAAAATGTATAACTTTTCAAAAGAAGTGCAAATGACTGATAAATATATGAAAACCATGTTCAGTATTGCTTAATGATTGCCGGCTTCCAGAAGTCAAATAAGAACAAATGCTGGGGAAGTGGTGAGAGGAAATTCAGCGCCTTCATTGTAAACTAGTATCACCACTGTGGAAATCAGAATGGAGAGTCCTCAGAAAACTAAAAATTCTATTTGAGAAGAAGATGGTGGCTTGCTATGTGGCTGGGTAGAGAGCCTCTCTGGGAAAAACAGCTCAGATGCTGGAATTTGACAACATGGAGAGGGCTGGATGAGTGGTGAGGGATTCTCATGACCCCAGGAGGAAACTGAAGGAAAAAGAAAAGTAGGGAGAGGAAGGAAAAACATGGGTGGAGGGCTGGAGCCTGATGTGCTCACTGAGACCTGTCCTGTGCTATGCTGGGTGCAGTGTGGAGTCGGACGATTCAAGGTTGCACTGAAGCCACAGCCACTGATAACGGGAGTTGGTGAGTCCCAGGCCCTTGGCAGGAGGATGCAGTGCAGCATGGAGTGGAGCCAAGGTGGAGAGCTGCAGTAATTCTCAGTGAGTGCTGGAAATTGGGTCCCGTGATGGGTGAGGCCGGCTGGAAGACATCTTGGAGTGGGTCAGAGCTCAGCACCAAGGTGGCATCAGTCAGCCACCCCTGGCTCAGAGAGGACTGGTGGGATCAGCTTGGGCTGAGTCACGCCCCTGGTCAGGGCTCAATAGCCAGGGACAAAACTGTCCTGACCCTGTGACATCCACAAAGCACAGGTAAGTTGCTGAAAGCACTTGCCAGTTGAATGGCTCAGAGCAGTTAGCCCACAGTCCCTGCATGCACCTCAGATAACAGCAAACTGGAGAGGGCAGCAAAACCCCAGGCAGCATGCTTCAGAAAAACCATAAGCAACACGAAGAGGGCCTGAGTCCTCCACTATACACCAGTCTGAAAGAAACCAGAAACATGACAAGAGAAAAACAAGAAAAAGCCTCCAGCCACTGACCCTGGGAAAATAAGTCCAGGAGAGGTAAATACAGAAGAGATCCAGGGAAGCAATCATGCAATATTGATCACAACATCAGCAAATATAAAGAAATACCTTCGAGACCTCATCATACACAAACTTAAAACTGAAATTCTAATCTAAATGAGGCAAGATATAAAAAGATTAATAAAAGAAATGCTAAGCCCATCTCATGAAGACACAGATGGAAGAATGGAGGAACCCAGAAAAGAAAGAGAAACCTTTGGTGAAGAATATAAACAAAATCTAGAATACATGAAACAGATCCAAAGAGATTACCAGAAAATTAAAAACTCCATTGAAAACTGGCAAAATGCCTTGACAGAAACTAAAGTTAGCCTTTCAAAACTTGAAGAGAGATTTATGATGTGTGATTGTGAAAGAAAAGACCTATTAAAAATAACAAGGAACCAGGAAGCAGCAATTCAAAGGCTGGAAGACTACCAGAGGATCTATAACTTAAGAATAAAAAATGTGAGCAAAGAAGCAGGAGTAACCACAAATGAATTACAAAGGCCATTCATGGAAATAATTAAGGAAAACATCCCAAGCATAGGAAAAAGAAATGATATCCAGATAAATGAGGCATACAGAATTCCAACCAACTACAACCAAAACAGATCTACATCCAGACATATAATAATCAAGATCCCAGAAATCCACCACAAGAACAGAATATTAAAAGTGGTCAGAGAAATGAAGCAGATCACTACAAGGGAAAAAATCATCAAAATAACGACAGACTTATCCACACAAACTATCAAATTGAGAAGAGCCTGTGGGGAAATAGTCCAAGCCCTGAAAGAAAATAACCTCCAACCTAGACTGATACACCCTGAAAAACTTTCTCTCAAAATTAATGGAGAAATAAGATGTTTCCAAGATAAGGAGGAACTGTGGGAGTTCATGGCCACCAATCCAACCCTACAAAAAATACTGAAGGACAGAGAGAGAGAGAGAGAGAGAGAGAGAGAGAGAGAGAGAGAGAGAGAGAGAAATACCAGGATTCCAGCAACACTGGCAGAGAGGCCTCAATGAATGGGGCAGACAGTGGAATGAAGGAGAAAAGTGGACAAATAATAACAGAAAAATAAATAGCAGAGATGAGGCAGAGAAGGTGGGCTATAATCTCTAATATAGATAGCTTTGATACACTAACAAAAAGAAACACAAGCAGAGTAGATTAGGAGGCAGGATCCATGGAGATGCTCTGAATGGGTAATACACTCACCCTGAAAGAAGGTTAATAAACTGAAAGTCAAAGATGAGAAAATGATGCTCTATGTAACAGGGAACCAGAGAGAAATAGGGACAACTCATCCAGCAGCTGCAGATAGGTTGGAAAGTTAGGACACTTTTGTGCAGTGTAGAACTACACAGCTAGAAGGAAGGAAAACCTTGTGGATTTAGTAAGTAAAGGAGTACAGCTCAAGATCAAGCTCACCGGTAAAAAGGTTCAGCAACACTCCGATAGATAACGGGTTGACCCACTAATCTAAAAACTGTAGGAGCTAGAGGGACCCAAAATATACAAAGCACCCTGAGCAAGGGGAAGTGAGGAACTGCCTCAAAAAGGAAGATAGAGGACATTGTTAATAGTCTATCAGGATTCAAAAGCCACATTAGTCTTATCACTCTGTTTAGTTTGCTTTTATTTTGTTCTGGTCTGTCTACTCATACTAGATTTTTTTTTTATTTAAGAGGAAAAAGAGAAAAACACAAAACAAACCAAAGCGGCGTAAGGGTACACGCAATACAGAACTACAAAAACAAAACAAAACAAAACAAAACAAAACAAAACAAAAAAACATAACAGTAAGAAATCACCTGCTAGTAGATTACACACTATCTTCTTGAAAATAGTTCCTCAAATCACAGTATCAAAGAACACAAGGTGGACATTCAAACAGGGAGACTGCAAACAGCTGTGTTCAATGTTCCAAAAACATTGATAAAGTCAGCTATTTAACACCCCCAAACACACTTGCTGTTATATCCGTTAGAGCTCTTTTTCTTTTTTTTTTTCCCTCTCTTTTTTACAACAAAATTTACACATCTTGGATTTTATTACTCCTTAGTGCTTATTACTTTCTTTGGTGGGGGGGGAAGAATACAGTCAAATATGGCAAAACAAAGCTGTCAGTCAATACCAAGGATAGACATAGCACATGGTGTAGAACAGAGTACAAGTTTATCAACAATGGTTATCGACGTTGTCCCTTGTTTCCTTAAAAAGAATTGTCTATCTCATTAGATATTATAAAGTTGGACAAAACAGTAGAGAACAAGACCAATAAAACTTAGGCATTGTAAACATTACAGGACTTCCAAAGAAGACAATAGTCAAACCAGAATGGGTATCTTAGTGAATCTTATTGTCTTCAAAGTAGTTGCCTATGTCTTCAAACTTGATACTATCATATAGAATGGAACAGAGTCTAATCAGTCAAAACAAGATCGTGGGAGTACTACAGGACTTCAAAACAAGTTAATAGGAAATCGAAAAGAGTTACTATTTATATATCCTAATTTTTTTGAATTTTTTCTTTAATTAAGACAAACATAAGAAATGACTAAATAATTTTTTTTGAAACAATAAGGGGGAGATTGAGATAAAACAGGACATAACAATATAACAATAGAGGTCACAGCATGACTGTTTCAACAACCTAGTACTTCACCACCTTATAACCTGACTTAATAGTAGTTACCATAGTGTCTTTTTCCTTGAAATATTTGGATAAAACTTCATATACTCTAGCTTCAAATATTTTCATATCAAGAAGCCCAGAATAAAGCCTTTCTAATTAATGAGTGAAAACTTTATAAGGCTTCAAGGCCACCTAATGGGGAATCATGATTACCACATACTTTTATATATTTGAATCATTATTTACATTAGGGAAACTATTCGGTATTCACACATGCGAGATTGATTTATTTCACTAATGAGTATGGTCTCAAGCTGCGCCCATTTATTGATAAATATCTCAATGTGATCCTTCTTTATAGCTGAATAATACTCCATTGTATAGAAATACCACAACTTTTTTATCCATTCCTCAGTTGATGGGCACTTGGGTTGTTTCCAAGATATGGCGATTACAAATTGTGCTGCTATAAACATAGGTGCACATATATCACTGTGGTATGATGCTTTCAGTTCTTCTGGGAATATGCCTAGAAGTGGAATAGCTGGAATAAATGGGATTTCCAGTCCCAACTTTTTGAGAAATCTCCAGACAGATCTCCACAAAGGCTGTACCAGTCTACACTCCCACCAGCAGTGCAGGAGAGTTCCTTTTTCCCCACAGCCTCTCCAGCATTTGTTGTCGGTTTTCTTGATCCTGGCCATTCTTTCAGGAGTGAGATGGTATCTCAGTGTGGTTTTAATTTGCATTTCTCTAATGACCAATGATGATGAGCATTTTTTCATGTATTTATTTGCCATTTGCATTTCTTCATCTGAGAATTGCATATTCATCTCAGATGCCCATTTTTGGATTGGATCTTTGAATTTCGGAGGTCTGAGTTTCTTTAATTCTTTATATGTTTTAGACAAGAGTCCCTTGTCTGAGAGAGAGTTCACTAAAATCTTTTCCCAATTTGTGGGTTTTCTTTTCACTATGCTGGAGATTTCTTTTGACATGCAGAAACTTTTTAATAAGAAGTGGTCCCAGTTATTGATTCTGGGAAGTATTTCCCGTGCGGTTTGAGTCCTGTTCATGAATTCTTTACCTACTCCTATGTCTCCAAGGTTTCTACCTATTTTGTCTTCCAATAGATTTAGTGTTTCTGTTTTAATATTCAGATCTTTGACCCATTTAGATTTTAATTTAGTACATGGTGATAGACATGGGTCTAGCTTTAGTTTTCGGCAAATGGAGAGCCAGTTTTTCCAGCACCATTTATTAAAGAGACTGTCGTTCTTCCAGTGAACCTGCTTGGCTCCTTTATCAAAAATAAGGTGGTTGAGTGTGTTCGTAGTTGTGGTTGTATCTTCTAATCTATTCCATTGATCTTCAGCTCTGTTTTGATTCCAATGCCATGTTGATTTTACTACTGTTGCTTTGTAGTATAACTTCAAGTCAGGGATTGTGATGCCTCCTGCTTTGTCTTTGCTGCTTAGAATTGCCTTTGCGATTCTAGGTCTCTTCTGGTTCCAGATGAAATTTAGGAGTGATTTCTCTAGATCTATAAGGTATGTTGATGGTATTTCTATTGGGATTGCATTGAATCTGTATAACAGTTTTGGGAGAATGGCCATTTTCACAATGTTTGTTCTTCCTATCCATGAGCAAGGGATGTCTTTCCATTTTCTGAGATCATCTTCAATTTCCTTTTTCAGTGTATTATAATTTTCACTGTATAAGTCTTTCACTTCTTTCGTAAGAGTAATTCCTAAATATTTCATTTTTTTGCTTGCTAATGTGAATAGTCCAGTTTCTCTTATTTCCCTCTCTGTAATTTTGTTGTTCGTGTATAGGAATGCTATTGATTTCTGAGTATTGATTTTGTATCCAGCCACATTACTGAATTTATTTATTGTATCTAAGAGTATTTCAATGGAGTTTAGGGGGTCATGTCATCTGCAAACAATGATAATTTAACTTCTTCTTTTCCTATCTTTACCCCTTTTATTTCTCTTTCTTGCCTAATTGCTCTGGCTAGTACTTCCTGTACTATATTAAATAGGAGTGGTGATAAAGGACATCCTTGTCTTGTACCCGATTTTAAAGTAAAGGCTTTCAATTTTTGGCCATTTAGTATGATGCTGGCTGTTGGTTTGTCATAAATGGCCTTTATTATATTGAGGTAAAGACCATTTATTCCAATTTTCTGTAAAGTTCTTATCATGAATAAGTGTTGGACCTTATCGAAGGCTTTTTCTGCATCTATAGAGATGATCATGTGATTCTTATTTTTGGCTTTATTGATATGGTGGATTACATTTATTGATTTGCGTATGTTGAACCATCCTTGCATTCCTGGGATGAATCCCACTTGGTCATGGTGTATAATCTTCTTGATGATTTGCTGGATCCTATTTGCCAATATTTTATTGAGGATTTTTGCATCTGTGTTCATTAGGGAGATCGGTCTATAGTTCTCTTTTATAGTTGGGTCTTTCTCAGGTTTTGGTACTAGAGTAATATTTGCTTCCAGGAATGACTTAGGAAGGATTGCTTCCCTTTCAATTTCATTGAATAGTTCGAGGAGTGTCGGCATTAGGTCTTCTTTATATTTCTTGTAGAATTCTGCAGTGAATCCATCTGGGCCTGGGCTCTTCTTGGTGGGCAAGGACCCAATTACATTTTCAATTTCATTAGCAGAGATTGGGTTATTCAACAGTTTTATATCCTCTTGATCTAGCTTTGGTACTTCATATGCTTCTAAGAATCTGTCTATTTCTTCTGTGTTATCAAACTTTTGAGAGTAGAGGTTTTCGAAATAGGTGTTGATGATCCTCTGTATTTCTATTGGGTCTGTAGTGATTTCTCCTTTTTCATTTCTTATTGCATGAATTTGAGCTTTTTCTTTCCTTTTTTTAATAAGGTTGGCTAGGGGCTTATCGATTTTATTTATTCTTTCAAAGAACCAACTCTTTGATTCATTGATTCTTTGGATTGTTTTCTTAGTCTCTATTGCATTGATTTCTGCTCTGATTTTTATAATTTCCTCTCTTCTTTTGGCTTTGGGTTTGACTTGCTCTTCTTTTTCTAGCTGTTTGAGGTGTAGCATCAAGTTATTTATTTGTATTCGTTCTGCTTTCCTGATGTGGGAACTCAGTGCAATAAATTTTCCTCTCAGAACGGCTTTCATTGCATCCCACAGATTCCGGTAAGTTGTATCTGCATTTTCATTTTCTTTTAGGTATTGTTTAATTTCTTCTTTAATTTCTTCTGTGACCCACTGATTACTCAAGAGTGTGTTATTTAGTTTCCATGTGTTTGCGGAATTTTTGCAGTATCCTTTGTCATTAATTTCTAATTTCAGAGCGCTATGATCTGATAATATGCAAGGGATGATTTCAACTCTTTTGCATTTGCTTAAATATGTTCTGTGAGCTAATATATGGTCTATTTTAGAAAATGATCCATGTACTGCAGAGAAGAATGTGTATTCTGATGTTGTTGGGTGGAACATTCTGTATATGTCTATCAAACCCATTTGTTCACAGGTGTGATTCAGTTCTGTTATTTCTTTGCTCATTTTCTGTCTGGTTGATCTGTCCCTTGGTGTCAGTGGTGTATTAAGGTCTCCTGTTACAATTGTGTTACTGATAATTTGAGTTTTCATTTCTGTTAATAATTGTTTTATATAACTGGGTGCTCTGGAGTTTGGTGCGTATATATTTAAGATAGTTATCTCTTCCTCTTGGAGTTTTCCCCTTATGAGTATGTAGTGACCTTCTTTGTCCTTTATGGTCATTGTTGGTTTAAAGTTCACGTTGTCTGCAAACAGAATGGCTACTCCTGCCTTTTTTTGGATTCCTGCTGCATGAAGAATTGTTTTCCATCCTTTGACTTTCAGTCTGTGAGTATCTTTCTGGGTTAGATGGGTTTCCTGTAAACAGCATATGGTTGGATTTTGTTTCTTGATCCATTCTGCTAGTCTGTTTCTTTTGATTGGTGCATTGAGACCATTTACATTAATGGTTATTACTGTTAAATGCTGGTTAATTGTAGGAATGTTATCTCTCTGCTGTTGCATCTTTATCTTTCGGTTCTGTTTAATTATTTGCTTTGCTTAGTGGTTTTTTCCTTTGTGTATCTAAACTGTCTTTCAATATTTTTTGCAGGGTTGGTTTGGTGTTCATGAAGTTCTTCAGCTGTTCTTTGTCATGGAAGTATCGTATTGCACCATCTATTTTGAATGATAGTTTTGCAGGATATATCAGTCTTGGTTGGAAATCATTTTGCTTTAGGATCTGGAATACTTCACTCCATGCTCTTCTTGACTTTATCGTTTGTGCTGAGAAGTCTGCTGTGATTCTGATAGGTTTTCCTTTATAAGTGATCTGTCTTTTCTCTCTGACAGCTTTTAATAATCTATTCTTGTGTTGGATTTCTGAGATGGTGATTATTATATGTCTGGGTGTAGTTTTATTTTGGTTATGACTGTTTGGAGTTCTATATGCTTCACTGATCTTGATGTCAGTTTCTGATCTCATGCTTGGGAAATTTTCAGCTATTACTTCTCTAAATATCCTCCTGACATCCTTCATATTGTCTCCCTCTCTTTCATTAATCCCTATCATTCTTATGTTATTCTTCTTTGCATCGTCTTGCAGTTGTTGAATTGTTGTTTCCTGGTTCCTTGTTATTTTCAAAAGATCTTTCCTTTCCTGTTCACTAGCTGCAATCCTGTCTTCAAGGTCTGAAATTCTATCTTCACTTTCATTAAGGCGGTTTTTACAACTTTCAGTGGAGTTTTTTATTTCCTGTATATCTCTGTGCATCTGCATTATGTATTCTGTTTGTTTCTTATATTGCTCGTCTAGGGATTCTATCTTTTTGTTTAGTTCCTCCAATTTTTTATCTGTGTTTTCTTTAGATATATTTAGAATCTCTTTCATTTCTTTTATCATTTCTTCTTTTATCTGGGAGATTATTTCGAGTTTGAATTTCTTTAAAGCTTCCTGGAGTTGCTTGTCAATTTCAGTGGCTATTGTGTCCGATATATGAGGTGGATGGGATATATTTTCTTCTATATACATCGCTCCTAGGGTTTCTTGAGATGGGCTGGAGGTTTGAGGTTGTAATTTGGTCTTTCGTTTTGTCATTTTCCTATATTTCTGTGTTTCAAGTGTTATTTGAAAGCTTCCTCAGGATCTGTTGAAAATCCCCTTCTATGTTTGGAGCTACTGAGACTCTGGCGCCGCGCTACCCCAAGCCATTAGGCCTACAGAACCAGTGGCCCTCCTCTGCCTGCTCAGAACTCCGCAGTTCCAGACAAGCTGGGCCTCAGGGACACTGTGCGCCCACCTGCCCCTTGGAAGCTCCACAGTTCTTCAATCGCAGCCGGGTTAGGGTACTCACCACAGGCCGCAGTGCTTCAGGAACCTGTGGACCCTCCCTGGTTGTAGAGATACCCACAGTCCTCCAGACACATGGAGAGGCCGATGCAGGCACCCCAAATCTGCCCAGCTCCTCCTCTGCAGACCAATGGCCAGGCGCGGCAGCTAAACAGGCTGGGCTAGGCTGGTAGTGTGGGCCAGCCCACCTATCGGGAGCTCAGCAGGTCTCCAAATGAAGCCGGGAATGGGGAGGCTGATGTGGAAGCCTCAAACCCACCTCTCCCCTTCACTGCACCTGGAAGCCTGAGGGAACTCCAGCAGTCTGGGCGCAGATATCCAGAGTCCTCCAGACACGCAGAGAGGCCAGTGAGGGCACCCCAGATCTGCCCAGCTCCTCCTCTGCAGATCTATGGCCAGGCGCGGCAGCTAAACAGGCTGGGCTAGGCTGGTAGTGTGGGCCAGACCACCTATGGGGAGCTCAGCAGGTCTCCAAATGAAGCCGGGAGTGGGGAGCCTGATGTGGAAGCCTCAAACCCACCTCTCTCCTTCACTGCACCTGGAAGCCTGAGGGAACTCCAGCAGTCTGGGCGCAGATATCCAGAGTCCTCCAGACACGCAGAGAGGCCAGTGAGGGCACCCCAGATCTGCCCAGCTCCTCCTCTGCAGACCTATGGCCAGGCGCGGCAGCTAAACAGGCTGGGCTAGGCTGGTAGTGTGGGCCAGCCCACCTATCGGGAGCTCAGCAGGTCTCCAAATGAAGCCGGGAGTGGGGAGGCTGATGTGGAAGCCTCAAACCCACCTCTCTCCTTCACTGCACCTGGAAGCCTGAGGGAACTCCAGCAGTCTGGGCGCAGATATCCAGAGTCCTCCAGACACGCAGAGAGGCCAGTGAGGGCACCCCAGATCTGCCCAGCTCCTCCTCTGCAGACCTATGGCCAGGCGCGGCAGCTAAACAGGCTGGGCTAGGCTGGTAGTGTGGGCCAGCCCACCTATTGGGAGCTCAGCAGGTCTCCAAGTGAAGCCGGGAATGGGGAGGCTGATGTGGAAGCCTCAAACCCACCTCTCTCCTTCACTGCACCTGGAAGCCTGAGGGAACTCCAGCAGTCTGGGCGCAGATATCCAGAGTCCTCCAGACACGCAGAGAGGCCGGTGAGGGCACCCCAGATCTGCCCAGCTCCTCCTCTCTACTCATACTAGATTTGAGAGCACAGACAGCTATCCCAAAAATAGCAGGCTATACCATGGTAACTATCCTTAATTTCCTATTAACTTAAACTGAAGCCCTGTATTACTTACATTGTCTTACTATGACTGATCTTATTTGAAGTTGGTTTGTTAGACCACTGTTTTGCCTTGACTGATTTTATTCGAACTTGGTATGATTGATAGTATCAAGTCTAAGAGTAGAGGCAACTACTCTGAAGATGACAAGATGTAATAAGATACCCATTCTGGTTTGATTATTAACTGCTTTTGAAATCCTACAATGTCTCTGAAGTTGTGTTTCTATTAAAATAGCTATGTAATGCTATGTTCTATCATATTATGCTTGGTGATGTGGACAATTCTATTGGAAATAACAAGAGAAAGCATAGTAATTACTGTAGATCACCTAGTATTGTGGTTTTATATGTCTTTTTCATTTCATGTTTTTCTACGAATTCATTTTGTTGTCTTGTTATGATCTGTTTTTCCCTATAATACAGAAAGGATAGATATACATGTAGAGATTCACATATGAGGAGAATTTCTAAACTGTTTACGGGAACAGATTATATAATGCACGATGTAATGAACAGATACTCTGAAGAAGAAGAGACACTAAAATACCCAGTGCTAATTCTGTAGCAGTATAAAATCTAGTAATACTATTATTCACTGTTCAGAGTTATATTAGTCTAGTCTCTTATGTTCCATTTCAGCATACGTAAAGATAAGGACAGCTACTTCGAAGAGAATGAGAGACATTATGGCAGTCATTGACTTCCCCAATGTTAGGTCTTGAAGACCTAAAAAGCCTTCATCATCCTGTTATGATTAGATTAGTTCTATAATGTTCAGTATGTATTCAATGTGTGTGAAGATGGGGACAACTATTTGGAAGAAAACTAGAGACAATAAGATAGACAGTGAAGATCTCCAGTGAACTTGCTTTGAAGTCCGTGTTTCTTAAAATTGTTTCCTTATGATCTGTTTTGTTCTGTTTTGTTTAATCTTATTCTCTTTAAAATACAGCAAAAAGACTCAGGCATGTGTAGATCCTATAAACAGTTTATAGGTTCTTATAATGCATGATGAAATGAACAAATACTTTGAAGAAAAAGAGACACTACAGTACCCAGTGCTGATCCTGTCGTGTCATGATGTGAAATCCAGCGATACTATAATTCTTTGTTCAGAGTGATTTTAGCCTGCTTTGGTTTGTTTAATCTCAACATAAATGAAGATATGGATAACTGCATGTATGTCTAAGTGTATAGGATTGATAACAATGTTATGAAGTTTTTGTTGCATAGTTGAACAGAACCATTTGCAGTCTTGTTGTTTGAATCCCCACTTTGTATGCTTCACTTTTGTATCTTGAACAACTATTTGTAAGAGGACAATATGTAATCATCAACTAGTGATTTCTTACTGTTTATTTTTCCTTTGAAAGTATGTATTCTATCTGTTTTCTGTTTTGTTTAATCTTTCTTTGAATAAAATTTTAAAAAATAAAAAATAAGAATTCCATTTGACCCAGCTATTCCCTTACTAGATGTCTTCCCAAAAGAGTTAAATACATCATACTACAGTGATACATGCTTACCTATGATTATACCAGGACAACTCCTAAGAGCTAAACCTTGAAAGCAGCCTACATGTCTGTCAACAGATGAATGGATAAAGGAAATATGGCATTTATACACAATGGAGTACTACTTTGCTATAAGGGAAGATAAATGTGAATCATCTGTAGAAAAGCAGATGAGCCTTAAAAGCATAACGTTAAGTGAAATAAATCAGACACAGAAGCTTATGTATCACATAGTTCCTCTTACATGAGAAATTCAAAGTATAAATAAATTAAAGAGAAAATAAAAGATAGGTAAAAGGAAACAGGAAGATAGGTTTTTTGCAAATGGGAAGACAACCAAAAGATGGAGCATTGAGAAAGGGGTAGGACAAAGGAATGTAAAATGAATTAAATGTGTAATATACAGGTACCAATTATCAACAATGAACAGTTATTTTACTGGAAACAAAGGTTCCAGTTTGTCTGGAACCTTACCAACACTTATTATTTTCTGTTTTGTTTACTGCTCTATCTCTTCTGTCCACAGACACCTGGCACTGATCTGAGTGCTTTGGGGAGCAGGTGGTTGAGTCTCGCCCACTTGAAGAGAGGCAACACCTGTCCCCATCATTTCACTTTGAACCAGCACCTGCACTCACACTCTGCAGCAGGCCATAGCTCAGAATGTGTACTCCATGGTGGGAGGCAACTGCCCCTGAAAATGGATAGTCATCCCCACCATGCTCTATGACCCTGAGGCTTCCCACTGGGGCAACATGGCCTAGAGCCTCAGCTCACCTGAACCAAGGTCTTAGACAAGAAAAGAGTACAGATGGGGTGCTGGTGTCCTAGTGGGTGATGCAGGTGGGGCGTATTTCTTGTGTTCTCAGTTCAAAAGTGAGAGGAGACACTGGCCTCTCCCAGGAGCAGGTGGACTTGATCCTCAGGAGGTACTTGCTATGCTTCACATGGGGGATGAGGCCTGCTCTATGCTTTCATGCCAGCCCTGTGCCTGTCAAACAGTTCAGGTGCCAGGGTTGAAGTGAGGGCTACGTGGCTTCTTCCTAGGTCACAGGGAGGATGGTGAAGCATAAAGGGCTGAGTGTAGCAGCAGACACTACTGCCTACCCGCTGCAACACCCAGGGACCACCTCTCTCATTGCTTGGCACAGAGAGCTGCCCTTTCAACAGCCTGTGACCTTGGTGTGTCCCTTAGCCCTTCTACAAATGGAAACAGAACCTACTTGTCATCCACACAAGGTGCGATCGAACAATGCCACAATAAAGGACACATGGCCATTAATCCCCCTCAACTTATTCCCACTTGTTTTGAACACACTTTTCCCACCATTCTTGCCACTTTATGAAGTGGTTCTGGAAATCCTCTTTGGTGAGTGTCCTTAGTTACACTGCCAAGGCTCCCTCAATGTCCTGAATCAATTCAAAAAATTTATTTAGACTTCCCATCATAGACATGGGTCATATCCCTGTACATTCACCTACCGCAGACCCTCCCACTGTAGATCTCAGCACCTTGTTTTCACTGAATTCTCAGTGTAGACTTGGGCCCTTTCTCCACTGACCCTCCCACTGTAAACCTGGGCTGACTCCAAAGACCCTCCAGCTGTAGACTTGGGCCCCATCCCTGTGTATCCCCCACTGTAATCCTGGCCCTGGCCTCTCATCCCTCCTAGTGTTCTGTGCATTAGTTCCAGAGCAGTGACATAGACCCTCCTGGAGGAGGATTGAGGACACTGTCCCATGTGGGAGGCTTTGTCTCATTGTGGGCTCCATTCCCCAGGCTGTGCTTCCTAGAACAGGCATCTGTAAAGTCTGGTTCAGTAGTGGAGATTCTGATTCATTGGCACTGAGCTGCAGTGAGATTTCTAAAAACAGCATTTCCGAGCACTGACTCAGTGGCAAGCAGAGTCTCTTGGTTCTGTTCATCCTCACTGAGTAGGAAGGAATGACTCATCTCTCCCTGCACTGGATTTGGAAAGGTCCCTAGACACCAACCCTATGGCCTGATGCCAGGCTGGGGCTGCTCCCACCCAAGCAGCCCTGGAAAGAACAAAGCCTGAAGCTTGCTGATGTAGACAGCCATGCCTGACTCCACAGGGGGAGGAAGGGCTCACTCACTTTCCCCAGAGGGAGTGTGTGCATCTCTAGAGCCATGGCAGGGGACATGAGGCCAGTGGCTTCTGTGCAACTAGGACAGGGGTCACTGGCAGGGGATCCTTCCTCATCCATCAGAATACATGAAGCTTTCCTTGCTAACAGAGGGTCTTTCTGTGACAATTCTGCTTAGAAGGCATTATTTTAGATCAAACTGTCAGGCCAAAGTCCTCAAAGCCCCAACAGTACACTCAGCTCCTCACACTCCTTTATACTCTATCCTTCCAGCTAGAACAGCCTCCAGATTACAGATGCTTGAGTTTCTCTCCCTAGAGTCTCAGTAAACTGAGGACCCCACACTTTCTAGGCTAAGTGTGCAGATCCAGCCTTGAGAAACTCTTGGGCCCCTAAAGCTACAGGGCATGACCGTATGTCTCCCTGTTCCTGTCACCTGCCATTTATTTTTGCTGTCCAGTCCAGGGAGCCAGGGAAGGATTAAAATAACTGAAATGTCTTGGAAGCTATATGTGTTATGACTAAAGTTGGGGATCTTCTATCAAACCCAGTCTCATTTGAGTGTAGATAATTTGAGAGATGTTCCAAAGAACTTCCAGAGGGAGTTGTAGGGTGGGGAAAGGGCCCTGTCCTGTGATATGACCATGTGGGCAGCTAGTGACTGGGTCTGCGGGGCCCTCCTGAGACCATGAAAGAACCTCTCAATTGTCCCCCAAAGAGCTGTTTATCTGGCAACTACCTCTTAGTGGAGAAATCCCTTGAAGGAGTGCCCTCCTTTGAACAGTAAAACCTGCAGGACAGAGGTGACCAGAAGGAGAAGCCAAACTGGGAGACAGTGAGTTGAAGCATTCAGGCATCACTTTCTGGTCACTTTGGCAACCCCAGGGCAGGCCCTACAATGTCTTTCCCCATCCTGGCATTAAGAAGAAAGTGCAGCTTAAAATAAGCTTCACCACACATCAATCTCACACTGGGTTTGGAAAAGGCCAGGAGCTAATTAGTGAAAGGATGAGCAAGAGGACCAGAATTTAATAGAAGGAAGATGCTGGAATGAAGGACTTTCCACTAAAACATCCTCTTGTGTTCCAGGTTTGCATTCATGTGGATGCCTAGTATCTTGGTTCTACAGGGCATGCTGAGTGCCATAGGCTGAAAAAAAGTATTTTGAAAGTAGGATAGGTTTACCTGATTTCTAACTACCATTTCAGCAACGGGTGGGCACACAGAACCAGCCTTGAGTGCATCCCTGGCTGCTGGCCAGGGTTTAAAAAATACTTAAATGGCTGAGATTAGCTGGACTGAACCTAATTTATAAATAATACAAGAGATGTGAGCTGCTTCCCCCGAGGCTGGATTTGCTTGAGCATTGCCCAAGGAAGATCCCAGTAAAAGCTCAGCCAAGTTTGTTTTCTTTGATTTCTCAGAGAATAGATGAGTCTTTCTGGCTTCAGAGTTGCGTGCTAAAAACTTATACCCAGTGTCTGGGATTGCCATTTGTTTCTTTGGAATTAAACTGGGGGCAAAAAAACTGAATTTAGGCCCCAGTTTCTCAGACTTGGCCTCATAGTAAAACCCCATAGAGAGTTGCTTACAATGCGGGTTCCTTAGCCACTTGGGAAAGGCTAGCTCTGCAGGTGGAGCAGCTCAACCATCTGAACTGGAGCCCACAAACTGCATGTACTCAGAGATACAGACTGTGAATGGCACAATTCAGAATAGACAAGCCATACTAACAAGTGGAAATCAAAAGCAAGGTTAGCATTTAGAAATTATGGCTCCTAGTAAGGCCTTGAAAAATGGGCCATCTGCCCCAGCCCCTCCTTCTGGGCTGGCTTCATCCAGGTGACTCTGGGGAACCACACAGGGCCTCTCGCTGAGCTGCCAGGGTCAGTCCCCAGCTTGCACCTCCATAGACAGAGAGGAAGCATAATAAGCAGGTTGTCAAGGGTTGATGAATGGGTTGCCTAGCAATGTCAGCAATATCAGCCTTCCCTGGGGTGGGCTAAGGAACCAGAAGGCTTTCCACTTATACAGAAACTATTACCAAAGGGCGAAGGGGAACCAAGGCCAGGGCAATCCCTTATACATGGACAGAGATAGAGCTAGAGCATGGGCACTCCAAGGGATGCCTGAGCAGAGTGAAGTTTGCACTCAGTGACCTGGTAGGCTCTTGGCTGGCTTTCTTCTAACTATGGCATTCTTGTTTCCTTCCTGGCTTTCCAGCCCTCATGATTTGTCTGTCATATTTGGGGGCCTTCTCTGGGCCAGGTAGACTAATGGAGTCTCTGTTATCTCATGGAATTCTCAGGACTTGTGGAATCAGCATGACCAGTCCCTTTTATAAGTGGCTTCCCAGGGAACCATTGCCCAACCACAGGATGCTGCAGGAGTTCACACCTGCCTGGCCACCTTAAGATCCAGCCTGCCTCCTGTCTCAACACTGACCAATGCTCATGTCAGATGACGGGACTCAAGGTAGGGCATTAAGAATGCTGTGGAAACTCACAAAGTGTCTTGAGTTTTTGTTCTTGGTGGTGGGGATTGAACCTAGGGTCTGTGTACTGAGCTACATATCCAACCCTTTTTTAATTTTTATTCTTTGTTTTGAGACTGAGTCTCACTATATCTCTAAGCTACATAGGCTCAAACTCATGATCCTCCTGCCTCAGCCTCCCAACTATATGGATTATTACAGCTATGCACTATCACACCTACCTGGTTCACCAGAATGCTTCAGCATTCTTCAGTAAGAAATATTCCCCTTTCTGTCTCATATATAAGCTACACCTCTCTACAGGTAACAATGAGACAGAATAGGAATCAGATTCCAGAACAAGATAACTTGCAGCTTATAAAGCACCACCATTTACATCTCACAGATCAGGGTGCTAAGGCAGGGCAGTTCTCTCTTGCAAAGACTGTTGACCACAGAGTAGTTGATCTTGTCATCTGTCATTCAACACTGACTGTAGCAGCAAATCTTACCTCTTCTGGAGACCCCAAAGAGCCAGCTACCTGGGGACCAACACCTCTTGAGTAGCACAACTTGCAGGATCAATGGAAATGGATATGCTGTAAAAAGCTGACATTATTCAAAAGAATAGAGGGCTAGGGATATGGTTCAGTGCAGAGCACTTGCTTAGCAAGTACAAGGCCCTGTACTGAAAAAATATTTGTTTAAAATATGAAGATGTGACTGTAGACCAAGTGAAGCTGTTTAAAATGTTCACAGATCTACAGTTGGCCTTGAGGGGTTGGGGTGCAGTCTGTATTCTCTGTGGCTTCTTATCCTTAGAGGTACTGGCCAGCTTCTGAGATCAAATTTTGAGCATGATCCACCCTGTATGCACCTAACCAAACTGGCTCCTGCCCACTGGAGAAAGAAGAGCCCTTCCTAATATGGTCATATCTTCTTCCTATTTAATGCTCCTCAATAGCCCCCTACACTCCTTGAGAAAGGCCAAGGTTTTTTTCCCTTATTCCTCAGCTTTGTTCAAGCCTCAGCCTTCTTCCTCCTCTGTTCTGCTCCTGACACTCACTGTGATCCCACCAACAGCAGGACCTTTGAATCCAGTATCCTCAGCCCTCATTCTAGCTCCACATTTCACTTGAGACATTCCTTCCTTTTAGGAAGTTCTCCCTGACCTCTCTGATGAGACACATCCCTTGTCTTAGCTACATTTCTCATTGCTGACACAAAATACCCAGTACCCAAAGTTACAGGAGGAGAGACTTATTTCAGCTCACAGTTTGTGGAGGTTTCAGTTCATAGCTGAGTGGATCTAAGGCAGGATGGTGTGGCAGGGGACATCAAAGAAAACAGTTCAAGGTATCCAGAAGACAGAAAAAGCAAGCAAGCAAAGACATGACAAGCCTCTCTTTGTCCTTTAAGGTCTTACCCAGGCTACCTGTCTTTAGCATGGGTAGCAGTCACACCTATTATCTTAGTGCCCTTAATCCTAGCATTACCATGCCTCAGTCTCAGCATCTCACACTCTATGTCCAGCCAACTCTGAAAAAGTCCCAGCTATGACTGCATGAGACTTTGGAGGGACATCTAGACACAAGCCATAACATCTGTCTACCCATGTTCCCAGACACATTACTCTTCTTCACATAATTAGCACCATCACCTTGCACATCTATTCAGTTTTTATCCACATCCATCAGATCTGCTTCACTTTATATTACTTCATGGCATCCAGCCTCAAAGCTTTGTAGCATAAAATATAGTTGCTTGCTTGTGATGACCATGATTTTGTGGGTTAGGAGGTTGGGCCAGACAAGACAGAAATGCTCATCTCATCTTGGGAAGTTTGCAGCACTAGAGGGGGATAGGATGGCTGGATAGGAGCGTATGTGGCTATCAATGAGGCTCTCTCACTTTCTTCCACATCAGCTCTACTGACACAGCATTTCATAAATGGCTTCTCCAGGGGCTGGGGATTTAGCTCAGCGGCATAAGCACCTGCCTTGCAAGAACGTGGTCGTGAGTTCGATCCCCAGTACCAATAAAAATTTTTTTTTTAAAAATGGCTTCTTCACTCACACACCTGACATGGGACTCCAGAAAGCTGCATGGGCTGGGGTTCTTCACTCTTTGCACGATCTCTCTACAAACGTGACTTGGGCTTCCTCATTGCCTGGAAGTCTTAATGTGCCCTCCTCAGCACAAGCCTTTGCAGAGACCAAGACAGAAACTGTAGGGTTCTCTCCAACCTAGCTGGGAAGCCAATGTTTATTATTTCCTTCACATTCTGTTGGCTACAAATGAGTTCCAGTAACAACCTAGGTTCATAAAAAGAGAACAACATAAGGATATAAGTACAAGGAGCAAGTTCATCACAAGACATCTTTGGAGACTGACTTCCACAAGAGAGAAACTAACCATGAGGAAAAGGGACTGTGACTGTAGTTAGAGACCACCATATGCCCAGAGCTTTGCCCAGTGTCCAGTCCATAGAAGGCACTGAATGGCACAGGTTGGATGGAGGAACAAATGATATAAAACAAAGAAACTGTCATTGACTGATGGTTTGGGAATTGGCTAAAACCACACATTTCTAGAAAGCAGGAAAAGTAAATATTTATAATTGACAACTTCCCTAAAATTACACACATTCTGCTGAACTATAGAAAACTGAATGTATTGGTCAGCTTTCTCATCATTACCTGACTCCAACAACTTAAAGGAGGAGAGGTTTGTTTTGTCTTGTAGTTTCAGCTGTCTGGCACCAGTGTAAAGGAGGAGAGGTTTGTTCTGGCTTATGGTTTCAGAGGTGTCAGTCTATGTTTGGCAGCTCCAATGCCCCATGATAATCTCTTCTTGATAAACTTTTTAGCTGACTCTATTTGGTATTTGTACTATAATTTATGAAATGAAAGTCAATTTGAAAATATGATTTTCATAAGTATTTTAAATTCATGCCATTTATTTTAAATAAACAAATGTTTTCATATAAGATGAGATTTGCTATATATGTAGAGATGAGCTTTGAATCACATGGTCAAACCAGAGACAAAACAATGGCTGAAGTTCTTTCTACTGATCTGGTTTTACTGACTGAGGAGCTATGGGTGATCTGACTTCCATCTCTGAATTAGAGGAACTGAGGAATTCATTTTCCCTGGGTGAAGGTCATGACTAGGTTTCTACTGATTCTTTTGGACATGAAATGAAAAAGTTCAAAAAACTACCTTATTGTCTATGAAACTTATTTTTCTTATTTTTAATGTTAAGCATACAGGGAAAAACTGAACCTATGTTTCAGTCTCAGGGATGTAAGAAAGTTTATTTGGGAAAGTGAAATGGTAATGTACATCCTGTTCAACTTTAGCCCAGTTCTGGACACATGCCCTTCTCATTCAACCTCCCAAGCAGTGGCAGAAGTTTGAATTTGGGCCTTGTGGCAAACATTTCAGAAAGAGTTTCAGCATTAATGAACTCTACTCCCAGCCTCCTATCAGAGTTGGAATTACAGCACATGCCCCATGGTCTACCCCAGGGCATAAAGCATGCTGAGAGAAAAATGATAATCTTAAAAAGATAATGCAAAATTTCCAGCCTCCTCAATCTGCAGCAAACATATCCTGTAGCTTTCCAGTCTCATTTCTAAGCATACCCCTATCCATTGGGGAATGCAGAGTTCTGGGTTAGGATTTCATTCACTGACTCATAGCAGAGGCATCACTCAGATTTTATTAGAAATGCAGAATCTCAGCCCCCTGAAATCTATGAAGCAAGAATGTGCGCTTTTGCAATGTCTCCAGTGATTCACAAGCACAGACAAGTTTGGAGAGCAATGGTCCTGGATAGGGGTTGGATTTCCTTCTCCCCTGGCTCAACATTATTTCCTTATATCAAGAGCTCTAGACTCTGTCTTCTAAAAAACAACCTCATGTCCTATTCTAATGGGTCCTAGGTAATACCTAGTCTTCTATTTCCAAGTGACAAATACATTTAAAAAATTATCCTTAATATCTGAGTATTTTAAATACAGATAGCATCCAGAAAATAAGTTCCAATTTTTTGGAATATGAATGAGTATCTTGGCCTGAAGCAAAAGCAGTCTTCTAAAATTTAGGGGTGGCTGAAGAACATTCTCCCAAATTACAGGTTCACATGCACACACACATCCTCCAGCCACCTTGACGCCTGACAGGTACTCAGTGTGAACAAGAATGGGGACATGACCATCCTCTGAACACCTACATAATCTCTTCTTACCATCCTGGACACTGCAACCCTGATCCTAGCCACCAGTATGTCTCAGAAACTTCTACTTCCAATCCTGTGCCTCTAGAGCAGTCAAGAGGCTTTGACATGGCCTATCGAATCATACCTCTGTCCAAATGCTTCATTAGTACCCATAGCTCTTGGAACAAATCTAGAGTTCTCAAGATGTCCTGAGACATCTCCTTCTCCACTTTGACCCCTTCCTAAGTGCCACTTCTCCCTGCACAGGCCCTGGGTGGCCCTAACGCAGCCCATGCTATGGACCCCACATGCTGCTCTGCTTTATTTTTCCATGATGCTTTCAGCTACTATGAGTTTGTCTGTAACCAGAGCAGGGCTCAGTAACTCCTGAGTTCCCAGGCACATGGCAGGTGCTCTGCGATTATTTGTCAAATAAACATGATTATTAAATGTTATATTTCAGTTATTACCCAAGAATAAGGTGCAATGGAAATAGAGCAAAAGCTTAAATTTTTAAAATGTAAAATTTTATGATAAAAGACACATAGCCATTAATCTCCCTCAAAATACTCCTCCTGCTTTGAATGCATATATTCCATCATCTTTGCATTTTCTGAAGCAGTTCTGGAAGCTCTCTCTTGTGAGTGTCATTATACTGTTGTGGCTGCTGCACTGTTGTGAATTGATTCAAATACATTAGCATTTCATGGTCATTTTAACTTTGAGTAACAGCCTAGAGTCACAAGAGTCATGTCCAGTGAATAAAGACACGCCACAATGCTTTTATGAGCCTGTTTTTCTGTTGGATGGACTTGGCAGCAGAATTCACCATATATTTTATTGCACTTTGTGAAAACTGGAAGAGGCAAGAGGTAACAGAAGAGACTGGGCTTTCATGAAGGTCACATCCATAGGCGGTAAGTACAGCCTAGGAGGCTCTACTGTGTTTTCTGTTGCATGTCTCTTTCTTATGTTTTTTTAAAGATAATAAAACAAAACAGAATAAAGCCAATCAAAACAAAACAGTAAAACTGGCACAGAACTTTAAAGCAGGATACCAGGAAAACAACAGTGGCTACCATAGTGTATCCTCACAATAGTTGTCTATTCCATCGGATATAGCAAGATCGAACCAACAAAAACAAACTAAAACCAATCAAAACAGAATGTTGACTAAAGCAAAACAATTAGTCAGAAAAAAACAAAACAGTGGGAACAATATTGGCTTTCAAAAACTAGATAGAAGGAAATCCCCGTATTTGCTATATTGCATACTGTTTTCCTTCCAATAGATGCTCAGATTGCTAGCCCCAGGCCTGCAAAGTCAACCAAACAATATAAGCTCTCAGTTTCTTTTTGTACTGTACCTCAGTTGTTATCAACTCGGTCCGTCCCCGAACCAACTGGTTGCTTATGGGGCAGGGGCACATGGTAGTTCTTGATTCTCAGCCTGCGTCAGTAGGCTCATGGAAGTTGCTGTCTGACTTCTCTCTTCCTGGGCTCTGTATGGCTTGCCTCTTATGGTATTTTGAGGAAACCGTGAGGGTTCTTAAGAGGCTCTTTGGATTTCAGCTATCATACACCTTCACTTTATCCTGTCTGGTACAACAGTGTGTTGTTTTTTCTGACTCTGCACCTGAAAATATCTCCAGCTTGCTGCACTTGTAAAATGTCAAATCAATACCGGATGCCTCTTGTTGGGTGACCTACTTAGAACTTGGTCTCCAGGATTCCTGTGTGTTGTGAAGGGCACAGTGGGGCCCAGAGAGCACTCATGTATTTCCTCAGGCACTTTTTCAGTAAAGTACAGGTGTTGATCAAGAAATATGGTAAGTGTTTAAATTTTAAAATATTTTAAAAGACACATTGTCATTTGTTCCCCCTCAGCCTGCTTGTGGGGCCTAAGGGAGATTTTCCTGGGTGAGATACCCAGGTTAAAGAACACTGTGCAAGACATAAGCAACAATAGAAAGCAGCATATAGCAGAGCAGGATGTGAGAGCCATCAGTGTCTTTATTGTATAATCCTTATACAGGTTGTTATCACTTATTTACATTCTTACATACTAGCCTTATTGGTGCATGTGTAGCTGTCCACTTCTAAGTTGTGGTTATATGATTATGCTCTGTTGTGTACCTCAGGGCTGTCCAGAAGCACCCTTGCACATCCCAAACTTTGACTTATCTAAGCAGTTCCCCACACTCCCTCATAATTCTTCCCTTGGTTTCAAACGTACTTACCCCACCGTACACATCACTTTCTGAATCAGTTCTGGAATTCCTCTCTCATGAGTGAGTAAGTTAGCAGCCTTGGGCTGTTACTTTCTCTACCTTTACACATATAGTCATGATGATACCTCATCTGTACCATCAAAGCATGTCCCACCCAGTGTGGACATGGGTCAGAGAGCTGCCAGTACAGCTTGGGTCCCAGATGAGTGAAGAGTGCAGCAGCCATGGAGCAGGGCAGGAGTCTGTTGAGGTCCTGGAGAGTAGCATGAGACAGCCATGCCTCCATGTAGCTACCCTTCAGGTACCTTCCATTTGCAGTCGACCCCATTAAGAATCTGAGAGCCAGATTGTTTTAAACATTCACATGCACATTGCAAACAATGCCCTCATCATGAGCTCAAAAAAATGGTTTGATAGAATACCCAGTCCATGTAGATATTTACTTCATTTTTTTAAACAAACAAATCCTGCAAAAAAAAAAATATATATATATATATATATATGAAATGAATATATTAAACCCACAGGAACCTTAGTAAAGTTTAGAGAAATGGTTGGTACATATTGTGCATTCCACTCAAGATGTGTGAGCTAGTATTATCTCTATGCCTCGATTCATTTATAAGAATAAAATTTGAAATTATTTTGTCTACTTGCTTCTCATTAATTTCCCTTACTAGACTGTAAATTCCTTGATAAGAAAAGTAATAACTATTGTATTTATCCCACAGTGCAGGGCCCACAATAGGTACTTGATAAACATTAAATGAATGCATGAAATAATGTACAATCTTATTCAGTGGTCTTGAAGCAGAATTTTCTGTCTCTCCTTCATTCTGTTGTGCTTTATGCAGGAAATACTGGGAGAAATTTGGGGGGGCACAATATGTACCAACCATCTGCTTTCTTGAATGAAGGATGGAGTGAGCTATAAATGATTTATTCCATTATTTTAAAGGTGGCTTTTAGTAATTTGTATGTTCAGGTCAAAATTTGATTAAGAGATCTATCCTCTATTTGGTGGTTGGTGGTTATGTCCTGAAGTCTCTTTGATCTATAGCCATTCCTTTCCGCTCCACAGGTATTTTTATTTTTTTTTTTCCTTGCCACTAACTTAAAGAAACTGGGTCGATTGTTGTATGGAAAGTTCTGCCTTCATCTCCTGATAAGGTATGTAGGTTTTTGGTATGTTAAGCAAATAGTCCTTTCCTCTCTTAAAGTTTTATTTATTCATTTACTTATTTGGTACCAGGAATCAACTCAGGACCTTGCAGGTGCTTATGGTGCTAAGCTATATCGCCAGCCCTCCTAAGGTTTTCAAGGAGAAGGACACTTCCTGGCCTATCATGGCTGGCTTGGCTATGTGAATTATCTTGTTCACCTGGGTGGTGTCCCCATCTACCTCTTCAGTAATTCCATAAGAGAATATCCCTGTCTTAGTCCATTTGGATTGCTATAACAAAATACCACAGCCTGGATAGCTTATGGGGCTAGAAGTCCAAGATCGAGGTGTCATCAGATTCAGTTCTGATGGGGACCCTATTTATTTATATATATCATCTTCTCCCCAGGTCCTCACATGGTAGAAGGGGCACTGGAGTTCTCTGGAGGGTCTCTTTTATAAAGGCATTGATTCCACTAATGAGGATTCTAATCTGGTCTTATTTAACCCCGAATACCATTGCACGGAGGGGTAGGATTTCAACATATAAAGTGTCGGGGAGGGGTACCAGTCAGTAGCAACATTTTATTCTTGAAGATCTCTGTTGGTTGTATGGTTTGCCATCATTCCTTGTTTTCCCATTTCATTGAATCTTGCACAATTTTGCTTACTCCAGGATATAAAAGTTTGCCATTTAAAATATTGATTTGTATTGTGATTAGAATTTTCATATATGGCTGTTACCATGTAATGGGCTGATATAGTCCAGGCTCTTGTGTACAGTGAATAAAGGATTGCCAAGTATACACTAGTAGCAAGTGGCAAAAATCTACATTTTTTTTAAATCATGGGAAACTGTGCTCAGGGCCAGTCCCTGCCAACAAAAGATAAGGCAGAAAAAAGTGTGCCAGGGTAACAAAGAGTGAAAACTCTGCACATAGGTTATGGCACATAGAAACAGCAACAGCACGCAAGTAAATGAGGCTTTTGGGATTTAGAGAATATCCACCTCAGTCCAGGTGCTGCAGCCTGAATCTCTAGGTGTGATTGATAGAAATTACTGACAGGGTGCTGAGTCATTTTAGGGGTTTTCAGCATGTAAGCTTTTCCTGGAACTCACTTGGTCTTAATTAACGTATGACATATACTCATATTTATGAACTCATAATGAGACTATTTCATATTTTTATCCTGCTCATTGACAGGAAGTCACACTTTAAAAACTTCAGATTTACAGACATGTACAGGTCTACTTCTGGGTTTTCTCCACCATTCTATGTATGAATATATTAATTTCTATAATTTTGTAAGTCTTGATATTGGACAAATCTTCAGTCATATTTTTCAGGATAGGCAATTCTTAATCTTCTGCCCTTTCATAGCAACTTTAGACTTAGTCATTATATTCCACTAAAAAATTCCTCTTGGGATTTTGACTGAAATTCTACTGGATCTATATATCAGTTGGGGAAAAGTAGCATCTTTATGATCTTGAGTCTTCCTAGCCTTAAGAACATTTCTCTAAATTAGAGTATTTTCGATTATGAAATAAGTTTCAAAACTTTATCCATAATGGTCTTAAAAATAAATTTTAAATACATTAAAGTTACTAAGGGTGCATCAAATACTGCACTTCTTTTTCTAAATATCAAATGACCAAATGCCTAAATAGATATTTAATTAGAGGTATGCCCAAAACTGAATATCAGAAAATTAAGTCAATGTTTAAAACATAGGAATACGTATCAACTTTTATGAGACAACTTATAAAGCTATCTCAACTTTGCTACTATAATTTTAGTATTAACATTGCATGATATAACGCACGACCAAGTCAATGTTCAGAAGTGACTATTATGAATAATATTGCAATTATAAATATTTCTTTGAAACTCTACTTTTAATTATTTGTAGTATATACCCAGAAATGGTATTATTGAATAAATTATGTAGTAATTTTATTTTTCATGTTTTGAGACATCACAATACTGTTTTCCATAGCCACTGTACCATCTTACATTCTCACCAAAAGAGCACAATGAATCCAATTTCTCCACCCTGACATTAGTGACCTGTGTATAGTATCAGCTATGACTTGCATCTAGATGTCCCTCCAAAGCCTCATGGCCTCATGTGAAGTTTTTCAGAGGTGACTGGATCTAGAGTGTGTGCTGCTAGGATCAAGGATGTGATGCTGGGATTGATTCACAGGGTGCAATGCTAAGATGGAGGTGCACCACAGAGGAGCCTGAGTGCTACTGGGTATAAATGCTACCCTTACTAAAGGCAGAGAGCCTGGATGAAATATAAGGGAGAGAGAGAAGGGCACTGCTTGTTGCTTGTAGCTTGCTGCCTTCTGCCCACCATGAACCATTTCTCTTCTTCAGTGACTTTCCAAAATGCCATCCTGCCCTGGAGTCAGCCAAATACAAACAGAAACCTCTGCAAACTGCGTCAGTTAAGACTTTCCTCCTTTAATTTTGGGTTGGGTATTCTGTCTCAGCAATCAGGAAGGTAACTAAAATAGTATCTGTGCAATAATTTTTTATTTGTAGCTTCAGTTTCTTTGCTATGGTGGTCTAACCTTGTATTTATTTCAAGCACACTCACCCTTACTTCATGGAACATTGTTCTAATAGTTGATTTAAAGTCTGGTCAGGCAATTGCAATATCTAGGTCATATCAGATTGAATGTCTTTTTCCTATATAACTTGTGATTCTTACTGATTCTTCAAGTAATTTTGCATTGTATCTGAACAGTTGAATCTTATGTGATGCACTTCTACATCTTTTTCAAATTCTATGGAAATCATATACATGTAGTTCAGAGGAGAGCCCAGCTATCACCAACTTTACAAGTTCATTTTGCTGAGTTCCTCCTTCTGCACAATTTCATGACATTTTTCAAGTTTCCTGGGGCTCTGTGTTCCAGTTGTCCAGCCAGAAAACCAAGACTTCACTGACCTTGTTTCTCTGTGCACATCCTGACACATCCAGGGAGCTGGAGAGGAGAGGATAAAAACCACAGTATTCACTCCCAGGCTTTATTTTCTGTCACAGCTCCTTCCACAGGGGAGAAAGGTTCTGTACCTCATGATTTTAAGTTCCCATAGGAATCCCTGCTACCACCATGCGATGGCTTAGAGGTTGGGACACAAGTGAATAGATAAAAGTAAAAATTGAAAAAAAAAAAAGAAAGAAAGAAAAAAAAAAAGAAAGTAAATTGGACAATTTCTTGAGTGTTGGCAGATCCAGTCTCTATTTTTTAAGCCAGAACTAAAAACCTCTTCTGGGGCGGAATTTAGCTTGGTGGCATAAGCACCTACCTTGCAAGCAGGCGGTCGTGAGTTCGATCCCCGATACCGATAAAAATGGAAAAAAAAAAAAAAAACCTTCTTCTGGGTCTTTATTTTTTTTTAATCTTTACTCTCAATGCTGTATTTTAGGTTATATTGCATTTAGATTGGGTAATACTAGGGGAAAAAACAGTAAGTTCTCTGCTAATTTAAAGATATTTAATTCTGCTCACCCTACCCAATATGCTCGTTGCTAATTACTTTTCAGAGATTTCAATTAGCTGTTCCACATATTGCATTAGGCATTTTGATTGTTGTACTTAAAGGAAGAGGCACTTACTCCACCACAGAATAGATACCTGTGTTTTGTGTTGTTGGCTTCTCAGAGTCCAATGGTAGTTACTATTTTCATATTTCACATAAATGTATAAATGTCACAATTATACCAGTATAAGTCCATGTTTCTTACACTCTGCATCTTTTATGCTACAATTGTTAGATACATTTTATTCACATATATTACAAACTGCACAAAGTAATTGTTATAATATTTGCATTTATAATGATGTACATTCTAAAAAATTAAAGGCAAATAAAAAATCTTTTGTTTGTAGCCAGATATTTACCTTTTCTTGTTTTTTTTTTAATTTATTTCTGAGGATCTGAGTTAATCTGCTATCAACACTTTTCATTCCAAAGAATCCTCTAGCATTTACTATAGTGTGGTTTTGTTGTTAAGGAATTATTTTCTTTTGTATGAAAATGTCTTATTTTTTTCTTGGTTCTTGAAGACTATTTTTTTCACTGTACAATATAGACATTTTTCTTCCAGTGCTTTATGGATGTTTTCCTTCTTCCTTGTGGTCTTGTTCATATTTGATGAAACATAAGCCAATAACTAAATTGTTATTCCCCAAACACAATAGATTAAACGGTCTTGCTATTTCAAGACTAACTCTTCATATTTGGCTTTGAGAAATTTGACAGTTTATGATATACTTCATGGCCTCCTTTGCATTTGCCCAATTTAGTAATTATTGAGCATCATGACTTTATAAATTTGTATCTTTCATAAGATTTCAGGAAATTTTAGCCATTATTTCTTCAAAACCTTTGTATATCCTATTACTTCTCCTCTTTGTCTTGAACTCCAATTAAGCATTTCTGTTGTTTAATATTACCTGTTAGGTCCCTGTGCCTTTGCTCTTTTTAGTTTCAATCCTTAAGACTTCTGTTATTTGTATCAGCTTTCAAATTGACTCACTTCTTTTGCTATTTCTGTTTTGACCATTAAATCTTTCTACTGAATCTTTTATTTCAGATAATAAATTTGTTATCTTTTTTATCCTTTTTATCTCTCTGGAAATACGTTTTATTTTACTCCATTCATAATTGTTTTAATAGCCACCTCTCTTTTCACTTCTGATTTTATATTAATTTATCTTCTTTTCTCTGGATTTCACTTTCCTGAGGGTGGCTGTTTGGCTGGCATGCTTGTTTGCATGAATGTGAGGCAGTCTGGGACATCCTGCAGATTACAAAAGTTACATTGTAAAGACGAGATTCTGTTCATTTTTTCTAGTAAGTGTCATTTCTTGGATTTAGTAGCCAAGATGTTGCTTAGTTCAAGCTTTCTTTATGGAAAACTGCTCTTTGAGTCTGTCTCATATATGTGCTGTGCAAAGACTGACTAGAGAAGATGTGAGGATCCCCTCTCCCACATCTCCCCCTCCTCATCTCTCTCTCTCTCTCTCTCTCTCTCTCTCTCTCTCTCTCTCTCTCACACACACACACACACACAGCTTTTTTTCTGGATTATGTTTCCAGTTCCCCATGCCACAAAAGATGAGTTTTTCCCACCAGCACCCTAGGACCCATGCATACTACCTTTCCCTCATCTGGCACCTGCCTGAAAGCTACTGAGCCTGTGCCTGGCTCATAGGTCTGTCTTCCTCAGAGAGTGGGCTCTGCTCCACACCACTGTAACAAAATACCTGAGATTGGGTACTTTATAGACAATAGAAATCTACATCTCACAGTTCTAGAGGCTGAGAAATCCAAGATCAAATGCGCAATAGTTTCTGTGTCTGATGAGGGCTGCTCTCTTTGCTTCCAAAATGTGCCTTTTTGCTTCCTCCCCTATTGGAAATGAATGCTGTGTCCTCACATGGCAGAAGGCAGAAGTGATGAATGCTATGTTCTTTCTAGCCCTTCCACATGGTCCCTAGTCTCATTCATGAGTGCCATGCCCTGATGACCTGATCTGATCATCTTCTAACACTATTGAATTGAGGTTGATGTATGACTTTTGAAGGACACATTTAGACCATAATATAAAATTATGTAGCTATTCAAATAAGCACATTTACAAAAGTTGATGTAGAAAATTGTTTATAATATTGTAATAAAAAAGAATAATTGCCAAAAGTAATCCCAAAATAGTAGCTTTTATTTTTTTTTCCATTGGAGAAGGTAATAGGATCAGCTCTTTAATGAAAATGTGGGCAAAACTTATTTAAATATGAAAGATGAAAGTCTACCAGTTAATTCACAGAAGGCTGTTTGTTTGTTTTTGGATTTTTTTGTTGTTGTTTTGGTTTTTTTAAATTTTATTTTGAAAGTAGTAAAATACAACAGAACAAGACAGAATAAAGCCTACTGAGACTGTGTAGTGAAATTGGTATAGAACTTCACAGCAGGTTACCAGGATAACAGTAATAGATATCACAGTATATTTTGTTATCATTACAATTGTTGTTCTTTCAATCACATATATCAAAATAAAATGAAATACAGAACATTGTAGAACTTATCAAAACAGAATATTAAATACAGCAGTACCATTAATCAGAATAAAGCAAAACAGTAATAAAAATATTTGCCTTCAAAGAGATGGTAGAAGGAAATCCCCCTTATTTGCTATGGTCAGCCTCCCAAGAGATGCTCAGATTTCTGGTTCCCATTTGCTAATGTGGGGACGGAGGGTGGGGGATGGGGAGTGGGATGTTTGACTCTAGGCTGTGCACCAGTAGGTTCACTATTGCTTAGTGGGAGGCAGGCTGGCTGCTTGATTTCCCAGCGTCCTAAGTTCTAACATAGCGTGGATCTCAGGACACACTGGTGGTTCTCCCCCTGAAGGGGCCATAGTCTGCCACACCACAGCCACTTATCAGGGAGGTGAGCTGCTTGCTTGGTTTCCCAGGGTCCTACGTTCCAACATGATGTGGATCTCAGGAGACACTAGTGGTTCTCCCCCCAGAAGAGCCACAGCCAACCACACCACCATTGCTTACCAGGGAGGCGAGCTTCTTCCTTTTATTTTAATTTTTTGCTTTTTATTTTTTTAATTATTAGATTATTAGGGTTTTTTTCAATTATAAGAGTACATATCCAGGTGTGTTGGTGTATTTCTTTAATCCCAGTTACTCAGCAGGCTGAGGGGGGAAAGTCATGTGTTCAGTGCTAGACTGTGCAACTTATCGAGGGCTGTCTCAAAATAAAATTTAAAAGTAAGTCTGGGATGGAGCTCAGTGATACAGTGCTTTCTGGTATGAATTCCTGGGATCAACTCATCAGTGCTGCCAAAAAATAATAAAAGCAATAGATACCATTTCTTATACATGAAGATGGCTTTTTATTAAGGAAAAAATCACAAGTTTTGGTGATGATGTGGAGAATTTGGAACTCTCTTTCACTGCTAGTTGGAATGTGAAATAGTATAGCCTCTGGGAAAAACAGTAGGACTGTTCCTCCAAAAATCAAACATAAAGTATAGTATCATATGATCCAACAACTCCACTTATGAGTATATCCTCAGGAACTTGAAAGTAGGACTTGAAGAGATATTTGCATGTTCTTATAATACAGCACCACTATTCATGACAGCTAAAAAGTGGAAGTCACCCAAGTGTCCATGGAAAGAAGAATAGTTAAACGAATTTTGGTCCAGACACACAATGGAATAGGAAGGGAATCCTGACACTAGATGACCCTGACATGCCATGTGAAACAAGTCGGTCACAAAGAGACAGATACTGTATGATTGCACTTATCTAGGGTATTTAGAATAGTTGATATCATAGAGACAGGAAGTGAAATATGATTACCAGAGCCATGGAACCAGGATGGGGTAAAGGGACAGTGGAGAGTTACTGTTCAATGGGGACAGAGTTTCAGTTTTGCAAGCTAGAAAGAGTTCAAGCAATGAACAGCAGTGATGGTTATAAAGTAAAGTGAATGTACTTAAAGGTACTGAATGTGTATTTAGGAATGACCGAAATGGTCAGTTCTATTTTGTCATGCCAACATCAATAAGAAAAAATAACCAATGGAAACCAATGTAATAGATCTACCTTGAAAAATAAATCCAACTATAAAAGTGCATAAAGTTACAAGCAAAATGTTCCTCTTCTCTCAAGGTCTTTCCTCTGAAATTCATAGGCAGAGTAGTTTGTTTGAAGGTAATATTTCCAGATTTTTCCCTGTGTGTTCATATGCAAAGAAATGCACACTCCTACAGACACATACATACATGCACACACATATACATGTTTTGTTTTACTCAGGAGGCTGAGTCAAGAGGATTGTCAAATTTGAACCCAACTTGGACAACTTAGCAAGAACTTGTCATAAAAGAGAAAGGACTAGGGACTTGATGCTAAAATGCCACTGTGTTCCATTAACAGTACCACAATTTTCTTCCCATTAGTAGGATTCTGCCACTGTGGGTTAATCTCATTGTATACTATCAATATCTTCCTGTTTTACGTCTCTATTTAAATTATTATCTGACAAGTAACTTACAGGACCTCATTCTCAAAATGTCAACTCATGGACAGCTTCTCAAGGTCCTAAAATTGCACCCAGCACACAGTAGAGACATGTGGAATACTGAATGAATAAACAAAATATCTGTCTTACTTACTTTTCTTGTTGCTGAAACAAAATATGACACCTAATGTTACAGGAGAAAGGGGTTATTTAGCTTATAGTTTGTAGAGGCTTCAATCCTTAATCAGGTGGCTCCAGGGCAGGATGGCTTGGAAGAGGGCTGTCACAGAGAAGAGTTCATGGCACCTACAAGATAGCAAAAGTGACAAAGTACCTTAACAGTTTTGTTTATTTTATACTGACTACTTAGGGTGGGTAACATTTATACCCTTCAACCTAGTGACCTTGAACCTAGCAATGCACCATAAATCAATTCCAGTGTCATATACTCTAGATCCAGTCACTTATTAAAAAGTCCCACCTATGACGTATGAGGCTTTAGGGGATCATCTAAAACAAACCATAACATTCTTCCCCTCTCCCCTCAAAGGTTCATGTGTATCTCTTCATGGAAAAAAAAATTTAGTCCACCTCCAAGAGTTGCCAAAGTCCTAACAGCTTTGCTGAAAAGTCCAAGAGATTTAAGACAAGTCCCTGTACAAAGCAAAGGAAGTCAAACATTCCTTACATTCAATGGCACATAATAGACATTTCCATTCCAGAAGTTACAAACAGGGGGATACAAAGGAGTGGCACTAAAGCAAGTCCAAAATCCAGCAGAGCAAACATTATATCCCACAGTTCCACCTCCACCATCCCCAGCAAGATGTGTCAAGTTGTGAACTCCAAAGGGCTTGAGTGGTTCTGCCCCTGTGGAACTGCCTGTGATTATAGCTCCCATGGTTTCTTTTTTGTTATGTCTCTGTTCCCTCCTGCAGTTTTCCTCAGACAATCCACATTCCTGGCTTCTCTTAACGTTCTGGGTTCTCAACCCCACCTTCAGCTCCACATTCATAGCTTCATACACTGCCTTCTCAGGGGTACACTTCCTGGCCTCCCAGACCTTTTTCTGAAATGTGGGTAGAAGCCTTTCTGACTCCACAACTCTTGCATTCCGCATGCACCTAAAACCAGCTCCATATAGGCAACACCAAGGTCTACTGCCAGCTGGACCAGTAGTCAGGCTTCCTTTTATCTTGGTTTTAGTGCCTATCAACCAAATACCAAGGATAAACTTCTCTAGGATGCAACCATTTTGGAAATTGGTGCTCTGGGGCTCTCTTCTCAAAGTAAAGTTATTCCATTTTTACAATTTTGAGGCTGCAAATATGGACTCCTGCTGCTTCTTGTGGTGTCCTCAGGCCATCTTTTCTATTCTCCTATTCATTCTTTCCAACCAAGATCTTCTCTGCTCTATCTTTGCAGTCTTACTGGAGTTTCCTTTCTGATCAAATTCACAATGTTTTAAACTCTACTGGGCTCTTTGCTCTTGATTCTCAACATAGATCTGGTCAAAAGCTCCCAAAAGCAGCTATGCCATGAAACTTAGACTGCCTTGAAATTTATTCTATAAGATTAATTAGTCCACTAAAATTAAATTAGTCTCAGGCAAAGTCTTGATTATGAGCAAAATACATATAAAATTTGTCCAAGGTATAACTTATATCATCTAGAGTCCAACAGCCAATGCAGTCCTTCTTCCCAGCAGAAACCTCCTAAGCCTGATCTTTATCAGCAGGATTTCTATCAGCCTTCTGGGCTTCCTACTGTGATCAGAATTTGCTATCAAATGCAGCCTAAAGCATTCCAGTTCTAATTTTTAATTTTTCAGATGGAAACTCAAAACTTTTCTACACTTTTCCCACAGCCAGTCCCAAGCCATAGTAGTGTATGAAGTCATACATGTTTCAAAGTGACCCTCTGATTATTTTCTCTGCAGCTGAGTGGATGGATACTGCTGAATGAATGCCAGCAGTATCCAGCCCTCTTACCATCCTGACACAGGGGTCTGAGAAGCCCCTCTGCACAGACAAAATCTCTTCCCATTGATTGGCATTTGTGTGCAGGTCTGTCTCTCTGCTGAACCCACAATTCAAGCCTATTGATAACCATTTACTAATGGACAGATTCAGTTTCGAAAGATAATTTTTGAACACTACACCAACCCAAATCTCCACCCTTAGGAAGAATTTCCATGAGGTCTGTTTCCTTCTGGACTGTGATCCTACAGGCTGACAGAAGCATTTATAGAGACTACTAAAGAATGGTTTGGCCAAAGCCAGATAAACGCCCACAAACTTGCTTGAAAACAGCCATTTCCTCTGGTGAAGAAGGATGTAAACTTGAACTAAAACTTCACAGAGCCTGCTGCCCAGCCCCCAAGCACATCAGGACTTTGATTGCACTGTTATCTGACAGTTATTGAACTAAGCTGTGCACAGACCTTGCACTGATGCTGCCCAGCAAATTTAGAATCCAATATAAATTATTTACTTATTACTCATTCTCTCTGCCCCAGGACAAACGTCTGTTCTTTCTTTAAAAAAAATGATTAAATTTTTCCCTGGTGGGTTTGAAGTCTGGTATTTCATAATTGACTTGATATATCAGATTCCTGGAAGTTTTCACTACCTCTACTACATCTAGGCAGTAGCTTTTCCCCAGAAAGCCAGAACATTTAGCATTTAGCCCTCTGTGTTGATGCCTGAAGCCATGAGCCTCCTGGAAATCCAGTTATATACTGCACCCAGACCACAGTGCATATCCTGGGGAATTCCCTGACCAGAAGTTAAGTGTGGGGAACAAGCAGGCTTTCTGCTCCATGGCCAGAATCCAACCATGTGGAAATGGTACATGCATCTTTCAAAAAGAAAAGATTGTATTCTTCCTCTCCTTGAGTATTCCTCATGATATCCTCGGCACCCTGCCAATGGACATCTAATGGTAAACTCTGACACAGGAAAGCATTGTGTAATGATCTTTACATGAGTCAGCTTAGGAATCATAGCATTTCAACCATTTTACTTCAGCTCAGCTCATACAGGTTTTTGTTGTGTGAACACTGTGATAATGGCAAGATAAATTTGCTCATTTGATATAACTCATGTGACTGGATAACAGCTTTGGAATCTCCTGCTCTTTGATTTTGACTTCACTCTGAGAGACTTAACTATTTAATCTTGGGTGCTTTGAGAGCATAGTTATCTCCCCCTTTCTTTCATTTCTCATGGTCCTCTCCCTCCACCTATTAAGCCCTCCCCATACATGAGGATATGTATCAACATACCTGAACTTTTCCAGAAAGCAAAAAGCAGGTGCCTTCTTCAGCAGCCAATTTGGTCCAGCTGCACACCACAGTACAAATGCCTCATATGGGTGCTGGGGATTAAGAAAGAATAATGCGAGCCCTGTCCTCTAGAAGTGTACCACCTCCAGTGGTAAACCAACAAGATGATCCAGCCCATTGGTCAGCTCCAGAGACAAGGAAAGCACAGGTAGAGAGTGCCTGACCATACTTGTGTGGGTAGGTAGCACTGTAGAACATGTCAGGGGGCAGAAAACCTCCAAGCTGTTTTGGGAGGCTGAGGCAGAGACGACATCCAGGCACTTTGGAAAAGAAAGTCTGGACAAGCACTTGACCTTGAACTTTCTTAATGACTCAAGGCCCACACAATCCACCTCTGACCCCCAAATGCTAGCTGAATGTTTTTCTGAGTACAGATGGCTGGGTGAGGAGATACCAGAGGAAGAAGCTATCCATTATAGTTAGAATCTCTATACTAATGGTTGAGAGAATTAGCTTCTTGTTTATACCAAAGGACCAAAAACCCAAAGGAGACATGCCCCCAGTATGAAACAAGTTTATCCACAGAGCAGCAGCTGAAGGACCAAGTGGAGGATGGGGGAATCTGTGATGGGATGAGGAGGATGAGGTCTCCAACTGATGAGGTAATAACACCCTCCAGGACGCTGACTACACAGACTTCTAGAAAAACCACTGCCAGAAGGGCAGCTCCACCAAGAAGTCCTAATCAACTAGAGTAAACCCCATGCCACCAGCTTAAACACCTGAGGAGGCTTCAGCTCTCTCCAAATCAAGGAAGTCCCTCACCCAGGGGCCATTTGACCACTACAAGTCCTTGCACTCAGCACATTTGGGACTAGCAGTTGCTTAGAGTTGAGAATCCATGCATATCATGTAAAATTTATAATTTCCATTTCTTTAAGTGGAACAGTAACTAAAGCATGGTAAGGGTATCCAAAGGCAGAGTTTGAAATCCCTTATAATTGTCTAATTCAGAAATGGATAATTTTTTCCATGAAGGTCCAGGTAATAAACACTTTTTGCTTTGGAGGCTATACAATCTCTGTGGCATTTATTCACTTCACACTTCTACATTGTGGCAAAAACAGCTACAAAAATGACATGTAAATTAATGACGTTGTTATGTCTTGTATCTAGAGGTCCCCCAAAAACTTCATGTGCTCATAGGAGTGACTTTTCAGAGGTGCCTGAATCTAGCGTTTGTAAATATATATTAAAGGTGTATGATAAATAAATTAGTCCACTGATTGCTTTATCATAGTTCTGGATATGGATAATGGAAAGGCCCACTCTGGGTATGGGTGACACCATCCAATAGGCTTGTGGTCTGGATGTGCTAAAAGGAAAAGGAAGGCTCACAACCTGCAGCTTCTTCCCTGCCCTGCCATGGACTATTTCTCCTCTGTAAGGCCCCTCTGTCTTTTTACCCTGCCTTGGAGTCATCTGACTATGGGCTGAAACCTCTACAATCTGTGAGCTAAAATAAAGCTTTTCCTCTTTTAACTTATGGGTGTCGGGTATTTTGTCCTAGCAATGGAGAAGTAACTTGACATATGTGATTCTGTTCCAGTAAAAATTTATTTACAGAAACAAGTAATAGGCTGGCTCTAGCTCACTTCACTGACACCTAAGCTAATCTCCTAGTAATTTAACAGCTATTGGTTCCATTCTCACGGATTCATAAATTTTTTTCCCCAGAGCATTTAACTTAGTTTTGAAGAATCAAAAGTTCATTCTCTCTGAAAATTGCAGTTCTAGTTTTAAGGTCACAAACCCTTGGTTCATCATTCTCTTGAACCCCAATAGCTGACCTACTGGCAAATCCTGTTGACTTTCCCTTGACTGTGAACATGGAGTCTGAGTTTCCCTGGGAGTCCGCCACCTCCCAGCCCACTTACTGTATCCTGCTATACCCTACTAGGCTCCAGCCTCCTTCCTTGTTTTCCACACAGTGACCACAGGCTTCTTTCAAAATGTAAGTCAAGCTGAGTGTGACGGCACATGCCAGTAATCCTAGCAGGCTGGGAGGCTGACAGGAAGTTCACAAGTTCAAGCCCAACCTCAGCAAGTTATTGGTTTAGTAAGACCCTCTCCCCAAAACAAACAAATAAAAGCAAAATAAACAAAACACATAAACTGGGGATATAGCTCAGGGTAAAAGCTTTGAGTTCAATCCCTATTTCCCACCCCTCCAAAAGAGAAGTATAATCAGCTCCTGTCATTTGAAACTGACTGGTAATCTAGGGTCTCTTGTCTCACATTGCTGCAAGCCAAGACCCTCCTGGATCAACTGCTCCTTCCTCAAGTCAGTTTCCCTTCAGCCTTCCTCCCCTTTTCTTTCTTTCTTTCTTTCTTTCTTTCTTTCTTTCTTTTTTTGTTGTAATTTTTATTTTAAAGAGAATAAAATCAAGCAAAATAAAACAGAGCAATGCTAATCAAAACAAAACAGTGTAAGTGACACAGGACTTCAAAACAAGATAGTGGGAAATCAACAATGGTTACCATAATGCTTCTTGACTTCAAAATAGCTTCCCATACCATCAGACATAGTAAAAATCAAACAAAACAGGACAGAATAGAATCAATAAAAATAAAACAATGAATGCAATATAGGACTTCAAAACAAAATAATAGTAAATCCAAAATGGCTACCATAGTATATCTTGCTATCTTTGAAATAGCTACCCATGCCACTGGATATAATAAAATCAAACAAGACAAAAGAGAATAAAACCCAACCCAACAAAACAATGAAAATGCTGGCCCTGAATCAAGGCCGGCAGCTTCCTAATGCTGTTGGCTTCAAGTAGGAGCCTAAAGAGATGTCTTTCTATGATTTGTTGGCCACTTCAGAATTTGGGCAGTAAAATGGTCAATTCATTAGAAAGAAACAGCTTGAAGCAACCCCTCGCCTCCCCGCCTGGTGAACAGCTTTGAGCGTGGCAGGCTGTGGCGGCCCAGGATGGGAGCCACCAGCATTTACTAGGACCTGTTCCATGCCGGGACCTGGAGCACTGGGACACCAAGCAAACCCTCCCCTCTCCCTGGTAAGTGGCTGTGAGCCTGGCAGTCTCCAGTAGTCCAGGACAGGAGCTACTGGCATTTACTGGGACCCACAGCATGCCAGGACTTGGATTGCCAGAAACCAAGTGAACCTTCCCTTGCCCTCCCCATGAGTGGCTGTGAGTGTGGCAGGCTCCGATGGCCCAGGATGGAAGCCTCTGGAATTTACTGGGACCTGGGCCATGCTGGTACCTGGAGTACTGGGAAACCAAGCAACTTTCTCCCCACCTGGTGAGCGACTGTGAGCATGGCAGGCTCTGACTGGCTCAGGACAGGAGCTACCAGCATCTACTGGGCCCTCACCATGCTGGGACCTGGAGTGCCAGGAAACCAAACAAACCCTCCCCCCTTGCCTGTTTTGTTTTGTTGAACTTCAATATACATGAAAGTATGGACAATTATTTTGAAGAGAACAAGGGACTTTACGACAGCCATTAGTGACTTCCCTATTGTCTGGTTTTGAAGACCTAATATGCCTTCCTCATTCTGTTCTGATCAGCTTTATACAATGTTGTTTTGTATGAACTTTCTGTATGTAAAGACACTGACAACTATTTGGAAGAAAACAAGAGACAATAATGATAGATAGTGAAGATCTCAGGTTGTCTAGCTTTGAAATTTATATCTCTTACATTGCTTTCTTATGTCCTATTTTATTCTGTTTTGTTGTGTTTAATTTTACCCCCTTTAAAATAAAAAAATTTAAAATAAAAAATTTTTTTTAAAAAACAGCGAAAATGATACAGGACTTCAAAACAATAAGGAATTAACAATGGCTACCACCTTTAGAAGTAGATCCCCCCCCATAGATACTACATTGCTTATTGTTATCCTCTGAATATATAATCAGGTTACCAGCTTTAGGCCTGCAAAATCAGTAAAACACTAAATACTACAGGCATTACACCTCATTAGCTATCATCTCAGCCTATGCTTCTCTGGAACAGCCGGTCACTTCTAAGGAGGGCAGACCTTGATTCTTCTTGTCTCCTAACCCAAGCACTGGAAGGGCCTGGCATCTGTTTCTCCCCACAATAGCCGGCACATGGCACCAACTCACAGGGAAAGCTTGGATTCTTGTTAGTTTCTTGTTCTCCTTCCCCATAGTCTGCAAATGACATCAACTCATGGGGGAGGGCTGGCATCTTGTTCTCCCCACAGTGGCCCACACATGGTCTGACTTGCAGGGAGGGACTAGCTTCTTGTTCTCCTCCCATGAAGTCTGTGAAAGACAACTCACAGGAAATGGCTGGCATCTTGTTCTCTCCCAGCAGCCTGCTGCTGATCCTTGACCCTAGGCTCAAGTCCCTGATACCTACATCTTCGTCCTCATTTCTTTCCTGTTTTATCAGAGGCCTTCCCTCTACCTACAATCACAGTCCCCCCACACCTCAATTTACAACCACACCCCCAGTTTTCACTGTTTCATTCTCTTTTGTTTAGTGTTTCTACATGAATGTAAACATCAGTAGGAATTTCACCTCTGTTTATGTGCCTGTGGCCCTTTATTGGTCTTCCAGAGATGTTGTAACAAAATACAACAGACTGTGACTTAAACAACAGAAATTTATAGTTTTGCAGTTCCCAAGGCTGGAAGTCCAAGATCAAAGTGTTGACAGGGCTGTTTCTTCCCAAGGCTGTAAGGCATAATCTTGTCCTGGTACTCTTTTCCAGTTTCTGGTGGTTTATTGTTTATCTTTTATGTTCCTTGACATATAGAAACACTATCCAAATCTTGACCTCTATCTCATGACATTCTCTTATATGTCTATGTCCAAATATCCCCTTCTACAAGGATATAGTCACATTAGTGGGCCACCAATTTGAGGGATCCACATTACTCCAGTGTGACCTCATCTAAACTCAACTAATTATATCTACAACTCTCCCAAATAACAGCACATTCTGAAGTACCGAGGGTTAAGATTCTAACGTATGAATCAAGGGACACAATTCAACCTATATTACTCTGCAACCTAGAATTCAGGCTCCCTCAGGGCAGATATTTCATGTTAGTTATTACTGATCCTAATAACTGGAAGGACTGCAGTGTACCGCAAACACTCCACGAATATTTGTGGAATAAATTAGCTCATACTCAGATTTCTTCTGCTTATGACAACATTTAATTAAATAACATTAAAAAATCACAGTCAACTAACATGAGCAGATTTGGGAGTGCATGGGACAGACTCTCCTTAAGTGTTGCTCACAGAGCTTGTGAAAAGGAAGGGATTCCCAGTTTCCTGTGCATGGTGCACACAGGTATCAGCCAGGACCCTTGCAAAGGAAGGACTGGAGAACACAGGATCAGCTGAACAGTGGGCCAAGTGCAGGCTAGTTAAGAAATCACCAAGTATGTGAGGTGATCAAATGATTCAATGAAACTTTAAATTTGAAAAAAAGTTTTACAATAAAAGACACATGACCATGAATCCCCCTTAAAAAATCCCCCTCACTTCAAACACACTTATTCCATCATTTTTATCACTTTCCAAATCTGTTCTAGGAGTCCTCTTTTGGGGGTCATTAGTTGGAATGTTGTGGCTGCCTCCATGTCCTGAATCGACTCTGACAATTATGGCAATTTCTGTCAAGCAAAAACATTATGATATGTTCTCATACACCTTATTCACTGGATATGGCACTGTTCAACCTCTGATTCTTCCAGTCAAAATGACCAGGAAGGTAAACATTTTAAATGGATTCAAGACATCAAGGCAACCAGGACTACACAACTAAAGCCACTCCCAAAATAGACTTCCAGAACTGCTTAAGAAAGTGTCAAGAACAATGGGATCAGTATGTTCCAATGGTGGGGGCATATTTTGAAGGGAATTGGTAGCAGTGTGTCTTTTACTGTAGTAAATTGCTTTCAAATTTAAGCTTCTTCTCTGGATTTCAATCCCATCCTATATACCCTATATCCATCTCACATGCCTCTTTCCTGGGCCCAGGAGTTACAAGCAGTGTGAAGGGGCCCAGCAAACCTGCCACTTGGGGGTCCACAGCCATCTGCAGTTCCAGGTTTGACCAGCTTCAAGTTTGGAAAAAGTTATAATGAAAGAGAATGGTAATTTTGATTTTGAAATTCAAGTTTGTTTCAGGCTTGGAGGATGAAACATGGAGTGTCCTAGAAACCGCCAGAGTGCAGGATGGTTGGGAGTGGGTGTCCTTGCTAAGGTGGAGGTGTTAGAGGTGAGCTGGAAAGAGGAGGAAGAGAGGGACAAGGTCTAGTCATGGACATTCAAGTGGCTTCAGTTGCGTGTTAAGGAATGAGGACTGCTCCAACAAGCCAGGGGGGCTCACCACTATATCCATTCTCCTAATAGTTTGGGATGAGGGAGGAAATGTCCCAAAAGGAAAAAGGGACCATGCTCCTGGTCCTTCAAGGAAAGTGATGGTGTAAACTGAGAAATTGAGGACAGCTTCATAAACATCTGGTTATAAAGGCAAGGATGGAATTTAAAGCCACAAGGAACAGCATAGAGGCCTGGCGTCAAGAAACACTTGGGCCTGAAGGAGAGTAGAATGGAGTGAATATGGAGGGAGTGGGTACAAGCTGTGATCCCTGGAGGAAAGTGCAAAGCCCAGGCCACTTGGCAGACAGGAAACCCCAGGGAAGCTTCCTCTACCTCCTTTTTTCTGCTGCCCTTTGGGGGTACCCAAGGACAAGTTTCCTGAGACATGGAACAAGAGATAGAATATTGCGAGAATATTTGGAGGTGGAATATAAGTTGATAGCTGGGGAAGTCGACATTGACTTTGAGTTGCCAATGAAGCAGCCAGGTGGAGACGCAGGACGTGGCCAGATACAGAAATCTGCATCTTCTGACAAGGTTTGGAGTGGTTAATGTACACATGAATCCATGCTGGTGCTTGTGTCTAGTGTAAGAGTGTGGCTTCCAGAATTTTAAAAACAACACCTGGGATGCATCTAAGCTTTCAGATGATTGGCAAAACAGGAAGACCAGAAAAATCAAAAGATCAGACAACAGGCAGCACAGGAAGTTAGTGCACTCAGGAATCCTTTTAAACACGCTCCTTGAGTAATGGGGGGGGGGGTCTTCAGACATCCTACCCCTCACACTCTACGTCTCTAATCTCATCATTGTCTGAGAGTCTTCCTCCCTCTAGGAAAAGAAGTGGGAAATCTACAACCCTCTCTTACTCTACCGCTTCTTCATCCTTGACCTACCACACTGTCAGTTAGCCCTGCTGCGTCTGCGTTGAAATGTCTTTGGAGGATGCCCTTTCTTTACCTCTTCTTGCTCAGGACTAGATTCCTCCTGCTCACCCCTGTCTGGTTCTGGCTTTGTCTTATTCCAATTCACCAGTCACACAATAGAAAAATACCACTCAAAGCTTATTCTTAGCTTGCTATTTCTTTTTTTTTTTTTTTTTTTTTTCCTTTTTAGCGGTACCGGGGATCAAACTCATGACTGCCTGCTTTACAAGGCAGGCGCTTATGCCGCTGAGCTAAATCCTCCACCCCTAGCTTGCTATTTCTGTAAATACAGTTATAATCTTCTTGAGCTTGCCACAGTGGCTCTAGGAAGATGAACCAGGAGAATCTCAAATTTAAACCTGGTCTGGCAACTTAGTAGTTTAGCAAGAACTTCTTCAAAATTTTTTAAAAAGTTTAAAATGGGTTATAGATGTAACTCAGTGGGAAAGTCCTGATGGAGTTGACTAATTTATCCAATAATCCAACATTCTAGAGGATCTCTCTAGGTTACACCCTGAGTTTTCTGAAGTTTAATCATATTGTGCCTGCTTCCTGTAGCTTCCATTATAAACAGATGTGGAGTTCTAGAAATTTTTTTTTTAATTCTTTAAAAAATTTTTTAAAAAGGGAAGCCATATGACATTTAAACTTGTGTATGACTTACTTCATTTAACATTATGGCCTCAAAGTGCTTCTGTATTCCTCCAAATGACCGAAGTTTAGCCCTCTTTGTGGAAGAGTTGTATTTCACTGTGTAAAAATACAACATTTTCATTATCCATTTATCCATTGTTGGATAAATGGATTGCTTCTGAGACTTAGATATTATGAATTGTGCTGTTGGAAATATAAGTATGCATATACCACTCTAGTGTGGTATCTTTAAACTCTTTCAGGAAGATGTCTAGATGGGGAACAGCTGGATCACATGGAATTTCTAGTTTTAGATTTTTGAGGACTCTTGGTGCTGTTTGGATTTGTATTACTGCCCAGCGATGTTGAACATCTTTTTCACGTACTTGTGAATTTGTATTTCTCCTTAGAAGTGTCTATCCATTTAAATTGCTTATTTTTTATTGGATTTTTTTCTTTGGGGGATTTATTTTTTTAGTTCTTTGCATATGCTAGATATTATTCTCCTGTTTAAGGTGTAGCTGGCAAAATTTTTTTTCTATTCTTCAGCCTGTCTCATCACTCTCTTGGTTATTTCCTTGCTGTGCTGAAGCTTTTTAATTTGATATAATCTCATTTGTTGATTCATTTGTTACTTCTTGTATAATCTGATTTCTGTTCAGAAAGTCTTTGCCAATGCCTATGTCGAGTTTTACTATTTTATCTCCAAGCAGATTGTGTCTGTTTTAACATTTAGATCTTTGATCCATTTTGATATTAGTTTATTTTATGGTGAGACATGGATCTACATTCAATCTTCTGCATGTGGATAGCCAACGTTTCCAGTACCTTTTGTTAAAGAGGGTATCTTTTCTCCAATGTATGGTTTTCGTCGCTTTTGCAAAAGAGTAGGTGGTTGAATGTTTCTGGGATTGTTTCTGTGTCCTCTTTTCTGGTTCTATTGATCTGCGTGATTGATCTATTAATGTGTGTTTTTGAGCCATTAGTGTACTGTTGTTTTTTTTTTTTATCACTATAGCTTTGTAGTATAATTTGACATCTGGGATTATGATGCCTCCTGCTTTGCTCTAGTGATAGAGGCCAGCATTTGTTATTCCGGGTCTCTTCTAGTTCCATATGAATTTCAGGATTGTTTTCTCTGGTTCTATGAGGAATGCTACTAATAGTTTGGGACTGAGTTAAATCATTTTTGCTAGTATGGTCATTTTAACAATGTTGATTCTGTCTACCCAGGAACAGGATATTATTACATTTTCTGGTATCTTCTTTGATAGCCTTTTTCAGGGATCTATCTTTTTCATTCTTTAAGTCTTTCATTTCCTTGGTTAGTTTAAATTCCTAAGTATGTAATTTTTTATGCTATTGTGAACGGTGTTGTTTTCCTAGTTTTGTTATCAGTGAGTTCATTATTCATGTACAGAAACGCCAATAATTTTTGCATGTTGACTTTGTATCCTGTGTTATGGCTTATGTCTAGATATTCCTCCAAAACTTCATGTGCTCATAGGCGAGGCTTTGGGAGTGACAGATCATAGGTGTGTGATACTGTATTAGTCCACTAATTGAGTTAGCATAATTCTGGGGTAATGGATTTACTGAAGGAGAAAGACCCATCCTGGTGTGGGAGGCACTAACAAATACACTTGTAGCTTGGATAGACTAATAAGGCAAATTATAAAGAAGTCTGCGCTTCTCACTGCCATCTCATGAATTGTTTCTCCTCTGCCACACTGTCCTGCCTTAGAGTCAGCCAACTATGGATTGAAACCTCTATAAACTGCAAGCTAAACTAAATGTTTCTTCCTTTAACTTGTGGATATTAGGTATTATATCTCAGCAACAAGACATCTTGCTGTGCTACTGAATTTCTTTATTAACTCTAGAAGTCTTTCAAGAATTTTTTTTTTGTTTTGTTTTCTGTGTAGAGGACCGTGTTATCTGAATTTAATGATAATTTGACCACTTCTTTTTCTATGGATATCCCTTTGCTTCTTTTGCTTGATTGCTCTGGCTAATGTTTCTAGTACTACACTGAACATGAGTGATGACAGTGAACGTTTTTGTCTTGTTTCTGATTTTAGAGATAAAACTTTCAGCTTTTCTCCATTTAATAAAATGTTGGCAGTAGGGTGGTCATAAATGGGTTTTGTCACCTATAAATGTGTCTATTTTCTTTAGGGTTTTTAAAAAAATCATAAATAGATATTGTATTTTATCAAAGACTTTTTTCTGCATCTGTTGAAATGATTACTCACTTTTTGTCTTTGTTTCAGATAATATATTACATTTGTTCAATTTGTATGTCAAACTAGTCCTGCATCCTGGACATGAAACCTGTTTGGTCAATACATATGCTCTTTGATGATTTGTCACTTTCTGTTTGCCAGTATCTTCTTGAGGATTTTAAAATTTATGTTCATTAGATGGTTTGGGCTGTATTTCTCTCTCTCTCTCTCTCTCTATCTATCTATCTATCTATCTATCTCTCTCGTTTTTGATCCTCATCTGGTTTTGAAATCAGGGCAATGCTAGCTTTTAGAAATGATTTTAGGTACACTCCTTCCGTTTCAACTTCATTAAAGAGTTTGAAAAAGTATTGGTGTTAGATCTTCCCTGAAGTTCTTGCACTATTCAGTGGTGAATGCATCAGGTCTTGGGTTTTGCTCGGTTGGTCAGTCTTTATTCCTGCTTCCATTTCATTGCTTGAATTGGATTGTTCAGGTTTTTTGTATCTTCTTCATTCAGTGTTAGTAATTCATTCATATCTAGGAAAGTATTCATTTCTTCTGGATTATTCAGTACAAGTACAAGTTTTCAAGGTAGTTACTAATAATCTGGATATCAGCTGTGTCCTTTGTGATTTCATCTCTTTCATTTCTAGTTGCACTGTTTTCCCTTTTTTTTTTGGTAAGACTAAGAGTTTGCCTATTTTGTTTATTCTGGCAAAAAACCAGCTCTTAATTCTTTGTATAAGTTTTTTAGTCTCATTTTTATCAGTTCTTCTATGATCTTTTTCATATTTAAGATTAAAAAGACACAGAAAAGAAAAACAAAAAGCAATACAGACAAACAACAAGAAATCAAATACAGTAATAGTATAAGTTTACAAAAACAAAGTAATAGGAATTTGACAATGGTTATAATATTGCATATTGTTACTTTCAAAAAGGTTGCTTAGATTAACAGATAGACATGTAAAATTGATCTAAACATATGAGTATTAACTGTTCTTTTTCAATAACTAATATAATTAGCAGTGTAGTATAGTTAGTATAGTTAGTATAGTTAGTAGTACAGTTAGTATAGCTAGTTAGTATAGTTGTAGTGTAGTTACACTACACTACATATACTACACTATATAGTATAGTGTAGTATAGTTAGTATAGCTAGTCTAGTATAGTTAGTAATACAGTTAGTGTACATATGTACATTATATACATGTAATATACACACACAAATTTATGTCTTCTTCCTTTTTTCTTCTTTCTTTCCTCCTTTCCCTTATTCCAATTACTTTTCCTCTTTGAACAGTTTCTTACCTTTATACAGTATTCATTGCAGATTTTGGAACCTATATAATTTTTCAGTTTCTTACACTAGGGAAACAATATGGTATTTACATATGCGAGTTTGATTTATTTCACTTATGAGTATGGTCTCAAGTCAGGTCCATTTACTTATAAAAGTCTCAATGCAACCTTTCTTTATAGATGAGTAATACTCCATTGTATAAAAATACATCATTTTTATCTATTCCTTGAATGATGGGCACTTGGGCTGTTCCCAAGATTTGGTTATTACAAATTGTGCTGCTATAAACATAGGTGCACATATATAACTGTGGTATGATGTTTTCAATGCTTCTGGGAAAATGCCCAGAAACAGGATACCTGGATCAAATGGAATCTCTAATTCTAGCATTTTGAGGAATCTCTGCACTGATTTCCGCAGTCGTTGCAGCAGTCTACACTCCCACCAACAGTGGAAATGAGTTCCTTTTTCCCCACAGCCTCTCCAGCATTTGTTTTTTGATTGATTTCTTGATCTTGGCCATTCTTTCTGGAGTGAGATGGAATCTCAGTGTTGTTTTAATTTATATTTCCCGAATGACCACGGATGTTGAATATTTTACCATATATTTATTTGCCATTTATATTTCTTCATCTGAAAAGTATGTATTCATCTCAGATGCCCATCTTTTGGATTGGGTCTTTGAATTTGGGGGACCTGACTTTTTTTTGATTCTTTATAAGTTCTAGATAGAAGTCCTTTGTCTGAAAGACAGTTGGCTAAGATATTTTCCCAGTTCGTGGGTTTTCTTTTCACTCTGTTGGAAATTTCCTTTGACACGTAAAAACTTTTTAATGAGATCCCAGTTGTTGATTCTGGGAAGTATTTCCCATGCAGTTTGATTTTTATTCATGAACTCTATGCTTACTCCTATGTCATCAAAATTTTTACTTACATTGTCTTCCAATAGATTTAGTGTTTCTGTTTTAATATTTAGATCTTTGATCCATGTTGATTTTAGTATAGTGCATGGTAATAGACATGGTTCTAGTTTTAGTTTTCAGTATATGGAGAGCCAATTTTTCCAGCACCACTTATCAAAAAGACTATCTTTCTTCCAGTGTACATTTGGCTCCTTTGTCAAAGATGAGGTGGCTGTTTGTAGTTATGGCTATATCTTCTAATCTATTCCACTGATCTTCAGGTCTGTTTTTATTTCAATACCATGCTGACTTTATGTACAGTAGCTTTGTAATATAATTTCAATTTGGGGATTGTGATGCCTCCTTACTTGGCTTTGTTGCCCAGAATTGCCTTTGCTATTCTAGGTCTCTTCTGGTTCCAGATAAATTTTAGAGATGATTTCTCTATGTCTGTGAGATATGCAAATGGTATTTTGATTGGAATTACATTGAATCTGTAAAAGAATTTTTGGAGAATTATCGTTTTCAAATGTTTTTTCTTCCTATCCATGAAAAGGGAATATCTTTCCATCTTCTGAAATCCTCTTCGATTTCCTCTTTCAGAATAATGTAGTTTTCCATAATTGATTTGTTCTACTTATGCTAAACAATTTTATGCAGCAGTTCAAGTTTATTTGACAGTACCAAGGAACATTATTAGATATTTTAGTTTTAATTTTAATTTTATTAGAGTGTGTTTGCAGCATATGACATTTTCACTCATGTTGGGAATAAGGTACATGTGCATTGCAGAGTTTGTTTCTTTTTTAAGTCCACTTTCCACCCACCTCTCTCCCTTTGAATCAAATCTGCTTTCCCCATCTTCATTCTTCTCACTATTATCCTTAGCTCATGTTAATGACCTATCATGTTTATGTTCATTGTGGGTAATTGGTACCTGTATATGGCATATTGTATTCAAATCACTGAATGCTAATTATTCTTTTATAATTGTCAAACATCAAGAACTAGAACATTGTTAATGAAATGAAAATTTCACTAATAAGTGTGAGAATGAGTACAAAAGTACATTTATACTAAAAAGTTTGTAAGCTAAGGAATAATACATTTGTTAAATACAATAATTTTTAAAATGAAATGTAGTTTCATTGTATAGATCTTTGTTAGATTGATTCCTAAGTACTTCATTTTTTGGATGTTACAGTGAAGGATATGATTTCCCTTATTTCTCTCTCAGTGAGTTTGTTGTTTGTGTACAAGAATGCTATTGATATTTTAGTGTTGACCTTGTATCCACCCACATTATTGCATTTGTTTATGTCATCTAGGAGTCTTTCAATGGAGTTTTGGGGGTCTTTTATGTAGAATATCATATCATCTGCATATAATGTTAATTTAACTTCTTCCTTTCCTATCCTTGTTTCTTTTATATTCCTTTCTTGTCTAATTGCTCTGGCTAATGTTTTCAGAACTATATTGAATAGTACTGGTTATAATGGACATCCTTGTTTGTTCCTCACTTTAGGTTGAAAGTTTTCAGTTTTTGTCCATTTAGTAAGATGTTGGCTGTCAGTTTATCATATATGGCTTTTATTGACCATCTATTCTGATTTTCTGTAGGTTTTTAAAATCATGAATGAGTGTTGGATTTTGTTAAAAGCTTTTCTGCATCTATTGAGACGACCATGTGGCTCTTGTCCTTGGCTCTGTTGATATGGTATGTTATGTTTATTGATTTGCCTATGTTGAATCATCCCTGCAGTCCTGGGATGAATCTCACTTGATCATGGTGTTTAATCTTTTTTGGTTGGGTCTTTCTCTGGTTTTGGTAATAAGGTAATACTTGCTTCCAGGAATGAGTTAGGGAGAATTGCTTTCCTTTCAACTTTTTTGATAAAGTTGGCTAGGGGTTTATCAATTTTATTTATTCTTTCAAAGAACCAACTCTTCAATTCATTAATTCCTTGTATTGTTTTCTTAGTTTCAATTGCTTCAATTTCTGCTCTGATCTTTATAATTTCATCTTTCTTTAGGCTTTGGGCTTGACTTTCTCTTCTTTTTTTCTAGAAGTCTAAGGTACAGCATTAAGTTGTTTATGTGTGTTCTTTTCATTTTCTTAATATGAGTATTTAGTACTATAAATTTCCCTCTGAGGACTGCTCAGTAGTTTATATTTACATTTTTGTTCCGTTGTATATATTATTTAATTTCTTCTGTGACCCACTGATTGTTAAGGATAGTGTTATATAATTTCCATGTGGTTACAGGGTTCTTGTGGGGGTTTTTGTCATTAATTTCTAATTTGATTGTATTATGGTCAGATAATATGCATGGAATTATTTCAATTCCTTCCTTCCTCTTGAATCTTTCCTCTAACAAATATGAAGTGACCTTCTTTATCTCTTTTGATCATTACTGGTTTGAAGTTTCCATTATCTGCAAACAAAACAGCTACCCTTGCTTTTGTCTGGGTTATAGAATATTTTTTTCCATCCTTTGATTTTTAGTCTTTGAATTTCTTTTTTATTAAATGTGTTTCTTGTATACAGCACATTGTTGGATTTTCTTTCTTAACCCATTTTCTTTCTGCCAGTCTGCTTCTTTTTATTGATAAGTTGAGACTATTTACATTGATAGATATAACTAATAAATACTGATTTATCACTGTCATGTTATCTTCTATTGTTGGTTTTCTACTTATTCTGTTTAATTGCTTGCCCTGCTTAGTGGTTTCCTTTTGTTGTTGTTCTTGGGATTGCAGTCATCTTTGTCTCTTTCCAGAGTATCTTTCAGTACACTTTGTAGTGTTGGTTTGGTGGCCATGAATTTCTTCAATTGTCCTTTGTCATGTAAGTATCTTATTTCTCCATCAATTTTCAAAGACAATTTTGCAGAATACATCAATCTGGGTTGAAAGTTGTTTTCTTTCAGGACCTAAAATACTTCACTTCAACATCTTCTTGACTTGAAGGTTTGTGTTGAGAAGTCTGCCATGATTCTGATAGACATTCCTTCATAGATTATCTGTTGCTTTTCTCTGACAGCTTTTAGTGTTTTGTTCTTGTGCTGAATTTCTGATATCCTAATTATCATATGTCTGGGTAAAGAATTATTTTGGTTATGGTTAATTGGGATTTTGTATGCCTCACTTATCTGTGTATCAGATTCTCTTCCTGTGTCTGGAAAACTTTCTGTTATTATTTCTGCAAATAGTCTTTGCAGGTTATTTCATTGCCACCTATCAATCTTATATTGTTTCTCTTTGCATCATCTTGCAGCTGTTGAATTGTTTTTTCCTGGTTCCTTGTATACAACGTGGTTCCTTGTATATAACCAGGAAACAACAATTCAACAATTCTTTTAAGATATCTTTTCTTTCGTGGTCATAATCTTTCATCCTGTCTTCAAAGTCTGAGAGTCTATCTTCAGCTTCATTCAAGTGGTTTTGCCAGCTTTCAATGGAATTCTTAATTTCTTGAATATCCTTTTGAATCTGTTTCATATATTCTAATTCTGTCTTATATTGTTCATTCAATTTTTCCATCATTTTCTTATGTTCCTCTATTTTTTTTATCTAGAAAGTCTTTAGATATACACAGCATTTCTTTCATAATGTTTGTCATTTCATTTTTTTTAACCTGAGAGATTATTTCTGACCTGATTTCTTCTATAACTTCATGGAATTGTTTCTTTACTTCATTTGCTATCATTTCAGTTCAGTTGTGCAGTTTCCAGTGTCTTCCATTTCAGTGTCTATTGGATTTGTTCTCAGTGAGCTGGAGGACTGAGACTGCCTCTTGCTCTTTCGTTTTGTCATTTTCCTTTGGTACCTGTGTGGCTGGTCAGACACCCTCCTGATGGATTGCACTGGAATGCTACACTGGGCAGAGTTTCAATCCTCCAATATCCCATGGTTAGCTGGGGCACACCCCAGACCTATAACACCAGATCCTTGTGCTTTGTGGCCTGTAAGGTTGGCCAGGTGTTTCCCTGATGTACTGTGCTGTGTTGCTCTTGGATGCTAGGCTGGACAGAGGTTGGATCCTCTTGTTGCCATCAGGGACACACTCCAGGAATGTGTCTCTGGGCATAGAACCTGTTTGAATGGAGTTGAGAATGTCTGGCACCCAGGTGGCTAGTAGGGACACACTCTTAGTATGTTGCCATAGTGTAGCATCTGTCTGGGTGGAGTTAAACACCTCTGGGACCCAGGCAGCTAGGCAGAGCATAACTTTGAGTGTGGCATTGCCTGGACCTTGTTTCTGGCTCAGAGGAGTTCAGAGCCTCTGGAGCACACATCTAGCCAGAGCATACCCCTAGCATATGGAGCTGGGGCCTTTCTCCTGGCTGGGCAGAGATCAGAACCTCTGGGACTGCCACATGGCTAGCTGGGCCACACCACTGAACTATGGAGCTGGGGTCTTGTGCTCTTATGGGCAGAGTTCAAATTCTCCAGACCTGTCATTACTCCCTAATAGGTGGATCTAGGGTTCTGGGCTGGGCTGGGATTGGTACCTCTGTGACAGTGAGGCTGGCCAGGCATTACCCTGATGGACTGGGCTGGAGTGCTGGGATAGGCAGAGTTTTGATCTCTGTGCAGCTAGTGAGGGCGCACTCATGGAGTGCAGTGCTGGGGCCGTACACCTGGCTGGGTAGAGTTCAGAACCTCTGGGACCCAGGCAGCTAGCAGAGCACTCCTCTATGGTCTTTGCAATTTCCTTCCTTGTAAATTTTGATTTGAATTGCTCTTGTTTTTCAAGTGCCCATAAGTATATCATTAGGTTATTTATTTGGGCTCATTCTGTTTTTCTGATGTGGATATTCACAGCTATAATCGTTCTTATGGCTGCTTTCATTGTGTCCCCTAAGTTCTAGTAAGTTGTTATTGTCATTTGGCTCTAGGAACTTCCTAGTACCTTCCTTGATTTTTTTCTATGATCTATTAAATATTCAAGATTGTATTGTTTTCAGGGCAGGTGATTTAGCTCAGTGGCATAAGCACCTGCCTGGCAAGTGTGAGGTTGTGAATACCAAAGGAAAAAAAAGATTACATTGTTTAATTCTCATGAGTTTTCACAATTTCTATGATTTTTTTGCCATTTATTTCTAATTTCATTGCACTATAACCTGATATTATTCATAGGATAATTTTTTTGTTTTGTTTTTATTTAAGCAGGCTTTATGGGCTAGTATGTGGTCTATTTTGCAGAAAGATCCATGTGCTATTGAGAAGAATGTACATTCTGTTACTTGATGGAATAAAATTTGGTTCACTCTAATTTTGTTGTTGTTGATTTTTGTCTAATTGATCTATTCATGACAATGAGGTATTAAGGTGCCACACTATAACTGTGTTGATGTTTGTTACATCTTTTATGTCTGATGGTGTTTGTTTTATGAAATTGGGTGTGCTGAAGTTCAGCGCATATATGTTTATAATTATAATCTCTTTCTGTTGAACTTTTTTTAAACAAATATTAGTGACTTTCTTTACATCTTCTGATCAGTTTTGGCTTGAAGTCCACTTTGTTTGTAAAAACAAATCAGATAAATAAGCTTAAATGTCACATAATTTCTCTTATATGAGAAATCTAAAATATAAACTAAGAATAAAATAAAAAACAAATAATAGGAAATAGGGAGACAGAGCTTTTTCATATGGGGCCAAGAGATGGAAGAAGAGGGGGAAGAAGAAGGGAAAGAAAGGAAGGAAAGAAAATAGAAAAACAGTTAAGATAATGACTGTCCAAGAGAAATCTAATCATTCTGTATGGGAAACATACACCAATAAAAATAAAAAATTTTAAAACTACTGATCAGAAGAGACAAATCTAGTCTCTACTATTTCAAGGGAATGATTCAACAGGAGGAGATAAAAACTATAGATATTTATACGCCCTATATTGACACACCCATCTTAATAAAACCAAAACTAAGGACAGGAAAGAACAGATAATAATGTATCTCAAGGTCCTAGAAAAATAAGCATAATCTAAATAAAAAGTAATACAGAAAGAAATAAATTTTGGTAAAAAAGTTAATAAATTTGTAATTAAAGAAATACAAACTACCAATGAATCAAAGAGCTGATTCATTGAAAGAATAAAATAATTGATAAACATCTAGCCAAACAATCAAGAAAAGAAAACTCATATCAATGTAGTCAGAGAGGATAAAGGCAAAATCACAACTGACACTGCTTAAATCCAGAGGAGTATACAAAACTACTTCAAAAACTTATATTCTAATAAATTGGAGAATGTAAATGAAATGAGGAAATTACTAGCAACATATGAATTACAAAAATTGAAACAAAAAGATAAAAACTGAATAGATGAATAATAGGCAATGAAATAGATAGTCATAAAAACTCTATCAATCAAAGAAAATCCCAAAGCCCAATAGACTCAATGCAGAATTATACCAGAACCTCAGAGAAGACCTAATACCAATATGCCTCATCATTTCAGGGAAGGACTTTATCTCGATCTGATAAAAGTCATTTATGACAAATCTACTCCCAACACCATTCTAAATGGGGAAAAGCTGACAGCTTTTTTTTCTAAAATCGGGAACAAGAGAGTGTGTCCTCTCTCACCAGTCCTCCAAAAGGTACTTAAAAATTTAGCCCGCATGATCAGGCAAGAGAAGGAAATAAAGGGATATGTGTAGGAAAGGAAGAAGTCAAACTATTCTTGTTTACAGGAATGTGATTCTGTAAAGATGACTCAGAAAACTCCACCATAATATTTCTAGAACTAATAAACAAATGAGGAAAGCAACAAGAAACGAAATCAACACACAAAACTGAATAGCATTCATGTACACTGACAATAAAACCAACAGGAAAGAAACTTTTTAAGCAATACCATTTGTGATAACTTTACAAAATTATATACATGGAAATTAACCTAACCAAGGACATAAAACCCTGTATAGTGAACAGTATATTGAAAGAGATTGAAAAGGACACTAGAAGATGAAAAGATTCCCTTTTTTTCTGAATAGTAGGCATCATTATAGTCAAAATGGGCACAATCAAAACCAATATATAGATTTAATGCAATCCCAAACAAAATACCAACAACGTATTTCACAAAACTAGAAATAAAATCCTAAAATTCGCAAGAAACCAGAAATGCAAAAGGAAATTTTGGTCAACAAGAGAAAAGCAGCAGGCATTACAATTTTGGATTTCAAGTTATATTACAAAGTTATGGTGACTTTAAAACAACAACCACCCAGCATGATATTGGCACAAAACAAACCTGCAGATCAATAGAATAGAATAGAGAATGCAGAAATAGCCCCAGGCATATTCTGCCATCTGATCTTTAACAAAGGGGCGAAAAATATGTACTGGAGAAAAGATAAGCTTTCTAACAACTGGTACTGGGAAAACTGGTTGTTTGCACGCAGAAGATTGAATCTAGGTCCACATCTCTCTAAAACAAAATCAAAATGAATCTAAAACCTAGATATTAAATCAGAAATAATGTGCTGGAAGATAAATTAGATGAGACTCTTGAAAACATATTCATAAGCATAAGAAATAGCACCAAGTCAATAAATTAAAAATCTACACAACAAAAGAAATAGGCAACAGAGTGAAGAGACAACCTACAGAAGAGGGGAAAATTACCAGTTACTCCTCTGAGAAAGGACTAATATCTCGAACACATAAAGAACTCAACAACTTAGACCTCCCAAAATAAAATGTCCAGTAAAAAAAATGGGCAACTGAAATGACTAGACACTACTCAGAAGTACAAATGACCAAAAAGTACATGAAAAAAAAGTTCAGTATCTTGACCAATCAAGAAATGCAAATTAAAACAACACTGCAATTCATGTCACTCCAACAAGAACGGCAATCGTTAAGAATTAGCAAAACAGAACAAAATAGCTGATGAGGGTGTGGGGGAGAAGACACTATTCTACCCTGTTGGTGAAAATGTAAACTAGTACAACCATAAAGGAAATCAGTATGGAGATTTCTCATAAATCTGAAAATAGAAATTCCATTTGACTCAGCTATTCCACTCTGGGTATCTTTTCAAAGGATCAAAGACATCATATTACACTGATTCATGAATACTCATGTAAACAGCAGCGCAATTCATAATAGCTAAATCGTGTAAGCAATGTGTCTGTCCATCAATAGATGAATGGTTAAGAAGATAGATAGATAGATAGATAGATAGATAGATAGATAGATAGAATATATATATAGATAGATAGATAGAGATATACAGGATTACTCAACCATAAAGAAGGATATATTTGAGTCATTTTTAGGAAAATAGATACACCTTGAAATCATAATGCTAAGTGCAATAAATCAGACACAAGACAGTTAAATATAACTTGATTCCTCTTATATGAAAATCCCAAAGTATAAGTAATTTAGAGGGCAGTATAAAAGGTAGATTATAAGAAAGAGGGAGGTAGAACTTTTGTAGTTTGGAAGGGGACCTGATGATGGAGGATGAGGGGAGCGAGAGGTGGGTAACAAGGAGTAAAAATTATAGCAATATGATATGCACATGACCAGCTCCCTGCAATAAACGTGTTCTTTATATACTGCAAACATGTTCCAAACATGAACCAATAAAAAGTTTTTAAATAAGGTGGCTTCATCCATAAAGCACATCATTATTACACACAATATAAAAACAGAAAAATTCTTAAACTGTAATTGCCATTTTAAGAAATACATTTTAGAGAATTAAAAGTCTGAAACAAGCACTTTAGAGTCAAAGAAATAAGTATCAAATTTGTGGCCCTGAGTAAGGTTTATTTCACCAGCTTTGTACCCTGCACCCTTTTTTTCAATACATTAAAGAAATGTTAAAATTCAATGAGATCTGGGAATGTAGCTCAGTGACAAAGTGCATGCTTAGCCTGTGTGAAGCCCTGAGCTCAAACTGCAGCACAAAAAGAAAACAACCCAGAAAGCTTACTGTATCAATATTAAACAAGTCGCTTACAATGCAACTGCGATCAACAAAGTTAGGGATAGATTCATATCTAATGACTTTTACAAGGGATGAAACAACATATGCAGGCAAAATTGAACACTGAATATTTTTTCTGATTCTAAATCTATCCAATTGTGCATTGTGTCTCCAGCACATAAGCAATAGAAGGAATTGTAAAGACAAATATCCTCCATTATATTCCTTTCCAATAGTAAAAACCTGAGTGTGTGTGTGTGTCTGTGCACAGTTAAGCTTTATATTGTACATGGAATTTAATGTATTTTGAGCATTTCCTGACTTTATAAAATTCTTCATAAGCATCACTTGGATGACCTTGTATTATCACATTGTATGATTATACTGTAACTAATTTTACTGTAACTAATTTAACAGTCACTCTATTGTTGAACATACACCTACTCTCCAATTTTTCTCTCAAAATAGGTAGGTAATAGATGTGTAATTAATTTTCCTTGTGGGAGCCTCCTAGGATACAGTCCTGAGCTGTAGCAGTTCACACATCAGAATATCATTCTGAAACTCAATTTTTATATACAACTGGTATAGAAAATATTTACTGTGCTTCACAACCAGTGAATAACTGATTTATAAAATAATATTCTCTTTCTATGGAATTAAATGCTCAAACAAAATAGAAACCCTGTGTACTTCAATAGTTCTTTTAAAAATAAAGAGGATAATAGTTTTATTATGTGTTTTTCTTACATTACAAGTTAATTCCTTCCTATTTCTAAGAGTCTATAATCTATTTCATAGTCATATCTGGTCAGAATACTGAGAGTAGGGGAGGTATGGGCTTAATCTTTATTAACCCACCCAACAAAGGGATGTAGCCTGCTACGGGATCCTCTCTATTTTCCTGTAATGAGGATGAGAGCTGATGGTCAGAGTTAAGTAGGACTAGTTTGTGGGCACAGGCAACAATTTTCTTTCCCTATTCTCTCACATTTAAAATATCATCAGTTTTTTCTTCTACTATTAAAAGAGGTCAAGTAATAGGAATTATAAGAACATATTCATGGTGTAGAATTTGAAACAAAAGTACTTGCCCAAGGTTTTGAACATATGTGAAAAAACACAGGTATGGCAGAAAAATAGTTACATGATATACTTGGGATTTTTATTAATGGATACATAAATATTACTATTAAAGTTTTGATAATTTATTACTATTTAAATGCTTAAAATTAATTTTAAATTAATATCAAATGAATTACATTTATATCTACCAAAATTGTATTAACAAAGAGAATCATGATGGGGGGAGAATGTTCAGAAACGTTTTTTGCTTTTGTTTTTATTTTTCGAAGGCAGTAATAATCTTGAATTTGACCACAAACTTGACCCCAACTACTAAGCCACTACTCTTCCCTGCTGAGGATTACCTGGTGTCCACTCCTTACTTGGGTTCCAAAAATAACTTCATATTTCTAAAACTGCAAGTAATTGTTCCAATGCCCTTTCCCCAAGTGTCTAAATAAGTTTTGAAAATTCTGCTTCATACGTGCCCTGTCTCAGAGCTTTCCAGTACACAGCATCATATAAAACCATGAGAATTTCTTCAACTGTAAGAAAAGGACGAGGCCCTTTGTTCAAGCCAGCCCATTCAAAGTTAGTTAATACCAGAACCATTTTTTAAAGCATGCCTACTTGCTTCTCTTGGAACCAAAGAACTACTTGAATATAAATGCATATTAGTCTTCTTTTCTACATTTTTTCTGAGCTATTCCTCCTAACATTCATTCATTAGCTCCCACAATCCTAATATTTTAGTTCTAAAAACTAAAACATAGTACCATAACCCACGGATATACTTCCCATTGACCTACTCCCAACTCTGCATATCCTTTTTTATCTCCAAATTTATAGGGCACATAGCTTGGTACTATGGGTCTCCTTCCAAACTTAGCACTGAGCTCTCTGGCCACTGAGTTGTGAGATTATAATTTGGCTATGCAGATCTTGGAGCAAAAAGTCACCTTGTATAACTTTGGAGCCCTAGAGGAATTTGTGATTGTAGAAGCTAAGAATATTTGTAGAAACATGGTACAATGTAGACTGTACCAAGGAAATCAAGATGGAAAACTTGCATAGAGATCACAGACTTTGCCTTAGTCAGCCAAATAATACAAAGATTGGGTTGTAAAGAAGTTTTTACAAAACAAAACTGTCAGACTTTACATGACTTGATGTTAGTTTGATCCAGCAGTACAACCATATATCCACCAATGGTACATTTATATTCTTATTTATTTTCTTACAGTATTTGGGTTTTATTTATGCCTTGAAGCACTTATGCTGTTTAATTAAGCTACAGTAATTTGATCTTAATTTTAACTGGAAGCTTAACAAATACTTAAGCTGATGAAAAAGTCAAAATATAAAATCCGAGAGTACTTCCTAAGTAGTCACGGAAGGCAAGACTGTCAGTAAAATTACAAAGTTAATTTTATCTCAAGTGAAGCACATGTAAAAATAGAAACTAACTTGTGACTTTATTCTGGTATATAGTTCTCAGAGTACCCTAAGCAGAGCCATCTATAGGTGATTGCCCTCCCTGGGACCGTGTGCACTTTGGGCCTCAGCCACCACCAATAAGATCAGATGAAAACAGACATAACAGGAAGCCTTAAAGGCAAATAAACAGTTACCCCCACCAAAAAAATACTTGAAGCAGAAGTAGTTGCTTGTGTGTATTAGCATTGGCGGGATGATTCTCTGTCTATGCAGCTCTTGCCTGTTGATTCCACATGTCCATGGGTTCTACCTGACGTGCACATAAGGTGCCCATGATTCAGATCCTTTGGACCCTGCTTGGCATTAGCACCTTTCTGTGTCTTACTATGGTTTGAATAAGTGTCCTTCACTGTCCCATGTGTTGTATAGATTTGGCCTCCAGGATTTGGCACTATTGGGAAGTGATGGAAAACCTAAGATGTCAGGTCTAGTGGAGGGCTTTCTAGACACCATGGGCAGGCCTTTGAATGGGATATTGGGCCTCTGCCTCCTATTTCAGCTCAACCAAACATGATGTGATATGATTAGTCTCAGACCCTAACTCCAGCTTTTTTCTCACTAATGTCAATACTGACTTGAACAATGGTTGATCAGAGCATATATGGTACCAGTTTCTCAATTTACAATAGGAATATAGTTTCAAACTCATTTTGGGTAAGCAGATCTTGGGTGCTGGATCCTTCCAGGTGCTCTTCTCTCTCCAGATTTTCTTGGGAAAATTGTGGATTTTGTTGTGGCTTGCTTTTAACTGTTATTATATGGAACCAGAACAATATTCTCTCTAGAGTTGATTTTTCTTGTGCTTCTGAGGCAGTACACTTTTTGCACCTTCTCCTGGAAGATCTGAAGACCCTAAAAGTTTCTACTCTGACTAGTAAGAACAGGAGCTACTCCTGGCCTGAGCTAAATTCCTGAGATTATTTCCTCTGCTCACACTACGTGGCTCTTTCCACAGAAGGCTTGAGTAGTGTCCTCACCTCACACGCTAATCAGCACTCAGCTAAGGGTTGGTGGGACTCTGCAGACCTCCTGATTTCTCTTTCCATGCAGCTCTTGATTCTCTTACAACTTTAGCCACTGTGGCCTCCTCAGACTCTTAGCTTCATACCCTTAGTTTGAGAAGACCACTGGGCTCTGCCAGGGTCTGTCCTTCAGGCCGGAAGGAAAGACTTGCAGAGGTCACCTCATTGTTTCCAGTGCCAAAACCCAGTGTCTGAAAACCTTTATTTTTTTTACTTGAACCTTCTTAGTTGTTTTAGACAAGAGTGCTGTATATCTCTACTACCTGTGGTCATGAAGCAAAAATCTGATATATGCCATTTAAACAGGGTGAGAGAATAAAAAGAATTGTGAGCAAGGCACTTTTAAAGAAAATTGGGGGGCTGGGGATTTAGTTCAGTGGCATAAGCACCTACCTTGCAAGCAGGCAGTCGTGAGTTCGATCTGCAGTACTGATAAAAATGAAAAAGACAAAAAAAAAAAAAAAAAGAAAGAAAGAAAAAAGAAAAAAGAAAATTGTCCTCAAAGTATTAAAACATCTAGCCTCACCCTCTGGTCAGTACCTCTTACATTTCAGTACTGGCACCCAGAAGTGTATTTACATATGCAGAGACCTGTCAAAAGTTTAAAAAAACTTAAACTCACCATTTAAGGTCAATGTATAAAATGAATTAATAAAATAAAATAAAATATCTAGATATATATAGTTAGAACCATGGAGGAGGGGATCAGAAAGGTTGGATTGGGGATGTTAGTTACTGTAATAATCACTTTACTTTTTTGTTTTGTTTTGTTTCTGGCACATCTAGGGCCTCAAACATGTTCTACCACTGAGCTACATCCCCAGCCTTCATTTTCTTTTTTTTGGTGAGTTTTGTGTTTAAGTTTGCTCAAAATAGATACTTCTTTTAGGAAAAAAATTTTTTTGAAAAGTTTATAAATCATCTTCACTTTAATATTATGTGTGTAATACGGGGAACATTTGGAGATTATTTTATACCATTCAGTGAAATAAGCTCCCAAATCCTCTTTTACCACTTGGGGAAAGACCTCCAAATAGCTCTAGTTTTCCATGCTTTCAGATTACAGGACTATTATTCTTATATTTAATTACATTGTACTTCAATTTGTGTTTACTGTATATACACAATTTCTGTATAGGCCCACAAAGCAAGTGTAGCTTTTGGTAGATTTTTTCTTGTTTGCTGTGATATGGCCATTTTTTTCCTTTGAATATTGCCCTTAAATATGTTCAACCTAGAAATAAATTAATAAACACTGTGTTAGTTACTTTTCTCCCATTGCTAAGACAAAATACCTGATACCCAAAGTTCATGGAGAAAAAGTTTATTTAGCTCATAGTTTGTAGAAGTTTCAACCCGTAATCAACTGACTCCAAGGCAGGATGGCACATAGCAAAGGAACAACAATAGTTCTTGGCAGCCAGAAGTCAGCAAAAGCAACAAGGGTAAGAGTCAAGTCTCTTTCTGTTCTTTATGTTATATGTAGGCTACCTACCCTAGAGCAGGTGTGGCATTCACACCCTTAATCTTGGCCAGAACTATGCCAAACCAATCAGTGGACTGATTTACTAATCACTCACCCTAGATTCAGTCACCTTTGAAAAGCCTGCTCTGCCATGACTGCTTGTATAGAGAGCCCTTCCCAAACCTCATTGTGTCCAGGAAGTTTATATTTGTAATTCCATGGAAAAGTTATTGAAATTCTAGCACGTTAATTCCAAACTGCCACTTCCAGTGCAACAAATGGTGAGAATACAGACACAAATGCATATTTATGGTTGTGTAAAGTCAAGGGGAGTCCTACGTCCAGCTACGGTGATGCTTAACTGGAACAAAGGCCTTGATCTGGGGCCAAACCCAGCTTTTATTCATTGGTGAAGAAGTGAGTGGCTGAAGAACGAGGCATTGTGAGAATGACTGTGAGAATGGCAGGAAGTACATGAATGCTGTGAGCTGAAAGAAGAAGGCCTGAAATTGTCTCTGCGATATGCAAAGAGAAGGGTTTGCAGAAAGAGTGACCTGCGGAACACAATTTGAGGTAATATGGGTAGTATCTAGTATCAGCTCTGATGTATAACCTTTTATACCTTGGTAAGTCATAGCCTCTTATTGTGAGACTTGATCTAGTCCCAGCAGACAGTATGAAGCATGGCTCTCCCTCTTACTTGGCTCACACATGTTTCTTGAGAGCTGTAAGTGTGGGGTAACAATAACCTTGTCAACTGGCTTCAAAGACTATGCATCAGTACCTTGGCTAGACTGATTTGCATTGCTTTTAAAGCCAATTGAAAAGATAAGGAAAAGTCTTAGCCACTCTGTACATGTTAATGCATGGAAATAGAACCAGGTTTAGCCAAAATGGAGATAATTGCTCTTCTTTCAAGGAGACTCATTCAGGGAGTCCTCCACATGCATGAGGCTTTGTGGGAACATCTAGACACAAGCCATAATGAATACTTTATTCCAAATTGATGATTAAAAGAGAGTAAAGGCATGAAAAGCCCAGAGGATTTCATATATAACATAAAGAAACATGATTGTCTGAAAAGTCCTTCATTTTTCCAATGGAAAATTATTTGAAGAAGGCATAACAATCTTTTTAAATTGTCTCTGTTAAATCACATAACTCCTTCTCATCAAACTAGTAAGACATTTCACAAGGAATAATTTTAGTCTTAACAGTACGTTAATAAAAGTATTTGACAACTCCAAACCAAGTGCATTTCTTATTTTGTGCTATTGAATGAAACAAAAAAGAGGAAAAGGCTGGTTTGGAGGTCCCCACTCGTGTTTTATTTAATAATCATGAAATAATATTTTACTCAAGAGTTGTATTTGACTGAGCCTCAGAACAGGAGTAAATTCAAGCACAGCTTTGAATATGGTTCATCTGCCAAGTTTCTCAGGATCAAATATAGAAGGTGATCAGTCAGTTGGATTCCAGAGGAGTGTGCCCTTGTGTTGGCATCTATGTTGGTGAGAATGCAGGGCAGGGGGAAGGGAGGTTGCCAGCAAACGCAGAAAGAAGAAGCTCCAACAGTACATCAAAAATGCTTTCTCAAAAAAAAATGCTTTCTCCAAAAGAAGAATAGCTCCTCAAATTCTCCTCATGTACCCAAAGAAGTTTAGAGGGCTGCATGTCAATCACTCATCCAGGTGTTCGGGTCCCTGGTGTCCTGGAAGGACACCTTGTGTTTTGTCCTCTGAGGCCTCCACAGGGCAATCTGCTCTGGTTCCAATATCTTTTCATGTGTTCATGTTCAAGCTCAAAGAAATGTGTAAATATACATAACAGCATATTATTCAGCATGAAGAATGAAATTTTGTCATTTGCAGAAAAATGGATGAATCTAGAGACCAGATTCAAAAAGACAAATACCACATATTCAGATTCACAAAGACAAGCATTACATGTTCTCCCTAATATGTGACATTTTAAAAATGTGACAAGAATGCAGAAGAGAATTTATTTTTCAAATAAGAAGAAGGAAAAGAGAGGGAGGGAAAGGGGTGAAAGGGCAGGTAATAGGGAGCATGAATATGATCAATATATATTACACCCGTTGAAACTTCCTGAATGTGAAAGCAGCAGGGATCAGTAGTGGGGCTGATGCGGGTGGGGAGAAGTGATTGAGGTATGTTACATGCATGTAGAAATCTGCTAAAATGAAGCCCATTAATCTGTATGGTGAATATGCACCAATAAAAGTGTGGAAATAAAGAGAAAATAAATGTTAAACTAAAAAAAATATCTTAGACAAAAAGGAGGAAGCTAAGAGGATCTTGTTCCATTCTTCGCACACTCTCTCAACATAGCACCTTCAAGCTGTTGGGCATATGGTGGGGGTCAGGATTAGTTTCTGTTGTTTGGACCGTGGAGCAGTCAGAGATGAACGTGATTCGTTGTGTGCGTGTGTGTGTGTGTGTGTGTGTGTGTGTGTGTGTGTGTGTGTGTGTGTCTTTTTGAGACAGGGTCTCACTATGCCATTCAGGCTGGCCTTGAGCGCACTTTGTAGCCCAGACTGTTATCGAATTTGCAGTGATTCCTTTGTCTCAGCCTCCCAAGTGCTGGGATTACAGGTGTGCACCACCACACCTAGCTCGTGATTCATTTTGTACCTACCTTGGAGTTGTGTTCTTAAACTGTTCCTCAGTGACCCAGGCTTTATTGGAGCCTTTTTTTTTTTTTTTTTTTTGTCTTTTTCTTTTTTATCGGTACCGGGGATCGAACTCACGACTGCCTGCTTGCAAGGCAGGCACTTATGCTGCTTAGCTAAATCCCCAGCCCCTGTTGGAGCCTTTTGCAGGGGTAGTTACCAACAGGGTGCAGATTGGGTTTTCATGTCTAGCAGAACCAGAGGATCCGCAGAGATGGCTGTGCAACCTGTGGTGCCTCAGTGTGTTCACACTGCGGGTATCATAGATTGGGGACAATTTGCAGCAACTTGCCAGAAATTGGGATGGAGCATCTTTCTCTACTCAGAGCAGTGTATTGCAAATTTTCTCTGTGTGATGGAAGTGACATCTTCAGGAAAAGGAAAGGAGGTATAAGGATGGTCCTCAATGATTTACCCACCTCCTTGTTCCTATGGACCCTGGAGGATCTCCATTCCTTCAGGGATGCAGCCAATGGGACAAGAACTTGATGCATGTATGGGTCTCACCTCCAGATCTCAGGGTCTCTCAGCTCCAAATCCTTGGCAAGATCCCAGGCTACATTTCTGGAAGCATGTGGCACACCCAACCCAACAGCCAGACTCATGTCTGACACATGAATGAGGCAAATAGGGACTGTGCAGCCACACCTGCACCCCAAGTATCTGGAGAGTGACCCAAAACTGCCCTACAATTTGGAAATGAATAATCACAGGACTATGGACAAATCAATTGGCTGGGCTTTGAAGTGGTTTGGGGATGTTACTATGAGAAAGTAGATATAGTTCCAGATAACTTTTTCTAACTTGCACATAGATACTAAATGGGCTGGCAGTAGCTACATACAAAGTGCTGTTACTTAAGAGTCCTTTAAATATAAACTTTGTTGCTAAAAAAAAAAGTCTAGAAAACTTGTTCTGGTTCACTGTTTTGCTTACTGATATTTCTATCAAAAATTAAGATTTTTTAAAGAATTTGAAGTTTACAATATTCAAATATAGTGAAATATGCTACACTGATAAGTTAAATCATTTTTTAGTTCTATGATATTTTCAGGGTAATTAGTTGATTTGATTTTCTAGTTCACTAATTGAGTCTGATTTTCTCTTTCATTTTAAACTGAATCTTTTCCCCCATTCATTAAAATGTTTCACTTTATTAAATTTTCAATTCTACTTGTTTTTACTTCATAGCTGAACATGAATCATCAAGACACCTTTGTTACGCTGAGGATATTAATTATGTTTTAAAATTTATTTTTAATTGATATGTAATATACTTATGGGATATGGTATGATAGTACACATACAAAATGTATAGTGATCAGATTAAAGTGATTGGTATACTGTCACCTCAGATATTTGTCATTTCTTCATGTTGAGAACATTTGAAATCATCTCTGGTAAGCTATTTGAAAATATTCAATTAATTGCTGTCAACTACAGTTACCCAAATTAGTAGAAGTTATTCTTCCTATCCAACTTTACCCCTGCATCTCTCTCTTAACACCCTCTTGCCATCTCTCCCTCCCCCACTTGCTTCCCAGGCTCTGGTAACCACTACCCTATTCTCTGCTGTTCCCTCCCCTCCATATTGTGGGCTGAACCTAGGAAGTGCTAAGCTACATCCCAAACCTTTTTTTTTTTTTTTTTTTTTTTTTGGCTGTTTTTGCATTAGCCTCCCAATTAGCTGGACTGGATTATAAGTGTACACCTCCAAGTCTAGCTTTTTTCTAGTTCCTCGAAGTCAACTTTTTAGGCTCTAACATAGATGATTGCATTAGATATTTATTTATCTGCGCCTAACTATTCATTACACAATTTTAAAAACTGCTGGCTCCAGTTCTTTAACTCTGTTGCTCTGGGTGGAAGCTTCTCTCCTTTTGCATTTCCTTTTATGGTGTCAGCTCTCTGCCAGCGTGTGGTGGTGCTGGTGTGGACTGCCCTGTGTGGCTGATTGTCTGCCAGCTCTCTGGCTTGGGGCAGGGACAGCAGGATTGCTCCTGGGGCTTGCCTGAGAATGGGCTCCTCTTGCTCTAGCCCCCACCCTCCTGTGCCCTCTGTGGTCCTAGTGATAGCCCCTTCTCCTGTCCGGAGACACTACAGCATCTGAGCCCCTCTTGTGTTAAAGTACAACCAGGATTTTAAAAACAATCTCTCTATTTTATCTGTAGATCTGATATAGAAAGAGTAAATATAGAAGCATGCTCAGCTCAACATCTTAAAACTAGAAAGTGAACCTGGCCTTCAGATTGCCAGCTCCTGGGAGTGAAACTTCCGGATCACTGTGGAAGTCTATCACTGCGGCTCATGCAGACATGTGTTGCTCTGTGAGCTGCTGGAAACAGCAGCAAGTAGACAGATGGGACAGAAGGAGCTCTTTCTTCTCTCTTTTTTGTCTCCTTTGTGGAATGATCCAGCCTCTCCAGCCTAGTCTGGCATGCCCACCCCACCGCAGCCCTATGGGTGACTCCACATCTGGACTGTCTCAGAAACCAGAGGAGCACTGAAAGTCAAACCAAGTCCTCCTCAGTTTACATCTCTAGCATCTGTGCTGTATACAGCTTAGTCAATAGGTAGTCAGTGAACCAGTGAGCAGAGGAGTGAATGAACAGGGGAGAACGTTATGAGTCAGAGAACAGTCATTGTCCTAGGGTAGGAAAAAGACTCATCTCATAGTCACTGACTTCTGTGGGCAAAATGGGTGGGCACACTCAACCCAGAAGGTAGGTCAGCGTCTACACTGTAGTTGCCGTGAGCATTACTATAAGTGGTATCCTCAGACATGAAGATGGATTGGTTTCTTCCAGGCTACTAAAGCCTACTGTCCTGGCAGAATGTGAGGAAGACTAGTTACCAAGTGCACCATTTTTGCTGGAACACTCATGGTTGAATTTGCATGCTTATGTTAGCATTGGCCAGGCACACTGTTCCTATTATACATCACTATTTTGAGTCATTTTAAGCTAATATGCCATGTGCACCTAGAGAATCAGACAGTGTTTTCACTGCCACTGCAGAAAGGGAAAGAAGTGAATGATGAAGGTCATAGCAAAGTCAGGGAAATGAGTCTCAGAATTGGGATTCCAGGAGGGCCCACCAGAGGGCGTGGGCTGGGCATGGCAAGAGAGAAGCTTGGCAGTCCTGCGGGTGTGGGTGAGGGTGAGTGGACATTGTTCACTGTTCTGCAAATCTCAGCTAGGATTTTTCCTTTGAAGGAGCAGGTCATCTAGACTACTATGCTAATGTGTTATCTACCAAAAGAGATCAACATTCTCCCAGGACACTACAAGCAGAAAATCATTGTTGTCGAGTGGCAGCTGATTAAGATGGAGCTCTGGACAAGGACCTGGGACCCAAAGGACCAACCCAAAGCTACTAAATGCCTGGGACATAGAATAAGAGAACACAGGATTGCAAAGGATAGGGACAAGAAGGCCGCGGAGTTGGGCCAGACTTGGCACTCATTGTAGAGGAAACAGATAAAAAGAAAAATATCAGAAATGTTTCACTGACACAATTTCATCTAAAACTTTATTTTTTGTAGTAGTGGGGACTGAACCCAGGGGCACTCTACACCCCACACTGAGTTACATCTCCAGCCTTTTATTTGTTTTGCTTTAAGATGGAATCTTGCTAAAGTCCCCAAATGAGACTGAATTTGTACCTTCTTAGAACTTTAGCTCTCTCTTTCAGTGCTGAGATTATGTAAGCATGTGTCACTGTGCCTTGCTTTAGTTAAAACTTTTATATCACTCTCTATACAAACCATCCATTATGGACTACTCTGCCCACCCTATCCCCTGAACTGGTCTCTCAAACAGACCTAAAGAAGCCTTCTTGTCTTCCTAAGGATATTTTAGATTTGTTTTTAATATAGGGAAATCGTACCAGTGGGTTTCTCTTTAAGTCTCTGAAATCCACATTTTAAAAACAAATAAAGGGTAATTAATTTCCTTAACCCAAGAATTTATATAGAAAACTTTCATTAAGATAAAATTCCATCTGCAAAATGTTGATTTGCCTAGACTTTTTTTTTTTTTTTTTGTACCAGAAATCAAACTCAGGGCACTGTGCTTGCCAGGCAGGTGCTACACCACTGAGCTACATCCCCAGTGCTAGAATTTTAAAATAACGTAAATACACAACACAAATTGCACCAGATCTCCAGATTGGTGCAAGATGGTTTGTTTAGTTATTTGGGTCTTGTATTGTTTTGTTTTGAGACTAAGACTCATTATGTTTCCTCAGCTGATCTCAAGTTCTGGGACTCAAATGGTCCTCTGCCTCAGCTATTCAAGTAGCTGAGACTACAGGCATATGCCACACACTCACCAAAATGGGAGTTTTAACTAAGAATGAGCTCAATGGATTTAAGAATGGCCGATGACTCAATTTCGTTTGGAGTGACGGGACAGAGTCTGGTTGAATTCACCTGTAGTTACTAATACAGGCTGGCTTTGTAGCACGATGAGGCTGAGGTGGCTGATGAGGCTCGGGACAGGCAGACTGCATACCCAGAGATGAGAATTCTCTACGCCATCCATCAGAGCAGATCCTCAACAAATGTTTCCTTAACTTACGGATGAATTCGCGAGAAAATAAATAAGTGAAACACTAGTCTGGAAAGTAGAAACACTGGGTTCCTCTTTCCCATCTGTCGTAAATGAGCTGTATCATCTTCACTCCAAGGAGATTAGTGCCGCTGGACATGTGGTACATCCATGTGTCATGTGATGCAGAACCTACTTAAAACAGAGCTCACATCACTTATCTGTCCTGGAAACACATGTCTTTCTCTCATGACTCCACAGAGCTAGTGCCTTTGTTTTATTTATTTCTGGATCACACTTCTCACATATTATCTCTCCTACAATAAATAAATGTTCACTAAGGGGCTGGTGATTTAGCTCAGCAGCATAAGCACCTGCCTTGCACGCAGGCAGTCGTGAGTTCAATCCCTGGTACCGATAAATAAATAAATAAATAAATAAATAAATAAATGTTCACTAAATCTTTGCCAAATGCCTACAATGATTGAATCTCTGTAACCTCTCCAAATGTGGCTTAGTTTTTATATTCATATCTGTCTTATAAGTGATTGTTGTGAGGTTGAAAAGAAATGTTGTATTAATAACAGTAGCCTGAATTAAAGTTAGTAACAAGTTAAAAACAACAGAAATGGGCAATAAAAATAATTGCCAAATATACAGTAGCATTGAGCATTTCAGACAGGGACTAAAAAGAGGAGAAAATCTCAACCAGAGTGCTTTTTGATGCTCACTTTTAGGGAGCTTTTTGTAAAAGTGGTCACCTCAGCCAAGTGATTGGACCATAATTTCCTTTGCCTCTTCTATGTGTAAATGTGCTCCTGGCCAGGCCTTTGCGGTGTTTTTGCTACTTGGGCTCTACTCCTCCTTTTTGCCAATGGCAGGTTGGCTTCTCCCCAGGAGCCATGCTTTCCACACTCAGTCTATACAGAGCTGTTGGCACCCACTTCACCATTCCACGGGGCGGGTGACACAGATAGCCTCGCTTTCCCCATCCCTCTCCTGTTCCACCATCTTTGCCTTGACTGTTTGGCTCAGACCAAATCCAAGCCAATGAGATGGAATTAGACATTGATGGGGAAATTTCCTAACGATAGAAGTGTTCTTTCCTGCTGAACTTCAGAGGGAAAGCAGAGACAAGACAGAGATAAGTCAAGACAGCGATGCATTTCTGAGTCATAATCTCCAAAGTTAAAATTGCTTACAGCTTTAGTTTCACGAAGCCTTCATTTTTCCGTTCTAGAGCTCTGGCTTCAGAAAATAATCAGAAATGTTAAAAAGCATAATTGAACAAGGGTGATCATTAGAGACTGGGTTTATTTACTTTTTCCTATTTTTTGTGTGGTGCTAAAGAGAGAATCCAGGGTTTTGGTGTATACTAGGCAAGCATTCTCCCTTTGGGCTACATCTTCTGCCTATGAGTTATTTATACAGTTATTCCCTTGTCCATGCAGTATATAAGACATGATCAAAAAACATGGTGTGTATTCAAATAAAGAACAGTTAAAAGATATGTTTGTTGGGGCTGGGTTTTAGCTCAGTGGCATAAGCAACTGCCTTGAAAGCATGCAGTCGTAAGTTCGATCCCCCATATCGATTATAAAAAAAAAAATGAAGCCTAAGCAGAAAGAGATGAAATGAAAATAGAACAAAAACAAAAAGATACGTTTGCTTATTACACTTCAAAATTCCCCCTCACTTCTAACACAATTTCCCATCATGTTGGTCGCTTTTGGTAGCAGTTCTAGAAGTCTTTTGTAAGTCTATTTATGAGATATGATGAAAATAAGGCAAATGCTGCTACCAAGTGCCATTCTGTGAAAAGGCAGGCTGGTAAATCATATGTCTTCATCCACCTGCACCACTGAATGTGACACCCTGCAATTTTGGGCTCTTCTCTAAAATGACCAATTCAACATTTTGAATTGATTCGGCATAATAGTGTACCTAAGGACTCCCAGAACTGCCTCAGAAAGTGACAAGAATAATGGGATAAGTGTGTTACAAGTGACAGTTCTGAGGGAGGTTTAATAGGAATGTACTGAAACCGCTGAGGAGGTATAGTCCAGCTCACCTGGTGATATGGCACATGGATGCAAAAGACAGACAAATAGAATAGTCTGCAGTTGAGGAGCTCTGAGATGACTCAGCATTCTCTCTGGAGCAAAAGGCCTCATCTCCAAAAGCTCATGGCTTTTCTTGGTATCCATCAGGGAAGTGGGTGGGGGTCCAGGCAGAAGCACATAGGGAGAAGAAGCTTGATAGCCATACCAGCCACAGAGGCCTCCAATTAGCAACATACATAGTTTTGATGTATGCAAGCCTGGCACTTTTACTGCCAGGAACATTTGTTTCAATATAATCAGCTCTACATATCTCAGTAAACAGGATAAACCATAGGTCAGGGACAAAAAGAGAGGTCAGGGACAGGTTGTGGCAATGGCTTTTTCAGGAGAAAACAGGGTAGTGGTCTCCCACAGGAATGTGTCTTTTATTGTAACATTTTTAAAACTTTAAACATTCAGGGGAGAACAAAGGACACATCAGCAAGCAAACCCAGCCTGGGAAACAGCACCATGTGCAGATCCCCTCTGGACTGGAAAAGCCAGACCCTAGCCTCTCCCTGTAAGTCAGCAGCATTAGAGGACCAGAGGTAGAGAGAACAAAAGACACGTCAGTGATCAAACACATCTGGGAACCAGCGCCACGCGCAGACTCCCGCCAGACTGGAACAGCAGACCCTACCTAGCCCCTCTGGCACGGGATGGCAACAAGTGGCTGCTGCCCCCATAAGCAATAGATTTATCCAGAGAGACATAGGCTATGATGATAGCTATGGAGGTGAAATGCAGGGATGCCTGTGATGCTTTGGTATTTCATTAACATTGTAGATCTAGGGCCAGTGGTCTGATCATGGGTTCAGAAGATAGTGTTAAGCAGTGGGACCTCTAGGAGGGATCTCCTTCTGAGGACTGCAGCCATTGTTGGTTCCTTATGGTCTTGTTTTGGAAGTCCTATATCGTTTCCATTGTTTTGTATTCTTTTTTTAAATTTTTTTTTATTATGTCAAATCCAATGGCAGAAGCAGCTATTTCAAAGACAGCAAGATACATTATGGTAGCAATTTTGGATTTCCTATTGGCTTTGAAGTCCTTTATTGCATTCATTGTCTTGTTTTTGCTGTTTCTATTCTATTCTGTTTTGTTTAATTTTTACTGTGTCCAAAGATATCTACAGCTATTTTGAAGATATCAAAAGGCATTATGATAACTTTTATTGATTTCATAATGTTTTGAAGTCCTGTATCTCTTACATTGGTTTGTGATGATTGGTTTTATTTTGTTTTATCCTCCTTAAAATAAAAATAAATTTAAAAATTAAGCATTCACTATATATTTCAGTCAGACTTTGTACATATAACTTCTAGAGACATCTGAAACAGCAAAGAGAACCAAATCCTATACTTTAATAACGCAGTTTCCGTCTTAGCCAAGCTCCTACCCCAAATCTTAGCTGTAACTTTTTGTGGTTTCAAGTGAAACAAGAAAATTAGCATGGATTTCTTTTTTTCTTCTTTGTAATTTCATGAATAGAAGATTCTTTATTACAATAGATCTTACAAATGTCTGGATACATTTTTTTCTTTTCTTAAGTTTATAGCTTTTACCTTTTTTTTCCTCAAAGAAAATGGTTTTCTGCATTTCTTTGGCATATCTATTTACAATTTTGGGGAGGGGTATCAGGGTTTGAACTCATGACCTCATACTTGCCAAGCAGGTGTTTGTACCACTGAGCTAAATCTCTAGCCTTCTTTGGCATATCTGAATTGCTGGTGTCACCACCTTTGTGCTTTGGAGCCACTATTAACTAAAATAAGGATCGGTGAACATGAGTACTGTGATACCGTAAGAGCTGATCAGATAGCCGAATGGCTACTAAGTAGCTAATAGTCGAGTGGACATATGATACACTGGACTTAGCCCCAGTAAGGACAAAACAAAGTGGCATGAGATTTTATTGTACTACTCAGAATGGTGTGAAGTTTAGAACATATGAATTGTTTATTTCTGGAATTTTCCATTAAATATTTTTTGGGCCAGAGTTGACTGGGTAACTAAAACCATGGAAAGCAAAACCTCAGATAACAGGTTTTGCTACACTAACCAAATGCTGAAGCAAAGAAAAACAAATTACTGGGCAGCTATTAAAAATCATATGCTGTAGCCAGGTATGGTGGCACAAGCCTATGCCCCCTGTAGTCCCAGAAGGCTGGGGTAGGAGGACCGCAAATTTGAACCTAGCCTTATTAACTTGGCAATTTATCAAGAAACTGTCTCAAAAATTAAAAATAAACAAATAAATAAAAAGGGCTGGTGTTATATTTCAGTGTGAAGGCCCTGGGTTCAATACCCAGTACCATCAGCACCACCACAACAAAAATCATGCATGTCCAAACTATTTAATGACTTAGACAAATATTCACAATATATAATTTTAGATTTATTTGGATTTTAGCCTGTTTAAATGCCAGCATTTGCTAAGAAGAGTATGCTTGATTTCCTCCCAAATATAAATATCATTATTTTTTATTATGGAAATAGCACATTATTATAAAAACATACATAACATATAAATTTATATAGATTTGAAAATTCTACTGGAATCTATGTCCAGCCTCTTCTCTTATCCAGACATAGCTAATAATAACTATTTGTTGTACACTGATACCTAACTACTTAGAGTACAAAAGCTGGTATTTCTCAACATAAGGTAAGGGTCCTGAGGGGCAATAACCTTTCAAATGCTATTTTAATAGAATTCTCCTTAAATTATATTTTGGAAAAAATAAGGCAGCAGTCAGACATAAGAACATTTGATTTGTATAATCCATTGATTATGTATTTGAACATTTGATAGTATTTACTAAACTGTTACATTAGAAGATTTTCAGTGGAAATATTCAATATGTGAGAAATGCTTTAAAAACTATTTGGAGAAACATGAATGTATTGTGTCATATGTTATTTGTAGTAAAACCTAGAAAGCAGATTTTGTTAATAAACAAAAATGTTCTATTTCTTTCCCCTTCATCAACTTTCATTGATCAACTACTATGTGCAAATACTATTATAGGTTATACTTAAAATTACTTTTTTTAAAGTTTTATTTTAAAGAGAATAAAACCATGCAAAATAAAACAGAATAAAGCCATCAAAACAAGACGGTGTAAGTGAAACAGGATTTCAAAACAAGATAATAGGAAATCAACATTGATTATTATAATGCCTCTTGTTGTCTTCAAAATAGCTGCCCATACCATCAGACTTAGGAAAATCAAACAAAACAGAAATGGAATATAAGCAGTAAAAACAAAAGAGTGAATGCAATACAAGATAATAGTAAGTCCAAAATAGCTACCATAATATATCTTGTTATCTTTGAAATAGCTGCTCATGCCATTGGATATAATAAAAGCAAACAAGACAAACAGAATAAAGCCCAACCAAACAAAACAATGAGAATGATACAGGATTTTGAAATAAGAGAATAGAGAATTAACAGTGGCTACCACCTTCAGGAGATCCCCCATAGATGCTAAATTGCCTACTGTTATCCTCTGAATAGATGATCAGACTACTGACTTTAGGCCTGAAAAGTCAAGGAAACACTAAATACTACAAGCATTAAGCTGTACTTTACCTCATTAGCTATGATCACAGTCTGTGTTTCTCCAGAGCCACTGGTCACTTATAGGGTGGGAGGGTAGGGTGTTAACTCTTCTTGTCTCTTGGCCCTTGAGCTGGAAGGGGGGGCATCTGACTGTCCCCCAGTCAGCCCATGCATGGCACTGACTCACAGGAGGTCTTAGCTTCTTATTGACTTCTTGTTCTCCTCCCTCACAGTCCAAGAATGACACCAACTCACAGGAGAGGGCTGACATCTGCCTCTCCCCCTTAAAATTACTTATAAGATGCCAGACTTCTTAGTTCTATAAATTGTCAGCATAAATCAGTCTAAAGCAGGAACTGTAACTTCACTATTATTGTATTTCTATTTTTTTCCCCCAGTGCTGAGGACCAAAACCACTAACATTCTAGACGAGTGCTCTGCTACTGAGCTACATACACTCCCAGCCCTATCTCTTATCCTTCAAATCATGGCATTGAGAATGAAAAGCTTTTTTTAAAAAGATAGTAAAATCCAACAAAACAAAACAAAGCCAATCAAAACAAAGCAGTAAAATTGGTACAGAGCTTCAAAGTAAGATACTAAAAAAACAACAATAACTACCATAGTAAATCTTGTTATCTTCACAATAGTTGTCCACTCCATCAGGTATAGCAAAAATCAAACCAAAAACAATACAAAATAAAGCCAATCAAAACATAATACTGAATAAGGAAAAAACAATCAGAGCAAAGCAAAACAGTGAGAACAATATTGGGTTTCAAAGACAAGATAGAAGGAAATCCCCTATATTTGCTATATTGTATATTGACTTCCTCCCAAGAGATTCTCCGACTGCTGGCCCCTGGCCTAGAAAATCAACCAAACAATACAAGTATTTAGTTGCTTTATGTACCTTAGTTACTATCAACGCAGCCTGTTCTCTGAACCAAGGGTTGCTTGTGTGGGTGGGGTGTGTGATTTGATTCTCAGCCCACACGCAGGTAGGCTCTAGGAGGCACTGACTTTTCTCTTCCTGAGAGCTACATGGCTTGCACAGCTTACCAGAAAGGCTGGTTGATTGTTTTTTTGTTGGATCCTCCCAGTCCCAGTATGGCAGATTCTGGGAAGGTTCTGACTTTTTTTGAGAATGAAACATGTTTTAAAAAGTTTATTTTTAATCATACTAAAAGGCTTCTTCCTATGTGTAGGGGTATGTATGTGTGTGTGTACACATTGAAATAATTATCACCTTAAGTGGAGAATTCATTCAAAATTGTGTAAAGTTAAAGAGAAAAAATTATCTTTCAGGACCAACTGATCCTATACAAGAAACACAGAGATCACCACCGTCTCCCATTGTCTGAGCAGTGAGAGGTTTTCTCCACATTGATCTGTATTTCTACTCAGGCAATTTGGAAGAAAGAACAACATGTAATCATTCATAATGAAAAGGTAAGTTTCAAATTTTGTTTTCTGTTTTTGTTTTTTACTTTTTGTTTTTTACTTCCCAAGCAAATAATTTGAAAACAGCTTGAGTGGAAAGTGAACTATGGATCCTTTGTAGACAGAAGATATTCAAATATGTAACCACCAGTTGCTGCAAATTTAAAACTGTCAAGATGCTGAGCGGAAGAATAATTTCCTTCCAAATATGAAGCATGAACTTCCTGATAGTTGAGACTGAAATGAATTGCTTTGGTAGGACCATTATCTAGTCAAGCTGTAAGTCTCCTGGAGCTTCTGTTGGGTGAAGAGTCTTCAGCACTCTGTTGCTGTCTCTCCTCTGATGGTGTAGCACCCATAATCCCTTGCCTTCTGCAGGGCCCTTGCCAGGCAGGCTTTGGAGAACAGGATGCTAGAGATTAGTCCTGCCCAGAGCCCAGAGCCACTGTGTGCTGATTGTCAACATCTTTGTTGCTTCAGAAGAGTATAACCAGTGTCCTGAATGTTAGCAGAATTATCAATTCACTTTCTGAATGATTCTTTTTTATAACCTTTAAATTTGTCATGTTTATAAATTGTCTTTTTCCTGGACAAGTCTTATGTTAAACTTATTTATAATAGGCATCCACCAAGTGGCATAATAATTTCTGTACATATCACCTTGGTGAAGTAAGCTGCCCTAGAATAATCTCTACGTGAGTAGTGGACACATGTAAGAATATGTATGTCTATCTGCTCAGCTCCAATACCTAATAGAAATGGTGTTCTGATGTACAAAATGCACTGCACAATATTTAGAGAACCATTTTACTGATTTCATTTTTTTAAATAGTAATAGGGGCTGGAGATAGCTCAGCAACATAGCACCTGCCTGGCAGGCACACAGTCCTGAATTCCATTTTCAGTACTAAAAAAAAAAAAAAAAGTAATAACTTTGGATGCAGAATGAAGAAAATGCATATTCTTTTATAGTAAGAAAAAGAGTATCTTATAGTTGCCAAATACACATAGGATTCCCATAGCAAAATGGAGCAAAGATTCAGAATCATTGTCATATTGTTTTTCTTTACTCAAAAGCATAGAAATTGCAAATGTTATAGACACGAAACCTTCAGAAATTGAAAAGAGAACAAATTTACCAACATAGTGATGAAAGCAAGATGTAGTTGGAAAATTTCACCCTGTAAGCACATAAGCATATAGACAGTCATAGATTTTGCAGATGCTTCTGATTTAGTAAATATTCCTGATTCTTATTCTATTATCTTATTTGTGTACCCTAAGAATATTCATTGTGAGATTTTTTGTGAGATCAAGAAGATAAAAATTTAGCTTTCAAATTTTATTCATTTAAAGAAGAACAGTAAGATATTTTCTGATTCAAAAAAAATTAAATGCTAGTGTGTCTCTTTTACAGCTATGACTTTGTTTGGCACATGTGTGGATTAATTGTGAAGCTGCATCTCCCTGTAAGGTATTGCTGAAAATGGATTGGTTTGGCTTGACAGACAAAGATGTATTTTAGGGAGTGAATTTGACAAGATGAACAAAGATGGTTGATGTTTTTCATATCAGTAATGTTGCTAAGCTAAACTTTCCTGCTAAAATGAAAAAGACTACATTTGGGGAAAGAAAAATACTATGAAAACATTAAAAGTATGAAAGGCAGTGGGAAAATCTAAGGTAAATCACTAGATGAAACCCAGTAGACTTGGGGATGCCAGAGCTACATGACCACTCGTGACCTGAGATCACTGCTTTCTTCACTCAGGGCCACAAGACCTGGAATAGGAGTCAGCAAGTGCAGAGAGCAGCAAAACTTTTCAGGCTGGAAGATCTTGAGAGGGACTCACTCATACCAGCACTGGGTCCCTGTTATCCAACACTGGAGAATACCCTGGAGAGACCCTTAGGTGAATCTGCAGAGAGGGAGGAGGAAAGAAAACCACCTAAGGGGCACTTTTTGAAACTTCAGATTTGTATTTTTCAGCAATGCTGAAAATGTTAGAACTTTGGCAACTCTTAGAGATGAAACAAATGCATTTTGCATAAAAAGATGCCCATGAGACTTTGGGGATGCCACAAGTGAAGTGCTATGGTTTAGATCTAGATGTTCCCCAACATTCATGTGCTCATAGGTCAAGCTTTTGAAAGGTGCTTGTATTATGAGAACATTAGTTACTTTGCTATTGGGATACTGGGTCCAGTTGGAAGAGGCAGGTCATCATGAGTGTGACCTGATGGGTTCATCTCCCCTCTTGGCTCCTCCTTTGATCTCTCTCTTTCTGCTTTCTGGTTGCCATGATGTGAGCATCTTTTCTTCTGTAATGCTCCTCTGCCATGCTGTCCTGCCTTGAAACCAGACTATGGACTGACACCTCTACAAACTGTGAGCTAAAATATCTTTTCATTTAAATTGTGGATATGAGTGCTGTGTCTCAGTGACAAGAAAAACAACTAAGACAAGGTCCTTTTATATTTTCTCTAGAGTTTTTATCATGAATGGCTATTGGATTTTGTCAAATGCTTTTTCTGCAACTGTTGAGATGATCATGTCATTTTTTCCCTTGCTTCTGTTTATGTGATATGTTTATTGAGTCAGGTATGTTGAACCATCCTTTCATCTCTAGGATGAAGATTAGTTGATCAAGATATATGACCCTTTTAATGACGTGCTGCATTCTGTTTGCCAATATCTTGTACATTTTCACATCTATATTCATTAAAGTGATGTCTGTACTTTTTTTTTTCAATTGAGTTTTGGAATCAAGGGATGTGCTAACTCCCAAGAATAATTCTGACAATACTACTTCCATTTCCATTTTATTAAAGAATTTGAGGATTATTGTCATTAGATGGTCTCTGAAGTTCTTATGGAAATTAATGGTAAATCTATCAACTCCAGAAATTTTCTTTTTTTTTTTTTTCTTTTTCCTTTTTATCGGTACCGGGGATCAAACTCACGACTGCCTGCTTGCAAGGCAGGTGCTTATGCCACTGAGCTAAATCCCCAGCCCCTCCAGAAATTTTCTTAATTGGTAATATTTTTTAAAATCAATTCTATAACCTTTTACTGGATTACCCAGCATTTTTATATCTTCTTGGTAGAGGTTTAGCAATTCATATATATCTAGGAACCTCTTGGTAGAGGTTTAGCAATTCATATATATCTAGGAACCTATCCATTTCTTCTGAAATCTCCAATTTACTGGAGTACAAATTTTCAAAGCAATTGTTAATAATCTTCTGGATTTTGGTGGTATCTGTTGTGATTTCACCTTTTATGATTTTAAGTGCATTGATTTACATCTTTTACTTCCTTTTTTATCAATATTGAGTAAAAGTATATATATTTTTCTTCATGCAGAAAACTTCTGCCAAAAATTCCTACAACTAATAAAAAATTAATCAAGATAACAGGATATAAATTAAAACACAAAAATCAATAGTGTTTCTGTATACCAACTATAAACCCATAAAGAAAGAAATTAGCTTGGCCCTAAATCAAGGCTGGCAGCTTCCTGATGATGTTGGTTTCAAGCAGGAGCCTAAAGAGATGTCTTTCTATGGTCTGTTGTCCATTTCAGAACTTGGACAGTGAAATGGTCAATTCATTAGAAAGAAACATCTTGAAGCAACACCCCCCCCACTCCCACACATTCCCCACCCCCCATGAGCAGCTGTGAGCAGGGCAGGCTCTGGCCAGCCCAGGACAGGAGCCACCAGCATCTACTGGGACCAGCACCATGCTGGAACCTGGAGCCCTAGGAAAGCAAGCAACCCCTCCCCACTGCCTGTTTTGTTTTGTTGAACTTCAATATACATGAAAGTATGGACAGCTATTTTGAAGAGAATGAGAGACTCTATGATAGCTATTAGTGACTTTCCTATTGTCTGGTTTTGAAGACCTAACATGCCTTCCTCATTTTGTTCAGATCAGTTTTATACTATGTTGTTTTGTAGGAACTTTCTGTATGCAAAGACATGGACAACTATTTGGAAGAAAATAAGAGACAATATGATAGATAGTGAAGATCTCAGGTCGCCTAGCTTTCAAATTTATATCTCTTACATTGCTTTCTTCTGTCTTATTTTGTTCTGTTTTGTTGTGTTTAATTTTACCTCCTTTAAAATAAAAAAAGAAAGAAATTAGGAAAATAATATCATTCACAATAACTTCAACAATAATTAAATATTTTTTAATTTTTAAAAAGTTATTTATTTATATGGCTTCCTGCTGCACTGAATCAGCTCAGCAGGGCTTGGGCCTGACTGGACCAACTTCCCGGCTTCCTGCCATGTTCGGTCAGCTCCAGGGATTTGGGCCTGCCTGTGTCCTCAATTCTGGAGACTGGGTGGCCTGGGGTGAGTGTTCCTCCCACCCCCAATCCTGAGCCCCAGGAGGGAGTTTAAGATCTTTGCTCCACCAGCCAAGGTTCCTGCCACACTGAACCAGCTCAGCAGGGCTTTGGCCTGCCTGCCCCAACCCCAGTGACCCTCTCTCAATCCAGGGAACTGGGTGGCCAGAGTCCCAGGAGCTGAGACCATAGAAGAGGATTTCCTACAGGCCCAGGGAAGCCTTGGAGTAAGACTTGAAACATGGAAATATAGGAAAATGACAAAACTAAAGACCAAATACAATCTCAAGCCTCCAGGCCATCCCAAGAAACCTTAGGAGCTATGTACATAGAAGAAAACATATGCCATACAACTGAAATAGAGGAGCACTCCAGGGAGCTTTAAAGGAATTCAAACTAGAAATAATCTCCCAGGTAAAAGAAGAAATGATAAAAGAAATGAAAGAGATGCTGAACATATCTAAAGAAGACACAGCTAAAAAATTGGAAGAACTAAACAAAAAGATAGAATCCCTCGATGAACAATATAAGAAACAAACACAATACATGAAGCAGATGTAAAGAGATACACAGGAAATCAAAAATTCCATTGAAAGTTGTAAAAACCGGCTCAATGAAAGTGAAGATAGAATTTCAGACCTTGAAGACAAGATTGCAGCTAGTGAACAGGAAAGGAAAGATCTTTTAAAAATAACAAGGAATCAGGAAATAACAATTCAATAGCTGCAAGATGATGCAATGAAAAACAACATAAGATTGATAGGGATAAATGAAAAAGAAGGAGACAACATAAAGGATGTCAAGAGGATACTTAGAGAAGTAATAGCTGAAAATTTCCCAAAGCATGAGATCGGAAACCGACATCAGGTTCAGTGAAGCATATAGAACTCCAAATAGCCATAACCAAAATAAAACTACACCCAGACATAATCATCATCCCAGAAATCCAACATAAGAATAGAATATTAAAAGCTGTCAGAGAGAAAAGACAGATCACTCATAAAGGAAAACCTATCAGAATTACAGCAGACTTCTCAGCACAAACAATAAAGTCAAGAAGAACATGGAGTGAAGTATTTCAGATCCTAAAGGGAAATGATTTCCTACCTAGACTGATGTATCCTGGAAAACTGTCCTTCAAAATGGATGGAGAAATAAGATACTTCCATGACAAAGAACAGCTGAAGAGCTTCATGATCACCAAGCCAACACTGCAAAGAATACTGAAAGACAGTTTAGATACATTTAGGAAAAAAACCACTAAGCAAAGCAGACAATTAAATAGAACAGAAAGATAAAGATGCAACAGCAGAAAGATAACATGTCAACAATAAGCCAATATATAACAATTATAACCATTAATGTAAATGGCCTCAATGCACCAATTAAAAGAAACAGACTGGCAGAATGGATCAAGAAACAACATCCAACCATATGCTGTTTACAAGAAACCCATCTACCCAAAAGGATACTCACAGACTGAAAGTCAAAGAATGGAAAACAATACTTCATGCAACAGGAACCAAAAAAAAAAAAAAAAAAAAAAAAAAAGGCAGGGGTAGCTATTCTGTTGCTGACAATGTGAACTTCAAACCAATAATGGTCAGAAGAGATAAAGTCATTACATACTGGTTAGAGGAAAACTTCAAGAGGAAGAGATAACAAACTTAAATATATATGTACCAAATTCTAGAGCACACAGTTATATAAAGCAAGTATTATTAGAAATGAAAAACCAAATTAGCAATAACACAATTATAACAGGAGACTTTAACACACTACTGACACCAATGGACAGATCAACCAGACAGAAAATCAGCAAAGAAATAACAGAACTGAATCACACAAGTGGAACAAATGGACTTGATAGACATATTCAGAGTGTTCCATCCAACAATATCAGAATACACATTCTTCTCAGCAGTACATGGGACATTCTCTAAAATAGACCATATAATAGAACAGAACATATTTAAATAAATACAAAAGAGTTGAAATTATCCTATGCATGTTATCGGATCACAGCGCCATGAAACTAGAAATTAATGATAAAAGATACTGCAAAAATCCCACAAATACATGGAAACTGAATAATACACTCTTGAATAATCAATGGGTCACAGGGGAAATTAAAGAAGAAATTAAACAATTCTTAAAAGCAAACAAAAATACAAATACAACTTACCGGAATCTGTGGGATACAATGAAAGCTGTCCTTAGAGGAAAATTTATTGCACTGAGTTCCCACATCAGGAAAACAGAACAAATACAGATAAATAACCTGATGCTACACCTCAAACATCTAGAAAAAGAAGAGCAAGTCAAACCCAAAGCCAAAAGAAGGGAGGAAATTATAAAACTTAGAGCAAAAATTAATGTAAGAGAGACTAAGAAAACAATCCAAAGAATCAATAAATCAGAGTTGGTTCTTTGAAAGAATAAATAAAACTGTAAGCCCCTAGCCAACCTTATTTTTAAAAGGTAACAAAATGCTCAATTCATGCAATAAGGAATAAAAAAGCCGAACTCACTACAGACTCTGTAGAAATACAGAAGATCATGAACACGTATTTCGAAAACCTTTACTCTCATAGGTTTGATAACAGAGAAGAAATAGATAGATTCCTAGAAACATATGAAGTACCAAAGCTGGGTCAAGAAGATGTAAAACTGCTGAATAACCCAATTTCTATTAATGAAATTGAAAATGTAATTAAGTCCTTACCTACAAAGAGGAGCTCAGACCAAGACAGATTCACTGCGGAATTCTACAAGAAATACAAAGAAGACTTAATGCAGACACTCTTCAAACTCTGCAATGAAATTGAAAGGGAAGCAATCCTTCTTAAGTCATTCCTGGAAGCAAATATTACTCGAGTACCAAAACCTGAGAAAGACCTAACTAAAAAGGAGGACTACAGGCCAATCTCCCTAATGAACACAGATGCAAAAATCATCAATAAAATATTGGCAAATAGGATGCAGCAAATCATCAAGAAGATTATACACCATGACCAAGTGGGATTCATCCCAGGCATGCAGGGATGGTTCAACATACGTAAATCAATAAATGTAATCCACCATATCAATAAAGCCAAAAGTAAGAATCACATGATCATTTCTATAGATGCAGAAAAAGCTTTTGATAAGGTCCAATATTCATTCATGATAAGAACCTTACAGAAAATTGGAATAGATAGTCTTGACTTCAATATAATAAAGGCCATCTATGACAAACCAACAGCCAGTATCATACTAAATGGCCCAAAACTGAGGTCCTTTACCTTAAAATCAGGCACAGAACAAGGATGTCCCTTATCACTGTTCTATTTAATATAGTACTGGATATACTAGCCAGAGCAATTAGACAAGAGAAAGAAATAAAAGGGGTAAAGATAGGAAAAGAGGAAATTAAATTATCATAATTAAATTAAATTATTTGTGGATGACATGATACTCTACATAGAAGATGCTCAAAACTCCATTGAAAGAGTCCTAGATATAATAAATAAATTCAGCAATGTAGCTGGATACAAAATCAATACTCAAAAATCAATAGCATATCTATACACTAACTACAAAATCAGAGAGATAAATAAAAGAAGCCACACCCTTCACACTAGCATCCAAAGAATGAAATACTTAGGAATTAATCTCACAAAAAAAGCGAAAAATCTATATAGGGAAAATTATAATACACTGAAAAAAGAAATTGAAGAGGATCTCACAAAATGGAAAGACATCCCTTGTTCATGGATAGGAAGAATAAATATTGTAAAAATGGCCATTCTCACAAAACTGTTTTACAGATTCAATGCAACCCCAATGAAAATACCATCAACATATCTCATTGATCTAGAGAAATCACTCCTAAAATTCATCTGGAACCAGAAGAGACCTAGAATAGCAAAGGCAATTCTAAGCAGCAAAGGCAAGGCAGGAGGCATTACAATCCCTGACTTGAAGTTATACTACAAAGCAAGTGTAATAAAATCAACATGGTACTGGAATAAAAACAGAGTCGAAGATCAATGGAATAGATTAGAAGATACAACCACAATTACAAACACACTCAACCCCCTTATCTTTGATAAAGGGGCCAAACATGTTCACTGGGAGAACGACAGTCTTTTTAATAAATAATTGGAAAAACTGGCTCTCCATATGGCAAAAACTAAAACTAGACCCATGCCTATCATCATGTACTAAATTAAAATCTAAGTGGATCAAAGACCCGAATATTAAAACAGAAACACTAAATTTATTGGAAGACAAATTGGATAAAAACCTTAAAGACATAGGAGTAGGTAGAGAATTCATGAACAGGAATCAAACCACACGGGAAATACTTTCCAGAATCAACAACTGGGATCACATCTTATTAAAAAGTTTCTGCACGTCAAAAGAAATCTTTAGCATAGTGAAAAGAAAACCTACAAACTGGGAAACAATCTTAGTGAACTGCCCCTCAGACAAAGTACTTCTGCCTAAAACATATAATGAATTTTAAAAAAATCAGACCCCTGAAATTCAAAGACCCAATCCAAAAATGGGCATCTGAGATGAATAAAATGAAGAAATACAAATGGCAAATAAATACATGAAAAAACGTTCATCATCATTAGTCATTAGAGAAATACAAACCAAAAACCACACTGAGATTCCATCTCACTCCTGAAAGAATGGCCAGGATCAAGAAAACTACCAAAAACAAATGCTGGGGAGGCTGTGGGGAAAAAGGAACTCTCCTACACTGTTGGTGGGAGAGTAGAATGGTGCAATCATTGTGGAGGCCAGTCTGGAGATTTCTCAGAAACCTGGGACTGGAACTCCCATTTGTTCCAGCTATTCCACTTCTAGGCATATTCCCAGAAGGACTGAAAACATCATACCACAGTGATATATGTGCATCCATGTTTATAGCAGCACAATTTGTAATAACCAGATCTTGGAAACAACCTAAAGTGTCCATCAGCTGAGGAATGAATAAAAAAAGTTATGATATTTTTATACAATGGAGTACTACTCAGCTGTAACGAATGATCACATTGAGATGTTTATAAATAAATCAACGCAGCTTGAGACCATACTCATAAGTAAAATAAATCAAACTCACATGTATATATACTGAATAGTTTCCCTAGATAAGAAATGGTAAGAATATGTAAGAGTTTATAGTAATCATGATTCCCCATTATATTGCTTTGAAGCTTTATAATGTTTTCATTCATTAATTGGAATAGTTTTATTCTGGGTTGTTTGATTTTATTGTCTGTGATGGTATGAACAGCTATTTTGAAGAAAACAAGACATTATAATAGCTAGTGATGATTTAATATCATCTTGTTTTGAAGTTCCACCAAGCTTTTGTTCTTCTGTCTCCATCGGTTTTATCCGTTTGTATCTTACTGGATTTTATTATATGGGATAGTATAACCAATAATTTTTAAAGACAAGGAGATAATATAGAAGCCATTGTTCATTTTCTGTTAATTGGTTCTGAATACCCTGTAATACTTTCATTCTCTTGAATGGCTTTATACTGTCTTTTTATGTTTGATACTATAGTATACGAAGGCATACTCAAATATTTCAAGGAAAGAGACACTATGGTAGCTAGTGTTATGTTGGGTTCTCTTGTGGTGAAACACTATGTTGCTTAAATTGTTCTGTTTTGAAAAAAATAAATTTAGGCTATAAAAAATTTATTTAGCTATTTATTTATTTTATGGTACTGGGAATTGAACTCACTATCGTGCACTTGCAAGGCAGGCACTTATGCCACTGAGCTAAATCCCTGGCCCTAAATTTTCATTTTAAAAAGAATAAAACTGAGCAAAATAAAACAGAATAAAGCCAATCAATGGAAAACAATGTAAGTGACACAGGACTTCCAAACAAGATAAAAGGAAATCAACATAAGTTACTATAATACCTCTTGTTGTCTTCAAAATAGTTGCCCATACCTTCAGACATAGTAAAAATGAAGCAAACAGGACAGACTAGAACCAATAAAAACATGACAATGAACATAATAAAGGACTTCAAAACAATACAATAGTAAATCCAAAATGGCTGCCATAATATATCTTGTTATTTTTGAAATAGCTGTTCATATAACAAAATCATACAAAACAAAACAGATAAAACCCAACCCATAAAAACAATGAAAATGATACAGGACTTCAAAACAAGATAATAACAAATTGACGATGGCTACCACCTTCAGAAGGAGATTCTTCATAGATGCTACATTGCTTATTTTTAATCCTCTGAATAGACAGATGATCAGACTATCAGCTTTAGACTTGCAAAGTCAGTGAAACACTAAACACTACAATCCCAACATTAATTAAATACCTAAAAATTATTCTAACCAAAGAAGTGAAAATCTCTCTAGTGAAAACTATAGTACTCTGAAAAGGGAGATCAATAAAGATATCAGAAAACAGAAATATATCCCCTGCACAGGGACAATCAATATTGTCAAAATGGGCAACAAAACATATTTATAGAATTAAGTTAATCTATTCATTCAAATAGCCACAGTATCCCTACAGAACTAGAAAAAAATTATAAAATTCCTAAGGAATAGAAGAGGCTCAGAATAGCAAAAGTAATCCTGGAAAATAAGTGCTAAGCAGGAGGAATCCCAAATTTCAAATTATATTACAAAGTTACAGTGATAAAAATTGCATTGTACTGGTACAAAAACAGATACGGGGATCAGTGAAACAGAAAAGAGGGTGCAGAAAAAACCCAGGCATCTTCTGCCAATCTGATCTTTGACAGAGGGACTAAAAAGCCACTGAAGAAAGATACCTTCTTCAACAAATGGTACTGGAAAACTGATTATCCACAATGAAGAAGACTGAACCTAAACTCATCTCTCACTCCATTCTAAACTGAAATTAAAATATAATTAATACTTACATATTAATTCAGAAACAATCTCCTGGAGGATAAATTAGGTAAAACTTGAAGACATAGGCATAGGCAAGGAATTTCTAAATATAACCTCAACTATATAAGAAATAACACCAGAAATCATCAATAAGTGGAATTATATGAAATTTTAAAACTTCTGCACAACCAAAGAAACATCCAACAGATTGAAAAGACAACCTACAGAATGGAAAAAATTTTGCCGGTCATTCCTTTGACAGAAGACTAATATCTACACTATATTAAGAGCTCAAAAAATTAGACTCTCTCTAAATAAAAGACCTAATCAAGAAATGGACAACTGAAATGAATAGATAGTTCTCAGAAGAATATGGCCAATGAATCCTTGAAAAATTGTTCAACATTACTAGCCATTAGAGAAATGCAGATTATAAGCCTTTCATTTTTTTTTTATTGGTACCAAGGATTGAACTCACGACCATGTGCTTGCAAGGCAGACGTTTATGCCACTGAGCTAAATCCTCAGTTCCAAGAAATGCAGATTATTTTTAAAAAGATAACTCAGTTTATTTTTGTTTTAATTTTTTTTATTTTAAAGAGATTAAGCAAAAGAAGACATAACAAAGCAGATCAGAACAGAACAATTTAAGCAACACAGCACTTCACAAGACAACCCAATATTAACAGTAGCTACCATAATGTCTCTTTCTTTGAAATAGTTGAGCATACCTTCATATACAATAGCATCAAACATAACAAAATAGTATAAAACCATTCAAGAGAAGGAAAGTATTACAGGGCATTCAGAACCACATAACAGAAAACAAACAATGGCTACTATATTATCTCATTTTCCATAGAAAATTTGTTTATACTGTCACACATAATAAAATCGAGTAAGATACAACATGATAGAACCAATGGAAACAGAAGAACAAAAGCATGGTAGGACTTCAAAGCAAGATGATATTAAATCAGCATTGGCTATTTTAATGTCTTGTTTTCTTCAAAATAGCTGTTTATACCATCACAGACAATAAAATCAAACAAACCAGAATAAAACCATTCCAACTAATGAATGAAAACATTATAAGGCTTCAAAGCAATGTAATGGGAAATCATGATTACCATAAACTCTTATATAGTCTTAGCATTTCTTACACTAGGGAGACTATATGGTATTTATACATGTGAGTTTGATTTATTTCACTTATGAGTATGGTCTCAAGCTGTGTCCATTTATTTAAAATATTTCAATGTGATCATTCTTTATATCTTCTTTATCCATTCCTCAGTTGATAGACACTTAGGTTGTTTCCAAGATCTGGCTATTATAAATTGTGCTGCTATAAACATGGATGCATATATATCACTGTGGTATGATGTTTTTAGTTCTTCTGGGAATATGCCCAGAAGTGGAATAGCTGGAACAAATGGGACCTCCAATCCCAGCTTTCTAAGAACTCTCCAGACTGACCTCCACAATGGTTGCACCAGTCTACATTCCCACCAACAGTGTAGGAGAGTTCCTATTTCCCCACAGCCTCTCCAGCATTTGTTGTTGGTAGTTTCTTGATCCTGGCCATTCTTTCAGGAGTGAGATGGAATCTCAGTGTTGTTTTAATTTGCAAAGAAATGTAGATTAAAACAACACTGTAATTCCATGTTACTCCAGAAAGAATGACTATTAACAAAAGCTCAAATAATAACAAATGCTGACGGGATGTAGGAAAAAAGAAACTGTTCTACTTTGACCTGAGAATGTGAACTAGTATAACCACTCTACAAATTAGTATGGGGTGTTCTCAACAAACTAAAACTAGAAATTCCAATTGATCCAGCTATTTCTTTTGTAGGTAACTTCCTGAAAAATTTGAAGGCATCATATTACAGAGATAGAAGCGTACTCATGGTTATAGCAGCACAGTTCATAACAGATAATCTTGTTATGCCCATTAACAAGTTAATTAAAGATAAAGAAAATGAGGCATTTAGATGCAGTGGAATACTATTCTGCCAGTCACACCTCCAATGGTTTTTAAAATTTCTTTAGTGGAACTTAATAAGCTATCTCCAGAATGTGCATGGAATTGCAAAGTATTATGAGTAGCCAAGATATTCTTGAGTAAGGCAGGAAGACAGACAGAATCAAACATCCATTCAGAGGCTACAGGTACAACTAAGTGAAAAAGCACATGCTTCAGATGCACCAGGCTGTGAGTGCAATCCCCAGCACACACGTGCATAATCACTTCATACTAGAAAGCTATGTAACTACACCGTGCTATTGGTTGACAAGTGAGTCAATTGAATAGAATAGAAAACGCAAGCAGTCACATATACATGATTTACGGCTACTGAGTTTTCACTTCAGGTCAGTGGAGCAACAGTGAATTTTGATTAATGAACAGTATTGAGACAATAGACCAAAACTGAAAGAAGAAGAAAAAAGAAAAGAAAGAAAGACAAAAGGTAAAAGGCAAGCTAGACTCTTTCTAACAACATATCCAGAAATTAATAATCAGACTAAAGAGTGAAATATTCTAACATCTGGAACCAAATTTAGAGTCAGACTCAATTGATTTTCATTTGTCTTGAGAGTTGTTTTTTTGATTCCTCATATATCAAGTAATTTTGAATTGTATCTTGGTCATTATGAAAATCAGGCTGTGAGTCCTGGTTTCATTGTTTTTCTCCATGGACATGGCTTTCCTTGTTTAGAAGGTTATTTTCTTTTCTGGGCTTGAACTGCAAATTCTTCGTTGGGTGGCATTTCCAGGCTATTCAGATCTTCTGTTTTCCACAGGGTAACTGAGTGCTTTGCAATACTTGTGGTTCAGGGATCAGTAGCTAGGAAGAAAGGCACAATTTGGGGACTCCTTCTGTAGTTTTTTAACTTGGGAAATTTCTCCATGTGGATTTCCTCTGCCCATTATTGTGCCTGCTGTGTAGATCACACTTAGCCTTGGACCAGATCCACTGAATAAGGTAGATGAGGACACACTGTAATGTTTTTATGAGTCTGCCTTTCCATTGGATGGCAGCATTCACTGCTATATTTTTTTAATTGTACCTCATAAACACACAAAAGAAAACTTTCAAAACTGCTTCAGAAAGTGGCAAGAACAATGTGATAAATCAGTTTGAGGCAGGGGGGAGTATTTTGAAGGGAATTAACAGCAACATGTCTTTTACAGTATTACATTTTTCAGTATTTAAATATACACTGTTGCCTGGCATGGTGGTGTGTGCCTATAATTCCAGCACTCAGGAGGCTGATGCAGGAGGATTATGGCAAAATTAGGCCAGCCCAGGCTACATAGTGAGTTCAAGACCAGCCTGGACTACATAGCAAGACCCTGTCCTTAAGAAACAACAACAGCAACAGGAAAAACAAAAACAAAACCTCCACTTTTTTTAAATAGCAAAGTTGAAGACCATCACACCCCATTACTCAGCAGTTCTTGTCCTAGGAGATACATCAGAAATATGAGTATTCATGTGTCTAAAGAGAGGATAAGCATGTCCAAAATAATGTTATTCATCATAACCAACTTGGAAGCAACCCAAATGACCATCAGTAATAGAATGGGTAAATCAATTGAAGCATATTTATTCCATGGGATTCTATCCCTCAATGAAGATAAATGCCATGCACAGATAGCAGTGTAGATGAATCTTACCTTTATCATGTTGGGGGGGACGATCACAGCAGAATACACATAGTGTGTTCAATTTATGTACCATTTAAAAACATGTAAAACTAAGTTGTATGTTCTAGGGAGGCATAAAAATGTAGTAAAACTATAAGAAAAAAGTAGAATTAGTAGTTTTAGAACTGTCATATATCCTTTGAAGAATGGGGTTGGGATTAGAAAGGACTAATTGGAGATTTGCCTTTGTTTTGTTTTGGTACCAGGGACGGAACTCATAACCTTGCACTTGCCAGGCAGGTGCTGTGTCGCTGAACTATATGCTGAGCCCTAAATGGGGATTTGTAACTGTGACACTGTGAATTATATATTTAGTGTCTCTTGTTTTCTGTCATATAAACTATAATATCCTTGTAATCTCCAAAGTCATGGTATTTTTTTTAGCTATTTTTTTTAGCTCACCCCACCAGCAAACTCCATGGAACAGAGACTGGTCGAAAGTTTAAATCACCAAAGGCCAAGGATTAATGAAGAATCCATAAAAACTCCAAAAGACTGGATCCCAAGGGCTTCCTGGTAGCCTCATACAGGCAAAATCCTACAGAAAAGTTCCATGTGCTTTCCCACATGCCTGCCCTCATGTCTTTTGTAATATCCTTTATAATAAACCAATAAATGTGTTTTCCTGAGTCTTGTGAGCCACTTGAGTAAATCTGTCAAACTTAAGGTTGGTCAGAAGCTTAGGAAAACCAACCAGAGGCTTGAGATTTGCATCTCAAAGGGAGCAGGGGTGTCTACAGCATCCCTTGCTTGGTGTATGTGTGAAAACTCCCTAAGTTCTTTGTGTTAGAAGAGAGGGAACGTAGGAGAAACTGAATTTGCTTTTCTTTTGTACTTGATTTGATCAAAAACTATGGTAAATATTTACATTTTTTAAAATGTACCACAAAGGGGCTGGGGATTTAGCTCAGCTGCATAAGCACCTTTGTTGCAAACAGGCAGTCATGAGTTCGATCCCCGGTACCGATAAAAAAAGAAAAAGACAAAAAAAAAAAAAAAAAAAAAAAAAGTACCACAATAAAAAGCACATTGCCATTAATCCTCCTCAAAATACTCCTTCCAGCCTTGGACACGCTGTACCCCATCATGCTTGGCATTTTCTGACGGAGTTGTGGAAGTTCTCTTTCTTGACTTTCTTTAGTTGTGCCAACAAATAATATTCTAAATTGATTAAAAACTTTTACCTTTTGGGCTGGGGATTTAGCTCAGCAGCTTAAGCGCCTGCCTGGCAAGTGTGAGGTTGTGAGTTCAATCCCTGGTACCAAAAACAACAACAACAACAAAAAACAACTTTTATCTTTTGTACTCATTTTGAATTTAGGAAGAGCCAGAAGTTGAGGGCTTCCAGAACAACTTCAGAAGTGGAAAATGATGGGGAAGTGTGTTCTAAGCAGAGATATGGGAATGTATCTTTTACAGTATTGTAATAAAATTTTTGTAATAAATTTTTTAAACATTCACCACGTATTTTGATCACTCCTTGTATATCATCAGAGTAATGTTTTCTTGTTCTAGGTAGTGGTCACCAGGTGTTAAATTTGTTACCAGTGGTAAAATTGGATAGGAAAGTCTTCTGTACATATTTGTGAATACCAATATTACAAATATGATGACAGATTATATTGTGGTGTTAAAATCGACCAAATCAAAAATATTTAGGATTTTTGTGTGAAAATGACAACACTTGAAAACCACTTGCAAAGCCTTTCTTGTTCTTCTTTCCCATAGAATCTGCTGAGCTAAATGTGGTCATCAGACATAACCTTTCTTTGCAAGAAAAAGTTAAAGCATCATAGGAAGGTGTTTCATCTCTCCTTCACATTTTTTCTCTTTCTCTAGCCACAAATACAGACCTAAATGGGACAGCATGGATGGCAAAATGGAAAGATAGGAGGGCCTGGTGCACCATGGCATAGCTGAGCTATCCTGCTGGGGTGCTGCCTCTGTCAGCTTTCACTTGTGTCAGACACAAATAAGTCAGGGTTGTTTGCTGTTGTTGAGCTGTTGGTTGTTGCTGAGCTTTCTGGGATTTTTTTTTTTTTTTTTTTTGTCTTTTTCTTTTTTATCGGTACCGGGGATTGAACTCACAACCACACACTTTCTTTTTCGTTTTTATCGGTACCAGGGATCGAACTCACGACTGCCTGCTTGCAAGGCAGGCACTTATGCCGCTGAGCTAAATCCCCAGCCCCATAACCACACACTTTCAAGGCAGGCACTTATTCCACTGAGCTAAATCCCCAGCCTTAGACAATGGTTTGGAATGGAGGGAGCAAATTCTAGTTGAAGCTCTGAGCTTAACATTGCAGGCTTGCTATCACTTGACCTTGATAGTTCTTAATTTTTTTTTAATTCAATTGATAGTTGCTTCAGAAACTCTCCAAAGGTACTTCCAGTTTAAGAGTTTCTGATTATGTAACAAGGTTCACTTTTTCACCTTCACTTTGAAAGATGCTCTGCAGAAGCTTAAGAGATTTAGTGAAAAGTAATTCAGGAACTGTGTTGTCTAAATTTCTATTACGCTGGTTCCATGAACTATTTTAAAATATGGCTATAAAATTAACTAGGGTCTGGAGACCTACAAAGCAATAGTTTTCACTTATCTGTGTACTGAGGACCAAGGGATATAAAAAAAATTTTAGCATGCTGGGGTCCGGGATACACGACTGTGGTCCCACGGTCCCAGGCTGGTGTGACTTGTACTCAGGGCAGGAAAGTTTGCAAATAGCTGCACACTTTCTGATTGCGTTGGGAAAGCTCATATTTGCAGCCTCGTGGGCCAAGATAATATGCGCAGAGGATGATATACGAAATGTAGGCATCCAGATATGGTAAAGGACCTTGTTCCCTTTGAAATGCTAAAGTTGATCCCCATTTTATTACCCTGTTCTTACTAAGTTGCTGTTCCAGGAAAAGTGCACCACCCCTTCCACTGTGCTCCTTGCTTGCTAATCAAAGCAGGCCAACTGCACAGATGGGTGTGCTTGTCCACTAGAGACAAGTTCCTCCTTGTCCCTTGCATACCTTAAAATTTGCCTTTTATCTTTCTTTATTCCCCGCTGTCCCTTTCACAGTTATCTAGGGGGCTGACAAGCTCTTGACACCTATGAGCATTTATTCATGGAGAATTATATATTTTAATTGCTGTTGATCTGGATTCTTGCAGGGCCCAAAATACTTTCCCAGTAATCAGGCATTTTTAGAAATTGCATTAATTTTTATAGTTCATAATCCAGAGCAAAGTGAGGTAGCAACATAGAACTTCTAGTGACCATGTCCTTTACATTCTCCTTTTCCTGGCCACCCATTAAATGCTGGAAACCTCTATTCTTTGTTCTTGGACATCTCGTCTCATTCCATGTGATGGAGCAGAACAACTGTATCCTTCCCAGGGTTTTATTTGCTTTTTATGTACAAATTACTCTTAAATGTTTAGTTCTAAATGTCCTGAGTTCTGAATTAGCAGAGCTAACAAACTGCTAAGGTTTTTGGTATTTGAATTCCACATTCTTCAAATCCAACTTACCTTCTCTCATATATCTGTTTCTTCTTTCTCTTCCATATTTTGGTGATTAGCATAGTTGTCAGAAGAGGAACTGTGTAGTTCAAATTGCTTGGCACCCAGGATTTCACATTCGCTTGAAAACCAACCAAAGGAATCAGGACTGCAAAGAGCTAGACTTTAAATGAAAGTCAATGAGAGGAGAAGAACAAGAAACCAGACACTTCCTGTGAATTGGTGCCAAGCGTGGCCACAGGGAAGAGAACCAGACACCAGCCCCTCCCAGTGCATGGGCTGAGACACAAGAGCCCAGTGTCCCCCCACCACCCCATAATGATCCAGAGAAACACAGGCTGAGATGATAGCTATTGAAGTAAAATACAACTTACTGCTTATAGTGTTTAGTGTTTCATTCATTGACTTTGAAGGCCTAAAGCTGGTACTATGATCATCTATTCAGGGCATAACAATACACAGTATAGCATCTATAGGGGGATCTCCTTCTGAAGGTGGTAGCTATTGTTAATTCCCTATTACCTTGTTTTAAAGTTCTGTATCATTTTCATTGTTTGGTTTGGTTTTATTCTGTTTTGTCTTGTTTGATTTTATTATATCTGATGGCAGGGGCAGCTATTTTAAAGATAACAAGATATATTATGGTAGCTATTTTGGATTTACTATTATCTTGTTTTGAAGTCCTGTATTGCATTCATTGTTTTGTTTTTACTGCTTGTATTCTGTTTCTGTTTCATTTGATTTTCCTATGTCTGATGGTCTGGGCAGCTATTTTGAAGACAAGAAGAGGCATTATAGTAGCCATTGTTGATTTCTTATTATCTTGTTTTGAAGTCCTGTGTCACTTACACTGTTTTGTTTTGCTTGTCTTCATTCTGTTTTATTCTCTTTAAAATAAAAAAGTTTTTAAAAAAGTAGAAAGTCAATGAGAGTATTCATAGTTTATGTGAGAAACCAAGTCCTTCCATCAGATTTAGTGTGTAGATACAGGACTGAAAACTGGGTGACAAAGTCAAGAGTCATTCAGTGGCTGTGGGGAAATGACTTTGACAGGCCCAAGAACAACAACGGATGAAAGGCCATTTGTGGTTGGTGCTGAAGAGCCTGAAGCTGCCCCATTGGCTGCATGGCGATGACCCATAACATCCTTTCCTTGCATGAGTCATAACTTTCTCACTCCTCCATGGTTATGCATATGCTTCTTCCTCTTCCTGAAGTGCTACTAGTTTTTCATTTGTCCGGACATTTCTTCTAGTCATTTAAGATCCAGGTGAAAATTCTTCATTTCTGTTAAATTTTACCTTACTTAATTAGACAGTGACTTTCTCCATTCTGAATCTATTTCATAAATGACTCTTTTTCTGAAGTTTTTGCCTTTTCACTGCCTGTTTACTCTTATTTGAGCTTTAATTTGATAAAAGTAATACCCAGAATAGTTTGATGCTAAGCAGTAGCTTCTGATTTCCAGAAACACCAGATTAGATTAGTCAGTTAACTTTCCACTAAAAACAATGGAAAATGTTATACAATATAATTTTACATATTTTTAAAAATAGCTTTATAGGTATAAAAACCTGTAAAGACACCAGGAACTCCAAATTATTGTAAGAAAATCTGTAATAAGATTTGTAAGAAAATGTGTGCGCTGTATACATATATGAGCATATATGGGACCATCAAGAGTTTCCTGTCCTGAAGGCATGTGCTGTACCACACTTGGATTTTGGTTCTGCATCCCTACAAGACAAAAGAAACAGAGGTCAGGACCATACCCAAGGTCCTAAAGGAGACACTACTGCTGTTAAAGTGATATGCCCCAAAGAGAATCACACTCAGGATAAGGGTTGAGCTATATTTAAACTTATCCAGTGAAAAGGGATTTTAAATAAAGCTGCTTAAATAAAACAGAAGAACAAGGAAAAGTGTTTGATATGGGGCCACAGACAGACTCTTATGTAGGCTTGCACCTAGGTACATATGATCTATAGTCAGAGGTTAAGGAAAATAGAGCTATGGAATTGGTTTAAGATAGTTACAACTGTTACAATATTCTTAGAAGGAAACACAAATGTTCTCTCTAGTCAGGTATCAATTTAGTCCTTGGATAAGCAACAAAAGTAATTTCCAAGGGCAATAACAAAAGAAGTCAAAGATGAGAAGATACACAAAGTAGCACTGGTAACAGCAGGGTGATAGACAAGCAGCATACATGGGAATCAGGAAACACAAAAATAAAAACAGAACTGTAGAGATTGTACAGAGTGGGAATCAGACATGCAATTTGAAACCATCAAAGGAATTAAAGGAATAAAATGAAAATGACATATATGAAAAGAAACATGAAACTATAAAAAGTGACACTTTGTTTGAAATACAGAAATGCTATAAATGAGTAAATGTAATAACCAAAATTTGAAGCTCAATGGATATATAATGAGATAAAGATAGAAAGAAAAAAAATTTTAGAAAGCAAATCTTAAAATCAGCCAATGAAGGTGGATAGATCATTCACAAATGATTTGCAATTATGTACAGCTTAATTCTTCGATGCAACATTCAAGGCAGATTTTCCATTAAAGGAGAAATATACAGATTCACAGTAATAGAGATAAGTTTACTATACCCCTCTCACTGACTGACAGAAACGATCAAATCAGAAAAAGATCAGTTAAAAACATTAAAAAAATGAGTGATATAAACACAGCGGATTCATGAACAGCTATTAAAGACTATGACCAACTGCAGGAAACACATACTTCCCAACATACACAGCATTTACAAGTACTTTTATAAAGTGAGAGCAAAGCATTTAAAAGGAGTTAATGTCTAAATATTCTCTGGTCACAATATAAGAGAGTATTGATAACAAAATGATAGGTGAAGATCTCATAACTTTACAAATAAGAAACATTCTAAGTAAATCATACCTGAACTATTAATTATAATGAAAATTAGATTTTGAACTGAATCATGAAACATCTACCTAGGAAGTAATTAGAGGGAAATGTCTACCTTTATATCCATGTATTAGAAAGGAACATGAACCAAATTAAATCCCTTTTCTTTGTAATTTACTCAATCTGTAAGATTGTATAATTTCTAGCACTTGGGAGGCTGAGGCAGGAGGATCATTGTGATTTCAAGAGCAGCCTGGGATACAAAGTGAGCTCAAGGCCAGTCTGAACTGTATAGGGAAGTCCTGTCTCAAAAAGACAAGGAAAAAAAAGATTGTATTATTAGCCACAGAAAATAGACTAAGAGAACAATAGTACACAAAAGCAATACAAAGAAGTACAGAAAGGAAGAGAGGAGTTAAAGTGATTTAGATGCAACACAATAAACGGTAATAATAAATAAATAGATGCAAATAATAAAAACGATTATTAATTATTCCAGAAGAAGTTAGGAAAGGAGGAACACAGGAATAAAAGAAAACAAATAGCAAAACAATAGACCCAACCTAAGCCACAGTGACATCACATTGCAAGCAAATATGAAGATCTTGGCATTATAATGTACCAGGTTCATGGATCCTTTCATTTTGCTTTTGATAAAATAAAGTGCTACTCTTCCTATTAGTTTTTTTGGTGATGAATCATAATTTCCTCCATATCTTGCAATAAGCTCCCACTACAATTTTCTGGCAGGTTATTCATATCAGTTAATCTGTCAGTTCCAGTTTTCAGTTACTTTATTCCCTCATAGAAGACATCTCATGGTATCTCTTGCTTTCTTCCATGTGTAGGGAGCTCAACATTTAAAAATGTGAACCTTCTTTGTTTTTTTTTTTTTTCTCTCTTGCTTCCTCCCTCCCTCCCTCCTCCCTCCATTTTCACCTCCACCAAAATCTAGGAAACGCAAGGGTTGTTTTTTAAAGTAAATGTTTGCTATATATAATGATCACATTGATTGTGGGGAGTTGCTGTATCTCTAAAGAAGAATGTTTCCCAAGATCTGTCAGAGAGCCAGGTTCTTTTGACACTTTACTTTCAAAGTGCCAGCCCTAAAATGAAGCAATACATTTCTGTTATTTAAAGCCATTCAGTTTGTGGCATTTTGTTATGACAGCTACAGGAATCTGACACAGTGTCTAATTTCTATTGCAATATTTAAAAATAGCATTTTGCTTCCTTACTTAAAATTTTTTATCTGACTTATACTATCTTAAAACTATAGTAGCATTTGGTTCTATTTCTGACTGCATTTGTGTTTGGTTTCACTGGTCTCTTTATCTGTTATTCATACTGTTTTTTTCTTTGCAGATATACTCTTTGAAAAGTTAATTTGTTCATATGTACATCTCTTTTCCCCTTGTTTGTTCTATCTCTTTCTCTTACCCTCCTTCCATTCATTAGTTTTCTCCTTCCATTTTTTTTCTCTTTTTTTATGCTTAAGATCACTTTTGTTTAAAGTTTCTTTAAAATTCTGTGGTGGGCCACAGGTCTAAGGAAAAGATAGTAAGACCTCTGAGCAAAAAAGATTAGAGAAGATTCCAGTTGAACAACACTTCTGCACAGTTAGAAATGTTGGTTAGAGATCAAAGCAATACTTTCCAAGTTCATGGATTTTCTATATTAACTTCCTCATTCCTTGTCTTCCTCAGAAACACATTATCCATATGGCATTTATTAAATTCAGCTTTGTTCTACTGTGATTTGTACGTGTATCCTTTTCTTCCTGGGGTATACAACCATTGAGAAATCTTGTGAAGCCCTTTATGAGGTGCCCATTCAGAAAAAGAGGATGGATGAAGGAGCTGCCAACCAGATGAGTCCCCTGAGCATCTGAGGATGGGACCAGCTGCTGTGGGACAAATATTTCTTTCAGCGCCTGTGTCGATTCAGTGTAGTGTTTGCAAGTGATCTGATACAAGTGTTTTGGAGGAGACACTGTGCACTGTATTCCTGGCCTTGTTTTCACCCATCTCATGCCAGGTTCTCAAGGAGACTGTGTCCTTGACTTTGGTGATGTGTAAAAGGCCAAGTCTTTTCCTTGTCATGGATGGAGAAAGGTGACACTAGGAATGGGAGATGGCTGATCAAAGGCTCTGAGGTGTGCTGGCTCATGTCAAAGCCAGAGGAAAGATGGACCTGGAGCCTCCTTCCAGGGTGTAACATGTACCAAGGCTGCTCTCTCCTGTGCATGGTCTCCCTGTGCTGACACTAAGGGTCTCAGTGTGAGAAAGAAAACATAGCTGGGCAACATCTGTGACAGGGAAAGATGGAGCAGCTGAATCTTCAGCTGGCCTATGAGAGCTCATATTGTGCACTTTGGGGGCAGAGATATCAGGAGACATCAAGGAGATGGGAATTTTTTTTTCCTGCATCCTGGATTGAATTTAGGGTCTCACGCATTCTAGGCAAATACTCTACCACTTGGGCCAGGCTTTGGAATTTTTTGAATCGTATCTTTTGAAGGATATATCATACCTACAAATCAAGCATTCATCAGGTATTGGCTAAGCCGTACACTTCTGTCTCTTCCCTGGTGCACTCATCTGCCTCAGTTTACCTTTGTATCTCATGTTTGGTGTTCAGGCCCTACACAAGTGTAAGTTCCTAAAGGTTAGGAACAACACCCCACATGGTATCTAGCAGAGTGCTTTGCACCAATTACCATTTTTAAAAACTTATTTATTTACTTATATTTTACCAATTGCCTTTTAAAACCACATGAACAACTAGAAGTCTTTAAAATGCTTCACAAGTCAATGGAAAGCACATGAAGTCATTCTGAGTCATATTTTAGCCTATTTGAATACAAAAATAAAAAACAAAAAGAATAACATACAAAACAAACTCTCAAATAAGCATATAATTTTCTTCTCTGTGCTTATACAGGTTTCTAAGTTTCTGTAACACCCTCTGCCCAGACGCACCTCACTACATGTTGCTAAGTTTGCATTCAAGCAAGGTGTCCTAGATGAGGTGATTCCTGTTCTAAGCTATTTCAGTATCGGCACATCTTTCCTTAGCCACTGTCAGTGTAGCTGTAAATGGGTCATAGCTACCCATTTCCCTGATGAGCTAAGCTGAGGGAAAGGCCACCTCACCCCTGACAAAGATTAGGTTTAATGGCATGGAAGGTAGCCACCATGCCCGCAGAGCTGACAGTTCTGGGCCCCAATGCTGTGGATCCAACTGTTTCTATCCTTGAGCAGGCCACAGTGGTCTGCTCTTTTTGTCTCTCTGTCCTGATATAACTGCTGCCGCTCAGGTTCTTTCTGTAAGAACAGGCCCTCTAAAAGACACGTGCTCCTGAGTCCCTGCCTCAGGTCCTGCTTTTTTGAAATCCATCCTAGGACAATTCCCTGACCCACTGACACAGAGTGTGACAAGGCTTTGAGGCACTGGCACCTATTGAAGCAAAACTTCATCCTAACTGGAATTTGAATACACTCTGATTGTGTGTTGTCTCGTATTACTTTGCAGCCCAGCAACCCTGTTCTCAGAGGGGAAAGTTTTGTCTTCTGGTCTACACTACTGATGGTTGCAAACCTTACCCTAGAGTCACTGAGACATTGTCAGGTGAGTGTGTTCTCCTGTGGGAAGTGTAAGCTGCATCATCTCTGATTATTCTTTTGTTGAGTGTGGGTCTACCTGGGAAATATTGCTTTTAACTAACTTCACAACAACACGATTCTGCACTATACACAATTTTTGAGTATTATAATGTGATTTTACGTGTCACAGGAGAAGTAGTAATGGATTTCTTAAACTTTGAATGGATGAAGTCAATTTATACTTTTTCTTTCATGACATTTTCTTCTTTGAGGATCTTTCTTTTTGTTTTTTCTTTTGGTGGTCCTGGGGATTAAATCCAGCATTTCATGTGTCCTAGGGAAATGCTCAGCCACTGTGCCACACCTCTAATCCATTACTTTGGTGATTGCTTTATGGAAAAATTTTAGTACCCAACTTCTTTCCCTTTTGCTTCAAAAGCTTTATCACTTGTGTCATTAGTTGATGTGAGTTCATTGAAAGACAATTAATTTTAACAATGGTTTAATTTATACCAGATGTTAAAATCAACAATAATTGGCAAAGGAAACATGCCATAAAAAATCATACACTATACAACCAAACATGAATAATTTTTGCATAATTTGTCACTTTGTGTTATCTATGTTATCATTAGAGTGATTTACAATTTCACTAAAATCATCCAGATTATTAGAAATAATTACACTATTGGTAATTGTAGATTGTTTGTAGAATATATACAACCAAATACTTAGGCAATTTGCTCATGATGGATTTCACAACTTTTTTCTTTTCATGAAAATATTTTCTACTCACTTGAATTCTTGGTACTTCCATCAAAGGTATATGTAGTGAATTAATTAATAGTCAGCTTGTAAACCCAACTGAACTGAATCAGCATGGTGCTGAGTGTGGATGACTGGCCTGAGGATTGTTGTCAACAACATAAAAGGAGAAGATTGTATGTGTTGATCCTATTGGAGAAGCTTGTCAGGTGACTTTCTTGATATGCACTCTGCTGTTTCCATCACTGGAAGAGTTTGGGTCCTTGCTGTTGCTGAGGACAGCTGGTCCTTACTTTGAGCATTGCTTCTTGGCTCCAGTGCAGATCCTTCAGCTGCTGGCACAGATCCTTCATCCCACTGGTGCAGACTTTCTAGCTTCTACTACTGATCACCCGGCCTTCCCAGTGCAGACGCTTGCTACAGATTTGCACAACACATTGTTGTGGGCTCTTGGCTTCCAGCTGGATTTGTGGATGACATAACCAGGGGCTCTGGGTCTTCAGTTGGACTCATGCAGGACATTGCTGTGAGATTAAGGCCCTTAGTTGGGTTCTTTGAGTCTCTAGTGTGTGAACAGATCTCTTGTCTTCTGCATTTGATTTTTTGGGTGAACATTATAAAATAATCCCATAAATTATATGCCCTGTATTAAGTCTATTCCCTTGCTAATTGTGACTACAACAGTATGGTAAAGCAAATCAACAGTACTTTGGGGTCCTATAGGATTATTTAGTTTCTCACTTATGCACTTTGCTTTTAGGTAAATGAGTTGAATAGTTTATTACTCCCAAAGGACAGTGTCAAAAGCAGATGTGAAAATATACATATAGTTCTCTAAACTTCATTTCACGTGCATAGTTTATTAATTCTATACAGATGCAAAAAATAAGTATGTCACAACAATGTTAATGATCTTTCAATGCATGGGCTAGTTTTACTCAAGGGCCTCAAGCTGCTTTCTAAATGCTGATTAAACTTTCTGTGTCATGATTATTCACATCTACCCCTTCTTCAATTCCAATAGTCTACACCACGTGAGTTCCTGACAGCACAATAAGACAAAATGAAACAATGGAAAACCAGGTTTACAAGCATAGGTCTTATAGAAATTGCTGTTTGGGAAGATTCTGTCCTAACAAGATTATATGCCATCTTTCCCCACAAGCACCTAGAGAACTTCAACCAACTCCTCCCAGTGACTTTGGAAAAGGTAAAAAGTTCACAAAATTGGGACAATAGAGGAGAGAGTACAGCAAGAACAGATTTATATTAATCTGATAAGGAATGAAATTATCACCTCCTATAGCAATCAGACTTAGGAAGTAAAGGTGCAGCTCTGAGATACACTTCTGCAAGGGGAGCAATTACAAAGAGCTTTGTATTTCCTTCCTGTTAGTTATCTCATGAATAAATAAGCCCTCTCTGCCTGGCACTGATACCTTTAGTATACTCTGATTTCACACATTCCTTTACTACTTGCTTCTATCCTAATCAGATTTTTGGAAATCTACAGCTGCATTATAAGTAATTAATTTTTCACTCATTAGAATTGGCATGAAACAGGACCAAAAAAAAAAAAAAAAAAAAAAAAACCAGCAGCAAATCATGGGGAAAGTCGGTAAATCGTGGGGACAAATTACCCATCAACAGAAAAAAACCGCAAATAAATATTCAAAGCCTAGCTGGCATGGTGACTAATTAATCATTTAATTAGATTCACATAGTTGGCCCTCTGTGCAACTCTAAACACTGTTTTCAGGACTTGTCAGGCAAGCCTGCATGGTAACAAACATAGCTTACAATATTATGTTTTAGGGTCCCTTCCGCATCTTTGCCTATTAGTATTTGCCTCCCGCTAGCCAAGGGCTGGCTGTGGATGAGCCACTCTGCCTGCTCTTTTTCTTCCTGGCTCTCTTAAGTGTTCTGAACTGTTTGATTCCATGAACGTCATAGTTCTTTATTTTTTAGAAGTTTTCATATCTCATAAATGAAATCATGCCATGTGTTAGTAAATATTAATAATCGTTTAGCCTCTTTCCAAGTAATAATCATTAGTTTTTACAGTGGTTTTCCAAAAGAGATCATAGTTCAAAAATGTGACTGATTCCAGATAGAAATTTCAGGGCTTTTGGAAGAGATTTTGAAGCTAATAGATCCATGAATCTGTTTGAGTCATTATAATAAACATTTACTGGCATCTTTATGTTTACTTTGATGCACATTTGAACCAGGTTTCTGCACTTGCAAGCAAACATAAGTATAGTAGTATATTTGTTAAATCGTCTACTTGCAAAGGTTGGTCAAGAGTTAGCTGGAGGAGATGAAAGGCTTTCCTTTCTTATTGCAGGGCAAGGTTGAACTTTGAGAAACAATATACTGTTTGTTATGTCACCTGACCCAATGGGAGAATTATAGATAAATCTGGCTTTTAGATAAAATACACCTATAAATTACTAATCCCAGAGAGGACAAGTAGATAAAGAGGTGTGTAATTCCAGAGGTGAGAATCTTTTCAATGAGGAGATTAGGAGCGACTTCATGGAAGAAGTGGCATTTGTTCTAGGACTTGATTTTTTTTTTTTAAATTAGGAGACAGGATCTTGCTGTATTAAAGGCCCAGGCTGACTCTGAGCTCCTAGTCTTGTGCAGCCCTGAGAAGGCTGAACTGGGTAAAATTTGATATACTCTGGTTGGGAGGATGGGAAATGACAAGAAGAGGGAAGATGCCAGCAGGTGAGTGAAGGCTCTCAGGACAGTAGAGAAGTCTTCAGTCAAGCACAGGTGCATGACAAAGAAGAGAAGAATAGAAACTAGGGAAGTTTAGTGCCGCAGCCTGTCAAACACTGCATGTTTTTTCAAGGAGTTCTTTAGTTTTTAGGCACAATTGTTACAGATTGTAGAGCAGGGGATCTGGGACCTATTCAAAATGGTACTTTAAGAAGGGTGATCTGGCCACCTCAGTAGAAACTTGATTTGGGCAGCAGTGGGAAGGGGGGGGGGAGAAATATTATAGATGGAGATTATTGAAATTTCGCAAGAGGAATGACTCACTTAAGGACAATTAGGAATAAGGGATGAATAAGGTGAGGGAGAGTACATAAGATGAGCCTGATTTTGGATACCATGAGTTTTAAAAAAATCATTGATATGATAGCATATGAGACTATTAAAAGGAAATGCCAGTTTAGTATCAAAAGTACACAGCTCCCATGCATATTGTGTAGTTACACAAAGGTCTGCTGAAATGAAAAACTAATAGCTTAAAATCTAATTATGCAATTAATGTGTTTAATGCAAAATACAACTCTTTGGATTCAACATTAGTTATAGCATCATATATAAAGGACCACAATTCACTCATTTATTAAAAAGGTAATATATATTTTTGCATTGATGCTCTTTGGTTAACCTACTGGATACTATTTATTGTGTGGAATACAAAATCTTATTTTATCATAACAAAGTGAACTCAATGTTTTGTACTTTGGAGACTGGGATTTGAATCCTGGCTTCATTACATTTTCTCTAAGATCTTTCAACCATAACAGAAAGGGTTGGATGAGATCTCCAATACTTTCTAAATAGGTGGCTGGTCTCTTATCATGAAAATAGAGCAGATGTGGTAGGACCACACACTTGTGACCTCCAGAGTCTACTGGATTTGAATATAGTCTTTTTTTTTTTTTTGTCTTTTTCCTTTTTTATCGGTACTGGGGACCGAACTCACGACTGCCGGCTTGCAAGGCAGACGCTTATGCCGCTGAGTTAAATCCCCAGCCTTGAATATAGTCTTGAGAAGAGGATGAATCTGAGCATGCACCAGGTTGTAGCACACAGCATAGAACTTAAAACACCAGGAACTTTGGGGCCACGTTTTTCAAACTTATGATTGCTAACTGCCCACTTCTCTCACAGTTTCCCAGTGAAAACACAAATCTCTACAAGAAATGGTGACAACTTCCTCAGTTGTCACTGCTGTTAAACTGACAGGGAGTACAAAGATGAATATGGCTCGATCTTTTTCTTCAAGAAATTTGTACACAGGCTAATGAAATAGGTCAAATATGATGAGGGCAACATTCTGTGGGAATAAAATAAAGGAGGAAAGAGGATTTTTGGAGTTGATGGCTGTTGGAGGGTGTAGGCAGATAAGACGGGAAGTCTAGGGTGAAGACAACAGAGCGGAGGTGCTAAAGGTTAGCCATTAGGTCTTGAGGAACAAGGATACAGAGGGGAGATTACAGCGGCTCCAATCTTGGGCTAAGAAGTGGGACTTGCATTTGGTAGACAGTGCAGGAAGTACCACTGTCCAACTTTGAAAGGGGAATGGATGCCATAGGGAGGCAACCTCTGTCACACACTATCTAATGTAATGGATGTTGGTGGTGCAGCATCTAAGAGGTCTTTGGAAAGTTCCAGACAGGAGGAAGTGGTTGGTCTGGGAAGAGGATTTGTTGAAAAGGAAAGAAAGCCAGGTGACTGGCATTTTTGTGTGGTAGGTCTGGAGATCTAGTTCAGTGGCAGGACACTTGCCTAGCATTTGTGAGGACCTTGGTTTGGTTCTAATAATACACACCCACTCACACATACAAGATTTTATGTGACAGCCTTGAGAGAACTGGGAAGCAGATGTGTGAGGGCCAGTTATTGTAAATAGATGTTGAAAGTCAGAAGCTGGCTTAGTTTTAGGTTTGTGGAGTTTGCAGTATGGGAGGTGACAGCTAGGTGAGGTTATTCAGTGGACAGCTGGAGACATGACAGCCACATGACTGTCAGGACTGAAGATACAGATTTGGTATCAGCCCTGCAGAGGGGACATCGATGTTTTCGGAGTTGACCCAACAGGGAGAAAAACCCACAGGGAATGGAAGAGAAAAAGCAGGCTGGAATCCCAAGGCAATCGTGGCTTAGGGTATAGAGGGGAAGACGACCTGTTTTCAAGACCTGTCTGGAGGACAGGAGCCTCCGTGTCCAAGGGAACCCTGGATGATTTGGACAGTTGACGATAAAGCCTTATAGGATGTGGAGTTTAGGGATTATGTGATCCAGCTGTCCTCTACACCACCTTTTCACAGATGGGACAGGGAGCCAGCCAGAAGCAAAGAGTAACTCACCGTCATACCCTAGTCAGTTCTAGATCCACAATTAGAAACTTCCATCCTAATACTCAGCCATGCTGTCTTTTCATCCCCTCTTCTTAAAATATTCATTGAAAAAAACAATCAGCCCTCAAAGACTCAGAGATAAGTTTTAACAAGCATGTTAAGCTTGAGCTCCAGGGGGTATATATACAAACACACACATACATATGTACACGTATATGTGTGTGTGTATATATATACATATATATATATATTTTTTCCTTGAGTCCTGGAAAGACGAGGTGCTGGGGCTGCACAGGGAGGTCTCCGCTGGGCCAGGACAACCCCAGCCAGCCGGCACGGCCCGTGGGTACTCCGGCCGGACCCCTAAGGTTCCGCGCCCCAACCCTGAGCGCGTTCCCGAGAGCGCGCGCCCTGCCGGCGCGTCCCCGCGCGCCTCGCCCCCGCGCGCCCTCTGGTGTCCGCGCGCGCGCAGCGGCGCTCCCGCGGGGCAGGGCGACCGCGGAGCAGCGAGCAGTGGCCGTGACCGCGGCTGGCGCGGATCGGGGAATCCGCGAAGCCGGCCGGGACGCGCGTGGGGGCGCGCGGAGCGGGCGCGAGGCCGCCGTGGCGGGGCCGCGCTGAGGAGGCGCCGAGGGCAGGAGGAGGAGGAAGAGGAGGAGGAGGAGGAAGGGGAGGAGGAGAAATCCCTGCGCGCCCGCCCGCCGCCGCCCAGCCTCCCGCGCCCGCGCCCGCCGCCGCCTCCTCGGTGCGGTTCCGCGGGGCTCTAGGAGCGGCTGCCAAGACCTCCGCCTGCGAACAAAGAGGAGGCCGGCAGGGCGGGGGCGTCTGCGGCGAGCATGGCGGACCGCAGCCTGGAAGGCATGGCTCTGCCGCTGGAGGTGAGGGCCCGCCTGGCCGAGCTGGAGCTGGAGCTCTCGGAAGGTAACCGGCCCCGTCCCGCTCCCCTCTCGCCCCGCGCCCGCGCCGCGCCGGCTGTCACCCCGGGGAGGGCGGCGAGGACCCGGCCCGGGCGCCGGTGCGGTTCCCGGCCCGTGCGTGCGCGCGGCCCCCGCCCTCCTGGCTCGCGGCTTCGCGGGGCCGCCATCCCCCCGCGCGTTGCGGCGGGGCCTGGGGCGTCGCGTTAGGACGCAAGATGGAGCAACCTTTAGGGCCGGCGGGGAACGGCCTTCGCTCGCGTGGATGTGCGCGCTGCCCTAATGGAGAGCCGCCGCGTCCTTGGTGCATCGGCGCGGCGCGCGGCGACCACATTCCGTGGCTGGGGACGGCCTGATAATGCCTGCTGGCCTTATTTTAATGCAAAACTTGTCGTTCGACTTTGCGATTTGATCTCGGCGATGTTTCAGGCATCCTGGTGTTCACGCAGTCCTGTCATAGCGGGAGGAAGATAGTACTACTATTGTTCGTGCGTGTTGGGATGCGAAGATTGGGCAGAATCGTAAAACCTCCTCCCTCAGGCCAGGTTTATGTGCCTCTTTCCCATCGTATCATATTTGGGCTTTGTGACAGATTTGCTACAGTGATTTCATGGAGTGTTATATACGGTTTCTTATTTGCTGTTAATGGTGGAGATCATGTGCTCAACTGTCATAAGTTTTAGCGTGGGTTTTGCTAGGTCGTTTAAAAAATCACTAAAGTTCCAAAATGTGAAATGTTCCATGTATGTTTAAGTAGTCACCTGGCTTACCGTGGAAAGGCCACCAGTATGATATAGTGGGGTGGGGATAGTCTGACTGGACTTGAATTTATATTTGGAGCAGTTTAGCTTGGTGAACTTTTTTTTTTTTTGGTAACGGTTTGTGAGGGCCCGCAGCCAGAAAGTAAATTTATTCGTGCCAATTTTCATCAGCAGGGAGGAGCTGGTGTTGACTTTGTGTTTTCCTTTTTAACACTTTGAGGGTGAAAGAGGGAATAAACCTGTTGTGGTGTCAGCTGCCTTTTCAGATTTCCATAGATTGGAATTTTTTCTATTTTTCTTTTCCAAATTTGGGCTTTTTGCAAGGTGTACCAGTCAGTCCTGAAATGTGAAAGTCCCATAGCAGGAAATAGAGAATGTTTCCCAGGCTCTGTGTGCTTAGTTGTCACAGTTCTGACCAGTTAAGGGTGATGAGGGCATTGCTGTTTCCTAAGGGGACCCAAAGGCAGGAGATATAAGTGCAGCACTCAGCTGGGAGCATTCCTTAGATTTAAAACTGGCAGGTAAAGTAGTTTGCAGACAAATTGTTGTCAAGGATCTGCGAGAAAACGTTTTTCCCTGATGACTTAACTTTATTAACCTTCAAATAAGACTTTCTTCCTCAGTTCAGCAGTCCCCTCTTCTGCATTGCTGTTGTAATGTTTGCAGCACCAGGCGTTCATGCATTATTCGAATGCAAGCTTTTTTGCTATGTCTGTGCTGATGTGATGTGTCAGTACGCATCTGTGCTAGCAAAGCATGAAGCCATTTGAACTCATTGGGGTTTAGCTGTGTCTTCAGGGTCCACCTCTCCTGAAATTCACTCACAGTTTTTCTCAAAAGTCTGGGAACCCATAGCGTGGCCTTACTCTAGTTTGTTGAGTGTAGCTGTTTTTTTAGGTGACAACACACGTGTCATCAGCAGTTTCTCCTGGAAGGTGAGTGCTGAGTACTTGCTGCCCAGAGGATGGCAGAACTCCTTTAGACTGAGGTGTATTCCCCAGGAACACCTCTGTCTGTATGGATTTTTTATGTAAAGGGCTGAATGAATTTCTTACTGAGTGACTGAGTAGGAGGTGTGTATCTGTGTATGCTCAAACACCTGTGTTTGCATTCAGGAAGCTCATTATTGTTTTTCTTTTTATATAAACCTTGCTGAGACCTGACCTAAACATTTAAAAATCAAAGGCTGGTAGCATTGCTGTGTTCAAGTTCGGCCACTCCCTACTTGCCTGCCTCCACCTCCACTGTGTCATGTTTGACTTTATTGTGCAGTGTGGCTTTGTCCACATTCAGTTTATGGGGCTGTGCTTTAAGGTCATTTGGAATTTTATGTCTCGTAACCACATAGAATTTCTTTTACTGGCTTGCATTAGATGAATCAACTTGTTTTCCAGTGTTGATTAGTAGAAACCCAAGAATTGGAGGATCAGAAACCGCTGTGTCTCTTTACATTGTCAAACTTTAAAAAATCCTCCAACATATCCATTTGCAAAGTGAAAAATATAAAAACAATTTTTAATGCTGACTTATTTCAATGTATATAGCTTTCATATTTTATCTTTAATCAAAATTCATGCAGAGCAGATTCTTTAAGTTGGTTGTCTTCATTTTATTAAAATAATCAGAAAGTATTTTGGAAATGTGAAATATCCAGTGCTCATTTCCTACAGAGGAGGATGGGAAAAAAATCCATCATAAAAAACTCACATAACAGATTGAAAAAACCAAGTAGAATATTCTCTTAAAGTTCCTATGGGATTTCTATAATGGGTTCTGTGTTACCTGGATTTCCAGACACTGGTCCAGTTTTGGTTTGTATTTTCGAATGGGTACTGTTGTACTTGTATAGTTTTTATTTCCAGGAGACATTGTTTGGTCAAGGGTTGCAGATTGATGTTTTGGCCTCAGAATTTAGGTCTTTTATGTTCTTGCTCTGCTTGTTGCCTCCTTTTTTCTTGCCACTTGTCTATTACTACCCAGTGCTTCCTGCTGTCCTCTCCCTGGGGAAAGCCGGCTTTGCGCACGCTGGAGAACAACTGTGTCAGCAAAATACAAGAGCTTTCTGTGGGGAAATGTGGCGGGCAGCCCCTCCTATGGATATGCACAGCCTGGGATCCACAAGTTTGGAGACATTTGTTGGTGAAGGGCCAAGGATTGTGGGTCTGCTCACATACTTGGGTCCTAATGCAAGTCAGAGAGGAAACCACACCAGCTGGCAGCTACAGCAGGCCAGGTGGGGCAGTCGTGGTTCCTTTCTCACACTTGTTTCCCAGGTTATTTTTGTTCCCTTTTGGAGCTGTGCATTTTTGGCTTTAAGGGGCCTAAAATGATTTCATTGATATGTGAATAAACATTATTTAGCTAAAAGGGAAAACTTTACATGAAGACACCAACTAAATTGGAGAGGAAACGGAAAACTTCCTATTAAAAACAGCCACATCATTTTCCAAAAACCAAAGTCAGTTGAAATGTAGAAATAGATTTCTCTGTCATTTGTTTCTTGGGCTATGTATATGCAGGATGATGTATTACTGGATGATGCAGGAAAGGAGCTTTTCCCCATTCTTCCAGGCTGCACTGAATTCTTGTTTTGATAAAGCTCAAAGAAGTTGCTTTGTGATATAGGCTGTGAAAAGTGTAAGGTTTTTGCAGAAGACTTTAAAAAAATGTAAAGGCATACTTTACACTTTGTGATTTTAATTGTTCATGTGTGACATCCCCACTGACTTCCTACCTCCTGCTGATGGGAGTTGCTCAGTGCATCTTTTGCTTTGCTAATTAATACACCAGGTTGCCTGGGCTGTTAGTTGTGTTCCATAATAGAGCCCAATTTAACATTTTCTTGGGAAGTGTGAAACTGCTTGAGGAAAAAGCTGAAAGTTCACTTAAATGTCAGCTCTTCTGTGTTTTGGTCAAGGAACCAATATTGTCTTTTTCTTTTCTTTTTTTTTTTTTTAATGCAGAGGAGCAGTTCATATTGCAGCTTGCAGATAGTACTGCCACCAAACAGTAAAATCATAAAGGATGGCCAGTTGGCTTGTGAACTTCGGGGATAACATTGTTAGGGCAGTTAGGCACAAGACGACAGACTCATTTCACTTGGGTCTCGAGTTCTGTCCCCTGCCCTCCCTCTAGCCCTGAGCTTTTTGTGGAAGGTCCCATTGCTGCTGAGTGAGGAAGACATGTCTATGCTAGAGTTCTACCTACCCATCTGTCAGAGAGGACTCAAGAGGCTCTAATGCCATGCTGATGTCATACAGTCTTTTCACTGGAAAGAAACAGGTTACTCTGTAAAATGAATGTATGGAAATGTGTTTTCTTTCAGTCTTATGGGTAATTTGTGGTAAATGGGAGGGGAGGAAGAGAAGGGCCAATAGATTGAGGACAATGCTGTGATGCTCTGTTAGGCTATTTCATTAGAACCAGGGCTCAGATTTATCAAAATATTTATTTTGTTACATATTCCTGAAAGTTGTCACAGATAGCTGTAAGTATTGTGAATGAAAGGAAACACTTTACCTGATAAATTTAAAATATTGTTATTTATATTTAAAATATATATTTATACAGTGGCACCATTGACATGTGTAGGATTTTAAATGATTGGACTTGAATTTTAAGAATTCCTCAGACTTATGGAAATAGTTGGTTTTGCATGTTCTTTTCTTGATGAATAACTCTGGATGTCACATTTAGCTAGGAAGGTAGAAATACACACACACACACACACACACACACACACCCCCGTCAGATGGTTCTAAAGGCTAGGAAACATTTGCAGTGTTATACGACATTCTGTTTAATCTGAACTTTATGAGGTTAAAGCCCAACACTGTCTTTATTTTGTTTCATACTGAACCTACTAGTTTTATGTTCTTGTTATGATTTGGAGGATACAAGTTGTTGGATGTTATGAGTCACTTTTTGCCTTTCTCCTCCCATCCTTTTTCAAATGGGTTGTTTCTTTTTTTAGAACTGATTTTTTTTTAAAGCAGTGATTTATGGATGAGTTGTAACATTCTTCTGAATTGTAAAAAGAATGTATTGAATAATCTTAGTTTTGATGTCAGATACATCAACTGACTCACCAGTTCAAATCTTCATCATATTATTAAGATCATTTCCAGTTCTTTGCATAATTAAAAAAGCAAACTGTTGGTGGCAGTTTTTAAATTTAACTTTGCAAATCGGTGTTTATCTTGGGAAGGGAGGATGTTGTATTTTTCATAATGTGGAAGGCACCTTTGGGTGACGAGTTGTATTTCTGGCTATTTTGTGGCTTAGTCCTCTTTTGAATTCTTTTCCTTTTTATACTCCTACTTTTAAATTACTGGCTTTAATTTTCCTTCTTTCATAATTGCGTGTGTGTGTTTTGTGTGTGTGTGCAATCTAAAGATTATACCCTAGAGTTGCCAGTGATTGGTTTTTTCCTGCTGAGGGTCAGAAACTTGTCATGTCTCAGAAGAAGTAATTGCATCCATTTTTTTCTGATAATAATAAATAGTGCTCTTAAAGAGGAGATTCTTAATTGGCAATCCCAGCTGGTGTGGGGCAAGAATATAGAAGTCAGCATGCCAAAGGAATGAGTATTAAGACTCTTCTGAGCATACACATAATGTATGTCTTTTTCCTTTCTTCCCATTTGCAGTTGGGGAATTAATTTAATAAACTTTGAAGCAAAGTAGGAAAATGCTAGGATAGTGGTCTGTAAAGCCTAAAATTATACAGAAAGAATTGTGTGTTGGGAGGGTTAAAATTTAGTTTTATTACTGTTGGATAGCTTGGATGAATAACATAGGCTTTCTGTGCTGTGTGATGAATTGAGATAGTTTTTTACTGAAGTGCTTTGCATAGTAGGTAGAAAAATCAGGAAAAGAACAGAACCAAAAAACCAACAAAACCTGAAACAAAAAACTATCCAATATACTGAGGTATGGAGGAATTCTCCATGTGATTGTTGGTGGGCTGAATAGATCTTTTTTTTTCTAGGCTGCTGGTTTTAAATTATTTTTTGCTTATTAGCTCAGAAAATTGTTTCTGTGTCCTCAATTAAAAGGTTGAAGAGTACAGGCCAGACCCAAACTAATGGCATTGGCATCAGAGCAAGGGATTCCTTACATATTTGTCTGTGGGTACAATGGATCTTTATTTTTGTAACCGAATTGTCGAGTTAGTCAAATCACATTTTTCTACTTATTAGAGAAATTATTTAACGGCAAAAATTTATGTGTAAATATCATTCTTTCCTCCTTTCAGTCATGATGTATGTAGTTTTGCAGTCCTTTACCCTCATGCTTTCTTCTTACAATGTTTAGTCATGGGTTGATATGTCACAGTTCACACGATTTCTTATTGGTGTTTGGTTGATTTTTTTTTCCTCTTCTATGTTAAATGTAGATATTTTGCTGGTGCTTTCAGCATGATTTAAAATAGTACTTAGTTGAAATCTCCATATTTAAATTTATGATCCTTAGTTTGAGAAGGATAGTGGCCAATTTATTCCCTTTCCTGAAATGAGGGTAAGTCACAATGAAGGTTTATGTGATTTTTGAGAATGTTATTAATCTCCTTGAGTTAGTTGGTGTTGCAAAATCAGAGCTGAAACCTATCATGCAGAGTCTTTTCAGGTCAGGGTACCAAGAGGAGAGAGAGGGAGGATAGCTGGGAACCTGACCCTCTGTGAAGAACAGACTGCTGAGGACATAGGACTGTTCGCACCTCTATTCTTTGGTGCTCACAATCAGTAAATCAGCAAAATTCTGAATGGATGACTTTATTATGTTATTTACTCATTTAACAAGCATTTATCAAATACACTGTGCTGTTGGAGCATACAGAGTGGGAGGCTGTAGGCTCATTGTTCTGCAAGCAGACTTTGTTTCTCGGGGTCATTGCTGTGTTTTTATTTTATTTTAAAGAGATTAAGACAAACGAGGACAGAACAAAACAGATCAGAACAAAACTGTGTAAGCAACACAGTACTTCACCACAAGACAACCCGATATTAACAGTAGCTACCATAATGCCTTTCTTTGAAATAGTTGAGCATACCTTCACAGACAGTAGTATCAAACATAACAAAATAGTATAAAACCATTCAAGAGAATAAAAGTATTATAGGGCATTCAGAACCAAATAACAGAAAACGAACAATGGCTACTATATTATCTCATTTTCCATAAAAAATTTGTTTATACTCTCACACATATTAAAATCTAATAAGATACAACAGGATAGAACCAAAGGAAACAGAAGAACAAAAACATTGCTGTATTCTGAGCTCCTGGCAGCCATGTAGTGAGTATTGTGGTGTGGCCTGGAGGCACAGGTGATGGACAAGGTCATTTCAGGGTCATTGGCCCGGGGTTCTACACCTGTGGGGAGCAAGGTGTTTAGGTGTTTATAGTGCTGACTTCTCTTCTAGATCCCTTCTGCATGTTTAGTTCTTACAGAGGAAAGCTACTGGAGTGTAGCTCATAAAACAGGTAACTACGTTAAGGGGGAAGAGGCCCATATTCCTTGAGTTTCCTTTGTGAATAGTCTTAAATTGCTTGCTGCAGCAGCCTCTGGTCTCATAAGATGGTGGATCTGTCTCTGGCTGCTCCCTTACATGGAGATTCAGCCCCATTTTTGATTTTGTCACTCATTGAGCATCTATTTTGCATACTTGTTTATTGCTTGTTCCCTTTCTTGCCAAACTAAAATGGCAGAATTTACCCTGGTATGCTCTTTAGACAAGTGTCAGAAGAGACAAAGTTAAGTTTTGTGGACCAATTTAACTTGAAATGAAAATGGAAAAGTAAATGGTATTACTAAACCTTTTGGATGATTCTAGATCTTTCTTCAATGGGCAAAATAATGCAAGGTGTTATGGTGAGTTGTATCAGTATTGAAATTGCCCATATGCTGACAAAGTGTAGCTCATTAAACCTTATATAAAGTGTCAGGTACATCCAAGAGCAGTTGCAGAACTTGCTATTGTCAGAAGACAGGAACAGATGGAATTTTTTAGTTGGCCAAATGCTATAGGAGGACAGGTTCACTTAAGGGCCATTTGTATGAGAAGGTTGGAATTTAGGCACAAAGGAACTCTACACCTAAAAATCCATTTTTAACTTTTGGGTGACTTTCTCTTTCTCATAGATTTCCTTGGGTCTTTTTGTGAGTCCTGTTTGAAGTGAAGTTTCCCTGCGTCGAACCTGTTGTCTGATGGGGGAGCTCTCTTTCTGGGTGTTGTGTATCCACAGTCCAGCACTTTGCTGGTTCTGTCATTCATAGCATATCTTGGGTTGCTAGTCAGTGTTTCCCAGCCTCAGCTTCCTCTGCTGTCTAATGGGATTATTATAACTTATTTTTGGAACTGTAATGAGGATCAAATGAAGTAGTGTCACAGCCCTTGCTTGGTAAATCCCCCCATGATGCCATCAGTGGGACGGAGCTCCCTGAAGTTTCTGCTCCTAGTTCATTCTTTACACCAGTTTATCCAGTTGATTTGTGGTTGTAATGACTATTGAGAGAGCCTTTAAGGAGAAAATAAATGGAAAAGAGTAGTATTGAGGGCTCTCTTCTTGATCGAAGTTGCCAGAGTATCCACTGAGGCTTTCCCCTCCTTCCTCTGCTGATAGATAATGGAGCGGGGGGATCTTCCCCTTGCCGGGACCTTGGCTGTTGCTGATGGATGTGCGGTGCCTCAGTGGTCTGTGTTGAAAAGGGCAGAGTGGTTGCTTTCCTGGCCAGCACTGTGCTGGGAAGTAGAGGTGAGTGAATGTCCCGGGCAGCAGAGACCATGCAGGTGACATCACTTCTGAGCCTTGGGTGGTTTACAGAAGCCAGGCCTGCTCCTGAGACTTGGAACCTGGTTCTGTTTTTGGTGATGGTCTGTCCATGCTGAAGACAGGAGTTTATTGTGACTGTGTGGGTCTGCATCTCTGTTCCCGCTCGCTGGACACCTGTGCTAAGTCATAGGGTTATATTTTACCATCCTTTGGGCAGTAACATGCTTTGAGTCCTGTTTAGATTTTTGTGAATATTTATTTTCCTGACCTACTCTCATAAGCTTTTTCTTTTAAATAAGACTAGCATCAACTTTGAAACCCCTTTGTAAATTTACTGGTATTGCAGAAATCATGGCTTCAATTGTATACAATAACTATTTTAAAAGTAACAAACAAGGTGACATCTTCGTCCTCCTCCTCCTAATGGTACTGGGGATCAAACCCAGGGGTTCTCTGCTCCTATACTACAACCCCAGATCCTTTTTAAGTTTTAAGACAGGGTCTCTCAGTGTTGCCTAGGTAGCACTTGAGTTTGCTTCAGCCTCCCGAAGTGCTAGGATTGTAGGTGTGGACCATTGTGCCTTGTTTCAGCCTAGATTGCAAATGAACATTTATCAGGCTTTGAAAACATCTTCTGTTCTTATTTACTTCAGAGAATATAGTGGCTGTGTAGAGTCTGTTGAGATTAATAATGTCCAAATAATCTTTAAGGAACTCTGTAATTTAAGCAAAGGGGCAATTCATTGAAGTAACTTTGAAAAATATGTAGTGGAGTCACTGGTACAGGATTGGAACATTGTTACTAATATAACTCTCATACCACAGTCACAAGTTGTAGTACTGTGTCACATAGGCAAGTTCTGGAAATACAAGACTTGGTGCCAGCTGTGGTGTTTTGAACATTTAGTTTGCTTTTAGTTCAAGTGACTATAGCCTTTTTGGGCATATGGCCTTCGATGCATTGACATAGACCAAATGAGAAATAGCATTTAGAGTTATTTTATTGTTGATACCAGAATCCAGACTAAAAATTTCTCACTTAGTTACTTGTATACAAATTAACATGAAAAAGAAGTAAAATTTGTTTTTCTTTTGTTCCCTTGTAGATGGTGATGATTTGTTTTGGTTCTATATAAGAAAGGGATTCATAATCTGTTGGTATTTTAGAATTTCTTCCCTGTTATTAGGAAGACAGAGTGCATAATGGTTTCTGGAATCCTTTAGCAATAGATTGGATATCTAGAGTTTCCTTTTCATGTCTCATTTTCTGTTTCTCCCTGAGTAATCTTAATTGTGGCTCTAGACATGGGGTAGGAGGTAGCCTTGAATTTTCTTGCTTTTTTGGTAGTTTTAGTGTTTGACATAGAGAGGATTCTGGCTGAAATCTTTTCTCTTTAGAAAGTCTGCAAGCCAAAGTGGTACTTTCAGAAAGTCTTGTGCAGTCATCCTGTCTCCTATGAATATTGGGGGAGGACTGTGGAGGGATGTTGGCAAGGAGGGAGCATTCCTGAGATGGGTCCTGTCACTCAGCACCTGATGAGGTCTGCTGGTTGGAGTACACACAGAAGGAAAGGGCGACTAGGTCAGAGTGGAGCAGACTGACAGTTTTGATCATTATGATTTGCTTTTGATAGATAATGGGTAGATATTTAGAACACTGACATTCCTTGAAACAAAGATACAGAATGAACCTTATAATTGAAGTGCCTTGTGATGTGCAGCTGCTTTCATGTTGATCTTTTTTAATCCTAAAATGCTTTCCAAGGAGATGGCCCTGGGTTTCATCCCCAGTACTGGGGAGGAATGAGAGGCAGAAGCTTTCAAAGGAGATGTTCTTATTCCCTTCATACAGATGAAGAGATAGGGTTTCAAATGATTAGGAATTCATCACAAGCATTGCAACCTGTGGTTTCTTGAAGCTTACCTAACCTTACGTTTCATTTTTCTTTTCTCCCCGCCCTCTCTCTCTCTCTCTCTCTTTTTTTTTTTTTTTTTTTTTTTTTTTTTTGTAGTATCGAGAAGTGGAACACAGGGAGCCACACCTGCCCCCTTATTTTTCTTTCCTTTTCTTTCTTTCTTTTTGTCTTTTTTAGACAGGGTCTTACTATGCAGTTGAGGCTGGCCTTGAGTTCACTTTGTAGCCTGGTCTTGAACTTGCAGTGATCCTCCAGCCTCAGCCTCCCCAGTGCTGGGATTACAGGCGTGCGCCTCCATGCCTGATGTTTATTTTTTGTTTTGAAACGGGGTTCTTCTAAGTCACCATCTTCCTGCCTCAGCCTTCCAAGTAGCTGGTATTACATATGTGTACCACTGTACTCAGCTTTGTGAAATATTTCTAATCCATGTATAGACTATACAGCTTTGAAAGGATTTACTCAACACATTGAGACTGGGGATCTGGCCTTTGCCTTTGAAGTGGGTGGCAGTTCTCTAAGGCAGTCCTGGGAGCTCCGAGGAGGGAGTGCACCCTGCCTGGCACCTCTTCCTAGCTGAGTGGCAAGTCTGCAAGGAAAACTCACATTATACCAGTGCATGTTCCTGTGTGTATCGGAATGGGGATGGGGATGGGGATGGGGATGGGGATGGAGACCCATACTGCACCTTTCCTTAGATGGCAGCTGCCAGAGCTCTCCATTTAAAATCTAACCTGGCATCTGTGAGGTAGATAAAAGAGTGTCCTCTGTACAGTTCTTTATTTTTTTTCTGTGTCTTTGAAAAATTTGTATGTTCTTCAAGGAAGACAAACAAAATACAAAATTCCCTTGGGTTAACTTTTCTCTACAGAATCCTTTAGAATCAGAGGCTAGATAATGATAGTTTTTATCAGAAATCTTAATTCTTGTGTTCGAGATGATGTTGTTAATTCTTGATGGTATTGAAAAAAGTATTTTAAGTGATGTTTCAGGAATAATGTCTTCAGTGTTCCTACGGGAAGAGTGACTGCTCATGAAGCTTTGCTTACCCTAACCAAAGTGATTGTGATTCTTTTTAAGCAGCCACCAATCACTTGTGAGGCAATCAATTTTTAGTTGTTTTATGTAGAGTGCTTTTATTCCACTAAGTGCCTCTTCTGTTTAATAGTGATCTCCACTTGTTGTAGGGATGGTGGCCATAGATAGTGGACATGAACCATGCGCACCTATGGCGCCACAGAGATCTGGAGTCTTACTAGAAATGGTTGGTACTTAACTGGGACTTTTTGTTTTTTGACACATGGGTTTGGCGCAGAGTTGGGGAGTTCTCCCTTTGTTGCAGATTGGTTTTGGATTCCTGGACTCAAATGATCCTTCCACCTCAGCCTCTTGAAAAGCTAGGGGTACAGGTATACTCTACTTTCCACCGATAGCTGGAACTTTTAAATGAGATGTTACCTATTTGGACAAAGCCTCTTTGTATTTTCTCTGCCCTCTATGGAGGACTGATAACTTCTTATCATCCCCCCTCCTTTTTTAGCTCATTGTACATGAAGCATTTTATTGGTTAGTCTTGCACATACTACATTTTTTGCGATTACAACCCAAGCCTCATGTTTATTTTGCAAACAAATGTATTTAGAGAGCTGTAGTAACACTAGCCCCAAGTTACATGGCTGAGTGCCTGGTCCAGGGCTCTGTGTTCCTGGCCCAACTTTTCCCAAAACTACTTGCTGTTTTGTGTTTATATTATGCTTTGTGTTTCAACGATTGAGGTTCAACTTCATGAAGCTCTTCAAAAGGAGAAAACAAGAGTTTTAAGGAATGTACCAGGTTTCATGGCACATGTAACATTTTTTCTTTTCTACATATTGACTTTCATGTACTTTTGATGATGTGTTTTCTCTCTCTGGTGTAACAGCTAACTTAATTAGCCATTTCCGATATAAAAGTCTGAAGATATTTTAGGAAAGTGTAATCTCAAAAAAGATAACATTAATTTTGTAATGAATTTGCTTAATGAAATTGTCAGAATTATGGCTTTCTTTTGTTATCTTATTTTTAGGTGCTTAGAGGCAGTTATTTGGTGATTGTTTATAATTGTGAAGATAGAGAATGTTGTTAAAGTATGCAGTATATTTTACTTTATTTTACATAAATAAAAACTCATGATTCACATAAATGTTGACAGGAAAGCTCATGTTTTTTAAGATGAAGTAGTTCAGGTTGGCCTTGAGCTTGCTCCAGCCTCACCCTCTGGAGTGCTGGGATTACAGGTATATATGCCACCATGCCCAGCTAACTGCTCCAGTTTAAAGTATGTAAGATTTTTGTGTGACATATGATCCTGTGGCATTGTTTCAATAAATATTCTACAACACCCATCTTTTTGACTCATTTTTTTTCTGACATGGTATTCCTTCATTATTTCTGTTTGCCCTAGACTTTTATACCCATGTATCTGGAATGATAATTATGTGTGTATGCATCTGTGTATTAGTACATATATTTCCTTTAATGTAGGCTGGCTGGGTGTAGTTGTCAGGCAAGGGCAACTTCCCATTTAGTCAGTCAGAAAATATATAACTTGACGTTAATAAAGATGGATATTCTAATATCAGAAATCCCTAAAGCCATTTTCTGCCATATTAAATAAATTCCAAGACAAATGTAGTTTTCTGTACTGTGTGTTTACATTGGACTTTCTTGTAAAAGCTAGTGTGATTGTTTCCCCATTATTAGACATCACATGACTATGCATAAAACATGGACTATTAATTCTGTCTTCAGATAATTTTTGTATATTGGTGATTGCCCTTGTCCCTCTAAGTTGTAAAAGCCTCTCAATCTTGTCCTAGCAAAAGAATCAAGGAAACAAGATTTTGGCCAGTTTAAGTATATTTTAAATGTAAATCCACTCCTTATCTGCATAATAACCGAATTTTCAATATTCGTTATTTTTTAATGGATTACATTAATTTGATTATCTATGATTGAATCATTATATTGCATTGTGAACTAATGATATTTCTCAGATTCTCAATATAGAGTGGTTTCAGATTGTTGACTGTAGATTCATATGAAAGTGTGAGTTGTTACTGGTAACTCACTGACTCTGGTTTTTTTTTTTCTTTTGTACTGGGGATCAAACTCACCACCTTGCACTTGCCGGGCAGGCCCTTACGCAACTGAGCTAAATCCCTGGCCTCCTTACTCTGATTTCTAAGAGATGATCCAGAGTTATATATGTATATATATATAATATATGTACATATTTATATATATTATATATATAATATATATATATATATTTCATTTGTTACTTTGCTTACATTCCGAGCTTTTTATGAGATCTTCTCTTTGTCTGTGGTCTCTCCTACCCATTCCTCTATTTTACTTTTTTTCTGACTCATTAGACCTTCAATATATGGTGAGAATGTGAGTGTGGGGTAGGAATCTGTGAATCTTTGACACTCTGTGGAAAGGGCCTTTTCTTTTGAGTCAGATTCCTCTTAATCAACCTCTTCTGCTATCTAGAAAAATTTGAACCATTTCCCCCTTGATTTTGGCTGACCCATTTCTGCCCCTTAGGTTCCCCCAAGTCTGTGGGTGACTCAGCTCAGCAAGCCTGTTTCAACACTGATTATAAGCAAAACAGTTAAAACACAGCTCTATAAATAAGCACGCACTTTGAGTGCTGATTATTTTGTTGGCTGTGAGTGACTAAGGATCCTAGCCTTTGAGAGTACTCCAAGAGAGTGGGTATGAAATGTAGAATGATTCTGATATTACTGTAACTGGTGGAACAAATGACAGAGAGTTTAATTTGAACAGCAGCTGAAATTGGGGCCGTGATATCAATTTGGGTATTGACTGGGCAGTTTGAGAAAAGTAATTGGTTTCTGTCACACCTTGAAAACTCAGCTTACACTGGCCTCTTTTTTTAAATTAGAATATGTTTGTAATACAACATGAATACATTTATCATTGGTAGATGGTACATATATATGACACATCTTAATTCTGTTATTCTGTACTTAGAATTTCTACAGGTTCCTACAGGAGATACTTGCTTAAAGAATAATTGCTTCAATAAAAATGTCATTTGAATGTTTAGTTTGTGTAGGTTTGGTATATTACTTATTTACCATTTATTAAATATCAAAGATAGTGATATTTGATTTTTGAGTAGCTTAAAATGTTCCTGTATGTTGGTGTGTACTTAGATGGAAGTGTGTGTGTGTGTGTGTGTGTGTGTCTGCTGCTACAACACTTACTTAGCACGTTTACATTCGATCACAGTCTACTTGACTAGTGATTGCTTTGCTGTATGAGAGCTTTGGAGTGATCTCTTTCTTTAAAGCATGATTTCCATAGCAGTTTTCTTGAGTGAGATGGAATATTAGGCATTATGGGAGTAGTGACAGCCTGCTTTATAGTCCAGAAGGAGCTAAGACATTGCATGTTAGAGCTTTGATATTGATAGAAAAACAAATAATTGAGTAGGGTCTCTCACAAGTCAGTGTGGAATTAGGTGCCAAATGAATTGTCTTGGCAAAGAGTGCTCTTGAATTCAGAGGAAGGAGTGGCTGGATTCTGGAGGACTGTGCTTGAAGGCAGGGCTGGGAAGCCTGGGATACCAGTGACCCTCCTGCTTCCTGCTGTGGTTGGTGGAGGTGGCCAAGTGTCTAGGCTGTTGAGTATGTTGAACAAAGTCATGGGTCCTGGGTGTGTCCTTTCTTGTTTTTCAAAAGACATGTAAATAACTTGGGACACAGCTTTTTTTTCTTCTTGTGTGCTGTTCAAAAGAGTAACTGTGTGACTCATGTAATTTTTAGCACTAATTTTGAGTAGGAAATTCAGTTCTCTATAGAGCAGACTTGAACCTCTGAGATAATAGTATTTTAGCCTTTACACTTTGTGAGCAAGTTTATGGAAACTCAAGGAGGTTGGGCAGCAGCACCAGCCGGCATGTGGTCTTCTTATGCCCAGTCTAGCTGGCTGGCCAAGTGCAGACACTACTTCCTTATAAGCACTGTGAATACGGCAGAGTAGATCATTAATGACAGCCAAAATAGCTCTGTGCTTCCGTGTTTTAAATGCACGTGTGTTACATGTGTGTTGAGTTGTGAATTGTAGTGAGTTATTGTGTATTATATCAGTTTGTGTTGTATGAATTTGTATTGTGTTGTATGGAGTGTTATGTGTATTTTATGTGTGTTGTGTATGTATATTGTGTTTTATGTGAGTTATGTGTTGTATGAGTGTGAATGGTGTGTTGTCATATAGTGTTTGTGTGTAAGAGAAGGAGGAGCCCACATGACCACTCTTCTGGGAGTCCTGCCTTCTGGTCCTGTGGACCATTAATCCGCAGCAGGTATGTTTGGTCTGTATCCCATTCCAGAAAGCATACTCACTCACAGATTCTTCCTTCCCTAAACTGAGTTCAGATTGGTTGTCCTTTTGGAGTTCAGTTCTTGGACACTGTATGGAGCTTTGAATGTGCATTCTTGTCATCTATTTTTTTTTTTTTGGTACCAGGGTTCGATACTTGCCAGGCAGGCACTTATGCCGCTGAGCTAAATCCTTGGCCTGTTGTCATCTGTTTTTAAGGATCTATCTTCTTTCTGTAGCACCAAACCTCACTTTGAATTTAGAAGGAAATTTAATGTTCCCCCATAAGCCATTCACTTGTAACTGTATGAAGAGTATCCCTTGATTGGCCTATGAGCAACAAGAGTGAGTTTGAGTGAAAGGAGGCAGAACTTTTAATTTTGGAGACAATCTACATTTGCAGGAAACTCAGCCAGTCACAGAGGTGGAGACTCCCTTCTATAAGTGGGCTTGAATGCAGAGTCTTTTTGGGGACAGGGATCTCCCTACCACCCAGCTTCCCTGCTAGCCCTTGAAACTTCCCTTCTCATCTTTTCTGCTCTCATCTTGCATCCTACTGTGGCGGTAGTTGCTGGGGCAGTAGGTCATTTGTATTACTTTGTGGAATGCTCAAACCTTTAATTATCGTGACTGAAACAAATACTTTCTATTTTTTAAGGTCAGAGAAAAATCTCCTTTTGTCTGTACGTCTTTCACTTGGAGAGTAGTGTTATAAGTTCCACTTTTTCCGGGTTGGAACAGTGGTGTTTCTTTGTAGTCTCACTATTAATTTGCGGTATTACTAAGACTCAGGACTTGGTCAGCAGGCTCTTCCCCGAGCCCAGATCTGTTTCAGATGAGTGGATACTTGGTGTGGGACTAGGGGATTGGCTGTGGCGTAGGACCAACCCTGGAGCAGGCTGTAGGGAGTAACACTGATTCTGACTTTTTTCTCTGGGTGAGGCATTTAGCATATCTGTATCTACAGATATACGTATATCTGTATCTGTAGTATTTATGTCTGTATATGAGGTGTAGTCAAAAGTATGTCGAATGTTTAATAGAAGTTTATTAAAGTATAAAACATATTTCCATTAATCCCACCCCCAAACTCCTCCTTGCTTCAGGTACAGTGTCTCATCATTCTTGCTACTTTCTTTTTTTTTGTCTTTTTCCTTTTTTTTATCGGTACCAGGGATCAAACTCACGGCTGCCTGCTTGCAAGACAGGCGCTTATGCCGCTGAGCTAAATCCCCAGCCCCAATTCTTGCTACTTTCTGATGCCTTTTTGGAAGTCCTGTTTCATGAATGAGTTTACTTGCAACTGCCTCCGTGTTCTGAATCAATTCAAATCGTTTTCTTTTTATGGTCATTTTAACTTTGAGAAAGCGCTTGAAGTTGCATGGATCTAGATCTGGATGAGGACACACTGGAGTGTTTTTATTTGAGATGAATTGCTGTAAATATTTAATTTGTGAGGGGTGCTCAAAATACAGGGTGAATGTTTAAATTAAAATATTTTGTTACACCAAAAGGCACTTTGCCATTAATCCCTGAAAATACTCCTCTTGCTTTGAACACATGTAGCCCATAGTTCTTGGCAGTGTCTTTTACTGTTCTAAATTTTTAAAAAAATGTAATTATTCAATGTATTTTGTATGACACCAGTGTGTTTCTCTGTTTAGCCCCCAACACACCCTCCCGTGACAGACAGACCACAGCTCTCCTGCTCTTTTTCAGTACAGTCTCGCCTTCCTACTGGTTTTTTGATCACTTTTTTGGGTGTTTCTTCTTTCCTAAATACACTTATCAGCTGAGATTGGTTAAAATGGACACCACTGCAGACTCAGTCAGTCACCTGCTGCACACAACAAAAATCCTTGTCAACTATATGACTTTAATAATAAACAGCATTCATACAGAGAAACTGGCTTATCGCTGAACTCTGTGTGCTTTGTACTCCCCGTTTTGTACTAAAGCATTAAGGAGTATGCATTAAGGAAAAATCTGTAAAGTATTACTAGTGGTTATCTTTTGGACATCATATGTGACACATTTTCATATTTTGTTTTTTAAACAAAGAACTTTTGTGTTTCTGTAGTAAAAATGATGATGAATGGTTTCTGAAGTAATGAGAATTTTTGGCAGTGTAAACTACAACAAATTAAAGGGCTTTTTTTTTTTTTTTTTGGTTCGGGGGATCAGACTCATGACCTGTGTTTGCCAGGCAGGCACTTATGCCATTGAATTAAATCCCCAGCGAAATTAAGGGTTTTTTTTCAAGCTAAGACTCTTCTTATCTTTTGTGATAAGGGTCTGCCCCCTCCCTCCTCATTTTCTTCAAAGACTCTTTCCTGAGGCTTCTGATTTGGGGGAGTTTGCTCTACTTCCCAGGGGTAATGTGCCTGCTGGTGTGGCTGCCCTGGGTAATTCTGGGGGAGTGACCTCTGTTCTTATGGCCTGGGGAACAAGAGGACTGTGATCACACTCCTGACAAAACACCTCCCACCAGGCTCTATCTCTGGTACCCTTCCCTTCAACCCCTGGTCTTCTTGCACACATGGCACCTCCCCTGCAGTGATCCTGTTCAGTGACTGCCATCATTGCTATCTGGTGCTCCTTATCTGCAGGGAGATACTGAGAACGTTATCATTACCTTTGTTTTACTAGTAGTACTTCTTACCTGTACTGCAGAAACCTGGCTACTTGATACAGATCTGAGGAACTGACTCATAGGCGTGAATCCCTGGATCCAATTCAGGTCTCCAAAAACTCGGTGTCAGCATTGCCTCCAAGGCAGGGGCCAGCCTTTGGGAACAAGTGGCTTCTTTCCCTTCAGGCCTGTTGTATATTCATATCAGTGTACCAGAATGGAAGAGACTAGGAGGAAAGAGAATTCTAACTTTTGCATGCTTTTGCTGCTCTGCTATCTAGCTCTTTGAACTTGGACATGCCATAACCTCTCTTGTTTTCTTTATTGTAAGCAATTTGGGGGAGCTGGTCAAAAATAAAGTGCTTTGCTTTGTTTTCAACCTTTGAGTAGGGACTAAATGAAAAAGTAGGAGATTGGTTTGAGAAAACTAAAATTCAGAATTACATTTTATTTTTTGTAGTGCCAGTGATCAAGCCTAGGGTCTTGTGGATGCTGAGCAAACACTTTGCTATTGAGTTTCATGGCCAGCGCATTATATAGACTTTTATTACTTGAAATAAACATTATCTATCCCCACTACAGAGGAGAAAGACATCTATTCACTGTTCTTCCTTTCCCTGTTATAGCCAAAATGAATGACAGCAATAATTCTACCTTCTGTGTGTTCTTCCAGTATTGCTTAGTAATTGGGAAGACTTAAAAGGTAAACCACCATATACATGCTGAAGAAAAGACCTTGATCATTTGTGGAAGGAGAATAAAGCAATTCTGCGAATGATTTCTACTTGATTATTTACCATGTATAGTATTAGCAGGTTATGTTCAGGGATGAATGAATTTAATGTAAGATTTATGGTGTGTTTATAGCATTAGATCCTGTAAGAAAGAGGCCAAACTCTTGTTTTATTTATTTCGTCTGGTTGACCTGATTGATGGGTATTTTTTTTGGAAAGCTACTAAAAAGGATAGTATTAAGAGGTCCTTGCTTGACGTTTCCTTAGTTTAAGAACGCAGCCCTGTGATTTCTATGAATTACAGAACATTTCATATGAAAGAGAGATGGACAAGGATGATGTCCTGGTTCTCTTATGCCTTGTTACATGGTGTGGCAAAATTTTGGGTTGTACAAAACTTTGTTAGAGAAAACCAGAAGCTCTTAGAAAACCATGAATGTTATTTTTCTTTTGAAAATGTTTAACTTATAAAATGTACTTAGTGTTTATTTAGTTTTTTTATGTGAAATTTTTTGAAATTATTAAAAATGTAGTTTTCCATACTGGTTGATATCACTATTGGAATCATAAGATTAAAATTCCTGCATCAGATTGTATAATTATTTATTATTTATTTCCTCTTTTTTTCAGTTAAATGAGTACCAATCCAATCCAGTACTCAGGATACTGAATGTATTGAATCAAGTTAATAATGAAGTTAGGCTCACCAATTTATTAACAGTAAAACACAGAAAATATGTAATGCATATTTTATAAGTCATTCCAAGTAAGGAATGCAGATTGAGAGGAAGCACTGAATAGAAATATTACACTTACTTTCTGTTGTATTATGGAAATGTAAGTTCGTGTTTTCTTCTGCAAGGTGGACTCCAGCAGAATTTTGTTACTCTTCACTAGTCCCAGGGTAAAGAATACAATTGCTAGATGGATAACTATGGGATTTGCTAGTCGTGATTCAACATACATCTTATTACTAGTTGATAATTAACATTCTGCAATTATAAAGGTTTTAATATACTTTTGGGAGGGGTTTGTTATATATTGCTTTGGGAATCTGTGAGAACTTTTTCATTTTGGCTGTCTATTATGAGTATCATTTGAATATTCATTCTTCTATAATCAATATAAGAAGTTTCCTATATATTTAGATGTATATTTAGTGCCATTAAAAAACTGATCATGGGGTCGGGGATATAGCTTAGTGGCATAAGCACCTGTCTGGCAAGCCCAAGGTTGTGAGTTCGATCTCTACCTGATTATGTTACAATGTTAAAATATCAAGAAAAATTAATTAATTTTTGAGGTAGTGGAGATTGAACCCAGGGACTTTACACTGAACTACATTCCCCAGTCATTTTTGTATTTTTGGTACAGAATTGTCAAGTTACTAAGTTGCCCAGGCTGGGCTCAAATGTGTGATCCTCTTGCCTCAACCTTCTAAGGTGCTGAGATTACAAGTGTGTGCCACCATGCTTAGCTATCAACAATATTTTAGAATAGAAATTATTTTTACTTCAAAAGTGGTGGTGTAAAAAACGGGAATGTATAGATTTAAGAAAATCATTTTTAATTTTAAACTGAAACTTAGTACCAGTATATTTTAAATATTTTAAATTGATTAACCAAGAGTATAAGAATGATAAACCATGTTAATGCCGTCAAGTTGATAGCAGTCTGACTTGTATCATTTTATGGAATGATCCATTAACCACATGAAACAAGAGATGGTAAAATAAAAAAATGACGTTTGAAGTTATGTATGCTGTTTGGGTCTCCCCATGAGGCATGTGGCGTCAGAGCCCAACCCAGGCTGATTTGGGCATAGCAGACTCAGTCATTTCTAGTTAATCTCAAATTTTAGTAGGTTTCTCAAAAGCTTTTCTTCTCTCCCACTTAGAGCAAAAGTTTTTCTTCTCTCCCCCTTAGAGCAAAATAGAACGCTGGTCCGTGTTTGTATCTCATAGAGATTTGTCTTTTGCAAGGCATCATACTTTGCAAAAAAGACATGAGTTTACATGTTATGATGATGTCTCTGAATTTGTTAAAAACACAAAATCTTTTTTTTTTTTTTTTTTTTTTGTCTTTTTCATTTTTTATCGGTACCAGGGATTGAACTCACGACTGCCTGCTTGGAAGGCAGGCGCTTATGCCACTGAGCTAAATCCCCAGCCCCCTAAAAACACAAAATCTTAATCCTGTATGTCTGAGGACCTTAGAATCCTTTGTGGTGGAGGCTGTCTGAGTATCCTGGATATTCAGTGTTACATACCTTCTAGCATATGCCAGTAGCACTGTCATTTCCAGTACAAATGCACCTGCTTGAGACTGCTGCTTTAGATGAGGCTGTGAGACATACAGATTGCATTTCTTCATTAATGGTTTTTAAATTTGAAACTGCATTTGTGATGATGTGAAACATAGGTAAATATGTGTCTTTGATTGGACAAATTTCTAAAACTTTAACTTGGCCTATACCTGCCCAGGGTTAAATCTTTATCATACCAACATCCTGAAGTATTTGTGGAGCTACCCTGAACATGTCCTAACATGCCACTGTCACCTGTGTACTTGGAGAGGACTGTCCTGTTCTTGCTGCTGAGAATGTAAGATTAGAAATTTTTGCTAAGTACCATGAAGAGTTAAAGAATTGTAGGGAGGGAGGCTCTAAGATCTCCTTTTATAAAGGCTCTTCAGACCCACCCACAAAACCTTTTAGTTAGGGAAATGTTTTCTGCTATGTCTCTGCCCCATCCTTGTTATTCCTCTGAAGGGTGGGGAATGGCAGACACTGTCCTTGCATAATAGCCTTGAAAACCTTTATTAAGTTCCCTCTTAGCCTCTTCTTTTTCAAACCAATTCTGGCCTATTAAAGCCTTTCCTTTCAGGTCTTCTACTCTTGGAGCCAGTGCTTTCTGTATTCACACTACTGTATTCACATGTACCAGAGTTTTTGTAATCTGCCCTGAAATGCTACATAGAGAAATACAACAGAAGCTCAGCTTATGCTGGATAAGGGTTGCCCCAGAGTTCTGTCCCCCTCCAGACCCTGCAGCTCCTGGGAGAGCAGTGTTGCCTACTCTTGTTCACTATTTGCCCTGCTAGGGTCTAGAATATAGAGAAGTCTTTCCTTGATAGTAGAAATCCTTTAAATGATAGGATCAGAATCACAGTTCCAAAAGGTTAGAGTTAGGGATCCTTGCAATGAAACCCTATAGCCCAGACCACATAGTGTAGAAACATGCATCACGTGTTTTTGAATGTTGGGTCAGGGGATTTCTGAGTGGGTCCTCCTGACTGGTGGCCACAGCATCTTTCTTATCTGTACCACATCCATAATATTTGCCTGTTACTATAGTTCAGATTTTTTCTAAAAGAGAATAAGCAACCAGTTGAGAAAAAATAAGTTTAGTCTTAGGTTTAAATTTTTTTTTTTATTTTTAGAAATTTAACTCCTCTAAAACTTTACAATTGTTTCACCCATACCTCATTTGAAGGCAATTTTAAAAAAGTAAAGTTAGCAAATAAATCAAAGCCTTTCTGTGTCGTCTTTTGCAAAACAATTAACTTAGTTTTCATGGAATCTGTGGCTTTTTTTTGGAGTCATATTTTACTGGGTTAAGTGCTGTGTAACAAGTGCAAGTGACATAAACAGATTTAGGAGCAAACCCAGCTACTTCTTCATTAGCATACAGCCCAGCTGGTGAGATCAGAAACTTGCAGGGCCACCAGCTGAGAGAGCTCAGCCTGCTGTGGCACCCAGGGGTGGCTGGAGGGAGGAATGAAACCTTTGTTCATCTGTGAGGCAGATGGTTAAGTGAAGTCTGGGTGGGACAAATTTCCACCCTACCTGTATATTTCTTACTCTGATGGCTCTGAGCTCACGTGTTGCAGCAGTTACATTCCCTGCCAGTGTCACAAAATCAAGGAAGTGGTTAAAGAACGTGCATTTACTCACAATGTAGAAAGAACACAGTCCATGGGATGCTTTTAGGAGGACTTGGGGACCTAGGATTGAATGCAATAGTGATGCTCGTAATCTTTTTGGAGATAAAACATGTGTGCATATCTGAGGCTAGAAAGTTAGATTTGGGGGCTGGGGATTTAGCTCAGCGGCATAAGCACCTGCCTTACAAGCAGGCGGTCGTGAGTTTGATCCCTGGTACCGATAAAAAGGAAAAAGACAAAAAAGAAAAAGAAAAAAAAAAGAAAGTTAGATTTGGGCCAAAAAATGGAAGTTCTTAACTAAGAATCCTAAGGGTTTTGAGGAGAATCATGAACTAGTCCAGGCTCAGCTTCTAATCTGGAAGCCAGGGAGACCAGGGGTCCTTGGCTAGCCATGATGAAAGGAAGAAAGAGGGAAAAGTAAATTGCTTATTGACCTGTTAGGGGGAGAACAGTAAAAGGGGAGGACTGGAGAACAAAAGTTTTGCATTTGTGTTGCTGGGGTCCTTGGTGACCTCTGTTAGAAATCAGGAGGAGAAACAAGTCTAGGAAGGTGACACATTTTGTTTTGTACCTGATTTTGCGATGCTGTTGAACACCATTGTGAATGCTGTATCTATCTGGAAATATGGAATGATGTTTGGGGGAAATCTGGACTAGATTTCGGAACTTTCTACATAAAAATGCAGTTAAATTAGGTGTGTGGGTGTGAGGGTCACACATAGTGTTTGAAGGGAAGCTCAGATTAGAAATTTTGGAAGTCAGATGACAAAGAAAGACCCTGCTTAGAAGTAAGAGTAAATGCATGAAAACCAAGAGGCGAATCTTTGCCACTAGAGAGTTCCAAGCGTTGCTGAAAACTGGGAGGAAAGGACTCAGACACATTCAGTATAAAAGAATGGTCCCTGAGAAGGACAGTCACCTTGTAAGTGCTAACGATAAAAGGTAGTAGGGTAGTACAGGGGGTTAGTATCAGTGGTACTTTCACAGAATGTCACTTCCTTCAGAATGGGAAACATGGGTAGACAAGAATTTTATACAAGGGAGGAGTCTCACTCAGTAGTCTTAGCTGGAGGAAGAAACCCAGAAAGAAGTAGACTGAAGGGCATGATAAAAGGCATACATAATGTAGTCAGGTCCTGAAGCATGGATGTAATTTTTTTCCATCTTTATTCATGAATTGGTTGTTATTCTAAGGTGACAAAGAACTTCATGCTGCCCAAAAAATGTTCTGAAGAACTTTCAGATCCAGAGTATGACTTGTGCATTTCAGAACGTTGTGTACTTTTGATTTTGGTTATTGTAGATGACTAATACTCAGCATGTCTTTTTGTTGAAATCGGTGGAAGAGCTTCCATCAGCATTGTAACTCTGTTGTCCCTTGGAATTAAGTGGCCCTGTTGTCCATTCCTGCACTGAAAGAGGATGCCACAGTGGAGATTCTCTGAGTTTTACTTTGGAGTGTGTAATGCCTAAATTATCTCATTGTAAGCTATCTATATATACCATATGTGTGTGTTTATATATGTGTGTATATACTTCTGTGTGTGTGTTTCAACTTAATACTTGAATAGTGATTTACATTTACCATATTGAGCCAGGTATAAGGGGAAAATGATAGATCCAATAAATATCTCTCTGTATTATGTATGTCTATGTATGTCTTACACGATGTCTGTGTTTTCTAGGTGTGCTATCCATGATGATGCTTTTGCTTTAATAAGGAATATCTAACTGCCTTTGTTCCTATTTATTTGTCTTTTTTCTCTCTGCTGGTAATAACAAATGTTAAGCTATCAGTCAGCGTTTATGAAGCTGGCCTCAAACTCACACACACACACAGTGCTGCATTTGGAAGTGGGAGAGTGAAGGAAGGCAGAAGATGAGAGTCTTTGGAGGGGGAGAGAAGTGCTTGGGCTCTGTAGATGATGCACATGCCCCTTGAATGCTTGTGAGGCCCTGTTCAGGGAGGTGGATGTACTTAGGATGACAAGGTGTGCAGTGTAAAAGGTAGATGTTCATGGGAAAGCTAATTTTGAACCCCTTGCCAAATTACTTAATTGATACTGATCATATCTTTATTACATGAGAATTGGTGATAAATATAATTGAAAGAAAAAGTTTTTGAAGAACTTCAGGAGTATAACTTGTGTTCTTCTGATTCTTGGATTTTTGCTTGAAATGCTACTTTTATTTTTGGTAGGTGGTTTTCTTTCTTTCTTTTTTTTTTTTCTGCATTCAAGTTACAGCATTTGGCACGTTATATTTTTGTGATATGCTAGCTGTAAAGATGTTTAAAATTAGATTCCTAGAAATCAGGTTATAGGAGCCCCTGGTCACACTGCATGGGTTGTGTTTTGAGCTCCTTGTGGTGGAATCCTATGTGGTGGTTATTCTTGGTATTCTTAGGATTTGTGTAACACCTGGTTTTTGCCTGCTATTAAGATTGTTATTTGTTTTCTTTACAGGTCTACAGTTTAAAGACTTTATAGAGTCTTTGCATCTCCCCTAATGAGTAAGCTTGAGTGTGCTTAGAATATGTCCTCATTGAAAAGCAGATACACATATAAAAATTAGTCTGTTTTCTCTTTTCTCTAGTCTGCTAGTCTTTATTTTTTATTGCAACTTGTGAAATAGAAATGAAGAGATAGACTCTTTTTTTTTTTTTTATAAACAAACAACTGAACCATGCTGAGGGATCTGCTTTGATTTACTTCTGTTAGATTGTATCATCAGAGGGACCCCAAGATTCTTAACTTTTGGTTCTATGCATTTCCAAAAAGAATCTTTATCTTCTCTTTGATTCATTCTGATGTGGTATCATCTCCCAAGGCTGTTTCTTGCCTTCAGTTTTGACATCTATGATTTAGTGTCTGAGATGATGAAAGGGTAGTGAAAAGAGCATGGAAAGAAAAGGCAGGAAGGGAAGGAATTATCTCATGGTTTTAGTCAGAAGGAAATCACTTAGACAGAAAAAAACATTAAAAGTGGGTCAGATCCCAGAAAGCTGAATTGAGTAAGTGGCACCATATTACACAGCCCTTTTTTACGTGATTGTTGTTACTGTGGTAACTAAAAGAATGAGTATATTCATGCTGAGGTCAAATGTATGTCTTTGCTGACTGTAACTATAATTAGCAGAATTTGTTCAATTCAAGTTTGAGAACACCATTAGAGAAGAGGTTCTTTGTATGTGTGTATGTAGATGTTATACATTGTGTTTGAATATGAACGTGTGCTTATGAATGTGTATGTGAGATTTCATATTGAAATAGAGAAATATGCAATAAAGTGAATGCATTTATTTCCAGAAGATCCTTTTGGGAGATGTATCACTTCATGAACTTGAATGATTGTCCTCCTATGAAGAATGTATATTTGTATGTATGTGTGTAACTCTGCATGTACGTTTGCGTGTATTTTATGAATGTGATTGTGTTGCATGTCTGTGTTTGTGTATGCATGTGCACATGTGTTCATATATTTTGTTCTTCTGTAGATGTGTACATGTATGTATATACTGTGTTTGGGAATGTATATATGAATGCATGTATATGTTTATTTATGGCTATATGTACATATATGTGCTTCTGTGGTAGAAATGTGTGTATGTGTTTATGTTATGTGTATAGATTAATATATGCATGTACATGTGTGTAATATATGTGTGTACGTATGTGAAAATGCATTTATGTAAGCATGTGCTGGTGTTATGTGTTTATGTATATGTGAGAATGTATAAATGTGTATATGTACATATGAATATATTTGTGTTTATACATGTGTGTTTTCATGTGCTTATGTACATATCACATATGTATATGTGTATGTGTGTATTTTCTGTGTTGTGTGTGGTGCATATGCATGTATGTGTGTGTGTGCACATGCCTGTGCACACTTGGTTTGTGAAGTCCTCCTTGGGAGGCATAGACTACTAGATAGTCTGCCTGTTGCTATCTTCTCTCAGGGCGGATAGTAATTGTAAATGTCTTAGCCATTAGTTAAATATGCCCAAAGTTATATAAAATATGTATCTAGATACTGCATGGGGGTTAAATATATTTTCACTGGGTAGAAATTTGTTAGGCACATGGTAATAAAATAATATTAATTCTCATCTGTTATAAGCGTTTTCAACAATTTCCTAGATGCATGATTTAATACACTATACAAAATGACAGTAGGTTAGTGTTAGTATTTGCCAGGAGGTTCTGTTAATCATTAGCGTTTGTAATCGCAAATGTGTTTCAGACTTTCATGGACTTAGAGAAGGGTCACTAGTCCTGGACCTATGCTAGTGTTTTTGTTCTTTTCCCCTTTTGAGGGTTGTGTCTGGAGCTGGGACTGTTGCTTTCAGATGCATTTTCTTTACATAGGAATCTGCAGCCTTTATTGATCAGTAGGAGATCCAGCCACTTTTTTGCGTGGCTCATGTGAAAATCTGCCAACTTCCTCCATTTTTCTAAAGCAGTAGTTATTAGTAGAATCCATTGCTGCTTTCATCTGGAGTTTTGCTTTATTAAAGCAGACTTTCATATGTTCAACACATGTAACCTACTGGACATCATAGCAACACCTCACTGTGGAGTATCCTTTGTGTGTTCTACTGATTGTGGGGCTGATGAGGAGCTGCAGTTGGCCACCACCAACCAGCAGCATATGACAGTATTGCATTGCATAGCCACAGCTCTAAGTTCAAAATATAAAATTCCAAGTGTGGGTTCTACTGGTATTTCTTACACACTATAGTAAAGTCGAAAATTTTGAATCACTGTAAATCAAAGACCAGCTGTATTATACAGTATAGGATAATGTAGGGTAGAATAGAGTGAATATTATAATACTAGGTAGTGTAGTACAGTACAGTACTACTGGCCTTTGATATTTCTTTGATTTACTATGAAAATTAGGACAGAGAGATAAAAGAAAGTAAGAAGGTTGCATTTTCCTTTTAAGGTCATTTTTTTTCCTTGGAGACTATTTATTTGATAGTATTCTGTGTAGCTATCTGTGTGTTGTATGTAGAAGAAAACCAGAAACTTTGTGTAAACAGTTGCTTTATGCCTGACTCACCTCAGTTCTCAGTGGATTTTAGCTATTGTCGATAATCTCGTTCTGTTATAGGCAAAGAGATAATATAGAAACCATTGTTCGTTTTCCATTAGCTGGTTCTAAATACCCTGTAATACTTTCATCCACTTGAATGGTTTCACACTGTCTTGATATGTTTAATGCTATAGTATATGAAGTTATATTCAAATATTTCAAGGAAAGAGACACCATGGTAACTACTATTAAGTCGGGTTATCTTGTGGTAAAGCACTAGGTTGCTGAAATTGTCATGCTTTGACCTGTATTGTTATGTTGTTATGTCCTCTTTATCTCAACCTCCCCCTTATTCATAAAAAATTTATGTATTTATTTTTATTATTTTTTTAATTAAGGGAAAAAATAAAAAAATTACCAGGATATATTATAGTAACTTTTTTGATTTTCTATTAACTTGATTTGAAGCCTTGTGTTACTCCCACTATCTTGTTTTGACTGATTAGACTCTGTTCCATTCTGTTTGATAGTATCGAGTTTGAGTGTATAGGCAACTACTTTGAAGGCAATAAGATTCACTATGATGCCCATTCTGGTTTGACTATTATCTTCTTTTGAAATCCTGAAATGTTTCCACTGTTTAGGTTTTATTGGTCTTGTTCTGTACTGTTTTGTTCAATTTTATTATAACTAATGATATAGGCAATTCATTTTAAGGAAGTAAGAGGCATTATGGTAACCATTGTTGATAACCTTGTATTCTGTTTTTACATCAAGTGCTATGTCTATCCTTTGTTTTGACTGACTACTTTGGTTTGTCATATTTGGTTTTATTCTCTTCCAAAAAAAAAAAAGTAATAAGAACTAAGGGAGTAATAAAATCCAAAATGTGTAAATTTTGTTGTAAAAAAGAGAGGAAAAAAAAAAGTGCTCTAAAGGATACAACTGCAAGTGTGTTTAGGGTGTGTTAAGATAGATGACCATATTACTGAGTTGTTGTTGGATTATTGAACACAACTGTTTGCAGTCTCACTTTTTGAATGTCCACTTTGCATGCTTTAATCCTGTAACTTGAACAACTATTTCTAAGATGACAATATGTAATCTATTAACTAGTGATTTCTTACCGTTTTTTTTTTTTTTTTGTAATTCTGTATTACTTGTACCCTTACACTGTTTTTTTTTCCCTTTTAAAAAAAAATCTCGCTCTGTGTACTACCTCCGCTCATTGGAAAAGAAAATGAAAACTAAACATTTTAAATTGTATAAAGTCAGAGCCTTTTTCTTTTCTTTTTTTTTAATTAAATAAGGTTTTATTTTAACAAAAATGGAGAAAGTCCTCTGGCACTCAGAACATCAGGGTTCTCTGGATCTTCTTTTCTATAATATTCTACCTATCCAAGTGGCTATAGAAAAGAACTAATTTTTCTTTTTTCCTTCCCTTCTTTCACTGGCAGCTTTTCCAGAAAACCCCAGAGTTTATTGTTGGAAAGACTTCCAGCATCCTGAAACCTGTATAGCAACTGTGGGGACAAAAGTCCCCCCAGGAAGTCTCTGAGATGGGACCCAAGTTCTGTGGTGTTGTCCAGGTTTGTGAAGCAGGCTTCACATTTGGAGCTTTTGGAAAAGGGGTTACCCTTTGTCCTTATCTGTCTGTGGGGCATCTGGTAATCCCAGCACGACTAGCAAAGGCTGTCCCTTCCAGTTAAGAGAGTTGGAATGCTTCTTCTAAATTCTTTCTGGCTTCACCTCTATGAAGAAAACTTTGGCTAAGAATTGAAACATTGATCCTAAGAATTGAAGTCAAAGAGTAATTTAGTGTTCTTTTTGGAGCTGCCTACCTTGATGTAAGTAACTTGTGAGTTCTTCATATTAGGAGGTCATAGGACAGTTTGCGAGTCCCGTATATTCCAGCCTGGTGGAAGGATTTTTCTCATCCAGACTCATATTCTTTTAACATTTCTAAGAAGGAAGAGAGACTTATAACTTTTTAAAATTTTGTATTAGTGATTTGTATTAACAACCACCCTGCCAAGTCAAGGCTCAGACTTGGGATTTGGTTAATGTAAGCGCTTAACACTTAGCCCATGCTTCTAGCTTCAGAGAGCTGGGAACCCATATTCTATGTCTGCTAAAAATCTGAAAGGCTCACGTCCTCCATGAAGTTCTGGGGTTGAGATAATTCAGCTTACAGAGTATCCTTGATTTCACTTGTACTTTTAGTTATCATTATGCAGTTTAAATTTCAATGTAAGATTTGGAACTCCCGTGAAGGCAGGAAGTGTGGCTAGAGCAGTTGTGGGCATTCAGAATATTTTTGCAGATTGTTGGATGACTGTAGGGATTTGTGGATGCCTTCCCCCTTGTCCTCATACAGCTGTCTTGGTGGAGTATAGTGCTGCTGGCTTTTACACTGGGCTAGGGTTGAAGGAGTTAGCACAGGGTGTGGCTGAGGCTGTTTGGGACACCCAGCAGCCTTTTACTTTAGTTGAAAGCCTGGCATTGCAAATTTTGGCTTTCGCCTCGTAGATAAAATGTATAATGTAGTTTGTTTCCTTTATTTCTTTGAGATGGCATTTGTGTATTAATTGTTTTTCTAACAATTAATTCAAGGGGCTGGGGATTCAGCTCAGCGGCATAAGTGCCTGCCTTGAAAGCAGGCAGTTGTGAGTTCGATCCCCAGTACCCATAAAAAGGAAAAAGACAAAAACAAAAAACAAAAAACAATTAATTGATGACTATTGTTTCACTGGTCAGTAGTGAGACAGCATAAGTTTGAAGATGTCATGATAATATAACTTTTTTGAAGCACGTTTCTTGAAAAACTGTATATAGCAGAAGTATTAAATTGGAAAAAGTCTGTCTTCCTTGTCTGTGGAAGTACATGCGGGGTGTGTGTGCCTGTGTGTGTATATGTATGTGTGTGGATGTGTGTCTGTGTGTGCATCTGTGCACAGGGGCCAGGCACAGGACTCTGGGAGTGGGATGGCTGTGTTATTGCATTGAGGTTTATTATAAAATTTTAAAGTGATCACTTAGTTGCCAAGTACATTGTAGATTTTTAAAAGCTATTAGGGCTTTTTAGGACGTTAATTGCTGTTAGAATACTGGTAGTTATTTCCTGAGTTTACCCAATTAGCATATTTTTTGGCAGGCTCCTGTTTATGGCCATGGACAGTGGCCCAGTCACATGGACTGTTACTATTGTGTCTCTTTCTGTACAAATAATTGCCCTAGAGCCTGATCATCGCCCTTCCTACCCAGCATTTCTACTTCTGGTCTTCTGCCAGAGCATTGTCCTGTATGACGTCTGTCTGTCTGTAGGAAAATACGCTCCAGTTCCAGCTGGCTCCTGGGTGGAATGAAGCAGTGTTCAAAGCTATGTTCACATCAAGGGGGGTTCTCTCCTGGGCTCCTTGTTGCAAGGGCCTTCCTGCTTTGTTAAATTAATGAGGCCCAGGAAGTAGTGACCTAGGATGGCACACTGCTCAGAGTTGGAAAGGGAGGAACCCTACCTCCTCTACAGGCTGCCCTGGCCTCCTCTTTCATTTTTCTAGCCTGGTTTCCCACTCTAACCTGTCAGTCACCAAATTTACTGAGTAGCCAACACAGTTCTGGCTGAGCTATCTGGGATAAAGTTATAGACATTGCAGTGATATACTAAGAATGTATTAAATAATATTCATTTAGTTTGTGAAAAGAAAGGGGTTTTGTCATTCCTTGTAGCTAGTGTGGTGTTAGCATTTTGAATCTTTTAAGAACATTTTTCTTGGAAAAATTTTGGCCCCTAGATGTGCAGATGCTGTCTTCTGACCATAAATGAGTGGCTTTAAATATGAGGAATACAAATGATAGTACACCCTGAAAGTGGAAATCTTTACTATTGAACAGAGATGCCAAAACCCAATTCCCAATTTACTGATGGATGGCAGAATTAAAGTATTTTGATAATGGTTTTTATATATTCAGCTCACTCAGAACAGAGGGTAGGGTTAATCATTTACATTAGAAGAAAAATAATTGCATAGCTACAAAATGTAAATGTTTGATTGTGAGTACAGCTGCAAGAGCCCACTTATCCTGGGATTTTTAACTGTCCATAAATCAATCTCAACTTGATTTACAATGTGGAGATTAGGAGGGGGGAGGGTCAGCCCCCTGTTGTCAAAGAGGGAGAGGTTAACCTTTCCCCTTTTTTGGTTCCACTTTGCTTGCTGTCCACAGATCCAGAGTGACAGATGAAGGCAGCTACAGTAAGCCAGGAAGGACATGTGTTAGCAAAAGGGAAGCATATAGCCATAGGAACAATTTTCCGGTTGCCTTTGGTTTTCTGTTGGCTGGGAAGGTTTTGAATGTAGCGTGGAATATCTGCCTTGGATGAGGCAAGTCCCAAGGCCCTCATGGCTGTGTACTAAGCATTGTTAGTTAAATGACATGGAGCCAGTATCCTGTACCAAGTCGTCCAGAGCTTTTGAGTCACCTAGAAAAGTGATCACAGTTGAGTGGAAATGGCAACTGGTAAAGAAAGCAGAGCTGCTTCTGTCTATTCTGGCCTAGAAATGTGCCCAAGAAAATAAAGAAATAGACAAAAAACATGATCTGCCTGGATACTACTTTTAATTAAAAGAAAAATGCTGTGTGTGATTCTTTACTAATGTAAGGGTAGCAAATGCTTAGAAAGGTGCACCATTTTAAAAATAGGGCTGGATATAAGAATGGGGTGGGTTGTATAGGCTGGGCAGAAAGGGGTGCGTAAGTTATTTATTTATTTTTGTACTGGGAACCAAACTCAGGACCTTGCTCTTGCCAGGCAGGCACCATACCACTGAGCTATATCCCCCGCCCTTATGTGTTACTTTTATACTATTTATTTTGCAAAGCAAACAGCCAAAGTTAAGCATGATATGGTAGATTTTTCTGGGCTGTGGTCATGAGTAGATCCTGATGTGTCATGTTCCCATAGTCGTTTGTTTCTTGGTCACAAATAAAACTGATTGCCTTTGGTCTGTGGTGGGACAAATGGGGTGGCCATGCCCCACAGAGACTCATATGTGGGCAGCTCTGCATCCTCAGCAGGTGACTCTAAGCTTCTCACCGCATCAGCCATGCCCCTCAGTCTCAGAGTGTTCTGAAAGTGTGACTAAGGTGAAGCAGAAAATGGATTTTGATCCTCAGTGAGACACAGTCTCCTCCAGGCGGATGTGCAGTGTGCTGACTTGCTGAGGCTGCTTTGGTTTTGAATGTTGTTCATTGTCTTTACTGTGCTGGCTGTTTGAATATATGGATAGTGCAGGGTGGAATTAATGTCAGTTGTATGTTTCAGTAGTAGGTTATTTACTTTAGACCGGTTTCCCCTAGGTTTCTCTTCACATGTTTGCTTTCATGACACTGTTCCTGATGATGGTGACAGGTTCCTGGGGAGTGGGTGTGGCCTCATCACTTGTCTGGCAGCTCACATACTATGTTGCTTCAATGGAGAATCTTCTTTCTGAGCCAGGAATGGAACTGAGAAAACCCCACATTTAGTAGAAAAAAAAGTTTAAGGCTGTGAATTCACTCAGATAAATGATTAAAGTCTTTTAAATATGTACACTTTGGTGAAATAACAGTTGAGAAATATATTTTATTGAAAGGCATTTCAACAAAAGTTACAAATTAAACTTTTTAATATAATACCTTCAGGTGGATATTTATTATCATAAAATCATAACTGTTACCCATTGTGTTATGATTCCTGCTATTTTGTCCCTAAGGTATTTGTTCAGTCATTTGGTCATTCCTCAAGGTTGGTGGTAGACCTCTTGGACCTAGACACGGTACTGGGAATACAGAGAGGATAGATGTTCCTTTATGGTAAAAAGTCTACTTAAGTGCAGGAGGCTGGTGAGAAAAATCATGGTGGGGCATGGTCAGTGATTTGATGAAGGTGATGACTTAGGTTGTGGTTGTGCTTGACAGGAAGTCTCTGGTCCAGCACCTTGGTGGTGGGGTTGAAGGGCCACCAAAGGCCCAGGTGGACATCATCTAATTGTGGAGGAGCTGCAAGCTGGCCAGGAGAAGAAGGAGCTTCAGAAACTTGTCTGGAGCATGTACAGGAGGTATGGGCCATATAAGAGGTGGAGGGCTGGGTAGAGGCTATAACAGAAAGAAAGGGCTCCCATTAATACTGAAGAGAGGGGTATGTGGTAGGTACTTGGGGGACAAGAGACCTGTGGAGAGAAACACTAGAACTGAAAGGTGCACACCTTCAGATTCTTTTCATGAGGACACCTATGACTCCCCTGTGGCCGCAGAAATTTTAGAGAATTTTTGCCTTCTGTTATAGGTCTTTTGAAGGCAGAACATTTGAGCTGGGAAAAAGATGAGTTATATCTGTAGGGCAGTGTGTCCTACAAACATCTGGATTGCATGTGTAAATTGGCTAGAATTCTGCTTGTAAATTACAGAAAACAACCAAAACTAAAATATGCAGGGAAATTAATATAAAGATGGAGGGTTAGACCAGAGTACCTGGAGGAAGAAACTTGTCCAGGCCATGGGGATGGGAGGCTTTGGAGCTGCTGTGTCTTACTGTAGCCTTGTGTATTGGGGCTCTCTGTGGAGTGGCTTTCTCAGGTGTCCAGCCCATGTGGCAGGTGGAAGGTGCTACCTACAGTTTCTACTTACTCAGGAGACTGATGTATCCTCAGCCCACATTTTCAGGGAAAGAACTGTAATGAGACTGCTGGGACATTTCCTTTTGGGCAACCAGCTGTGACAGTAGAGGGAAGGAGGGCACATGGTAGAAGTAGCTGCTGTGTCCCTAACTGCTCTCATAGAATGATAACAATAGCACTGAATGTATGTGAAAGTATCAGCCATGTGCTTTGCCTCTTTTGTTAATCTGGTCACGTGCAGTTGTTATTACGGCTGATGCGGTCTACAGACCTGAACATTGAAATCAGCTGACCCTGAAGTCACATCACGGTGCTATTGTCATTAGATACCAGCTATGGGAACCTCAACCTTGAGGTGACCACCATTACCTACAGAGAAGCAGAACTGCCTCTCATGCTGGGCTCCCAGTATTTGATTGCAGAGCTCATCTCTTCTAGGCCAGGGAGCCCCTATCCCCAACAAGAAGACTGGGACCTAGGTATGGAAGGGGCTGCTGGCCTACTTTCCATCCTGGGACTTTCCTACTAGCACCTGCAGGTGCTGCAGGGAGATTGAAAATTGCTCTTCTTGCTGAGGAACCATAATCCTTGCTTGACAGCTTGGGTTGACATGAACTTTGGACAACAAATATTGTCCAACTTTCCTCTCTGTTTAATGTGTTCATAGTGTGGGACAAAGGCAGTGGATCACTTGAGTGTGCATTGTTAGCTTGTTGATGCAAGAAGGGTGGTGTTTTTCTTACCACAAATAAAAAATATAATGGTTTTCTGCTAGAAAGAACCTACCCTTTATTTGAGTACATAGAGGGTCATTTAGTAAGTGATTAGGGGTCTGGATTAAAATAAAAATAAATTAATCGTACAGTACTCTGAACATGATGTTTGAGTTAATTATTCATTGAAAAATTGATAAACAATGTACTATGTTCTGACTTTAGTTTTCCCTTTAATTCATGGCATTTGATATATAGTATGTCAGAACTGTAAATCATAGATTATATTTTGAGAAAAGGAAAAGTTGGGTTCTCTGCTGTTTTGATTAAAGGGTATTATTTAACAATTTCTTAATGTTTGTCTTTTGTAACAAGATACATTGATAGTTTAACAAAGCTATAGTTTACTATAGGAACTACAGTTTTGTTTTGTTTTGTTTTTTTTTGGTTTTTCTGTGACAGGTTGTCACTATGCAGTTCAGGCTGGCCTTGAACTTATTTTGTAGCCCAGGCTTGCCTCAAACTTGAAGCGATCCTCCTGCATTAGCCTCCCAGGTGCTGGAGTTACAGGCATGTGCTACCATGACTGGCTAAAAACTGTAGTCTTATAAAATCCTGTTGGCAATTCTATAAAATTTGTTTTGTTTCTTGGTTTAATATGATAAATTAGTGAATCATTGGTTGTTATTTTACAAATGTCTATAAAAATTAATGGTTGTTGTAACGAAGCATAATAAAATTAATTTTACAGCAAGATAAAGATTGAATTGTATTTTTTTAATAATAAGGATTACATTTTCGGAGAACATCTGTGCTTACAGACAGTTCTGTGTTGTCCCACTGGATTCAGACTCCATTGTCTCTGTAAAGTTGGGGTTAGGAGGTACCTCCTACCTACCTGTCACTACTCTCTCTCTCTGGCTTCTGCACATGGTAGCCCCTTTCCTCAGTCTTGGTAGAGTTCAGGAATGTCAGTGATAGAAGTGGAATGGAGGTAGTGGGTAGAGCAGCGCCTGGTAGAGTTGGGTAAAGCGGGAGGCCTGTGGCATGGACTGGCTTAGAGAGGTGAAGAAGACCTGGCGGGTCACTGTTACCTGGAGCAGATGGGTAGCTAGTTGTAATGATTCCAGGGGACTTGGTAGGACAGCAGTATACCAGATGGTGCTGGATGGAGGATGAAGGTGGGATGTAGGCTTATTTCTCCAGATAAGATTCTATCCCCACGGTCGGGGCTTGTTGCCTGCCCCTGAATCTTGCAGTGCACCCACTATTGGTATTCACATTTCACCTTTCCAAAAAGTATGAGTCAGCATGACTGTGGGATCATTTTAAGTTAAAAAATACTCTATGTGATAGTTTTTAGGGTGGTAAACCCAGTTGATTTAAAAAATAAAATCAAACTGATGGGTGAGAGAATGCTTGTCTGCTAAAGTTTGACAACTTAGAAACTGAATTTGCTCTCATTTTGCATTACAAAAGTAACATTCGTTAAATGTAGGGAAAAAGAGAGAAAAACAACCCCCCTCACATGGAGAGATAAGCTATCAACATATTGATGCATTTTCTTTTGTTTTACTGTTCATGTTTTGTTGTATAATTATGATTCTGATAGGTATGAAATTCTTTATGAAAGTCTTAGCAGCATTTTAAAGAGTAGTTTGTATTTATTATAGAAAATTAGATGCCATGTTTTGCTTGAAAACAATCAAAATGCCACCTTAAAGTCATTAATATTTTATATATTTTCTTGGTTTTAAATAAAATTGAAATATAACCCCCCCAAGCCCCTGCCCCAAGCAACTGGCTGATTTAGAGGAACACAGGCTGAATTGTTAGCAACAAAAATAAATTAATGCTTGTATTGTTTGATTGACTTTGCAGGCCTAAAGCTGGTAGTCTGAGCATTTAGAGGACAGCAATATGCAAGATAGCAAATATGGAGAATTTTGTCTTGTTTTTGAGCTCCAATATTGTTCTCACTGTTTTGTTTTGTTCTGTTTTATTATTTTATTTTGATTAGTTTTGTTCTGTTTCGTGTTTTGTTTGATTTTATTATGTCTGATGATATTGGGCAGCGATTTTGAAGATAACAAGAGGCACTATGATAGCCATTTCCTGTTATCCTGTTTTGAAGTCATGTAATCACTTTCACTGTTTTGTTTTGATTGGCTTTATTCTGTTTGATTTTATTCTCTTTAAAATAAAATTCAAAAATATATAAAATTTTATGAATAACATAATTTCATAAATCAGTATTTGTGGGTCGTAAAGATGGAGCAGATAGTGGGCAACAGAGCTGAGATTCAGGGAGGTCTGATTAGGTATCCAGTCAAGCCTGTCTATAGTATGGTCAGCAGTCTTTGAGGCTGGCATCTGCACTGGGAGGAGGAAGACCCCTCCCCCCATATGTGTTAGTCATCTTTCTGTCACTGTAACAAATCTCTGAGATAAGTCTGGAGGATGGCAAGTTTTAGCCCCTCCTGGCCAACGTAGTGGCTTAGGGAGACCCTGTCTCAAAAAGGAAGGGAGGGCTGTGGTACTGCTCAGTGCAAAGGCCCTGGATTCTATTCATAGTAGGGACAGGGAGAAAAGGAGTGAGGGTCCACTGTTCTCACACATCCCCTGTGACTTGAAGATCTCCCACTAGGTCCTACCTCTTAAATGTCTCACAATATATTCCCAATAGTGCCATGGGCCAGGGTCAAACCTTTTACATGTAGGCCTTAAGGGGATACTTTGGTACAAACTAAAGCACTATGCCTCCTGAAATCTCACTTCTTACCTTCTATTTCCATTTTGATTAGACTGTATCCTTTGGCAACTTTTTCAAGAGGGCAACTTCACTGTGTCTGAGGCTTTGCTTTTAAGTATGACAGGTCAGCTAAATATGTGCTAATCTTCCTTCAAAATACTGTGCACATTGCTTCATTGTATTTGAAATTCAGTGTTGTAGAGGAGAAATCTGAAGTGATACTGACTTTTGTTTCATGGCAGGAAACTGAAGTTTCCTTCATTAATGTGTTCAGGTTACCCCTTTTATTTTCATAATGGAATGAATGCTCAGCACCATCCTGGTACAGCCTTTTAAAAGTTGTTTTGTGTGACATTTGAGGCCCTTCAGGAGTGTTTATCTAGTTCTTCAATCTGATTCTTATTTTTTTTTAATTTAACTCATTTTCAATTTGATTGTTGCTCTTGTTTTTTTTTTTTAAGGCATCATGATTGTGTGATGCTGAGGTTTCTTAACTCAACTTTGAGGTTTTGTGAGCTGCGTTTTATTTTCTATGCTTCTATGAGTGTCATTCAAAGTAAAAGAGTTTATATCAGTGTTGCCAACTCATGCTGTTTCAACTGGAACTGATGCCTAGGCTTTCCAGGCAGGGAGGTCATTGAGTGGGAATCCTATAGCTCTGAGGTGCATTGTGTTTTTTTCAGAAGCAAGAAGCTGGCTTTTCATTGGCGAGGCTCAGGAAAGGCATCTGTTCCTTTTGGGCAGGTTTGTTATAATGAAGATTATTCCCTTTTCTAGAATGTTTTAAATGTCATGCAGTGATTGGCTGTAGACTTTCCAACAAGAAGTTTCATTCTTGGAGACCAGGAGACAGGTAACCTACTCAAACAGGATTGCTATAAATTTCTAATTTCTTTGAGATTCTACTTGGGTAGACTCCACGGAGGAATCTGTGAATAGCCTTCCCCAGACTATCTTGCCTTTTGAGGTAACATGGTCTTTGTTTTCCTGAAGGGGTTCTATGCTTTCTGAAGCCAACCTTGGCATATTTATGGATAATTTCCAGTCTTTTCTCTTTTTACATAATAAATAAGTGTTACAAAATCCTGATCCTTTAAATTGTTTTATCTTTTAAAAATAGCTGCACCTCCTAAACTGTCTTTTTGTTGTTGTTGTTTTTGAGACAAGGTCTTGCTTTGTAGTTCATGCTGGCCCTGAATTCTGTGTAATCAGGGCTGGCCTCAAAATCACAGTGATCTTCCTGCCTGAGCCTCCCGAGTGCTGGGATTACAGGCATGTGCCATTATGTCTGGCCTTTTCTTAGGCCATCTTGTACCTGCTTGTAACTTGCTGCTTTTCACTGCTGAATGCAGAATGGAGTAATAAGATTTAGAGGGTAGTAAAAAGAGAGACACAAATACTTCTGTTTTCTTGCCTCTTTGTATACTTTTCTCATAAATTGATCCTCTCAACCACTTTCTTTCCAATGCTGTAATCTCAGTATACATTTAGTTGGAACATTCTACTTCCATATTTTCTCTCAATTTAAAACCAGTCAGTAGGATTCAATAAAAAAATTCAAAAAAGTGGAGTTCTTTTGGAACCCAAGAGGAAAATAATAAGTTTGAGTATGTATAACATTATAAATTAGCCAAATTAATATATTTTAAGTTTATTGAATGGATAGCCATTGGCTGGGTACCAGGGATTCCTTATACATCATCGGTGCCTAATGCATAATAAGTGAATAAAGTGGACTTAACAAAGGAGTAGATGAAGGCCATCTCTTTCTAATTCTGAGGTCTTATGATCAGAATGATAAAATCATTTTTATACGTTAGATTTTTTTAGTTCATCACATTATTGTGTGACATAGTAAAACAGGTGTGGAATTGTGTAGTGGTTTATTTCATGGGTTTGTACATTTGATTAAAAATGGTTTTGTACATTTAGCTCTGGATTCGAGCCCCATCTCTGTACAAAAAATGTTTTAAAAGTCTTTTTTTGCCTGGGGGTATAGCTCAGCAATCCAGGTACCTGACTGGCAAGCATGAGGTCCTGAATTCAATTACCAGCACCAAAAATACAAACAAAAACTTTTTTACTCTGGAGAACCATGTAGTAGATGTATAAATGGAGTTTAGATATGCTTGAACAGCATTCCTTTTTTATATGAGCTTCTCTCAAACACCAGCAATAGGTAGCAGAGAAGTATGTAAAGAGTGAAAGAATTCTCATGTTCAAGGAGTGTAAGGATGTGGGTCTGTGTATGATTTCAGTGTAGATGTGAATACCTATAGTATAGATTGTGTACAAGACTCTTACAGTGGTGTGAGCCCCTGAGCTTTGAAGTGTCAAGCTACTATTCTCAACAAAACTAGGAAGCAAAAATTCTAAAGTTAAGAATCTTTAGTTGATTGTGTTGGCCACTATGTTAGGGCTATAACTCTACTTAGTTTAACTTGCTTAGGTATATTTTTGTATTTAACCAGGTACTCACACCCTGCCACAGTGCTTCTAGGACTCGCACCCTGCCACAGTGCTTCTAGGACTAGTAGCCACAACTTTTCTTAGGAACCTGTTAGAAATGCAAACCCTTGCTCCCCATGCCAGACGTGCAAAGGCAGAAATTCTGGAGGAGAGAAGCACTCAGCACTCTCCTCAGCTTACACATCGGAAGATTTTGATTATGCTTGTGGTTTAGAATTCCTGACTTGCTAGCACACCAATAACCATATATGATATATTTCTAACAAATGGCCCTAAGTTCTAACAAGTTAACAGTATCATGTAGCAGAAAGATAGAGCTGTTTCTTTAAAATTGGCATGGTAAGAACAGCTTCTTCCATCATGTTTAGAAAAGGCTTCTTACTGTTAGGCATTATTTGAAATTGTTTGCACTCCTAAATTTCATGTCTTTCCCTTTTGTAGGAGTGATATAAGACCATTAGTCTCACTCAACTTAAATATATACTTTTTCTCACAGTTTTAAAAGTTGTATACATAAGTGATATTAGCTAGCAGTTTTTTTGATTGAATAGTAGAAAATCAAGTTAAAAGTTGGATTTGTCTTTCCAAGTACAGTGTACAAGTGGAGTGCTGTCAGTTGGTCAGCAGCAGCCAGAGAAAAAGGTTGTCATTTCAGTTTCCTTGCTGACTTTAGTGAGTCAGAGGGGATATCATCTTTAAGGAAACTAGCACCCAAGTTAGGAACAACTTGCCCAGAAGCATAGTAAAAATAGTGAATGAATCCACCCTGATTTATATGCAATGATAGAGTGAGTTTGAGCACCTAACCTTTGCAGTTAGAGTTCTGTGGTTTATCATAGTCTGTGTTGGCTTTGTTACTCTACCTGGTGGGGTCTGGTTGTAGGAAAAGGTGAATGATTCAGCCAAGTTATAGAGCAGCAAGACCTTCAGTACACACAAACATTCAAGACTTACCCTGTAAACTCTCCCTAAAAGCAAATCCTCTGCAGTGGTACAGAACCAATAAATAGGGGGGCTGTGTAGTCTAGTCCTAGTTGTAACCCTGAAAAATGAAGTATTATCTTGAGGTTAGAAGAGATAGTTGGACTGTTAACAATAATTTTTGGGATAGGATAAGAGAAGGGAAATCATGTCTTTTTGGGATAGGATAAGAGAAGGGAAATCATGTCTTTAACAAGACTCACTATACCATATAGGATGTAATAAATAAGGTCATAGAAGAGAAAAAATAGTTCATTGTTATGTAGGAATGTTTTGGTTGGAACTTATACATTCATACACGTGCACGTGCCTCACCCAGCTAGCACACTGAGCCTGAGGTCGCTGTGAGTTAGTTACATGGCATCTTCTTCAAGGCTGGACTGTCTCTGGGGCTGCCTTGGTGGCCATCCTGCTTATGGTTTATCTCTCTGCCTTCTGTTCTTCCTGCTTCCCTGGAGCAGTTTGGACTCTGGTATGTGTTGCCACTCCTGGCTACCTTAAAGTGTGAGGTAATTAGCTGACTGAGGTGTGGTGAGACTAACAGGAGGGTGGGTTTTAGACGTTTTCAGGGTGGAATTACACTTTTGAGTGTTTTCTCCCTAATGCCAGTAGAGCATGTGTTTGTGAGGACTGTCCTTGGTGTTTTGGGGAATAGCACTATGTGGAGGAAGTTAGCTCCTCTAAAGATCAGCAGTGGTAATTTTGCTGAGCTTTAATTTCCTAGCATCTGGCTGTTTGCTTTGTTGCTCCTGTATGGATATACTTCTCAACTGAAGGGCACTCTAGAGACAGAGTAAAGCATCTGACAGGCAAGGACAGAAAGCCTCAGTGTATGTCTCTATGACTCACTGGCCCCTGGTGCTTTGTGCCTGCTGAGAACCCTGCAGGCTGTGGGAAAGTTGAGGCACCTGCTAAATCTCTGGAGGAGATGAGCAGGAAGTAAGCACCCTGCTTGTGGTCCAGGGCCTCATGTGATGTGTACACACTCAGTGAGCATGGGAGAGTGTGGCAAAAAGAGCTGTGGAGAGTCTGGGAAGGCCAGCTGGTTAGTGAAAGTGTCAAACATAAGCTGAGTAGAGGAAGGGTTTTCTAGACACATTTGGTAGTACACTTAAGGACCATCAGTGTATAATATTGCTAGTTGTCTTCCTCCCCAGTGTCCAAAACAGTCTAGTGATGCCACCTATTTGTGTGTAACTGTAAATTTATGAGCCTGATTTAATCCATAATACCGGCACAATCTATTTCAGAGGCAGCAGAGCATAAAGCATGTAAACTATTCAGTGCAATGAAAATGTTTATTTGTCATTAATGAAGTCAGATGCTCCTAAAGTGGGCTTGACATGTATTTAATGGCATTGAACAGGAGCTTTATACACCTGCCAGATGGTGATTCCCAAAGAGGCTTTATGGGGTGATTTCTGGAGAAACCATTTGTGTTGCTGATATAGACAGCAGGGACAGCATCCCTACTATGCCATCAAGTTCATTTTGTTGATTGTGTGTTGAGTACGTGGTGGACTTTCAACATACATGTAATCATTACTGTTACTTTAAAATCATTAATGAGATTAGGCTGATTATTTGTTATTTTAATGAAAACATAATAGTCATTTGATTCCCTAGGGCATCTTTCTTAACTTTAATATTTTTTTGTACACTTTTATACATTTGTGAGTTTTGTTTTTTCTTTTTTTTTTTTTTTTTTTTTTTTTGTCTTTTTTTCCTTTTTATCGGTACTGGGGATCGAATCCACAACTGTCTGCTTGCAAGGCAGGCGCTTATGCCGCTGAGCTAAATCCCCAGCCCCTCATTTGTGAGTTTTCTAGCACAGGTTCTACAGAGGAAAGGGAAGACTGAGGAATGAACATTTCTAGATTGGAAGCAAATATTTTAGACTCTACCATAACTTTAGCCACATTTGAGGAATTATTTTTATGAGTTAGGCAGGTGTGACTATTTTTAGGGACATAGGACCTTTGTCACAGAAGCAGATGTGGTCTAGGAAACTGAAGTCAGGGTGGAGAGAACAAGACACATAAGTTTCCCTATTTTATCCTTTGCATACATTGTAAGAGGCCCCAAGAGCACGGGATGTCCTCTGTTTCTTCCTGGTGACCCTGGGTGCTTGTTAAGGTCATTATGGAAGAGCCCAGGAATGGAAGCAGAGGTAGGTAATGTATTGGCCTACACCACTTTTCACTAGAAAGGTGCATTTGTGATTTTAGAGATGTAAATCCCGGACCTCTCTGGCTTTCTGGTGTTCTGCATAAGTAAAATAAATGTTATGTCCCAATGCCTATAAATCTGAAAGAAGAATTTCACTGTGCAAATTTTATTACCAAATAGTATGTAATGGGAGAGAGTAAGGAACTTCTTGACTTGTAGCAGCACCCCCTTTTGTAGTTCATAATTAAAGTTTATAAAGTTCTAGGTAATATTGTCCAAGCTGATGTTTTATTTGTGTTAATGTCTTGTTTTGCAAGTACTGTGCTTTGGAAATTTGAACATTTAGGTGAAGTTGTAATGCACAATTGAATGGACAGTACAATTTCATTTTTTCCCATTAACATTATTTATCTTTTCTTGAGTTCACTAGAACAAACTCTGCTGTCAGTATGCTGTCAGTATAGTGGGGAGGTCAAATGGAATTTTCCTAAATAGAGCATGCTCTTTTCATACATTGTAAAAAATTCATTTATTTATCAAAAATGTTTTGAGAACTTAACATTTTTTCCCTTCTCTTGGTAGTGGAGATTAACCCAGGAGTGCTCTACTAGAGACCTGCATTCCCCAACACTTTTTATTTTTTATTTTGAGGCAGGGTTTTGCTGAATTTCCCAGGTGGGACCTGAACTTGTGATCCTTTTGAGCCAATCTCAGTTAGGGGTGTACCACCGCGCCTGAGAACTTATCATCTTAATTGCCTAGTCACTGTTCATATTTAGTAAGAGTTATTTCCAACCATCTCTGAAATAGAATGTATTCAGTTAGGTTTTAGTTTAGAGATAATTAAGGAAGATGTTATTTCATAGCAGTTGTGTGGTTTTTTTTTTTTTTTTTTCTGTTAGAAAATAGGTTCTCAGACTTGGTACTCAGTGATGTCTCTCTCACCTGATGCGTGAGGAGAGGGGCAGAAGAGAAAGGGAATGGAGGAGAGATTTAAATGTTAACCGCTATTCTAATTTGGGTGTTTGTTGCACTGTTCTTGCAGCTTTTTTAATGTTTGATCATTTGCATAATGCAACAGTGGAAAATAAATGTGAAAACTAATAAAGTTAATATTGAATAGCAGCTTTTTGGATTAAGACAAAAAGTTGAAGTTTGTGTGATATTTTTTAGTTTGTCATAGAGATCTTTGTTCTGTTTGCCCCTGAGTTTTCCTCCTAATGAGTCATTTTATGCGTAAGTCTAGATGAGATGATACTAGAAATACCTACTGTCTGGTAAAATTAAAAAATTGAAGAATTGGCTGAAGAAACAACTTGTAAAATTTCAAGATATGCACCATCTAATTTCTGTGATCATTTTACTTAGATATAATCACTCTGAGAGGTTTTAGTTTACCTTGATGGTCCTCTGCCCAAGGAGTAGAGTAGTGTCATTAAGCCTACAGAGTCTCCTCTCCTTGTTCTCTAGTATTCCTCGAGGTCCCTCTGAGCTGGGGTGACCAGGGTTCCCTGCCCACAGTGTGAGTTGCAGTGATGCCCCAGAGCGGTCTCTTGCCTTCTCTTGTCCATGGCACTGGCTGTGGGGATCAAACCTTGTGGTTCGAGTCAGGCAGGCAGTTCTTCAACACCTGAGCCTTCACATAGTGGGCCAGGGATGATAGGGGTATGCATTCCAGCCCCTTCTCTGGTACCCAAAGTGGGTCCATTTGTACTCCACTTCTGGTGCCATTTGTTGCGTGCGAGTTTTCTTGGTCTCTCCTTCAGTGTCTGCCCCTAAGCAGTGTTGTCACGTGTCATGTGCATCTCTGTGCTCTGGGTTGTGGGTTGTGTTGTCACTGTTTAGGACACATACCTGGGAATGGGTCTTGGGATGACCATTCTCCATCCTTCCCAATTATACAAACTCCTGCATGCTCACATTAGTATGTGGGAAAATGTGGCTCCTTGACAGCAAGAGATGACACACCCTGTGTTCTGATTGTTTTACAGATGAGGTGTTATTAAGGATGATGTCTTGGGAATGCACTTCCTGGAATTAGTAGGGCTTATTGTGGGATCAAATCTTAGTTTTATATGTATATTAGAGGGGCTGGGGATTTAGCTCAGTGGCGTAAGTGCCTGCTTTGCAAGCACATGGTTGAGAGTTCGATCCCCGGTACCGCTAAAAAAAACAAAAAAACATTATGGTCTATATGTATATTAGAAACACTGTGCACAGAACCAGGCAAGGAAGATCTTGTTTAGTTGAGCTGAATATTTATTATCTGTTGTCTGCTACAGACTCAGTTCTAAATAGAGTCTAATGCTGATAGAGAAGAAATTGAAAAAATATTGTCTTCTTGTTGGGATGAGAACAAACGCAGATATCAATTAGCTGAGCACAAGCAGGACCCACAAGCCATGAATCAAGGTTTTCAGGATCACCTGGGGATCATTTTGGGTCAATTCCAGTACTGGTACATGATGGGCAGTTTCAAGAGCTCCGTGTGGATGTCTGCTGTACGGCACATATTGAGAAACCCTTGCACGGGTATTTGTAAAAAGTGAAGCTGCTGCCTTAGCTCCAGATGCATCTGACCTTGCTCAGCTTTTAAGCTACAAGTAATGTTGGAGCGACAGAATTGGTAGGTGAAAGGGGGCAATAAAAGGTGGTGATCTATGCTGTGAAGGACTGACTTTGGCCCCACCCCACAGGCTCCTGTCCTTGGAACTGCTAATTAAATTCCTTTAATAGATGAATGTACATTCTCTCAAAGCCACTGCATGAAAGATGACATTGCCAGGAAATTGCTAAACGGCCAGTTTCCCTCTCACACACCCCTCTCACCAGGTGATGCATAATAAATGTTCTTCCTGTTTTGAGAAGAGAGCTTTGGAAAAGCTTTTCTACCAGCCTGTGATGAGAGGTGCAGATCTTGGTAAACTAGCCAACAGACTTGGTAAACTAGCCAGCAGACAACAGGGCTCAACCACCCGTGGTACCCAAGGTGCTCCTGAGGGAGGACGCAGCAATAAGAGGTTTAACAAAGTGTTGGTGGGACTAATATAAATACATAGTTCTGAATGACTCTGCACTTGCCCAGATTAGTGATGCTAGAGGTGAGGAAAGGAAGGACTCAGGACCATGATTCTTTTACAGCACATCAGGAAATTAAGGTTCTTACATGGAACCTTTCCTTTTTCTGCTAAATGTGTAGAACTTACAGTGTAAAGAGGGACCCAGATTTTGTTTGAAAAGGAATAGAATGAATAGCAGAGTAATCGATGTGTCTGAAGTTTGAAGCAGTATAAAGGAATGTATTGGGTACTGAAATTTAGGGGTGTTTATTCTGTATTCTGTATTCTTTAAAGATTTTATAGAAAATGAAGTTACTTATAAACCAGATTTCCACTGACATAGGATTTTTTTTTTTTAACCTATCCTTTCTAGATATTTCTGTGAGCTCTGTCGCATCAATGGAACACTAGTGGTGGTTTGAGCAGCCCGGAGTAACGCTGGCAGATAGTTGTGTATGTAGTAGCCACTCAGAGACTGGATTTAGACCCTGTGCCTATGTGATGTTAAGTGCTGGTCACCATGTGTCCTGATGAGAAGACTAGAAGGAGGAAGCGTTTTATCTTATTCTCTCCATGGTCTCACTCTTGACGCTGCTCTGGCCCATGGAACATTTTAGAAAAGAAAATGCTGAGTGTTTTATGATCCATGTCTGTGTTTTCTGCAAACGGATTCTGTGTTCTTTACAGAATTATATTGTCTTTTGCCAGGACTATTTAATTAAGCAGTTGTGCTTTTTATATGCTTCAATTTCCATTCTCTCCCAAATACAGATTCTTCCAAGCTGAAAAATCTATAAACAACCTTTGATCATTTTTAATAGTTTCTGAAGTTTGTAAAAGTTTATTGGCATATTTACGGAACATTGGTGGTCTGCTTAATGGGAAATTACATTCTAAATAGAGTACTAGTCACAAGGATGCTTTGATTTTATTAATGGGTCTTGGTAAACATATTGAAATGCTTTCCCCAAACCTCATACTTATGTAATATGAAAATGTCGAAATGCTGAACTCTGCAGACTATCTAGGAATGCATTGCTAGAATACCTCTGTGAATGTTACTGCTTTCTTAAATTTTGATTTTAAAAGGACTGGCTGGAGAAGAGAGTATTTAGCAATGAATGAATGTTTGGCCAAGATTTGTCTTAATATAAAAATAGCTTAAAACTATTTTTCCCTTAAGGGTTCATTAAAGAATGCTCTTGCAAAAATATGTTAAGAGTTATGACACTTAGAGATGTAAACATTGTGTTACTCTATCTTGTAGTTATTAATCATGTTGGTAATTTAAGCAGTATTGGTATTTATAGTTAGTTGTATGTCAAATGTGATCACAGGTTGTCAATGTATAATCAATCTCTGAGCATGATATAATTTTATGCAGATTTAACTATGATGATGTTCACTCCAAAACTATATCTCAAGGAACTGATACGAGCCTGGGAAAATGGAATTTGAGAATATACTTACTGCATTTTAGTAGGAATTCTATGTTCTCTGTAAAGATGGGAAGTAACTAGAAAGTACCTAACCAAATGATTCTTTAAGAATTAAAATTTAAAAATTTATTTTTAGATGGGATTTAGCTCAGTGGCACAAGCACCTGCCTGGCAAGAATGAAGTTATGAGTTGAATCCTCAGTATACCCCCAAATTTGTTTTTATATCAATAATTAAAATAACTTATTTTAATTGAATTAGTAATTAATTTCAATGACCTATGTGAATTATTTGAATAAATTTTAGCTATCCTAATTAATACTATTTGAAATAATTTTAATTTTATGAATTATTTGGATTACTAATTGATTCAGTTGAACTGAGTTAGTATTGCTATCAAGGGCTGGGGCAGAATAGACATGCAAAGTAGATAAGCCAGTTTTGCTGCTTTTTTTTTTTAATGGGTACCAGGGATGGAACTCACAACTGCCTGCTTGCAAGGCAGGTGCTTGTGCTGCTGAGCTAAATCCCCAGCCCTAGTTTTGCTGCTTTTTAAATTTGTAAATTTTGTTTTTATTTTAAAAAGAATAAAACCAAACAAAGTAAAACAGAGTAAAACCATTCAAAATAAACAGTGAAAGTGATATAGGACTTCAAAACAAGATAATAGTAAATCAACAGTGGCTACCATAACATATCTTTAAAATAGCTGTCCATACCATTAGACATAATAAAATCAAGCAAAGCAAAAGAGAATAAAACCAAACAAAATAGTGAAAATGATACAGGACTTCAAAACAAGATAATAGGATTTTTTTTTTTTTAGTGCATCATTTGCTTTTTTTTTTTTTTATTTAAAAGGAAAAAGAGAAAAAAAGCAGAACAAAACAAAACAGTGTAAGGGTACAAGTAATTCAGAACTACAAAAAGAAACAGTAAGCTATCACCAGTTAATAGATTACTCGTTATCATTTTAGAAACAGTTTTTCAGGTCACAGGATCAAAGCACACAAAGCAAACATTCAAATAGTGAGACTGCAAACAGTTGTGTTCAGTAATCCAATCAAAAATATTAATATGGTCTTCTATTTAACACACCTAAACATCCTTGCTGTTGTATCCTTCAGGGCACTTTTCTTTCCCTCTCTTTATTACAACAAAATTTACACATTTTGGGTCATATTGCTCCCTTAGATCTTATTACTTTTTTTTTTTTGTAAGAGAATAAAATCAAGCATGATAAAACAAAGCTGTCAGTCAAAACCAAGGATAGACATAGCACATAATGTAAAAACAGAGTACAAGGTTATCAGCAATGGTTACCATAATGCCTCTTGCTTCCTTAAGATAATAGGAAATTAACAAGAGCTACCATGATGCCTCCTGCTATCTTCAAAATAGCTGTCCAGACTATCAGACATAGGCATGTAAAATTAACCAAACAATACAAGAACTAAGTTGCTTCTTTACTTCAGTTGTTAGCTTTTCAGAAATTTTAGGCATGTCACTTCTAATTCCTACTAGTCTGTGTCTCTTGAACGTATGCTGGGTGGGTTAGAGGTTTGAGATTATATTTTGCTTCTCTGTCTTGACATTTTTCTCTGAATCAGCCCATTGCTGCATCTTGAGTACTTTCTGCATTGGCTGCCAGTCTCTCAGTGTAGTGGATTGGACTGGGCACCTGCGTTCCTCCAACATGGGGATCCTGGGGTGGTAGAAAGGCATGGGGCAGGGGTACACCAATGCTCCCCCAATTGTGACAGGGCCTTTGGGAGTGGCTTCTTCTCTAGGCTGGCATTGGGCTCTCTGGATCTCTCTGTGTGCTGGTGCATATCCTTGGGGCATGGGTTCTTCCTGTTAGGTCCATTTGTTCACAAGTTTGGTTAAGTTCTCATATTTCTTTGCTGACTTTCTGTCTAGTTGATCTCTCTCTGTGACAATGGGGCATTGAGGTGTCCTGTTACAATTGTGTTATTGCTTACTTGATTTTCCGTCTACCAATAACTGTCTTATATAGTTGACTGTTCCTGTATTAGGTGCATATATATTTATGATTACTATGACATTTGTGCTGTCTCCAGCTTTCTCATTGACCACAATCAATCTTGCGTTATTCTTCTGTGCTTCATCTTGTAGCTATTGGATTGATTTCTCATGGTCTTTCTGGTATTTTTAAGGTATCTTTCTTTTCATGACCACTACCTGCAGTTTGTCTTCAAGATCTGAAATTCTATACTTTCTTTGGTTTAGTCTGTTTCATATACTTTCAATAGAGGTTTTAATCTCCTGAGTCTTTGGATCTGTTTCATGGATCCTTTCTCCTATGTTGGATATTTTTGTTTCCATCTTTTCCTAAGCTCATCTATTTTTTATTTATTTCTTCTCTAATATGATTGATTTTAAGCATCGTTTTTTTCTGTACCTGTATTTCCTCTATAGCCTTTTCCACTTGTTTTTTTACTTCTGTTGTTATTTTTTCAGAAAGTTCCAGTGTTTGACTTCCAACTTCATCCATTTGGTTGACTTCCAGCCATGTGCTGCCTTTGTCTCTTGCCATTTTTCACCTTCTCTTTTTCCGTTTATTTTGTCTTCTTTGTTGATGCCCACCAATTCCCATGGTATGTAGCCTTTCCACTACCAATGAGGCCTCTGTCAAGGACAAAAGGAGATGTCCATTCCTTAAGGATGTCCTCCAGATGTAGTTGGTTCTTTATGGCTATCCCAAGAACCTACTTCTTTGTAATGTTTACAGTTCTGTGATAATGACCATGTTGCATACCAGAGATGTGCTGGGTATGGAGCCCATCTTGGTCTCTGGACGTGGGGGCTGGGACTAGTGTTCTGTTGGTAGAGTTGTCCAGAGTCCAACTGCTGACTTCTCACTGCTGCTTCAGGCACTTCCACATTGCTGGTACTCTGCTTTCTAAAGGTGTGTGTGTGTCTGTGTCCTGGTTCTTGGGGTTCCTGTTGGTTTTACACTTCCAGCTAGCCCCATGGTTGGGGTGGGGTGGTGGTGATAGTGGGTAAATGGAGGAGGCCCAGTGTGTAAACTCACTCTCTTGGCCCCTCCATCTGGGATGCAGTGGAGAGGCACAGAGCACAAACTCACTGTCTTCCAGCTGTCCCACCTTCTGGAGTGTAATGAAGGGGTGTAATAGCCCTGCTGCTTTTTATTTGAAAAATTCTACCTCCTTCCCCTAAGATAAAATAGGACCCCACCTGCAGCCTTCAGAAGCCTGCAGCTCTTCATAACATGTACAGTCCTGGCAGGGGTCTCCTTTCTGGCTCTTCTGGCAGCACTGCCCTACATACACCAGGGTTGAGTGCTTGTGGTTGTGAGCCTATACAGAGATGGATATTTGAGGTGTCTGAGAGCAGCTGGCCTGTGGGCAAGGCTCTGGGTTTTATGACTGCTAGTTTTTTCTTGTTTGGCCCTCTAACAAGACTTGCAGTGTTCCTTGAGGACAAGAATCCCCCCTGCCCCCTTCTTTGTCCCCGCCCCCCCTTATGCTTATTCTCTCTTTACTGAGCCTTTTGCTTATAACTTACATGATGCCCCTGTAATGAAGTCTAACAAGAATCACTACATTTGGCACAAATAATAGCCTTAGTTTTCTGTATGCAAAGTATCTTAGCCAGTATGCATTAGTTTTGGGGTATACGTTTTATATACGTATGTTTATATGTATATATATGTTTATATATACAGAGTTTGCCAAAAATGTATACATCAGGAAAAGAAAAACTTGTATAAATATTTCAATACTAAATTTATTGAGATATCTTGAGATTAATACAAGTTATCTTTGGCCTTTGTAATTATAAGAGTTGCTTGAAATGGTGCCCATGAGCTTCCAGACTTTTAGTAGTACAGCAAGTTGCTAAAGTGTGTATACATTTTTTGGTGGATTCTGTGTACATTTTATGTATTAAAAATATTTACCTCTTTTTTTTTACACTTTTTTTTTCTTTTTTCTTTTTATCGGTACCGGGGATTGAACTCACGACCACCTGCTTGCAAGGCAGGTGCTTATGCCACTGAGCTAAATCCCCAGCCTTTACTTCTATTTTTAAGGTAGGGTTAAATGCTTATTATGAACTCCTGGCTTGGGCTACCACATACTGTATTTGATTTATTTAATAAGATTATTCCCATACCAAAGAGTAACAACAGAACTCAGAAAGTATTAGCATGGCCACCCTAGTCTGAACCAAATTAAAGAAATCTTATTAGTTATTCATGTTGACATTTTATATGTTATTTTCACTTTTTGTAATTACCAGAGTCTGTATAATTAACGTTTCACTTAGTTTAAATACTTAACATTACAACTATTTAACAATGTAAGGAAGAATTTAAATATCTTTCATTAGAGAGAGAACCATTTTTAGTTCTACATTAAACATTTTACTTACCAACAAATATCTTTAGACAAAAAGAAAAAAATGAAAAAAGAAAAACATTTAGTAAAGTTTTAAATAATAATGGTTGTAGTTCTTCATTTGCCTCATATTTTGCTTCTAAAATAGACTAATGATGGGGTCCATTCATCTTTGATTTTCTAACACAGTGCATTAGAGAGGAAAATGATTATAAAGAGAACTTAGTCTTCCCTTGTTAAGGCTGAGGAAGCAAATTATCTTCAGCAAAGATGGGCATAAGCGTAGCCCCTGTTGTGGGGACAGGAGCTGTGCTGGCCTGTGAGGAGCCTGGGACCAACCCCAGTTAGCAGCCATTGGGGCGTTCTGTCAGAGCTCCTCTTAGTCTCCTATAAGATGGGAAGACTTTAGTCCAAATCTAGTTAGGATGGGCTGGATTGGAAAACAGTGTCAAGAGATCAAGGTGATTAGTTTGACAGAAAAGTATCATATTGCTTGGCAGAGTGATAGTCACACCTGTTCCTGTTGTCACCTTGACTGTAGGTCACTGCCAGGTCTTTTTTCAGTAACTGCCACAGTGACTCACTTTTTGGTAACTTTATGCTGTCCCATTAATGAGATCAAGCAAGGACCAGTGCACTGCTTCTGATTTCATGAAAATGATGGGCCTATTTTCCCTATGTGAAGAGAAGTTTCATCTTTTGAGCACAAATTAAAGTCCCACTCTTCCAAGTATGAAATGTCACATTCCAGATGTGATCATGCAGCACAGCAACCCTGGATCACTCTTGGAAGGGACAGAGAGGACTGTTTTTAGTGTCAGGTTTTGGGTTTCTGCTTTTCATTTCTGCTATGCCTGAGTGTCCCTGTCTGAGCCCTTGTGTCGTTTTTCTCATCTCTAAAACGGACTTATAATTGTATTTCAGTCTTAAGAGTAGTTAAGATCCCATGCAAAGCACTTAAAACAATTCCCAATATATCGCCAGCGCTCAATACATGTTAGCAGTTATTAGAACTTATTTTGACATGATTTGGGGGTAATAAAAGAAAACTGGAAGGAGCATTTTTTGGACACAGTGATTCCATTGTAGTTTTTCATTTATTCTTAGTCTATGACTTTGCTTTATTTTTTGAAAACAACTTTTAAATGACCTTTTATATGGGAAGAATCAAGTGATTTATCATGTATTTCATCAGACACAGTTTTAGTTTTCTAGCAAAAAAATCTCTTTGGATACACAATTCAGGAAATAAAATCTCAGTGGCCCTTTTCAAGGGACTTTAATAAATTTCAGTTTATTCCATTACTTTCTAATGCATTATTTTTCAGTATTATTCTTTTAAATGAGATATTATAATTTAAAAATCAATTTTACCCAGTTTCAGGTTAATTTCCCTTTTGCTTGTTCGTTGTTAGTCTCTTACTTGTAAGTAATTAAAGAGATGCAATACATTTTTAAAGGTGGTTTCTGTATTTGGAAACATTCAGTTCTTATAACCTCTGCAGCCTGATTGAAATGGCAGTGTGCACAGGCCTCGGTACCTTAATATCTTTTGCAGGTTTGGAGATAATTTTTTTCTGTTCTTCAAACGTCCTCATGCTTGTTCGCTGCTGTGCTGTTCCTCCCCAGCATTGGGAAGCTATGCCAAGTGATGTTTGACAATGTTAGAACATCCTCTCTGATGCTGGCAGCTGAGGACTCGGGGCAAGTTCCACAGAACTGAGCCCGTGTCTTAATTGCCCTTCATGTTGGATCAGAAAGCCTGAGTCTGTTACTAGAGTGGTGCTGACCAAGAGAGCCCTCTGAACCATATTTAATTTAGAAGTAGCTGCTCCCAACTGTCCATATTTAGGATGTGTTTAAAATTTTTATATGATTTTTCCCCCCTTGCACTAAAGCTAGTGTGTGACTAGCTCTTACTCACTGTCATGGGACTTAGTGTTGATTTGCCTGGAGCTGGCAGAGGGAGGCATGCTGCCTGGAGTCCTTGCCCAGCAATTCACGAGGCTAGTTTGGTGAATGGATTATAAAGGGTTTGTTGTCTGCCAGTTACAGTCGAGTTCAAGCTGTTTTGTAATTGTTAGCATAAATAGTGACCAGCTGAAGAAATGACTGTAACGTAAATTGGTGTATTTTTATTTTCACGGTTGACATCAGGGACCTGTATCTCAAATTTAGTAGGTTGATTATCTAGCAAAAGTGCAATCCTAAGCCATCATTCCAGGACATCTTTTTTAAACATAGATGATGACTTTCTTACTTCTGATGGTGTGTGCTCCCTTAAACCTTGGATGGTGGAGGTTGCGGAGTGTCTTCCAGACCTGTAGGAGCCCAGAGAATTTTCTGGAGGCTAGAATGTGTCTAACTCTTTATTTGCTACGGGGAACCCAGCTTTCCTGCCCAAATGCAGTTGCTTCCCCATCTGTATCCTCATAGCAATGTGTGTATGTTTTCACGTTCGCAAACTCTGATTTTTTCATCAATGCCTGAGAGGTAAACACTCGGCGAGGTTTTGTATTTTAGTCTGTTCTCCTCAACTGTACCTGGCACATAGCTCAGTAAATCCTTTTTCAATGAGGAAGTTACTTAGCTATGTTCTTGTATGCTTAAGATATTTATAAATGGAATTTATCAAGGCAGAGGGATTCCATACTCTCTTTCCTTTAGGGCTAACTTTAGTGACAATCCTGGTAAGAGATGTGCTAGGGCTGCAGAGATGTGTTGGCATTCTTTCCTCGAATTCTTGCTGGCTGGCAGGAATGGAATGCCTGGTTTTAGTTGGAGTGAATTCCAAATCACTCAAAGGTTCTCTACTTTTGTGTTCATAAACTGTAAAAATTCAATTATATTAAAATTTAATACACTAGTTCTTTGTGCCTTTTGACTGTGGAACTAAGTGGGAAAAAAAAAGCTGTTTCCAAATGGAGCTGAGTAGCCAAATCAATATCTTTTCATCCTTGCACGTTGTTAGTGCTTTGGAGTTTTCAAGAGAGCCATTCACAAATATGATTTCATTTGCTCCTTATGATCCATGATGAAAGAGCAGATGCTATAGTCTTCTTACAGATCATACAGGCATGTCTACGGTTTTAGACCCAAAAGCTGCCCTCTCCTATTACATAAAACTGAGCAATGAGAATAACCAAGATAATCATTATTATCACAAAGCTTTAAGAGAACATACATTTCCTAAAACATCTTCAAACAAATTATAAACAAATATTTTTTTCCAGCATCTGTCCACCTCCCATTCTTTGCCCAAATCTACACTTTGAACGAGTGTTGTTATATTGTGAAATATTGCTTTCTTACTTGCTTTTTGTTTGTTTGTTTGTTTTGAAATATACAGTGAGACCCCACTGTATATTTCAGGCTGGTCATGGGCTCATTATGTAGCTGGTTTTGAACTCACAGTAATTCTCCTGCCTCAGCTTCCTGAAACACTGGGATTACAAGCATAAGCTACCATGCTTGGCCACGTGCTTTTTTTTAAAATTAGTAATATATTATGAAAAGTTTCTGTGTTAATGAGTGTTCTTTAAAAATTCCTCTTAATGACTACATGATGTGCAGCAGATTTCTGAATTATGAGAGAAACTTTGTTTGGCAAGGCACATAGAAGTAGTTATGTTGTTGAAAATGGGAATGTATCATCTCACAATAGTGCAGGCTGTGTAGGATCAAGAGGGCATGAGGAAGAAAGGGAAATAGGCTCACTTAAACCTGCTGTATGGTATATGGAGTTGCAGTGCTATGGGGAAAATAAGGAGGACTGTGGTTCTGGAGTGTGCCAATACCACCAACACTATCCCCTCGGGGCTTGTTAGAAATGTAAAGTGTTGGCTCACCCAGCCCTGTTGAGTGTGTGGAGATGCTGCCCAGTGACCTGATTGAGGACAAGCCTTTTGGTGATCAGGTTCAAGTTTGAACACTATTGCTGTTGGTTTAGGTGAAGTTTAGATATACTTGAGAATACAGATTGTTTCTTGGGGTGAAATATTGTAATTTTTTTTTTTTTTACATTTTAAAAAAATTTTTATTTAAGGAGAAAAAAAAACCAGAAAAAGTGTACAAGTTATACAGAATCTCTGAAAAAACAAACAGTAGGAAATCACTAGCTAACAGATTACATATTGTCATCTTAGAAATAGCTGTTCAAGTTACAAAATCAAAGCATACAAAGTGGACATTCAAACAGTGAGACTGCAAACAGTTCTGTTCAATGATCCAACAAAACTCAGTGATATCATTATCTATCTTACACACTTAAATATACATGCAGTTATATCCTTTACAGCACTTTCTTTTCCTCTCTTTTGTACAATGACATTACACATTTTGGGTTTTATTACTCCCACAGTTCTTACTTTTTTTGAAGAGAATAAAACCAATTGTGACGTAACAAAACAGAGTCAGTCAAATCAAAAGGATGGACATAATACATACTGTAAAAACAAAATACAAAGTGATCTACATTGGTTACCATAATGCCTCTTGCTATCTTAAAAAGAATTGCCTATATCATCAGTTATAATAAAATTGAACAAAACAGTAAAGAACAAAACCAATAAAACCAAAATATTGGAGACATTACAGGACTTTGAAAGAAGATAATAGTCAAACCAGAATGGGCAGCATAATGAATCTTATTGTCTTCATAGTTGTTGCCTATACTCTCGAACTTGGTAGTATCAAGCAAGACAGAATAGAGGAAAATCAGTCAAAACAAGATGGTGAGAGCAATACAGGGTTTCAAATCCAGTTAATAGGAAATCAAAGTGGGTTACTATAATATATCCTGCTTTTTTTTATTTTTCCCTTAATTACAAAGATAAAAATAAAAAGTAAATTAAAAAAGGAGATTAAGATAAAAGAGGACATAACAACAAAATAGCACAGGTCAGAACATAACCATTTAAGCAAAGTAGTGTTTCACCACCAGATATCCCGACATCAAAGTAGTTACCACAGTGTCTCTTTCCTTGAAATCTTTGAGTATAACTTCGTATACTGTAGCATCAAACATATCAAGACAATGTAAAACCATTCAAGGGAATGACAGTATTACAAGGTATTTAGAACCAACTAACAGAAAATGAACAATGGTTTCTGTATAATCTCCTTGTCTATAAAAATTTTTGTTTATATTATCACATATAATAAAATCCAATAAGATACAACATGTTAAGACCGATGGAGACAGAAGAACAAAAGCTTGATGGGACTTCAAAACAAGATGATATTAAATCAGCACTAGCTATTATGGTGTCTTGTTTTCTCCAAAATAGCTGTTCATACCACCCAATCTTCTCTGCTTCATTTCTGTTTAGCCCTTTTTTGTCATTAGTTGTCAGTTTGTCTTCTTCATTTCGCTTTCTGCTCCATTCATTGTGGCCTCTCTGCCACTGTTTCTGGAATCTTGGTGTTTTTCTTTTTTAAGGATGTCCTGCAGTATTCTTTGTAGAGTTGAATTGGTGGTTGCAAATTCCCCTAGTTCCTCTTTATTCTGGAAGCATCTTGTTTTTCCATCAATTTCTAGGGATAGTTGTGCAGGATATATCAATCTTGGCTGGAGGTTATTATCTTTCAAAGCTTGAATTATTTCCCCCCATGCTCTTTGTGATTTGATGGTTTGTGCCGAGAAGTCTGCTGTAATTCTGATGGGTGTTCCCTTGTAAGTGATCTGTTTCTTGTCTCTGACAGCTATTTTTTTTTTTTGTCTTTTTCCTTTTTTATCGGTACCGGGGATCGAACTCACGACTGCCTGGCAGGTGCCTATGCTGCTGAGCTAAATCCCCAGCCCTGTCTCTGACAGCTTTTAATATTCTGTTCTTCTATTGGATTTCTGGAATTTTGATTATTATATGCCTGGGTGTTGTTCTGTTTGGGTTGTAGGTGGCTGGGGTCCTGTATGCCTCATATATCTGAGTATCTTTACCTTTTGCTAAATTAGGGAAATTCTCCTGGATTATTTCTGTGACTAGCCTTTGTAGTTCATTTGTTTGTGTCCCTACTTCTTCTTTTACATTCTTAATTCTTAAGTTATAGATCCTCTTATCATCTTCAAGCCTTGGTATTATTGCTGTTTGTTTTCTTGTTATTTTTAAGAAGTTTTCATTTCATGTTCCCACATTACAAATCTGTCCTCCAGTTCAGATAATCTTTCCTTAGCTTCTTTCAAGCTGTTATGCCAGCTTTCAATAGAGTTTTTAGTTTCTTGGTAATCTCTTTGAACCTGCTTCACGTATTCTATGTTTTCTCCATCAAACAATTCTCTCCTTTTTTTCTGTTCTTCCATTCCACCATCTGTTTTTTCTTGGGCGGTGCTTAGCATTTCTCTAACTATTCTACTTATATCTTGCTTTAGGTCATTAAATACTTCACTTTTGAACTCGTCTATGAGGCTCCGGAGATATTGCTTTATGTCTCTTGGTGCCGTGTCTGATATTGCATGTTTTTTGTCCTCATTCTCCTTTGCATTAACCTTTCCTCCATCAGTGTTCTCAGGATTGGGGCCCGAGGACCCTTTCTTGTTGTTCCCTCTTCCCATATTTTTAGTTCCTTCCATAGGAGAATATATAGGAGGCCCAGTTTCTTTCTTTGTCGGTTAGTTTGTTTGAATCAAATATTGTAATTCATAAAAAGGTATCTTGCTGCATCTACGAATATTGTGGACAGCAAGTTAGGACAGGACTGGGAGATATCTCTGAGATATTGAGGAAGCTGGGAGGTAAGACCTAAGACCAGGAAGGAGAAGGAGATAATTATAAATGGTAACAATTTTGGCTATTCGACAAGAGAGCTCGGATTCCACCAGCCAACAATCCAGTTTTCAATTACTGCCTCCTGTGTAGCAGGCACTGTACTAAAGATACAGACTAAAATAACCTAATGAATGGTTCGAAAAGGACTAGAAATGAAAAAGAAACATGTTGGCTTTAGACTATTTCCTTATTGAGGGGTATCCCAACAACTCTTTTGGGGGTAGATATTATGTCAAAAAGGAATATAAGAGAATTTGCCTTTTTATGAAATAATCTTATCCTTCTACTCAATTTAGGCAGCCAAATATGTCACTGGTTTGAATTTAGAGTCAGCCCTGTGTTTTGCTAGTTGATTTGAAAACTTTTGCATTAGACTGCAGTAAGAAAGTCACAGATTCCAGGTTCCCACTGCTGCCTCAAGCTGGTTGCTTTACATGCATGTGTACTCACTGCTTATCAAAGATATGTGAGCTTTACTGCTGGATAAAACCTTTTCCAGAGATTGGGCTCAAGCTATAGCAGCTGTTGAGGACTCCAGCTGTGGAACCCTGAAGAGCAAGCAGACATGTTCCTGTCTTTGGTCTAATTATACCAGTTAGCTTTTATTTTTTCTTTTTCAAATTTGGTGACAGAGATAAAAAAGGAAAGCTTCAGATGTGAGTCTCTGAGGCCTTTTTCAATTCGGACTGTAGGTTCTATGATAATGCAGATAATTCTGTTTACTTGATCATTTGCAGACAGACGAGGTACTTGATGATCTTGGCCTTCCCTTAGGAGCCCTGGCCTGTTCTGGGTGGTGGTTTGGTGCAGAGGCCCTTGCCTGCTGGCTTGCTCCAGAGAGAACGTTTCTGGAATTCTTTCTCAGTGCCCCCAGGATTCGGTCATGAATGCAAAGTCCTGTAGTGCTGAGTCAAGCTGCACAGTAACGATTTGAGCATAACTTTTGGCTTTCTCCTTAATCTTTTCTTCATATAACATCCTGTAAAGTGTAGAAAATGAAAACTCAGGAAGTGTTTTTAGTGACTATATAATGTACTAATTTGAAATATATTTACCATGGAAGCAGAACCTCTACACCCATTACTTTCTTCACTTGAGCTTTCCTACCATTGAAGCTAATTTTAGTGGAAATAAAATGATTTTGGAAGTACATGAGAATTTGCCTAACTTGTGAGGGACATTGCTCATGACTTTGTGTCTCATGTTACTGGTGTCCCCTTTCTGTGGTCTTCATAGCCTGTATCTCTCCTATCTTTTTGTCTCATGCTTAATGTGTCCCACAACCAGTGTAATCTTGACCCGTACCACCCTTGTCCCTGGTTTCTTAGGACAGTTAACTTGGTTGGAGATGAAATACTTGTGTATTGCGTTAGCCTGGATAGAAACTAATTTTCCTTCTCCTTAAGCCTTTGCAGTTATGGTCAGAGAGATGTTGGGAGTTCAAGACAGTCTTGTCTTTTGTTGTCCTCTAATGTTAGTTGGCTTTTGTGTTTCTTTAACTATTCACATACTGTGCTTTGTTCAGCTGCTTTGTAAACTCCCTGAACACCACGACCATGTGGCACACGTGGCAGACTTCTTCCTATCAGTCCATTGAATATTCTCCTACAGAAGAGGTCTCCTACTCAGGGATATTTATGCATAGAAATTGAGAATTGGAAAAAAGAGAAAGTGAATATAAATATTAAAACCAGGCTGAAGTTGGGTAATGATCTTAAGTACTTCTAGAAAATTACAGTATGGGATTTTTTTTGGTACTTGGGAGCGAACTTGCGACCTCATGCTTATGTGGTTATGTGCTTATGCGGCTGAGCTAAATCCTGGCCCTTCAGTATGGAATTTAAAGTGAGAATGTTTAAGCTTCTTGAGGTGTAATTCATTACCCATCTTCTAACAGTTCTTGGCCTAGTCTGTTCTTAAATACTTATGTAAATGAACTAATCTTAGCATTCCCAAAGCTGTTCACTGGGCAAATGGCATTTAGAACATGAGTTTTATCTTAATATGATAAAAGACATTTCAAAAGTAATCCCAAGTCAATATTAGGTATTTAATCAGATGGACCTCAACTATAGAATGGTTGAGCCAGTGATTGCAGCGGCATTTTTGTTGTTGGCTAATGGAAAGTGTGTTTTTTTTTTTTTTTTTTTTTGAGGGGGAAAGAAGACAAGAGAGGAAGAACAGAGATACTTCAGGAATCTGCATGCTTGGTTTGAGCAGATTCACAGAGCCAGAAACAGCAGCAGCTGCTTTACTAGCCCTGGCAGGTGTCTCAGGAAGGCATTACTAATGGAAATCCTAAAATAATATCTTTTCTTAAACTGTGGCAAAGAAGATTGAAGGACATGCAGATGAAAGAGGATATCTGTATAGAAAGGAAGTTAAGTTATACTAAAGAAGATAGAAAGAAAGCAACCAGGTTTGGTATTTGAAAAAAACAACTTTTTGTTATTAAGTAAGATTTGTGGGAGACTGTGAATTGGATTGGCATATGAGTTTAGCTCAGCGGACCTAACCAATATAGAATTGAATCCAGAAACAGTTTTGGCTGGTTGCAGGAAACCCTGTAATCAATTAACTAGTTAGGCTGTAACCAGTGGGCTGGCTGATTGACAAAGCTGTAGCCAGTTAGGTTGTTTTTTATGTTTCAGTTTGGTGAAACAGACCATTGCTGAAACAGCAATGGTGAAACAGCATTGGTGAAACAGATCACATTGTTAGATAGAATTCTAAAAACCTGCCCAATTCTCAGTTGTCTTTTGCTTTACATTTTGTTTTTCTCTGTTCACATAAATCTTACTAGATTGAATTGATCTAAGGAATTTTTCTTTTTGCATTGGAGTCTCATCCAGAGGAATTTTAATAGACCTTAGTAAAAGCTTAAGTCCTCTGTTTTAGGTTATAAAGTAATAATTTTTTGGGGGGGATGAATTTGTGTCAATCTGTCACTGCTTTTTATTTTTGACAACAAAAACAAACATTCATCAGGTGCTCTTTGTTTAGAACTTTGATGTTAACTCTACTGTATTAAGTCATATCTATCTTATCACAGCTCCATGAAGCAGGTATGATTTCTACCTATTTTGAGAGACAGTTGAGAATTGAGGCAAACCAAGGACACAGTAAATCTAGACAACTTGGCAGGATCAGAGAAGTGGATCTTACCCAAGGGTTAAAAAAGTACTGTAGGACAAATTCATGACGATGTACTTGTTATATACATATTCATGACATTCATTCATAACATATATTCATTATATATATATATATATATATATATATATATAAATTCATGACACTACGTTTCTCTTTCCTATTTGTGACTGATAATACTCTAAACAAGCTAGATGTATGCTGTAGTGGGTGTATATTGTTCATAAACAATAAGTGATATATTTGGCCCAATAGTCTTGCTCTAATGTGGCATCCATCAGTGACCTTCAGGCCTATGTGTCTGTGTACTCACAGAATACAAGTGTCTTGACTTTTAGGACTTTTCATTTCCGAGTACTTGGGTCTCCTTGGAATCAAATATCAGAATCAGTTAGCTTCAAAAAATGTCATGAATGTATAGTTGTAACATCAAGTATCATAAGTTGTAAGAGCATTCAGTGATAAAGAATGAAAAATTTGATATATTTGTACCTAGAAAATACAGTGTTGAGTGAAGTAAGCTGAACACACAAGTTTAAATACTGTATGATATTTCATCTGAGTGAGGCAAAGTACAAACAAAATGATAAGGCATGGAGAGAAAGGGCCAAGGGGATGGATGTCTTGCAGTAGGGAAGTGGTCTAAGGGAACAAGGGTGAGGGTGAGAAGGAGGGGAAGGAGAAGTCAGAATAAACATGTGCTATGTACAGGAACTTAGTCCCAGTTAATGTAAACACTGCATGTCATTAGATGAGCTAATACAAGTAATATCACCAAGTATGAAAAGGAGGACAGGGGATCTAGAGCAGAGAGGAGAGGGAGGGAAGGGAAAGGGGATAAAAATACAAAACTGTAATGTGTAGGGTCGCCACTCTCAAGGTGATTGAAACTGCATGAGTTACAAACATATAGTGATAAAAAATAAAAAAAATATTTAAAAATGAGAAACAGTCCAGTAAAGTAGATAAAAGGGAAAGCCATAACATTTAATAAAACACCAACAGAATCTTTGGTATTAGAAAAATATACAGTCAAAAATCATTCAGTTCAACCAGATCAGCTGTAGAAACCTTATGTAAATATATTTTAACAATGTGTGGCTCTGATAACAAAGGACACTGGTGTGTAATTTTGATTCAAAATATTTTTAGTGATGCTACACCCAAATTGTACAAACAAATATATTTAACCAGGCACTATGAAGGTGATTTATTTAAAGCAGTAGTAACACTGACTGAAAGGAGGTAGAGTCTGCTGCTCACACGCAAAATGCAGTTATAATTTTAGCCATAGTATTGTCCTCAATGTAGCTCATCTGTCATGTCTCCATGAAGGACAGGGATCTCATTAGTGAGTAGGTGATCCTACTTGGACTGAAGTTTCCGTTTTAGCCCAGTGTGCTGTGGCTGCTGCACAGCCTGGGTGAGGCCAGGCCTTTGGTCTGCCTGGAGTCAGCTTGGGGGATCTAGCTGGCCCTGAGGTACACCCACCTTCTGTGGTGCCTCGTAATCATGGTGTGCATGTAGTCCATGCCCACTGTTCGCAGATGGGCCCAGAGGCAGTGAGTTCATTCTTAGGGTCATTGGTTAGGTAGTAGTGGTGCAGGACCACAGCTGTTGTTTTGGGTCCTCTTACACAAGTGAAATCTAGTTAAAGTAAAATCCAAAGATCTTGTGCAGAGGATTGAGAAAGAAGTTAAAGGTAGATCCAGGCACAGAGCTCAGGCTTCTCCTGTTTGCATTTCATTTTGCATTGTGCTGAAGAGGGAGATCAAAGAGCCTCAGAGCAAGAGGTGACTATGGAAGCCGTCAGGGTGGTTTCAAGTGGGAAATGAACTGCCCTGGCTTTGAGGGGAGTGTGCTATGCCACAAAGAATGCAGGAGCCTTGTTGAAGCAGGGGAGAGGTTCTTTCTGGAGTCCTCAGGAGAACTAGCCCTACTCATACTTGGTTTTAACCTGGTGATACCCATTTCGGATTTCTAACTTCCTGAAATGTGAGAGAATGTTTCTATTGGTTAAGCCATTAAATTTGTGGTAATTTCTTTCAGGAGAAATAGAACATATTAAGGCAAACATTTTGAAGTAAAGTTTGCTCAAAACTTCATAACAAAGTTTAATAAGTGGTATACAGAGGTTTTCTGTAACTCTCCTGTTTTGTTTAAGGAGTGGGGTTTACTGTATGTGTCCTCCTGCCCCACCACTTAACTGAAGGTATAGATTGTTACAGAGAGTTGTATCTGCCATATAACTACGGAGGCAGTAACGGAGTTCTGGTTTTATTCTATCTCATGGGAAAAAATAGGACCCAATACCACTGTGGTTAAGGTAAAATGAAGTTGTTGAATTCCTAGTTGGAAGAAAATTGGAAATTCTTTTGATGTCTGTTTTTCACATATATCTGTCCTTTTAAAGTTTCCTTTATGTTCTGGAAAAAGTCAGAAGCTAAGCCAGACTTCTGTGAAGAAGTGTTTCTGGGCAGTGGTGTGGCTTTAGCCTGGAGACAGCTATGTGGTCAGATTAGAGGCTCTGTGTCCTGCTTAGCACTTTAGGGCCTCTCTCTCTCTCTCTCTCTCTCTCTCTCTCTCTCTCTCTCTCTCTCTCTCTCTCGGAGACAGTTGTGTGGACAGATGAGAGACTCTGTGTCCTGCTTAGCACTTTAGGGCTCTTTTTATCTTTTGTGTGTTTTTTTTTTTTTTTTTTTTTTTTTTTTAGTATGGGGATCGAACTCAGGACCTTGTGCTTTCCAGGCAGGTGCTTGTGCCACTGAGCTAAACCCCTGGCCCAGGGCTGTTTGTAAACTCTGTGCATACAGTTGTTTTCAGGAAGCTACTTGGGATGTACTTGGACTACTTATCATTATTTGTAAGTGGTTTGCTTCTAAAATAATTCCATGGTTTGAGCCTGTATCAGGGTAACAGTTTATTAACGTAGTTGTATAATAGTTAACAAATATATAACATTTAAAAATTGTTGTTCTCAGGGGCCAGGGGTTTAGCTCAGAGGGATGAGTGTCTGCCTGGCAAGTGCAAGGTCATGAGTTCGATCCCTAGCACCCCCCCAAAAAAATTGTTCTGGGGCTGAGGATTTAGCTCAGTGGCATAAATGGCCTGCCTTGCAAGTGCGAAGGCTTGAGTTCAATCCCCGGTACCAAAAAGAAAAAAATTGTTGTTCTATACTCATGGCTTAATATATGACTTTACAGGTATGACTTTGGAGTCAGTTGTACTGTGCTGAAACCCATTGTTGCCTGCGGTGTGGACGCCTGAATGGATATTTTTATGGTTGAGCCTGCATGGTTGGCCAGAGCATCTTAGTGCTCTGTGTGAGCTATGGGCAGCAGCTGCACATCTGAGAAATGTGGGTAGGTCAGCTAATTCAGCCAGGGCTGGTGTGTGATCTGGTGAGGGATCTGGGATCAGGCCATATCAGTGGATGTGTTTACAAGCTGACAAATCTGCCAGGATTCAGTTTTCTTCAAATTTCAGTGTGAGGGACCTGTTTTCCAAAGAAATATTTGTGACTTTATGTTAATGTGTTATTTGACCATCTAGCATATACATAATAAAATGTGATTTATTTTTAAAAACATGCATAGAAACTTACTGTTTGGCAGACCTATAATTTATGTGTTATAATTGAAACATTGGAAGCATCTGTGTCACTTCTGAATTTTGTGCATTTTATATGTAAAATAAATGCCGGGAGAATTTGAAACAATATTTATCTTGTTGTTTTAAACCTTAGATCCCTGCACAGTGTTGGTTCTGAGTCTGTGTTGGATCTTGCACGCCAGTATCCATGTGTGTGGTGTTTGAAATCGATGTGTGTGGTGTTTGAAAGCAGTCCGTTGTGTTAGTGGGCTGAGGATGAGCTAATACAACTCCAGAGGGCTTACCTGGGGAGAGCAGGTGCCCCCAACTCCCTGCTGGAAGGGGTGGTTTCCGAGCTACTTCCTTTAGGAAGACTGAATAGAGGAAAGGGTGGTTTAAACATGAGCTTAAGGAAGAGGGAGCTCCATTCACTCAGCCCACTGAGAAATGTCAGTAAATCATGTTGGAAGCTGCGAGTGCCATGGAGAGGAGGTGTTGGCAGAGGAGGAATGTGAGTCTCAGAACCTTGTCATCCATGGTCCTGCACCTTGATGGCAGTGGGGTCATTGAAAGATTTCTATCACAAGTGAAAAAATTAGATTTGTGCTTCAGGTTTTAGCGTGCTGCATCTGTGGTATGGGTTGCTCTGAACAATGCCTTATGAGGTTGGCTCGATTTCTGCCACCATTTTACATTTGAGAAAGCTGAGGGCACCATCACTTGAAGGTTTCACAGCTGATTAGCACTAGCGCTTCAGCATGGGCTCTTGGCTCTAGAGCCCCTTTTTTCTCAGCTTGGCTGTTCATAGTTAGCTTACCGTCATAGCATGGGCAAGAAGCAGAGAAGCATGGTTGCTAGGAAGAAGGATAGCTACAGTAGTAGTTGAATGGAATAAAACCTACTGGAAGTGTATTCAAAACAGTGACAGCTAGACAGGGAGGAAGGAAGAGAAAGAGGAGTGTGAGATGAAATAAGACTTGGTGGGTAAGGTGAAGAAGATGGGACCATAGAAAAAGAAACAGTAGTGAAGGATGAGTTACGTGGTTGGGAGAAAAATGAGGTGATAGGAAACTCACTTCGGAAAGCACAGGTAGCCCTATGCCAGGGGACATCCAGAGGGCATGCTTGGGATGGCAAGAACATATGAGAGAATGCTTTGAATGGAAATGCACATTTAAGGATGAATTTGAGATGCAATCAGTGAAATAGGATAAGAGCTCCGGGCCAGTCATCATCATTGAATTTAGCCCCATCAGAGAAGCTTTGGTTACTGCAATGAGGACCTGTTAAAATGTTTGTCAGGTGAGTAAGTAAATCTGGTTACTAGTGGGTAGTTAGGTTTATCAAAATGTAGCAAAGTGGGTGGGGATTTAGCTCAGCGGCATAAGTGCCTGCCTTGCAAGCGCGTGGTCATGAGTTTGATCCCTGGTATCGATAAAAAAAAAAAAATAAATAAAGGAGCAAAGTATTTGACTACCCTTAAATGGTTAGAATGATTAAGGTTTTTTTTTTTTTTTTTTATCTTTTTGAGACAGGCTCTCACTATGCAGTTCAGGCCGGCCTTGAGCCCAGGCTGGTCTTGAACTTGCAACAATCCTCCTCACTCAGGCTCCCAACTGCTGGGATTACAGGGGTGTGCCACAATGCCCAGTTTAGAATGATCATTTCTTAACTGAGATAAATTGAACCCCAAGCGTTTTATGAACCTGGTGTTATACTTTTTCTTTCTTGAGGTAATGATCTTAAAACCTGTCTCATAAATAAATAATAGGGGCCTCCTTATTAGAACAGGGTGGCAGCTTGTTTTTTTATGTTAATTGTAGTAATCCTTGGATAGTAGGCACTAAACAGGTCATTATAGGTTTCATTTGCTTTTTCTGTAGAGTCATAACTATGTAGTCATCTCCAGTTATTATTTTGCAATGAGTAGATTTGCATGGATCAAAATGATTGTAGCCATCCCCCCAACACACCTGAATTACGTAAGTTTACTAAGGTCATATTCTTTTTTTCAAAGTGTGTCTAGGCTGAATATGGTTTGAAAAATATAGGTTCTTGGCGAGGAATGTTCTTTTTGCTGAGAACCACAATTCAGTAATGGGTCAGGTTTATTCAATTTGAGCTCCATGCTTTTAGACTCTACATTTTTTTATGCCTTTAATTTTGTTTAGTTCTTGGTTATCTTTTCAAAAACTTATTTTCTTTTTCAAGATCTTTTCTCATATTTTCCTTCTCCCTGTTAAGATTCCGTATCTGTATAGGGAATGTTAACCATCTGTTGAAGACTTCCTCGTCTGGTAGTTCTTTTATCTGAACCATCTCTAGGTCTGATTCTGTAAATTGATTTGCTTATTGATGGTGGTTCTTCAAAAGTTAATTTTTGGGTATTTTATTTTGACTGCTGATATTAATGAGAGTAGAGGCTGAGAGGCAGAATATCTCTGGTCAGGATATAGATTGGGTTTGAATTTGTTGTTATAGTATAAACCTGGACTCAGATGTCTTCCTCATATCTTGTGCCTAGTCCAGGGTCATTTGAGATTTTACTCTGTGTTCCTGACCCACTGTCAACTTTTACCTCTCCTCAAAGGGCAAGTGTTTAAGATTTTGCCTACCCATCTTGTAGATTCCTATTGCTTATTGCTACTAATGATCATTCAGGGAGAGGGGTATTTTCTCCCCTTGGCCCATCCTCTGATCTGAGTGGTGGTGTAAAGTGGGCCTTTCGGTGGCTTAGTCTTCTTCCCCTGGCAGCTAGTCTCACTATCTGTCATTAATGGTGGTTTTGTAGCTATCATTTCTTGCTTCTCCTCTGTGGGTGGAAGTTTGTTTCTCCTCCTCCAGGGAGCTTGAAGGAAATTGGCCTGGTGGGGAGGGGATCTTCCTTTTTCTCTATCAGGCATGCCTCTGCCTGTATTTCCGCTGAGTCTTGAGTGCCCAGGATCAGCTATACAGAGTCTGGGAGATGGAGAGAGCCCCTCTAGGTCTGTGAATCTCTCCTTGTTCTGTGCTCTGAAGCTTTGCCCATCTTTGGCCTTTAGCAGTTTGTTGTTGCACGTTTTATCTTCTTAGTCCTTCAAATGGCATGGACATGTTTTTTGCTGAGCTCTGCTACAGGTAATTACTGCATGATCACTGTGCCTTGAATTAACGTCCGTGTGGGGAGGGCTTTAGTAATACATGGTATTTCCTTCCACATTCCCACCCTCACCTGGACATAGTCTAATACCCAACTGGAGTCACGTTCTTACAGGGTGTGACAATGAAAAAGTCAAATCTGCCAAGCCTGAAGCTCTGGCTACCTTTTACTAACTGGTGTGGTTCTCAGAATTTCATATCCATAAGAAGTACTTCAAAGTACAGATTGTTGGGCAGTTACCTCCTAGAATTTTTGGCCAGAGCTCAGAAATTTTGAGAAAGATACTTAAGGATGCTCTCTCTGTGGTGAACCACTGCTTCCAAGGAAGGAATTCACATTTGCTGGTGTACAGAGTACTTGGTTACGTTGTTTTATTTTAGTGGCAGGGTCTCAGTTATGCAGGCTGGCATTAAGCCAGTAGCTGCAAGCAATCTTCCTGCCTCAGCTTCTAGTAGTCACTTGATAGGATATTAGTCCTGTAGGTGGCCTCTGTAAAGTTTTGTGCCAATGAGGAAACCCTAGATGGGTGAGGTCTTTGCTTTAGATCCAATTTCTGATTCAATTTTATTATGCTGTGCTATTTTATTTTGTTTAAAGTGTGACCAGTAGATCAGTTTTTAGAGTCTGATTGTGTGCATGTGGGAGAAAGTAGAGACACAGATATATTTAAGAGATACAAAGACTGTGAGAAGTTTTCTAAGACCATAAACTTAAAAACTTAATACTGGAAAAGAAAGTCAAGGGAAGCAAATTAATTTCCATTTGACTGAAGTCACTCATTGCTTGAATAATTGGTTTGTTTATGAAGCTGGTCTGCACAAACAGTATCTGCAGATGAGATGAAGTTTTCATCTGTTAGTCTATAATGTAAATAGGAGCTATTACTGTAGCCTAAATTAGCTTTATATTTTGCATTACACTGTGGTCCAAATTTCAAACTCCTGCTTGATATTTAATTGATAAATTCTGTACTTGTTTTGGAATCCAGAGTAAAGCCAACAAAATCACTTCAGTTTGTCAACATGGGAAGGGGGACACACATGACTGGAGAATTTGGAAAATATGAACCTGAATTATACTAAAGTGGAAGAGTTACTTGACTTCATTTTCAGTAGTCTTCAGGATGCAGATGAAAGGATGCTAAATGTGTAAGAATTCAGTCTTAAGTTTATTTCTGTATACCTTGAACTTCTCATTTTGTTCCTGGTCATATGGAACATGACTAGGCTAAATCCAGTGTAACCTACTTGCAGGAAAAAGAAATTAGCTTAGAAATAGCTGGTGACATTTGGTGCCTAGGAAGTATTTTATTTCTTAGTGTTCTTTTGGGTGATTTGACATGACTCATGATTTCTTTGTTTGGAGAGTAATGTAATCTGATGCAGAAGGTGTAGGTTTTAAATACTATTGCAAAGCAATTTGGTGCAAATGACTCTTTTCCAAATGGGTTTGTGTGCCATGCGTGGATGAAGCTTGAATGCATCATCCTTTAGTTGAATTTGCTGATGACATTGCATTGGATGAGTCATAAGTCCTATTGAAGGAAACTTTCTAGGTGTCTCTTCTAGCATCCCATGTAAGTTTTATAAGCAAATTTGACAGGTTATATGTTGTAGAGAACTGAAATTTGGTTAATACATCATTGGCATTCTTCTGTAATTGTACGTAAATATCTGTGATTCATCAGTGGTGAGAGTTTGAATTAAATTGACCAGTAAAAGCCATAAAGTAACTTGTTTCTCCATCATATATAATGTGGCCCCTAAAAGAATATGTGTACATTTTCAGTTATTGCATAGGTAGCTGTAGTGGTATTTGGTGATTACATAGGAGGCAAAAGTCATTTGATATCTTGTGTTTAATAACTAATTTGATTTCTTCTGACAAAAAAGCAAATGGAGTACAGATTTCTGTTTTTGTCACTTAAATATTTAGAGAAGCAGCAGTATGAAGGGACTGCTCAAGTCCTATACTGGTTCACAATAAGATTTCCTTTTATATCTTGTTGAGGAACGTAAGATGTGTCATAGAAATTGTCTTCTGAATTATTTCTGTTTTGTGAATTTGGCCCCAGGTATTGCCTGCCTTTTATCATGAAGGAGGGGCAACTGGATGTCTGTGATCCAGAGATGGTACCGGATGAATTGGTTGTGTCATGTCATGCTACTTGTCAAAATTAGCATGGCTCATCTTGAGCAGAGGAGACTCAGAGGACGTGGTCACACTCAAAGGCTGGTCAGTTTGATCCAGAGACCATGTTCTTCTCATTACATTGTGGGCAGATGCTGCCAAAGTGATTTTCTTTAGGACAATATGTTGAATTACTTGGAAGAATTTGAAGAGGTTCTGGGTATATGTTTCTTCCCACATTTATTTTCTGGATCTGTGGTGTCTTAATATGAGAGCTCATAATCATGAGCCAGCAGTCATGGAGTGGTTTAAATTTAATTCCAAAATAATTTAATTATTTAAATGCATTTGAAAAGGTGTTTAGAAATTGCAAATGTAGTCTTCCTGTCACAGAGGCCACATTTGAGGTGCTTAGTAGTCATGGATAGCTGTGGATTCTGCATTGAACAGAGCAGATGTGGGCTTTTCATCACTGTGGGAAGCTCCTTTGTACATCTCTGTCAAAAGTAGAATACATTGGCAGAAGAGCTTATGAGGACTGTTAGGTCTTTGAATTCGAAAACACTCTAGTGCTCAAAGGAAACCTTACTGACATTGGCCCCTTCTTGTGACTCTTTGTCTGCACCTTAGTCACGTGCAGGAATGACCCGTATATATTTTTCAGTGGTAAAAGTTTGAATTAAATAAATCAGAGTGAAAACCATATAGTAACCTGTTTCTCCATTATATGTAATATGGTCCCTAAGAGAGTATCATTGTATGCCATGAAACAGCCAGCCTTCTGTGGTGACTGCAGAGTAATATGCCCAGGCTGTATGAAAGCACAAGGGTAGCTCTGGTTTTCTTTTCTAGGCTCCCCTCTTGGTGAATCTACAGGGAAACACAACTGCAGTCCATGCTTTGCACAGAAGGAAAGCTGCAGGGCTCCCTGTTGTATTGATCATAAATTGTTAGCATATTTGGTGAGATCAAGATATACAGTGACTATTTAAAAAATTATTACTATGAAAAACACATTGCCATTAATCCCCCTCAAAATGTTTCTCCTCACTTCAGACACACTTATCCCATCCTTCTTTCCACTTTCTGGGGCAGATCTGGAAGTCTTCGTTCATAGTGTCTTTATGAAGTATAAAAAATACAGTGAATGCTGCTCCCAAATGCCATCCAATGGAATGTCAGGCTTATAAAAACATTATGGTGTATTCTAACTCACCTTATTCATTTTATCTGTACTGTGCGACTTCTGGCTCTTACCCTAAGTCAAAATGACCATGAAAGGTTAACATTTTGAATGAATTCAGGGAATTGAGGCAGCCAGGACAAAACAATAAAAGATATGAGAGGACTCTCAGAACTGCGTCAGAAAGTAGCAAGAATGATGGGTTGTGTGTACGAAGCAAGGGAGACTATTTTGGAGAGGAATTAATGGCAGTGTATTTTAGTGGAATGAACATTAAAAATATTTATGATATTTTTAGGTCACCTTGTAAAGTATGACTCAGCCTTGACTGCTGGCCAAAGTAGGAACCCAAATAGTCTGGCAAAAACCACACCAAACCAAACCAAAACAAAACAAAAAACCTGAAACAAAAATGTGGTGGTGTTCATTTTGAATTTTATATATATATATATATATATATATATATATATATATATATATCCATGCTGAAATAGATTTGGAATATTTGCTGAACTTATTTTCCTGGTTCTTGGTGACAAAGGTGTCTCACGATGATGACTGGGAATGTTGTCACTGATTTTGGGTAATTTAGGGTTCTGGGCAATCTATATGATGGTTTTATTCCTGAATACCTTGAGCTAGAGGAACATAGGAGCTTAGCTTGGGTAACTTTGGCATAGGAAGGCTGAGGATCAGTAAGTTAGATGCTGTACCCTCCCAAGGAGGCTGAGCAGTAGTTATCAAAGCGTTGCTGTTCAAAAGTCAGTTCTGTGTTCTTTTCTTCCTCAGTAAGTGGGTTGGGACTTGAAGGACAGATAGTGTAAAAGAGCCTACTTTTCCTTGGTCCTGGAGAGAACCTGTTGACCTTTATCTAGGCAACAGTTTTTGGTGTAGAGTCCATTTTTATTAGAAATTCGTGCCATTATGATTCAGCAGCAAATTGTGCATTTGTTCTAATTACCTGCTGTTAAGTTAGCATCCTAATTATCATGGATTAGAAACAGTGATAATTATTAAAAGAAGGGCAATCTGAAATATCCAGAGTAGAAACTGATGCAGTTGTTTGCCAGGTCAAGTCTTGCCAAGAATATAAAACCCAGTGGAACCAATTTTAGGTGCCTTGAATTTCCTTCAGATCAGATTCCTTAACTGGCTTGTATTCATTCCCTCAGCTGCTGCCACTCCTCCCAGGTCTGGTGGCACATTCCAGGCATTCATGTCTCAACTCACACGCCGGGATGTACTTCTTATTAATAGAAAATAGCACCATATTATTATCTATCTGGGCTGACATGTTACAGGTGTGGAAACTGAGGCTGAGGGAAGTTTTACTCTTTGATTTTTAACTTGAGTGAGCAGCAAACTATTTCCACAGAACTGGGAAGGCAAAGATGCTTGTAGAAGCTCATAGGGGTGGAGACCAGGTCCTCTCTCTAACTCTGTAAAAATTCCCCAATATGTCTGATTTTTGGTACCTGCTGGGATAAGAGAACAAAGAGGTTACATTCTCCCATGGGTTGACAGTTTGTCTGAATTGACTTGGGAGGTGAAAGTACAGAGAGTACATCCCTGCTTTGCTGTGACTTGGAGCTGTGAGCAGGTGGGCAGTCTGGGGAGCCGACTGCTTCATTTAAATGAATCGCTCTGTAGTTTGACCTAGCCTCTTGAAATACACAAACCCAGTGCTTGCCAAGGATCAAACTTGAATGAGTTTGAGAATCTTTTGCGTTATAATACAAACTCCTGGGTCCCGATCCAACTTTTCTGACTGTAGATCTTGGAGGGTTCTTGTGGTGTGTGTATGCAGCCAGCTTTTGAGAAACTCCAGTGGCTACCTTTGGATAGATAGCTCAGTCCCCAGACCATCGTCTCACTGACTTGGAAAGGGAGCAGATGCACATCTGTTTTCTGAAAGTTCTCATGGAACAATTAGAAATCTCTTAGTGAACTCTTTAAATTCCCTTGGTTATAATAAATTTCTTTCTCAGTGATTCTCACAGTAAAACAATGCCTAATGTTACAGATGGGACATCTCTAACTATAATTGTGCTTATAACTACCCTCAGCCATAGAGCATGCACCTGTTTTTTTTTTTTTTTTTTTGTCCTTTTTGTTTTTATCAGTACCAGGGATCGAACTCATGACTGCCTGCTTGCAAGGCAGGCGCTTATGCCGCTGAGCTAAATCCCCAGCCCCAATGCACCTGTTTTGTACAACCATGGATGTGGAATATACTGTTAACAGGACCAGAGAAAGTGTGTGCTCACCATTGTGATCACCTCAGAGCGCATGACCTCTAAGAAATCAGATGGAAGTCTTTAAATTCAAGCACTAAACCAACAAAAAAGCAAGCATTTTCAGTAACTTGAGTTTCCAGTTGCATGTGAAACTTGATACTGCACTTTCTGACTTTTAAGCAAATACTTGGTTTTGTGGCGCATCAGTGTTTGTTTCATGAATCATTCAAAGCACCGAGCAGCAAATGTATTTAAATTACGTTTCCTATCAAAGTCCAGTGGAATCCTTTTCCGGGGGTGTGGACTGGATGAATAGATAAGGTTTTGAAAGATGTTGCACTGATATGAGCCATTAGCAGAGCACTTGGGAACTGATGGTGTTACTGTCTCAGTTCTTTGCAAATGACATAGAAGAATATAAGGTTCAAATGGAAGAGTTCATATTTTAGGTATTTATGCTCTTTTGAGCTAATGCAAGGAAAAATTTGTGTTTTGAAGTCTAATCTCACACTTGAAGCTTTCAAAATTTGGTTAAGTGGATATCATGGCCCCCAGGCTGCCCCCCATTCTTAGAAAACTTCCCATCTTATCCTCTTTAATGATAGTTAAACATCATAGTATTGAGTTAAAAACTGAGTTTACATATTTTTTTTTTTAACTGGTAAGTTTGCCATTGTATTTTTAAGATGTGCTGGGTAAACTTTCGTCTTTTGATGACTGATCTAGTACATTCTCAAAATGCGAGCTATATCTGACAGGTCTGAAATGACAAGACTTGTTTGGACAGGGATCTAGGCAGCAGTTTGGCCATAACAGATTTTTTCTTTTTTGTCTTCTTCCTTTTTATCGGTACCGGGGATGGAACTCACGACTGCCTGCTTGCAAGGCAGGCGCTTATGCCGCTGAGCTAAATCCCCAGTCCCAGCCATAACAGATTATAGTTGTAGTGGAACAGATTGACTTGTTAGGTTTAGGGTAAGTAAGATGTCTGTGTTTTAACCACTGGACATAGTGCAGATAATAATCTAGCTAGCATTGTCACCAACTAGCATGTATTTTTCCTTTACTGATACAGGAGATTTAATTTAAAGCAGTAGTACAGATTTATAGACAAAAGCTTTAATTGGAAAATAAGAGCAAATAGTAAGGACTATAGCTTAAGAAGTTGCCAGAGACCATCCTGACCCTTCAACAAAGGAAAGAAATGGATGGACTTGAGTTTGAATAGCTGACTCTTCAGAGTCAGCTATTCTGGTCTGACTGCTCTATTTGTAAAAGATCAGAGGGCAGTTTGATGGCATGCTACAGTGGGCTGGGGTCAGGCAGGTCATCTCAGTCCTGGTTTTATAGCTGTAGAGGAGCTTTACTCGAAGGGCAATTTCAGTCATGTGAAGTTTGGCTGAAATCCAGGGTGACTATAGGCTTACGGCTGTGGAGATTTCAGTGACACTGTAAATTTCTTACCCTGGGTCCTCAGTTTTAAAGAGTGAAGAGAGAGGACAGGCAAATTTATGGCTGATAAATCTTGATTTGTCAACTTTTCAATGTTTCTTAAATGACTATGACTAACATGACTGAAGGATTTGAGACAGAGTTTTACAAAATGAAGGTCAAGCTTCGTTCTGTTTTTACTATCTCTAGGCTAGGCCTAGGTGAAGTATCATGGTTTTTAGTAAAAACTGCTTTTTAGTTTCTTGACTGCCTGAGAAGAAAAACACAAATTGTGTTTTTAATGAATAACATGTTAAGGGTCTAGGAGTTTGTCCTCTGACCTTCTGGTAGTGTGTGTGTGTGTGTGTGTGTGTATATATATATATATATATATATATATATATATATGTATAATTTTTTTTTTTTTTTTTTTTTTTTGGTACCAGGGATGGAACTCATGACCTCACTTCAGGCAGGCACTTACGGCACTGAGCTAATCCCACCCCCACACCTTTTCTGTCCATATTTGTCCCAGTGGGCTGTGCTTTATTCTAGGAACTAGCAGTTCAATCAGTAAGTAATAAAGAGCTGGAATGCCAGTCCTCTTAGCACTTTTCTCCCTGTGTGCTTTCTTTTTTTAAAATAAAACTGTAAGATGTTTGTCTATAATAAGTGAAAGGCAGTGCTTTGCTTTTCTGTTGAAAAACTTTATTCCAGAAAGTCTTCACAGAACGAAAAACGTTAGCAATTGTGGGAGAGTACTGGCAGTTCTGAGGTTATTCTAGATTTGAGAAAGGGTTTAAGGGATGAAGATGGTGGACAGATTGGTTTGCCTGAGATGAAGAAAAGTGGAAAGTCCAGAAAGGGCCTCAAATTCTGGCAAAAGGGCCTTCAAAGCAGGGGAGGGTTGAGACTTGACATTTATTGGGTAGTAGGAAAAAATAGCCAGTTGTGATGCCCTTCACACCTGCAATATGTGTCTGCTGGTTCTGTCAACAATATGAGGCACTCTAATAGCTCAGACCAGGTACTACCATGAAAGCCCTCTCACACTGGCAAGGCTGCTTTCCACTGTACAAATAACGGAGAAGGTGCTGCAGAACCAGCAGTTTGACTTCTGTGTATAACTTGCACATGGTCAGGCTCATGCAGGTAGGGATCTAGGGAGAACAGACTGTTGCCTCGTGGGAAACCTGAAGCAGCACTTGGGTCTTTCCTGTCTCTTGTTCTGCTTGGAGAGGCAGCAGCATTATCAGTTAAGGTTTTTCATGTTTAGGAGGTGATATATTTTGTTTTCTAGGTAGTAAAGGAATACAGACTCCACTGAATACTGTTAGCTGCAGAATAAGTCATTTGAGAGAAATAAACTTTTTAGGGGCATCCTCTATTTAAAAGATTAAAAAGGCCTCTTATGTTATTTCTGAATTGAGTTAATTATTAAATGTTAAATACCTTGAAAAGATGCTGTGGATGCTGCAATACTTTAAGGCTTGATCTTGATTTAGAAAAGAAGCTAGTGGCTTTGATAGAATATGTTGCTCGTATACAAAGGCCATTTTAGTATTGTTTGCTAGATTTTAAATGAACAAAGGGTCAGTTGGATCCTTGATAAAGACTGAGATTCTTTATCTTGGTGGTAAAGACAAGTTTTTGACAACAGCCTTCAACCAGTCTCTTTCTGATTTCTTCAACAGGAAAAAGTTGTCTTGTTTACCCAGAACTTTGAGAGGATTCCTATAAATGAGTGTATAGGTACCTGTTTGAAGAGTGTGTTAGTCAGTGTTTTATCTTTGTGATGAAATACCTGGGAAAAACAATGCAGAGGAGGAAGGTTTTAGTTTAGTTCATGGTTTCAGAGGTTTTCAGTTGTGGACACTTGGCTTTGTTGTTTCTGGGCCAGTGGTGAGGCAGAATTCATGGCAGAGACCAAAACTGTTCGTCTTTATGCAGCTGGGTGAGGGAAGAATGTGCCCTTCTGAGTTAGGGCCCTCAGTCACCTGCTTCCTCCAGTTAGGCCCTGCCTCCAGAACCATCAGCTGGGGATGAAACTTTCTTTTTTTTTTTTGTCTTTTTCCTTTTTATTGGTACCGGGGATCGAACTCACAACTGCCTGCTTGCAAGACAGGCACTTATGTTGCTGAGCTAAATCTCCAGCCCCCGAAACTTTCAATATAGGAGATTTTTAGAGATTTGAGCTCTAAAGAATTACTTGAATTGAGGTATAGATTGCTACATGATTTGTAATCATGCTTATCGCTGTATCTTTAGCAATTTTACACCTTAGAGCAGTAAGTCATAAAAGCTTAATTTTTACTTTTGGTTTTTGTGATACAATACTACTGTCATGACTGTAATGGTAAAGAATGACATAAGAATTATGTTCATGGTACAGGTGCTGTTTTGGAATATAAGACTCAAGGGAATAAACTGGTCATTCTAATAGAAATACTATATGTTGAGAGTGATTAATATATTAGTTGTATCACTAGTAATGAGAACCATACGAAATTTATCATACAAGATCTTTTGTCTGCTGAACTTGTGCTATGTAAAACCCTTCATCTTACAAGAAGCCTGTGCAGTGGGTTGGAGGAAGACTTGTTTTCAGAAAGCCTATTTTGATGCGAGTCAAAATTAAATTACTAATGTATATTTGAAGTGATCATTTTTGTGTGCATGGTAGGTTCTTTTTTAGATCATGGAAGGGAGCAAAGCAAAGCGTATATCTGATTTACTGATGAGTATCCATGCATGTTGTGAAAATGTCATGAGTCTGCAGCTGAAGTCTTGGGTTTTGTCCCCTAATAGTGTCCATTAGTGGGTTGCTCAGCAGTCACCTCTGTTATACCTATCCATCCCTTTGGGTTGTAATGAGAGTCATTATCATTGTAGACTCATGTGTCTTCAAAGGGTATGAATGACTTAGTGAATCTATTTTCAACCTAGAATATTAGGAATTAATTTTAGGGTTTTTTTCCCTCATCATTGAGGATTACAGTTGGAATTATTGTCCGAGAAAGGGGTTCCCTTTGTCTTTGCCTCTGAGTAACACTGTCTTTATTGATAGAGACTGCTTTATGTGGTCTTATTGAGGTATATGATTGTAAAAGATAGTTTTTAGGTATGACCTGAGAACTCAAAGGGGCATTAGCATGGCGAGTTCCTGGAACATATGTGCAAGGGCCACTGACTTGGCTCTGTCCTTGCTATAATTGTATCTCTTTTTATCCTGGGTCAGTGCATTTGTTGTGTTCTAAGAACAAAAGTGTCAAAGATGTTACAGTGAGGGCTGGGGATTTAGCTCAGCGGGATAAGCACCTGCTTTGCAAGCAGGCGGTCGTGAGTTCGATCCCCGGTACCAATAAAAAAAAAAAAAAAAAGGTATCTTGGGGCTGGGGACTTAGCTCAGTGGCATAAACGCCTGCCTTGCAAGCAGGCAGTCGTGAGTTCGATCCCTGATACCAATAAAAACGAAAAAGACCAAAAAAAAAAAAAAAAAAAAAAAAAGATGTTACAGTGAAATTCTCCTGTATTTAAGAGTTGATGCATATATTTGAATTGATAAGAGACGCATATTTGAATTGTTTTAAGAGGTAGACTATTGGAGTCAAGGTTTTATAGACTTTATGGAACAAATAGGAATAGCAAAAAATTACCAGAGCCTTCCTATTTTGGACCAGGAACACACATGTAGGAGCAAATTGAATATTGTATGGTTTTGCTCTTCTTGATCCCATACTGAGCATAATAGAGGACCGTAAGACACAAATATGGCTGAAATTATTGCTTTCTTAGTTTGTAACTTGTATGTATTGTTCAGTAGTGAAATAATTCCAGCATGTAAATAAAGAATGGAAATGTGAAGTTTGTAGTGTTCACATGCTGTGCATCCTGGTTGCCTTCAAATGAGTATGAAAAACATCTTTTTAGACTTTTAAAAATGTGATTCACCTTGATAAAACTCAACTGGCTTTAGACACTAGGCTTGAAGTAGCTGCAATGTGTCAGTCACTCCCCATGTGTATGTCTTGTCCTGTTTTAGAATGAGTCTGGTTTCTGAGATCAGGGACCTTATTCTTTAAGAGAGATTTTCATGGTAGAGGGTGTGTGTGTGTGTTTGTGTGTGTGTGTGTGTGTGTGTGTGTGTGTGTGCAGGGAACAAGTCCTTGGGTAATGAGATGGTCTCAGTCCCATGGAAGCTGATTATGGTAGACTGCAAAGTGATTTTTGCATTGAAGGATATTGCTACTGCTGATTGCTTACTGTCCTTCCCAAAGTCTTGGTGGAGAATATGGGGGACTAGATGGTTTCCTGTGGAAACAGATCAAAGTGTTAGCTGAGGAGGCTGCTTTGTGCTATGTTAAACATCCTTGGCACTGAGGGCTGCAGTAGTCCAGGCCTGATCTGGGATGTCTGTCTATATTTATAAAGGATTTAGTTGTAAAATAAGACTTACAAATCAGAAACAGAACAGAGTAGACTTTGTTTGTCTGTGTGCATTCAGCATATCTTGGTGCTCACTGATGTCCAACACTTGAGTTTCAGCTGGCTCGTTCCAGGGGGTTTCCATGGGAAGATGGTCGCAGTCAGATACAGTTATACCATGAAGCTGGACTGGGATCTGAACTACATTGTATGGATTGGAAATGGGGTGAACATTTTGCAAAAGGGTTTGAGATGGGCCCAGAGAGATGAGTATAGGAATGGTGCATTCTGAAATAGATGTGATAATGTTAGGATTTGAAAGACAATAAACAGCCATTTGTGTATTTTTATTTTGTCTTGAGCAAGTCTCTTGACAGTTATTTTTGAAGAACATTTTCTTTATTGGCCTTGTACTATATTAAATTCTAATCTTCTTTAGTATGATAGTGTGTTAGACTTCCCTAAGATAGTATGTTTACTGCGTATCATTGTTATTATGTGGTTGAATAATTGACCCGTGTATTAGGATTCACTAGAGGAGCAGATTTGATATCAAATATTGATCGTACAAAGGATTTACTAGGCAAGCTCACAGAGGTGGGATAATGGAGAATAGTATCGCGCACTGGAGGGATGGGGGATGCAGTTGAAGATGGAAGGCCTGGAGCTCAAGGCAGAGACCATTATGCTTCCGTGTTGGAAAGCAGAAGGGTCTGTGTGGGAAAGCTGAAGAATCTGTGCTGAAGTCTGAAGGAACTGGAGGCCAGCGTCCAGAAGCAATGGTGAATACCAGAGCTCCTTAAAAGAAAAACGGGGAAGACTTTTTCCTCTTTCCATTTTTATTCCATCTAGGCTATAAACCTGTTGGTTGGTGCCACAAAACAGTGGGTTTTTGCTTCCGTTTTTATTTTGTGGGCTATGTGCTAATCACCCACATACGCACTGAGAACTTTTCCAGTCTGCCTAAGTGGCTCTTACTCATGTCAAGTTGCCCGTATCACAATCGTGACCTGTAAATATGGATGAAATACTTTAGGTTTAGAGAAGGATTATTTTTCAAGTTGGAGGTGGAAAGCTAATGAAATACAAGGCAATGTTTTAGAAACATTCTGTGTACTGAAGTGGAAACCTGCCTTGTAACAAGCTTGACACTTGGATCCCAAATTTGGGTAGCAAAAATTTAAGGCTTCTAGTTCCTAATGAGGGTTTAATTTGTCTAAGAACAATCTTGTATAAATAACTTGCGTTTAGACCAGTACTGAGGGTAAGCCATTATTTGCTCTTATGTCTAATCCTTATTTATTTTTTGTTAAGTACTTTGTTTAGACTGCATTAGATTTGGCAAGGGACTCTTGAATGACATTGAATGTTTCAAGAAATCCTGAAACCTGCAGTGAAATCTGGACTCTCATGTGAAGTTAAAAGGTTTGGATTTTCATGATTTTTAACATTCCCCCAAGCCAAGTAATTGGAATAGTTATAGAAATTGAGTTGTACTGCCCCAGTTTCCCATTTTAAGAGGAAAATGTCCCTCAGGTTTAAAATGTTCTATCTGAGCTCTAGTGACTAATGCAGTTGGAATTACCAACTCTGCTCCAGAGGCAGGAAGTTATGTTAGAGCTCCATTAGCGACAACATTATCACTAGGAACTGACCCTCAGGTCCCTGAAGTGTGGGTAATTCTGACTTTCTACAAACTAGATGTGCAGCAATCGCTTTCAGTGCTTAAATCTTCTGTGTAAAAACAATTTCGTTGTTCATGGACTTTTGATTTACCCATGCTTTGTGGATTTTTTAGCAGTTGAATTTTTTAGAATCTTTAATTTTTGTAAGAGATTGGTATTTGGAAAATACCAAATGAATGATTTCACAAAAAACTCAGTATGTATGGTTTGGTCACTAACTGAAAATGTGTGTTTATTCCTTTCCTGCTCTTTTGGAGTGGTTCTTTAGTTGGCTGAGGAAAAAATTATGCTTATGCAAATCATAGATAAATCCCTTAAATTAAATGTCTTTTCCTCCCCTAATGCACCTGTTTAGTTCATTGAAGACAAGAGAATTAAGTGTTTTGGGAGGGGAGAATTTAATTTCTATTATTGTGGAGAAATATTTGATAGGAAAAATTATAGTTGCATAATTAAAAGGCTGGCTGCTTTGTTGTAATGAGATCTGATTTAGTTAAGTAATACTAAAAGTTGAAATGTTATTTTATTTTTTTAATGTTATTATTTTTTAAAACCTATAATTTCTATAACATGAGACTTGCCTCTAAAATGTACTTACTCGGTTTTTCTCTAGAATTTTTTAAGGAGTTACATTGTTTGGCATCTCTGAGTCCGTTAGTGATTAATACAATTGTCAAGTGATATTTGGGTCTTGAATTATTAGTACTAAAAGTTGAAATGTTATTATTTTTTAAAACCTATAATTTCTATAACATGAGACTTGCCTCTGAAATGTACTTACTCGGTTTTTCTCTAGAATTTTTTTAAGGAGTTACATTGTTTGGCATCTCTGAGTCTGTTAGTGATTAATACAATTGTCAAGTGATATTTGGATCTTGAATTATTTTTAACATAAATAATTGCCACATAATTAGCAATCATGATCAACAGAATTATGCCCCACCCCCCAGTCTATATCCTGATCCCCAGAACTTGTAAACTTATTACTTGGCAAAAACAAACAACCCCCCTACACAAACAAACAAACAAACAAAAAAACAAATAAAAACTTTGCTGATGTGTTTACCCTAAAGATCTCCATATGGAAGATGATTCTGAATTATCTAGATGGGTCCAGTGCATTCACAAAAGGAAGGTTGAAGGCAGAAGGTGTGAGATCCGGAGCAGAGGTTGGGGTGAGGCAGGGCCTGGAGCCAAGGGCCAGCGGGAGCCTCCAGAACTGAGGAAGACAAGGAAGCAGGGGCCTTCAGGAAGGAGCATGGCTTCCCAGTACTCCTAGTCAACTCAGGGTTCTTCTATCAGCAGAAGTGTTACGAGAATGGATTGATGTTGTTTTAAGCTGTTAAATTTGAAGTAACTTGTTACAGTAGCATTAGGAAACTAATATGTCTCTTGTCTTTTAAAAATAATGATTATATTAGCCTTTCATTGGCTCTTAAGTTACGAGAGACGGTTTCTAGGAAACAATAGGCACGTAAACTTTGGTGGGAAAGTGCTGCAACCCAAGCACTCAGGAGGCTGAGGCAGGAGAATCACAAATTTGAACCCAGGCAATTTAGTGACTTGAAACCTTGTGACAAGCAAACAAAAAACCGAAATATAGGTTGGAAATTAGCTCAGTGTGAAGACCAGGGTTCAATTTTTAGTACTACCCTCCCCCCTTTAAAAAAAAAAGTTTTGTCTTTTATAGGCTTATTGCTTGGGGCTCTAAAAAATTACTTTTTAAGGGTTAAGATGCAATATGTACTTGAATCAATTTGTCACAAACATGTATTAATTTTTAAAATTACTTTCTAATCACATACTGTGGTCTTGTTAAATTACATTATATCTGAAACCCTTGGATAGAAGTTGCTGTATGTGTGGATCTTCTGTGCATTTCATCTGTAGATTAAGAAGTAAGGGATATGAGGAATGAAAGTTGAAACTAATATTTGAAATGAGTGCTGGGATATGGAGAATCTGTCCATTTTATTTGAAACAATAAAATTACATAACTCGATCTTCCTATTTTTATGTGCTTTTTAATAAAGTTTGTAATAGCTTTCATACTTATATATTAGAACCTAAATATGAAAACCCAGTGATTTCACCAGCAAATTGGCTGGAGGAATTAGGAAGGAATCCCTGGGGCTGGTTTAGTTTCTGTAGGGTGTAGGACAAGTGCTTGCCTAATTGCTACTGAGCTCACACTCTTTTTAAATGCTAAGCCCTATTACATCTTCCAACAGTGCATGAGATAGGTCTTTCCACCACAATAGTCATTTCAGAGATGGGAAATGAGGCTTAGAAAAATAAGTGGCACATTCTGGCCTTCCTCACTTGTCTGTCTCATCACTCATTCACCCTGTACTTTTCTGCCATGACCTAGGTGTCCTCCTGCAAGCAAGAATCAGCACTCAGACTGTAGGTAAACTGTTGTCAAACCTCCATTTCCCTTCCAGGAAATTCTACTGGGCTATATTGTATCTCTTTGAAGTTCTCTAGCCCACTGGATAACTAATGACCAATGACGTTACTGTCTAAGTCTGTTCAGGCTGCTAGAACAAAGTACTGTACTATTTAGACTGGGTATAGACAATGGACGTTGTTGGGCATGGTGGCTTGTGCCTTTAACTCCCGTACTTTGGTGACTGAGGAGGATTGCAAGTTTTGGTGCCACTTGGGTAACTTAGTGAGACTCTGTCTCAGAATAAAAAAGGCATGAGGACATAGCACAGAAATGCCTGACCTACTAGGTTTGTGAGTTTGTGTTCTCTAAAATTGAAGAATGAATTTTAGGAACAACAGAAGTTAAGAGTAAAATATATTTATTGAGAGTGAGAAAGCTTCTGTCTGAGAGACAGAAAAGGTCCCAAGCGGGTTGCCAAGGACTCTGTCTTTTCTAGGTACTTTTATAGAGCAAAATCATGGAGTGAGATGGGTTTAAGGTGGGAGAAAACTGGGAACTCACAAGGCAGATGGGTTACAAGGTGGGACATAATTATAGTTAGCCAATAAAATTAGTAGTTCAGGTAAAATTGATGAAATTGGAGACATGGGAAAACGAGTCACATAGAAAGCAGGAATTCTTAAGGAGCAGTGACTCTTCCCTAGGGGGTTGCAATGGGACTTCTGGCTTCCTCAGGGTAATAGGGAAGTATTTAGAATATTAATCCTCAGGATATGGGTGTGTTTGTTTGGTCTTTTGTCTTGAGGTCTGGCCCACAGCAGGAGGTATATGTCTCTCTGCAATTGCCAGGCATCTGGACTTATGAACTGGCTCCTTTGAGAACCTAGCTCTGTCTCTTTGCCTATAATATTCTAACTAACTCAGCTGCCTGCAACATAATGACTCTGGGTTCATTTCCTAGTACCACCAAACAAATAAAAACTGGTTATAGTTCTGGAAGCTGGGAATTCCAAATCAAGGTACCAGTAGACTTAGTGTCTGGTAAAGGCCTGTTGCTCTTAGATGCTGCCGCCTTCTGCATCTCCACATGGTGGAACAGCAAATGGAGTCCTTCATGCCTCTTTGATGGCTTCCTCCCATTCATTAAAGGAATCTCCTAAAGGTCCCACCTGTTCGTACTCAGGTTGAGGGCTAATTTATAATGAATGTTGGGAGATGAAATTCAGACCATAGCATCCACTACGCCTGTGATATTGGGGCTGTTACGATTTTTTTTTTTTACAGCCACAGAAGGATATGCTTATGTACGTTTATTACAAAAGGAAGATAAAACACTTGGAGTTAGGGCTCGTTGAAAGAAACAGACTTTTCTCAAAATTTTAGCAGGGGAATTTAGTACAAGGGCCTGAGAATTTACAGCCTTATCACAGTGACAATGTGGAACTTTCCCTAAGCCCTTAATCATGCAAAACCATATGATTAAGAAATTCCCCACCCTCTTCGTTTATCAAGAAATTTTCCTTCACAGATGTCTGAAATGAGACCCCTTTATGTGGAAAGAAAGCCAGATATATCATTCAAAGGCCCATTCTCTGCTTGTTTCTACTCATCAGTCAGAATAAAATCCCTGTTAACGAAACTTGGGTTATGCTTCTCTCTTTGGCTCAGACTTCTGAACCTTTGCCTGAGGCTCGGGTCCCCTCTGGAGTACATGTAGCCACAGGGTAAGACCTTGCATGATCCACCATTTGGCCAGCTACTTTTCCACTGATACCTCGTTCCTTCTAGCCATGTTTTATCCCAACTATGAAAGAAAAAAAGGAAAACCTTTTCCTTAACTGGTGTGGTGCTGTATACCTTACCGTCAGAATAATTCCCCTCTCACCTTGTAGTAATTTTTTGAAAAAGTTTCTCCTTGTAAGTTTATACTCTTTCTTTCTTCCTTTTTTTTTTTTTTTTTTTTTTTTTTGACTCATTACTTTATGGGCAAAACAAACACCCAGCAAATGTGTGGGCAGGAGAGTATCTGTTTTTTGCCACAAGTCTGCATTCCAAACTTTGACCGATTGCATTAGGAACCTCTATTCTATAGGAGGCTGGGAATGTTCTTAGATTTCCAGCTTCAGGTGAGATCTGCAGGAAGCTGTCATTCCACAGCTTCCATTGTTGCCTTCGTAACAGTTCTACAAGCATTTGTTTCTGGAGGATATAGTTGTTTCTAGAGGATTACAGGAACACTTATTAAGAACATTTTTCATTTTCTCATATACATTTGAACTCTGCATTAGAAGTAGTGGTTTGTATATATAATGGATGTGCATGGATGTATATTTAAACTATTATTATAAATCTTAATGTATATTTATTATTTAGTAAGTATTTTGGTCTAATTATCTGGAGATCTACTGCCCCTTTGGAGTGGTAATAATATGACAGTAGTTCATTGAATGACTTTTTTTCTATGAAGCAATTGGACTGCTATAATTGAGAACTATGTAATTGATTAAAGCAGGTGATTGCTGAAAGCCAGTCTTTTTTTTTTTTTTTTTTCCCTTTAACCAAACAAGGAAGCATGGAGCATAAACTAAAAGGGTAAATTTGTTTCAGAGTGTACCAAAACATTTGAAGATGCACTAATCTTCCAGGGATATACTTTCTTGTGTTAGTATATAATCTACATGTAACATGACATAAATTTTGGCCAAGGTGGTTACTGGTATGTTATATACTATGCAGACAAGCCACAGTGGAAGAGTGCCTCAGAACACATTAGTTCAGTTTATCCAGGTTTGTTATAGGAAGGGCTTTGACCAGAGACCAAAGTCCTGTATTATTTAATGTGTTATAAAATTGCTCTTTCTTTGTGCCAATCATAATACTTTCCTGTCGGTGTTTTCCTTTTACTTACCATCATTGTGTTTCTTTTACCTCACTGATTAGTCCTAGGAGTACGGTGAAATGTGTGTAAAAACATTAACATTCTAAGAGCTGTTGGAATGCTAGAGAATACTTGTACCTGATGACCCTTAGGAATGCATGCTTTGTTTCTGAGTCACTTCTGATTTATCATTTCTAAGCCTTGGGCCATTCTGATTAGCAACACTCATTTGTGCTATCCTGGAAAGGTGTCCCTAACGTAATCTCATGTCACTCCAACCTAACACTCCCAAAAGTTAATCCTTGCACATAAACTCCAGTATCCTGATCATTATTACCTGCCCTCAGCCCACAATGACTGTGTGAGGTGTGAGGTGTAAACACACAATGACTGTGTGACTGTGTGAGCTGTTTTATTAAGGAACCCAAAACATGAGGATCAAAGTTCGTGATATTACCAGAACTGTAAAATTGGTATCATTTGGGACTGGGGATTTAGCTCAGCGGCATAAGCGTCTGCCTTGCAAGCAGGCAGTCGTGAGTTCGATCCTTGGTACCGATGAAAAGGAAAAAGACAAAAAAAAAAAAAAAAATGGTATCATTTGTCTAGTAATTCTTTGCCACATTTGACCTTTATGTATGGTAGCTGTTGTAGCATTCAGATACAGGTATGATTTGGGTTTTGCCATCTCATCTGTGGCCGCCCTTTCTCCATTACTTGGCGAGCCCCAGATTTCCCTTTGACCATGTGACTCCCCACTGTACTGGTTGTTCGTGCCAACATAAACCTCTCCACCTTTGGCCTCATGGAACTTTTTTTTTTTTTTTTTTTTTTTGTCTAGCTGTTCTTCCTAATCATTGGAGTGAATGTAAATCTTAAATCAGCAAGCACATTCCAGGGAAGTCTTGGCACACTGAGATTTGAGGTCATCTGTGACCTTGTGGCACGGGTGAGATGATGCATAGACTGACTCACTGGCAGCCGTGAAAAGCTTGTGTGTGTCAGGCAGCTTATTCCTCAGCCCACATTGCACAGAATCCTATAAACCTGAGTTGCTCGGATTCTGACCGTTCTTCAAATGGAGAATGTGTGGTTGTAGAGGAAAGTGCCTCGAGCAAAGGCATCCAGCTGCTAAGTGGCAGAACCTGGAGTGGTCTTGGTTGTCCTCCTAGCTCTGCTGCCTCAGATGGGCATAGCAGAGACTGAATGTGTGGTTTTGTTAGTGAGCACTCTGACCTGGATCTTCTTCCTTCCCAGATAAACCCGTTCAACTTTTGCCAACTCTGTTGGTCATAATGGAAGGGTTTCCCTTTGATTGCTGCTTATTGCTTCTAGTTTTGTGCCTTACATTACAGCAGTGTCATGTGGCTATTGGCACACACTAATTCAAGGTACTGGCCCCTCTTTGGCCACCCTGTATGAGGGCACACAACCTGGAATTGCAGTATAGGCTAGAGGCTCTTGCCTCCGATTGACTATATGGTAGTACTCTGATAAATCCTATTGCAAGCCTCCTGAGAGGGTATTCTTTGAGCATTTCACTCATAGCCTTAGTTATCTTCCCATTGCTGGAACTAGATACCCAACACTCACAACTTGAGGAGAGATTTTGAGCTCACAGTTTTACTTGATGGTCTGCTGGCTCCACAGCAGAAAAGTTTGGCAAAGGGCCACAGTGGAGGAGAAGGTGCTCTACCCCATGCCAGCCAGGAAGCAGAAAAAGGGAAGGGACAAGCTAGGGACAAGGATATACTCTTTATATCATGCCCCCAGGGACACACCTCCATCCAGTGACTTCAGCCACTGGATTTAGCAATGCATGAATTGACTGAGTAGAGAGCCTTCATGTCCAGTCATCTTCCACACACCTAACACTTTTGGGGACATTTTAAATCTAAACCATAACACCTGTCTTTGGTAATGTATGCAGGTGATGGAATGAACTTCTCTCTGTGTCCCTGCTCTGAGTACAGAGCAAGCAAGACATGTGATAGCATAGTCTTTAGGTAGTAAATGGTATTTTTACGTAGGAAAAAGCTTATTTGTACTTAGGAAGAAACAGTCTCTCTCTTCTCAAAAACCACAGGACAACCATATTTACACTTGCAGAGCTTTAAAAAAAAATCCATCTCTTTAGGGAGATTTTTGGAGTGTGTTTGTATATGCATGCACATGTCTTTCTGTATAATCTTTCCCCATCTTTGCATTTTAAAATTGTTACTGAAAAATTTAAGGATATTTTTAACTGACAGGAACTTTATAGATTTACCTGCTAAAAAAATTCTAGAGAAGTTTAGAGAGCTCATAATGATAGAAGGCATTTCTTTCTGAGTCTCACATTTGGATTTTAAAGATAAACAAAATATCTCTAGATTTGTAAGCTCTTCAACCTAATTTCACTGAAAGAGAAAACTAAATGTATTGAAATTGTCATGTAGATTGGTAAGCAAGGATATTAAGGGCACAGTGATTAAAAATATTACTGTTGAAGGTACTTAACTGTCTCCGCTTTTGGTGGCTGTTGAACACATACTTGCCTCTTTGTTCTTCCTAAATAAAGACAGGGACAGAATTTTCAGATGATCTTCATTAGGGTACCTTTTCTCTTTGTTTTCTTTGGGTTCTGAAATCATAGACGAAGTGTTTCTTTATACCTTGTCTGTTTCCATAAATACTATTTCACAAAACTGTACTCTATAGGCAGCTGAATGTCCCCTTTGTTATGAAGCAGATAGATGAATACGAATATAATGTTTTCTGGGAGGAACTATCAAAATGAGCTTAGCTTTTCCTTTGAAATGAAAGAACCACTTATGTATAAAAAGGGAAAGACGAACTAGATCACCCTGTGTCTAAATGAAAACTTAAATGGTTGAAGTGGAATTCATTTCATCTCCTTTTTCAAGATTAGTTTTGATTTTGCATATTCAGTAAATTGTGTTTGGGTTAACTGCTGAAAGTTTCTCACTGTTTTTAACTTTTACTTGGCATTTCATGCTAAAAATATTAACTATATTCTTGAGGCTGATTCTTCTATCATGAGTATTGTGTGACATGAGAAGAGACAGAGAGTAGGGCAGGATACTTGTCATGTTATAGTTTTGTCTGTGATTCACAGGAAACCAGACCTGTGGGCCCCTGGTTGTCATGTGTTCAGTAAGGGGCTAAATTAGATTATCTAGAAGATTATCTTTTCAGGTCAGTACTTGACCATTGTCCTGGATTATATGATCTGCTAATTAACACCTGGCTGGGTGGCTGGCTCACGGGGTGCAGTCCGCATGTCTTACTTCTTTTATTGTAAAGTCTATTATAAAATTGCACTTTGATAGAACTTTACCATTGATCAATTTAGGGTTCCTTTACTTTTACCCGGATTTTTAAATTGCCACTTTTGCATTTGTTTTGTCAGTACCAGCGGTTGCTTGCTAGATTTGATCCTGAATTATTTTGTAGATAATAGGAGACGTACACATAAATAAGGTAACATTTCTCTGAATGGTTTTAACGGTTTTTTTTTTTAAACTGGGAATTGTGTTCAAATATAATGCCATAATAACTTTTCAACTCACAGTTGGCTATTTCTTTATAACCTCCTCTGTCAGGATGGCACAGGAAGTTTGTCATTTCCCCAAAACTAGAGGAAAATGACATTGATACCAGTTGCTGACAGAGGAAGCCAAGATTTCAGTTTTCTGATCTTGATTCATACATCAGAAGAGTTGCTGTGGTTTGTGGAGTTTGTTTTGTAAAGGGTTGACTTATTTTACTTTTGGGTCCCGGTTTCACATAGTCTTTGCCCCACTTAGTTTACAAAATAGGACTAAGGGAGCTAGGAGGACCCGCGTTCATGCTAGTGAGGCTTTCATGCTATAACTTCCTAGGAGTTAGAAGGTGAGTTTTTTTCCCTGTCTTTCACAAAAAGCCAAATATCCGTGGGTTTTTGTTCTACCAGTGATATTTTAAAACTTGTGCAAATTTACTAATGGTGTCAAAGATACTTTATGACCCACTGAGTCTAACTTCAGATATTTTGGTCTGCTTCATATATCACCCTGCTTAGAAACCAACTGAGGAGTTTTACTTTATTTTTAATCTTAAACTTTTTAAGGTACTCATTGTGTGGATTTTCTTTTGAGCCCCGTGGTCTTGTTTCAGATGCTAGAAATGAGTGACTTCACCAAGGAGGCCATGTGTGAAGGAACCCCTGGTGGCCAGAGCTAGGCAGAAGGGGGTTGAGGGGAAAGTTTTGAATACGACTTTTATTCCATTCCTGTAGAAAATGTGTTTCATAATTGTATGACTTGTGGGCATAGCCATTTGGATTCAGGGGAAGAATGTCTATATTTTCTTCATTGATTTCTAGCTTACAAAAAGGGTTATCACAGTTTAGGAGGCAGGAAAGTATGTGATACTTCCTTTAAAGGATAAGGGGTGGCCTTTGTGGGGGCAGAGGCTGGCTCTAGCATTGATCTGAGTAAATGTTGCTCTGATAATATCTCCCCTCCTCTTCCCCCATTCTTTCCCCCCTTTGCATAACATTTTAAAAATTGACTTTCCTAGGCATCTTTGGCTCCCTGACTAGAGATCTTAATGGAACATTCCTCATGGGTCACCTCTGATCTGATCTGCCCTGTCAGTATTCCAAAATAGCTTGGACCTGACTATGGGTTCTAGTACCTTTCGGAGGAGGACACTAAATGGTGATGTTAAAACTTGGCATTTGTTCACTAACTGAGTGGAGTGAACCCTTTCATGTAAAGTGTCTCTTCTTTGGAAAAGGGGTGCCTAACACGCTGAGAGTATCTGTGCAATGAGGAGTTTGGGGGTAGGACTAGGATGACCCCACAGCTTAAAGATGAGTACTACCCACACTGTCATTGACCGCTGGGAGCATAGAGCACATTCATTCTTAGTCCTTACTTCTAGTTTCTTCTGTATTTTTATTTATAGAAAGGAAAGAAATTGGGGTCAATCATTTCCTTATGGGTATAAGTTCTGTCTTCATGTTGTCCCAGCTGTTGCCTGTAATATTATTTATACTTGCCTAACCTTAGGCTTATTTGCTATAAAATATAAAGGGACAGAAATAGTTCAAGGGCATTCAAAGACTTATATAACCATCAGTAGGCCCCATTTTGTGATTTGTCATGTATTATGAACATATCTTTAAAACATTCATTATAGTTTTTCAGGAAGATCTTCACTGTTATTTGTGTGGCAAACAACATAGGTGACTTGGCTTAGTGAAAATACGTAATTCCCTTGTAACTAATGCCCTTGATCTTGTTGGGAGTCTTCACTTGGGCTCTAAGAAGCCTATATTCGAATTCTCATTGATTGATTTCTGTTTGCAGAGTGTCTGATTTGTGCCTAGAGTTAGAGGTGTGAGGACTGGCATTCAGGGCGCTAGGACTGGGAACAGCAGAATCCACTTATAAAGGTGACTTTTCTTTGAGGAGGTAATCTCCATCTGTGGAATAATTTTGGGGGGGGTAATTTTAAATGTCATAATAATTGAGGTTCTTCAGAGAAACAACCCACGGACTATACATCTAGAATGAGATTTTATTATAAGGTATTGATTAGTTCAAGCAGTATGGAGGTTGAGAAGCCCCACTTCTTGCTGTCAGCAGGCTGGAGATGCAGTGTGATGGAGTTTGAAAGCCCGAGAACCAAACTACTGATGGTATAGAGCCAGCCTTGGGTCTGGAGGTCTGGATTTCAACAACCCAGAGCAGAGAAGATGTACATCCCAGCTTTACTGTCAGGCAGAGGGACAGTCCAGATTTTTTTCACTTTTTTTGGGTTGTATTTGAACGTTCAGTGGATTGGAGGGTAATGACCCCCACTGTGGAAGAGACATCTGCTTTATCCAGTACACGTTTAAAATATTCTTCTCATCCAGGAACATCTTCACAGACATCCAGAAACGTTTTAATGCTGTCTGAGCACTCTGTGCCCCTAGCACATTGAACAAGATGAGCTGTGCGTGTTATCCTCACTCGTGCATGTGTGAGCTACGTCTCTGCATCTGCCTCCATCTGTGCTATTTGTAAAACTCCATAGTATCAAAGCCAATTACACCTCTAAGGGAATTTCTTGTATTGATTCAGTTCAGAAGGTGTGCATACTTTTCATTTAGGCTTTAATCTTTCAAACTAAAGCCATCTTTATGTATCTTAATACTATTTTAAGTAGTTGAATATGTGTATATAGAATAAATGGATGAATAAATGATAATGCTCAAAGAAAATGTAGTACCAACATTTACATTATTATAATTGACTTGTTAAATGTTTAATATGATGAAGTCCATTTTTATAAAACAAGATACTAGGGCTGGGGATTTAGTTCCATGCCACAAGCGCCTGCATGGCATGTACAAGGTCGTGAGTTCGATCCCTGGTACCAAAAACCAAAAATCAAAACAAAAAAAACCCCCAAAAACAAAAGTATTTGTTGCCCTTCTGCTTTCTATAACCTGTGTAGTTGACTCTTACAGAATGCTTTTGAGGAGAAAGGAAAGGGATTATTGTCCATTTTGACAGATAAGGAAATGATCTTATCTTTTGTGTATGCTCTTTTGCAGTACTGGAGCTCTTGGGAGTTCACATCTGTACCTTTCTCACTATAATGGGCTCACTGTTTATGGTCACCTTGCAAGTAAGCCTCTCCCCTCTCAAATCTGAATAACCACTTTAACTGATACCAAATTAAGATATCAAAAATTGTTTTCAGTCTTTGATATCATAACACAGACAGGAAGCAGTTAAATTTTTGTTTGGTTCCTTGTTCTTAAAAGGTCCAAGAAGAGGTGCTAAATTCTTTCTTTTAGCTTTCTTGGTATGATAACTGATTTTTGTTCTTTAGACAGTCTAAAATCCTGGGTGAATGAAAGATAAGTTGATATTTCAGTAAGGAATTATCAGTCTAGAAATAACTATTTATTGTGGTTCTAGTCTTTACTTCATGGTTTAGTTTCACACAACTACATGGTCATGTTTTATTCACTGGAATCATATTAAACAGCCAATATTTCACAGTCTTTGAATGACTAAAGGATTGTTTCTTATGGTTTAACCTAACATATGATAATATTCTTTTAAAAAAAACTTGCTAGATGGAGAAGTAGAAATGAATGAAAAACCAAAGCTTTGTGTAATGGTACTACAATAAATGTATAGCAATGGCATGAGGTATACAGGATTTCCTTTTAAGATTTTAAAAAAGCATTTGTTGCTAGGGTGAGTGGTGTGTACCTGTAATCCCAGCACTCTGGTAGGCTGAAGCAAGATTCCAAGTTTGAGTCTATCCTCGGCAGTTTAGTGAGACATTGTCTTAAAAATAAAAAAGGGATATAGCTTAGTGTAAAGCTCATGAATTCAGTCTCTAGGACCACTAAAAATAAAGAGCTAGACAGATATACATACATATAAACAGACAATTAAAAGTGATGATTCAGTTTAATTAAGCTCATTTGGTTTCTAAATCTGTCTTCTGATGTCACAGTTAACCTGCCTCAGAAGTGATTTTATTTGTGGTCACAAGAGTATTCTGGAGACCACCAATGCCATATATAAGATCTGCAGGTGGGCTGGCATGAATAGGGGGTGGAACATGCCTCTGGCTTCCGAGTGTGTGTGAGAACAGCCCACATGCTAAAGAAGCCAGCTCTTGGGACTGAGATGGAAGACCTAGTCTTTCTTTTCCACCTTTCTCTTGTTAACCTCTGAAGTTGGTCTTGAGAAGTAAAATTAGTGAATGCTTTTGCCAATATTAGAGGAACTTTTACAAAAATATGTAAATCACAAATGCAGTGGTTTTTCTTTTTCCCTTACACATCCACTTCAATAGCAGACACACTGGCCTCCACATGGAAGTATTTAAGGAGCAGTGGGCAGTCAACTGGACTTTGGCCTGCTGCTGGATGTTCACATTGCAGGTGTCCCCAGGCTTTGTGTGACATTCCTGTTGCTGGTGTGCTTCTTGCAGCACACAGATAGAATCAGGGCATGATTGTGCAGGCTGCCTTTTATCTACCTGTCTTCCAGGGACTAACTCACTCAGCCCCAAAAAGCATTGAGATAAATCCTGGTCTTTGTTCTGACCCTCCCAGTTACAACTGTGGATTCTGATTATTCACACTTTTAGCAGTGTTGTTTTATCTAAACAATAAGGAAGCTAAGTGACAGGAACCCCAAGGTCCCTCCAGCTATAATGTAACATGGTCTTATGTTGTGATTGGCAGCGCACAGTACTGTAATTTGGCACCACTAGAGAGGTGACCAGCTGGCCACAGGAGTACATTAAACATTTTGAATAGCCACTACAAACTCCTGTAGTTCATGCTTGGCTTTGGATGCAGAGCTCTTGGCCTGTGATGGTTGTTGTATAATTAAAACATGCATTAGATTTGCCTTGAGCAAATTAATTCTGGGTAGTTAGATGCTACCTGGGGCAATCTATGGTCCATGGACCCCAGGTGATTTAGCTTCATCTTGAGCCCTACTGGAGGCTTCTCTTCCCCTCAGTCACTGCCAAGACAGCTCTAGCATTGTCTTGTCCTGAGGTTTTTGGCCCGAAAGGCATCACTGATGTGAAAATGTAGTGAACAGGGCCAGCTTGGAGTCATACTCTGTTTTGGCTGAGATGCTGGACTGCAGGCTGTGTAGGCTGAGCTTTGCTGTGTGTCTTTGCTGGACTTTGCAGATACAGGATTACGAACACTCCCCGGGAGCTCATTATTCAGTCTTATGTTCTTGTTGCGCGCTGAGGTTCTGTTACTGATAAGCATTATGTAGGAGGTTTACTGAAGAGGCTTAAGGCTCCATGAGCAATTGTAGTTTGTATACTGCCTACAATAGGAAGTTCATGCTTTGAGCTTGCAGAGAGTTTCTACCCTCCTCTGCCCGTTACACTTTGTTTTTCTGGCTTTTGAATAATATTAACTGAGTTATTTACTCAGCCTGTATATTGTGATAGATTATAATGACAACAACAACAACAACAAAAAAAAATCTTGGTCTTTTTTCCAGCAAACTAGGAATAGGACCAATAAAAAAAGATGGCTTTATTTCAGAATTTTCTATCACTGATTCCAAAGGATCCTCATCTTATCCAGAGAATTTTAAGGTGAGATAGAAATTTAGTTTGCAGAGAGGAAGAGGAGTTATGGAGAATGATGTTGTAAAGGGTCCGGGGTGGCCACTCACTCCCGAGGTCTCCACGAAAGGGGCACAGCTGCAGAACCCGTCCTGGCCAGGGTCCTCTTCACCTCCCAGTGTTGCTGCTTCCTCACAGTGATCCTCATCACTTTGTAAGTGCAAGGGTGGCCAGGGACAAGTGTCTCACTTTAGGGTCCCCTCCTCATGGGCTTGTGTGTTGTTTCTTAAGGACAGTGTGTGAGGCAGCCTGAGTAACCAGACCCAAGCCTTTACCATTGTTCTTTTCACCAACTGTTTTGCTGCCGTGCTATGGAAGGCAGGGGCGCCTTGAGCTTACTTCCAGCTATTTTCCAAGCAGCTGCTGTGTCGTTTCAGAGTAGGCTGTGAGACCTACAGGCTTGTTCATCCTCTTCATGCACATGTGCTGGCATTTGGCATGCATAATTACAAATACTAATATGTGAAATTGCACAGGAGTTGGTCAAACTCCCTATAAACTTGATGACTAGATTTCTCCAGAGTGCCTAGTTTTCCCATTTCCTTCTCTGGTAAACAAGGTATCCTCCTGAATCTTTCTTTTCTTTTTGTAACTCCCTCTGTAGTATTTGGGATAGACTTCTGCCTTACTCTATCAGTTTAAGTAAATCTCTCTCAGGGGAAGCACGTCCGCGAAACTGTAGCCCATGTGAACTATGGCTCAAAGCAGTCCTAGTGCCTCAGTGTGGTCTCACCATGTATCCTTCCTCCTACAGTACTTGTACTTGTGGGCCAGCAGCTGGTGCCCTGGTAGCACCAGTCTTATCCACTGAGAAGGCATTCATTCATGCTTTTTCCTGCTCCTCTCCACAGTCTTAAGTAATGAGATACTCAGGAAGCATAAGTCATTGGAATATTTATGGGGCAAATAGCTCTGGTATTTCCAGGTCACTCAGTAGATCATGAAGCCTAGGTAATTCAGGATAGCCATTTGCTGTAGAGTCAGCAACAACAGATACGTCATGTAACCTGAACCCTGAAATATTGTGGTTTGACTCTCTGCTTTGCTGTGTACTATGTGATCTTGAGAAAATACTATGTTATTTTGAGTTTAAATTGTTTTAACTCTGGATGGGGAAGGTATCATCTGCCTTGTATTAGTGGTTGGAAGAATTGGGGAGTTGTCAGTATTAAAAGACAGCACATACAATAAAAGCACAGCTCTCTTAGATTCCCTAAGCTTTACATCTTTACCCCCTTCATATACATGTTTTGAATGCATGAATTTATGGAAATTATGCAGATAAGAGAAGACTGATTTTGAAGAAAAAAGTGTTGCTTTTTTAAAGATATAATCTTTATGCTTTTAATTCTTTCCATTCCTGGTATAGTCCCTTAAAAATGCAAATCCCTTAATTTATGTTACTAATATACTTTCAGATCTTCTGTCATCAGATTCTGTAAAGACTCTTTTAGGATTTATATGAGGCTATTTTGTTAAATAATAATGAACTAAATGAAAAAAACAACAAATCTTAAATTAGCTAGTAATGATTCCTCAGGCCAGTTCTGCTATGATTTGAGTCATTATTAAAGTGTGTTGGACTTTTACAGAGAAGTTTGAATATGAGGCCCTTTAACTCTGAGCAGAAAGTAGACTTTGTTATACATATACATTCCAAATAGTTGTATCCTTCAGAAAATTCAGTGTGTTCCCTTTACATGCCAGGTTGATGTTTCAGTTCACCAATGAATGATAGAATCCTTTTATTTCCCCAGAATTTATTGTCTAGTGAGGGATTAGCTGCTACCACCTAAACTACAGGGCAGTAAGAAGATCCTGTGACAACAGGTAAATAAGTAGAGGTTTTATTTATTCAGTACTGACTGTGTTTAGCAGTGTTGTAAGCATTGTACAGCTGCTGACTCCTTTAAATTCCATAAAGCAATGGGGAAACCAGACAAGGAAACTGAAGTATAGAGTTTAGAGATCTTGCCAGGGAATGCAGGATAAATCTGAATTGTTCTTCTTACCCAAGTGACAGGGGAAGAACAGAAGAGGGCCTCCTGACTACTCAAGAAGGGTAGCATTTGGGGAGATTTGCATGCAGTGGTGCTCATGAGCTGAATCCTCAGAGTAGCTGGGACAGTGAGCAGAGCAGGACAGCTGGGTCTGAAGAGAGAGGAAAGTGTATTTCAAATGGGGTCTTCTGCAGGTGGTGGTGGGGAATGTGAGATGACAGTGGATTGGTCAGGTTTGTTTATTGTTATGAAATGTCAGAGATAATTATAAAGAGAAAAGTTTTGCTTGATGGCTCAGGTGGTTGCAGTCCAAGATTCAATAGACTCATTTACTTTGGACTTCTGGTGTGGGTGGTAGATGACAATACATGTGTCTGACAGTGAGAGACTAGGGTCCCACAATCTCCTTTGACCATTCACTGAATAATCTAAAGACTTCCTGCTAGGTTCCATCACCTCACAACAATGTCACCCCAAAACTATACTTTTTACACGTGACACCTGTTAAACATGCAAAATATAGCCTTTAGCAAGGCTGTGTTATAAAATTGGATTTTTAATGCTATGTTATTGTAATTAAAATCACACTTGGAAAGCAGACAAAATATGTACTCTTTGGGTCTAACATATTTATAACCCTGGCTATGGATATCATTACATTTTGAAGATAGAGGTTTAATAATATTCAGAGGTAGGCATAATGGCCCATGTCTGTCCTCGCTACTTGGGAGATTGAGCAGGAAGATTGCAAATTTGGAATCAGCCTGGGGAATTTTATTTTATTTTTGCCTCAACCCCCCCCCAAAAAAAAAAAACAAGACTAAGATGTAGCTTGGTAATGTAGTGCTTGTGAGGCCGTAGAAAATCCCTAACCCTGGCGATGATAAGAGTCAGGAGTAAAGCTGAGTTCTCCACAAGGATAAGACCACCCAGGTAGAATTTTTGAGGGAGAAGAAGGAGTCTAGATGAACGTGCTGGGATTGGCACAGGGGAAATGCCTGAGGAAAGAGATCCCCTCAGAGACACAATTAATTATGAGATTAGAAGGCAGACTGGAACCAAACTGCAAAATGTTACTGCTTGCTCTTAAAGTTTTACATCATTTGTCGAATTAATGGAGAGAACATCTAGTTTGTTTTTAAATTGTGATTCTGACAACTTAATTGAAACTATCCATTCTCCCTCCCTGCAAAAAAGTGATCAAGGCAAGAGTGGGGGAAAAAGATTTCAAATTTTAAAATTTTTTATGGTATTGGCTATAATTTGCAAAGAACTTAAAATTGCACTCTTGTTTATTTTGCATTTTTGAAAACTAGATGTGTTCCTAAACAGTGTTGCTAACTGTAAATTACAGGGTTAACAATAACCCTTCTCATGCAAACATCTATAGTAGACAAATTCTACTTAGTCAGTTCCCTTAATGTGTATAATTTACTTTATTCTAGTTGATACTTGCAGCTCAAGTTTATTGGGTCATTACTGTTGTAGAATTTTATTATGCACATACCATAACTCATTCATTTTAATATTGATATTCAAGTTATTTAGCAGTATATGTCCATTTTAGGTTTCATTTTTAAGATTTCCTTGTGGAAGGTAATGTTATAGTGTGGTAACATTATCTGCTGCTGAGCCAACATGAACTGATTATTAATACACAGAACCGTCTCCCTAATTCAAATGGTAGAACCATACAAATGGTAGAACCTAGAGTCATCCAAAAAGCTCTTCAGATCTTAAATTTATAATTTATTTTTCTGCCAGTTCAATAAATACATTGTACAGAAGTTTGAGAATGTAAAGGGAGATGTTTAGAACAAAAAAAACCCACATACCACAGTGGGTGGTCACACTTTTTTCTTATTCTACTGCTGTGTTTTTTTTTAAGTTTTTTACCTCTACTAGTATCGAGTACTTCTGGGAATGGCTTATGTAATGCATGAGAGACTGTTCCTTTGGTGGAGCTCACTTATCTAGTAGCTAAATTGCTGTGCTAGTTGTGTGCGTCAGAGTGATCCTTGTGCATGCTTCTTTTGTTGGCAGTGGGTGCCTTGGTGATTATCTACTTGAGTTGCCTTTAACAGTTGATAGGGGAGTGGATTTATTAGGGCACATGTCATTGTTTTGAAACCCCTTAAAGGGAAGGGGACTAGAGTTTGGAGAATGTTGTGGCTTTGTATTTGTACTAGAGCTTTTATTGGAAAGTCATTTTTGCTTTGATATTTCTCATACTCATATTCCTAGTTCATGGGCTTTTTCCTTAGCTCTAACTCACAAGGTGAACATATGAAAAGGGAAATCAGTCACCAGCATACCTTTACTTGCACGGTTAAAATCAACTCAGTGTTTAGAAGCTTCTGGGAAGATTGATGCTATTTTTGCTGCAGCAGCATTATTTGTTTTTCAGATAGATAATTATCTGATTCTATCAAGAAAAATACAAAAAGGTACAGGCACAAAATAGGTTTTAAAAGATGCAGGGGTAGGTATGAGGTTGGCTTAGGAACAAAAAATGGAAAAGTGACTGCATCATCAGTGATAAATGTATCTACTTATATCAACAGTAACAACCTGAGTAGAATTTATGTTTGAGTATGTCTTCATGAATCAAGAGAAGAACTGACATTCAACATGAACCTCATCATTTGTATATTATTCTTTTGCGTCCTGCTGAAGGACAGAGTAGAGATTTTGAGACTAAGGCTATAAAACCACCCTCAGCACCATAAAGAATATTGGTGTGCTCCTGAAACCTGGTCTTCTGGAGAGGAGCAGGTTGCTTCCCTGTGCTTCAGGCTCACTGTGCATGGAGGCTTTGTATCCTGCTGCTCTGCAGATCATGCAGATGAGTTTAGATGTGGGACAAGTGAGGGCTGAGGCACTAAAGGCAGTGAACAGTTTGCTCCAGGACCTGGGGAGTTTCCAGAAGGCAGTCTTTCCCTGATGAGGATCCCAAAAGTTGAAGCAGAGAGAGATTGGAAGGACATTGGTTTCTATCCCTGTTTTCCTTTCTTCAGGAATCAGGTGGTGAGGAACAGCCACATACCTCAGGGGTGACCCAGGTGTGCCTAGAGTCTACATTTGTGCAGTTGTGAGAAGGATGGGTGGCCCAAGCACAGTCTGTGGCCTCCAACCTTGGATTTGGTTTGTGTCTAAAGTAGGTTTTGAAAGGTATCTAGAGGGCAGGGGCAGCATCACTATGTGCTAATTTCTTCTTTTCCACTGCCCCTTTGCTCAGCTTGCTGACATAGGTGAAAAGCCAGTCAGATTAATTTGCGTGCATACCTGATGTTTAATTCTCTTACTGTTAACTTTTTATAAAAACTTAATCCTTTCAAGAATGAGAATGTGCTGTTATTGGACACTGTGCACAACATGTCAGAACACTGGTGTGGTGACCCTGTTACTCTGCCACATGCCTGAAAACAAAGATCTGTGGTTACCTTAAGGAGACACCTAAAGTTTTTGCTAGCTCAAAGAATTTTAGGTATTTGTTTCAGGCCATTTTAGACAGAAGGAAAGTGTGACTCAGAGAGCAGTTTCACAAGTATTGGATGCAGTATTGTGAGTTCATTGGGATAAATGTGTAATTTTCTCTGATGGGCCCTTTTGTAAGGGACAGCACTTTGAACATACACATAGCAATATATTAGAAGAATCAGACATATTAGCATACGTTTTTGTCTTGTGCATATCATGCCATTGTGTACTGTTTTGTGGTGATGAAGATAAAGTAGCAAGTGAAATAACAGTGTCTGCTTGTGGAAGTGTATGTATTAAGTGAGGATATTTCCCCTCTAGTATACATTTCATCAAAGTAATTACTGCAAGACATTTGACTCTCATTAGTCTCTGAAACCCTCCCCCTTTTGATAGCTAGTATTGTGAAGATAAAGTCATAGAGAACAAAACCTACATAACCCTCAGGGGCTGTATGTTACAGAAGGGACCAATTGTAGCCGCTTCTGTTTCTTTAAAGGTCACACAGTTTTTCCCTGACATGGTCAAGGTGTAAATTATTTGTTCAGTCAAACAGGAATCAAAGCTGCCATGTGTATTATTGACGTATTACTAGATTTTAAAGGTACATTGTCCCCAAAGCGTTAATAGTTGTCTTACTATTTTCTTGTTGGTGAGACAAAATGCGCAGCATCTAAGGTTAAAGGAAGAAAGGTTTATTTAGTTAAATTTGTCGAGGTTTCAGTCCTCTACGGTTCATAGTTGGCTGGCTCCAAAGCAGAATGGCATGGCAGAAGGGTGTCACAGGGGAAGAAAAGTTTATGGCAGGAAAAGGCAGTGTAGCAGGAAAGTGAAGTGGCAGGAGCTTGGCGGCAGCCTTTGTTCTGGTCTCTCAGGTTCCATCCAGGCCACCCACCCTTGGCACTCACACTCCCGTTCTCCATTCCGTGACTGTGCCATACCAGTCAGGGTAATCACGCACCTTTAACACACCCTAGATCCAGCCACCTCTGCAAAGCCCCACCTATAAGTGCATGTTACTTTGGGGGGACATCTGGATACATGCCCTCACAACAGTCAACATTTTCATTAAGCTTGCAGGGTTCAAAGGAGATAGAGGGCTTGTCACCTGGAGTCATCATCACCGGCTGATTCTGATGGGTGTTAGAAATTCTAGCCTTTCGGAGGCTAAGTAGCAGAGAGTAAGCTGTATTTTTAAGAACTTATATTTCGAGTCATAGTTGATTCTACTTAATTCAGAATAGTATTTTAGAGCTTTATTTTTTGTCAAGCACTAGTTAATACTTTTATTTACCTTTGTTGCTCTTGTTCTTTTTATTAGTAGACTCAGTATAGGCTCTGGTTTGCAGCTTGCATATGGTAGGGCCCAAGCCGTGAAACGACTTTGGCTTTTTTGTCCTTTCACTGTAACTGATAGTTTAAATAGACAAACAAAACTTGTAATATAGGCTCATATTTTCAATTCCAAAGTTAGATAATATATTTCTCTTTAAGTCAGGTTTTGTTGTGTAGACCTGTGAATGTGGTTGAAGATGCCTTATTTTGGCAAGGGGCTGTGCTTTGGTGGGACATTGGCATGGGGTGTAGGTGTGAGGATGTAGGGAAGAGTTGGTTTCTGCATCCTCCAAAATATATGGAATCCTTCAAAGAGACAGTATTTCTAACTTGGTGTGAAATAGAACTGGAATTCATAACTTTTTTTGTAGAGTATTTGAGTAAGACCACAACATACTAAAATCTTAAATCACAAAATTAAAAAGAAATCCCTTTAATAAAACAGCAGTTCTAGGAAAAGTTACTTTACACTTAATTTTGAAAAAACAGCCTTCCTTAATGTAACTTTGTTTCTGGGTTTTATTTTTTGATCTGAATTGGTGATTGAACAGTCATGAATATTCAGGGTGTAGAGAAGAAACTTCAAAGGACACAGATGATCCTGTGGTCTGGAGCATTAGTCACACCCAGTCTGGCTAGCTGGGTGCTCTTGTCAGGAGGCTGGAACCGGTGCTGTCAGCTTTGGATCAGCCTGGGGACGGGCCACGTGGATTCACAACAGCCTGAGTGCCAGCCAGCTTGATTAAGAGGTCATGACCTCAGGGCAGCAGTTGGAGGATTATAAAACTCTCAGGCCGATGATCTCATGATCATCAGCATGTTGACCATTTCCTTGGCAAGAGAACAGTCTTTTTGGTCTACCAAAAACAAAACTTTTTTTTCTTCTTGGCTTGCATTTGTTTCCTGGGAGCATTTTTCTGTCTCCCCTGTATTAGAGCACATCTCTGAGGGGGATTTCAACATAGATTTCTCTGGAGAATTTGAGCTGCTGGCAGCTGTTTTCCACAGCACCGAGTGGTTCAAATTCTGCCTGACCCTTTTATTTCAGCAGCCTTCCACACTCAAAGCCAGCATCAGCAGGAATATATTAGAAATGCAGAGCCTTGGCTCTTTCTCCAGACTCCCAGAGACAGAGCCTGCATTTAAGAAAATGGATGGTGACTTGGCCCCACGTTAAGCTGTGAGCAGCACCTGTCTGAACTGACTTCTCTGCTTGAAATTCTCAACTGCTGATCTTTGTCATCTTCCTGTATGGGTGGTGCAGTGATGCAGTGAGAGGGGTTCCTCCTAGGCAGGGATCTGCTGCACTGGGTTGGTCAGTTAGCATCTAGGAGATAGATGGCTTGTGTGATTTTCATAGGGTGTATTTTATTGTGGTGGTTTATTTTGATAAAAGTCCAATATGAATTTTATGAAGGCTAAATTTAAGAGCATCACTCTGTGTCTGGGTGCCATTCCCTTGTGATCTCACAAGGTAGTTATCGCAGCTTCCACTTTTCTGATGAGAAATTTAAAGTGTAGACAGGACTAATGTCTTACTGTTCAGCAAGGATATAAAGTGCCTGATTTTAGAAGTCATGATCTTGACCATTCCTTCACATAGTTTACAGATTCTGAAATGGGATCAAGACTTACTCATGAATGGATAAGACCTTATTGTTTTGAGATCCTGGGTGTTGCTTGGAACTTGCATTGGTGGGAGTCAAATAGGAGTAAATATAAATATTTCGAGTAGCTTTGCATCTTACGTTTCACTAGGGCTACTGAAAGATGTTTTACTCAGCTGTAAATTTCCATGTGTAGAATCTGTTTACCAAATATTGTATAAATGGGGAAAGATTTTTGGGTTCAAGTTTTTAAAAAGTGTATTTAGAGACATAAAAGGGAAGGAGGCACAGTGTTAGGAGCAGAGTTTCTGTGTGTACCCATTTGAATGAGAGAGATCAAGGGACAGGCCGGGGCTGGTGTGTTTGCTGGGGCCCATTTCATTACAGAGGGTGAGTCTTGTGGGACTTAGTTGAGAGAAGGAGTGAAAGGATGTTTGTGAGGGTCGCTTCCTCATGGCAGCCCTCCAGCAGAGACCCAGGTGGAACAGAGAGTTTATCATTTAATTGTTTCATTCCTAGCTTCATGGGTCTAATACATCTGTGCATTCTAATCCTATGCCTGTTAGATTAATTTGAAAGGAAATTTAGGGTGCTGACTATTTAACACAGTATGAATCTGTACTTTTAGGTGGTATCAGAGCTTTTTGTGTATTTAGTTTCTTAACCTGTTGAAGAGGCTTGGCACAACTTAATTCCCTTTCTCTTCCAGAGAAACTCTGAGAAATTAGGTAAAAACTTAGAATAAATTGGAAAAACAACTGAAGACAGAGGCCTATGGAGATACACAGTGCTATATTTACTTTATTTTTCCCTGGTAGAGCTGCTTAGTAACATAGCATTTCTGGAGGAACAAAGACATTTCTATCTTGCTGTTCCTGATTTTTATCTTGTTGCCTGACTGCTTTGAAGGTATATTCCTCTTGAGACCATTGGGATACTGGAAGAGGCTTTTTCTCTTGGTTGAGGATGTTTGCCTTTCCCTTTTTCAGGAAATACTGCTGCAAAACACAGACCACTCTCCCCTCTTAACATTTTAAAATGGTGACTACATGCATTTAAGCCTAGATAAACTTCTTTCTTTAAAGGTCCAGGTTTTTTTTTTTTTTTTTTAACTTTGAGTCATTCATCTAGCTTATTGATACTTAAATACACTGAGATTTATTAAGCTACATTCCTTAGTTTTGAGTGATACTCTTCTCATATTGTGACTTGAAGAGACATTTAGATAACCTGCTGTGTATAGGAATTAGGGTATTTCTGGTTTAGTGGTTTCTATCATCTGGTCTTCAGGTGTAAATTACACACATGGTAGTTTTTATTGTAGTTAACAGAGCTTTGGAAGGTGTATGATCATGTTACCTGAGCCATAGTTCCTGGTGCTAAATAAGACAGTGATACTTGCTTTTATAAAATTTATCTTTTCCAGAATTATTAAAAGTATCTGAGAGGTACTTAAATGCTATTTTCTGAACACAGTTTATGTCTAGTTCAGAAACTTTTCCAATAAGATGACGTGGATTCTGCTGTATTCGGGTTGTGTACCATTTTTTTAAAAAAAAATCTAATTTGGAAATTTCTTTACATGAGGAATTTTTTCTCAGGCTTGTTCTAAATTCTCTTATTGTCTGAAGTCATAAGAGGATGCTGTTCTTCTCTCCCTGCTCAGACTGTGTGCTCTGAAGTCTTTTCATATCATATAGGCTGGAAACTACAGATCTGAGCATCTGCAGAACTTATTTTCTGAACTTATTTCCTTTTTTGTCCTAGGTCTACTCATTTGAGCTATGTGTTGTTAGATAAGCTAGAAAAGACTGCTTAGTTTTTCTAGTATAATATTTTGGGAGGAGGTAGTTCTTAAACAGTGAGAAATGACTGTGTGAATAACTTATGTAGTCTCTTTGGAAGTGGAAGGCTAAAGTCTGAGACTGACTTAAAGGTAACTATGTGGAGCCAGTCTAACTTGAGAACCTTATTTTGGAAGGTTGTGATGTCTTGGAAAGATTTAGTTCTGTGCCATGCTCACCTTAGGTTTGTGTGTGGATTTTATAATCCAGTGCCAGTCAGTGTTATCAACCCTGGATCCATAAATGGAGGTTCACAATGTATTAGACAGTAATAAACACCTTGTATATGTTGAGGGTAGTTACTAAGGTGTCCGTGGGCCAGGTTGATGAGTCCTCCAGAGTCACTAGGTTGTGGCGGCAACCTCTGATCATTTAGGTCCTGCAATGGACTTTGTCTTCTCCCCTGCCACCTACACTGGTCTCCAAGTAAGTGTATTCATACAAACCTGGTCACCAGCCTTGCTTTGACGGGAGGAACACGTCAGCACCTGACTGGGTATAGGGAGTTAGAGATTATGAAGAGATCTGCCTGTCTTAATTATTTTTCTCTCACTGCTGAGACAAAGTACCCAACATCCAAAGTTAAAAGGGAGAAGGTTTATTTCACTCAGTTTGTAGAGGTTTCAGTCCATAATTGGCTGGCTCCAAGGTAGGATGGCAGCACAGAGAACAGTTCACGAAAGCAGAAAGTAGCAAAACAACAGGGGAAGCCACAGCCCTATCCGATCTCTTATCCAGGCTATTTAGGGCAGGTAACACTCACATCCTTAATTCTAGTGTCCTTGAGCCTAGCGTTGCGTGATGACTCAGTCCCAGCATGTCACACTCTAGATCCAGCCACCTCTGAAAAAGCCCCACTTATGACTGCATGAGGCTTTGTGGAATCTCTAAACATATGCTAGTGCTTGAAGTATTAAATTACTGTTTTTTTTTTAAAGAAGACATACACTTCAACATAAATCATGTTTGGAATCTTGTTTCGTGTGTGTGTGTGTGTGTGTGTGTTGGAGCACAGCCATTGAGAGAGACATCAGAATGGACAGCTGAGTACCTCATCCTGTTCCAGGATGCAAATATGATTAAACATTGTTTTCTGGCTTCTCTTGCTTTTTGCCACCGGAGACATCCCACAGGTGAAGCACACTACCTTTTATTTTCCTCTTAGTAAGAGTTAATACTGTGTTCTCATTTCTCTCTCAGCATGACATTGTGAGGTTGAGTGTGGGTGAGAGCAGGCTGGTGCTTCAGCCTATGCCTTGGCTGGTTGCTAGGTGACCCTCAGAGACATGCTCCATAGCTCTGGCCACCCTCCTCCCACCTCCCCACGTCTTGTCCTGAGCTGGCAAATAACGCACTGTCTTTTGGAAGAGGACAGCTGCAAGGGAGGGAAGAGTTTGGTTCAGATGCTTTCTTTCTACTCAGCTGTTTGAGCCATTATTCAGCCCAGGCAATTACAGACACAGCCTTTTGTGTATCCCACATCACTGCCTCCCACCAAAGCCTGTACTGCTTTTAGAGGTTTGGAGATGTAACTTAACTCATCTTCAGTTTAAAGTGTATTATTAAATTTTAATGTTTAAATTGATGGATATATTTTCAACCTTTATTTGATTTCTTTCAATTGATTTTTTTCCCCTCCTTCCCCAGCATTTTAAGGGAGAGAGCTAGATACAACCCCTGTTCCTGAGGATTGAAATGAATTCTGAAAGCTCTTCATATAAGCAATAAAATAATCAGGGAACCATTATTATGGTTATGCCTGTCAACATAGAGTGGGTATGACTCCTGAGTAGAAAAAAAAATCAGCCCCGCAAGGGGAAAATAAATGCTAATGCAGGTTCTGCTACTGCTGATGAGAAATGAGAAGCATAAAGGAGTACAGGTGTGAGTCAGCTCTCTCCTTTCCTCCATCTGGTTTCTCACCTACATAGGCAGAGGTAATTCTGCCGTCTCTTTATTTAATGCCCAGGGCTTCTGTCTGTTGCTGTGTGTAAAACCTTGTCCTCCTGTCTGGTTCTGTCTTGACCACCAACCTTTGAGTTGTGGCTGGGATTGCTTCTTACTGACACTTGGGTTCCCAGATGCAGGGATTAGGGTGTGTGGTGGGGAGGGGAGAACCTGTCGCTACACAGCCTTTTGACTGGGGAATCAGTTGGCTACTCACATGGAATGGTTCTTGTTCTTGGTTTTGGAGCCTTTAAATCCCAAAGGCTGTACTTCTGATGTCCAGGGTCTTTCTGAGAGACCCTCCAAAGCCATCTGCAACATAACCCATGCCAGCCACCTACTTGGGTTTTACCACTTCATAACTACATCCATGTCTAGCAGATTAAACATTACTTGATCTGAGCTAGTTTTTTGTTGAAGTAGGAGAGAGGTTTCTACCTGGGTGAACTGAATTGGTAGGTAGGCAGGACCTAAGTCCTTATCCTAAACAGTGTAAAGGCTGATACATGGTGTCAACTTGAGAAATCTGGAAGCTTAACTAAGTAACTCAGCAGTTCTCCATCCTAGGATATAGAGGACACGCCCTTACCACTCAAGGATGTTGTTTATTGTGTCAACTTGAGAAGTTTAGAAGTTTAACTAAGTGACTCGGTAGGAGGCCAGGGTCCTCACTTTGTGAATATGGTGATCCTGTGAAAGAGGAAGGCACAAGATGGTATGAGGGCTCAGCTGTCCATTCTGATGTCACACACACACACACACACACACACACACACACACACACACACCCACCCACCAGAGGGCAGAAGCCTGCGTGCAATATAAAGGAGGAAAAAAACTTGCTTTCCCTCTTTTTCTCTCATTACTTTTTGCTGTCTTCTACCACCTTGTTGCCACCTTGCTTTGGAGCCAGCTGATTATGGATTGAAACCTTCACAAACTGTGAGCTAAATAAATCTTTCCTTCCTTAATTTTGGGCATGAGGTATTTTCTAAGCAAACAAGAGAAAAGTAAGACAGCAAGCAATGACCCGGCCCAGAATTTTGTGGCAAAAAGCTACTTAAAAAAATGTGCTTACACGTTCTGTAGGTCAGGAATTTGTAGGGTTCGGTGTATGTCAGTCTATAAGGTCTGGAGTCTCAGCTGGAAAGATGAGAGTGATATAGAGGCTTCTTCATTCTCTGTCTGCCACTTGATCTGGGCCTTCTTTGTGGCTTCTTCTTGATGCATGGGCTGCCTTAATGCTGTGACAGTCGCTGGGTGATGGGCGCTACTCCTTGGCATCTCAAGAGTCTTAAGGGCAAATGTTATGGCCAACGAGGGAGTTGCTAGCTACACTGCATGATCTGTCTCAGAAGGTGCATGGAATCCCATTTGTCAGAGTCATCCCAAGCTCACCATGAGCCTGGGGCAGGGATTGCACCGTCAGAATCTCTGGCTAGGTCCCATGAATTGCTTTCATCATATATACTTTTACTCTCAAGACAAAAGGGCCCCAAGGTAAAGTTAGGTGTCTAGTATATCATATTTCCTGTTGCAGTATGTTAAATTTTGTCCAGAACTTGGAAATGCTGTAGCGGAAGGCAGCATGACTTTGAGAATCCTGTTGAAATACTGTCTAACAAGCTCCCTTGCAGATTTTTCAAAATTATTTAGAAACATGTGCTTCTGTTTGAGTCATTTTTCGCTACTGAAAAAAGGTCCAGATTTGGGGAAGTTACCTGTAATCATGTAGATTTCTGTCTGGTAGAAATGCAAATGGTTTCTGTTTACAAAGAAGATAATTTCAAGGATTTCATGGCCCTGTCTGGCAGTAACATGTTTTATATTTAACATAGCAATTATGTTACCATTATTTTTGCAAATGCCTATAAATAATTCCTCCAATATTCTTTGAATAAGATTTACCACTTGGGGGTTTAGCTCAGTAGCATAAGTGCCTCCTTAGCAAATGCAAGGTTGTGAGTTCAATACCTGATACCAAAAAAAAATTAAAAAATATATATATATACACCACTTGTTTGTTCCTTATTAATGGAGTGAATACCTTTTTTTATGCATGTTCATCTAATGTCTTTGCATGGGAATTGTATTTTTTTAAACTATAGTTTACTAGGCAGAAAATACATGGGTATTTGGCAACTGGCTTTCTCATTGCTTTTTGTCTGACCCAGTCTCCACTAGTACTGCTGTTAGATAGATGGGAGACCAGAGACAGATGGGAATTTGTCAAGGAGGGATCATGTCCATTTGATAACTTTTAGACAAGGCTGTTTCTCTTGTACCTAGGATCTGTGTGTTATAAGTCCATCATTTTTGCATTCATTAATCTATAGTTATAACTAAGCATCATGGATGTTCAGTAGGCAGTCTAGGAAACAATTGGGGTGCAGAGGGAATCAGGGGATATAATGAGTGAGTAAGTACTTAAAGCAGTGCAAATACCATAAAAGTTTAAACTAGTGTCAGAAATAAACCACACAGCTAGTTAACTATACTTAATATATCCTTTTGTGTGTGCCTGATAATAAGATGTTTATGAAATAAGTGATCTCTATTTAATTCAGAGATAGGATGTATTTCACCTGTTTTAATCAGTTACAGATTATATTGAATAGTGAGTGACTGCTAAAAAGTATTAGATGCAGGGATGTGAAAATAGAAAGTCCTTAGCACTGTGCAAGACTGTCTGTCTTTCCACAAGGAAAGTAATCATTATGTACTGCAAACATGGAGTAATAAAAAGAAAATCTTGCAGGGTAAGAAACAAGTGCAGGGCTTACAATACACTGTAACAGGAGTCAGGTGAATAGATGGAATTTTAAGGGCTCTTGCAAACGGAGGGTGGGAGATTGGCTTTCCAAACCTTTTAGACTATTATCTCGTATCTGGATGTGCCTGTCAAGTGTGTTTTAAACAACAGTCATCGCTGCAGGAGAGGGCTCTGTTTGAAGGAATGGTGTTTCTGTCCCTTCTCTTGAGGAGAATCCTTGTCTCTGCCCACACACATGGAACTGCTGATGGAATTTTAAAACATATTGTGAAGGGTAGGAAGCACTAAGGAGATGAGACCTTGCTTATATTAAGAGTGTTCTAAGGTAGATTTCATTTTTTCTCACCCAGGAAATCATTCAGGGCATCCGATCTCCCTTCTGTTTAGGGAGGAGGTGGTAGAGTGTAGACTACAGTAAAAAGATCTCTGCAGTATCAGAGAACAGTGACTGACAGAGAATCTCCCACCCCAGAATCTGGGAGGTGTATTGGTTTCTGCAGCACGAGGTTCAAACTGTGAAGCAGGAGGAGGATGAAATCATCACCTCTGTATGGAGGTGGGACACTTAAGGACACATTGGAGAAGGAAGTGACAGTCCATACTGCTTCCACAAGCTGCCTGAGCAGAGAGCCTTCCCACACATGCAAAACTAGAGTCTTCCATGTTCTGCCTGTAGTTTTTGACAGTATTTGGTCACATGCAAGCTTGTCAGTTTCTTAGATTCATGAAATTCGTTCAGGAAATGAGATTTTGAGTTTAGATTGCAGTGTGTCCCCAAGATACATGTTAAAGTGGCTTAAGGCATTCTAGCAAATACTCATTTGCCTATGGAGAGTACCTGTTTATTCCAGATTGGCAGTAAAAGAACACTTATTTAATTTGTTTTATGGCTTTATTACTTTTAGGAGAGTAGTAAGTCTCTTCTGTTTTTTATACTTATTAACTAAACTGTGATACAGCCAGGCAGCAGCAAGAAAAATTTTCAAATAAAAAAAATGTCCCTTTGCAGCCCTTGCAAATCAGAGCAAAACAAATCCTGGTTTATAGTATATTAATTCTACCTGGAATTAGTTAGACTGTCTTAGGAAGTAAAAGAAAACAACTGCTGTTGCTATTTCCCTGAATTGAAACAGTACTAGAATAAGATGACAATTGTAGTGACAAGTCATGAATTTTTTATAAATCTTGCTATAAAACATAATGGAAAGGCAGAGTAGAACATGCTTCAGGTCTGCATCTGTTGCTGGGAATTGATGGTCATGAAACAAGAGCTTGTGGTCAGAGCCCCATTCCATCACTTAACATGAGGGAGTTTAAGTCATATGGAGGATGGAGATGATGTGAGAAGTCCATGAAATCACCTGTAAAGTGATGAGCCACTTCTAGTTCTGCGGCAAATAGTCAAAACTTGAGTTACTGTTACTCCAACACTTTTTTCTTGGTAAAATGCAATTGTTGTTGTTAAGATCAGAAAGATTACTCTTGCTAACTTAAAAGTATTTGTTTTAAGGAATCTGATGTTTTACTTCATGAAAGCCTGAAATAAAAAGTGCCAGTAAATTCTTAAGATTCTACTTGAAATAGTCCTGCAGATTCTGAGTTCCAAGAGGACTAGAAAAACTCTCAAATGCTTCTTAAACATTCTATTTTGTATTTTAGCAAAAAAATTATTTATGTTTTCTCAACTTATATCAAAAGATGAAGATGAGTGCTCAATTTAGCAAGTTGCTTTTGTTTGTGGGGTAAAAAGAAATAACATATACAGTTAACAGGTTGTGTGTTCAATTCAACCTATAACATTAAAATGGGCACATTTCTGAGGAATGACTTAGCCGTTCATTTAGAGCTGAAGGTAAATTTTCTCCATTTTGTGCAAGTGTCTAAAGCATCCTTTTGCTGAATTGTTGAGCCTATATGATTTATGGTCGTTCTTGGGAAAGGAAAATCAGTTAGTCAAGGGTTTTGAGTTATTTTTAGGGTTATGTGTGTACTTTGGTGTCAGTGATTCCTTACAGGTATTTATATCTTCACATACTACCAGTGCAGAAGGTGGCCCATACCCATTATGGGCTTTTGTAGATCTTAAGAGAAGGGAAGAGGAAAATTAGCCCAGAATGGTCCCTATGGTGAGGGGCTGAGAGTGGGTACACATGGCAGAATCCCAGATGATGGGAGCATTGTGTTAGTAGGGTTCAGAATGTCCTTCATTCATGGTCTCTGCTTAATGGCCTTGTTAGTGCCATTGGAGACCAGAGGGCTAGGAGGTAACTGGTGATAGTAAAAGATTTCGGAAGAGAAGTCACTCTTTTCTGTCTGGGCAGAATGGGAGCCTAGTTGTGCTAGCCTTGCATGCAAAAATTGTGGCAGATAAGGCAAGCTGCATGCAAGTACCAATTTTGGGGTGCTGTAGTAGTATCTGTTTTTAGTCCTTAGATGCAAATACCCGTTTTTTCCTCCTCTCCCACCAGAATATTGGTAGGAAAAATAGCTTAACAGGAACAGATTTTAAACATTGTATTCCTAGGAAAGTCTCTTTTCAGATGAAGTATAGTGTACTTGTGCGTAATAGGAACTTGAGATTTTATCTAATGATCCTTAGTTGCTCAGAGTAAACACAGCTCCTACATACTTACAGCAGGTCAATTTTTCAATGTAAAATGTGCTGGTATTAGTATAAATTTTCCAGCTACATTATGGAGCTTAATGAATAAAGTGAATGAAGCTTTTAAGTGTGCATTTAAGAACTCTGTGGAAGGTTCAGCTGCCAGAAGTCTAGCGACCTGGTTTGTTGTGTGGAGTCCCTTCTTTTAAACTTACTCTAGCCTCTGACTAGGTTTGTTTTGAGATTTCTTTTCCTGTGTATGCCTTGTAATGAAATTCTACGATGAATTCAACCTCACATACTTTGTAGAAATGGAAAAATGTATCTGGAATTTCTGATACATTGGAGTATTTGGGCAAAATATTTCTTTATAAACAGTCTTATTGAAAAAACATTTATAAACACCCCCAATAAAATACATTTATATAATGATAGTAAGCTGAAAGAATAGTTGGTTAGTACCTGGTTATGACTCATTTTTTAAAATCTAGAAATAAATATGATAATTGAACTATAACCTGTTGGACCACTTTGTAAAACCCAGGTTTTTCTTGGAATGGTATGATAATAATTTTACATTTGTGCAAGATTGGTTTAAACCTAATGGAACACTTTTTATGTGAAATTTTAGGAAATTTTAAAATGTAATAAGAATGTTACTGTTTTGTTTTCAATCTATTGCTATTCAAGGTTTTATGAACTTTTTCTGAGGACTAATATAACTGCTATGAAATTACAGAAAAATCCTGACAAATATAGATGTTATCATTTTCATTCTCATTCACAATCATCCAAAAAGAAAAACCAAGTATTTTTCTAATTAAACTGTGACAGATAAAAGATGATTTTTAAAAATGCCATTATATTTTTCTTTTTTGAATACTTTTTTTTTTTTTTTTTTTTTTTTTGGTACCATGGATTGAACTCGTGAGCTCACACTTGTTAGGCAGGTACTTATGCCTCTGAGCTGAAGTCTCCACTCTTGTTTTGAGTACTTAACAACCTATACCCAGTATTCTGTGGTCAGGCACTTGTTACAAAGCCCCAGGTACCTTAATTCAAGATTGGTGTTGTTTTTCTGTGTATTAGACCTTGAAGAACAGTCATAAGAAAACTTAGGGCCAAAATCATGCAGTACTGTAAGTCCTAATTAAAATAGTCTCCAGAGACTCCTTTGTTTCTTCTTTAAAAGAACTCTGTGCTAAGATGCACATTGAGCTCATGGTTTGAAGTTCATGTCTGAGATTATTTTTCCTGGTTATCCACATAGAATCAGTAATAATTAAAGATAACTCTTCTTGCTGATACCTTTTCAAAGAGGATTCTTTTCACTTCAAATTAAAGCTTTCTTTTTGAACAGGCAGTTTTTGATTCATTTCAATAAGGATTTAATTTCATAGTTAAAATTGTCATTAATTATTTAACAACTTAGAATTCTGAGATCTTTGGCATAGTCTTTCTAGTTTTCTTTATTAATTCAGAGAACATGTAAGAAATAGAACTAAGGAATAGTATTCAAGAAGGTGGCTAGTGATTGTGATCCAGTGTTGTAATGAGCTGTGACTGTCTTAGCTTACTGTGCAGTCCCTTTGCAGGTGGCATCCATCGGGGGTAGGGAGTGAGTCACTTAAAGATGCACTGCAGGGCACCAGTTTCAAGGTAACTTTTATGTGGAAACTAAGGTTTTCACCTTGCAGCAAGCATTATGAATCAGGTGAATCTTACCAAGGTGAGTAGGAGAGGCTCCTCAGCAGGGCTTGTTGCTGATTTCCACCACTGGGTCCAGTGCTAGGACATTGTTGACACTGTGTGTACCTTTGAGAGACACAATAAAGTTTGCCTTTTGTGGTCAAGACATTTTATTCTCCTTAACAATAATTATGTGGCAGTTTATAGGAATAAGAGGAAGATGCATCCCACTTACCCTGTTCCTCCTACTGTTTTCCAAGGGACATTATGTGACTCTGTGACATAGCTGTATTGCCAGCCCAAAGAATGACAAGCCCAGGGAATTCTTTTGTATCTTGGCCCACCTTAACTGTGAGGCTTATAGGAGACAGGTGATGAGTACCAAGTGAAACCCCTGCAGGGTTCCTGGGAATAGGTTGACTGGTTTTCTTTACATGGTCTCTTATTTCTGCTCCTCACTATACTTGCTCCCAGGCTGTTCTGACCTTGCCTCTTTGCAGTTCAGTGGATTTTTTTCCTCCCAATACTGGGGATTGAAGTCAGGGATTGAGCTGTGTCCTCAGTCCTTTTATATTTTGAGGTAGTGTCTCATAAATTATTAAGTTGCCCATATTGGGCTTGAATTTGTACCTATCTCAGCTTCCCAGAGTACTAGGACTATAGGTGTATATTGTAGGTGCCACAAGCCTGGTGGTTTGGTAGATTCTTGATAAGAATCAAGACTCAAAAATCATGGTTGTAGACTGCAGGCTTGGAGTGAGACTTGTCACTGTCGCCTCTGAGGACTGGAGGGAGATGCTGCCCTGTAGGAGAAGGCACCATGAAAGACTCTTTCTTGGAGTAGTCCCTGTGATGGCCTCCACCTTGGTGACTCTTGGTATCCAACAGCAGAACATGTCCAAGGATAACTGCCTGACTCCATTCTGAGCTCAGCATAGGTCCTGTGCCTCCCCACTTACACTCTTGTTTCCTGGTCTCCTTGCATGGGGCTCTCAAGAAATACATAAGACATTCCAGATTCCTCCTGGCCACTACCTGACTTGACAAGGGTGTACTGTCATTGGCTGCTGTGGTGGAAATTCCCTGTAGGAGACCAAAATCGGGCGGTGCAGTGACAGAGCACAAAAACACAGAATAGTTGTTTCTTCCTAGATCTGTGATACTTTCTTAACAGTTCTTTGTATTCTGATTTTGGTGTTTTGTTTTGGTGGCACCCAGAGGGCTCTTGAGTAAAAGGATGGTAGGACACACAGTGGTGTGGACTAGTAATCCTTGTTTTATTAAGGCCAGGAGAATTTTCTAAACAAATTCTACATTCTTTGGGCTCATAAAATCCAGTACCAGTGAAACTTATTGTGGAGGCCAGATCTCCTTCAGGGTTAATGGGTTCCTCTGCCTTTTCCTTCTTTTAAGGACAGACACTGTGAGGGCCAGAGGTTAGCAGGTTTGATAAGATAACAAAGATAGCAAGCAGCAAGCCCAGCACCAACTTTACCAAGGTGGTCTTTACCTTCCTGTTTCTTGCTTTCTTTTCCTTGCTTGCTTAAAGTTGTTCTCTTCCCTTGTTGCCATAGGAAATGTCAGAAAGTGGTACTTGGTTCTTTTAGAAAAAGTGAGTGTCTGACAAAGATGACCATTGTGGGCCCTGAAGATGTCTGTATCTGGTTGTGACAAAACATTGCAGTTTTTAATATTCTCTTGTTACACGTTCAATGCACATTTCTATATCCATGTTTTTCTAGTAGAAATTGCCACCTTTTACAGAGGACTGACTGTGAATCAGGCCAAGAAGCATTTTGCATACACTTAAGCTCAATCTTAAGAGCAGTCCACTAAAATAAAGTTATTGCTATTTTGCTTAAATAAAAAGTAGGCTTAGAGAGAAATCATTACATGTGTTATCACCCAGCTGAGCAGAGGCAGAGCTGGTTTCTGACCCACATCTCTACTGCTTCACAGCACATGCTTCAACCTCTGGTCTGCATTCCTTCATAGCTCCCATGAATTTGTATGAATATGCAAATCTTAATATTTGAAATTCACTGGGGAAATATGTAATTGAAGGGATGTTGCTGTAAATCTTCTGTAAAGTATCCTTATGTAGAGTAATTAATTGCCATTTATCTTTTATGTAAATGCTAAACAAGCTCCTTGGGATAATTTATTTCATATAAACCTTTTGTAATTCCCAAATATAGTGTAAATACCTTTGTGACAGAGGGAAGCCTTCCTCATTCCTGTATACTTCCTGGGGCAGCCCATTGAAGTGACCACGCATACTGCCACTGTCAAAGTCAGGTTGTATTACTTGTACCTAGCCGTAATGCATGTGATTAAACAGATCATTAATTAACGGATGTGATTACATTCATGGCACACAGATACAGTCTGAAAGGAGTTGCTTAACATGGGTTGATAAGTGAGAATAATTGACTCTGAGAACAGGTAAATAGCTTGGAAAAAGATGATATTTGAAAGGTGAAGCTGAGTACAGTCATGAAAAAATATCTAATCTAAAACATATTGTAGAGGAAAGATTTGATCACTCATCATAAAAATAAATTCTTTTATTTAATACAGATATTAGATCATTTCCTCTGAACTGACATCTTCTGAAGAGAGAGAGAAAAAAAAGACTGCATTGTTCTTTCTTCCTCCAGAAGTCGTCCTGGCCGTGGTTTCCTGCCATGTTCAGAACTTCAGTGTTACAGGTGTCCATGGTCTTTCTCTCCACTGTTAGAGCTTCTCTGTCCCCACTAAACATTTTGCTTCACATGAAAGAAAATGTGTTCCTCTATATTGTGGATAAAATCAAGAGCATAGTGACTGGACTGGAAGATGGGTAGATTTTCAAGGCTCATGGTACAAATATGAAACTGATTCCTAGGGGAGGCCTGGGCTGGTCCTGGTTTATGTTTATGTTGTGCAGGTTCTTTGGGAATCCCTGTTGCTGTGAGTACCTTCACTGTGAAAGGCATCTAATAGAAGTACTTGACTTTTTTTGTTGTTAATGTATTTATAGTAGCTGAGTGTTTTGCTTTGTTTTTTAAAGAGGAAATATGCTTGGGTATGGTTAGAATTTGTGGGGAAGAAAAGTGATCACTGAGAGGTGAGACTGAAAGGTGTTCTAGTGGTGCTGTAGGTGAACATAGAATGGCAAAATTGTTGTGTGAGTGTGAATGTGACTGTGTGTGTGTGTGTGTGTGTGTGTGTGCGTGCACGCACGCGTGCTAGAGATCTTACCCAGGGCCTCGTATATGCTAGAAAACGACTTGATCACTAAGCTATGTGCTCAGCTTTACATTTTGGGCTATGTAGTGGGCTTTTTTGGTATGACTTGAGCTTTACCCCAGTATCTTATCAATGAATCATTCATTCCATTCATGTCTCTGTCCACCTGTCCTTTCTTTCTTCCTTTCTTCCTTCTGGCTTTCCTTCCTTCCCCCACTACCCACCTTATCTCATTAAGATACTAAGTTGCCCAGGGTGGGCACCTCCTCCTGTCTTTGCCTCTGAAATCTTTTGTTTATGAAGAACTCACTTTTCTCAAAGGCAATATTTGTGGAAGCTCATAAATTTTATTTGAAAGTGGTATCTTCTTTGCATTGGCTTTGGGCTACATCGTGGAGGCTTACATATATGATTAATTATTTCTTCTTAGTAAATAGAAATTCTAAGACCCTGCAGTGTTTTCTTCATAGCCCTTTGTTGTCCTCATAGATAAGATTTCATTCTCCTAAAAACAAAAAGAGATCAAACATGTGGCTCTGTCAGTCATTCCTTAATTGTTCAGTTTGAAAATCTGTTGTTTTTCCTGGTATTAATTATATGATATTCTTTAGTCTCCTGTGTTTTTTCCTTTACCACATGCAGTTTTTCTGTTTTTATAGTGAATGTACAGTGAGTTTTTACGAAGAGAATTTCTTGTATTTATTTGGGTAGGACCAGGTTCCAAGGGAATCTCCAGGGCCAGAGAAGTCTTCTTTGGATGTTCTTGATGCTAACTCTCTCACCAGGGTGGTGGTATGGGTTCCTTGTGGGGGATATGTATGGGTTAGAAGATGAGTTACTGTAGGCTCTTTGGAGGCCTAAAGCATGCTGTAGTGTCATCAGGATTTTGTACTCATGCTGCACTTGAGGCAGCTGTGTTGGAGAGGATTGAAAAGGGGGTGGGGTTGAGTGCTTGTGAAAGATACATGTTTAACTGTAATGAAGAACTCCGGAACCTGGGAATAGAACTGAGCCAGAACTTAATAACCACTGGTGTGCTGCTTATATTTTGTATGTGCAATCTTGCTGTGTAGTCACTTATTCCTTTGTTCTTTATCTGAAGCTGTGAATGGAATAATCAAGAAGTCCATTACAGAAAGGATATAATTTTATTTAACCTTATCAAAAAGACATTAAAATCATTTTGTATAAACATCCTAGATTGTTGTTTTGCCCCAGAGGTTTTAAAATAATGCAATTTAAAAACCTTTTAAAAATTTGTGTACTTTTGTTTAGTAGCATTAACAGTTTGTTGTCTTCAGGTAAATTTCCTTGAGTTTTATGTTCTTAGAAACTGGTTTATGTTTGTAGAAGACCTTGTACCCTTTGTATTTTCAACCATGACAAAGAACAGTCTCATTTGGAAAGCTGTTTTTTAACTTTTTAAACAGAAACATATTGACTAGTTTTTAATTTTTAATTAAGGAAAAGAACAAACAAAACAGCACACTTACTGTATTAGAAAGCTTGTATCTGGCAAGTGGCCGGGTAGTAGATACATATTTTGTAGTGGAGAACTTTATATAGTGTTCAATTACATTCCATTGGATGTAACAAGTGGAAAAGCTGACTTTGAAGGGTGAAAATTGCTATCTTCCTGATTTCCTGATTTTAAACATACTATTTAACCAGAAAATTAAGCATAACCTAGTAGAAATGTTGGGATTCAAGAAGTTCAGTCAGACCTTCATGGAAGCTTTTGTCAGAAACGCCAAGAAGAAATGAGAGGGCAAGTTCCTTTTCTGATTTTGTTGCTGATGATCAGTTCATTGCTGATCAGCCATTATGCATATTGCAGTAGGAAACTACCTATTACTATCAAGTCAGGGCTCTAACGAAAATAACAAGACTTTCTTCATTGGGTTTGTTACTAGCTGCACTCATTAAGAATATTTTATAAAACTGAGTTCTAGTTTGAAAGAGCAATTCACTTACATAGGCTTGAGAGCCCTTCTGAAATTTCGGGACTGTGTGAATGGCTCTTTCAAGGCTTCTGTTTAGGGACACTTTATAAATGTGTTTATGTGTATGTATTGTGTGAATTACATGTGCATATGTATACAGTGTTGTACATGTGTGCACATACCCTGTATGAGTATATGTGTGTATGCTGTATATTTACATATGTGTCTATACGTATTCACTGTATCTATTCTCAGTGTACATATACTATATAAATATAAATGTGTATATACTAGCTGGTAACAGGGAAAAGGACTCCAGACTATATCTGGTGATGTAAGCATCTGGTTGACATCTGAAAGTGTAGGGTGGAAAAAAGTTGCTCTTTGTTGCATAACTGGTGGATTTTGGCAACTTATGGGACTTTTGCAACAGTCCAGGAACCAACCAGTGATGCATGAGTGTGTTTGTGATCATTTAATCATCATAATGGATCTGCAAAGTGAGTTTTATCCCCAGATGAGTGAACAAAGTTAATGGTGAGGAGGGAATTTGTGTAAAGAAACTAAAGTAGTATTAACATATGAATTATTTTATTTTCTTTTTGTTGAGTCACTTTCCTGTTGCTAGGAGAAGATAACTGATTGCTACAATTTGAAGGATAAGAGGTTTATTTTGCCTCATGGTTTCAGTGGGTTCAGTTCATGGTTGGCTGACTCTAAGGTAGAAATAGCATGGTAGAAGGGCCTCATGAAGAAAGCTGCTCAAATCATAGCAGTGAGGAATCAGAAGTGAGGAACCAGGCACAAAAATCTAACTTTTCAGTTCACACCCTTAGTGAATTGCTAACAACCAGCTCCACCTCCTAACAGTACATTCAGCTGTGAAGTCATTATGGGTTAATTCACCAAGTATAGCATCCTTAAGATCCAGTCATTGTTTTTCTTTTTGTCTTTTTCCTTTTTATTGGTACCAGGGATCGAACTCACGACTGCCTGCTTGCAAGGCAGGCGCTTATGCCGCTGAGCTAAATCCCCAGCCCCCCAGTCATTGTTTTGAGAGCCTCACTTCTGAACATATAAGCCTTTTGGAGGACAGTTTTGAAAGCTAAACTGTAACAATGTCCTGTTTACAACTTTTTGTTACCACTTAAGTTCCTACCCATCAGGAAATACTGGGTTTATTTTCCTACTGTGGAGTTACACTGTGTAATTACTGTGATGTGCTTTTGTCACTGTGCAAATATCACTGTAACATTGATAATACAGTTCAAAGTAAACACAGTATCACTTTCAGGTTGAAATTGAAAATGATAGATAAGTTCATTTTCTGGTACTACTTGGAAGGATAAGAAAGACAACAGAATAAAGAAGACTAGAGCACATTGAAGTAAACAGGAGAATTAAGAACCCTGTGTAAAATATTACCAAATTTTGAATTTGAAATTAAGATACTTCAAATCCATGCTCTTTTGTTGTAGTTTTGGATTCAGTTTTCTCTTTAGAAATTTTATTTTCGATGGATGATAGCTAGAATATTCTGATCAAAGGTAAATTTCAGGTTCTACCTTGGAGAAACAAGTTGACTGCAATTTGTTAAAAAGCATTTTTTCAGTTATTTCCTCATCTTTTTTTAAAAAATTTAATCACTAGGTTTAGTCTCACCTAAGTTTTACCCCTGCATTGCCATTAATTTCTTATAGGTGTTCAGATTTTTTTCTGGTGCCACTCAGGGTTGTTTAACTTTTTTCAAAAGAATATCTTTATGCTAATTAGATTTAACTACATTGCAGGCAGGGAATTTTGCTTATTACTTTAAAAAAAAAGCAATAGGACTGATGATAGAGCTGCAGATTCCTTCATATTGTAGCTTATCCCTTTAACAAACATTTAAGAGTGCTTACAGTGTGTTAACCATGGTGTTACCTGCAGGGTTCATTACTCAGGAAATTCTTATACCCAAGTGAGGGGCAAAGGTATGCTGAGAACTTGGTGTGACAAAGTCTCAGCAACATTTATACAAACTATTGTAGAAATGTAGGAAGGGATGTTGACTTGAATGTGGTTAATTTTTCAGATTTACTTGTGTATTCATTTTTCTAGTCACAATTCTGATGCTTTTTACCCCTTTCACTTGAAAAAGTCTTAATAGTCATTGGTGAAGTATGATGATAAACTATGTGTGTTCCAAATCTAGTAATTTAATTGGAGATAATTCTGGTTATGTACCAATAACGTGACAAGAGGTGGTTCAATTTTACATTACCAGTGCATTGTTAAATACTACAGGATATATTCTTAGTGGAATTTGGTCATCTTTGAAATCTTATCCTTTGTTGCTGTTGGGCACACTCAAGGTACAACAGTGATTAGTTCAAATTTAAACATTTTGAACAGTGTTGGAAGCATAAGAGCATAATTAATAAAAAATATAAATTAAGTACCAGCTAATGAATTATATATATATTTTTTTAATGGTACCGGGGATTGAACTCACGACCGCCTGCTTGCAAGGCAGGTGCTTATGCCGCTGAGCTAAAGCCCCAGCCCCTATGAATTGTATATTTAGAGTAAATAAAATGTGGATGTCAACTGGAGATTAGTCTCTTTTTCTGACATTGTATTCTAAACTTTATTACTTAGTCTCAATAAAACTGAAATTAACATTGATCCAGTTCTTTACTATGTACTCAGCATTGTGCTGGGTATAGTAATACTCTTGGAGTGCTATCAGGTTGGAGTTGCTACTGATGAAACTAGATAAGAAACCAGGACCTAGAGGCTAGGGTCTGGCCCAGGCCTGTCCTTCATTCTTACATTTCAGACCACTATTTAACCAGAAAATTAAGCATAACCTAGTAGAAATGTTGGGATTCAAGAAGTTCAGTCAGACCTTCATAGAAGCTTTTGTCAGAAACGCCAAGAAATGAGAGGGCAAGTTCCTTTTCTGATTTTGTTGCTGATGATCAGTTCATTGCTGATCTGACATGTAAACAAGTGTCAAAGGTCCATTATGATTAAAGCCACAATACCTAGATGTGATTTAATATGTGGTGAGTCACCATTTATTTTATAATAGTATTGTGACTTAGGATCATAATTACCGAAAGTTACCTTCACTTTGTAGCTGTGTGACAATTCCAGAAAGAAGCCCATTGCATGATTGACTACTAAATATTCTAATACATGTTCACAAATCTGGAATAGAATCACATAGTTAGTTAGGATCTTGGTCCCTAGGCTTATGTTGTAATGCTTAAAATTTACATTAGTTTTTTCCCCCTTAGACAAATGTGAATTCTGAAGCCATCACACTTGATTGCAGCATGGCTATGACCAGCTTTGAAAAAGAGCATCTGAGTTAGAAGAAGGGGACCTGATGAAAATGCAAAATTATGAAAATGCTGGGAGTGGTAGCTTGGCTATAGTTGCAGTAAAGAGGAATGGGTGAAATGAGCTTGTATGTCATTGTCACATATTTCTGAAAATCCTATATTAAGTTCTTTGTACACCTAGAACAGGTTGGCCACACCTTGACTGCACTTCCCTGCCAGATGGGAAGGCACTAGCCCTGCTGGAGAATGCACTGCCTCAGCACAACCTCCTCACAGGGAGGTACTGGTAAAAGTGTGCCTTTTCCTTAGGGGTACATGCACAGTTGCCTCCCATCCCACCCCGTTATTCCTCTGGGGACTTTGCTATTCAAGCCTAGAGGCTTCTTCCTGCTCTCAGATTCGGAAGAGTGTATGTATTGTCTAGTTTTGGGTGATACTAAGCTGTATTGCAAGAATCACATGCATTGACAGAAAGGCAACTTTACTGCTTTAAATACCAACTTAAAGAGAGCTCACTGTTTAAATTGCTTCCCCTTACCCCTTTTGCATAGGTTGACTTGGAATTCTAGGACAGTCCTAAATTACCAAATCTAGTCAGTTTGTTATAACATTCCTATAGGCCTAGACCTCAAGAATGTGGTATTTTGCTGTTGTTTGTTTTTTGTTTTTTGAAGAGGGTCTCACTGTGTGCTCATAGTCTTAAACTCAGGATTCTTCTGTCTTAGCCTCCAGAATGCTGTGGTTTACATAGAAAAAGCATTGAATACCAAGAGGTAATTAAGCAATGAGGCTGCTGCTTTGCATAAAACCTCTCATACCAGAGCAAATGTAAGGTACCCGTAGCTTAGAGTACTTGAGAAACAATTGATATGACGCTATTCTGTGATTTTTTTTTTTGAAAGCTTGTATGAAAAAAAACATTATTTCTGGCAAGATTGTGTGTGTATTTATTAACAAGAACTTAAGGTTAATATCCAGGTGGAATTGTTTTTTTAAAAAATTAACAGATTGTAAAAAGGGAATGTGTGGTCTCATCAAGAAGACAAAAGAAATGTAAATTGTCCTTTCCTGGATTGCAGCCTGTCAGGATGCCCTGCCATGGTGATTAATGCATCCCTCCCACCCTGTTTCTCAGTTACAAGGTTAGGTTTGTGTCAGGATCTGCTCATCATGGGCTGTCAAAAGGAATTGGTGTCTGTTTGTTGCCTTTATTTGTAATTTTATTTTCCAACTCATCCTCAAGCAAATTTTTAAGTTTGTATTTGTGTGAAACAGCAGAATAGCTATTTTTAGAATAAGTGATCTGCAGTTCCCTTTTCTTAGTTATTTAGGTGAGGAAAATCATGGAATTTAAAAAATTATAATAGGAATTGTGCAGAATCTTTGTGCAGAACCATTTTATAATGGTTGTTAGCTTAAGTTATAGATGTTTGTATGTAAGGGAAGATGTCTTGTTTTGCAAAGGAATAATCTTTCCTGATGTGGGCAAAGGTTTAAATTTAGTGACTTTCAAGTCAGTAAAATGAATTATAATATGATTCAGCAGTAAAAGAAAAGTATTAGGGTGTGTGTGTGTTATCTGCTATGAAATTTCCTTAGACTTTTTTGCAAAATGAAGTGGAAAACTGTAAAATGTCCCTGCTGAGGAAAATTACTCTGTCAGGAGGGCCACTTATAATGAGTTAAAAAATCCAACACATGGACAAAATTTCTACTTGTTGCTTTTGAGCCCTTGTGGCATGACATTGCTTGTACAGGACTGAAGAACATTGTTTCTGTGAATAAAATGCAATGTTTTATTCCTAGCATTTTAGTTGAGTTTTGTGATAAGTGTAAATCCTCCGTTGTTCTCTTACAGGATAATTTAGCATAGTGCCTCCAGAATGACTTTCTCTAAGATTGTGAAACACTTAATTGTTTAAAAAAATAGGGAGAGGGGAGATGGATGAGCTGCGAAGTTGCATTGTCATTCTGCAGTAATGAAATTTAATTGTTTTAGTCTTTTATTAGTACTGAAGATTACCTTATTCATCCTCATTCCTTTAAGTATGTTGTTGCTTGAAGACTACAGTGAGTAGATTTCTTTTCTTTTTTCTTCTTGTTTTATTGGTACATTTTAGGTATACGTAATAACTTCTTTCATCACAGGGAATTTGTTCTTGTACATGATATATTTACCCAACCCCTTCTTCTCAAGGAAGAGTCTTACTTGGTTAGTGAAAATTGGGTTGATTTTTTTCCAATTACTAGGATGTGAGTTGAGTTATGTAACTTTGACTTCTGTGATGATTTGCTACATTGGCTAGCAAGCAATAAAACCTGAAGAGTTCACTTATATCATTACAATTTATGTGGTTTGAAGTACCTAGCTTGTAGAATGAAAAGGATTCTGTTTCATTTATGGGATAATCGTATTGTTCACTGACGACATTTTAATCGTAGTATTTTTACTTGGTAGATGGGTACTTTTAGTATTTGTAAAAAATTCAAAGAAATGGGATATCTTGCTTCTTTACATGCTTTCCATACTGAGAGATTTCAATCTTCTGGCTACAGTACTTATTTCTTTAGGCCCATACTAGAAAAGCAGGTTTCCACCCACTCTGGTATTTGAGGGAAATGACTTTTCACAGGTTTATTACTCCTGGATTATCATGAACGACAGAGTGCATCTATGACAATCAGATGAGTAGAGGTCATACTACAGCATACTCACCTATTTTGTCCTGAGGGGTTACTGGAAGAGTTTGTCTTAGACAATCTGTAAATCTATTCCATTATAAACCTTGACCAGCAAGACATTCACCTCAAATACAGTATCTATGTAAACTCATGTTCTTCACAAGTAGGTGACTTTAAAAAGTGACACACAGTAGAAAAAGTATGTTTCTATAATTAATGTATAAGCAAAGAAGCTATCAACTTGTCTGTCTGGGAAGATATAGAAGAAACACTGAGATGATGTTGTTCGCATTAAATTTGTCCTTTTTTTTTTTTTTTTTTTTTTTTGTCTTTTTCATTTTTATCGGTACCGGGGATTGAACTCACGACCGCCTGCTTGCAAGGCAGGTGCTTATGCCGCTGAGCTAAACCTCCAGCCCCAAATTTGTCCATTTTTTGCAGAATGCTATGCCAGCTGAAATGGGCACCAAATGGTGGGGAAAAAAAATGCAGCTTTTCACCCTGAAGGAGCTCAGGAGGTGTGTGTGGTGTATGTGGTTTTTGTTTGTTTGTTTTTGTTTTTTTCCATAGAAGATAGAACTTGTAGATAGCTAGAGTTGTGCAGGCAGATGAATTTGAGAGCAAGAAGAGAAATGGTTGAAAAACAAAACAAAACAAACCTAGAATTTGCTCACATTAATGAAGTTTGCTATATGTAGATCAGATAGCATCTTGGTACCTTTTAATTCTTGAAATACTGGTGTACAGAGCTGAGAAGTCATCTAGGGCTCTGGCTCTCTGTACTCTATTAGTCACTGTCACTACCATTGCCACTGTGTTAACCCTGGTTGAAAGCTGTTACTCAAATGCCCATCTTGGAAAATCTCCTTTAAAAAAAAAGTCAAAGTCTTGGAGGCTCAAGGTTGGTTTCAGTAATTTCTTTTCTTGTGTTGCTTAAATTGCCAAATAAAACCAAGGATATCTTTCAGAATGTTTATGCCTTAACTGTAACTCCAAAGTAACTCACAAGTTAAAGAACAAAACTATGGTAGTATGTGTCATTAATCCTTGCACTTTATGATGTTGAGGTAGGAGGAAGGCAAGTTCAAGCCCAGCCTAGACAGTTTAATGAGGTTCTATCTCAAAATGAAAAGGGTAATGGGGGTGTAGTTCAGTGCAAAGGCCTTGGGGTTAAACCCTCACTATCCACTCCAAATCCACACAATTCAAATGTATATTAAATGATGTTTTACTTACAACTAAACAGCTGCTTACACCATGAGTATGGGCTGTCTGCTGTGACCACAGTCCTTATGAAGGCTTGGCTTCTCAGATCAGTCAGTCATCTGGGTCAGATATCAGGTGAAACATTTGTTGGTGGGACATTGCTGGCTTTCACTGTGCCAGAATACATCCTCATATATCTCCGTTCACTTCCTCATTGCTGCCTTGATCACAGCCATCCATTGTGGCTCCAGTGCAGCAGTCACGGACAAGGAGCTGTAGGGCAGTCATTGGTCACAGGAGGGTTAACTAGATGACCCAAAACAGGTTTTTTTTTTTTTTAAATCAGTACCAGGAATCGAACTCGTGACCATGTGCTTGCAAGGCAGGCTCTTATGCTGCTGAGCTAAATCCCTAGCCCCTCAAAACATGTTTTGATATTAATTTTTATTCTTATAGTGATTGCAATAAAAAGTTTTCTTCAGGAAAAATAAGTTGATTGGCACAGAGGAGCTCTGATGTCAGGAAAAATAAGGAACAGAAGATGAAAACAGGAAAGTAAAGCAAAGGAGAGAGAGGAGAGTAGGAAAAGGAAAGGGAAGAGTGAAAGAATACTCACACTGGTAAATAATTGCCTGTTAATTCAGTGCTGTTGACAGATGCGGTGGGTGGGTTGAACCCACCCTTCTGGAGAGGTTTGAAGTGAACAGCTTTAGGGAAGGCAAGAGGAGTTGATGCTGATCATAATTCCTCATTCATCAACGGGTGACTGGTATACACACTTGAGGTGTATAAATCTGTTACACTGAGGATATTGTTGTCACAGTTGTCATTTACCTCAGATTGGAAAGAAAAGCATTCCCCTGTAGATTTCTATGTTATGATGTTTATCTTCATTTATTTGAGAGAGTTGTCTGGAAATGTTGGGGATTCATAACACCCTTATTACCCTGTACAATGATTGACCAGTTTCATATTCTTTAGTGGAAAATTTCTCTTGTATGTTTTCTTAAGCTGATGTTGGACCACTGTGCAAAGCTGCAGCCTGTAGATTGTGTCATGCCTGTGGCATACAGGAAAATTCATGCTGAGAAATATCTTTTATCAAGTAAAAACTAATTGAGGGGAAATACGTTTTTTTTTTTTTTTTTTTTTAGGATGCAGTAAGCATAGTTTGGAGTGACTAAGGAAGCTTATTACTAGAACTTTTTGGTCTATTTTTCTTTGAATGGAAATAATTCGCTGTTATGAATTCAAGTTAGTGGACTGACTTACAGAACACTGTGTTCTGATGCAGGGTAGGTTGTGAATGTGTATGGATAGGCCCCTACTCTTACGTGGTGTTTCTTGTTTTTTTTTTTTTAACCTGGTGTTTCTGATCAGTTGGACGGGTACTCTGGGCACTCTGAGACTCTGCTATCGTGAAGGCAGTGAGAGGAGGGTGGAGGTGTTGCTGTCAGGTGTATTGGAAAGGTTTTTGCATGAAATGGGTTTCATTTGGGCATTGCAAGGTGACCTATAGATAGGTCAGGATACTCTCAGCCTATAGGAAACAGATAAAGGAGGAAGTAGGAAAATGTGAGTTGTGTTTTGGGGTTAGTAATTCAGGGTGGGCTGAGGTCAGGCTTACATTGGGGTGAATGGAGTTAGGCATGAGAGGCATGTAGTGCTGTGGTTACTGCTGAAGCTTTAGAGTGTGAGTGGCTTTTGAAGGGCTTCTGGTGTGTCACTTGCAGAGGAAGGGAGCAGCACACTTGACCTCTTAAAAACTCAGTTTTCTTATCTATATACTGAACAGTATTAAAACACATTGAAAATATGTGAAGATTAAATCAGGTGATACATGCAATGCGCCTTTCTGATGCTTCTTCTGGGCATCTCATAATCTTTTTTTTTTTTTTTCTTTTTCCTTTTTATCGGTACCGGGAATCAAACTCACGACTGCCTGCTTGCAAGGCAGGCACTTATGCTGCTGAGCTAAATCCCCAGCCCCCGCATCTCATAATCTTAGTAAATGACAGCAGATGTTAGTAGCATGCGTAGATGGATCTGAGCATTTGAGTTGTGGAGAACCAGATGTAGCAGTGTGAATTCCTTTGATCCTGTAGGCATCACTGGAAGCCTGTAGTTGCAGTTGAAATGAGTGGAATAGTTTAGTATAGCTTGGTCCTTAGCACAGTTTAGCGTGTAGAGTGAGAGGTCACTTGGAGCTGAGAGGCTATTGAAGTAAGACACTAAAACTTAAAGAAAAGGCAGAGAAAGTACAAGAAAGATCTGGGTGCCAGAAACAATGTGGATTTCTGGCTGCCTAAACTTTTGATTTATAAATGTAGAAAAATAAAGAAACAGAAAGAAGCCCAGATTTCATCAAAATCTGAAGTCTGAAAGAAAGCTGCCAGAGGATAGAATTGTGAAATTCCAGGTGTATGTTTCTAGCTACTCCCTCTCCTCCGAAGTCTTGCTGTTAAGGGAAGGGCCTCTGGTCTCATCTTCCATCACAGACTTCACAGACTTCACAGTCAATAGACTGTCAGTGTAGACACTTGATAAGAGAACTGATTTCACAGTGATAGTAGCCTCATCTACTAAAATTATATAAATAAGAAGTTTTGCCCTATTTTGCCAAAATAGCAAAAATAAATTCGTGGAGTGAATATACAACTGGTTTTCAGGTTTGCTTTTTTAACAGTGAATTATCATTTAATGTGTGTTATTCACAGTTTAACTAATTACTTTCAGAGGCTAAAATGTTTCTTGATTTGTTGTTTTACATTTGATTTTGAGCTAGTTTACTTTCACACAGAAGAACCAATTAGTTACTCTATCATCACACATCATTATGTATCTCAAATTGTATTACCATTTAGCTGAATTAACTCCCTTGTTTTGGCCTTTATAGAAATCAATTCTGTTTTAAATACAGATGGTCCATCTCCAGTGAGGTAATACAAGAGCATATACCACAGCTCCAAATATTCCCACCATGTTAAAGATCAATGACACTACTTAAAGAAATATTGATAGGGGCTGGGGATTTAGCTCAGCGGCATAAGTGCCTACCTGGCAAGCATGAGGTGGTCAGTTTGATCCAAGACAGACAGAAAAAAAAAGAAATGCTGATTGAAGTTAGAACCTTCTGTAAAAGGCCAGAGAATAAATGTCTTATGGTTTACAGGTCTTCGTTGAATATACATTTTTAAAATCTTTAAAAGTGTACAGATTAGGGGTCGGGGATGTAGCTCAGTGGTACAACACCTGCCTGGCAAGCACAGGGTCCTGAGGTTAATTGCCAGTACCCCCCAAAAGTGTACAGATCATTTTTCGTGCACTAATTAAGATCTCAGGGACCATAAGTTTGCCTACTGTTTACTGAATCTTACTTAAAAGTTTGACCCAAAGCAGGTTCCTCATTCCATTATTTGAGTGAAGAAATCAAATCAACTTCTGCTGAATTTAAGAAAAGTTTTTTGAGTCTTTCTTTCGTTTCTTCATGGCCCGGAATCTTCAAGCAAAAATAGTCCGTACTACTGCTCATTTTTTTCTACATAAGGTATAAAACAAAGCATGCTTTGGTATTTTGCTTTTATTCTCTGAGGAAAAAGTATTGAGATGGCTCATAGTTGTCACACAGTTGTAGGAAAGTTTCTTGTACCCTGCAACCATCTTCCAGATCAGAGAGCTTTGTCCCCCCTAAAAGAGGGTACTAAGACATTTCTTACATATTTTTATCTACAGTCGTATATGACTGTCTCTTCCTTTTTGCTCTCATCTGGGTCAGTGAAACTTACTGAAAAGTACATCATTTTCCTTTGTTTAGAATATTAGCCGTGATTTCATGAGCGCATTACTGTGACATTTCATGTAGTTGTGACTGTTACAGAGTGCAGAGAACTGTCACGACTCTAGCCTTACACTGAGAATTGTTACAGCTATGTCCATCTCCATTATGACACCATCAGTCACATTGAAGCCCAGTGGTGAAGTGGATTGCCCAGGGCACCCATTTAGCAGTGAAAGAGCTGGGGCCAGAGCCACATACCTTAAACTTTTGTTGAAATCTCTTTTCTCCATTTCATGCTGACTGATGCCCAAGGCTTGGGAGCCAAGTAGAAAATAATTTGCTAGAAACAGGCAAGGAAGCATTTTTATTAGGTAAAGCAACCCCATTATTTGTTTAGTTTTTCCCTTTTTGCTAATAATGCTAATAATGTTCAGGGGAATAGTTGTTAAAGCAGGTTGCTGCAATTAGGCCAGAGGATGGGGACTCAGTGGGGTAGTTTCTAATAAATTCTCAAGTAATGCTCATCTAGGTTCTGCACCACCTAGTATGTGTCAATGTTTAGTTTATTTCCGTTCCGTTAGAAATACTTTCCCTTTTTTGCATAGGTCAGTTCTTCACAAACAAAGCAGTATAAAATGGGCTGGAAGTATAACTCAGTGACAAGCCTGCCTGTCAAGCGTGAGGTCGTGAGTTTGATCGCCTGTACCTTAAAAAAAAAAAAGGCAGTGTAAATCACTGAAGCCAGTCTTGAGATTTCTGTCATTGTTTAACAGCTTATGGAATCCAATTTCTTATCTCAGATTTCATTCTGAGATAGTCTGTGATGTGGGGAAAGAGACCCAGTTCACTTTTCACCTTGGATTTGGTAACACATTGCCTGTAGTGCCCAAACTGTCACAATCCAACCTCAACTTAGTGCACTACTGTATTGCAGGATTGTTAGTGGGCTTGACATTAGGTGTAGGATGAAAAGGCAAACGCACTTCTGCCCTCACCTCAAGGGTGCTGCTGGTGTCTTTAAAAAGATGGCCTCTGTTGGCCAGGTGTTCAAAGACTCTGACCCAGCAGTGCCACGAAGAAAGGCTTATTATGTTCTGTGTGCTGATGGCCTGTGGCACTGCACAGCTGGAAAAGAGCAGAAGGTGCCAACAGCCCATCTCCTCCACACCAGCTTTTCTTCTTGCTTTATAAATGTGTGAACTCCGAAATCTAAATGAACTATAAAAATAGCAACTGTAGTGCCAGTGTTAGCTACTTATTTTGTGTATATGCTATTTAAACGAAAAAAGCAACTGTATCAGTAAAGGGTTAGGCTCTTATTGGCTAATAAATAGTTCATGTATCACATGAACAAATAAATAAGCATGATCTCATAAAGAAAAAATTGTGCACTTACACTAAATTCAGTGATACAGCGTATTTGTAAGAGTCACAATTTGGCTTTGAATAACTGATCTTTATTGTTAAGATTTTAAAATAGGCATCTTACAGCTTCTTCATAATGCTGAAATGTAAACTAAATTTTGGACAAGTTTTTTTTCATGTAAGAAAAATCCTAGAAGAGAGTATTGATTTTAAAGTTTTTATTCCTTAAAATGTGTTGCAATTTGAAAATGGGCATTGATTTTTCCACTGTGGTTTGGAAGCTGTCCTATTCACCATAAAATTCCCAAAGCACCAGAGTGTAGATCTTTCAAGACAGGAATGAGGGCAGTGTACTGAGCAGAACACCAGGGAACCTGTACATCCTATATGAAAACAACACATCACAGACGTGAACGGCTGCCTATTAGAAAGATGCTCTTTCCCCACATGTGTTAAAGGACTGATTAGTAGTCTGTTCATGGAAATTTGGGAACTTTATAAAGCTATTAAACTATTAAATGTTTCTAAGCAGTGTGCCAATTTGGAGAAAGTACAGTGCCTCTGTTTACATTTTCATTGCTATTGTTTGGTCAGTTTAAACTGTTCCATCTGTAAGCATACTTCTCCATCTGTGAGCTACTAAAAGAGAAATCTAAGTACTTTTGATGATACACTTAGAAATGAAGCTTGCATGTGGCAAATGGAAAAACCACAATATTATACCTTATTACTTTAGCACATGTGTATTCTGTGGTTTTTAAATTGTAGGCATACTTGGGTTAGTAGTCTGTGGAAAATCTCATCTTTTTAAAATTGGAAAAACTGATTAATCCTCATATACATTGTTCGAAAAGCAGAATCAAGATGGAAAAGAAATCTTTGGAGTATGAGTTGAAGACAATTTCATTTCAATGTGAAATGTGTATTTTATGAGAGTCACAATACTGATCATGCATTATTGTGTCTATGTTTGTCTATAATACATTTTGAGACTCAGTTACTGTCTTAGGTTTTTGGGAGGAACATGTTTAATCTGTGGCATTAAAACTTTTAATATGGAAGTAGTCTTTGTTTAATTAAAGATGAATATGAACACTAGTGTAAAGCTTTATATGAGAAGACATTTATGCTTGGTCTTTTACAGAAGGGGTCTGTTCGTTGCCTGTCTGTGGCAATTGCAAGTCCTGATACTTAATGGGATGGTGCATGGCTGGATGATGGCTCAGTTGCCAGTGGTGGAATTCTCTAACCAATGCCTCCCACCAGGGAGTGATATTCTGTATGTGTGGAGATGGCAACTTGCCCCTTTCTTCTGTGAATGGAATAAAGGAAAATTTATGGCAGGAAAGAAGACCTAAAAAGTGTTTTCCTTTCTGTTCATCCTTAGAAAGGCTTTGTTTGGCCATGCCAGGTTTTTTCTGTAAGAAATTAAACTTACTGAGTTATAGTGCAGTTTGGTTTGAATGGGATAAAATGGACAATTAAAGATATAAAAATGCCTTGTATTATTTGATTGAGTCTTCCAGACAGGGAGGTTGGAAAAATAATTATTTTCTAGTTTCTGTCTGTACTGTATATTATATAGTTCTTACAAGAGCAAATGAGTGGATGTAGCCAAAGTATTGGCTCAAATAAAAGCTCTTTTTTGTTTTTGTTTTTTAATGTAGTAGCTATATCAGGCACTGTTCTAAGCTGGTTGGATGTATCAACCAAATTAATCTTTATACAAATTCTGAAGCAATTAATACTGTGAGCTTCATTATTTAGAGGAAGAAACTGAGGCATGAAAAAGGGTACTTGTAAAAGTCTACAAAGCTAAGTGGCAGACCTGAGGTTTGAAAACAGACACTTTGGCTTTGAACTGATGCCCTCAGCCACTGTGCTGTCCTGCATGTTTTTGTTACCTTGAACTTCAGCTTCCAGCCAAGATAATAGGAAGGAAACTAAAATAGGAGAAAATCTGTGCACCCTGTGGTCTTTTAAGACTCCAGACCTCAGACAGTGAAGGACTATGAATTGAGAGAGGAGAACAGAAGTGAGCTCTGTAGTGATCTACTGCCCTGAGAGCAGGGAGGGGAACCTGGCCCACTATAATCTGATGGAGATGAATTTTATAGTACCAGAGGATCAAGGAACTGAAGATGGTTGGGTTTACAAGATCAGTTTGTGCCAACATTGTTGCTTCAGTATATGAGAGATTAAATATCCTCCACAGAATACTTGCTACTAGATAACTAATGAACACCATATACCTTAAACATTTTATTTTTGCAAGTTTTACAGATTTGCTCATTGGTTTTTGTTCGCTTTTTTTCTTTTCTCTCCTTTTGTTCTTTCCTGTGTTCAACAGTTATGATACACTTTAGCAGATTCCACTTTAGATTGTGCTAAATTAAGTTTTTCTTAATTTTGAAAATGTTATCTTTTAGAGTTTGCTCATTCAAGCCATTCAAGTATGCTAATTTTTTAGTTTCTGTGAATTTATCAGAGGTTTATTCAGGTTTATCAAGTTTATTCCTTGAATAAACAACCATCCTAGCAGTACTGAAACTATGAACTCATAAAGAATAAAGGCAATTACTCAAAATAATTTGCCTTGTTTCTTAATTGACTGTTGATGTAGCCCAGTATTCTGTACTCTTCCAGCAGTTCTTTTCAATGAAAGGCTAATGTTTATTTTCTTCTAGACATATCTTTGTCTAATGTAGTCAAATGCAGTTTAATTCAACATTTAATGGTCTTCTTGCTTGACAAAAAAATGTATCCTAAACTCCAGTTGCAGTCTTTTTATATTTTTTGTGAATGTGTCAGTCAGTGTTTTACTAGAGAAACAGATACAATGCAAGATATACAAATGTATAAGAAGTTACAAGATTGGCTTACAATGTCACCCACAGTTGGATGAGGGGCCAGTACAGAGGGTGTCTGCACACTGGAGACCGAAGGTTTCATTCCAAGGACTGGAGTTCACTGCAGTAACAGTGAAAGTCCATATCAGAAGGATCATAGATCTAAACGGTTAGCTGAGGGAGCTGTTTCACTGTGTTGTTTTTGGTGTTTTATTTATTTAAAAATGAGTTTTCCCTTGCAATAAAACATATACTTAGGAAATTGCAGAAAGTCTCAGCCCGCAGCCCAGCACGCACATCTGCATAACACGCATGTTTGAAATTGAACTTTCTCCTCTCACCTCCCCAGCCCTTCAGGCATGTGACAGTCACTACCTGCTCCATCACCATCAATCTATGCTAGAAGGCTGCAGAACCTGCAACAGAAGCCAGAGTGCACACGGGAAGCCAGGAGATGATGACTGAGTTGATGGTGAAGACTGGAGCTCCTCTGAAGAATAGAAACCAATCTGTCTTTTCTCATTTCCCCTTTAAGCTGGGCATGGTGGTGTATATATGTAATCCTAGACTTGGGAGGATACAGAAGGATCACTGTGAGTTCAAAGCTAGCCTGAGCTACACAGTAAGACCAGTCTAAAAAAACAAAAGACAACAACAAAAAATACCCTACAGCCAACACATTTCCCCTTCATGGTTGGTTTGTTTGTTTATTTATTTATTTTTAAATAGGGTCTCGCTGTGTAGTTCAGGCTGGCCTCAAATTTGTGGTAATCCTCCTACCTTAGTCTCTCCAGTGCGGGGATTACAGGTGTGTGCCACCACCCCCAGTTAGATTTGCTCCTTCTGGGGGACTAGCCACCTAGGGTGGGTCCTCTACACCGTCTATAGTCTATACCCTGAGGCACCCAAGAGTTCCCCGGGGTAGATCTTCTACACCCTGGGGTGTAGAAATGCTAAGCAGATTTAGTTAAGCTTCTAGACTTCTTAAATTGACACAGTCAACCATTAGAGTGAAAATCTGCTATAATACAACAGTTTCAAATTGCCTAGTTTTCCTGACTTGCTTTCTTATGAGTTGGAAATATTTTTATGAGCATATATTTTGGTGTGCTGATATAAATTTCATGCTCAGCTGTTAGTGTCATTACATGACCAACATAATGCCCTGTCCCCTGAATCACCATGTCCAACTCTGAGGCACATACTCTCTTAGAGCCACTCACTTCTGTCTTTGCAATAGGAAAATAGTTGAAGACTATTAATGTTATCTTTTGTGTTAGTCACTTTTCCCTGGTTGCTGAGACAAAATACCTGATGCCAAAAATGAAGGAAGGAAAGGTTTATTTCTTACAGTTCTTGGGGTTTATTTCTTATAGTTCTTGTGGGTTTCAGTCCATACTTAGTTGGCCCCAAGTCAGTGTGGCATGGCAGGGCAGACATTTATGGAGGCCACAAACAACAAGCACGAAGGCAAGAGAGAAAGAGAGATCTTCTTCCCGCTGTTACACTGTATGCTGGCTCCACCCTGCAGGTGTGGCACTTACACCTGACTAGGTAGCAAACCAGTCGGAAACGCTAGATTCAGCTGAGTCCATGATTGTGAGAGATTTCAGGATGGGGGTCACTGACGTAAACCATGTCATTTTTGTTCCAGTAAAACTTTATAAACACTAGCATTTGGGTTTCAATACTTTTCACATTTTACAAGATACTATGCTTTTAGTTATTTCTTTGCTTCATTTAAAAATATAAAAACAGTTGTTAGCTCATGAATCATTCACATACAGGTTGTAGACTGGATTTGCTTCATAGGCAGCAGTTTGCTAACCAGACAGTTTTGAGGAAGTCAGTTTTAACCTGACATATGTTGTCATTTTCTCCTGGAAATTGGTTTCTCCTAGTTTGAAAAATTGTGTGTTTGTAGGCGGGGAGAGATGGTGGTGGCAGTGGTAGTGGTGATGAAATATAATACAGCTGATTTTGGCTGAAGCTTTTAAGATTGGGGAAAGTATACTATTTTATCACTAAGTAATAATTACAATTTTAGGCATTTCTTTTAGTCTTATGAATATTTTAGTGATTATCTGTGACTGGCAAAAATTAAAAAATAAACCAAAGAAACCTTAAAATTGTATGGATGTACACACTTGTGAGGTGCTACAAGACCAGTTTGTGTTGGTTATCATTAGCCTGCTGGCCACGAGTGGCTCTGTCTGAATTTCAGTTCTCTCAGTTGGAATTAAATGGTTATCTAAATATTCTACTGGAAGAAGTCTCTGGATATGGTTGCAACAGTGCTTGTCCAAACTCAGCCAGGGAACTCAGTGGACCACAGCAGAGAGCTGTGGAAAAATCTCTGTGAAAGACCTGCCCACATAGTTGGAATTTGGCAAGTCCTTTAAGGTCATGAGCAAATAAATCAGTGTTGGTGTATGTCTATTAAACTGAATTTAATCCTTGTAAGCAGTAAAGGGGATGTTCTGGGATGTGTATGTGTTTTAATCACTTAAATGGCTTTGTCTTAGTCATTGCTAAGTTGGCTTTGTTCCAGTGCTCTGAATTGTCCGAGTATGTTCACTTTTCAAACTTTCCAGTTTCTAGAATATTTCAGAGTAGGTCATTTATTAATTAAAATATGAAAAACTTTTTCAAGGAAGAGAAGGCGGCTTTATGTACATTTGTTTTGAGTGGTAAGAAATCATTAAAACTGGTCATACAAATTATTACATTGACTGAGGAGATGTTTAGCATTTAAATAATGTTGAAAATGGACTGCATTTCAATCTAGAGAGCCATTGGAAATGTTCATTTTTAAATCATAGTCAATTTTAAATTATGGCCATAAGAGTGAAAGTTGAATCTGTTAAAAAAAATTTAGTATTTTATCCTTTTAGTAGAGATTCTGAAACTTTCCAGGTAGCAGTTTCTTGGTTTGTGATTCAGATGAAACTAAAACTTAAAATCATGACAGATTCCCTGGTCTGGTCTTAGAATCAAGGATGTCTTAAAATAGAAGTCGCTTTTTGAAATAATGATTTATTTACAGAGCTCCCACGTACAGATTTTTCAAGAGCATATTTGTGATGTTTTCTACTTCAATCCAGTTTCTGGAGAGGAAAATATTACTTTCTAGAGTTTATGTTGTGGATGGTGTTGGGTGAATAGTGAGGTTTCCATATGGATGCCGCTGAGTGGTTTAAATATCAGAGAATCACTTGTTGAAAAACTTTTATAATTAGGGACTTTAAATATTAGAATCTTCATTAAGAACCTTTGGAAAACAAAAGATCTTTGAGTCCTAGTGAGTGCTCACAGGTGTCTGGGGTATGGAAGGCCATAGGAAGGCTGCAGTAGCTTTTGAGTACAGCGATGCCACTTCCACACTTTTGACTTAGTGTAGAGTGTCTTAGGTGACTTCCAGAAGAGAAAAAAATTAATCTCTAAGGAAGAAAAAGTTGATTTTTTTTTTCTCACATATTTACTTTCATGGTGGTTAAAACCCTGATTTTGAGGAACCTCTCCTTAACCCTGGAATGAGCACTCTACCTTTCCTGCATACAAGGTATAGAAGGACAAAGTTGAATGAGGCATTGAAGTGGCTAGAAAAGATTACTCAAAGCAGGTGACCTTTGAGTCTTAACTCCAGGCAAACTGATTGACAGGACAGGGCCTCTCCAGAAACCAAGCTTAAAAGCCTGAGTGAGATTCAGATTGGTATGGTGTCAATAACTAATAGTCCTATATTCTAGGGCTCCCACCGTGATGTTGAGAGGCATTAAACTCAGAAAATTAAAAGAAAACAAACCTTGATAATATTCTGTGATGACAGCCATGATTTGGAGGTTTACTATTGAGACTGTGGAGTTAGAAACCTCAGGTGTTGTTCTATCAACAGACCACACTGAGTGCAGTATAGGAGAACACTTTTCTTGGTGGATCAGAATCACCTTGGCTGGAGACTGATCCTCAGGCCTGTGCTGTGAGTCTTGTGCAAATAAGTTTGAGACTCTTCTCCATTTCCAAGAAAATGAACACACACGAAAATACTAGAAGATGACTTTTTCTGTTGATGGGTAACCAGTGTGGTAATTAATAATTTCTTCAATCGGTTGATCATTTCCAAAGCCAGTAGGTTTTCATGTATTTTAAATTAATGAATTTATCAGCAAACAATAAAGCCAATGACATATCAGAGGAAATAGTGGGGACTTTCAATAAGATCATTTGAAGTATTTGTTGCCAGTGAGTATAAGGACATTGAACAAGTTTGCCTGCTGACCCCTTAAGTGACTCTTGAATTTATATCTTGATGGACTTAATTAGCACTTAAGCATTTTGTTTTACTGTTTATCTGACTCATGCCTTGTTGGTCCTTTGGTTTTTTTTTTTTTTTTTTTTTTTTTTGAGGGGGGTCCTTCAGCCACCAAACACTTTAACTGTATCTTTACATCATCTCTTCTTTTCCTGAATTCCTTTCATTTTGTGGCACTTTATTTCCCTATAATCCTTCTTTGAGACATATGTTGTTATCCTGCATAGATTATAATCTCAAGGCTTGCGTGCTATAGATAGCATTTCCATAAACACTTGCTTTACAGAACTCTTTTTATTTTGTAGTTTCCAGGTTATAAAATTGTCATTGTGTAGTTTCCCAGTGAAACCTGGAGTCTGGCCTTTGGCAGAATGACAAACATTGATGCCAAGATAGGATAGAGAGGACGGGAGCAGACGAGAGAGAGAGAGAGAGAGAGAGAGAGAGAGAGAGAGAGAGAGAGAGAGAGAGAGACAGACAGATAGACAGACAGACAAGGGCAACAAGCAGCACATTGTCTTAATTCTGAATTTCAGGTTTACACACCAGGTGGTTAAATCAGCAGATGTTTCCCCCTCATGCAGCCATTATCCAGCTGATGAAGAGACCCCACCATCTACCTCCTCTGGGGACTAGGGCTACACAGCTTGGCTCCTTTCATGCCTCGGAGGGTGGTGAGGGATCACATCAAGTTGTGAGCTGCATCACTGGTTTGTGTAATGGAATATAATGGAGGATGCAAACAAGTGGTGCCAGTCTTGAGCTTGTCCTGATTGGTGGCCTCTGCTGAGAGGGGTAGGAGAAAGGAGGGGAGCAAGGCTTCTGCTTTCCCCAAACTGCACATTATTTGACTTTTTCATTTGCTGGTGAATCACTGTCAAGAACCCCACAGCATACAGTTCTTAATATGAGAAAGGAAGCAAATTAACCCAGTTGAATTGAAGGCTTTGGGCCTATGGAGGAGTATCTTTTTGTTTAGGGGTCATAGGGTCCTTCCTGAGTTAAATCTTCTTTGGCTGATGCTAATTACTTTCAAATAAGAGACTTAAGAACTGCTTTGACTATCCTGTCCTGTTGATTTCTACTAGTTTCCGCCAGAGCCTAGGTGTTCTAGGCCAGGGCTGTCTTCTCAGACTGTCATCTCCATAATCTGGGTGAAGATCAAGTGCCCCAGTACTTCTTAAGAAAAAAAGACATCTAAGTATCTCCAGACTTTTGATTCACATGAAATACAGCTAGTCCTACCACACTAAATTATAATTCTAGTGGAGAGGAAAAATTTCACACTTCATTAGCTTATGTGACCTCATGGGTACAGATATATACAATTCTTAGAATTCTTGACAATCTCTTGAAGACTCTGTTGGATAGTGCTTTTCTGGTCCCACTGCTGAAGTCTCATACAGAGGAAGAAATGAGGCTGAGAGGTTGTGTGATTCTTCAAGGGCATCCTTGCAGAGTCTTTTTTTGTTATTATTTTTTTGAATTATTAGGAACTGAACCCAAGGCCTTCACACTAAGCTATATCCTCCCCCTCTTATTGTATTGAGAAAGGGTCTATCAAGTCACTGAATTGTTCAGGCTGTGTTTAAATTTTTAGTCATTCAGAGTACTGGAATTACAGGAGTGTGCCACCACCACTCCTGGCTTTGAGGGTGCCTTTTCTTTGTGTTCCTTCATTAATTAGACATCCATGGAAGGAAGTATTATTGGACAACCTCAAGTTTTAAGCTAAGTGGATTCACTGACACATTTCATTTTGTAATGATGTTGCCTCATTTGAAAAGATTTACCAAGAACAGATAATGTGTTCTGTTAACTTAACTTTTACAATGTAGTGCAGCTCTTTGTTCTGTGAGAATGTGTTGTAGAAAATATGCCCTTTGTTTATGGAGAAACATCACAGAACTTTAGATGAAGAAAGACTTAATTGTAGGTTTGCTCAACAGGTGGGTATTTTAGAAAAAGTCTGATGTCTGAACTGTTAATTTTTTCCGTACTAGGGATGTACTTTCAGGAGTTACGTTTTTACTGAGAAGTGATGGTGGGCACTCTGATGGTTCATGGCAGTTTTACAGAACAGCAGCTTGTCTGGCTCCATGCTCCGACAGATGGTGCCAGCCCTGGGTCTTGACCCGGTGTCTGGATCTCAGATGTTTGTCTTCAAATTTTCCAACTGCTCAGTTTTCCTGGAGCACTCAGCCAGAAGTAGTCACTCCCAGGTGCCACCTGACCATGACTCTTGGTCTTATAGGATGTAAATGTTTACTGTTACACTCCCCTCCACCTCCTCGCCTCTTGGAAGCTTGCTAGGATTAGGAATATATGTTTTGGGTCTCTGTCTTGTCTTTACCTTTAAACAGGGACCACGTTATATGGAGTGTTCAGTAAATATTTATAAATTGATAATACACTATTTATAACAAAAATCATACTGGTTACCCAGAACTCTTTATTTGTGCTATGTGTTTGTGTTTCTGTGATATATACAATCATGACCTGATTGTGAATTGAGGGTTTTAAATGGACATGTTCTTTGTCCATTTTGTCCTGTGGGTGTATGCAAATGAGTGCTCACTTTTGAAAAAATGTAATTGAGAGAAGCATGAAGAAAAACTTTGTGTTTTGTGTGTAGGTGCTTTAAGAAGGTACGTTGAAACATCCAAACAAGTGTTTCCATTAAAAAGCCAAACTCTGAGAACATTTTGGTATTTCATATAAACAACAGTATCAGTAATCTTTATGTAAGGATTGTTTCACAAAACATTAATTTATCTGTTTTCTAAATAGCTAGAGAATGAGGTGTTCTTAAACATTGATGAATTTAGGGAATTAGCATTTGTCACTTCCCATTGTCACCCGTCCAACATCAACAAATGATCTAATTTACATGCAGGCACTCATTATATTTTCAAATGTTACTTTGAATTAGATTATGCCAGGTGTCCCCAGCTTTTGGATGTATCCATGTCTATGTTCTCCACCTGACTGAACATTTTTATAGTTTAGGGTGGAAACGTTGTGCCCACTGGTTGGGCTTACAGTTAGTGAATATGACTCAGTGTATTTGGTATATCTGCTGAACTATTAAGTGTGTCTCAAGAAAGAGAAAAGGTTACTTTGTCTAATTTTTCAGCTTCGCTGCCCTGATGTTCCAAGTTCCAGTTTTCCTCTAAGTATTTACAGGTTCTAGAGAGCCAAGATTTGTGGGTATACCTTTCTTTCATCTTCTGCTTTTGCCTTGGCTGCAAGGGTCTAAATCTAGAGCCCTTTCAACTGAGTCCTGTCCAAAGCCCTGCAGAATTACTTTTCTTTTCTTTTTTGTCTTTTTCCTTTTTATCGGTACTGGGGATACCGGGGATCGAACTCACGACTGCCTGCTTTCAAGGCAGGCGCTTATGCCACTGAGCTAAACCCCGAACCATGAATTCACTTGGACAAAAATCGTTATTTCCCATTGTTGAGAAGTTATTCTGTTATTTGAAATTAAATGTGATTAAGAATCATTCAAATTCATGCAGATACTGTAAAGCCTGTATTAAAGGGGAAGCTAATAATGATATAGGGGAAAGAAACTGCCAGCCTACTAGATGTCCATTATGAGTACATGTTCTCTAAAATTGAATAATAAATTTTAGGAAGAACAGAGATTAAGAGCAGAATATATTAAGAAAGAAAGCTTCTGTCTGAGAGAGAGACAGGGGGTCTCAGTGGGTTGCTGAGGACTCTGTCTTTTTTAGGGACTTTATAGAACAAAACCCCAAGGTGAGCCGGGTGGGTCCCAGGTGGGAAAAAAAAATGGGAATTTGCAAGGTGGGCATGAGGTGGGATGAACTATGGCCAACCGATAAGATTAATTGCTCAGGTAAACTTTATTATATCAGGGACCACACGGGAAGCAAGCAAGGGAGCATGCATATAGAACAGTGGCTTTTCCTTCAGGTTAGTGACTCCTGGCTTCCTCAGAGTGATAGAGACCTATTTAGAATATCAATCCCTAATATTTATTCTTAGGAAGTATGTGGATACATTTATCTTGAAGTCCAGCCTAGAGTGGAGGTGTCTGTCTCCCTCACAGTTGCAAGGTATTTGGCCTTCTGTATTGGCTCCTTTGAGGATGCAACCCTGTCCAATTCCCTATAATATTTGTATCAAACTCGGTAGCTTGTAACAATAATAATCATGCAGTTGATCTTCCTTTACACATATCTGAATAGTTATGTCACTGGGTTATAGAGTTCTGGGGATTCCTTCTAGAAATTATTTCTAGGTTCTTCTTGTCCCAACCAAAGAATTGGACAATACAAGCGTGAAAGGTAGTGAATTTATGTTTATGAAAGGTAAGAAAATAAACATGCTCCGCAGGACAAGTGTGGGCCAGTTAAAAGTAGGAAAAGATGTACGCTTTGTAGGATGAGAGTGGACCACTGCAGAAGAGTACAATGGCCAAGAGCTCAGTGGTGGCTGTTTTTGTATCACCTACTCTTCAGACTGAGATCAGGTATTGGCTGTCCTATCAAAAACCTCCTTGAATTCTCAAGAGAAAAATCAAGGATAGTAGTGCTTTTTAATTGGAACCATTTTTTCTGTGCATGTCCCAGGACGTCCAGTTACCTGGCCATGTCCTAATCTCCTGCCTCAGATTACTAGACCTGGATGTTGAATTTCTAAAATTCTGATGAACATAACTTGTTAAATTATATATGCAGACAATTCAGGTCTTCTCATTCCAAGCTAAGAATAGCAAAAGATGTGGGCTGAGCTCTCTGATCAGCCTCATGGATCTGTCCCTTCAAAAAATGAGAGTGAAATGCAGAAGGATAAAGAAAACATAAACCTAAAGCCTGAGCTCCCAAATGCAGTTCTTAATGCCTCTGTCAGCTGGGTTGGTGTACTAATCAAATGCTCTGAGTTTCATTCTAGATAATATTTCTGGGAACACGTGGTTTGCAGAAAAAAAAAAGATACAATATGTAGGAGTCCTGAGGGAAAGAATGACACTACAGCATTTCCCTATTCTAAAAGATGCTAGGCACTTGTCTCTTCTTTTTAAGCATCTTCTAACTCCAGCTTATGTCAATACTGTCTTACAATTGTGGTGTGTGAGGCCAACTTTTGCCATAATGGAGGGGAGATATGCAGTGACATCATGAAGCATCATTAGGGAGTATTCCCTTGTTTCTTCCTGCTTGTGGACTTTACATCCGTGTTCTCCCTGTACTTCCCTACCTCTCCCTCTTGTGTTTCAGTATTTTCTCTTCTAGCTACAACAGAGACCACTGGTCTTTTTAACACTTGGCTGGCAAATTGGAGGGAGAGGGCCTGATTATGACAGAAGTACTAAGCATGGAAATGGTATGTGAGCTACTTTTTGCATCTTGTTTTTTATTTTAATTGAAGCACAAAAAGCAAGTGTCAAAACAAAATGAATGTTAATTATGCTAAGCAGTGCTCTGAGCCTGTCTGCCTCCTGTCAGAGTTCCAGTGGTTTCAAGCATTTTGGCCTCTGCCTGTTGGTATTTCTGCCCATTCTCCTACCCAGTGTTTAAAAGTGCATGCTCCAGGCTGCATAATAGAAATATTTATTTGTAACCTGTGATAAAAATTCCAGAATTGTGTTTAGTAACAGTTGTTTAAATTTTTCTATATACAAATCTTGAGTTAATAAATACTGTACTTCATTATTAAGATTTTTCTGTGATGTTTTTCATGATTTGATTGCACAGTGCTTGAACGTAAGCCAGTCTTTATGCTGGATTTTGGAGAAGTGGGTGAAGAAGGGGCTGACAGTAGTGATGGTATAGGCAGTGATGGTGAACCTTTTAGATCTTCAATGATAGCAGCCAGCCTGCTGCAGCACGAGTGCCATAGATTTGCCACCACTCATTTGGGGTGTGCAGAGCTGGGACCCAGCTGAGTTCTGGCAGTGGTGGCCACATTCCCCCAACCATGGGGGCCTCTCAGCCTTGAAAGATTACTCAGGCTAGAAGTTACATCACTAAAAGGGCTGTGTGTCCCTCTAAGGTTTTGTTGTCACTAGTGCAAATGAAAATAGATAGAGAAAATATACACCTAGAAGTCAGCCACTCAAATGCAGTTACTAATATTTTATGGTATTGGTACATACACACATATACATGTATATGTATACCCATTTACTGAATCAAATATATTTTGCATTTGTATTTTGATTTTTTTTCTTCTGTACTTAGCATCATATTGTGAGCTTTTAAGCACTCTGAGGGAGGAGAGTCTGGCAAGAGAGATTTGAGGAAGACCAGAGAGAGAAGTAGAGGCAGACCATGCTTCCACAGCCTGTTAGCCTGCATGATAATTACCTGTTGCTGTGTAGCGAATGGCCACAAATTGTAGTAGCTTAAAATAAGACATGCTCCTAATCTTATTTGTGTAGGTCACATATTCACAGACAACTTTGTTGGGTAGTTCTGATTTAGAGTGTCTGAGTTAGGGATTTGTCCATGTGAATTTCTCCTCACCACGTGGCAGCTGCATCTCTTCAGAGGTGGAAATGTAAGTGAGCTAGTCCCTTAAAACCTAGTATTGGAAGTGGTATATACCAGGCATGTCCAACCCTCAGGCCACATATAGCCCTGAATGCCTATCAATGCATCCCCAGAAAATTGTATGTTTTTAACATTATTATGATTTTTCTGTGATGTTTTTCCTGACTTGATTGCAGAGTGCTTGAACATAAGGCACAACAAAATGTGCTGTGGGGGAGGGCACAATGCACTGGTAACTCTACCTTCTTGAACCTGCTACACACAGTCAGGTGTAGGAAATCTGTGTGTATCAGATGTTAAATATGCTTTTGCAAAGGCACATTGCAAAATAAAACACAGTAAGTACTGCTAATAGTACAACCTACTGATGCCTGTATGTGTCCCTATGAAGTATCCCTATGAAGAGGTGGAATTCGGCATGGGGCAGGTTTTTGTCAGTCTGTCTCTGAAGGTTCCAGGTGGGACCTTTTGCAGCTTCTCAGGAAGGTGAGGATCAGAGTGCAGAGCCATCAAGTTAGGGTGCCTGAATGGTGCTGTGAGCAGCCAGAGGACCCTAGAAATGAGCCAGAGAAATGATAACATAGAAGGGGTAGGTGCGGGAGGAAAGCTGGCCAGCTAGCTAGGATGTTCTTCCCTTTCAGAATGATGTTTTCACTGCCAGCACCACTCAAAGCAGCCAGGACTCGAGAGTAGACGCTTGTTAATGTCATGACGAGATCCATCATCTTTAGTGGCACCTTACTTCCGTGTTTGTTTGTTTCCCAGATTATTTTACTTGTCTGATTAAAGATGGTGAGAAGGAATGCGGAACAGGTGCAACAGAAGGGATGTACTCACGGGTTACTTCAGAAGGGGATGGTCAGTACTGAATGGGCTTGCTGGAAGTGAGTGTGTATGGGGATGGTAAAGGGCATCAGAGGAGGAGAGAACCTCAGCTTCTGTTTTCTAATGGACAGAACTTGTGAGAACCTCTGAGTGTCACTAGGAGTGTGAGTCTTCTCAAGCTGCCCATTGACCAGGACATCATCCGAGTCATTGATTTCCTGTCTCACAAATGATGACTGTGTGAATTAGGACAAATTAGAGTTTATCAAGTGGTCTTATGGTTGGGCTGGCTTCAACTCCATGTTCTTTGGTAATTGCTTGTTGTGCTATAGGCCTCTGGACTCTACCCTCCACGGATGGGATGCAGTGAGTAATTGCTTCATTGTTAGTAGTTTTTGGGTATAAAACATTCTAGAACTTTAGTGAAAAAACAGTATTAGAACAATATGTGTGCTTGTGATACCAAATTGGTAAAAGGATTTTAAATTTAGGTTTGTGGGGGAAGGAAAAATGATTGAAATTGTGAAAATTTAAAAGGAGAATGTTGAATTTAAGGATAATTGTTCTCAAGTTAGAAGTACAACGTCATAATGGAGAGGATTTGGGAAATAAAGGGGTTTGGAGATGGGGAAGGAAAGGAGGGGAAAAAAGCTGCCTTGGTTTAGTAATCATTCCCTTTTCCCCCTGTGTATTTTTCTTGGACTAATTTTGCCTACTCTTTATTCTGAGGGAAATGACAACAGTGATTCACATGTTGATTGATAACAGAGATGAGCTGATTGATTTCTCTCCACACTGCACTCAGTTTCTGACTTTTATTTGGCTGTGTCTTAGCTGTCTTTTGTTTGATGGCCATGATCCTTGAAAGCAGTGCTTGCACCCCCATAACCCCATGGAGGATCCTAGGAGGCAGCTCTTTGTGAGATTCTAAGTGCGTTGGCCTGCACTGATGACTTGTATATCTTTGTAAAAACTGCAGCCCTCAGACAAGTCATTTAGTGTGGAGATGGGTAGTTGCAATGAGCAAAAGGTCTGTCTGTCTGTCTTTCTTTCTTTTTTCCGTGGTCTCTGATTGTGGTTCAGGCTGGCTTTAAACTCACTGTGTAGCCCAGGCTGGCCTTGGGCTCACAACAATCCTCCTGCCTAGCCTCCTATGTGCAGGGATTATAGAAGTGTGCCACCATGCCCACTCAACTCAACCAGCAGAAGGCAGTAGCCCTTGGCTTTGCCCCATGTAGGGTCATGTGTGGGTATTGGTTTTGCTTAGTCTGGCACTGGAACAGTCTTTTGAGTTCCTGTGTAATCAGATCTTAAAGACAGAAGACATATTAAAGGACTGTGATAATTAAATGTGCCTACTTGGGGTTCTGTACAGGTACACAATGTTTTCAGTTTCCTGGAGGGAAATCTTACTGACCCAGAATGTTATGGAAGCTAAAACGAAAACTGTGTGCAAAAGCAGAGGAAATTTGGGCAAGAGAAAATGGGAGGGCTGAATGAGGCCATAATTCCCTAGAATGAGTTTTCCTTTTGAATTGTAGCCATTCTACCTTGATCTCATCATATGAATAGTATAGGCCTGTGGGTGTCATAAATACATATCTTCTCTTCTCTTGAGATACTGTGTGTACTCAGATCAGAAAGCTGTGATGTTACTGAACTGAGACACTCCACTGAATTGATTCTTTTTCTTTGAATCAAACACTGTCTTACCACCTTTTGTAATGCAGGTGCCACTACTTTTTATATTAAAGAACTCTGCTCTGGTAGTCACAGATTAAAAAAAGTTCATTTTGATATGTGTGTGTGTATATATGTCATATATACATTTTATATATATGTATATATGATATATATACATATATTTTTGTTTTAAAGAGACTAAAAACAGAATAAAGGAAATCAAAACAGAGCAATGCAAGCAATATAGGACTTCAAAACAAGACAGTAGGAAATCAACAATGTCTGCTATAGTGTCTCTTGTTTTCTTTTTTTTTTTTTAATTTTATTTAAAAGGAAAAAGAGAAGAACACAGAACAAAACAAAGCGGTGTAAGGGTACACGTAATACAGAACTACAAAAAAAAAAAAAAAAGACAGTAAGAAATCACCAGTTAATAGATTACATATTATCATCTTAGAAATAGTTGCTCAAATCACAGTATCAAAGAATACAAAGTGGACATTCAAACAGTGAGACTGCAAACAGTTGTGTTCAATGATCCAACCAAAAACATTAATATGGTCAGCTATTTAACACCCCTAAACACACTTGCTGTTGTATCCTTTAGAGCTCTTTTTTTCCCTCTCTTTTTTACAACAAAATTTACACATTTTGGGTTTTATTACTCCTTAGTTCTTATTACTTTTTTGGGGAGGAGAGAATAAAGTCAAATATGGCAAAACAAAGCTGTCAGTCAAAACCAAGGATAGACATAGCACATGATGTAAAACAGAGTACAAGGTTATCAACAATGGTTATCAACGATGTCTCTTGTTTCCTTAAAAATAATTGTCTATCTCATTAGATATTATAAAGTTGAACAAAACAGTAGAGAACAAGACCAATAAAACTTAGGCATTGTAAACATTACAGGACGTCCAAAGGAGACAATAGTCAAACCAGCATGGGCATCTTAGTGAATCTTATTGCCTTCAAAGTAGTTGCCTATACCCTCAAACTTGATACTATCATACAGAATGGAACAGAATCTAATCAGTCAAAACCCGATCGTGGGAGTATTACAGGACTTCAAAACAAGTTAATAGGAAATAAAAAAAAAGTTACTATTATACCTCCTGCTAATTTTTTTTTTTTTTGTCTTTTTCGTTTTTATCGGTACCAGGGATTGAACTCACGACTGCCTGCTTCCAAGGCAGGAGCTTATGCCGCTGAGCTAAATCCCCAGCCCCCATCCTGCTAATTTTTTAAATTTTTCCCCTTAATTAAAACTAACATAAGAAATAACTAAATAATTTTTTTTAAAGAATAGGGGAGAGATTGAGATAAAACAGGACATAACAATATAACAATACGGGTCAAAGCATGCCTGTTTCAGCAACCTAGTGCTTCACCACCAAATAACCCGACTTAATAGTAGTTACCATAGTGTTTTCAAAATAGCTGTCCATGCCATCACATGCAATAAAATCAAACAAAACAAAACAGGACAAAACCAATTGAAATAAAAGAGTGAAAGCATTACAGGACTTCAAAACAAGGAAACATGAAATGAACAATGGCTACTATAATCTGTTGTTTTCTTCAAAATAGCTGTCCGTACTATCATTTATAATAAAACAAAACATAATATAGCAAAATCAATCTAAAGAATGAAAGCATTATAAGACTTCAAAACAAGGTAATAGGAAATAAACAATGGTTACCATAATATATCCCATTATCTTCAAAATAGCTGCCCATATCATCAGACAGAGTAAAATCTAACAAAACAAGACAGAATAAAACCAAACTTAACAAAATTATGAAAATTGTATACGAATTCAAAACAAGACCACAGGAAATTAACATTGGTTACCACTTTCCCTTTTTAGGTGTTTTTATCGCCTGTCACTTTCATAATACCTGTTGTGCTTTTTGGATCCCACTAACTCCTTCAGTTTTTATCGTAAGGAGATAACTTGATGTTCACCCGTGTGAGTCCAAACCATTTCACCCATGAGGATGATCTCTAGTTGCATCCATTCACCTACTTTATAGCTAGGTAGCTTTCCATTGTATGAAAATACCATATCTTTCTTACCATTCTGCAGTTGATGGGCAAGTTACCCTTGCTTTTTTCTAGTCTTTTGTCATGTGGAACAATTGTTTTCCCTCCTTTGATTTTCAGTCTGTGAATTTCCTTTCCAGTTAAATGTGTTTCTTGTATTGATTGATCTTGGTTCTTGATCCATTCTCCATGTGTTTCTCTTTATTAGTGATTTGAGGCCACTTACATTAATAGTTAAACTGGCATGCATTGATTCATTACTGCCATGCTATCTTCCTGCTGTTGGCCTTTCACTTTTCTTCTTTGTTCAGTTGCCTGTCCTGTTTGGTGATCCTCCTCTGCTGCTGTTCGTGGAACCATGGTCATCTTTATCTCGTTACAACATCCTTTGGCGCTAGGGTTGGTTTGGTGGTCACGAATTCTTTAGGTTGTTCTTTATCATGGAAGTATCTTATTGTTCCATCAACTTTGAATGGTAGTTTTTCAGGGTACATCAATCTGGGTTGGAAGTTGTTTTCTTTCAGGATTTGAAACACTTCACTCCAAGCCCTTCTTTACTTGAGGGTTTGTGTTGACAATCTGTCATGATTCTGATTTTTTTTTTTTTTTTTTTAGAGGCGATCTGTTTCTTGTCTCTAACAGCTTTTAATATTCTGTTCTTGTGCTGAATTTCTAGAATCTTGATAATTTTATGTCTGGATGTAGATTTACTTTGGTTATAGGTAGTTGGAGTTCTATATGCCTCATTTTCCTGTATGCAAGATCCTTTTCCCCCATTTGGGAGGTTTTCTGCTCTTATTTCTATAAATAGCCTTTTTATATCATTTGTGTTGACCCCTGCTTCTTGACTGGTACCTATCACTCTTAAATTATTTTTCTTTGTGTCCTCTTGCAGCTGTTGAATTATTATTTCCTGGTTCCTTATTTTTAAGAAATCTTTCCTTTCATGATCGCTAGCTGCCATCCTGTCTTCAAGATCTGAAAGTCTATCTTCAGTCTTTTTCAAGCAGTTTTGCCAGCTTTCAGTCGACTTTTTAATTTCCTGAATATCTCTTTGAATCTGTTTCATGCATTATAATTCCTCTCTATATTGTTCATTCAAGGTTTCCATCATTTTTCTATGCTCTTTTTAAAAAATCTGTGTCTTTTTAGATATGCTCAACAATTCTTTCATTATGTTTATGATTTCTTCTTTTACCTGAGACATTATCCCTGATCTGATTATTTTTATAGTCTTATGAAGTTGTTTCTGTACTTTAATCGCTATTCTCTCAGAGATTTCAGGGTGGGTGACTTCCATTTTCTTCTGTGACTGTATCTCCCAGCCTTGTTTGGTATGGGCTGGAGTTTTGAGGTTGCCTTTTGCTCCTTCATCTTGACATTCTCCTGGCTTCCTCTTCCTCCCAACAAGCTGGGTGTGGGGGCCCAGGTACTTCCCATGTTAGTTACCCCTCCATGGTGTAGGCGAATGGCACAGGCATCTGAGTTTCTCTGATCCCAGCTTCGGAGGGAGGTAGCAGGGTACGAGGTGGGCTTTTCTAGACCTGTGTGGCTATACTGGGGCTTCCACAATGGCCAGGGATATGTGGTGATTCTTTCAGCATGTGTGTCTACACTGGTACTCCCTCGATGGTGGCACACAGGGGTGTGTTTGGTTCTCCTGGTGAGCTCTGGTTGCCTGAAAGAAACAAGGGTCCCCAATGGCGGTCTACAGGTGCCCGGCGTACCTGGCTCAGTCTCCCTACCTGCACTGTCTGCCCGCAGGAAGCAAGCCTTCCAATAGTGGCAGTGGGCACACAGGCAGATCTGACTTCATCTCCATTTTGTTAGATATTTATGAAGGGTCTAATTCTGTGTAAGGTTTTCTGCTGAGTATTAGGCCTCACAAAAGTAAATGTAGTGAAACTCCATTGTTTTTACAAGGTGTCTGTCTGTAGCTCTTGGTAAGGGAAGAAAGGCATGCATTTGAGCCCTGCTTACATGTTTATGAGAACTCCACTGGAGTTCAAAAATTTTATCCAGCAATCAAACAAGTGTTTAGAGTGTACAGTGGATAGTCGGTCAAAGTGCTGTGAAGCATGGGTGTATGGTGGAGTGGTCATGATGTTTGATGGTGAACTCTCAGAGACATTTCAGCACAAGTACAGAGCTGAGGAAGTTTGGGAACAGATCACACTGGCATCTAGGGAAGAAATGAGAGTAGTAGAAGAAGCATGGTTGGATGTTTTGGGGAAATGGTGTTTGAATCAAAACTCTCAGTTTTACACTCAAGTTAACTGGGCAGGTCATAGGTGCTAAGAGATAGGGCAGTGAGATGGAGCTGTGGAAATAGTCTATAGCTCCCTGGCAGAGACGGACTCAGTCTTTGGAGCGGGAGATTACTAGATTAGGAGCCACAAGTTCTGCCTGTGCCATGAACCTGTGGACTAGTGTTGCAGCTTGTTCCCAATTCAGATGTGCTTGCTAGTTCTCAATCCACCTTGGGCACCCTCCTACCTTGAGTGTCACATCTTGCAGTCACACTGCTGAACTCTGCTGTTTTACCTCAAATTGGTACACAAACCACTTTCATGGTGGTGTTTTCTACTAGACCTGGGAACTCAGAAATGCAGAATTTAGACTGCAATCCAGACTTGCTGAGTCAGATCCCTCATTTTAACCAATGCTACAGTACCCTGGCTGTTTTTCAGGAGGACTGTTTTGTTCAGAGATGTGTTTGAAGCATGAGGTGTAGTGTCTTTATCTGGCATCAAAGAGTGTGGTTCCTTGATACTTTTTGTTCCATGGAGGATCCCCCAGGTGAAGTGTTTCTAGCTTGATGCAAACCTGCTGTGGGCGCCTCATCCACCAGGCCAAAGGATGTCCTCTATGGGACCCTAGGGTCGAGAGAACCAGTGCACACAATCTTGAAGCTTGTGCTGTCTGCTGGGCCATGAGAGGCCAAGTCTTTTGTGTCTGATTCAAGAGTTTCCTGTCTCTTGGTGGCATCCATGAAACAGTAAGTGGCTCATTTGGAAGCAGGATAAAATCAAACCCATACCCAGAAAGATCTGTGTGCACATGAAAGTCTGGGAAGCTCAGCTGTGGGGCCCAGCCTGCTCTCTTTGTAGCTCACAGAGCACAGGGCCTTCTTCCCTGCTGGCTCCCTGTGTTGGCCTGGAGAACCCCAAGGCTTCTTTCACTCTGGCTTTTCAGAGCTTGTAGTATTCCATACTTTTGTTGAAACACTGAACACATAGCATGGAATTTGCTTGGGGTCAGGGAGTTCATCCTTGTCCTTTTGCAAACTCAACTCCTTGACACCGAGACACTGTGTCAGTTGTTTTTTTTAGGGACTCTGTCTCATAGTGAGTGGTCATAAGTGACTTTAAATGAATGAATGAATTCTTCAATGAATCATGCCTTTCTAAAGAAGCAAGATTTTAAGTATTTTCTCATAGTGTTAGTTAGCACATTATTTTGTGTAGAATTTGCCAAAAATGTGAATGCAAGGAAACATACATCTACCCTTACCTCACCCCCACCCCCAAGAGCTTAGTTTTGAATTAGGGAGGCAAGCAGTAAGTGTGCCAGATTTATTAAAGTATAGAGCAGTCTAAGGATAGAGCAGTATTCTTGGACAGCATGTGGTTGTTGGGATGCAATATGGAGCTATGTATTCTGAATCACCAGGGAGCTTTTAGAAATTAGCAATTTCTTGGGTCCTAAGTCCTGACAAATGAATCTTTGGATATAGTTTGGGGAAAAAAAAGACAATAGCAAACCATCTTGATCTGCTTGCTCCAGAACTACAGAGATAAAGATTTAGAATAGATGAATGAACAGGATTGGAAGTAGGCAGGAGTTACTTTGAATATAAATATACATTACAGCCTTGAGGATGTTCTGATTATAATTCTTATTATTTAGTTCAGTGTGGATTCAAGGGTAATGGTTTGAATAAGCCACAATTGCCAACTTGCTTTGGAAGGATGGTTAGATATATTTAATTATGTCTAAATGACATCTATCTATATCTCAATGATATCTATCTAATCAATCACGCTTCAAGCAGGGATGAGTAAATCAGGGCAAATGAAATGCACACAGTTGTTCATACCATTTTCTCTATTAAAGAATTTTTTGTTACATCTCCAGGCATGAGAAGGCAAATGTAAATCACTTAGAGGTCACTTGGGGGTAAATGCAAATCATATGGAGGTCAAATATGCTTGAAGGAGGACCCCCAACATTGTGAGGAGAGGAGGAATGACTGCTGTCCTCTGGATTCCTTCATTGAAACATTCTCCTTGAGAGAGTACAGCTCTTGTCAGTGTGAAATTTGTCCTTCTGTGTTTGGGACCTCACTGAGTATGCTCAGGGTCTGTCACCGCCACCCAGAGAGAAGAGGCTGTTGAACTACATTGGCTACATTGGTTGAACGACATCAGACCTTCTAAGAGGCTCCCCGTGTTCAGTAGGAAACTGGCTGTGAGCAGAGCCCTTCCTCATGCTGTGCAGTGGGAGGAGGGAGAGAGCACTACCTTTAGTTCAGTTTTCCCCTCCTCATAGTATACCATATTGCCCCTTATGCCTTTGATGGGATTTCCTTAGCGAAGAAGGAGAGATTGCTGGGCCTTACTGCTTTCCATCTCATAGGTAAATCTCATATGAATTTATCAATGTGACAGCCGCAGGGAATTCAGATAAGCTTTCTTTAGCATGCCTGCGCAGTTGGTCACCTTTGACCACCTCCTGTTCCAGTCCCCCAGAGTCCTGTATACCTTCCTGAGACCCACTTTTGAGGAAAGGCCCCTGCTTGGTGAGGTGTCTCTGAAGAAACCTATTTGAGATGACTTCTTGTTCTCCTCCTTTACTGCTGTTTCCTTCAGGACCCTAGCAACTACTACCAAGTTACAAATTTTGCTTTCTGGGGTTGGGGATTAGCTCAGTGGCATAAGCGCCTGCCTTGCAAGCAGGCAGTCGTGAGTTCGATCCCTGGTACCGATAAAAACGAAAAAGACAAAAAAAAAATTCTTAAATTTTGTTTTCTTTTGTAATATCTTCCTGTCCAGTTGAAAAGGCTCCACAAAAGCAGGGACTTTGGTAGCTTTTATTTATTGTTGTTTCAGTTGCATTCTGCAGGTAACAGGTGTTTATTCAGTAAACTGTTGACTTACCATTTGCTCCATGGGTAGCCCTTGTGTTCATGACAAAGCATAACTAACTGCCCTCCTGTCTCTCAGATATCATGATCTGACTGCGACACATGTGCCTGAAGGTATATGGAAGGAGGCTCAGGAACTTAATCATTCCCTGGATGTGAAGGTGAAAGGTAATTTGGTTACCTGCTGCCAGAGGAGGCCAACTTTTTCATTGTGGAACTTAGTGCTCACACAGACTAAACATGTCTATCCTGTCCATCAAGTGAGATTTTTCAGGGGAAACAGCAAAAGGTGTCCCTCTCCTGTTGATTCCTGAACACTGATGATGTTTGAGACACTGGTTATGTGTAGGTGGTGAATTGGGGGTGTGGTGGCAGGGGCAAATGAGAGAAGATGCTTGGGTTATCACAGGGAGGAAAGTTGCCGGTGACATATTTTTGTCTTGGTGTGCTGATGCAGTGCATGGCTGTATTAAGATGACTAAAGCTCAGAAAAGAGAAAAGGTCATTGTGAAGGGTTGTGTGTAATGAATAATTCATGTAGTGTTCCACCTTTCCCAGGGCAGGGAGGAAAAGGTACCACGCTAGTGACTTCTGAAACTGCATTTGTGATGTCTACACTCTGAGTGGGTGGAGCCAGGGAACTGTCTTTGGTCCACTTTCTTCTTCTTGTGCCTTCAGTGACATTTCTTTCTCTAAACAGGAATGGAAATGGCACCCAGTTATTTTGTAGATTGATTAAATAAAAGGAAATAGTGTTTGAGTTCCAGCTCAACTGAAAGTAATGGAGAATGTGAGTAAGAGAATGCTTGATGGGAGGGGCTTTGCTAAAATTTAGTCTACTTATCATGAGTTTTAGACTGGCTTAGTAAAGCAGCATTGAAATGTGTCTTCTCAAAGTGTCTTTTCAGCGTGCCTCTTACTAGAGGGAAGAGCCAAGTGTCTCTTCTTGGGTGTACAGTACTGTAGGCCCTGTCCTATAGTGGACTTACACTATTTTTGTCATGGGTCTTCCTGTTCCTTCCCTTCCAGCTCTGCCTCCTCTTCAGCCTCTCCCCATACAGGTACTTGAAGCCTTAATCATCCAGATGAAGTACATGAAGCACCATAGCTGTATAATACTGATGTGCTGCCTACATTTATTAAAAATGTAGGTTCTTACTCTGTTGGTCAGGGGAGGTCTGGCATCCTGTATTTGGAACATGCTCCCCAGTGGCACTGATGCAAAGTTTTTGTTCAAAGACATAGAGGAAAGAGTGAGATGAGGATGGCACTTCATTAGAATATGGTGCTGGACAGACCACAGTCTCGTCATCCAGTTTGTGTAACTATAGAATGAGGATCAATCTGCATATCTCACTAAGTCATTGTACGAATGCACATTTGCTTGAATGAAGCTGAATTGGAGAGAATTGAGAACTGTGTATCTAGACAAGCCTGGGCTACTTTGTGAATGACCTAAATTGATCTGCAAATAAAAATAAGAGTTGGAGATATAATTTAGTTGGAAGGTGTTGGGGTTCAATCTCCAGTACTGTCTGTACAGGAAAAAAAATTGATAGGCAGGTTTTACCCCAGATCAATTACATTAGAATCTGTGACTAAAGTTTATGTGCTATCTGCGGTTTTGTGTTATCTATCACCCATCACTTGCTATGATTAGAATTAGCTATAGGTGCTCCAAGCACCCTCCTGAGAATGGCTTAACTAGAATTGAGCTTCATTGCTTTCTGGCTCCCTGACTGCTGGTGTATACTATCCAGTGCTCAGTGTCTTCTCATGTGCTAGGCAGGTATCTAGTCCATGTGCAGCCACAGCCTTGGGAGCAAGGAACATTTGAGCTGTCTATGAACATGGCCAGAACCGTGTCTGCCGCATTTCATAGGAGCCAGAGCGCAGTCCCATGGTTGGACCTGCCTGGGAGGCGGGGACGTGTGACCTCCTTCTCCCGTGCTTTTTTATGCTCTGCCACAGTAAGCAGCCTGCGCAGGGGATGCATATTGTTTGTCTTCACTTGGCAGACTCCTGAGCCAGGAGAATAGGTCAGACTCGGGAAGGGAAAATGGTTGTTTCCAGTCCTCTTGAGTGATGCTTCCAGTGGAATCTGACCTTTGTTATCTATTGTGGCCCTGGATATTGTGCAGGAAATGGCTGAGTAACAGTGATAGGCAGGAATCCTGGCAGTTGTATCATTGGTTGTGGCAGGAGGCAGCCTGCACATTTCATATCCCCCCCCCCCCCCGCCCCCACCTTGGAATACTGTTTAAAGAAAGAGAAGGTATTTATTTAGTCGTATCACCTCCCACTTGTTTTTTCATTCTGCCAGATTACTTGAGATTGCCCATTATGATGTCAGGTACCCCTGAATTCCCCCATGCTGTCCTCAAAGACCCCCAGTAAATGATCTGCCATCTTCCCCCTTGGCTTTATTGAGAAGCGCGTCCCAGGGGCTCTCCTGGGATCTGAGCATTGTGTGCATGTGTGCATGCATGCCATGAGGTGCTTTGATGGAGACATTTTTCCTTTATTTTCTGTCGTGTCCCACACACAGCCTTCTGTGGATCATGCTTAAAGACCACACTTCATCCCAGCAAGGCATGAGTGGTATCAGAGAGAAGCACCAGTATTTAAAAATAAAAAGTGATTAAGAGCTCCCTTCAACTACTTTTGCTGTTGAGGAATTTTCTTAAGTGGTGTTTATCCAGTTAGTCTGGGTCACTTAGAATCCTGTAAGACGGATGCTATGAAAATCTTGGAATGAGTGTAATTTTTTAAAAAGATGACCAGAACATTTCCAAGATAGAAACTGTATAGAAGAAAGCAAAATGACATCATAACTTGGTTCAGCCAATAGCTGCCTTTGTTCTGCAGGAATGACAGATCCTCAAGTAAGACTTGTAGTGCTTAGTGTGGTACCTGCTGTCTGGGCTTCTCTGAGGGTCCACTCTTGACCTTTGAATTAGATGGAGTTCATGGATGGCCACCGAGCTGTATCCATGGAGCAAGATCAGCTGCCTTCAGCCTCCTTGATCCAGCTGTCCTCATTCCCTCAGAATTGGGAATGTTAAAATCTGGAGGTCAGAAAAGGCTGTAAAAGTTCTTGTAAAAGCCCAGTAGGTGGTCCCTTGGCTTCTTACAAATTTAGCCATTCATAGTTTTGCCTTACACTCAAACTCACAATGGTCCCTGGAACTTGCCAGCTTTGCCTTTGGAATCAGCACATTACAAATCCACTTTGCTGACAGACACCACTCCAAATGCTGGAGACAGCCAGCTTTTCTTTCTTTTCTTCCTGCAGCCTTCCCACCTCCAGACCAACTGAATTCTTGAGCCATTTAGCATGTTGTACCAGTTCCCAGCACTTTGCTATCTGGGTGCTTTAGGGAAAATTCCTTTAAGGCACATTAACTAAAAATTACCCTGTGAAGTATCAGTGTGGTTGAAAATCATTTTCTTTTTGTTAGAATGCTATTAAAGGCACTGGCAAGAAGAAGCTAAGAGTCTGAGTACAGCATGAGTCTCCATGTACTGTGATGCCTGGGCCTCAGTGCCCTGTCTGTACATGGGATTGTTGATAATATCTTCTGAGGCATTGTGAGGATTCAGGGAAGTGCTTAGGAACAGTTCCTGCACATATTGTATGCATGAAAATCCCTGTACTGTGATGATCAAACCCTCTGAATCCAGGGTCCTCTGTGTTAGTCACTGTTAAGCACAGGATGTAATTTCTTCTCACTAGATATTTATTCTTATCACTGGAGGCTTGTCTCATTGCCAGCTTAAATATGAAAAGACTGTTCCCTGCTGGGCTGTGTCCCTGAGAGTAAGTTACTGGCTTTCTTTCAAGGTCATTGTACATAGGGGTATAGTGGAATAGAATAAAAATCTTAAGTAGAAAGGAAATAAAATTGTTGAATATTTTTTGAAAGGTAACTGTGATTGTTTACTTTGATATATTTGAAAGTTTTTTGGGTAGCCTCTGGATGCTTCTGTTAGTGATTTAGAGAGCATAAATAATTTTTAAAGATGAGCAGGTATAGTGTCCATCCTTAAGGGAGTAGGAAGAGGGTGACTGTGTAAAGATCATTACAGAATGATCTTTGGGGTCTACACAAGCCCTACAAAATACTGAGAATCTTTTTGTAATCACAAATTAGGGCACAGATGGTGTCTTGTGAAAGTGAAAAGGAAGTTTGGCCAGATCAACTTAATTTCTTTCTGTGATACAGTGAGTATTCTTCAACACAGAAAGTAGAAGCAGAGCCTATTCAGACTTCTACTAACTCCTTGATGTTCTCATTGAGGCCAGAAGATAACATGCATGTGACACAGTCATACTTTGTATAGTTTGTGGCCATGTACATGCTTGTGTTTGTCCCTCCTCTGAAGAGCAAATGAGTAAGACATCATGTATAAATTCACTGCATGTTGTTGTCCTTGGGACAGAGGGGCCAGACCTATAGGAATTTCATCAGCAGTTTCTTCCCATCTGTATACCCTTCCCCACATCTGCAAATCTTAGAAGTCTAGTACCTGTTCTAAATTTAAAAATATATATGTAATTTAAAACATCTTCCTCTTACAAGTTAGACAATTTGTAAATTCCTTTCTCTTGTAAATCTTACTTGGTGGTGGAATTATATTTTTGTTAACCACTTGTCTTGGTTACTGTTTTTGCGTTGCTGATTCAAAGTACCCAATGCCCCAAATGAAGGAAGAAAAGGTTTATTTATTTTACCGCTTGTGAAGGTTTCTGTCCATAATCAGCTGGCTCCAAGGCAGGATGACATGGCACCAGGACAACACTTTAAGGCAGCAGCCAGAGCAAAAGAGGGCAGAGCAAGCCTTTGCTCCTTTATACTGTACACAGGCCACCCCACTTCCACCCTGGAAGTGTAGCACTCACAAAAATCTCTTGTACAGAATGAAGATATGTACAAAGTAAGAAAGTTGGCTCCTTGGTGGGTCTCTTAGTTAAACTTCTAAACTGCTCAAGTTGATGCAATGTATCAACCAGAACATCACTTAACAGTTTACCTCGAGAGTCACTTGGGCATGGATTTGTTTGTGTATTGACTATCCCAGGTGTCACTTGGGCAGCTGTCATTTCAACTGGTGGATTCTTGTATTGAATAAATTGGATAAAGTTTTGTTTTTATATTAACTGCTGCTGCTGTTAAGTAGTCCATTTGGGAAAATCAGGTATAGCTACATCACACAAATACACTTCTAAGCTTTAGTGAGATCAGCTACAAACAGTGTCACAAGATAACACAGAATGAATTGACCCTGAAGCCCTCAGTTTCAAAGAAGATTAAATCACTTCAGACTAGGATGGGAGGAGGAGGACATTTGAATTGGGATTTAGATTTTTTTTTTTTAATTATTAAAAAATGGGGTGAGGAGCCAGGGATTTAGCTCAGCAGCATAAGTGCCTGCCTGGCAAGCATGGTTATGAGTTCCATCCCTGGTACACCAGCTGCCCCCCCCCCCCCCCCAAAGTGAGTGAGAAGCCTAGATGATGAGTGAGGGCCCTATTTTTGTGCTCTGTTGGGTCTTGAGAAAAATGACAGGAAAGGTTAATGAAGATTGAGACTTACAGAACCAGATTATTTCTCCTCTTTGCTAAGAAGATTGACGACTTTGAATATCCTGTGACTGGTGAATACTATGGTATTTTGTGTAGTACTAAATGTAGTAGATTTAGAGCAAAGATAATATTTTTGTTCAACTTTAGGGTTCAGAATAATTTTGGAATCTTGATGAGGCCCTGACTCTAGAGACTTTAATTGAATAGGTCTAAGGTAGGTCCTAGGGAGCTGCACTCAACAAGGTTGCAGGTAGTTAGTTGCCCGTGAGTGGTTGGTCCTCTGACTATTCTGAGAAATGCTGCTTTGTAGGATCACCTGATGATGTAGTTTGAGTGTTGAATGTCCTGCAAAGGCCCAGTGTTACAGGCTTGTAACACTGGTGGTGTTGTTGGAATGTGGTGGGACCTTTAGGAGATAGAGCCCAGTAGAAAGTCCTTAAATGTCAAAGATGTGTGCTTGAAGGGGATGTAGCCCCTCCTGGCTCTTTTGCTTCTTGGCCATGGCATGAAAAATTTTAGCCTTACCCTGGGCTCACCTCCCATTGCCATAAAGCCATTCCCATCAGAAGTTCAGAGTTCCCATCAGAACTTTAAAGTCTCTGTCCTGGACTAGAATCTCCAAAACCATGATCCAAAATTAAACCTTTTTTGTTTTGCAAGTTAGTTTTGGAATGTCATTATAATAAAAACTAATAAATCTTGAGTTTTTAAAGTATGAACTACTCATCTTTTCTTTATTTTTGTCTTTCTAACTGGGACTAATTCTACTAGTTGATATTATTTCCCTAGTCCTGGGATTACCAAGTAGATTGTTGGTGTACATGGTCACCCAAAGATTTGATTGTTCAGAGTATTTCACTTGAAGTATCCAGTATTTTGTTGTTTTTACTTTTTGTCAAAATTAATTCATGTGATTTCCTTTTTTTTTTTTAGCTGGGGGTCAGTGTTCATATCCTCTTTATGTAAGATTGGTAGCTAAGGAATTAACTATGGGAAAAACAATGTTGCTTATAATCAGAGGATTTTTAACAAGCCCGCACCTCTGAAGAGCAGATGAAGTCCTCTCACAGTGGGTTGAGGTGAGGCCTAGATCATGGCTCATGATCATGGCTGGTAACATATTCATGCTAAAGTTCATGATGGATACAGTGGGGATTAAAAAGAGGTCATAGTTTATATTGTGTGGTCATGCCTATTGTGTTTTGTGTTTTCATTTTATTGGATTTTGATTATTTGGCTATGATTCACATTTTTCTTAAATGCAAAAAATTACAGGGCACAGAAGCATACGCTTGCAACCCCAGCTACTCAGAGGCTTGAGGCAGGAGGATCACAAGCTGGATACCAACCTAGGCAACTTAGTGAGACCATGTCTCAAACTCAGTGAAAAGGCCTCAGTGGTAGAGGTTTGCCTAGCATGCATGTGGCTCTGGATTTAATCCCTAGTACAAGAACAAAAACCAAACTACACATCACAGTGTTTTGTGGAAGAACATAGGCTGCATGAGATCATCTCTGGTTGTCATCCTAGTGATAGGGACTAGTGCAATAACACTTGTAATCTGTGAGCACCAGGAGGTACTATACCCAGTTCATGTCGCTTTCTGCACACTGCAAAGAAGTTGTAGCCCATGTTGTAGCCCACCACGGTGGCAGTGGTGAGTGTAGAAGCTTCTCCCAGCAGTCCAGCTCAGGCCTTGAACTTGAAGGCCTGCTTCTGCATATACTTACGTGTCTCCTTAGCTGTCATGCCTAGACTTGAACAGGTCACTTGAAGACTCCAACTTTCTAAAAACCAAAGTTTTTTTTAGTGCAAGATTCACTACCTACTACCTGATGACTTTCCCAAAGATCTGTGATTTTCTTGTGAGGTGAAAAAAGTGTGTGCTGAACATCAGGTAGCCTGGGTTTTAGGACCATCTATGTGACTGCAGTGTGACATTTTTTCTGTTGCCTCAGAAGGAAATAGAATGGGCAGGAACAGGGATGGAAGCCACCCTCAGTTGAAGGTTGCATGAAGGTTTTAAATTTCTTTATGACAGCCTACAGTGCCCTAACAATGGTGTACTTTTTACAGACAGCACTTATAAAGGGGTAATTTAATATCTGATCAAGTAAACTCTTAAGAGAATTAATACCATTTTTTGCAAGAAACATTTCTGATTTTGAGTAGGTAAGAAAAATTGCTTTCTCTTTTATCTTTTTAGTGCACATGATTAACTTGAGATTCTGTTTCCTTCAACATTTTGTGACAGTTATGAGTGTATATATTGCCTTCTGTTTTATTTCTGAAGCACAAAGTAAATCTTATGTATTCTACAATTTTTAACAGACCCAGTTAAATCTTTGTTTGCAAAGTGTACTAATCTAAAACAGAATTGGTGGTTTAAATTGTGTGATTTTAAGTGCATTATGCTCAACTTTAAGTTTTTGATTGCGCTCAATTTTAAGATTATTGGGGCTGGGGATTTAGCTCAGCGGCATAGGCATCTGCCTTGCAAGCAGGCAGTCATGAGTTTGATCCCTGGTACCGATAAAAATTTAAAAAAAAAATTTTAAGATTGTTGCCATCCTCTAGATCAACTGTATTTTTGCACAAGATGAGTAAAGAATTACATAACTGGGCTGGGAATTTAGCTTAGTGGCATAAGTGCCTGCCTTGCAAGTGCGCAGTTGTGAGTTCGATCCCTGGTACCAATTAAAAAAAAAAAAAAGAATTACATAACTGAAGTGAGTATTTTAGGTTCCCTGAATACTTGAGGAAAACTTATAACAGCACCTGCAGTGTTAAATTAATTTCTGCACTTTCCATCTGAGTCATCAGATCAGATGTCCTTCTTTGTAAGTGGTTCCTAGAGGGGGCTTCTCCCAAATGCTCCACATTAATCTGCCAATATAGTTTAGCTTCCAGGAACATACCAGGTACAGGTGTAAGGGTGAAGAGGGGGACAGCACTCAGGTCTTGGTACTATTACAGCCTCCAAGAGGGACTTAAGCAGGGTAGGATTGGGTATGAGTCTCTGCATTACTGGGATGTGATCTCTGGCCAGGCTTTTCCTTTGTCCCTATATAGGGTGGGCTGTAAAGATCAAAGGAAGAATGATGAGAAGAGCTTCCACTGGCTCCTTGCCTGAACATGCACCTCAGCTCTGTGTTGAAGATTAAATGTAGTCTTTAGCATCTCATTGAGTAGCAAATACAGGCTTGTGATGGCTATTCATATGACAGCCACAACCACAAAAGATGCTCATTTGGGAAACAAAGGTTAGATCTACCTCTGTTAGTGGGCTTTTCCTAAGATCTTAGTCTCCCTCATTTAGACCTGCTAAAATACCGACTTATTTGGGATATTTTGTCAGGTTTTTTCAAAGTTACATTTAAAGTAGAACAAATAGAATTACTCACTTTTGAATACCTAATATAATTACTATGTCAGATCACTTAAATACTTGGTATGTAAGAATAATAAGAAAGAACTCCTCACCCTCTGTTTCCAAAGCAAAAATGTAAACAACTTTTTACTTGGCAGCGACTTTACTATGCTTCTAAAAAGCCAGCAAGTACTGTTCTTAAAATAGGCCCATCTGTTCCTTTGCATAGATCCTATTAAAATCCTAACTAAATTTCTACTGTATTGATGTGACAGATTGTAGGAATTTTTCTCTTTTTCTGGGTACTGCAACCTACATGATGATTTTCTATTAAATATCAAATAGATGTATGGATAGTAAATCTCTGAAATTAGTTATAATTCATGATCTTTGTGCAGAAAGAAGAAACATTTTCAAGAGTAGTCAGCATGGACTTGAGTGTTACAAAAGCATTGGCATTTTAAAACAGGAGAATATTAAATGAGGTAAAACACGAGTGACTTCAATACAGAGGTCATGAAATTGTTTAGGCCAAATATGGACAGCACAGTCTACAGTGATGGAAAATTATCTCTGTACTGACCTCTGAAGAAGATGACTAGTAACCAGATGTGGCATTTGAGTACTCAAAATGTGATTAGTACACATGAAAAGCTGAACTTTTGATTTTATTTAATTGAATCACATTGAGCTACATGTTGTTAGTGGCTTTGGGGCAGGACAGTTCTGGAAGGTAAGCCTTTTAGGTTGATTATTCTACAGTATTAAGTTAGGAAATATGGACTCCTTTTCTTAGCACCAGTAAAGTGTTCCTGTTTGGAATTGTTCTAAGAATGCCCATAACATATCAGTAAGGCACCAATAGACTGCGGATTGCTAGCTTATAGCACAGATTGGAGATTTGTATTACTTATTGGTATTTAGTTTTATGAGTCAATTCTGGACTAGCTGTGCATGTCAGGGCAAGATTCAGAATAGAGTGAACAATGAATAGGCACCCAAGATGTCCTTCTTGCCTGGCCTGGGCACACATTCCAGGGCTTCCCTCCTCCGTGAGCACCTGAGATCTTTCAGGTCTGAGGACTGTGCATCTCCAAAGGCTGAGGTCCACTGTGTCAAGCAGTACCACTTAGCACTGAATCAGATTGTGTGTACCACCTCCATGTACATTAGTGGTTTGCTGCTGCTTAAGCTTGTTAGGCTAATTTGCCTTTTCATGTATCGTATCCTACAGTGTACTACTGCAGAGTACCCAAGTGGAATATGTATCTGTGTCCATGTGTGTGATGAAGCTTCAGTCTGAAGATGTTTGGTCCTCATGGAGTAGAACATTTAACTGTAACAGTGCACTGTGCATGCCCAACCAAAGTGCTGCGGTGTATAAACAAATTGATGGTGTGTATTTGACAATCGGATTTCCTGGGGATTAGGGATAATTAAGGTTGGGAGGCTATCAAAAAGATTTCTGGGAACAGGGGAAGGCAATAATGAATGGATGCAAAACTTTTTATATACATAATAGCAGTTGATTTAATTTGATAAAGGTGAATTTTGGAGTTTGGAGATTTCTAGAGCTACTGTTCATAGATATTTTTTGTTTTCTGTCAAGTAGAAAGTAAAATTGAACAGTTTTTGTTTTAACTCTGATTAAATATAATCAACTTTCCACTCCACTACCCTCTACCTCCATCATAGTGTGGATGGGATTATCAGAGCTGGCAACACCTCTGTTTCTAATCTTAATTCTTTTTTTCTCTTTTCTGTACTGAGTTTTTTTCTGTTCGGAGATGAGTAGAGCTGCTCTGTATTTTTTTCCTGCCAGTGTGCTGTTCTTTGGTCTCGGAAGTGTGCTATATTTGTACCGCACTTTAAATGTACACAATAGTTCTAAATTGCTACTTTTCTTTGAAGTTAGGTATAGCATTTTAATTAAAATGTCATCCATGAATCAGACACAGACAGTCTCCACGTCTGTACAAGTGCGGTAATTCCGCAGTCTGAGGGTTTTGGAGGACAACCACTGTGGTTTAGCTCCTTGAGAGCTCTCCTCAAACCCATGTTTAACTGCCCTTCTTCGGGCACATGAATGGGGCTGAGAGCCTGGATCTTTCTTGGGATGCAGCTTCCTTCTAGCTGTTGTCTGTTTTCTAGGTTGTTTAGCTGGCTCCAGCATGAGGGGCCCCATGATAGTGCTTCTGTTTTTTTTTTTTTTTTTTTTTTTTTTTTGAGTTATTAGATTCAAATCCAATAATCTGTGAATGTGCTAAAGTTTGTCAAGTATCTTAATTCTGAGACTACTTACTGGACCCTGGTCTTTCTTTCTTCCGTAGTAAAAAGAATCTAAATTTATTGGTAAATTGCTGTGTAGCCATGAAATAGCATACCCCATTTTCCCATTCCACCTTATAGCTCACTGTGGCCATATGACAAAGAGGTGACTAATAAGTCAGAAGCCTTTTTTCCTCTGGTATTGGGGTTTAAATCAGGATCTTAGCACCGAGCTATATTTCAAGCCCTTTTCTATAGATACAGAAACAAGAAAATAGTTCTGAATTTTGTGAGCTGTTACCTGTCACACATCATTGAGCTGAAAGGTATGGTACTGCAAGGTTCAGAGTTAGGAGTGGTGATAATTCTGCCTTCCTGGCCCTATGGCTGGGCGGCCTCTTTGTATTCAGACAGTGATTCTCTACCTTGGTCTGTGAGTCTCCCCTAGACCCTTTCCAGGGACCACCAAGGTTGAAACCACAGGGTAAGTCTAGGATACTTGCCTTACTGTGGTGGTGGTGTCTTGGCGGGGTCTTGGCATCCAGGTAGTGGAAGCATAGGGAGGGCAGACTGAGCCCGGCTGGTAGCACTAACCTGCTATAGTGGTTGTTACAGCTTTCATGGCATGCTCACAGGGAAGAAAGGCCGGTTTTATTTGGTGATACTCTGGATGGAACAATGACAGTGTCTGATACTGTTTATTAAATCTTAGTGTTTGGATGTACCTCTACCACTGAGTGTGAGAAATGGGAAGTGTGTGCGTGGCATGCTGCCAGAGGCAGAGGTCTGATGGTCATCTGGAGGAAGAGCGCCTGCAAATTTGTTGCAGTCACAAGCTGCACTTCTTACACTACATTTGCCGTCAGGTAGTCTTTTTATATTTAAAAGGATGGCTTAACTTAGTATCAGCCAATATTTTTTAGTATGTCCTCTAATCTGTTGCTGTGTAAATAGTTAAAGATATTCCTTTTTTTTTTGTTTTGTTTTTTTTTGGTTTTCCTTTCACAAGTCAGAATATTGCACATACTGGCTGAAACCTGAGGAATAGTGCTAGTCTTAATAAAGGTCAGTTATGGAAAGAAATTCTGAATATAGTTTGGAAAATACTAGATCCTGGTAAAATTTTTAAAGCTTTTTGTATTTAGTTAAAATGTGGAAGCAGTAGCTTAGCAAAACCCTGCAAATTAGCGTGACCGACGTTTAGATATGTCGAGAACTTTGGAAATACAATGTCTTTCATACCCGGCGAATGTTGTCTGCTTTTTAAACTTCTTGCAAGTTAGAGGTCTCTAAGACTACACTCAAACTCAGGAACTCACTAGATGAACTCACAAAACTAGCTAAGCAGTTGAACTCACATTCACAATTTATTTCAGTGGAACGTTGCAAAATAAAATTAGCCGATTCAGGAGGCTCTGAAAGGCATGATCAGGAGACCTCAGGTATAGACAGCACTCACTCCCTCCAACAGCCTTGTTGGCAACACAGAATACCGACAACCAGGAAAACTCAGCTCAGGATTCAGAGTTTTTACTAGGAGCAGATCACCTGTGCTGGTTGACTGCCCCGTGGCTGAACTTTGTCTCCACACCCTCCAGCGATCAAGATGATGCTGCATAACCCAAGGTCCCCCCAAATCACTCTGTTTGTGTAGGCCTAGTAGCACGGCCCAGAGACACTTCCATCTTAGCAATTGCACCCTGGGAACCTGAAGGAAGGGCAAGGTTAATATTTTACTGCATAGATTTTTAAAATACCTTTAAAGAATAAAAACTCAATAAAAAGCCCACACAAACTAGAAAAGAAATGCAATGAGAAGTCACATTTTACAATTATAAAAATTAATACAAAGCTTCAGAAATCTCAAGACCATGTAGTGCTAGTGTAAGGATAGACAGAAATCAGTAGACCAAAACTGAGTCCAGAGTAAAGCCCATTTATCTATGATCTGTAAGGTGTTTTTGTTGTTTTGTTTCAAGCCCTTTTCTATAGATACAGAAACAAGAAAATAGTTCTGAGACTATTCAATGTGGAAAGGTACTGAGACTATTCAGTGTGGAAAGGATAATCTCATGAACACAACTGGTTACCCATGTAGAAAAGAAGGAATTCAGACTTTACGCTAGGCACAGAAAAAAAATGGATTAAAATTAAGAGCTAAAAACTAACCCCCCCCCCTTTTCATTTGCTAGGGCTGCTATATCAAAAAACTACAGTGAATGACTTACAGAACAGAAAATTCCTTTTTTGATGATTTTTAGAGGCTAGAAGTCCAAGGTCAAGGTTTCAGCAGGATTGTTTGTTTGTGGAGAATCTCTGCTTGGTATTTGATGGTCTTCCTGGGTCTTCACCTTAGCTTTGTCCAGTGTGGGCCTATGTGGTGTCTCTATGTCCAGATTTGTTTCTCACGTAGAACATCATTTTTATTGGATCAGGGCAGATCCATATGACCTCACTGATCCTGAATTGCCCCTTTAAGTCTCTATTGTAAAATACAGTCATATTTTGAGGGATACTGGGAATAACAGCTTCCACATGAAGTGAAGTAGGGGTGAGGGTGGGGATGGGGGCAGATGGTGGGACAAAAATTCAGCCAGAAACAGAGCTGAAAGTACTTGTTAGATTAAATAAAGCAATGATTTCTTAAATGTGACATCTAAAGAATAAACAAAAATAAGGTAAATCGGGGCTGGGGATTTAGCTCAGCGGCATAAGCGCCTGCCTTGCAAGCAGGCAGTCGTGAGTTCGATCCCTGGTACCGATAAAAAAAACCAAAAAAGACCAAAAAAAAAAAAAAAAAAAATAAGGTAAATAAGACGAACAAATGTGTGCCTGCTTCAGAAGATACTATCAAGCAAGTAAAAAGATCCACAGCATGTGAGAAATTATTTACAAGTTAGGTATATTAAGGTATGATACTCATAATGTAAATAACCATTACAATTTAAGAAAAACTAATTTTAAAACAAAGGATTTGAAAAGACATTCTCCAAAGAATATATATGTACAGATGCCTTAAAAAGCACATGAAAAGATGTTCAGCATAACTTGTCATCTTAGAAATGCAAATCAGAGCCACAAAATACCACTTCACACTCACCAGGATGGCTAAAATCAAAATATCAGAAAGTGACAAATACCAAAAATGTGGAGAAATTATAGTCTTCATACATGGCTCTGAGGATTGCGAAGTGGTACAGCTGCTTTAGAAAAGTTTGGAAGTTCCTCAAAAAGTTACATAGAATTACTGCATAACCCAGCAATTCCACACCTAGGTATGTGCTCAAAAAAATTGATTCCACAATTCCACAAGAAAACTTATACAGGAATCTCCATAGCACTATTATTTACAACAACCAGTAAATAGAAACAAGTCAATATTCATCAGCAGATGAATGGATAAACAAAATATAGTACACCCATACAGTGGTATATTACTATTCAGCAAAGATGCTGGACACAAAAGGTCACACAAAATGGGATTCCATTCACATGAAATAGGCAAATAAGGCAAATAGGCAAATAAGCAGAACTAGAAAGTGATTGCCAAGGCTGAGGAGAGTTAGGGACAGGTCAGGAGTCTTAATGGGTAGAGGATTTCTTTCTGGAGGAATGATGATGTTCTGGAATTAGATGCTAATGATAGTTAAATAACCATGAGAAGATACTAAAAATGGTGAGTCACATCTTTTTGACAAGCATGAATTTTATGATTTGTACATTATATTTCAATTAAAGTGAATTAAGTGAAGAACTTCTTTGCTGTTGTTGATTTTTACACAGTTAAGGGTATTGTCTTGTCTGCAAATTCATTAAACTTTTTCCATCTTCATAGACTCTTAAACTACTTATGTATTTGATTATATTAGACACAATGAGTCATACTATAGGTCAGTGACCACAAACCTTTTAGAGCCTTCAGTGATAACAACCACCCACCACTGTTACATGTTATAGCCTATGTGATTGACTGCTATCTCACATACCACCCATATACAGGGAAATTTGACTTATAATTGTGAGCTGAATGTCTCACAGAAGCACATTTCTCTTACCCAGATGGTCTTTACTAATGCAATAAGAAAGATGGTCGTAGTGCATCAGCTTTGTCTCCATGGCAACAGGAGTTGGCACACTTTATCGCTTGAAGCTTTCCTGCAGAGCGTCTCTCAGGGTTACCCAACCCTCTGTGGTGTCTGTATGTTCTTTCAACTGAAATGAGTAACACACCTGCATAATTATTCTCATCATGTGCCTGTTGACAGGAAGTAGAAACATGGCTCCAGAGAACCTTTCAAAGGAACTTTTATTTGTAGCAGCTTGAGTGATAAGCGGAACATTTGGGAACATTATCTTTGAGAAGACTGGCAAAGCCCACAAATCTCACAAGGAGTCACTTGTATCTGTACAGCTAGTTAACGCTGCAGCTGAAACTGTGGGTATTAGTATTGCTGGGGATAGTGTCACTTGGCATTTATCAAGCTTGATAAAAATAGCTCACATCGTTTGCTTGATGAGGTTCTCTGCTGACCAAGGCTAGTGGGGCAGGTGTGATTTTCTGCTTCTGAGGATGTTTCTGTGTGACAGAAGCAAAATGGTAATTTAAATAAATCAGTAGTTAATGCTCTACCCTGAAGGGCAGACCATGAATTTCCCCTCCATTGAATTGTTTAAGAAACCTGTTTGCCTTTGGAACATTTTTACTCCTTTTTAATTAGGAAATTAAAATCACTTCATTCTCTAGGATGGGTTTGGGAGTGGTGGGAATGTGTTTACCAAAATGTTAAAGGCCATGCTGAGATGTTACTGTCTGTTGGCAGCAGTTTCTGAGTTGGTTGAAGTAAGAGTGCTGAACAAAGTATAGTCTTCCTCCTATAGTGTACAGCTCTATCGGAATGGAGGGGACGTCTGTTCAAGGATGTAGTGTTCTGGGTCCTGAAGCATGGGTTAAAATTTTCAAAATGAGCCTCATGTTATGTTCCCTTCATCTGGTAATACTCAGGAGGTTTAGTAATTTACTTAATGACACGTGGGTAGGAAATGGCAAGAGTGGAATTTGCATGCAGGGCCAACTATTGCTCCGAAACACATCAGCAACACATGAACCGGACATGTGGCTGTGACAGTGATGAGCCGGGGGTGGCTAAAGTGCAGTTTCTAGGTGGAACTTTGCCATGTACTGGATGTTTATGGGACAACAAAGAGAACAGGAAAAAGATTAACAAGGACACAGGAACCTGAGGGAGAGAGATTCAGGAAGACTGGTTGGCAGGGTTGTATGCTCCTGAGTCAGCAGGCATGTGAAATGGGTCCCCAAATGGCCCTGAATTTGGCGAAGTGGCCTTTCTTGTTTTTTCGAAGGGTGGTGTCAGGGTTGGACCCGACGTATCCTATGGGAAATGAGCCTGCTATGATGGTAGTCTCCACACATCCTTTTAAGCAAGCTGCCCCTGATGTTATTGAGCCAAAAGGCTCACTAATTAGCTTCCACAAACTAGTTGTAGAGTTGATTAAAAAGGTACAGCAAGATAGCAAAGGTGTAGCCTGGCGGAGGATCACTGTGGCCAGGTCTGCACTCTGTGCTGTTTTTGTGTCTACTCCTTTGAGCAGTGAGGATCTCAGCAGAGGATCCAGTACACCCGATCGCAGCCATCAGTGCTATTTATGTTTCCTTTGTAGAAAACACTTGGGACCAGAATGATGTCAGTGATGGTGGCTTGATTCAAGGCACATAAATGTTAGGTACTCATTTATGTTCAGTGTATCTTTTAGATATACTTTAGATATACTTGTGCCTCTTGAGCAACAGGCATCTTCCAGTCTGCTCTTCCAGCCTTTACTAGCTTCTTTTAGCACCAATTCTCATTACTATATATTTATTCTATGATTTCTGTGTATGTCCAACATCTTACTTTCTAATGCTTTCCTACCTCTAGAGTATCTAAAAGATTTTTCCCATGTGTTTCAAACCATAGGATTGCTTATCTTTTGGAATGGAACTGAGTACTAATTTTCAAAACAAATGTACCTTTCAGGATGCAAGTAGTTGAAGACAGTACTTACAAATTAGTTTTTAGTTAAACCTTTTGTGATCCAATAGACACGAAATTTGCCATTGTAACCATATTTAAGTGCACACTTTAGTGGCATTAAGTGCATTCACATTACTATGTAGCCATCATCATCCCATCTCTGGAATGACCTGAAGTATATGCCACCATGACAATTGTTAATATTCTTTTTTATTTTTGTGGTGCTGAGAATTGAATTTAAGATGTTCAGTATTTTATTTTATTTATTTTTGGTACCAGGAATCAAACTGAGTACCTTGCACTTACGCTGAGCTATATCTCTGATCCAATGTTTAGTATTTTAAAAACAGTTGTAAGGATCCTTTAAGTGAAGAGTGTACAGCTGCCCTAGTGGAGAAGTGCATCATCCAAAAGCAGGAGATTCTGCTGAGGCCATGTTGCCTTCAATCCTTACTTTCCTTCTACTTCCCGTGAATCAATTTACATCTGAGGTACTTAGAGCTGTGTACCTCACCCCACCTTGGGCTTTTCCCTTGCATTTACACAAAGGAGGAAAATCAGACTTCACCTTGAGCCCAGATGAGTTCTCCCAGGCCACTTGGTGAGCAGTGAATGAAGGTAGAAACCTGTTGTACCAGGTGCTGAGGACTGACTAAGACACAGCATTGATACCTGGGCACTGATGTTTTCATTCATATTCTGTTGTTACAGAATGAGTGGTATTGTACTGGAATGTATGATGCATGGCGGGGAAAATGGATGTGATTTAGCAAGGATTTTTATTTTATTTTATTTTATTTTGGTACCAGAGCTCGAACTCACAATCTTGTGCTTGCCAGGCAGGTGCTTAGGCCACTGAGCTAAATCCCTGGCCCTAACCAATGATTTTTAAAGGGTGCATTTGAAATACTTCAAGGTAAAAAATATAGCCATGGTAATTCAAGGGAAAAAGAAATGGTTTTAGAGCTTTCTCTTCCCTCTCTAAATTTCACACATTTCTCTTTTCTGTCTGTGGCGAGGCTACTGGTTGGAAGGTTTAATCAGTTAAAACTGAGTCATAGTTTTAACTTCCAAAAATAATACATGGCTGTCTTTGTCTCATCAACCTTTCCTGATGGTTTAAATCTCCACAGAGCTCTGAGATTTGTATTATAGAATTCTAAATCTATGTTGTTGTCTGTTTCAATCTCTGTTGTTAAATTTTATCTTCTTCAAACATACATCCAGCCTTAGTGCTTGGTATAGAGACTGGCCTTATTGCACAAATGAATCTTCCTAGGTGTAAGGATTACAGTAGTGTGTCTCTCTAAATCCAAGTGATATACAAATTTGTGACCATGTCAGAGCAAGGAGATTGATGTTTGAGAGACACTGTGGAAAGACTCTGAAGTGACAGGAAGGACCTTACCTAGAAGCTCCAGTAGGAATGTGACCCTTGCCAACACTTTGGTATTGGACATCTGGCCTCCAGAGCAGAGAAAAAGAGTACAGGTTTCTGCTTTGTATGTTTCTCTGTGGTGTTTAATACAGCTGCCCTGGGAAACTAAAATAGTGCCTATATGCCTTCAGATGGAAGTTTACGTAATAAATGGAAGAGAAATGTTGAGACTATGAGTGAACAGGAACATTTCCTCGAGCAAACCTTTGTGTTCTCTTTAAATACTTAATAGGGAAGATTTTTGAATGTGTGCACAATTCAGGTATCCATAGTTCACATAGGAGTCAAGTTTTATCATCAGGCTATAATGTTTCGTTTTGAATGTCTAAAAATAGTAATGTAGAAGAACAGAAATAAAAGAATTAATTTGAGGCCAGCTATAACTAGTGTGATGTCATATTGAATCTTATCACTTGTCTTAGATATCTTGTATCACTATAAATAGTACCTATTTATAGCTTAAGCTTCCAAATACATGAGACTTTTGGGGGGGGATATTTTTAGACTAAAATCATAGCAGGCTTCGTAGGCTTTTACTGTTAACTACAAGAAAGGATTTTTAATGTTTTGAGCATATCATTAAATCCTTACTTTCTTTGGTCTTTAGTAATACACTATTTTGTAATTTCCACATGAATCTGTTGTACCCGCATAGAATAGAATGCTTGCTATACAGTAGTCTCTGGGTTATGAACATTCAAGTTGCAGATTTTAACAGGTATCTTATGTATCTTTGTTGGTTTATGAATAAAATACAACTTACAAACAATTCTCTTGGAATGTAACTTGTTTGTAAGTTGGTGACTTACTATACTATCCACAGTATTTTAGGACAGGAAACAGTTTAAAAGAACATACTTTTTTGAGCACTTGGTTGTTAGAGTAAGACATTCTCTCTTAATTGACCCCTCCCCCCCAGGTAATTTCTTTTGTGCACAGCACATCTCAGCATCAGTCGATGCAGACACCTTTGGAAATCCGTGCCCTTCTTACCATCTGCTCCTTCCAAGAGGCCTGGCCTTGTGGAAAATGTTTGCAGTTAATCTAGCAGCTGGGTACTTATGAAAGTAAATTGCTTCTTAAAATTTTGGTGATTATAATTTTAACACCAGAATTGAATACATGTTTAATTTTACTACCTGTTTTAATCTTTCGGTATCTTTAATCACCCTGGGATTTGGCTACATTTCCATGACTTTATTGAGGGAAGTGCCAGTTCTGATCCTGTCTTACATACTGGTGTTAAATTACAAGAGTCAAGAATTGGAACAATTTGGAAGCTATAGAGTAGGCTAAGACTATGTAGTGAAGTTCATAGGGTCAAACTTAATAATCTTGAGTTTAAGTTGAGAAATAACAGTTTGAAGTAAGTAAAAACAAAGAAGTCTTTTAAGAAGAAAAATTGCTTTCATTCTACTTCCATAATACTTTTGACTCACTTGTTAATTAAAAAAAAATGCAGTAGCAGATTCTGTAGGAAAAATGAAGTTTGCATATTACCCAGTTTCTGCCAGGATCATCTCTAGAAGTTACTCTGATCTTCCTACTGTGAGAACAGTTCTAGCTGGTGGAGAATGACTGTTAACCAAAGTCTTGGAAACAAGCTCTCATGAGAGATGGCTTAGCACAACTGAGGATGTTTGAGCTGGGGAACCCCAGGGCCTCTAGAGGAGGAGTCAGGAAAGATCAACTTTAGCTTTCAGGAGGCAGCATATTACCCAGTTTACCTGTCTGACAGAACACAGGCTCTGTAATAGGAACTTCAAGGTCCTTTGTGGTATATGAAAGGCATTTAGTCACCCAGATCAAGAATTATTGCAAGATTGCATTTGGCTGGTAGGAACAGCATTTCCACTGTGGACTTGTTTTTTCAAAGTGCCTTGCTGCTTCACTGCTCGAGTTGGTTACATGGGAACCACAGCTTTGGCTGGCTGAGGGTCACTAAAGCATTGGGTTGTTTCTCTTTCAAAAGTATGTGTGATATTTGATTTCTTTGCATTTGTAGTTAGGGCCGTTTAATTTACTACTACTATAGTAACAGTTATACTTTTAAATTCACAGGGACACCTGCCTGATCAAGCGCCCTTAGGTATAGTGGTCAGCCTAATACCAACTTTGTCCCCTCCATTTATTCCCCCCCACCCCTTTTTTTGCCTCAAGAGTTCTTATCTAAACAGCAGTAGTCTAGTGGACACTGGGAGAGTTTTCTGTAAATAAAGCCTCTGTCCCCAGGAGTCAGGAAAACTACTTTGAAACAAATCCATAGCAAATAAGTGAGGAACTAAGTCCTTTGCAGGTTCTGTTTCATATGTGAGAAAAGCATTAGTTTGTAACACCTTTTAATCTTTTGTCACATTCATATCTAATCATCTGCAACAGAGTTACACTGTGGAATAAAATATATGCTCTAGCAAATAGAGAAATACTTAGGGCTGTCGCTTAGCTGGGGAGAGCTACCACAGTCAACTGGCAGTTGTTGTATGATTTGGAATACCTCATTACTGGTGGCATTGTTAGCAAAGTTTGGACAATGTCAAGATGCCATTGATACCACTGGGGACTAAATGGAGTGGGGAGCACATCAAGAAGATGCTTGCCAGCTATACAGTGGTGAGTTAGGGATTTACTAGCAAAGAAATATGACCAAACTCTTTCCTCTTACAGTGAGGAGAACTTAGCAATTTAAAATAATTGTCCTGAAAATTTTAAAAGAATTTCAAAGGTTAAGGGAGTTGCCTCAGTGTACATGAATAGTTAGTGGTGGAAATAAGCAAATACTGATTCTTTAGTCCCTGCCTACTGTACTTGTTTAAATTTTAATCATTGCTTATGATATTTTCTCTTGTCTTTTTCCCCTTTTCTTGTTAACTGACTTTTGGAGTATGTCATCATCTACTTTTAGTCAGGTATCAGTAAAATTGCCTATTTTAAGGGATAACTTCTATCTTTTGAGGACCAAATCCCCAAAGAAAACACAGTAAATACATGTGAACACATGGAGTAACCTTGTTTCTTTGCATAGAGAACAGATTTCAGATATGCACTGTATTGGTAGGATTCTTTCTGCTTAATTACCACCTTTTTGTCTTAGACTATAGAAGCTTGTACTCTAAGTCAGAATTAAAACTTTAAAAAATAAAAATTAAACAGCATTATGTGCATCTATTCCATAAATTCTTCCCATAGTGGTGGGTATGTTATATAGAGTAGGAATAAAAGTACATGACTGGGTATGAATTCCAGTTTTGTTGCTTCCTTCTCCCACAAAGCTGTGCTTCTCTTCACGTCTGTAAAATGGACACAATAAGATGTAACACAGTAAAAAGTTGAATTTGTGGGTTTAACCTGCCCTTCCTCAAGTGAACTGGTTATCTATTTCGACTCCAGCAGATTTATGTTGACTTGAGTAGTGCACATCTGTGAGGTGAGTCAGAGTGCAGTCTGGGCTTTCTTAAGGTCTAAATGTGACCAGTTAAACCCGCATGTCTCAGAAGCCTTTGATAGTGTTCTTGTTCCTATTATCTCTAGTGCTGTAATTAGTTTCATCCTCACATGGAAACAAGGGAAGATAGCCAGTGACTTGAGAATACCTATTCTCTGCCTGGTCATAGGCCCTACCTGAAAATAAGAGATCTGTGGAGAGAAGATTTTACATATAATTGGGTGGTTTTTGTTTGTTTTGTTTTGCTTTGCTTTGCTCACTCAGCTCCACCATTAGCAAACATCAGTGGGTGGTGCTTTTGAGCTTCTGGGCATCCACGTGGCCTTGCTTTTATGGGTCAGCATGTACACAATGGCATTAAAAGTGTGTGTTCTTGGGGAGGACACTCACTTCAGCAGCTGAAGTTGGGGATCAGCTTATATCTGTGCAGCATCTCCAGACCTAAATACAGTTGTACAATATGTGAAGAATACAATACTATGTATTACCTAAATACAAAACACTAACTGCAGGTTTTTTAATGTTAATAAAAAAGAATGAACAATAAGATGAGTAAAGTTTTAGTGTGTGTGAATAGAAGTATTTTTATTTAATTGTGACACTATTAAATAAAAGCATAAATAACTTATGTATTAGAGTAGAATAAGACTACTGTAACCAAGACTTTATAATGTAGTAGCTTAAAGGACAAAGAAATCTTTCATAATTGTTCAAGAAAATGTTCTAGGCTGTGACTGTGTTCCTTAATGTGATCCAAGGAACCAAGTTCCTTCCAGATCACTGCTCTGCATTCCAAAGGATTGGACAGGGCCGTTTTTTCTATAGCAGAGTTGCATGGCTGTACTGCAGGTGGTGGGAAGAGGAAAGAGCTTGGATGAGATGGGAGGCTTGAGAAGAGCTTAGTGGCCATCATTCACCTGATTTACCTAACTTAAAGTGCTCTAGGAATCAAGTGTAGCCCTATGGTAGGAGAGCAAGGACAATGGATTTTGTTGGACAACTGGCAGTCTCCACCGTAGCTGGTCTAGTAAATAGCAATGGGAAGAAAATGCCGGTTGTTACTGTTACCTGTTACCATTTTCCTTTTAAAGTAGATTTAAACTCCTACACTGATTTTCTGCCGCACAGCTGAGGTGACTGTGGTTCTAGGATGACCATCTTATTCATCTGACATTTTGTGTCCTTTAATCAACATTTATACCATTTTTAGAAGTGCCACAAATTTTGCATACATTTTTCAATCTGACCTAACCATTGCATTTTATAGCTATTTTTTGCACCTGTACTTATATCTATGTAATTTTTTTTGCCTGTAGGATATTTGTAATAGAATTCTATTCTGTGGAAGCTATTTCTAAGAAATCCTTCCCACTATATGGGGTTTTACAGATGTGAATAGAAAGAAGAGAATAAAAACTGCATCTTTTGGGGCTAATTTTGTGATTTCTTGACCCTGAAGTACAAGGATTATACCTGTACTCCTATAGTCCCAAATACTTTAGAGACTGAGCTGGGAGGTTCACTTGGGCCCAGTAATTTAGCAACAACCTGGGCAGCATAGGAAGACCATCTCTTTAAAATAATAATAATAATAATAATAATAATAATAAATGTCAGTGTGCTTTTAGAGTAGGTTTTAATTATTATTATTATTATTATTCTGTCTAATTGGCAGTGCTTATTGACATGTGTGCAAAAAAGTGACCTCCCTGGCAACCTAGAGTGAGGTCAAGACCAGTTCTTCCAGAACTAATTCTATTACAGAGTAAAAAGATGCATGGAAAGTAAAGGGCCACTGATGGGTCTGCTCTCCTTGCCCTGGTGCAGAGGTCATTGTGAACTGACTTCTGAAACTGATGAAAGCTGTGAAAGTGTTAAAAAAAAAAATCCAGACTGGTCAGGGATGGCTGACACCTACATGAACTGAAAGCCCTGGAAATATGGAGCAACAGAGCAGTTCAAGGCAGCATCACCAAGCACCACAATGAATTACTGTTTATAGAGTCCATGTCTGTCACTCCTGAATATATTTGTGTGCATGATGTTTATTAATCCCTGTTTTTGGTCTCAGTGCTGTGTGTTATGGTTTGTGTCTGGGTGGCCCCCAAGCCTCATGCAGTTATGGAGGCAGCTGAACCTAGTCTTTGTGATTGGTTCATTGTCTAGCACTGGGATTGGTGGTGTGAGTGCTGCCCCCACCCAGGAGTGAGTAGTTGGCATACAGTATAAGAGAGGGACAGAGGTGTGTTTCCTCTCTCTTGTCCTTTTTGCTTGCGGCCGCCATGAATGGCTGGTCCTTAGCCATGCCACCCTGCCTCAGAGCCAGCTGAATATGGACTGAAACCTCCAAAAGCTATAAGCTAAACAAACTTTTCTTTGCTTCACTTTGGGTGTCAGATATTTTGTCTCAGCAATGAGAGAAAAACAACCAAGACAATCTGCTACTCCTTTCTCAGGTATATGTGTGTGTATGTATATGTGTGATAGTTTATGGCTTTTAAAGTGAGATCTGTGTGAAGCTACTCGCATAACTCACTGCCTCCTGTGATCTAACCAGGCCTCTGACATGCAGCAGCCTGCCTAAATCTTTTTGGAAATGTAGATTTCTGGTCACAAACCTGCTGGGTTGGGATCTAGGATGGTCCCTTCTACTCCATTGTGCCTAAGTCAAAGAATCACAGTCTGAATATGTGACTTAACATGTTCCTGTCAGCTTGAACCACATCTGGCAGCTCATACCCCTAGTGCTTTAATAGGTCTAATCACTGTTATGGGTCTTTATGGTAATAAAATTAATGAAAAGCCACCCAGTGGGACAGTTATGCATATACTACTAGTGGTTCAAGCCACCCCTCAGTGAGACACAAGAATTATGGTCCCATTGTCAGGGTGTTAAACCCTTCTTTTTCTTTTGTCTTCATGCCTAGTACCTGGTCATGGCAAAGATTAAATTGTGTTGTTGCTCAGCATTAGTTCTTGTCCCTGCCTTTTGTGACCCACAATGCACTTTTAACATCTATCATGATTTCCCTGCTGTAAGTAGCTTTATTCATAATTTTCACAACCTGGCAGCAACCAGGTTGTGTTTTAGTAGGTGAATGGGTAAAACTATAGTGTGTTCAGAGCGTGAAATAGTATTCAGCATTAACAAGAAATGGATATTTTCACTAAAAGAAATGAGTTATCTAAGCATGAACAGAAATGGAGGACCCCAAATACATAATACTAAGTGAAAAAATCTGAAAAGGCTACATGCTCTAGCTAGTTAGTTGCTGATTAACAACAAGGGCATGCTCCAAGAGATATATTGTTAGGTGACTTTGTTATTGTCTAGCATCATCACAAAGTACATTCACACAGAATCAGATGGCTGTGATCCAGTAGGTGATACAGTCCAATGAAACGACCAGTGTATCCTCAGTATATCCTGGACCAAAATATCATTATTCAGTGCCTGCTTTTATGATATTCTCAAAAAAGGTGAAAGTATGTGAACAGTGAGAGGATCAGTGGTTGCCAGGGGTTAGAAGGACAGAGGATTGATCAGGTAAAACACTTTTAGGGTAGTGAAACCATTCTACATGATGCTATAATGATGAATACTTGTCATCTTAAATCGTTCTAAACCCATAGCATTTGTAACCATAATGTATCCTAGCATAAACTATAGACTTAGGGAATGATGGTATGTCAGAGTACGTTCATCATTTGTCTACTCTGGTGTGTAATAGTGGAGGAGCAGGAGGCCTATGAGCAATCTCTGTGTTTTCAATTTAATTTTGATGTGAAACTAAAATTACTTTAAAAATTAAAGGAAAACAAAATCATAGCACTGACTGCATAAAATGTATGTGTAAGGATGTGGCCTGTGTTGTTTTGTTCAGGATATCTCTGTTAAGATTATTTATGTTATTCAGAAACTTCAACCTGAGCATTAACTAACTCACTGAGGAATTAATCACAGTATCAGTGAACTTGAGTTGGCAGGACTGCTGAGAGCACATTTACCAGGCTTCTTATCTTACATATGAGGTGACTTTCACGGTCACCACAGTGAACAGTAGAGCTGTGACCAGGAGTGCAGGTGGACATGGCAGAGATAAAATTCGCTCATCACTCCCTTGCTCAGAAAGGGAAGGATAATTTTTTAAACAGTTTTTCTTATTTTAAAGCTTTAATCCATTATTAGCTCAGGGTGCTCTCACCACAGCAGCAAACACTACCATCCCTTGTGAGTCTTTGTGTCAGGGAGTCCAGAGGTTTAACTTTCAGGGACACCTTGGAAATAAAAGGCTCTTTGGAAGTCCTCATGTTCAACAAGTGTTTGCTTAAATGCAGGGTGGTTGGACTTCAGTATACTGTCATTACCGGGTGCACTGACCAGATTGGTTGGTAGATAATTACACATTGTTCCACAGTGACTGGAATCACACTCATCAGTTTTGGGTACTGGTTCTTGGTTGACTTGAAAATGGTGTGAATACTTATAGTTGTAAATTGAACAGGGCGTTTAGGTTAAAATATTTCTGAAAAATTTGAATTTCCAATGTTCATTTATAGATCTGTGTGTCGCATTTATTGAAATACTGAAAGCTTAATTAATTAAATTGAACATTTTGGATTTTGTGATATCCATTTGTAGCATACTATTTCCATTTAACTGATATGTATTAGGGACCTAAAATTTTTGAGGGCTGAAATTCACTGAAATTACAATTTTTTACTTCAAATTTTGTCACGTTTGAGTATCAGTAATATGTGCCATTTAAATAGTGATTAAACCCATTCACTTTAATATGCATATATTAATAAATAATGAAAATAAAATTATTGTTCTTTCTGAAAAACCAAAACTTTAAAAAGGTAAACATTTTGTAATTTTTCCAATTTTCTGTTTACTTGCTCCAAAGTGAAAGTGGAAAAGCTATGTAGTTGATGGCAGCAGAAGAGAAAGTTGACAAATGTTCCTGGACCACGGTGAGAAGGTGCCAGGGCAGGAGCTTCTCTGGTCACCAAGTGTGGATGGTCAAGGGTGGGAGTGGATGTCAGAAAATCTCCTGGGTGTATTTTTGAGCTGGTCTTAGTTGATGTATTTCCTGCAAAGCATTTGTCTTCCAGAAGCAGCAATGGTGAATCATTAGAGCTTTCAGTGACCCATGTAGCCCATTGTGGCACATATGACGTGGGTTTGCCACCACTGTCTTAGAGAAAACTGACTCTTTAAAGTGGAATCAACATCTTTAAGAATTCTTATTCACAGAAAGCCACTGTGGATATGAAAATGTTACTTGGTGATGCAAAAATCCTTTAGGCTAGTTTCTATTTTTTTCTTTCCATCTCAAATTAATCTCTACTAATTTTCTGTAAATATATGTAACTAAGAGAAAAAGCTTTATACAGTATTTTAAAACTGTGTATTTTTGCTTTAAAAGTCACACTTGGTGTTTTAGTTTTACCTGTACCAGTTTTATCAGTGTATGTCAGAGGCTTAATTTGCACAGTGGAATTTCCAAGGTGGTCAACCCAAGCAATAGTGTGACCTGTTACTCTTGGCTTCTGCTTATTAACTTTAGCAGTCATGTTTCAAAACTCAGTGGTCCACTGAAATTTCACCTTTGGCCTTCTGGATTTGACTGCATTATTTTTTCGTTGTAGTACTGTTGGTTAGTATAGATCCTGACTGGGAGGACTGGCTAGCATGCTCTTCATTATCAGGAGCTGTGTCCTGCAGAGAAGCATCATTTCTTCTCTGAATTAAGCATCATCCTTACCTGTGGCACTGGAGGCACCTTATTGCTCAATGACCAAGAGTCTTTCCATACCATCTGCCCCTATTCCCTGTACTGTATCAGGTAGCCCCCCTGGAGGAGACCTGGAGACTTTCTGCTATATCACAGTTGTGTATACTTAGCTATGGCATCAGTTTGTAACTGGATATGTAAGGAAAGAATGTTAAAGCGGAAGAGAAACCATTTCTGTCTTTAATCACATCATAGAGAGTTTTAGATTTCTGTAGGGTGTTAAGTCCTGACTCAAACCAGCTTTCACAGCGAAGGCGATGTGTTGGTCTTTTGGAAAGCTCAAAACAGACTTGTAGGTGTTTCCTTTTGGAAACCATGTAACCATGTATATCTACAGGACAGTAGAAGTCATTGTGTCAGCCTGGTTAGCCTACTGGAACAAAGTACCATTGCTTGGGTGGCTGATAAACAGGAATGTGCCAGTGTGGTTGGGCTTTATGAAGGCCTCTTCCAGGCTGCACATCGTCTTATAATTCACTTAATGGAAAAAAGACTCGGCTCACTTGCATTCCTTTTAAAGAATAGAAGCATTACTGGATTTCACAGCATGATAATACGGAATCAGCAGTGGAAACCATAATGTCTATTTAGCATTGCTTTTATAAGGGCTCTGATTCGATGATTCGATTCATGGGCACCCTATCATCATCACCTATTTATTTCCTAAAACCTCTACCTCCTAATACCAGGTTAGAATTTCAACATGTGGTTTTTGGGAGGAACGTAAACATTGAGTCCCTAACAGTCATCCTGATTGTTTGTTCCTAACTTATTCAGCATTTAGTTTGAAATGCTGCTGGCTGTTAGGTACCGTCAGTGTAGCACACTCCCAGCACCCTGCAGGCCAGAGGGTGGAGTTGGCAGGTAAGTCCCTGGCTGTGTTTCAGAGTTCAGTAGGAACTAATATATGGGTAAATATTCTTGTTAGGTATTGTGACAGCTTCCACTTACTGTAAAGAGCTGACCAAGGAGAAGTGACAAAAAACAATGCTAGAAGCTCTGAATTGAGAGGTGAAAATGGGCAGAGACTAAGCTGGAGAGTGTGGCCAGTGAGGGCCGTTGAGAATTAGGGGCCTGACCCTCCATGGTCCTACAACTTACTATATACATAATGACCATGTGCCAACTTTGTGAGCCCTGTGCATCTCTTAGAAGTTTGAGAGGAAGATGAATGTTGCTGGGTTTATGTATAACATTCCCACAAGTCCTCACCCACCTGATCAAAGCATGCTTAGTACTCCACTGTTGTACTACAGTGTTGTTTCATATGGAGATATAGGAATAATATAATTCTGCTCTAGGAAAAAACACTTTCTTTTGAGTACAACTGCATTAAAGAGCATTCCAGGTTTCCTTTTGCCCGGTGAATGCCATACAAGTGATATGGGACACTTTAGCTTATTGAAAAATACCAAATAAGAATGGCTAAAAGAGCATAAATAGCGTGTACTTTGAGATGAACTGTGTAACATAGATGGGTATGTAAGCTGTCCATCAAAGATAGACATCTCTCTGCTATGGCAAATTTGCTTGAAATACTGATTTTGTTCAGTCTAACGACAAAAGATGAATGACATTCAGTATAACCAAAAATTCACTTAGAATGCATTCATGTTTTGCTTCATTTTCTCCTCACACTCTTGGGTGTAATGAGGAATCATTTTATCATTGTGCCCAATACTTGTTAGGCACTGTGGTTATAAAGAGGTACGGAATATGATGCATGACTTCATGAAGTTTTCAGACTAGGTGTGGTGACACCTAGTGGAGGTGGATTGCAGGAGGGCAGTGAAAAAGGAGCCAGGGCTGCGGTTGGGTGAAAGGAAGATCCCAGGAGGAGGAGAAATCATTTGTTCTAAAATTGCCTTTAACTTCATTTGTTTTTCTTTCACTTAAAATCTCTGCAACTGGGATGAATTTTGTCATTGAGCAGATACCATGATTTAGCTAGCAGGATTTTTTGGTGCATAGTTTAGATTTGCCAAGGGTAGTGACATTAGATTTGCTGAGTCTGATAGGTAAATGGAGAAGAGAAAAATGTTCCAGCAGAAAATGTAGTAAGGTTGGCATGATGGATATTTATACAGTAAGAGTAGTAAGTTGCCCAGGTTGGCCTCAAATTCTTGATCCTCCTGCTTTAACTTTCTGAATACCTGAGATTACCATATGCCTACTTATTCAAACATAGATTATGTGCTTATTTCCAGGAGAAGTTTTGTCTTTGGGTCTAGTGAGTATATTTTCCATTGGCAGAAAAGAATTGGCTGGCCTGTGTTTCCATTTTTTGTCTTCATTGCCAAAAATCCATAAAGCTATAGTGATTGTCCTGTGAAAGAAATTGTTTCAAGCACTTGTATTCATGATTATGTTTCTCTTCTGTTGAGATGCTAAATCACTATAATCTGTGTTAACTGTATAAACTTGAATGTGCTTCATATTTTTTTCAAATAATTAAATCCATAAGCTTATGTTGCTTCAATCAAAAAGCTAGGGGTTTCTTGATAAAACTCTGTGTATATAAAAGTACTGAGAGAAGCGTGGGTGACCATGAGCTGGCACTATTGTGTGTTGCTCAGTCATGTCCCAGTTCGCCCTGTTATCTGCTGTCTTGCACATAGGTGGTATGGGGAACTGGATTACTCTTCTGCAGTATTTTAAAATCCTCAAGAAGATGTACTCCCATGAAGCATGATTAGTAATAAATTTGAGATGAGTAGCTGATTTCAGTAAGGATAAAGACTAGTTATTGGGTCAGAAATGTCTGGCACTTTCCTATGCAACAAATGGAGTCCTATGTTTAATAAAACAAACTTTTTAGAGGATTTCTTCTATCCCATTTTCTTTCAAATAAAACGTGTTAGAGCCAAGTAAGTAAACAGATAAAAGCTGAAGCTAAGGCAGTAAAAGATCTAGAGCTCTTTTTCTCTGCTTCCTGTGAACCCTTTCAGTGCCTCTGCAGAGTTGCTGTCCTCCTCGGACCTCTGAAACCACTGTCTATCTTGCTAATCATCTGACATGTGATCACACAAAGAGTGGGCACAAAAAGTGGCAGGTTGAGAGTTACAAAACAAGAGACCCAGTACTGATACTCCTGTCTCCCACACTTCAAGCTTCCTGTGGACTGGAGAATAAGTGATGTGTGTTTCTCCGTTGAGGTTGGAGGAAGAACCCACTTCAGCTTCATGTGGTGATGTCTCATGTCATCTCTGACAGGTAGATCAGAGCAGAGGGGGAAATAGACCCCAGTCCCACCAGAGTTTACAGGATAACTACCCAGTTTCCTTTTGCATTTAGAAATGGAAGCCATCCTGCTGAGTTAGGTGGTTCCTGAGATGCCTGCCATATCCTCAAACAAAGGAGTGTGGTTTTGACATGAACATATTCTTAATGGCACAGCTTTTACAACCCAATTCTACATGTGTGGTTTATTGATTCTGTGTTTAGTGTTACTAGTTCCCAGAGTTTCTTTTAACTAAGGATGAATATTTATTGTAATGTATAGAAAAGAGGTTAAGACTTTATTGTTTTAAAATCAAATTACCCTTGAAGTGTGATTCCAGGGCAGATACTTGATAGCTTTTTGGAGGGCTAAGTTATTTTTAGATATCTTGACATCTTGTATAACTCTCTTTACATGCCAAAATGTTTAGAAGTCAATCTCAATGTACATAGGAATAAAGAGATATTTAGCTGAGTAAATAATAACCATGCTTATGTTAAAAATATCAGCCCAAAATTACCCCAAATGTTAATTCTCCTGCTTTTCATTTTATGTCCATTTATGGTTATTTTAATATTAAGATTTTAAGAGATTTTTGTGACAGTTTTGATTATGGGAACAAATTACTGCTGCATTTAAAGAACTAATTGGACTACATTATTTGTTAATTTTTCCTGAGGCATTTTGCATAGATAATTAATGGTTGACTCTTTGCCGGAAGACAATTCATTTTTCTCAGATCAGAAACAAGAAATGAAGTGTTCCTTTCCATCAAATGATATTTGAGTATGTGCCTATCAATTCATGAATGTGATAACAAGATTAATTTGCATCTTTTGGAGTAATTCTTGCTTGATAGTGTAAACAATAAGTGGTAAGCCTTTAGAGCAACTTACTTTCTTGAAAAGTAGTATCTGCGTGCTCACTAGATGGGAACTGGTAAGAATGTGGATGTGAGCAAATTAGATAGTATTTGGTTTGCATAAGAAAATGATTTATAAACCTTTTGCTTTTTGCTATCACTGTGGTTGCTTATCTACAGAAATGAGGTCATCACGAGCACTTAGAATCTTGTCTCCTTCAGAACTGAAGTAATCTTAAGAAAGCACAGGCATCTAAAATTTTGGTATGTAGACTCCTAAGTATCAAGGACAGTAGGATGATGGATAATCATGTGGGAGAGTGTCAGTGGAATGTAGGAGTCCTCTGAATCCAGAGAGAGGCTTTTGGGAGAAAGCGACCCAGGGCCAGATGCAGAAAAATACCTCTCTCTTTATGAGAAAAGAAAATGCTAGCAAAAAAAGTGACATTAGTGTCGGGGAGTTGTGACAAAGCAGAAGGCAAATACTTCATGCTCCCCTTCCCTCCTTCCCCAGGTACCTGGAAGTAAAGCACTGTCTGGAGGGGACTTGGACAGCCACGGGGGTTAGAGGGGGTCGTCCGTGGTCTGAATATGGCAGCTCCTAAGCTTCAGGACTCCAGTAGATGTTAACAGCAACTGCCTTCCAGGGCTGCTATGAAGGTGACACTGGGAAAAGATTGGAATAATGCTCAGAACCGTTCTGAGACAAAACAGGTGCTATGACTGTATTGAGACTGTTATATCAAACCCAGAACATTTGCCCTGTTTAGTTTACTCATGTTTTGGGTAGGGTGTGGGAGTTGGGATATCTGCATGTCTTCAACTTTACACACTAAGTGCTAAGTTCAGAGTCAGTAAGCATTGCAAGAGCTAATGTAGTGAAGGAAATTGCTATGAACGCCAGTAAATGCCTTCTTATTAGGATATTTGAATAAACATAAGGAAACTCTGTAGCTCTTCCAGCTTTGCAGGCATCTGTGGTGGGACCAAGCATGCATTCCTTGGATTGAGACAGAACCCCTTGTTGAATCAAATGTGTCTAATATCCTTGTTGTATATGCCTTTAGGCAGAACAGAGGCACTGCCGAAACTGGTTAATTTTTCTGCTTTCCAAGTGCTTGGAAACTTACGGCTTCTGTCCACCCCACATTTGAATTTGTATGTTACTGACCTCGTGCACTCTTCACTTACTTTCTGCTCTGGGACCTGTACCACGTTGGATTTAGCTCCAGGGCAGGCAGGTTGGAGAAAGGCTTATCTTTACTGTCGATATTTGCAAGTATCTTTTTGTATGAAATTTAATTTTTCTTGAAAGTTTCAGTTGTTTCTTTTAGTTCAGTAGATTTTTAAAATTATCATGCAAATGACTCTATCAGTTCTAACTATGAATTACCAGTTTTTTCCCCCCTGGTATTTTCTGTGGCAAATATTGTAAAAATATGCATGAGTGGACCGCCTTGAAGATGGTGGTCATTTATTGACTTACCCATTCTCTCTTGGTTAAACTTAGCAACTTTCACATTCCGTTAAGGTGTGCAAAGCATGTTTTAGTCTGTGGTGTGATCCATACAATGAAGATTAATTTCAGTATTTTTTTTTAACTTTTGGTTGAAACTTCTGCACTTCTGAATTTGTTATCAGTGGAGACTTTTTTCTCAAGGGAAACATACACAAACATTAGTCTTATCTTTTAGGCCTGTACCTTAGTTCATTCAGACTCTGGTTTGAATCCCCAGCACCCTTTTTAGCTGTTACTTTACAAAGCTGCATTTTTCTGAAGTCATTAATTCAGTAACTGTGTTTCTATAAGTAGTTATGAAATAGCTTAAGTGCCTACCTTGCAATTCAGTAACTAAAAGTATATTAATTTAAGTATATCGCTCCTGAAGGGAAACCCCTATTTATTTGTATGAACTGTTGGTTACATAGAATTGAAAAGTTCAGGCCGTACTGCTGAGAAATAAATCCAACACAGAAGGTTAGATGCCACTGATTTCTCTTTATGATCTAAATAATTTGAAGAGGAAAATAAGAATGGTAGGGAACAGGGGAGGCAGACTTTGTGGAGATGGGAAAGGGATCTAGGAAGAGAAGAGGGAAGAGTGGGGAGAACAGGTGGGTAAAAATGATAACGATGCACTATATGTATTTGCTAGTTCCCAAGATGCATGTAATCATTTTTTATCATAAACATGTACTAGTAGTAAGGAAAGTATGGGGTAAGACTCTAAAATTCCACGCTTCTAATAGCATATAGCTTGTTGAGTAGTTTTGCTGTGTTTACAGCAGTATATATACCAAGGAGCAGTTGAGGGTACCACTGTGATCCACAAAGAGATATAAAAGTGAGTGCTTTTCTCACTTAATATCAGCACTCTTTGAGTTACAAAGTATTAATATAGTGTTAAGCTTTTTTTTCATGACTAGAAATCAGTGTTCAGAAAGTCCTTTTAGGGGTTGGTGATTTAGGTTAGCAGCATAAGTGCCCACCTTGCAAGCATGTGGTCGTGAGTTCGATCCCCGGTACTGATTTTAAAAAAATACCCTTTTAGTTTTGTAAATTTAATGTGTTGTCATGTGATATGTCTTTAGGGCAAAAGCAAATCATAAAAATCCTCAAGTATTTATGGGCTGCATTTTAAAATTTCCAATACCACATACCTTAGGAAGGTCACCATTTACAAATAGAAAGCATATGGGGAAGGAGGAAAGCAATATGTGATTAGAAGTGTATCTACCATCCTGATGGGTGTCTTCTGAGGGGATTGCACTTTGGGCCTAAACCCTAGAATACTGGATAGCAGTATAGTCAAGAGGACAGCCTCTTAACACAGCAGGGAGCACCTACCATCAAAGGCAGACAGTACTGTACTAAGATAAAATTTACCCAGCATTGGTGTGTCACAAAGGTTACAACCAGGCTTAATTTGTTCTATTGTAAAAAATAATGTAGGGCTGGGGATTTAGCTCAGTGGCATAAGTGCCTGCCTGGTAAGCGTGAGATCATGAATTTGATCCTCGGTACCAAAAAAACAAAAAGTAAGATTCTTACATTTGTATTGTATTTTATAATTTTTAAAGCAATTATGTGTTCACATATCTATCTCCACTTGATACTTGCAGTGAGGTTATAGTTTTCTCAAGGTGTAATAGAATGTGGAGAGACGTCTAAAGCCTTTCAGAAAATAACTAACTTGGCAGGAGATTAGGTAAGTGTCAGAATCCAGCTTTCCACTCTATTGTGGTTGTCTAAAGAATCCACCGTTCCAAGTCTTGCCAAAATGGGGGAAACTAAGAACCCAGGAAGAAGTTTTCTTTATTAAATCAAATGTCATGTTTGCCCCATCCCCTTCACTAACCTGTGTTTAAAGACCTTTTTAGTAGAAAGCAGTAGACTGCATTATTGTTATTTACTTTACATTGACTTTCTACTTATAAAGGAATTTTCCTTTAAAAAGATGAAGGCATATATTTTTCTCACAAAAGTTGTTCAGTCTGCCAGCCATTGATTATATTATCATAAAGTCAGTTCTTCAGCAGCCAGAGATTACAACAAAGGTCTTAAGTGAAACCACACTGTCATGTGCATAGGAGTGTGCTAAAAGCAGCAAAACACCATAGGAATGTGCAATAGTTGTGACTGAAGCCTGTTAGTCAGACTGTTTCTTTATTGATGATGCTGGTGCCTGTTGCTGGCTACTACCCCCTGGTGGCTGACTGCGTGCTGCCCTCATTGAGGGTTGAGCAGCCTGCACTTAGACTCAAGAAATGAGCATGTCGGTGTGTGTGTGTGTGTGTGTGTGTGTGTGTGTGTGTGTGTGTTTTCAGAGTAGTATTAAAGGTTTAAATGGTTATCAACTGCTTGGAGTAAGTTGATGTTGAGAATATGTCCAGAATATTAATATATTTAACTATACTACAGTTAACTTTCAGAGGAAAATGGTAGGTTTTGGTGAAACAGACCTTAAAAACAAAACAAAACAAAGCAAAAACATGGGCAGGAAAAGTAGCATGTTCTGTGCTGCCAAGGATTTAAGGACTCTGCACTGGTTGCTTTGGGTCAATTTAGATATCATTGATATTGTAAGGTGAGCTTGATCAGGCAGCCTTACTGCAGATAAACAATAATGCTAAATGTAAAGGCATAGCTATATGAAAACACTCAGCTGTTAGTATCCTTTTAGACATACTTGCTTATTTTCTCATACATCTTTTCTCATTACAAGAGGTTTTGTTCAGTTTAATTTTAGTACTCATCTGGCCCAACTGTTTAAAATATCAGGAACCACTTGGATACTGTGGTGGTTTTACCACACTTGCCAAACCAGTCTGGCATGATTCTAAAGCAGAGCAGAATGTTCCCTGCACCAGTGAGAAGAACCCAGACATGGGAAGTGGCATTATTTATTCTCATACAGCAGGCACCTTCAGTTAAGGAAGTTCATGTATTTTCAGGTGGAACAGGATGTTTAGGAAGGAAAAACATGAAGTAAAATTACTAATTTTTAAAAAGCAAGTGAAAATGAGTCCTTAACACACTTGGGATCTTGAAGCCAGCAGGAACAGGCCTAAATCTGACTTGACTTAGATGTCAGAAAACCCACTTTCTTCCTCCCTAAATTGGGGTACTAACAATACCACCCCCCCATTTGTGCTACTTTGGAATGAAGCCAGTATATGTAAATCTGTGGGTGTGGCAACTGGAAACTAGGTAAGTCTTAGTTACTGTTAAAGTTTCAAGATCAATCGACGTATAAGATATCACTGCATGCTAAAGTGGTGACTTGGCTTTGGGTTTATCTGATACAGTGTAATAAGACTTCTGCTTATTACAGGGTTCCTTGGTGCTGGGCTAAAAGCTTGGCTCCTCAGTGTTCAGGAGCTCTGGCCATTGAAGCACCATCTGTGAGCTACTTCAGTTGAAGGGTTAGAAAATGTGGCAGCAGGCCTGTCTGAGATTCACATTGGAGCAGCTCGCTTCAGCTCTGCCCACTTTCAGCCCATCTCTAGCATGGAGTCAAATTGTGGTGTTCATAGGTGTCCAGCATCTTTAATCAATCATCCCTCATTACAACTTCCTATTAAGGATGAGTATCTCCACCCCAGCTGATCCTAAAGCTACTTCTTAGCTACCAATTCAATTCAGAACATCTGCCCTTATCCCATTACTCAGATCACTAAGTGGTCTGCAGTAATACAAACTGATTGATCATTAATCTAAGGATCTGTCATGAGGGCTAATGGCCACTAAGAGACCAGTCTCTTTTTAGTATGGTCTATTTGTTTTACCCCTTTTGTGCGTTAATCCCTTACTCAGTATGTGAATCCGAGGCAGGCAGTCTTTTAGGAGCCCTGGATTTAATGAGCTTTTAACTGTTTATGTGCTGCTGAGGAGAGCACATGGAGATCCTTATCAGTGATATTAGGATTTCTCACAGTACCTACCATAGTAATTTTAACTCGTTGGCACCTAATACATCCTATTTCAACTGAATTGATTAGAAGAGTACTTTCTATAGAATTTTACTGCGTGAATGAAAAGTATCATTTTGGGAGGGAAGAATATCATTTATCCAATTCTTGTGACTTTACCTGTTTAGACGTCTCTCTCTCTCATTTAAATGGAGTGTACAGTAGTGCTTGCCTGTAGTCCAGATGTGAGATGACATTTGCACATTTTCATGTATGGAGTCACTGAGTCATTGAGCAAGTAAGGAACAGGATTTGCGCATGCAGGCAGCAATTCTTGCCCATTATTTATGTTGGTGGTAATATGCGTCCTGCTTTGCCATATTAAAGAGCCACTAGAGCTGCACAAAGCAAAAGTCCAGGGAAGGACCTAGGTGAATTCCGGCTGCCTCATGTACTTGTTGCCGATTTGGACAAGATTCTTAATTTACTCAACATCAATTTTCTCACTTATAAGGCAAGATGTCATCACTGAATCTAAAGATGTTAATGTGTATGGAAATTATTCCTGGCTTGTGGAAAGTACTTAATAAGTTTACCTTTAGTTTTCTTTTTGCTGTTACTGTGTCAGCATCTATGGGTGCAGCTAATAAATTTAGAGTAAAAAACACTAGTTGACTCCTGGTTTTATGCCAAGCATTGGGTATATCCTTGCTAAGAAATACCATAGGTTGTCTTTTGCTTATTTTTCAAGCTTGTGTTTTCACTGCTCCCTTGTGTGTGATAGTTCAGAGCACAGGAAGATTTATATCCAGGTTTCTAGCAAGATGTTGAAATAAAAGGGTTTATTTACGCCGAAGAGTGCTCAGACCAACGCATTGGTAATATGTAAATTTTTTGATGCCCTGGAGCAGAGATGACATAAAAGATTGTAAAGTTTTAATAGAAAATTGTTCTAAATGTCACCATCAGGCCCTATTAATAATAAATAGAGGTCCATATTAAAGGTCCAGTGCTCTTTTGTTTTTGTCTCTGTGAGGCTACAGGCACCAGCAGTGGGTTGCCTATTTGTGGCATAGGTAAGTCCAAGTTGCTCTCTAGAATTACTGTTGGAGTAGAATGACATTTTTGAGTGACAGTGTCCAAATCATAGAGACTTAATTCCTATAGCGTTAAATTTTTCTCCAGTCCTAGATACCTCCATTGCATTTCTCTTTTCCAAGAAGATACTTTCAGAAGAACCTGCAGTACCATCTTAAACCCCATATCATGAAGTAGTGACTTGAGCACTGTACTTTAGCCCTTGTTAACTGCAGGAACTTGCAGGGGAATGTAAGGCATTTTGTAAGTGGCTCCTGCTGGGTACCAGGACAGCAGCAGAACAAGTATGATATGTTCCTTCTTACTATTGGTTAAAACAAATGGAATTAGTTTAAGCATGATCTCATTAAACATTACATGTCAATGCCAACCACTCATCTGTCCATATGCCCACTGAGTAGATGAAAGACAAGCTTGTGTACCTAGACCACAGCTGGCCCCTATGAGTGATCTCTTCTGTAAAGAGCTTAAGGACTCCCAGGGCATCCAGGATGAGCACACCATAACAGTAACTACTCGTAATAGCTCTTGATTATCCAGTGCTTATTCTCTGCCAGATGCTGTGCTAAATAGTTAGCTTCCTGTTAGGAAGTATGGCTGGGATTATCCTCCTTTTATTTATTAGGAAATTGAGGCTTAAGGGTATTAACTTTCCGAGAGAAGGAAGATGGATGAGAACACCCATGTCGCCAGAGAAGGGGGTGCAGTGGAGGCTGTCACCTCTAATACCAGGCCCTCCAGCTCTTGGCCTCTGAGTGAATTGTATAGTTGAGTGACAAGAGTACAAAGCAAGGCTTAACCACACAGGCAGCAGAGACTTACTTATGTGGTGGGGAATGACCTCGGGTGCTTTGGGCAGAAGGTTGAACCTGGCATACAGAAAATTTGGATGCTCTCAAAAAAGGGATTTCAGAGTGGAATTAAGGGGCACAGAGTGACTGAACCAGAGCAGTGAGTGAACATCCTGTCTAGGAAGAGTTCCCAGGGAGGGACATGGAGGGAAGGAGCAGGCGGCCAGGGGAAGGCTGGGTTGTTTGAAGCTGTGGTGCTCGGGAGTCATCTCAAATCATGGAAAGCAGAGGGAAGGAGAGAAGGGCCCTACACTGAGAAGAGGACTGGAAGATCTGTTCTAGTTTCTCCAAACGGGCACAGGGCAGATGTAGTGCAGAGTTGGGAAGGAGTGAAACCTTTAGAAGAAGTTTTATTGCAAAGTTGTCTGCTATTCAGTTTTAGTTAAAATATGGGCCATTTAAACTCTGTGCCCTCAGGTTAACAGTCAGGAAGAATTTTCTGATGAGGAAATTGAGGCTGTGGATCAAGTGGGTTTTCTCTGGTGAAGGGTACATTAGCCAGTTGTCAGAGCAAGCACCATTTATGTCAGATACCTAGAGAAGAAAGTGAATTAGTCAACTTCCTTTTGGGGATTGGCAAAGAGATATGTAAATTTTTTGATGTCCTGGAGCAGAGACAATATAAAAGATTGTAAGGTTTTAATAGAAAATTGTTCTAGATATCATCTTCAGGCCCTATTAATAATAAATAGTGTGGCAGAACTATTCAAAGTGTAGAGAAGAGTTGGCACCTCCAAGGTTGACTGCTCTGTGGTGCTGATTCTCTCAAGTGACTTGAGGTTCAGGAGCTGCCTTTGATTAAATGTGGGCTCAGAGTCAAGCCTGGAAACATCTGTTTGGTTCATGTCAAAATAAATTAGTCTTTGATTTGTTAAGATTCTAGCTGTAATTTTTAAAAATAAGTTATACTACTTTAAAGGTTTATAGATGCTATAAATGTAAAGCACTTGGTTAGGGTGTAATTTAAATGTCAGTTGGTACAGGTGAATGAAATGCTGGGCCTGCAGACCCAGGCTCAGGTCTCCTGTGAACTCCTCATGGTTGATTTTTTTATACTAAAACGAATGTCTGCATGCATAGTACTTGTGTATACTTACGTACCTTTTTTGAAGGAGAAAGCTTTTGAGAAGTGTCTAAAGACAAAGTTTATGAGGGAGACCAAGGTAATGATGATCCTGACAGTCAGACCTGGCAGGTGGCTTACTGTCTCCAATGTTGATGATTATGTGTGGCTGAGTAGGTTTGGGGCTGTGGCCATGAGAAAACTCCTTCCTAGGTATGGGATGAGAATTGCATAGCTCGCTCACTTCAGCTTCTGGGGCTCCAGGCTGTGGTCAGCAGCATGATGTGTTCTTCTGAGGGCACTTTGCATGGCAGTGTCCACTGCAGATGTCATCCTCCATCGTCCTTCCTTTCTTCCAGGAACTATGGTTTGGCTTATAGTTAATGCCTGTTTTGGTGCAGCTTAACTCTCCAGGTGAGAGGAAGCAGGAAAAATGAGAATGCAGAGCTTTTGGGGAGTAGAAGGGAGATGGATTGGAAACCCCCAGGCCTGGTGGTGTTGAGCTAGCTGAGGCTTGGCACTTTTGGAAGGAAATAGCTAGCCTACCACCTGCTGGGCTCTTTAAAGCCTGTCCTAACATTGCACTCAGCCCTTGGAAATGCAGAAGTGGGTAGGTGTGCACACATCTCTGAATGGTCCCTGATTAGTACAGCCTCTGCACACAGATTTCAAGTGATTATCTCTTCTGGTATGTCAGCACATGATTCAACTTCCTCTGTCAAATTTAAGATTAAATATGCATTGTGAACCTGTTTGGCAATGGGCAGTCTGTACTTCTGAGCAGTTGGTGGACCCAACAGATACAGGCGGCTTCTCCTCTGAGTCACAGCTATAGCCTGGCCTTGAGCTGTGGGAACCATGTTCCTATAAGGGTTGCCAGACCCCAAGAGCCAGGTCAGCATTATGAATTGTGGAATATATGGAGGGTACACTTGTGAAGGTCCGGCCAGTATGCCCCGCTGCTACCCAGCGAAATGCAGTAGGAGGTCATAGAGCAATGATAGTGGGCCTTTTAGAGCTTTCAGTAATGCAGCCTGCTGGGGCATGTGTAACATAGGTTTGCTGCCATAGAGGAATTAGGTGCAGGTGCTGCTTGATATTCTGTATGGGAAGCTCAGTAGTGTAGGAAGGGGCCTTCTCCACTTGGGACAGTACAGGGCAGGAATGTAGCCATCTAGGATTTTTGCACTTGGACCAAGGCCCCCAATGACATGACCTATATTTCTCACTTGGATTGTTTCTCTCCCTTGATTACTTTCTTGTGTGGACTGTGTGTGCTCAGAGCACAAAGTGCTAGGAACCTGTGGCTTTGCTCTCACTGTACCACTGCTCCTGGATGTGTTTCAGCCTTGGAGCAAGTCATATGTGACCACATGAGGCTAAGTATCCTTATCATAGGATTCAGTAATTCAACTAAATATTTATGAGCTGATTTAAAAGCTTATATTTTAAGAAGTCTTACATACAAATGTCAATAACAGTTTTATTTAAAAACATAAAAAACTGGCCAAGATATCCTCAGTAAGAGAATGAATAGACAAATTCCACAAAGTAGAATATTGTTCAGCAATAAAGAGTAAAGGGTACCCTAACCACACAAATGTGTAGATGAATCTTAAATGCATATTGTTCTATGAAAAAAACCAGCCTGGGTTGGGGGATTAGCTCAGTGGTAGAGTGCGCAAGGCCCTAGATTTGGTCAACAACACTGTACTCCTACATATAGAAACCAAACTGCATACCATATGATGACATATTTGAAAGGGTAAAACTATAGAAATGAAATAGATGAGTAAATTGCCATTAACATTTTATAAGCTTAGGGACCAGGGATGTAGCTCAGTGGCACAGCACCTGCCTAGCAAAGGTGAAGCCCTGAGTGTTACTCCCAGTAAACCACCTCCCAATATATATATATTTTTTTGTTGTTGTTGTTAAATGAGCCTTAGGGCTGGTTGGATATAAGGAAAGATGTTGAGAATTATGAGCAGCTGGACTGAAGCTGTCATATATGGTACTGGTTAATCACAGTTTTTTGTATGTTATGCAGTTTCTGAACTATAAGTCAATGTTAAGATCAGATTAAGTAAATTCCTTAATTATCCTATCTCCAGAGCCACTTTTTAAGAACTATTTATAACTGAACTGTTAACTTTCTTTTGGTCTTGTTTTTAAAGTCTTTATGTTTTAAGATAAAATTACATTTTTAAAAAAAATCAATAAACTCATTCTTTCCCCAAACCTTCACATTTATACAACACGAATATCTTATATTCCTCATCTATGCCACACCTCATAATGTTACACTTGGTTAAGTTGGTGCAGGGGTGATGTGGAGGGCACTATCCCAGTCTGATGTTTTGTCTAGGCTTTGAAGGAGAATACATATGGGCCACTGCACCTGCACTCACCCAAGGTGTGCAGTGTGGTCTGTGGTTTCCATGCATGCATTATATGCATGAACAGGGCCACCAACGTGCAAGGCTAATGAGAAGAAACATAGTTTGTTCTGGAAATAAGAATATAGGACTATTGAAGTTCTTACTGATAACTCACAGTGCACCTGGTAAAAAATGAAAGGGTAGAATGATCTGTCTGCCAGCTGTACAGACACTTACTGCAGCAGCTCATGGCAGGCATGGAATATGGCGATAGCAATGAAAGAAGTATGGACCCCTGGAGGTCAGTGCTGGAGGCAAGGTGACTTGCATGTAGGTTTGTGCCAAGAGAGGAGATAAAGGCAGAAAGTGGCCAGGTATGATTTTGTGAGTCAGATATCTTTGGGAGAGGGTTTCAGAGGGTTCCATTCTGCTTATTCATTCTATCCTCTTGCTTGGCAGTGATGGCCATTATTGATAGGATGTTAGGAGAAAGAGTTATATTTTAAGTTACAGAAAAGGAATTTAGTGTGAGGTTATATAGTTTTCTGAGTGGGAAGCTAGCCAGCCTCAAGTGTTATGACAGCCACCAGAGAGAGCAGATTAATCTGAGCCCTGTGGGACAAGAACAGAGCTGGGAGAGTTTGGAGTGGACACTGTATGTAGTAGAGTTCAGCTTTCATTCAGAGAGTTAAATAGTGTGGTACATCATTTCTGATGGTATCTAGAAAGATGTTTTATTACTTCAAGAGCATTGTTCTTATTGTTTTAATGGACTACTTCATCTTGCATTTCTTAAAGGATGCTTACTTACTAGAGACTGCATGGTCTGGGGAGGAGAACGTGGGGCTGGAGCCATTTCAGGCTGAGTGGCTGTGACACTACTTGCTTTTTGATGACAGCCAGATCAAATACTCTGAGTCTTAGTTTCCTATGAGGTAGATTAATTATAGTGACCTTGCAGAGTTGTTGTCAGATGAACGAAAACACTTGTAAGACACATGACCCTCGGTAAGTGGGAGCTAGCATAATTGGTAGTCTGTTCAGGTGAATGGTTGTTGAGTTAATCGCTGTTGACATTGACATTCATTCATGTATCTAACACTTAACTGTTTATTGAATAGTTAAGATTTCTGTCCTTGGCCTCACTGGGCTTTACTTTTTTTGCCTGTGAGGATAATAACAGTACCTCTTAAAGTGTGGTGTCATTGGGAAGAGTAAATAAACTAATGCTTTTAAAGCACTTTATAGGAGTGCCCAGCAATAAATATGAGGTAGAGACTTTATCACCGCTTCATGGGCTCTAGTGCATAAACATGATAACATATCTTTTATAATTAATTAAAGCAATATATTTTTAAAATTTCCCTGCTCTTTATGAAAAGTTTGACTTCGTGGTGACTATGTGCCCTGGGTTGCAGTCTGATTCACCTGCATCTGAAGCTTCCCTTTTCTACTAACTAGTTGGGTGACTTTCTTTTTTTCTCCTGTAAAGTAAGATTAGCAAGTACAATAGGAGATTATTGTGAAAATCAAAGAAAATGGCATAGAGGCAGCTTTGAGAGGTAGAAGCTATTTTATATATAGGATGTTTCAGGGTAAAGTAGGCATGTCTGAGGTCCCAGGGAAATTTTACATGGTAACTAACTGAACATAAGGCCTTTGTAATCAAGTATGTGTTGAATTGAAATTCTAAGAGGTTTAAAGTAATCTCAAGAATAGGATTTTATTAGAAATAATTGCTTTTGGGTGATTTAGATGCTACTGTTACAGCAGTAGAAATCTTGAAATTTTTTTGTTTTTTGTATTTTTTGGTAAATGCTGAGAGTGGTACGCAAGACCTCTTACCTGCTAAACAAACTGTCATTGAGCTATACCCAGTCTAAATCTTGGTATTTTTGGTGACATGAGTGTTGCCTCTCACTGTGTGAAACTGCATGGGGGATAGCACATGCACACGTTTTGGAATTTGCGACCTTTCCATAGTGAAACCTCTGCAGTCTGCCAATAGATGAGATAGAGGAGCTGGCCCATGAGTTGAGAGTCCATGTTTGTCATTTGCACAGCTTTGGCTTTCTATGTCTATTTGCCAAAGTGAGATTCCCTTTGGAGTTGGCATTATGTTTCCCTTTTGTACCCCTTGGTGTTGCAAGGTCTTGTTCTTAACAGAAGTAGAGACACAGAGAAAAGTATCCCTCAGCCAACAAAGAAACAGGAACAGTTTTCCAAATAAAGGTCCTCACCATAACTACTTTCCTTTTCTGCTCTGCTGTCTGATCTTTTATTTCTTGCCTTTTGCCTCCTCCATTGCTTATCTTGGTCTCGAGGGACTTAGTATCCTTTGTAGGCAGTTTCCTTTTCTCTACTTCATTTGCCCAGTTCTTGTAACTTACAGCTTGGGATGACACATTAGATCTTCATGTCGTTTTCCTCCTCAAAAGCACAAGTTACTATAATTGGAGTTTGACATTGGTGATAGAAATACCAAAGAAAGAAACGGCAAACTTTGCTTATAAGTTATGCCTCCTTATTTTTGCCACCATGTTCTTGAGCTTTCTGTAATTATTTCTTAATATATTATCTTCAGAAGTGTGTTTATAAAGGATGTGCATATTGATGCTTATGTGCTTGCAAGTCTTTCAGGACTAGGTGAGCTTATACTGGTTACAATAGGGTGGTCTGTCTCCCAGCATCAGTGATTTCCATTGCTGAGTGCATTTACTGTGTGTGTGTGTGTGTGTGTGTGTGTGTGTGTGTGTATAATAACCAGCCAGGGTTCAAGACTGGTTTTATTTTTCATGTCCTAACATACTATAGTTTTCCAATAAGTATGGTGGTGGATTAATGAACTCTTTTAAGAATTTTAAGCACAAATTAAAATTTTCACTGTTTTTGCCCTTTAGTCATGAAGTTACTGGACCTATAACAGAGCTACAGAGCCCAATTGCTTAAGTGTCAGTCAGCCTGGCATTTTCCCACAAGACAGTTTATTTGTAATACATGTTTCTTGAGAGGGTTTTAACCTAGTTGTGCATTTTATAAGCACCTTATGAATTACTTAGAAGTTGATAAGAAAAGTGATGCTCTGGATCATGTATACTTTATGGTTTCAAGTTTGTATGCATGTATACACACATACACACACACACACACAACACACACAACTTTTTGCTTCTCAGGGTTTGAAGCTTCTTTTAATTTTAGTAGTAAACTTTATAAAACTTTGCTCTGTTCCAACCCAGGGGAGGAAACAGTTTGTTGTAGCTTCACATTTCTCTGGAGGTAGCCCTGAGCCTATGTGCTTTTTGTAAATCTGACACAGTTTTGTTTATGGTAGCTTAATGCCAGAAGCCCGACTGTGAAAGATGAAGATTTCCCTGCAGGCCTGTGTGTGGTCCACAGTTCTCTCCAGCTGTGCAGTGAATCTGTTTACTTGTGTCCTTCAAAGGTAACTAGTGTGGAAAGTGTAGTAACTACACTCAGTATAAGGCAGTTCTATGAAGAATAATAATAGTCGTGCCTACCAAATGTGATATTGTCTAGAGGTCCCCACTCCGTTTTGTGGTTTTCCTTTTTTCTCCTGCATTTCTAAGCCCTTTGTGCCCTTGTCCTTACTGTCGCATAGGCTGCACTGTATCTCCTTACATTTCCCTGCTCCTACTTCCTCTAAAACTCTGCCTGTTGACCCCTAGGATCCTCTCTCTGGAATTGGTTTGCCCAGCTGGGTCGGAGCAACCAGAGATTGAGGACCAGCTGCAGCCCTCAATGTGAGCTGGACACATACTTGGGTTATGATGTACCCCTCAGAGCACAGCTGTCGAGACTGGCTTCTTGACTGGGCTATGCTGTCAGCAGAGGGAAAGCCAGGGCCGGAGGTTAATGGATTGAATTGTATCATGAGCACCTGGGTATCGTGAGCACCTGGGCGCAGTCTGTGGTAACAGAAGGTGGAACCTGCCCCATTCCCTTTCCCGTTTCCCTCTGCGGTGTCTCTCGGTCACAAGAAATCTCATGTTTTTGTGACACACTGTTCTTTGAAGGGACTAAAGGAATTGATGAAGCACTTATTCCTTATAAAGTCCTTATAAAATGCCAGGTGTAAGTTGTTTCCTAGAATTTTTGGAATTGGTCTTCAAATACCACTAAACACATTACTAGTTCTCTGTTATGGGCAATTATTTTCTTTGACTGATCAACGGAGTTCCAGCACGACAACAAAGCTGTTTAAACAGAAGCATGGATGAAAATATCTGTGAAATATGACCCAGGGAGGGCAGGGTTCATGCCCTGTAGGACCTCACAAATCAGGCCCGGTGGGTGTTTGCTGAATGAATGAATTATTACATCTAGCACTGAGCAGTTATATGAGCTTACAAAAATATTTTAAAGTGATTTGGATTTTTAAAAAATAAAAGGAACATAAATGAACTTACCTATTCTTGGTACTATTTGGAGTCAGAACTATTTGGAACCACGAAGGTTTGCCATGCAACAAAAGGTACAGTGCAAATAGAAGATGTGATATTTTAGGAAACTGAGTTCCCTATTTTGAATATGAATCTGAAAAGAATCAGGTTAGCTGTCACTTTTTGTTACACAGACCTATGCTTCCTCTTAGAAAATGTACTAAATCATTTAGTGCCAAAGTGATGTAACATAAATAACAGGAAAAAATTCTTACTCCATTATTCATAATTCAGTTCAAGAATTTTTTTTTTTTAGGATATCTTTTCCTACCTTAGCACTGTACACTTTAGGATCCTACTTTTACTCACGATTTACTAATTAGGTAATGAACTGGCGATGCTAATGATGGAATCAAACAGGCACAGATCTGATGGCCAAACTGTGTGCTGTGTTTTTTCTTCTACAACTTAAGACTAATAATGTCTGAGATTGTTTGGTGGTAGCATGGGATTGGCAGCGATCTATCTTTGCTTACATCCATTAGAGGTATTTTGAAGCAGCTTTGACTGGGATGAGTTTGTCTGCTTGTATGTGAGAAACAGCCCTCACAGATGTGGCAAAGTCCCTTCTCGGATTATTGCTTTTCTCACATGGCTCTTATAAAAGTGCAGCCTTTATTCTACATTGGACTTTAGGACAGATTTTTGGCCAACAGGGATTTGACAATGATTTATACATTACGGGCCTTTAGCTCAAAGGACCTTAGAAGTAGTACTCTTGGTTGCTGCATTGTACTCTGCACAAGCAGCTATTGGGTTGAAGGCTGTGGGGGAAGCACGATGGCACAAGCAGTTGGTATAGTCCAGATATGAAAAGTGAGGATAGTTCCAAGTAATTGTGTCTTCACTCCCAAAACTTGAGAAATTTTATCTCTTACACAGAAATTGAAAGGAGTTGATTTTTTTGTTATATGTGATCAGAAGCTGAAATAAATTCTCAAATGAAATAATTGCTATAGGAGTGTGCTTTTTTGATTTAAAGTAAGGATGCTTGGGATATTTGGGGAAAATCTTAGTAATAGATAGACAAAAGTCTGCTATGAACTGTGGATTTCATGAGGTTTATGTAGAGCCATGATGAATATTATAGGGACAAGGCACAGATGAGACTCTTAAAATAATTAAAAAGTAGTATAAAATGAGGGCATTTTCTCATTAGCAGGCTATCAAATGTTAACTCAGTGGTTAGTGTAATAATAAGGTAAGAGATAAAGATTTTTAAAATTACCTTTTCTCTCATCGTGTATAAGCTTTAGTTAGTACCTATCTCTTTCATGGCCGTCAGTAGTTTCTCCTCCTGGGTAGCGTGTAGAAGATAAGTGCAGTCCTGATCCTTGTATCTCTGGTCCTCTAAAGTTAACACGTAGTAAAATCAACTCATGTACTATTCAGTGAATTTTATTGTGCCTCTTTGCAAGCTGCTTGTCAGCTTCACTGATATGTTTCTCCAAGTCTTTGCTAGTTTTTAAATTGGAATATTTGTTGTCCTTTGTTGAATATGTGGTTTGAAAGTATCTTCTCCCAGTCAACAGTTTAGTTTTTTATTCTCTTATTGGTGTTATTCAAAGAACACATTTAAATTTTTTTTAAAAATCCCATTTATTTATTTTCATGGCTCATGCTTCTGGTTTGATATTTAAGAAGACTTTGCCTAACCCAAAGTCATGAAGATTTTATTCTGTGCTCTCTCCTGAATGTTTTATACATAGATTGGTCATCTTGTGAGTTTCATACAGAATTTGTGTTGTTGTTGTTCATACAGAATTTTCATTGTTGTTATTTTGTAGACGTTCAACTTTTCCAGCACCATGTTGAAGAGACTTCCTTTCTCTTAATTCACTCTGTGTCATTGTCAAAAATCAGTTTAGCAGCTGTGTATGGTAATGTCTGCCTGTAATTGTAGCTACAGAGTAGGTTGAGGTAGGAGGATAACAAGTTCAAGGCCAACCTTGGCCTCTTACGAGAATCTGTCTCAAAGTTTTTAAAAAAGAAAAGGATGTAGCTTAGTACTACCTGCCAAAAGTCGTGTTTGTAGGTGTCTATTTCTATGTGTCATCCTGTTCCATTTCTCTTTTCATCTATCAATTTGCTGATACTAATTGTTTTGATCATTGCAATTTTATACTAAATGTTAAAATCAGGCAGTATAATTCCTTCTATTTTAGTCTTTATCTAAACTTTTTGGCTATTCTTCCTTTTCTTTTTCATATAATTTCAAACTCAGCTTATCTATATTTACAGAGAATTCTAGTGCATTTTACTGGAGCTGTATTTAAATTTATAGATCAGTCTGAAGAAACGTGACATCTTTACTATGCTGAATCTTGTCCTTGTACACAGTCTCAATTTATGTGCATTTTTGTTTTCTCTTAACAGTGCTCTGTAGTGTTCAGCATGAACATCCCATACGTGTTTTACATGTTTTTTAGGTTTATATCTAAGTATTTCTTTTTCCATATAATCACTGTAAATGATACTCTTAAATTTTGGTTCCAAATGTTCATTGTTAGCATGTAGAAATATAAGGCTTTCAATATTTTGACCTTCCTAAATTTAGTTATTGGGTTTTGGAGTTAATTTTGTGGAATCTTGGGATTTTCTGTGTAAGATTTAGGTGTAACTCATGCTCTTCTTATTTTCAGTCTTTGTAATTTTTTTTATCCTTTTTTGTTTCTTTTCACTTGCTTTGGGTTTAAGAAATAATTTTCGATTATAGATTTGAAACTGATTTTTCAGATGAACTTCATGCTATACACTACTGCAATATTTGCATTAAAATTTTTGATTTATTTCACTTATAGTTGACTTAGTTAAAAATACTTTTTTGCTTTATGAACTCTTGATGGTTGTATGTAGTTTATTTACATCTCACAAACTCATACAGGATTTTTTCCTGCATTAATATCATAATATTTGTACATTCTGTGCCTTGTCCAGTAAATAATAATGATTGAACTTATCAAGAACATGGTTGATGGATGGTGTATTGATGTGTGAAAATTTAAATATAGTGTCATGAGGGCACAGAGATTTTATATTTTGTGTTCTAATGTAGCCAAATACTTGACACAGTGCCTAGCATACAGTAGGCATGTAATAAACATGCTTCAGTGAATGAATGCTGTGTGTGCATTCTTCAGTACTGTGTATATGTGTGAAGTTAAGCATATTCAGCCTCATTTGTGTCTTTCTATGCTTGTCCCTTTATTTCTCTGAATTGCTTTGCATCATGACCACATCTTCACAATTACATCTGTACCTTGATTACTAATTATTTTTCTTTTTTTAAATGAAAAATTCTTCAGTCTATTCGCTAATTGTATATTTTCCGTCTGCCATTGGAATAAATAGTACTAATATGTGTTATTCGGTAAATATCCTCACATATACAGCAGAGATTAGTGGATTATTATAACATTCCACAATAATGCTATTGTGAGCGAACTTCTGCTTATATTTTCTACTTCTAATGTATGAGAGACTATATCATTGTGAATATTATGTCTCAGTGACCTTCTCAATGAATATACTACTAATCATTGGAAAACTTTTAGAAAGGATGTTACCACAAGTTAAAGTGTATACAATCATGATTATTGTTTAGTTAGGGTGTGAATCATAAAATTTCATCCAATTTACATTTTGTCCCAGGAATTATCTGTTTTATTTCCAGCAGTCAAGGCTATTTTGGGCCTTACCAATGGCTTTGCACAGGAAGTCTCAGAATGTTTGCTAGAGAAATGCCTATAGCTCCCTGGTGTCTCATGCAAAAAAGCAACAAATGTATGAATTTATCTGAAATAACTTTAGCTTATTGTATAGATGTACTGAAATGTGATTGGCCTTGCATTCGAAACAAAAGTTCCTAAACCTGTTAACTGTAAGCTTTTTGGGGACTGAGCCAGTATTTTTAAAAAAACAGGATTTTCAACTAAATACAATTTAACAGTGGTTGAAAATCTTGATGAAAAGATAATGTACATTCTTATCTTTCTATAGAATCTTTGTCTATCTAATTTTATTTTCTATTACTTGTCTAGATGTGGTACTTAAAATCATTGAGCTCATTAACTTAACTATCACTTTATTTCTATTTTTAAAATGTTTTAAACTGCATCAGAAGTACTTCAAAGAATCAACAACTGAGGTCTCATCTTATTAAAAATTTTTACACATCAAAAAAATCACCAATAGAGTAGAAAGACAACCCACATAATGGGAAACATTTTTAGTCAACTGTCTCTAAAAGGACTTCTATATAGAACATACGAAGAATCGAAAAAAAATCAGGCCCCCCAGATTCAAAGACCAATCCAAAAATGGGCATCTGAGATGAACACACACTTCTCAGATGAAGAAATACAAATAGCAAATAACTATATGAAAAAATGTCCCAACATCACTGGTCATTTGAGAAATGCAAATTAAAACAACACTGAGATTCATTCTCACTCTAGAAAGAATGACTGTCATTAAGAAATCAACCAGTAACAAATGCTAGTGGGGCTGTGGGGATAAAGGAACCCTTTTCCACTGTTGATGGGAGTGTAGACTGTTGTAGCCACTGTGGAAATGTGAGGAGATTCCTCAGAAAACTAGGTTTGAGCTGGCTAGCATAGAGTTGGGGCCCCTTTCATTGCCTCCAGCCATGGCAAATTGGGCTCCTTGGAGATAAATCTTAAGGCAGTAGTTTGTTTGCTATATAGTTTGAGGATTGCTGTAACCATGTTTTAAGATAACACCAACAACTTAAAGAATGACAACTAGACATTCCAGATAGCCCTTAGAAATGTTATCAGGAAAGACCAGCAGTTTACAAATGGAATCAGATGTTGCTTGTGATTATTTTAGTTAATGGTAGCAAGGCAGATGACAAGGAAATCAACAGTGATGTATATATAAGCATCCAATAATCTAATCATAGAAGGAATCTAGTAGTAATGTTTTCACTGAGCAATCAGTCTTCAGTGCGATTCAAAAGAAATCAAAAGTTAAGAAGTTACTCCTTAGAAGAAAAATTATTTGGCCTAAAATCAGTGTTGTACATGAGAACATGTGCATGAGAAGCATAAGTCATTCTCAATACAGTTGATTATTCTTTGTGGCTTGTAGTAACACTGATAATGCGAATAAGTAATAGAGGAAAAATCGAGCATTTATTAATTATTATTATTATTATTTGTCTTTTTGAGACAGGGTCTCACTATGCAGTTCAGGCTGGCCTTGAACTAACTTTGTAGCCCAGGGTGGCCTCAAACTTGCAACAGTCCTCTGGCTTAAGCCTCCCAAGTGCTAGGATTATAGGCGTGCACCACCAAGCCTGGCTTTTGATTTTTTTTTTTTTCCCAAGCACCAGGGATCAAACTCATGACTTTGTGTTTGCCTAGTAGGTGCTTATGCCACTGAACTCAATCCCCAACCTAAGCATTTATAAATTTTAAAGGTTTGTTTTTAACTATTGATTAACCGATAGGATTCAACAAATGCTTTGTTCCTTAACTTAGTTGCACAGTAGGAACTGAGATTTAAGCTGTCTCTGGGAGATGCCTAAACTAGAATTTAATGTACCCTGAGGTATATGGAGGCTGAGGGATGGTTAAATACTTGGGTAAAAATGCGGTGAGGTGAGGTCTGTAAATCTTTGAGGTATCCTGATTTCTTTACTGAAGAACACTATTTAGAAGGAACGTTCAGGTACTTGCTTTGCCAACACATATACTACGAAGGAAAGGTACAAAATTGAGTTCAGGTAAATGCAGTGGAATTCAGAAAGGTATCTATGAACTGAAAGGGTATTCCCTACAAGCCTGCAAAAGAAAACCACCTGGAAGTAGGTAAAATGTGGATGATAATGTTTGTTTTTCTGCAGCAGCTGCTGTGATTGGGTCTGGTTGTAACATCGTGGTGCAGTAAAAGTTGCTCAGGGAGTAGGAATGAGAAGTGAGCTGGTACCTGCCTATAGTCCAGGTAGTCACCATAACAGCTTTGGTTTACCTGAGTATAGTCTGGACAGATACAGGTCTTGCTGATAAGGTTTAGAGTTCTAAGGATTTTGCTTCAGTCAGTGTATCTTCTATTTTTAATGCCAATGCTTACATGTTAAACACAGCATATTGTATCTGTTGTCTTCTTTTCCCTGCATTTCATGAAAGAAAAAGTGATTACAGGCCAAAATGGTAAAATCTGCAACATCATCTTCAACTCTGGTGAAATAAGTTGGTTTAGTAGCAGAATGTTAGGCAAAGCCTCAGATGCTTTTTATAACTCTACAGATATCGTCTCTGTGCTAACCTGTTAAAAGAAATATGGTGCTTAATGTTTTGCCTTCTACCTCTAAACCTGAAAATGTCGCAAGAAATTACACCCTTTCTTCCTGCTATCAGGTGTACTGTCCACATGCTTCCCCTCCCCCAAGGACCCTGTCTTAGGGAACTTCTCAGATCCGTCTCATTTTGAGATGTCAGAAGTAGTGGACACGTGCCTTGCAGTGAATTTGGATTACCCAGATCTAAGTAATTGACATGCATGAGGGACTGGTCTTTAGTGAAGGAAGTTCGAATTTGTCATAGACAGGCATTTGAGAGAGACCCAGAGTTTAGCACCTGAAACAGAGTTTCCAAGCAGGGTATGAGTGCTTCCCTTCTCCTTAGTGATCCAGCAAATCCCATCCTGAGGATGATCAGAAGAGAAACAGCTGCCACTATGAAATGGCACGGTTGTGGAGGGGTGGGGAGATAGAGCAAGTGTCTTTCTCTTCACCTGCTGAATTTAAAGAATTTACAGAATATACTTCAGCATTTTAGATGTTGTTTTCTTTAGTGAAAGATTCATTTATTTGAAAAATAGACTTCTCAGATCAGCATTCTCTTGTCATTTTTAGAGTGGGGAGAGGGAGCATTTGTGGGTTTCTTTTTTTCTCCTCCTCTTCTCCCCTTGAGTTCATTATGCCAGATACGACTTTTCAAAATAATGGACATAACGTGTATTTAAATTTTTTCACAAGTAAAGTAGTTGACCTAGTTGATAGAAGTGCCTTATTTTCTTAAATTTAGTCCAAACAAATTCCTATGAATAAAATCTAATATAAAATAGTCTATAATGTCTTACTGGTGAAGTTCTTTAAAGCCCTTTTTCTTAAAGTTCTTTGTCAACCTCAAAGAGATAGTCAAGTGTCATTTGATTTTTGGCTACATAACAAACTACTCTGGTGGTTGAAGGCCTTTCCCTACAAGGATACTGATCAGGACGTGAAGTAGCTGTTTTCCTCAAAGTGTTTATCTGCTTGTGTGCTCTGTCCCCTGGTGGTGAGATGGGTGGGAAGGTGAGCTACCTGTGCATGGAATCCTGAGCCAAAATCCCTGGGCCTTGCTTTACTTGCCCTGGCACACATGACATTGGCAGCATCTTGGGAAGGGCACCCTGGCTTCTGTCTCACAAGGACAGAGCTTGAAGTGAACATAGAAGAAGAAGGGGGCAGCTTGGTTTAGTGCAAGGAAGATGCGGTTGTCTGTCTTGGCAAAGTTGGGGAATCTATGCCTACCCAGACTCAGGGAGTAGGAGCCTCTGTCCTGGGTGCTGGAAAGGCAACCAGGCCCTGATTCTTTTGGACCGAATATCTAATGGAGAGAAAATGTCCTTAAAACAGTGTGCAATCATAGCTACTCAAAAAGCATAAGTCATATTTTCCTTTTAAACTGCATAGTTAGACTACAGTGAAATTTTCCCATTTCTTAAGTTCTGTTTTCTTTCTTCCCCATTCTCTGAAGAACCCACAGGAAATAGCTGCTGTAAATCTTTCACCTTTGCCTTCCTGAGGGTGGGGCGTTTTTCTTTCATATGCTTTTCTGCTGTTGGATTTGCCCTTTAGCCCTGCAGACTGGTGCTCCTGTGTCTTTGCACATAGGAATTTCTGAATCAGCTCTCTCTGCTCTGGTGCCACTTACATGCCTGGTTACAGTGCAGGACCCATTGGGACTTGGGAAACCCTGTCTGGGTACCTCTTTCTGCAGATATGGAAACTAAGGGCCAGGAAGGTTGTGATCTGGCCAGATTTAAAGAACTTATGTGTATCAGCTTTGGGACCCAGCTCAAATTGGGAGAAAATCTTGATGACTTAGATGTAGGGGACAGTTCTTAACTATAAACTAAGTGAACTGTCAAAAAGGAAAACGATGATTAAACTAAACTTCATCAAAATTTAAAACTTTTGCTTTGGAAAAATAAGAGGCTAGAAGACAGGCTACTACAGACTGGGAGGAAATACTTGTAACTCATATTCAAAGAAGACATGTATATTTAAAGGATTGTTAAAAACAACACAAATCTAGGTTAAAATGGGCAAAAATATTTCATCAAAGAGAATACACACCTGAAAAGATGTTCATTTGTGTAAATATCAAAGAAAGGCAAATTGAATGAACTGTCAGTAACACACCTTTCAACGTGGCTAAAGTGAGAGGTGGTAACACCAAGTGCTGATGAGGATGCAGGAAGCTACGTCGTTCACACACTGATGGTGGGAGTGTGACTTGGTGCAGCCACCCTGGAGACAAGTTTGGCAGTTCCTTTTAAAACCAAAATGGACTCAGTGTATGACCCAGGAATTGTACTCTTCAACATTCATTGTGGAGAAATGAAAATCTTCACAAAAACATTTTTATACAATGCTCATGCAACCTTCATCTATCATAACACCAAAGTGAACTTGTACTTGAGAAATTGTGTAGAACTCTGTGCATACAGACAGATTGGCATGCCTGAGTGTATTCCTATTACATGCCCACATGCCTATACATACTACATATATGACATCCATACGTGCATCCAACACATACCTTATACATACACACTAGCATGTTCTGTAAACATGCCTACCACCTGTTTATACCATGCACACCAGCCATACCACTTGCCTGTATGTATACCATTCACTTATACAACACACACAACATACATGCACAAATGTGTGTATAATTGGAGAAAATCAGACTAAGCCATAAGGATATACCAATCTCAACTTACTACTTCTGATGTCCTCTGGTTATCAAGGTTGTTAAATTAGGAAAGCAGGGGGAAGGGAGTCTATGACTTCCCTGTATATCTCTGTAACTTCCTGTGAGTCTGTAACTGTTTCAGAATGTTACAAGAAAGTATTTCGTGAATTTAAAATATACAGTCCCATAGTATGAATAAAGGTTGAATAGCAGTCAGCCTTTGTTATGTATGCATGTCATATTTTATCTATTAATTCATTAATATCTGTTAATTCATTAATAGATGCTTGTGTGGGTTCCATATTTTGGCTGTTGTAAAAACACTTAAGTGACCGTGCAGATAGCTCTTTGACATAATGGTTTCATTTCCTTTAGAAAAGGGATTGCTGGATCACATGGTAGCACTTCATTTTCTTGTTGAAACTCCAGACTGTCTTTCATAATGGCTGTACTTACTTATATTCCCATTAACTCTTTTCTTCACATTCTCACCAGCATTTGTGGAACCTATGTTGCCAAATCACCCTGGGCAGTGCTGATGCAGGCCCAAGTGATCTTGTTTCTTCTCTCTCTGAGCTCCCCTTCTGGTGCTGCTTACAGACTGATTGAAGCAGCCACTTAGAGTCCTTTGACTTATTGGTGCTTCCACAGAGGCAAGAGGCCATAGCTACTTACTGCAGTGGCTTTAATGAGTCTGAAAACACTTAAAGTCAAGCTTTAGGTGAATGATTATGTGTTACTAAACTAGGCAGATGGTACTCTCCTTTTGTGGAAAGCAAAGGCTTTATTGGCTCCAGATCCTTGGCTCATTTGCACTTTCCCACACTGACATGTACAAATAATATCTGTGGAGCTCTGTTTACAGGCATGCTCTTAGTGTTGAAGTTCCTGGGTCAGGATGAACTTTTGTGTTTGCTAATGCCAGCCTATTTCTTGCTATTGTCAAAGTGATAAAACCTTTGGAAAACCCAGCAGCATTCCTGTTTTCTTGTCTGATTTTATAGCACAGGAGTTTTCCAGAGAATAGATGACTATTGCTGGTGGAACATCTGGCCCCTGAGCAGACCATCCTCGCTGTTCTCCAAGGGTTGACCCATTGTGACTGTTCAGATCCTAGAAATCACATGAATGTTTTTGTTTCTCCAAATTGTTCTTCCACTTCAGTGCATGGCCCTGCTGTTCTGCCCGGTGTGATGTTTGGATGCTTCTCATGGTGAAGGGTGAGAAAATGTCATTACTGTATCAGGCAGTTCTGTGTGATGACAGTGTTACCTTCTACTTGTTGAAGCTGTTGTTCAAACCGTACATGTTAAATGAGGGTGGTTAGGAAGTCTGTAAAATTTAAATAGTGTTATTTATTTATAAAGGGCCCAGTAAGATTCCTGACTCATTTATAATCAGCAGCCTCTCTTCCCTTTGTTCTCTGTGCCTTCCTCACCTTTGAATCTAAGAAACAAAAATCTTTTCTCTCTCATTCTCTTGCTGTTTCTCTGTACTAGACAGGAACAGAGACAAAGCTTGCTCACCAGTTTTGTGGAATTTGGATGACTTGAAGCCCAAGAGCAGCCAATAAAAAAGAGCGGGGACTACCTGGATCCTCTCTCCCTCTCAGTTCCTGAAATCTCTAGCTAGAAACAATGGAGGATTCCATTTCCTTAGCCTTCACACTCTACCCCATCCAAACTGAAACAAAGCAAAATAAAGAAAAACCAGAAACATACAACAACTGGGAAAATAATTTACTGCTGAGACTTGAGATCTGTGCAATTGAGAATCTACATTTTAAGAAATGGAAGCACTTTTAATATTTACTTAGTCTTCTCAAGATCTAACATAGAGTAGGATTATTTGTTCCTTTCTCATTTTATTTATAGGGAGAATATCTTAAGTCCCCCAAAGTACTACAGAAATTATGCTTGTTTACAGAATTTTTAGCAAGTAATTATAACAATTTGTCTTAAAACTGGCATTTTTTTTAAACTGGATTTTTTGTCTAACCAGGATGGCCCTGGGGGTCTGGGCCTTGTGCTTGGCTCTGCTATTAAAACAGACCAGGGACACTAAGGACTTGGGTTGCAGTGGCAGGATAGAAGCACCTCATACTCAAACCATTCTGAAACCTGTGCAGTATGCTGTAACAGCATTTTAAAATTTTAGAAAATTCAGTTGGGATTACTATTTTCAAGATCTTCAGAGGCTTTCAGTACTTAATTTCTTTTAGTATCACAAGCTTATTTCTTTAGTCTGCTGTACTTACGTGAACTTGCGCTGTTCCCTTTCTCTTCCTTTTATCCTTTTGTTTAGAATAGAATGGACTCCTGAGAACCTTTTTTTTTTTTTTCCCAAATTGGTGCACGTGTGCAGTATATCTTGTTTACATTCCTTGGGTGGAATTAGTAATGTTTACAGTTGGGTTTTTGACTTGCCAAGGAGAGAAGGTACAGGGACATACGAAAGTATGAAAAGTAAAATGGCATTAAGTGGTCTGAGATCTGGCTGGCTATTATAAGATTTTAACACAGAAGCCTATTTAAAATATACATTTTCTCTTTATATCATCAACTAAATGTTTCGAGGAGTTCTGTGATCATGCATTCATATACTCATAAAACTCCCAGATGATGCTGTGGCTCCTGAGGATTATTTTTCCATTTTACTAACATTTGAATAAGATTGGTAATTATTTTTGTCCTGCTCACTTTATTTAAAATATCTTTATGGAATGTAAATTTCTACATTTTACCTGGGGAATATGGCATAACATGTATAAATACAGCAGTATGAATAAAAACAAAAGCAAAGCACAGTAAACTGTAGAGTGATGTGAACCATAGCAGGGCCGGGCTCAGGAGGAATGCACAGCTCTGTGAGGAGTGTGGCCTCACCTGTAAAAGGAATGAGAAGCCTTAAATGATATGTTTAAGCAGAGATGCCTCATGGTCGCGTTCCCATTTTGTGAGAGAATCTCCCTGGCTGTTGTGTGGAATGGATGAGGTAGTCTGTAGGTCCTGGAGCACCAAGCAAGCTGTTGGGTAAGGGGATGAGGAGTGGGTGGCATCTGGGATCCGGAGATGACAGTGGTATCAAAGCAAATGGATCCTGGATGGATCAAGATTTTGAGTCTTTTCAGAATATCTTTGTGTCCCTGTTCACTGCGGTCTGGAGAGGCTGTACCTGTAGCCCCTCCCAGCAATGCAGTGCTTCTTATGCTTAGTATGCACCAGTGCATCTTGCAGGTTGGCTTTCCCATGTCATCTTGTCCAACTAGAAGGCCCATTACGAGTTGGAATATCTTAACAGATACTGAATAAGTACTTGTTGAATTTTAAAAATCTGTTTCATTGCATACTTCATGCTTTCCAAGACATACCACATTCTGCAATTTTTTAAAACTCTGGCAAATGTTGATGGTTGTTATTACCTATATTTAACTAATAAGGAAAATAAACAAGTTAGCTGCCTTTCTGGGGGCCCAGATGTGTTAGGTTACTTGAGCCTCAGGTTTGCTTGCTTTCTGCCATATAGTGCACTTGAATGGTGCCTGCAAAAGCTGTCATGCATTATAGTTTCCTCCTGGTGAAAAGTAAAACTTATTATAGAGCTGAAACTGAAGCCTGCCACATCTGCATGAGAAGGAGAGTGCTTTCCATGGTGCCCCCTACGCCTTATAAAGCAATCCGTTTAGGAGGAAGACTTCTGACAACCATAAAATTCCAAACATGGAAATGATGGTTTCTTATATAAAGCATTCGTTCCAGCATTAAATAATAAAATAAAGTCCTGAGGCCAAGAATGGAAATGATCAGTTAAACTCAGAACTGTGTTTATTCAGAACTAATCCTAGACTTAGAAGTATCTCAGTGGGACACATGTGTTATCTTTGAGCACCACGTGGAGCTCCAGGATTCCGTGTCTGGAGCTGGACGTCCAAGGACTGGCTCTGCACAAATGCTTGTTGAGTTCAAGTTTGCCAAGTTGGGCCTGGGGCCAAATGGAGAAACTGGAGCAGAGACGTCCTCTTTTGTCATCTTAACTTTTGCGTTTGCTGGGCTAATGTTTACTTCACTTTTCTGACTCAACTTTTGCCCTGAAACACTGTACTGCAATTTTAGAAAAGGAATTCTTCCTTTTGGGCCAAGAAAGAATTATGTCTTCTTTATGGAATGTTATTCAATTGTATAATGATGATTTCGCTTTACTTGCATTTTCATTTTTAAATTTATGACTTGTCTATAAATCTTCTTTTCTTTGTAACAGTAACAATATAACACATTTAGTTTGTACTGCTGAAATCTTAAGCATTATGGGACTTTTTTGAGAATAAGTGGCACTTTTCAAAAAGTAGTTTTTCAAAGATCACTTTTATTTTCTCTTCACTGAGGTTACAATTTCTGCATTTACCTTTTTGTCACACTATATTATTCCCAAAATGAAAAGGGAGTTAAATAAATGGGTATTTTGAGTATTCAAGCATGGAAAATAGGCTATTTAGAATTTTCTATGGAAAATAAGCAAAGATTTTGTAGTTCTGGTCTTTTTGATATTAGCACTACTTTTGAGGGAGTAGAATTCTTTACATATAAATTTAGAATTAGGAAAATATTTTGCATCTAAGAGGCTTCTCCTATTGATTGGAGATGACATTCACAATGTCCTTGAGTGTTTCTCCTTTAGCTTCCAGGTTGAAGGACTGTTAATCTGCTCAAAACCATGAAATATGCTTTGAGAATAAAATAAAATAGATACAAGATAAAGCTTTGTTTAGAAACATGATGTGGATAATCATTTTGTCGGCTTTGTGCCCTTAATTTGCATAGCTTCCTCCTGAAAATTGCATGCTTAGCACAGATCCACTGTGGGGAGGAGAGGAGAGGTGCAACCAGTTGATGGTTCAGCCTGAACTGATACAAATTAAGGAGCAGCCCTATATGCTGGGAGAGCTGGCTGCGTTTCCATAGTGATTCCAGGGCATTGATTGCGGTCAAACCCAGGGCAGAAACCAGGGAGAGCAAGATGTTTGCATCAAGTCAAACAGTTGTCTTCTATCTGTCTGTCTCTGTCATCCATCAGTCAGTCTGTTCATCCTATCTTTGCTGTCATGTGTCTGTTATCAATCATCTATCATTTACCTATCCTTTCTATTATTGTCTGCTTCCCTGTTATCTATCATCTATTATGTAGCTATTACCTATTTATGTATCTGTCATCTGTATTGATCTTTATTAGCACAAAAAATTTCAAAAAAGGGCAAAACATCAAAATTCTCTCATAGATTGCTTCTATAAATTTATAGGGAAAACTTGTTATAATCTGTTAGACCTCTATCAACAGAGATCTGGGATAGTTCTAAATTTAAATGGTAGTAAAGGTATTTTTAGCACTGATATTTTTGGTCCCCAAATAAACCTGGTCCTAGTGTTACAAATGTTGTAAACTTTTGAGTAACCACCCAACCAAACCATTATGGATTTTCAATGTGGATTGTGGAGTTATTATGGATATCTAGACCACCTCCTTCGACAGTCACCAAACAGTTAAATAAGCATCCTTTGTCAGCCCTCATTATCAGTACTGCTGCTTCTGTCCAGTCATACAGTCACACATCGCTCTGTGTCAGGGATAAACATTTGTGTTTCTTGCTAGCTTGTGTTAGTGAATTTATCAGTCCCCAGACTCCTTGTTTATAACATAGCAGGGCCTCGATTTGCGCAGAGCTCTGTGCTAGGGGCACCCAAACCCTGTAGGCTCATGCAGCTTGAGAGGAACTGCTGGATAGGATTTTACATGTGCTGTTCTCCAAAGAGGAGAACAGCCAGAGCCCTTGACACAACTTGGCAGAATGTCCAGGGTTAACGACAGAGGAACACAGCCAGAACACCATCATCTCTTTTGTGGGTACTGACTATGCTAGTTTTGACTTGAGAAGCAGATTCCAACTGTGATTTTAAAGGAAAAATGTTTTGGAGTTGGAAATTTTTTCCTTCGATCTGTGGTTCTAGGCAGTGATATAATACTATCTGTACCTTAGTTTCTCACTTGTTAATTCAATTGTAATGAGTAGTAAGAGAGAATATTTAGGGTGCTTGGGACTGGGCCCAGAAAACTTCTTTGTAAGTGGCAAAGACATATATACATAGTTTGGACATTCTAGCTAACAAAAGCTGAGTCTCAGCTGGGAGGGGACAGGCTGTCACAAGCCCAGAAAACTTCTTTGTAAGTGGCAAAGACATATATACATAGTTTGGACATTCTAGCTAACAAAAGCTGAGTCTCAGCTGGGAGGGGACAGGCTGTCACAGGACAAGCACATCTTACAAAGCCAGGCTGAAAGGCTGAACTTGACCTGAATGACTTGGTGTGATCCCCATTTAATAAAGTGCTTGGCACATGTAAGTCATTCTAGGTTCCGGGAAATGTTAATAACTTGAGATTCTGTAAAGTCCTGTCTGGAAATTTTCTGTATGCTGATCATATAGTGGGGACAATTTAGTAATGAAATAAGGTACCCACTACAGAGCTTAACTACTAAATTTTCTTCTTCTATAACACTTTCTTGTTTGGTTTTACATCATAGTGTGTGAGGTGGAAACCCAGAGGATATGTCTGGTAAGGCAGATGTTAGCATCTCAGAAAATCTTGAGCTCCGATAGGAATGTACTTAATATCTTCATTAAGATTTTAGCAACCTGAGATTGCCAAAGCAAGACTGAACCTGAAGTTAGGACAGAGTTTAAAGTTGATTTTCCCTGAAGTTGGCCTGTAGCAGTGATGGTGAATCTTTTAGGAATGAGTGCCCAAACTGCAACCCAAAACCCATTTATTTATTGCTAAGTGCCAACCCTGCAATTAAAACTGAATACTGAGGTTTTAGTTTAGAAAAAGCAGCTATTAACATCTTTTCGTCTTAAAAACAAACAGCAGGCATGCCATAGGTTCACCACCATTGGCCTATACTGAAAAGGAAGGAGACCCCCTCCAAATGTTTGCAATAATAATGCAGCTTGAGCTGAATTTTGGATGTAGAATAAACTGTGGAATGAGGTTCTCCAGGCCTAGGACTTGTTTGTGGAATTATGCAAAGCATCTTGAGGCCAACATGTAAGGCCAGCGAAGGTGGCTAGAAAAGACCACCTGAATGTTCTCAGGTCACATCTCACTCTGATGCTGGAGTATAGGACTCCTTTAATGTGACCCACTAGATATAGTTTGTTTCTTTTCTCCCTTAGTCTTTTGTTTGCCTGTGGTGTTCCCTGCCTTGCAGGAGCAGGCTGTAGCTTGGTTTTTGTAACTGCTGAGTTTGAGACAAAATGAACTAAGCAGCATTACAATTAACATGAAAATGTAGCTTCTCAATAGTTTTCTTCTTTTGCTTCTCAATAGTTTTCTTCTTTTCACCAAGGACTGGAGAGAACCACATGGTGAAGGTCAGCGAATCAATTGCTTCTTCAGGGGCTTAGAGGAGCTGCCTCTTCAGGTCCTCCCCAGGGGACTGAGCACTTAAATGGAGGTCTTTTATGCTTTGCCATCTATGGGCAGAATTAGCTACCTTTTCTGTGTGTAGGAGCTGGGGGCTGTCTATGATCAGCCATATCTTCCCCAAGGCCTCAGGACTCAGTTCCCTTTCATGACTGATTTCTGTGTTTTGAAATGAAGAAGTCAAGAATGTCTGTCTGCCCACTGACCACATCCCTCCATTGATGACCTGTCTGAGACTTGACAAAGCTTTAGGCTTCAGGGATTTTATTTCTGTAGCAGACTGTTTTTTATTGTGTTTCTTCAATGCTAAACATTTTCCTGGTTTTTTTGGTGGGGGGGGGGGGTTGGTGGTGGTACAGGTATAGTAGTCTTTAGAGAAAAAAATCATCAGGGCAAAATGTAAAAATAAACATCATATCTATCATTCTGATACAATAATTTATTCTCTGGTTTTCATCATAAATCATTAACATATTCCAAAGCATGTGTAGTGGTGATGTTGGTGAAATTTTGGATATCCATTTTAAAATGAGATTTAGTGGGAGCACTTACTCAGTGATCAAATATCCTCCATAGTAAATAGCTAATGGCTACAGTTGTAAAGTATGCCACAAATGTGATGTGACCTAACATTTAATATCTGTACAAATTCTTTGATTCATAATGGCTAAGTACTATACATTTAGTATTAAAACCTCTTGTCTCTTAATAAGAGGATGCATAGTCCTATTTTCTGTTGCACTGTGGCTTCACGTTTAAATATTTGCTGAATTTTTTTTTGTTTGAGTATGGCAAACCTGTACAATAAGCTAGGATATGGTAATCATTCGTCATTGTGGAGGGTCATGTGTCATAGTAAGCATATATTACTACAAAGAGCAAATTTATCAATTTGTTTGTATATCATAACTGCTCACTTATTTACTATATATTTATTGAAACTTGAATTTTTTGCCCTTTGAAAAGTGATAATCAGAATATTAAAAAAAATCAATGTCAAAATCAATATTCCATGTGCATTAGAGCTTATAATTAGAAAAGGCTATTGCATACTAATAAAGGTTATTTTATCTCATACCTTTAGTGGCATAGCATTTAGGAGAATTGTAAGCATAGTCTTGACTTCCCTTGTCTTCTGTATGTGAATTGTTGGTTTTAAGATTTGAGTTCTTTGAATATTAAGCACCTTTCTCATCTATTTTGGATTTTGGAAGATCCTTTGTTCTTTTGCTTTGTTCTATCTAATACTTCCTTTGGTCTTAGTCACTTATTTTTCAAAAATACCATAGCAATTTAAAGTCCTTGTGACTGACATGCCTGATTAGGGAAAATAAAATCTTATTAATGGAAGGTGATGCTGCTCAGTAATGGTGCTGGCTGGCTATCACTGGCACTTGCATGGTCCATCGTTGGTTGTGTTAGTAAGAGTCTTGAAGACTGGTCAGGCTCCCAGTGTAAGTGCAGAGATCTAATTCTGGACCCTCAGAGTGAGGCCAAGCCAGCAGGGCCCAGGGATAAGCATGTGTGGAGCAAATGAGTTTTATGTAATATGAGTGCTGTGGTTTCTTTGTTTGAGGGCAGGGGAAAAAGTCAAGGTGAATGATATACAGTATCTTCTTTTTAAACTTATAATTGTAAGGCAAACAAAAGATACTGTTGCAACTGTCAGTATGTTTTCCTAGACTTCATTAAATGAATGGGTCAGTTCTTTGAAACCATTCTGATTTTTTTTCCCTTTTTTACAGGTGACATCACACAAAAGGGATATGAAAAGAAGAGGTCAAAATTAATTGGAGCCTACCTTCCCCAGCCTCCGAGTATGTACACCTTGATGAATAACAGGTCATCTAGAGCTGAGTAAACTGCAACAAATAAGAGAAGCAAACAAAACAAATCCTTTCTTAGTCTGAATCTGCATGATCACGAATTTGATGTGTACACTTGACCGTCCAGTACCATAGGATGATTACATATATATATATCATGATTTTAGAATGTGCATATAGTTTTTCTATAAACATGCTAAATAAATTTCATAGCTGTTTTTCATTTGTAGGTAGAGATCAATATTTTGATTGCTTTGGAATGCTATAATTATAAAAAGAGCATCTGTGATTTAATCAGAATTCTTGGGTTAGTGAGTTAATTATTGCTATTGACTATAGTCTAAATTAATATAAAGTTTTTATGGATATCATAGAATTACACATCTAGAAAATAATGTAATTTCCTGTGTGAGATTATGATATTGTTAAGGTTGGTTGCTTTGTGAGACTTGGTCATAAAGTGTGTTACTGATTCCTAAAAAGTCTGTTTCCTTTCAGCATTTTCCCATGTGCAGATCTAGAGAATGTCTTTGCATCTGAGCTAGGTTCTATAAATCGTAGGAAGAAGAAAATGGTTCTAGACTGGAGTTGAAACACCTCAGTTCTGGTGTCAGCTCTATTCAATTTGAGGGTGACCATTGAATATTTGCTAGGCTCTAGAACTGACTCAGAACTAAAGCAAGCTGGTTGTTTTCCTATAAGGAAAAAGGATAGTAACATACATGTTAGAGGTGAAAACTCTTAGGTTTTTACTGCTCACACAACATTAAAAAGACTTACTGAAAACATCCATGCCCACACCTACATGTCCTCTGGTTCCATTCTCTCCAGGGGCTCTGGCATGAGCCGTGGTGTGTCAGCTTTGCAAGGAAAGTCCCAAGGGCTTGTGTTCTAGGCAGCTTAACTTGTGCATGGAGTTTCTGCTGTGCTTATAGTTTCATTTTGAAATTTGGCTTGTGTTTTCTTTCTTGGTTTTTAAGGAAGTAGATGCAGAGGTGTCCTTGTTTGTTAGCCTTACTTAGCTGAAGGGCTGAATTACCCGCGGTCCAGTTGATGCAGGGAGAAGGATTGTTGTTTGATGAGGGAGCAGAAAGGGCTGTTGCATTGACAGAAACCCCTGGAATAATACCTTAGGGGCAAGTGTTGACGGTGGATGCTTAAAAAATAGTATTTCTTTACTTTTCTCCTTTTTCTCCTCTTCTAAGAGGATTCATTGACATGGCTGTTGAGAAGGCTGGGTCACTCGTTTTGCAGGTGCCTTCTGAGTTCTGGGGGAAGGCCAGAGGGTCAAGTGAGCTTTTGACATGGTTTGTTTTGGTCTCTTTGCTTTACCCAACAAAAGCGAAACAGAAGCAGTTGCTGGCTGTCCCAGAGGCTGGATCCATTTGACCTGTGCTGGCTGGGTGCTGAGGACATCTGTGCCTGATGGTGTGGTCCCTTTGGTCCCTTTGTGTGCGGTTCTGCATGGGGTCGGCAGCTCTGCTCAGCGCTGTAACAAATTTAAAAAAAACTAAAGTCTGAATTAATTAGTTTTTTTTCAACTTGTTACAGCAGCGAATGGAGCTGCCGTGGTTCGGTGTAGACTGCAACCCAGTGAAGGTGCGACGAGGAGAACATTCCGCTCTGCCCACATCGGGGTATGCGACATCCGAGAAGCTGCGGCCCGGGAGCGGGCAGCCAGCGCCGCGGGGAACCGGCCTCTCTTTTACTTTCGTTTCGGTGAGCAGCGCTGCTTTGCCCCAGGACAGGAACCAAGTGCTGGAAGGTGGCTGTGCACCTCTGCCATTCCATGCACAAGTGTAGGGTGTGGCGCTGGGCGAGTCCAAGAGACTGCCCCACAGAGAGCTCCTGCCACACTCTTTAATCACAGAACTTGCGTGATGGTACTGGAGTTGGGGCCCTTTGCTGTGTTCCCTGTTAATATAGAATATACCCTGTGTCTACAATTCTGTTTCTCAGTTGGAGCATCCTGTACAACACACTTGAAAAAGGAATTATGACAGCTATGAAGTTCTTCACATTGTTGGTCTTCTGACTTGTCCTACAGCCAGAAACATAGGCAAGGATTTAATGATTAAGTCTTGCAGTCTGAGATGTGCTATAGGCAGTGATTTTTTATATTGGTAGCTCTATCATTTTCCTGTCTGCAAAGAGCAAAATTATAGGTTTTAGAAAGAGGAAAAAAAAATCAAGCCAGTTAATCATAATATATTTTTAGAGATAAGGGTCCTATGGAATTACTCTGGATAGTTAATTTTGCATATAACAAGATTATGAGACAAAAGATGACTTTTGGTGTACTTTTTAATAGAGTAAGAAAATGAGCACTTGTGGTGGGATTTTTTTTAAGGTTCATGGTTAGGATTATACCTCAAATAAAATGCATTATGTCAAACAATAAAATGATGAACTTCAGTATTGCAAGTGATCACTATGATTTCAAAAGGTGTGCTTTCCACTTACCAGCTTTGGTTTGGATTTGTCCTCTGTGACCTTCCTGACAGTTGCCATGTCCTTGTGAGGAAAAGCTGGAGGATTGATGAGGTGACAAAGTTGGGTGTTAGCTATGAAGTCCTTTTCAGAATTTCTGATTAAAATGTGTTAAAAATAGAACTTGCGTGGAAGTGTGGGTCTACCGTCTCCATCCCAAAAGCTACAGTCCAGTGCTGCTGTGTGATTTTAGGTCAGGCATCTTATATCTGGACAGTGGCTTGGTTCCTAGCTGTTTACACAGTTTTTACTGCTAATCTCTTTAGGAGAAGTAGCTGCAGCAGTCATTCATCACCTAGAACTTTATTCTGTGGCAAGTAGTGAGTGAGGCAGACATTTCCGAAGCAAAGAGCTCTTCCTCAACTGACCCTTTGGGAAATAATTCTTTCTGTATAGGATCTGTACAAAAAACACTGCATTTTCTTTCCCAGTTGCTTTTATTCCACTATGTGGTTTCCTATAAGGAGTTTACATTTTGATGACCTGCTTTTTACACTGTTTTTTTTATTACCAAAGAAAATAATTATGATTTATCTAGAAAGTATTTCAGAAATTTTTCTAAAATGATTTGGAGGGCTTAAGATTATGAGTAACAGTGGCATTCTCCATAAGTAGATTGCTGGACCTGCCACGTAGTGGGCCATTCCTGGGAAGAGTGCTTAGGATGCAGCAGTGTCTCCTGTCTTTTTGTTGCTGCTCAGGGAGTACTATTTAAGGTCTGGTGGAGACTCAGATGCCAGGGAAGATAGGTTGTGTTTGGTAAGCACTATGCTGAATACCCACCTGAATCAGATGGGACCAGCATGCTCAGAAACTATAAATAAATAGGAAAGTTGTGGAGTTAAAAGAAGTGGCCAGAAAGAATAGGATATCTGTTTCCAAGAGAAAATACTATTTAGAGGAACTTAATCGTTTCATCCTTGCCCTCTTGCAGTATTTTTGCCAGTAGAATATCTTCTTCAAAGATCTTTTATTATTCTTAAATCCAGTTAAATTGTAAAAATAAAAAATAGAATCCACTATGTAGCACTCCCTTAAGGGAGATATCTTAATGATATACTTCAGAGCCTTTGCATGATGATAGGAAGTAGTGAAATTTCAGTGTTTCTATAAATAGTAACAGTTTCCTTGCCCAAGTATAGCTCATCTTTCCTGTTTCTTGTAGTGGCATTTAATGAGTGTCTCTAGTAGCTATGTGTCACTTATTACATGTCCATGAAGCATTTATCAGCATGGATCCATTTACATAGCGCTAGTGTTCTTCTCCAAGCTCAGCCCCCTTTTTGTTCAGCAGTCAGAAAGACAATGAGTACACTGTGCTCTCCGATGGTTATACCTGCCACCACCCTGGCCTGTTCTCGACACCTGCAGCTCTCCTGCAGGATGCTCACCCAGATGTCCATGCTGCTTCTTGCATTAGGAGGTTCATGCATGCTTAGGCTCTTTGCCTGTACCAAAGTATTGTTTAATGTTCAGCTCAAATGCTGCTTGTCAAGGTCAGCCCCTGGTCCCAGTCTTCATAATGTCCTACTTCTTGGTGTACTTCCCACAGTTATTAGATGGATGATTGCTATTGTATGTTCTTCACTAACATCGTTGCAGTGGAATGTAAACTGAAGACTTCTGGTGTTGTGTCCTTGCTACAGTGCATAGTGAACATTCAGCAGCTATTTGCTGAGCAGGTGAATGGCATGTCTACTAATCTTGTCAACTGGTAGGCCAGTTGTATAACTTGCATATGCTTAAAGGATGGGGCAGACTGGCTTCTCCTGACCCGAGTCACCACCTTCCATCCCGGTGCCCACTGTACCCCATATCACATGGGCTCTGAGCAGCAAGACTGGCTGGTGTTTCTGGGCACTGTGAAAACAAGAGAGCATTCAGAGAATTGGACATGCTGAGGTCAGTGCCAAAGGGTTCAGTGCTGATTTGTGGGTGCCTTAGACAAACCTGCTTCAGGCATCTCTTATTACCTGTGATGACAGTTCTATTTTTATTTTTGATTTGGACAAATTTAAAAGACAGTATGTAACAGGAATGCTAATCATTGACAGAAGTATCAAAGAATAATTTGATTTTGAACCTCAGCACTTTCTAATTAGTTGAATTGTACTAATTTTCTTAGTTCAGCTAGGAAATTTCAGTATTTGGTGCTGTAACTGAAAATCAGCTGTTCTGACATGAATTCTGTTACCTGGAGTGACTTGCTTTGACCACCTCATGTGGCTGATATGTAGACAGCTTGGTCTCCTGCTCAGTTCTCCTGCTGGAATCTCAGTTGTTGTGAGGGAGAAAGTTTCCCATAGTTGGCAGAACATAGCATTTGTGAATTTTATGAAGTGAAAAACCGTATGTTTGAGGATGCAACTATAAGCCAAGTTCCATTAATTCTCTTTTCCCTAGGAAATAGAGCTGGCTAGCTTATTCTTCTGTAACTAGTTTTTGCCTCTCACAAGTCGTCATGTTAACAGTTGTGGTCCCCAAATGGCAGGTACCCGGTTTGCTCCATGTTTTCATTCTACCTCAAGGGTGACTGAGATACAGCTGTTGCTAACCACAGGTGAGGAACTCAAAGGCCAGTGTGACATGAATTCCCTCATCTGAGCAGTTATGTTGTGCCCAGAATGGATGAGGGTGGAGATACAAGGTTAAGTCCCAGAAGGAGAGAAATGTGTGAAGTTGGTGTTGTCTGCCATAAATTGGTATGAGTTCTCTGCAGTTTACATGGCCAGAGGAAACCAACTTTTATCAGCAGAGGGTAGAGCACTTGTGTCCCAGGTGAGCAATGTTCATGGTTAATCATGTAGTTAGCTGGTTAGCTGCTTTTAGTTGTTAGGGTTTTTTGTTGTTGTTTGTTTGCTTGCTTGCTTGCTTTTTGGTACTGGGGATTGAACTCACAACGTCACGTTTGCCAAGCAGACACTTACTCCGCTGAACTAAACCCTGGCTATTGGTTGTTAGTTTAATCAAATGAATTTCCCGTTACTTTTAGGAGCATTTAATGAATCAGTTTCCATGTTACAGAAACTAGCAGATGAGAGGAAACTCAGTTAAGCCCATTTTCATGTCACATTCTGAGAGTTGGATCCAAGTTGAGTGTATTCACCTAATAGTGAGGATGGTGTTCCTTTGAAACTGGCTCATGTGGATTTGTAGGGGAGGTGAAAAACCTGTGAAGCATAGGAAGAATACAAAAATTTGAAGCCCCAATTATTTATCAGTGTATTTATCACCATATCTGATGAACATAGACCAAAGGTTGGGATAGTAAAATCCATTGCAGATGTCAAACTCTTCACAAGTTTCAGAAGCTTTTTACATTTCTCATTTCATGAGTTCCTAGTCAAGTTAAAATAGAATAATGGGAAAACGATTATTAAGCACATTTTAGTGTTTTATGGCAAAAAGCTAAATTCATGAAAGAGGAGATAAATAACGTGACAGCAATATAAGAAACAGGTTTGTGTGACTGGGTAGATGTTATGGTGCTTAGGATTAAATTTCAGCCATACATTTTGTGCAGTTGTCATCTGAGTCAATATAGAGGCAAATATAGTAAATTTCTTTTTTCTGAGCACAATGCGTACTATTTACTTTCTGGTAAAGTCCTTGATTGCGCATATTGTAAGAATAAGTGCTGCTGCAGAAATCAGAATGTGTAATTAGGTGTTAGAAGAGAATGGGACATGATTCAGAAACTGTTTTGGGACAGACTTAAAATATGGAAAAATCCCCAGTAATTTCACAAAGTGTCTCATGCAGGCTTCACAGTCATGACAGCCTCTGGTACTCTTCCACAGAGTCGTGGGGACAGCCCCATAGCACACAGGCAGCAAGAAGGGGCCCTGGGAGCTGTCATTTACAGAGCATGTGTCCACATCTGCCCTTGTGCTATCTGAAATTAGAAGCAAGTGACTTGTCCAGTATACAACTAATGAAAATAAGAATAGAATTAGAATCGGGGTTTTATCTTATATTCCACCTACTTTAAAAAATGTTTTCCCCCACATGCCCTCATGATTCCTGTTAAGAATATGTTGAGGGGCTGGGGATTTAGCTCAGCGGCATAAGTGCCTGCCTTGCAAGCAGGCAGTCGTGAATTCAATCCCCGGTACCGATAAAAAAAGGAAAAAGACAAAAAAAAAAAAAAAAAGAATATGTTGAGAAACCAAGATTATTAGCAAGATTATTAGTATATTTCTTTTATTACTCGAGTTTAGAAATCCAGATCATACCCCATCCCCACTGCCACCCCCAGTACATTTAATACCCTGAATAACCAAATGTTGTCAGTACCACTCAGTCTTCTGTCCTATGTTATGTTAGAAGGATAGATGGTTGGCCCACCTGTGCCCTATTCCTAGGGTTAACATGAGTATTAGTCTGTTGTCCAGTGTCTATTTTACTGCAGTATTAATGAAATACTCTCCTGCATTTACCTGAAATTGATTGTTTAGGTGTCCTAACTGTATTAGTTTTCTTGGGGAATTCATCTCTTAATTATATGCTCAAAGTAATTGATGTAAGATATAACTAAATGGCCTCTTTGATTTTTTTCTTCATTTGTACTTCAGCAAGTTTTATATTTGGCTGGTGGAGGAGAGCAATCAAAGATGTGAGAATAGATAGGGTAAAAACTCGAGGATAGTGACAAATTTCCCTTTAACTTAGAAGATACAGCTTGAAAGGAAAGTGAGTTAAGTTTTGAAATGATTTATGTTTAGGTGGAAGAGCTGGGACCTTCTTTTGTGGTCACTAGGATGCAGAAAAATGAAGTCAGCAGAGCCTCCCTTAAGCTGAAGTGGAGGGGTCAAGCTTAGGCACAAAGAGGAGGAGGTGGAAGCCACAACTGCTCAGCGGATAATAGCACAGTATCATGGCTCGCAGGCCAAAATAAGGAGGCCACTATAATTTACTATACCTCCGGACAGATTGTAGGGTAGGGCAAGAGCTTAGTAACAGATTATTGGGATGTTTCAGGACTTGTAACATATTAAGATTATGTGCAGAACTTTGGAAGCTCCAAGATACAGGTTTACAGGAGGGGCTGAATGTTAGAAGTTTTGTTTCTTTCTACTCCGCTGACCTTCTTTCTTGTTTTCCTGTGGTGTGCCTTGGTCTCCTGCCTGTGGTTTGAAGTTCTGTATGGTCCATTGTAGTTGTACAGGGAAACCAGAAATCTCACTACCGTTGTTGGTGTTTAAATTGAGAACAATGCTAGTAAAGCCCATCCTAGAGCTTTCATTCGGTTTGGGGAGGAGGGTAACAAGATGTCCAAAACATATTACGCTCAGAGTAGAATGTCTGGAAGCAGAGAAACCTCTGTTACAAATAAAAAGGAAGTTAAGAGTGAAAAGAACATTTAAATATCACGTCAAGAGTAGACCCCCCATCTGAGTTTAAATCCTATTTCTATGCCTGTGTTTTGACAAACAGTATCTACTTGAGTTTTTGTTAAGAAATTAAGTGAATATTTAGAAAGCCTCAGACCAGTGCTACACAGTGTTACATGTTATTGTTTCTATCTGTACATGGGAACTGAACCTTGGAAAACTTAAGGACTAGCCCAAGGTCTCAGTGACTGGAGCCAGAGTTCCAGAGCCTCTGGCTTTTGGCACCAAATCTCTGGTGCTATATTATGGTGCTATATTATGCTTCTACATGTAATCTTCCTCCATCAGCCACCTAAAGTGCTGGGATTATAGGCATGTGCCACCATTCCTAGTAGCTTATTAATTCTTAGAGGATCTGTGTTGATTTGGTGTGTAGCATGTGCGTAGCATGCAAATGCCTAGTATTTGTGGGAGAAGGTAGTCAGTCTTGACCTTTGTCATGTTTTTGCCTGGATAGTAATAGCTGTTTTGTTTCCTGACCATCATACGATGGGGGGCAGTCACCTGTCTCTCTCAGGACACCTTCTTGCCCCATGACCACACTGATCTCTCTTAACCTTGACCAAACTATTCTGAGACTTTTGGTTATTCCCTGGCTCTCCTGAAAATAGTTTTTCAGTCCCAATCTCCAAACTAAACCCAAGTTTGAATGTAAGCTCTCCACAGTGGTGGATATCACCCTATAGTTAATGTGCTTTACTAATTGTTCATGGCTGCTGGAAAGGCATGTATGTATACAGCAGCAGCATTTGATGGAGAATTCTCCTTGTGCGGGACAAGGACCTTGCTGTGACCCTAGATCTTTCTGTGGTGACAAGCTGAATTCAGATATTCAATCAGTGGTCTTTTCTTGCTGAACATACCTTGAAACCACTTCAGATCTCAGCTGGAATAATGGCAGGTAGAATAAATGAAGTCTGCATTTTCTAGTTTATAATTTCATTTATTTTCTTATTGTTGGAAGCCTGCTGAAGCTGTTCTTTTGTCCAGTTTTACTTATTTCCTTTTCAAAACTGTGCTGTGAACTATGCATTTCAATCTATGATGGGAAACATTTATAATATTTGTATAGAAAATTAGCTTTTGAGGACAGCCCTGGGAGATCCGTGAGTAAGCCGAGCACTAGCCTACAACCCTCTATGTGGGTTCCCAGAAAAGGTGAAAGATGAAGGTGTGATTCTCAGAGCTATATTTAAATCAGCTAGACAAATAATAGTACTAATCATGCCAAGACTGAAGGGCAAACATTAAAAAAAAAAAAGGCAACTGGTGAATTTTAGCAGCTTAGAAGTAGGCACATGTCTCTGTCTCTTCCCAAACTACACTGAGATGTCAGTAAATGTATAAAGTCTGAACCCACAGAAAAAGAGAATGGGAGTCACAATGGCAAGTTTGTATATAACATGTAAAGTAGAGGAATTAGGGTCCCTCATTCAGCAGAGTAGAGAAAGCCAGCAGTGAAGAAGCTGGTGGAGACAGTGGTCCCACACAGCATAGAGTCAACAGTAGAAGCAGTGGTTCTTTCTGCTGTACAAGTTTATTTTCAAGGGACTCGAAACCAGCAGTTTGAGGTACAAGCCCATTGATCAGAGCACACACACACTGGCCGATGAAAACAGCAGCCACCCCAGAGGGAGGCACCGGGTTGTGTTTAGTCACAAGGCAGGAAGCAGAAGTCTCTTCCTTGGGCAAACAGAACAGCCCAGATATAAGACCCAGTGGAAGGAGATGTGATGGTGCTTCACCATAAAAAGAAATCTCTGGTTTATGCAGCTCTTTCAGTGTGAATTAAAGGATAGTAAAAGTTGACACAGGAGAAAGAGAACAAGGCTTTATGTAAAGATTATTCTCCTAAAGGAAGATATAATTTGTCTACAAAAATGGAAATGCAAAATAGTAAATAAAAGTTATCTTTACCTAGATTTCTGTATCTAAGAAAATGCAAGTATTCTTTTATCCTTTTTAAGTAGACTATGTTCTATGATAGGAAGTCAGAAAAAAGAGAAACAAAGGATCCCCCACAATGAAGAGCAAAACCAAATCCAAGATAAGAAGAACCCTGCATGATAGACAGGCAGCAGGTCTAGGGACCAAGGTTAGAGCACAAGGGGGCTCCAGGAGAAACAAAAATAGAACAAAAATTATTATCACCAAATTGTCAGTTTTTGACATGAAAAAAGGATAGGAAAAGGGAAAGATTTATACAATCTGAAGTAACTATGTATGTTTAAATGTGCAAAATAGAGAATCGTACTACTAAGTTTTTTTAGTTCATCAAACAGAATGGTTTGTACTGCATTGTTTGAATGTCCACCTTTTATTTTTGATTTTGTGACTTGAACAACTACTTCTAACATAACAGTATGTAATTTATCAACTAGTGATTTGAAATTCTGTAGTATTTCTAACCTTTTTTCTGCTTTGCTTTTTTTTCTCTAAAAATAAAAAAAAAAGATAGAAAAGAGAGTTTTTTTTTTCCTTTGGAGTATTTTAAAAGGACCAGAAACCACTATGTTGAAAGCAAAAACAAACAAACAAAAGATGTAAATATAAACTCCAGAATCATTAGAAAGTGACGACATGAAGGTGTTATAGTTTGCTGCTGGCTCTGTGGGCGTGGTGAATTTGAGTGGTGTAAAGAAACCCGGGTGTTTGTCTAAAATGGTCTGTGCCAGAAGTTGGAGTTATAAACCCATATTCATGAATGTGAACATAACTATCAGTGACTTACAATGTTTTATACAGGACTCTTAAACTTCATAATCTGTATCTGTTGGATAAAAATAAAAGGAAATTTTTAAAAGATCATTTTGAGAAGATCATATGTAGACAGTAACCGAAAGAGGTGTGGTCACTGCAGACCTCTGTGTTTATTAATGTGTTTATTAGATCAGGATGCTATTTATGAAACCTAACAAAGCAGCTACAGAGTAGGATCTGTTGTCTTCACAGTTCTAAGCTACTTAACCTAATGAGAGATTCACACGTGCTCTCAATAATCATGCAGAAACAAAAATAACAGAAATAGAAAACCCACAGAATAATACATAGATAACTTTTACACACATATAATTTCCTATCATGGAAATCTAGAGACTTAATTTTTTTGTTAATGTTTTCATGTCTGATTTCTTTACACATGTTACTGGTCCTTTTCTGAAGAAGTAACAGTAAGTATGCTTAGTGGAAAGATTTATTTCTGAGCTGTAATGATAAAATCTTTCCCATGGTAGGTTTTTTTTTTTTTTTTTTAAATCTAGATTGTATCCTGTTCTATTTGGTTATCTCAGTATGGTAGGAATTGTGATTGGCAGATTTGGGTCAGCTTTTTAGCCAGTAATCTTTGAATCATTGTACCTGTCGAAGATAAGATGATTTTTGGCATCCAGACTCTACTAATATGCACATATTAAAGTACATAACATCAAACAGTGTAAATTTCCAGAAAGTTAGTGATTTGGAATGAGCAAAGGTGAAATTTGTTACATACAAGTTATTGCCTTGTTACCTGATTTATATTGCCAAGGTACTCTAAGATTAATTTTAAAGTTAACATTGCCAACAAGCATTGTTTTAAAATCCTTGAGACTGGGTGTCCTTATATAGTTCAGGCTGACTTCTAAACGCTGCAGTAGCCAGGCAGGAGTGGCCTTCCCACATGGGGAGAATTCCTCTGCCCCAGACTAAGATGCTGCTTTTTTTCTGTTTGTCCATGAGGACCCCAGCCATATCCCACAAGCAGCTTCAGGTTTGCAGTGGGAATGGCATGAGTAAAGGTTGATTTCCCCAAGTGATTTTTTTCTGCAGCATCCACTAACTCCAGGCCATGATCCAGCCTCACCTTCACTTTGCTCTTTTCCTGAAATCCAGGGGTGGACCAAGCTTTGCCACAAGAGCGCCGGACTCCTGTCACTCCCTCCTCTGCTTCTCGATACCACCGCCGACGGTCCTCAGGGTCACGAGATGAGCGCTACCGGTCAGGTAAGGCACCAGCTTGGGGCTGTGAGACCTTTGCATCTGCCCCTGGATGGCTGATGTATGTTTTCAGCAGCTATGAGGCAGAAGTACCGGAAATGCGGAGTTTTACAGGTTGGTAGTCTTGCACTGTGTCCTTTTTGGGGCAGATGGTAACTTTTTTGTTTTTGCTTTTGTTTTGGTATGGGAAATCGGACTCATGGCTGCGCGCTTGCAACTCAGGTGCTTATGCTGCTGAGCTAAATCCCCGACCTGGCAGATGGTAACTTGAAGCAGTTCTTTTCTTGTTTGGGATGACAGTATTGTCTATTATTTAGAATATCATAATAACCTAAAAAAAAAAAAACTCTTCAGTCAAATTTTGCTTTCCTATGTATCACAGTTATGATTAGTATTTTTTATAGTTTTTGTTGCAAGTGTATTTTTTTCTTTTAACCTCAGTGACTTCGGTTTTAATTACTATTTTTAGGAAAGATGCAGAATTCTTAAATATTCATGCCTCATGTTTACTATTTTGTTTGCCTTGAAAATTCAGTTTTACTGGGGCTGGGGATTTAGCTCAGCGGCATAAGCACCTGCCTTGCAAGTAGGTGGTCGTGAGTTTGATCCCCAGTACCGATAAAAAGAAAAAAGAAAAAAAAATTGCAAAAAAAAAAGAAAAAAAGAATATTCAGTTTTATTGTAGTCATAAACTGGCTATGGCCAAATTAGCTTTTAAAAGTAGTTTACCAGCAGAAAACATACTATCATTAATTACTTAGCAGTTTTTTTCTAACATGTGAATTTAATTGCTTTTTTTCTGCTTCTGTAACTAAAATTTTTACATGGAGATTATCTGTAAATTCTATTGTTGTTACTGCAACTCAGGTCCAGAGGCCCTGTAGATCACTGTTGGAACTGGTGTGAATTATATTTGTATGTTTCTTTGTTTCTCAATGCACTCTCCCCAGGTTTTGAGGTTGTATAATAAGTATGTGGATTCATTGTTTCATGTGGCTGAAGCTGAGAAAGTTTGATTCACTCAGGCCATACTATTCTATGATAAACCAACCACCCACCACATCCTTTTCAGTAGTTCTCTCCCTGACTTTCTGACTATGATCCCCATTTTAGAAGGAAATAAAGGGAAAGTGAATTTTATGTCATCAGGAAGGACACTATTTGTTTGAATAAGAAGAATACATTTGAGACCCTTATAGAGAAAGTTACCCTTACTCAGCAGTGTTCCTCCAGACTTCTCACTCTCAGGAGTTGATACCTCAGAAAATGGGTGGGCATGAGATGAAGGATGAAGGAAGAAGGATTTTATTCCTAAATCCAACCTGTTGTTTCAGAGACATCCAATATTGTATCAAGAACCCATGTTACTTGTTGAGGTGTCAGAGACCCCATTCAAATACAGAGGAGGTTAGAGGTATGCATGGATACCCTTGTTGTGAGATGCTTCCCCTAACTACCCTGTCTTTATACTTCTGTGCTGGTAATTGATCTACACACACTGACACACATGTGGGCACATGCCTAGATACTGGGTAAGTGTTCTTATGTCCTTTAATGAATGAGAAAAGTGGAGTTCAGGGAGGTTGTACGATTGCTGAGAATGATGTGAATAGCTCATCAAAATACGATGCAGGTAAAATTTTCTCCGGCCTTATAATCTGACTTCTTATACTATAGAAAATGATACTTTGTTTCAGTTTCTGACTTTTAACTTTCTGGATTAAATTTTTAAAAAGAAAATTTAGATGGAGATTTAATCATAGCTGTGTATTGCTTACATCGTGGATCTTTCCTGATATGGGGAAGGCTTGATAAACTCTTGTATTTATGTGGGCCTTTGGAGTATTTTTCTCTTTGAAATCCTTCTAGTAATTCCAGGAGCATCTCCTATGACAAATTGTGATTGTGTCACAGTTTTCTTTTTAAACTCTGAAAGAGGTTAACATAATGGGAAATGGCCTGTTGCCCTTGGGTGCATTTTCTGTTCACCTGAGCACAGTATCTCCCCTGAGAGGGCAGGAAGAGGTAGGAAGGCACATAGACAGTGAAGGGCAATGGCTGAGGAAGAAAGCAGAGGCAGCTTCGGAGACTCTTGACTTTTCCCCAGCTCGGAGAAGTTTTGGAGGCTCAGCGTCTGGAGAGAAAGCTAAGCATCTAGTTCCAGCCTTCTTCATGCACTCCACTAGATCAATTTCAATTTTTCATCAACATCATTATGAAATGGGGAAACAGCTTTGAACAAATACTGCAATTTGACCAAATACTGTTAGTCTTTCTCCAATTAGAACCACAGACTCAGAGATGACAGCGGGAACTTTCCCCCCATTTGGGGTGATACTGTTAGTGGGATGGTCCTTATTTCTGGGACCGTCTAACCCACTGTTTTTATCTCTGACCCACCATTTCTGTTACTTTCATTTCTTCTTTCCTGGTAGCCCTGTATGCTTACTCACTAGGATCAGTCCTTCACAGTGGGATGAGTTGTTGGCATTTTGCTCAACCTCAACTGTGGATGCTATGTTTTACCTTCCTTTGGATCCAGGCCTAAGTTCAAAGGTGACTTTAGTCCCCCTCTGTAACTGACACAAGTGCTGGACCTCTGTCTGTGTACCCACCATCCAAGAGGCCTTCTTGTCTCAAGAAGGGTTGGATCAACTCTTCTTGGTATAGGTGATTGCTTTGTATTGGCACCTGGCTAGGTGAGAGAAAGGTATAGAGAATATTAAGAACCAGTCACCCTTTGAAGCTCACATATATAAGGAAAGCACTATGACTTAAAATATGTGCAGCAGAACAAGCATTGTTAATTGTTGTGCAATAAGTGAGATGAGACTTTCCCACCTTGTCTTTGGATTGGATCTTCAGCAAATTTCAACAGCCTGGTAGAACAATGTTAGATCATCTCCCTGCTTGGTTTATGTGATCTAGTGGACCCCATTCCTACTCAGTGTAGGAATCATGTGACTTCATCTCTACAGTCTCATCTCCCCCTCCCACTGCAGCTGCACTGGTTTCTTAGTGTTCCTCAGGCATGCGAGATGCTTTTCACTGGTTCATTCCTGTCCTGTCATTCATCGCTCGTGAGTCACATGGCTGTGTCCTTACCTTCACTGACTTGGCCCAAGTGTTATGACTGTTGTCGGTAAGGCTTTCTCTGGCCATGCAGTTAAAATCTCCTAACTTTTCCTTCCCCGTCCTGATTCATTGTCTCCCTTACAGTATTCATCACCAGATTTTTCTGTGTCTGTATACATCTGTCAATCTATCATGTATCTTTTATCCTCTGTTCATCTGACTGTATCATCTATCAGCTATCTGTATCTATCTGTCTCTATTCACCTACCTGCTGTCTTCCCATTAGAATATAAAATATGCAAAGGAAAGAGCATTTATTTATTTATTTTGCTTGAATTTTGTTTTGGATTCTATTTTTTGAAAGAAGAAAGATGAAAGAAGCATAATAAATTTGGGGATAGGCAAGTGATTAGACTGGGGCAGGGGCAGATTATAAAGTAACTTGTATGCTGTGTTTGGAAATCTGGACTTCATCCTAAAGGAATAGGGCACCACTTAAAGATTTTAGGCAAAAGAATTGTCGAGCCAATTTTGAGTTTGAAGATGACTTCAGTAGCGTTGTAGAGCATGGATTAAGAGTAAAGGAATCTGAAAGACTTTGACTGCCTGAAACATGTTTAGGAGCTATAAGTTAGTATAATCAGATTTGAAATGTTAAGTAGGTACAGATTAAGCATCCTAGTATGAAATGCTCCAAAATCTGAAACTTCTTGAGCACCTATATTATGCAACAAGTAGAAAATTCCACATCTGATTAGCTGTGATGAGTTGCAGTCCAACACAGGTATATTAAAAATGCTATATATAATTGCTTTGTGAATATGGGTATAAAGTATAAATAAAACACAAATGAATTTCTTGTTTATACTTAGGTTCTATTTCCAAGACATTTCATTATGTGTATACATATATTCTCAAACCTGAAAAAAAAACTGGAAATCAGAAACACTTCTGGTCTCAAGGATACTGTAAAGGATTACTCACCCTGTAATAGCAGTCATAACCAAATGCTGAGTTAACATATCAGTGTGTGAGAAAGGGCTTCAAGGGTGAGTACTAGATACTTCACTTACACACTTTCACAAGTGATGGTCTTTCTGTACTCATTTCTATGTCTTTAGAGAATTAAGGTTCTGGTTGAAGGTCTAATTTACCTCAGTTATTAATATACTATGTAGAGGGTTCTGTGAAATATTATGTAGATGTTCCTAAAAGTATCATGAGAGATATAATGGAAGATGCAGGTATTCCATGTATACTATTTCAGTTTTAAATTTCTTTCCACTCTTCGTTTTTAAATAATCACTTTGATTTGCACACCAAAAGCCAAGCCAGTGTGACCCTTCCATATGCTATTGAAGTCTCAGTTGGGGAGTTGCATTTTCTATAGCCAACCCCAAGCTTCTCCCCATTCATATGTCATGGCAGCTACAGTAAAGCAGAAGGGGCCCTGATAATTTGGGGGGCTCCTTTGATAGCCTTTGCACCGTATTCTAGGACATTTCCTATTGTCACAACTGTGTCTTAACTGTAAATTTTATTAGCTTACATATTTTACTGTCAAACTATGCTTTACTGTCCCTAGAGTACATGTTCACACATGAATTTAAAAGGAAGATGTATGATGGTAAGAGCTTGTTAGCCTGTTTCCAGTGTACACAATCAAGAATTTTCTGGTTTATTTTCCCTGGAGCTATGTGGAAGTGGAAGTCAAAGATGGGTGGCTCATCAGATCTTTCTTCTGAAACTGTTTGACCACTTATATTGGTATACAGCTACTTTGGTTGCTCCAGTGTTCAAATTATGTTAGCCAAGAAGCAATTCTATTATCTGTTAGATAATTGACCTAATTAACAATCAATCCAGTCAGCCACATAGTCTCAAATTTAATCTCTCCTGGCTGTGCATTTCCATTTCATTTCTAAACTCATGACCTTACATTGTAATGAACTCTTACTAGAGTTCTTTATAACACACTCTCTTCTTTTTAAGTAATTTTTTAGAGAAGGGACTTAAATTTGATTTGAAAAGTTAATAAAGAAATAGATGAGTAGACATGTGTTAGGTACCTATAATATATCAAACTATATTAGGTACTTTATTACTTTTACTTTATAAAGTCTAAATTAGAGATTAATTGCTGGCTATGTTTAGCAGCCCCCCTCCAAAAAAAAACCTTAGAAAATCTTGAGATATTATTTTGTGTATGTTGCAGCCAAGACTAAGACAAATAATATTAAAACTCAAATGTTACATACTGTTTCCTAATATGGTTAGATTTTTTTCTCTGAGATGAGTTTGGATGCAGTTTAAACTGATGTCTCATGTTTTGTATATGCATGGACATCAGTAGCTGCTACTTTAATGATCAGAATCTTCTGTCTGGGAGCTGCTTTCCTTTGCAGTAGACTGCATTGGACCTTCTGTTCCTAAAGGATGGCGAACTTCAGAGCTTGCAGTTTCCTGGTGAAGCTTGAGACCCTTTCAGGATCTTGATGATTTCAAACCATTTTCTAAATACCTATCGTATTGTTGACTTTCTTTCCATCCTGTTTCTTTGATGAGGGTACAGTCAGGTTTTGTGATGGCTGTGTGACAGGTGAGATTGGCTTTGCTCCAACAGCCAGCAGATACTGTGGTTGTTAGGTCTTGTGTCTTAAAAAGTTTTTCAGTTTACTTCCTAATACAGTAACAAAAATTCTAATAACCCTATTAGTAAAAGTTCAAGATTTTCAGTAGTGTTTAGGAGTTTAGAGTATTTTTTGAGTCTGAGATTGTCTTTTTTTGTCTTTTTGAGATAGAATTTCTATTTGCAGTTCAGGCTGGCCTTTATAGCCCAAGCTGGCCTGGAGCTCCCAGTGATGCCTGCCTTAGCCTCCTAAGATTACAGATGTGTTCCACTACACCTGACCGTCTCATTTTTTTTTTAAAGAGATACAAAGTAGAAACTTTGGCATTTGAACCCATCCCTTAAATTAATTTTGTTGTAATGATAGACCCTCAAAGTGTGAATCTGGCAGTGTTCAACTTCTGGGAATAGGCTTGTATCCTAGTACTGATTCATCAACAGATACTCAAATAGTTTTGTGTACTAAACATTTTATTATGCACTGTAGGTGAGACAAATTTAGAGATACAGTTATGTTTAATTTCATAGATTGGAAAGATTTATCTATCTTGAGTCAACCTGGATTTACTAACTTTAATGAGATTCATACCTTGTGACCTCTGTTCTCTAAACTCAATTTCTTCATTATTGATTGTAACTGATTCTGTGTTGTTTTCTTTTTTATGGTAGAATATGATGGACCATCTAGGAGAGGAGAATCCACATGGTAGAATGAAATTAGAATGCAACATTAGCTCAGTGTCTGCAGTGAAGATGACAGGCTCCATCTGGGGAAGGTTGCACTATCCACTGTGATAGCTCAACCCATTTGGCACCTACTAAATCAATGAAGATGAAATTAAAATTCTGTTCTTCTGATAAACCAGTTGCCTTTGGGAGCAAGTGGCTACCATATTGAACAGTACAGGTGTGGACTGTGCCACTCAGCAAATAGTTCTGCTGCAGAGCAAGTGCCCTGGGCTAAGGCTGTGCCTATGGAGTGAAGGCAAAAGATAGTTAAAAAAGCATAAATGTGTGTTTTCCCAACATTAAAGCATTAATTTCCATATCTGTGTCTATCCATTTAATGGAGGAAATGCTAGAAATGAAAATGTAGCAGAAACAGATCGTTTGAATTGAGTAGGATTCCTGGCCAAAAGCAGGGACAAGTTCAAAGTGTTCCGTATTATATGTGTGAAAAAAAAGGTGAACCAAAATTTGTGTTTTGCAACTAAAATGGCACTTGGAAAGAAAATGGGTCTAAAATATTTATCTTAAGTAGGTAGAGATCCTGGAAAGTAAAAGAACGGGCTTTTGATTTAAGATGTTAGAAAAAGCCAAATGTGGTGATGGACACCTATAGTCTCAGCACTCTGTGATCCTGAGGCAGGAGGGTCACAAATCTGAGACCAGCTTGGGCCATTTATTGAGACCTTACCTCAGAAAGAAGGGCTAGAATGTAGCTCAGTGCAGAGGTCCTCATTTCAGTCCTAGAGCAAAAGAAAAAAGGCCTCAGGAAGGAGAATGTAATTAAAAGGAATGAGAAATTTTTAAAAGGATAAAGTGAAATCAAGGATATGTAGATCTTTGGTTTCCTTCGTAGCATGTAAGGAACTGGAAAGTCATCATGATCATCCTCACAAAGGAAAAAAAAATTAAACAAATTGAAAATCAACTCTTCCTAACCCATTAAAGAACTAAGGTCTTAGGGAAATCTGCCATCAAAGAATTAGAGATGGATCATGTTAGCAGAAAGATATAATCCATAAGAAAATGTCAACAGGCAGTGCTAGAAACCAGAACTGTGATCATGTATAGACTAGGCATGGGTCCGTCAGAAATGAAGGTCTACATGTGGAAAAGGGAAAACGATAGAGAGAATAAATGAGAATGAAGAGAATCTTCTCTTGCTCTTCTGCTAACAGATAAAATTTGTTCAAAGTAAGAAATATGGCCTATTGAGTGACTATATCATGTATCAGTGAAATGAATGATAGCAATGTTGTAGGGAACAGGAGACAGAATTATGAAATACCATATTAGGCCAGTTTTGATGTCACATATCCGTAATCTCAGAACATGTGTAAGGGCCAAGGGTTTCGCTGAAGTGTAAGTGCCTGCTTGGCAAGTGCAAGATTGTAAGTTTGATCCTGGTACAAAAAAACAAAAAACCAAAACCAAAAAAACCCACCTCACATATGTAAATTGTCTTTCTAGTGTAAAAAAGAAAACAAAAACAAACTGAAAATGAAATAAGATCCAAAATGTACAATAGATACTGTAAAAATGAAAGGAGAAGAAAATGCTCAAAACAAATGAACACCTGGAATAGGGGAAGGGAGAAAAGGAAGAGGGGAAGGTGTGTGTGTGTGTGTGTGTGTGTGTGTGTGTGTGTGTGTGTATATACACGCAAGATAGCGAACTGTACTACTAATCTGTAAGTTCATCAATAAGAACAGCTTGTGCTTTCATTGTTTGATCATTTTGTCATGCCTAAATCTTATAATCTGAGCAACTACTTCTAAAATAAGAATATACAAAATATTAACTAGTGTTAATTTCCTACTATTTTCTCGAAATTCTGTATCATTTCTATCCTTTTTGATTTTGTTTTTAAAATTAAAAATTAAAAACATAAAAAAGAAACAATAAATTCATGTGTGATATTTAAAAAAGCCCCATAATGTGAAGGGGTTGCTTTTCTAAGATGAATCCTTAAAGACAGTATGTACCCAATAGAATGTCAAACTATGGGACAAGTATGTATAAAACATGATCAAGAAATAAGTCTGTGATAGCGGAGACTTCAGCATCCCTATTTCTATAATTGACAGATTCAGCAGCAGAAAATCAGTAAGAACATAGATGAACTGAACAGCACCATCAATCAACTCAATTTAATTTGGCATATATAGAACAGTTCAACAGGAGAATAGCTACTCTTGAGTTTACATAGAATATTCCCTAAAATAGACAAAGCTCTGGGCCATAAATCATGGAAAAATGTAACCTGTAAAAAATGTAAAATGCAAAATTAAAAGATCCCCAGCAGCTAGTATAGGGAAATAACAAACTGAACCTCAGCTTAGGCACAACTTGGAGATGTAACACCAAAAGCACAGTCTGTAAAAGAAAAAATTGGTGAGCTGGCCTTCATTAAAATCAGAAGCATTTATTATAAGAAAGACTCAAGGAAATGAAAAGATGCAGCAGGTAATCAAAATATACAGTGAATTTTTAGCTTAAAAATATTACAGTAAAAGACACACTGTTATTCATTCACCTCAGAATACTCCCTGGTGCCTCAAATACGTTTCTTCCTTTGTGCTTGACATTTATGAAAAAAGTTATGGAGAACTCCCCTTTTGTGTCTTTACAAGGTGTGATAAAAATATAGCGAATGCTACTGCCCAGAGCCTTGCAGTGGAAAGACAGACTTGGGAAAACACTGTTGTTTGTCCTTAGCTAACATATTCAGCAGATCTGGCACCATGTCACTTCAGGTGATTCTCCAAAGTCAAAGTGATCACAAAACATAAACATTTAAACAAATTCGAGATAATAGGCAGCCATGACAGTATAGGTAAAGACACTCTTAAAAGAGAATTTCCAGAAATGTTTCAGAAAGAAAGATGTGCTAAGTATATTTGAGATGAGGGAGGGGGAAGTATTTTTGAGGAGTATTAATGGTAATGATCTACTAAAATGTAAAATTTAAGCATGCACCATATTTTACAATCACACAACTCAGTGGGAATTGAAAATCATAGTGAAGCCTGTCTGTTAAATTAAGACATCCGAAGTATAAAGAGGAACTTTTAAAAAACTTCAGAGTAAGAAAGCAACCACATCAAAAATAGACAAAATTCATCTGGAGCGAGAAGAGATCTAGAATAACAAAGACAGTTCTAAGCAGCAAAGGCAAGGCAGGAGGTATCACAATCCCTGACTTGAAGTTATACTGCAAAACAACAGTAGTAAAATCAACATGGTACTGGAACCAAAACGGAGCCGAAGACCAGTGGAATAGATTAGAAGATACAACCCCAACTACCAACACACTCAACCGCCTTATCTTTGATAAATTGGCCAAACATGTTCATTGGAAGAATGACAGTCTCTTTAATAAATGGTGTTGGAAAAACTGGCTCTCCATATGCCGAAACTAAAACTAGACCCATGTCTATCACCATATACTAAATTAAAATCTAAGTGGATCAAAGATCTGAATATTAAAACAGAAATACTAAATCTATTGGAAGGCAAATTGGGTAAAAACCTTGAAGACATAGGAGTAGGTAGAGAATTCATGAACAGGATTCAAACTGCACGAGAAATACTTCCCAGAGTCAATAACTGGGATCACGTCTTATTAAAAAGTTTCTGCATGTCAAAAGAAATCTCCAGCATAGTGAAAACAAACCCCACAAATTGGGAAAAAATCTTAGTGAACTGTCTCTCAGACAAAGGACTTATGTCTAAAACATATAAAGAATTAAAAAAAAATCAGACCCCCAAAATTCAAAGACCCGATCCAAAAATGGGCATCTGAGATGAATACACACTTCTCAGATGAAGAAATACAAAGGGCAAATAAATACATGAAAAAATGTTCATCATCATTAGTCATTAGAGAAATGCAAATTAAAACCACACTGAGATTTCATCTCACTCCTGAAAGAATGACCAAGATCAAGAAAACCACCACCAACAAATGCTGGAGAGGCTGCGGAGAAAAAGAAATTCTCCTGCACTGTTGGTGGGAGTGTAGACTGGTGCAACCATTGTGGAGGTCAGTCTGGAGATTTCTCAGAAAGCTGGGATTGGAAGCCCCATTTGACTCAGCTGTTCCACTTCTAGACATATTCCCAAAAGAACTGAAAGAATCATACCACAGTGATATATGTACACCCATCTTTATAGCAGCAAAATTTGTAATAGTCAGATCTTGGAAACAACCTAAATGCCCATCAACTGAGGAATGGATAAAAAAGTTGTGGTATTTTTATACAATGGAGTACTACTCAGCTATAAAGAATGATCAGATTGAGATATTTATAAATAAATGGACGCAGCTTGAGACCATATTCATAAGTGAGATAAATCAAACTCACGTATAAATACCGAATAGTTTCCCTAGTGTAAGAAATGATAAGAATACATAAAAGTATGTGGTAATCATGATTCCCAATTATATTGGTTTGAAGCCATATAATGTTTTCACTCAATTGGAATGGTTTTAATCTGGGTTGTTCGATTTTATTGTCTGTGATAGCACGAATAGTTATTTTGAAGAAAGCAAGACATCATAATAGCTAGTGCTGATTTAATATCATCTTGTTTTGAAGTCCCATCAAGCTGTTGTTCATCTGTTTCCATTGGTTTTAACATGTTGTATTATATTTGTATATTTTAATATATGTGATAGTATAAACAAAAATTTTTATAGGCAAAGAGATAGTATAGAAACCGTTGTGCATTTTCTGTTAGCTGGTTCTAAATACCCTGTAGTACTTTCATTCTCTTGAATGGTTTCACACTGTCTTGATATGTTTGATGCTATAATATACAAAGTTATACTCAAATATTTCAAGGAAAGAGACACTGTAGTAACTATTATTATGTCAGATTATCTGGTGGTGAAACACTATGATGCTTAAATTGTTCTGTTCTGACCTATGTTGTTGTGTTGTTATGTCCTCTTTTATCTCAATCTCCCCTTTTTTTAAAAAAAAAGTTAATTTATTTTTTTCTTATTTTTTTAATTAAGGGAAAACAAATTAAAAAATAGCAGGATATATTATAGTAACGTTTTTGTTTTCCTGTTAACCTGATTTGAACCCCTGTATTGCTCTCCCCATCTTATTTCGACTGATTTTACTCTATTCTGTTTTGTTTGATAGTATCAAGTTTGAGGATATAGGCAACCACTTTGCATGAAATAAGATTTACTATGATGCCCATTATGGTTTGACTATTATCTTCTTTTGGAGTCCTGTAAGGTCTCCAATGTTTAGATTTTATTGGTTTTCCTCTATACTGTTTTGTTCAATTCTATTATACCTGATGATATAAGCAATTCTTTTTAAGATAGCAAGAGTCATGATGGTAACCATTGTTGATCACCTGGTATTCTGTTTTTACATCATGTACTATGTCCATCCTTCTGTTCTGACTCTGTTTTTGCTTTGTCACATTTAGGTTTTTTCTCTTCAAAAAAAAAGTAATAAGAACTGTGGGAGTAATAAAACCCAAAATGTGTAATTGTTATTGTAAAAAAGAGAGGAAAAGAAAGTGATCTAAAGGATATAACTGCAGGTATATTTAAGTGTGTAAGATGGAAAACCATATTACTAAGTTTTTGTTGGATCATTGAACAGAACTGTTTGCAATCTCACTGTTTGAATGTCCATTTTGTATGCTTTAATTTTGTAATTTGAACAACTATTTCTAAGATGACAATATGTAATCTATTAACAAGTGATTTCTTACTGTAAATTTTTTTCCTTGAAATTCTCTATTACTTGTACCTTTTACTGTTTTGTTTTTTTCTCTTTAAATAAAAAAATAGACAAAAGTTCTGAATAGATATTTCTGTGGAGAAATACATGTGCAAATAAGTAAAATACAGGTGCAAATAAGGAAAAGATGTTCCACATGTTTTCGAGGAAATGCCAGTTATTATGACAAAATACCCTTACAACGAACTATGAAGACTTAAAAACAGGGAAAACATAAAATGCTGGTAATGATGTGGAGCAGTAAAGACTACTACAGGCAATAGTGCAGAGTGGTATTGTTACTTAGAAAAAGTTTGATATTTTCTTATAAAACTAAATGTAACCTCATAATCCAGTAACTGTGCTCCTTGGTATTTACCTAAAGGAGTTGAAAACACGGTCCCCAAATTGCTAAAATTAGAGGCATCTAAGCTTGCCCTTTGACAGGTGTTATGGTTTCTAACTAGATGTTGTCCTAACGATTATAGGCAGGGGCTTGGGAAGATGATTGGAATAGAGGGGCATCATAGCTGACCTTCTGTTAGGAGGTAAGGCTGGTTAGAAGAGGCCGGTCACTGTGGTCATGACTGGGCAGGTTGTCTCAGTGCTTTGCTTCCTGTCTGCCATCCCACCCTACCTCGAGCCTGCCAACTCTGGACTGAAACCTGTACAAACTGAACCAAAATAAACCTCTCCTTTAAATTGTAGGTACTAGGTATTTGTCCCAGGAGTAAAGAAAAGACAACAGAGAAATGGATAAACTAGTATATCCAAACAATGGAATAAGAGATGAGTTATTAAGCCAGGAAATACAAATTCATGTTAATTACTTAGTGAAAAAAGCCAGTCTGAAAAGTCTATACCTGCTGGCTGATTCTGGTTGTATGAGGTTCTAGAAAGACAAAACTGAAGGCAGTGAAAAAGCTGAGTGGCTGACATTCGGAAGAGGAAAGAGGGATGAATGAAGACAGCACAGAGGGTTTTTAGGCTATCAGAACTGTTATGTATAATGGTACCATGCTGGGTACAGGTCACGTATACATTTGTCAGAACTTACTGAAAAATACCAAAAGTGAACCCTAATATATACTATAGTTATTATTTAATAATTGCATCACTACTGTCTTATTAATTACAACAGATACACCAAGCTAACAAAAGATGTTAATAATAGGGAAAAGTATGTGTGTGGTCTTTCTTAGGCTTAGATTGTACAAATGATAATTAGTGTCTGGTCAAGATCGAAAAAGTCCAGAGCGTTTACTACTTTCTAGGTCCGCCTTGAGTCCTTTAATGTATTACCTCGGTTAGTCTTCATAGCTACCTTTAGAGCAAGTGCTCTGATTTTCCCCAGATTGCACCTACTGAAACTGAGGCATAGCTAGGTTCAGCGACTTGCTCAAGCCCACACAGGGGAACTGGGATTTGTATCTGTGCAATATGACTGTAGAACTTGTAGTCTTAACTGCGGTGCTATTAGGAAGTCGCATTTCTTCCTTCGAGAAGCATTCTCTTCTGTTGATTTTGTGTTGTCTTTGATGTTGGGGGCCCAGGACCTTTAACTGTCTGTGTAATATTAAGAACTCTGAAAATTTAAAAAAAAAAAAAGAACTCTGAAAATAACAGGAACTCTAGGAAATGGATTGTATGTAAGAGAAGGGGAAGAAAGAAATACTGACTTAATATTTAAACCCATAGATACATCTAGCATTCTAGAACACTAGTAACAGCAGTAGTGACATCCAAAGTAAGAAGTGAGAAAGCTTCAGCTTTCACTCAGGTTGAACGTGTTCTAGTTCATTATATTTTTATCTCTTAAAATCCTATTGCGTGTCTTTTTCAGAATACTAATTCCTTCCAGGGTGAAACAAATTGTAATCTTTTAAAAGCAAGAAGAGAAGTGGGGTTATCTATTTAGTACTTCAACAGCTTACATCTGTCCGGTGGCCATATGGAGGCTTTTTGACATGCAGAGGCAAAAAATAGGCATCTCATGAAAGGAGAGGACTGATACATAACTCAGTGATATTTTATCCATACATTTAAGGTATGGATCAGAGGCTATTGGTGATTGCTGTGGTGTTAGCTGTGGCTGCTGTAAAGAGAGAATGAATATTGTTGCCTGGCTTCTTTGTTGGTATATAATGTGGTGTTAGTAGGTTTTTCTTGTGGTCTGCAGTGTATGCCATGCATGAATGATCACATCAAGGTAAATCCACATTACCCAGGTGACTGGAGACAATGTGTGCTCCATGGTAGCACCATTCCAAGAATTTGTGGTATAGTACCTGAGGATCGAGTGGGGTCACTCAACAATCTAATCCCTCTGGGCTTTTCTGTTTTGCAGACTCACTGTAATAAATGCATTGCTTCAAAAATTAATGAAAGTAACTATCTTATTGAGTGCTTGCTATGTGACAAGTACCTACTGATATGCTTTGTGAATTTTACATAATTTTTCTTGGCAACTCTACAGTGATTCAAGTGAAGTTTACAGGGGTTAAAATTTTATTCAGTGTCTATGTTATTGGTAACTGATAAAGCCAGGACTGATGCAGAAGCTTGGACTCTTAATCCAGTATCCTATTGTTCTCCAGTATCCTATTTTGTGCTGCTAAATCCCGTGTAGCGTCCTGTCTGTAATACAGAACCTTATAAGGTTCGTGGAATTAAATGGAAAGGAAAGTTTAGAATGTATGTTTGAGGGAGTCCTAGTAGATAAATGCTCGTGAGTCAAACAGTAGGGGAAGGTCTGTCTTTCCACCCAGTAAGATGAGATGATGAGGAGTTTCAAAAATGATGGCTTGCTAGAGGATTGGGCGGAGAGTCTCTCCGGAGAAATCATATTAGATGCTAGAATGTGACAACATGGAGAGGGCCAGATGAATGGGCTGGAGGATTTAAGGTCATGCTGAGACTGCGGTGGCTGATAATGGGAGCCTGCAAATCCCGCACCTTAAACGTGGCACACTGACCAGTGGATCCAAGAGGAAAAGCTGTATTGGCTTTTGGCAGCTGCTGGAAATTGAGACCCGGGATCCCTCGAAGCAGCCAGGACCGCCCGGCTGCACCAGAGGAGATTGTGAGAAGCTCTAGAGCTCTGAAGCCGAACACCGTGCGGTTTTCTGACTGTCCCGTACTGTGTCGGGAATGCAGTGAAGGCAAGCAGTGCAGTGTGCAGTAGACCCAAGAGGAAGACCTGCACTGAGTCCTGGTGAGTACTAGGGACTGGGTCCCACAGCTGCTGTGGCTGGCTGGAGGACATCTTGGAATTGGACAGAGCCCGCCACCACGGCGACATCAGTAACTTGGAGAGTCTGGTGGAGGACATCTTGGAGTTGGGCGTAGCCCACGGCTCGGTGACATCAGACAGTCGCCCCTGGCGTAGAGAGGTCTGGTGGAGGACATCTTGAAATTAGGCAGAGCCTGGCACTGTGACGGTGTCAGCGACCTAGAGAGAACTAATGGAAGACATCTTGGAATTGGGCAGACCGGGTGCCACAATGACATTAGATAGTCGCTCCTGGCACAGAGAGGTCTGATAGAGGACAGCTGGGATTTGGACAGAGCCCTGTGCCACAGTGACATTAGTCAGCTGCTTCTGGCACAGAGAAAACTGGCAGGATCTGCTGGGGCTGAAGCAAACCTCCAGTTGGGACCCAATAAGCAGATACAAAATAGTCGTGACTCTGTGACATCCACAAAGTACAGCCTAACTTGCAGATTGACTGGCACAGAGGCTGGAGGCTAGCCTGCACTGTCCCTGCATCCATGCCTACCCCAGATAACAGCAAATTGGGGAGGACAGCAAAAACTCAAGTCAGCATGCTTCTGAAAGGCCCTAAGCAATACAGAGAGGGCCAGAGATCCCCAGGACACTCGTCTGAAGGAAACCAGAAACATGACAAGAGATAGAAATAAAAAAAATCTCCAGCTGCCCAACATGAGAAAATAAGCCCAGGAGAAGTAAATACAGAAGAGAACCAGCACAGTAACCATCCAATACTAGACACAGCATCAGCCGAAATAAAAAAATACCTCCATGACCTCATAGATGAATTTAAAGTTGTACTCCTGATCCAAGTGAGGCAAGATATAAAGAGATTAATTAAATGACAAGCCCCACCCAAGAGAACACAGATGGAAGAATGGAGGAAATCAGAAAAGAAAAGAAATTTCTGAAGAATTTAAACATAAGAAAATACATGAAACAGATCCAAAGAGAATACCAAGAAACTAAAACTCCATTGAACACTGGCAAAATGCCTTGACAGAAACTAAAGTTAGCCTTTTGAAACTTGAAGAGAGATTTCTGATATATGATCGTGAAAGAAAAGACCTCTTAAAAATAACAAGGAACCAGAAAGAAACAACTCAAAGGCTAGAAGATGACAAAAGGATACATAACTTAAGAATAAAGCATGTTAGTGAGGAAGCAGGAGCAACCAAAAATGAAATACAAAGAATATTCACAGATATATTAAAGGAAAATTTCCCATGTATAGCAAAAAGAAATGATATACAGATAAAAGAGGCATAAAGAACACCACATACCTACAACCAAAACAGATCTACACCCAGACATATAATAATCAAGATTCCAGAAACCCACCAAAAGAACAGGATATTAAAAGCAGCCAGGGAAAAGAAGCAGATTACTTACAATGGGAAAATTATCAAAATAACAACAGACTTATCAACACAAACTCTTTAAGTCAAGAAGGGAATGGGGAGAAATATTCCAAGTCCTGAAAGAAAATAATATACAACCAAGACTCATATACCCAGGAAAACTCTCTCTCAAAATTAATGGAGAAATAAGATGCTTCCAAGACAAGGAGGAACTGTGGGAGTTCATGGCCACCAACCCAACCCTACAGAGAGTGCTGAAGGACATTCCAGAGAAAGAGGAAGGGATACCAGGATTCCAGCAACAGTGGCAGAGAGGCCTCAATGAATGGGGCAGACAGTGGAATGAGGGAGTAAGGTGGACAAATTATAGCAGTAAAGTGGAGTAGCAGACATAAGGCAGAGACGGTAAGCTAAAGTCTTTAGTATAGATAGCTTTGATACACTATAAAAAAAGGCAGAGGTCATTGTTAATAGTGTATCAAGATTTAAAAGACACAGTAGTCTTATTGCCCGGTTTAGTTTGAATTTAATTTGTTCTGTCCACTAATATCAGATTTGAGGGCACAGACGTCTGTCCCCAAAATAGCAGGTTATACAATGGTTACTATCCTTAATTTCCTATTAACTTAAACTGAAATCCTGTATTACTTACATTGTCTTACTATGACTGATCTTATTTGAATTCGATTCATAAGACCTCGGTTTTGCCTTGGCTGATTTTATTTGAATTTGATATACTTGATAGTATCAACCCTAAAAGTAGAGGCAACTACTCTGAAGATGATAAGATGTAAAAGATATCCATACTGGTATTGATTATTAACAGCTCTCAAGTCCTACAATGTTTTCAAAGTTGTGTTTTTATAAAAATAGCTAGGTAATACTATGTTTAACTATATTAGGTCCAATGATGTGGACAAATCTATTGAAAATAAGAGAAAGTATAGTAACTACAGTAGATCACCTAATATTGTGGTCTTATGTGTCTTTTTCATTGCATGTTTTTCTAGGAATTTGTTTTGTTGTCTTGTTATGATTTGTTTTTCCTATAATACAGAGAGGATAGATATACATGTAGAAATTCACACATGAGAAGATTTTTTAAAAAACTGTTTATGGGAACAGATTATATAATGCAAGATGTAATGAACAGATACTCTGAAGAAGAGACGCTAAGAAACCCAATGCTAATTTTGTAGCATTATGATATAAAATCTAGCAATACTATTAATCACTGATCAGAGTGATATTAGTCTAGTCTCTAAAGTTCAATTTCAGCATATGTAAAGATAAGGACAGCTACTATGAAGAGAATGAGAGATACGATGGTAGCTATTATTATCTTTCCCAATATCAGATCTTGAAGACCTAAAAAAGCCTTCATCATCCTGTAATGATTTGATTAGTTCTATAATATAAAATATGTATTTAATATGCATGAAGATGGGGACAGCTATTTGGAAGAAACTAGAGACAATTAGATAAACAGTGAAGATCTCCAGTGGACTTGCTTTGAAATCTGTATTTCTTTAAATTGTTTTTTTCTTGAACTGTTTTGTTCTGTTTTGATATGTTTAATCTTACGCTCTTTAAGATAAAAAACAAGTGTGGAGGACTGATAACCATATTACTAAGTTTTTGTTAGATCATTGAGCAGAACTGTTGGCAGTGTCACTATTTGAATGTCATTTTACATACTTTAATTTTGTAACCTGAATAGCTATTTCTAAGATGACAATATGTAACATATCAACTGGTGATTTCTTACCGTTTATTTTTCTGTATTTCTGTGTTATTTCTACCCTCTTTATCTCCATGTATTTTTGTTTCTTTCTCTTTAAATAAAAAAATTGAAAAAAAAAAAGATAAGAGGAGATGGAGTAGATTTACATACCAGTCATGCACACTGATTGTTCTAGGAAGAGATGTTTCCAGAAAATTGAGACATGCTTGGGATGGGTACATAATGCTTGCACTGTGGTACTAAGCTTTTAATAATCCCTTGCAAAAAGAGATAATAGTTTCATTTTCTCCAGCACTGTATGACATGCTAAGTAGTTCATTGTCATTTTCTGTACTCTCTGAAATATTGCTGGAGAATTATCTCTTAATGTAATTTATCCAACACTATGAGCATAAGAGGATGGAACAGATTATTTACTGACAATAGTGGTCTGTTTATTCAGTGCTGCATGCAACTGATCTTAAATCCTTTCTCTTTCTAGCTGAATATTTTTGGATTATTAGAATAAAACGCCTAAAGTGAACAACTCATCAACCATTATAGCAGAATAGGACAAGAAAGATTTACTTTGTGTCACTACTATCAAATTATGGCTGCTTAGTTTCAAATTCAAGCTTTGTTGCTTTCTCTGAGCTGCTCGCTCTTTCTTTCTCTTTTTCTCTCTTTCTTTCTTTCTCTCCCTTCCTTCCTTCCTTCCTCCCTCCCTCCCTCCCTCTCTCCCTCCCTCCCTTCCTTCCTTCCTTCCTTCCTTCCTTCCTTCCTTCCTTCCTTCCTTCCTTCCTTCCTTCCTTGTTACACTGTTACTGGAGTCTGTAGGAGGTGCTTCATGAGCAAGGGCTTACAGTTTGGTCCTGGTGGTCTCTGCAGTGTGTCTGAATTTTTATCTCCTGCTTCACTTGGTTGCCAGCAGCCCTCCACACCTAACTCAGCTTTGCCAGTGCACCTCCCAGCCCTTAGAAGGCAGCATGTTGTCCTTGAGGCTCCAGGGTACAATCAGTCCTCCTAAAGCTGCCATATGGTGTCCATTATTTCATACCCTGCTGTTTGTCCCCTGGCAGCCTGTAGTCCAGCCACACCTGCTTAATTCCTGGGTCCTTTTCTAATTCACTTCGTTTCTTTGGTTTTATGTTTCCTCCTTTTCTCTTTGCTTTGGTAATATTTACTGTCTCTTTGAGGTTTCAAACTCAAATGATTTACCATTTACACAGAAGTATGAACTGCCACTTACTAGCGTCTTGATAGGCTAAAACATATTTGGCTGTTTTTTGATACTTGTCTTTATTGATACCTAGGAAATAACAGAACTCCATCCTATAAGACTATAAACATCTACCTGTAGAGCCCAGTTTTCTCTTCTAGTATGACTTTTATCTCTTCAGCTATTTGTGTTTCACATAGTAATTGGAGTTCTTGATCCTGTGATTAGCAAATCTTGTGACTATCTTGGGATGCTTGTGGACTCCGTTAAAAAGAGACTGTGACATACACGTGTATGTCACCCTGCCCACTACCTCTGCACAAGTAGAAGATTTCCATTTCTCATTATTTCCCTTTCACAGCCTCTCATCTAGTTTCTAATTGAAGTGCCTGGGTAAAAACTGTATCCAGAACATTCATAATTAAGATTTTGTGGGGCATTTAATCAAGTGCTTTAATGAGTTTTTGATGCATCACAGCTGCTAAATTTCATTCATGGGCTCATTTTATGAAAATAAAGGGAACCTATTTACCCGTTTATCATATTCTCTGAAAAGTTCTTAATGTTATGTCTGTCTGTTTTAGGATTGATCTGGCTTTGTTTTTGTTTGTTGCTAAGAACTGTCTTTTTCCCCCCCTGTTCTCAGCTAGTACTCCTGTCTAAGCATGTGTATCCTTCACATACTGTTCCTTCCCTGCATGCAGAACACTCAGACTGGCCAGTGGTCTTTGCCATGACCGTGTGGTGTTGGTGCCTGTGGAAGGTAGACTTCATCATTTCATCTTTGTTTTGCAGTCAGATCTCACACTCTTCCCCTCTCTCATTTACCTGCAGCATCAACCCTCTTCTTCCTCATACATGTGCAGCACTGACCCTGTGGCTGTTAGATATACAAGTTTAAAGCTGGGCACTGTAGAGGCTTTTATCAGTACTGGGTGTTTTCTTTGATTGGGACCGAGAAGCTTTTTTGAGAGCAATAAAAAGAAGCAAAGCTAGAATAATCAGAAGAGTCAGTTACATAGGTTTGGTTGAGTATCCCTCAGTTTTTGTCACATTGCAAAATTTCTTTCCATAGTGAAAAGATGATCCCCTAATCCTGTTTTTAAAGTGACATGTTAACATTGCTTGTTAGGCTGTGTATTTAAGGGTTGACTGGCATTGTTAAACAGTGCATCAGTTAAACATATGGAGGTAAATCTGACTCAGAGATTCTTACTCAGCTTTTTTGGGACAATTTGAACTGTAATTACACTGCATGCTTGAGAAGCTAATCTTCAGCAATAGGAAGTTATCTTTTCCCAAACCTTGTCTTATTTCGATTGGGATAACATGCTAAATAAGTGTCTGCAGGGGTCAGACCCTGGGATACAGTTGGGGAGGGCAGTGTGATTATGTCATTTTCTCTAATATTATTGTTCAGTATATTTAATAATTGATAAAATATTCAGCGTGTTATATATATTCTTAAACATTTACTGTGCTACTGTTTGTGGTTAAAATAGAACATAGAGTTGCCTTTTTTGAAAATAGCTTTGTTAGTTACTTCGTTAGTTTATGCATTGCTCAGTTTTGATGTCCAATCTGACGTTGTCATAGCTACAGCACTGTTTATTTCTTCCTCATGTTAACTGGCTCCTGCAGGTTAGCAGTAGGTGAACTCCTCCGCATCTTTTACTTCAGTCCAAAGGAGCAGCTCCTGACAAAGGCATGCTAGTCTCTTTGTGATTTAAAATATTCTTTTACTGTTTTCATGGAAAAAAAATTGGCAAATGTGTGTGTAATGTTGATAATTTTTAAAATCTTTTACCTTTATGAAAAAATTTCATAGTAGTTTAAAATGTACTTGTCTATATTCATTTTTTCTAAAATGATTGATTTAGTTTAAAAATATAACTTACCTGATTGGAAAGATAATTTTAACTCGAGGAGATGTTTAAATGTAATGAGTAGTGGACTTCAAGCTTGCAAAACACAGGCAAGTTAGAGTACTCCTCAGTGTTTCAGGTTGTCACACTCTCCACTTAAGATTGTGGGGTTCCCACACAAATCCATGCTGATTTCCCCAATACCCATTTCATCCTCCCTTGATATAATAGAATTTCTCAGTGGAATAATAGTCTCAGATTTTCCAATTACAAAAATCACATATTTTCACTGGAATAGTTTGGCTTTCTTGCTTAGCCTGAGGCCACTTTCCTGTTTAAAATAGTCACTCATCAGGAATATTGAAAAAATTACTTAAGAATAATTAAAAAAAAAACCCCTGTGATTTGGTAATAAGTAACACTGTATACAAGTACAATTGTATAGCAAGCTTTTCATAAGAACCATGACAGTAGGTATGGGTAATAACAAATTTTCTCAGTGGAGAAAAATGTGAGCGTTTCAAAAAGTTATGGTTAATTTTGTTTTGCTTAAAATGGTATTTTATTTGAGGATGTAGAGAAGTTGAATAATTACTGAAGAATAGAACATATTTATGTGTCAAAGTATCTTCTCCCAGATTGCTTCTCTCTCTCTCTCTCTCTCTCTCTCTCTCTCTCTCTCTTTAATCGGTATTGGGGATTGAACTCACGACCACCTGCTTGCAAGGCAGGTGCTTATGCCGCTGAGCTAAATCCCCAGCCCCAGATTGCTTCTCAATCATTACCCTGGACAACCCTGAAGGACACCACTTCAACTAAATGATCAGAGTTGGCATCGTTCATAGAGCATGGATGTCTGGTGTATCTGCTGCAATGCCTGACCTAAATCTAATTACAAGGAATGGGCAAATATCCCAAATTGAAAGACAGGGTGCAAAGTAATGACTGAATTCTTTAAAATTTCCAATTTCTGGAAAATTTGAGTTACTTACAGATTCAAGGAGGTTAAAGAAAATGTGACAAATAAGAGCAATCAATCATCCAAGGTTGGATCATACATTCAAAGAGAAAATAATTATGAAGGAAATTATTGGGGGACAGTTAACATTAATTGAATATAAACTTTGGACCAGATAATAGTATTAAATCATTGTTAAATTTCTCTTATTTTGAGGAAAGTTTTTGTTGTGTAAGAGACTGTCTTTATTTTTAGGAAGTACACTGAAACATTTAGAAGAACACAATATGTGCAAGTTCTTTTCATATAATTTAGAAAACACTGAAGAAGGGGGAGTGGAGAGAAAGCAGCAGGTAAAATGTAAATAGTTGAGGAATCTGAGTACAAGTTAAGTGGAATCATCTGTACTATTGCCGAGTTTCTGTAAATTTGAGGTTATATCTAAGAAGTTTTAGAAAGAATACACAAAACTGAAAGTGCTTGCTTTGTGGAAAGTTAATATTCTTTCTCACCACATTTGGTAAACCTTAAGTTTTAGGCCATGACTATGTCAGTCAGTTTTCACTTTTTGATCTGGGAACTCAATAAAAACACATGACCAGAAAACTAGGTTTTTGTCTTAAAGTACAGAGTATAGTTGAGGAGAAAAGTAGTAGTCTATCCCTAAGATAAACAAGATTAAACATTGTAAGAAGTTAACTTTTTGTAGTATATACTCTACTTTTAAACAGCGGGTGGCAAATGTTTTCTGTAAAAGCCAAATGACAAATAGTTTCTTATTTATTGGTTTTTGTGGCCCATGTCAATATTCTTAGCTCTGCTTTTATGGTGGGAAAGAAGCCATGGACTACACATACATCAGTGGTGTGGCTGTGTCTCAGTAAAACATTTACAAAAGAGGTGAAGGCCGATTCTGGCCCACAGGCTGCAGTTGACTAAGCTCTTGACTAAGCTCTGTTCTATAATGTAAACTGGGTTTTCTGGTACCAGTTGACAAAGAAGTGGATTGACTGGGTGGAGTTTGGGGAAGATTTCATGAAGGGGCAAACATGGCTGCACTTCATAAAAGGCCTTACTATATTGGGAGGGGTACGTGTGATGGACGTAAAGACCTTAGAGGTCGTCACCTCTGGGTTCCCGTCCTAGCCACACGACTCACCTGTGGATAACTTTGGGAGGTTTTATAACCTCCGACTGCTTCTTTAGGAAGTGAGAATAACCCGAGTGCCCCCTTCTAAGAGTTGGGGAGAACAGCATGACAGGTGTCTTGTCTGGACTGTGACTTGTAACTGGCTCTCAGCAGCTCTTGCAGTCTTCACAGCTGTCAGAACCCACTGAAATGGAAATGGGACTGTGCGTGACCGTTCATTCTTACTCCCGATTTCACACTCTGACTTCAGGATTGAGACTAACCATGCAGCCCATCTCTGTCACATTTGCTTCAGTTCTCTCTGGTGTTGGGATTGCCATCCCTGTCCTGCTAGTACACAGAATGAGGCCCAGTGTCTGTCTGATCCTGGATCTTCTGGACATAGGAAACTGCCTTTCAAGGCAGACATTCAGTAAATAGATGTGGAATTGACATATTGGCTTAATGTCCATAAAACACCCACAACGGTCCCTGGCCCATAGCTGAGCACTCAGTAAGTGTAAGCGCTGTCCATTACTAACAAGTTGTGTGGTGCACATCCTCCCTTCAACAGAACATTGGAATAAATTGAAGGCTTCAGTGTGTGACCTGCAGAAATATCTAAACATCAAAATCTGTAAAAGTGGCAGAGCATATGAGAGCCAGTATTTGGTCATTTATATAGATTCTTTGGTAGTAAAACAAAAAATTGTAAGTCTGTGAATTAATGTTAAAGTCTTTCCACAGGAACTTTGAAGCTGGAAGATCCAACTTCTTTCCTCCCCCCCCCCCATCTGTTTACCTCTTTTTTTTTATCCTGCTATTTTTTATTTACTTTTCCCTTAATTAAAAAGATAAAAAGAAAAAAGTAAATAATTAAACAAAAAAAGGGGATTGAGATAAAGGGCATAACAACAGAACAGCGCAGGTCAAAACATAACCATTTAAGCAAAATAGTGTTTCACCACAAGATATCCTGACATAAAAATAGTTACCATAGTGTCTCTTTCCTTGAAATCTTTGAGTATAACTTAGTATACTGTAGCACCAAAACATATCAAGACACTATAAAACCATTCAAGAGAATGACATTATTACAGGGTATTTAGAACTAATTAACAGAAAATGAACAATGGTTTCTGTATAATCTCCTTGTCTATAAAAGTTTTTACTTATATTAGCATATATAATAAAATCCAATAAGATACATAGGAAGCTGCACTGTGCCTGGGGCAGAAGGGAAGGAGAAAGGCTTGCTCCTTCAGGATCTTGACTGAGCACTGCGGTAACTGGACTTTCTCTTGGTTTCTAGATGTTCACACAGAGGCTGTTCAAGCAGCTCTTGCTAAACACAAAGAAAGGAAGATGGCGGTGCCCATGCCTTCCAAACGTAGATCCTTGGTTGTGCAGACCTCGATGGATGCCTACACACCTCCAGGTGAGCAGTGTGCTTGCTGTTTCTGCTTCTTAAATCAATACACGTTTCAGAATTCAGTTTGCCCAGCACCCACCCTCTTTTTAGCTTTCACATCAGTGGTGGTATATGTCATGTTTCTGTGAACAGAAATTCCAGTTATCCTGGGAGGGAAAATTAGCATTGCTATGTTATAAAATATGCATTTTAGATGTTTCATCAAGATCCTCATATATACATTCTTTTAAAGTCTTATAAAATATTATTTCTGTATATCGAAAAGCATTATATATTCCTGTGGTTCTAATTGAAATTGGGCTTTTCTTCCACTTAGACTGATATATACATATTTTTAAGTCTGTATAATTTGAATACATTATGGTGCTGTACTGAGTTGGACAATATAGACAGTGATTTGAATCAGGGTCATCCAACTTCACTTTTAAAATGATTTTACTCTCTGCAGGCCAGAAAGTCTCTTTCACAACTACTTGACTCTGCCATTGTGGCTGGAAGGTAGTTACAGATGACATGTCAGTGGGTGGATATGTTTGTGTCCCACAGAACACCACCAGAAACTATACATACAAAAACAGATGATAGGCCTCAGTTGGTCCACAGGTCTGACAGCGTCTGATCTCAGTGGTTGAAAGTGTTACCCATTTATGTTTTTGTTGCTTTAACAATGTACCAAAGGCTGGGATACTGTATACTAAGATTTATTTAACTCACAGTTCTAGAGGTTCGAGAGGAAGTCCCTGTCTGCGGTGGGTTCTGGTGAGGGCCTTCTGGCTGTTTAATCACACCATGTTGATATGAGTGCAAAAGAGAGAGAGAGAGAGAGAGAGAGAGAGAGAGAGAGAGAGAGAGAGAGAGAGAGAGAGAGCACACATGAGAAACGGGAGTTGGGGGAAACTAGAAGAGTTCAGGGATCAGTTTTCCTTTTTGTAATGATTTGGTCACAAGAGCTATCTGTCAGATCCCAAGAGAATTCCTCCAATTCTTTTCTGCATGGGGCATGCCCCAAGTACTTTACCACAGACTTTGCTTCTTAAACGCTTTTTACCTTTTGGTACTACTGAGGACCAACTGGCCAACACATGGTCCTTGAGGGACTAACAGAACTGTAGCAGTTATATAATACTGCTTTTATTTAATTTTGAATTCCATTTAACTACAAAGCTCTCTTATTTCACTGTGTATACATAATTATAAATTATATCTCATTGTCTTCAAAGCCACAATGAAAGACAAAGTGGAATTATTCACACACCTATTAGGAACTCAAAGAATTAAACTTACTTTTCTTGTTGATTTGCTTTCAAAGTCTTTGTTCCAGCATTGTTTATATCTGTTTCTATCGCTTTCTTTTGCAAATAACACAACATTATAGAGTAGATGAGTTATAAAGAAAAGTGGTCTATTTTGACTCACAGTTCTGGAGGTCTAAGGCAAAGTCCATATCTAATGATGGTCTCTGTATTAGTCAGCTTTCCCAGCATTGAGACACTATCCCCATACACACTTCCCCACCCTTCCCCTAGTATATGTAGCTCATGGTTCAGGGAATTCAGTCCATAGTCAGTAGGTTTCAAAGCAGCAGCAACCTGGTGGCAGGCCATAACACAGCAAAGATACGTAGTTCATGGCAACTGGAAACCAGAGTAGGGGAACACTGCAAAGAGAAAGAACAGAGATCAAACATAAACTGTCAAGGTCACCTTCATAGCCCACACAGACACACCAGATTGGTGTTCCATCAATCCCTGAGTAGATCTTAAAGCCAGTCAAGTTGAGACTTTCTGCAACAACCTCCTTTCTAACCTGGTCCACAGAAGGCATCACATGGCAAGAGGATAGCATGTGTGTAGATGTATCTCATCTGGTTCTCTCACTGTTAAGAAGTCACAGGATTTAATTATGGGGGCTCCACCCCAATGACTTAATTTAGTTGCTTCCCAAAGGTGCCACTTTTTGAGTAGCATAGTTGCTTTAACTTTCTACTTCTTAATCTTTTCAGCATGGATTAATTTTAATGCCTAAAGGGAGACACTAAACCATGTCCAATCACAGCAGTGTCACTGTTGAACCTTTTCAATCTACAGGTTTAAATTACCTTGTATGCCACTTGTAACAGATTAAAATGCTATCTTTTCCCTGTACAAGAGACGTATAAGAAGCAGTAAGAATGAACATATCCAGCACCATTTGGAATCTTATTTATTTATTTAGGTTTTTTGAGACAGGGTTTTGCTATCTGGTTCAGTCTGGCCTTGAACTCATTGCAAAATCCAGTTTGGCTGTGAACTCCTGGCAATCCTCCTGCTTCAGTTTCGCAAGTTCTGGGATTATAGGCATGTGTCACCATGCCCAGTTTCTACTGTATTTCAAGGGTTATACCTGAGCATTGGCAAACAGAGAGGAAAATAAGTCATACTTCAAACCAGAGATGTGGCCTGATATACTAGGTATATATCAGTATATTTCAAATTCTTAAGTATCCCAATTTATGTACCTTTCAAGTTGAAAGTATAAGCTGTTGAAACCAGGACTTTTGCATTAAGTTGTGTCCTCTATGCTTTAAAAATACACACACACACACACACACACACACACACACCCCTACATACATATATATGTATGTGTGTATTTTTGGAACAAGGGTCTAATTGCCTAGTCTGGGCTAGAGCTTGCAATCCTCTAGCCTCAGCTTCCCAGTGTACCTTACCTGAACCATTTTTTATTGGAGAAATGATGACTTTAGAAGCAGGAAGCCATGTAAATGTATGTGTGTATTTTCTTCAAATTGAATCCATCCACTGAGAAATATTATTGGGTCTCCCATGATGAAAGGCAAAGTTTTCATGATAAGAAACAAACCTTGTTTTATAATTGTCTTTGCAAAACAAAGAATATCATTGGAAATAACGAGTTTTAGTGAAATGTTTCCCTTTAATTGTTTAACTAGCGTTTTCATGTATGCCATGAGATATATTTTACAAACTGCAATCAGGGGTCCTAATGATCCTTTACATAGGATAGTTTTTTGCAGTCATAAATGTCCCAATCATTTTTAAAAAATCTTTCATTCACATGCTATTTTGTGCTTCACAGTGGTCTAATTATTATACTTGAACAAAATCTTATTTTCTCCCATCTCTTTTCCTTAGTTGCTAGTAACAGTTATTACAACTGCTTTCAAGTTTATCTTTTAAGTTTATATGTTCCACATGAAATGACTGGTGGTTGACAGTATCATAGTTTCTAGAAAAGAGTTAATTAGATTTATTACTGCTTCCTTCTGTTGGAGGGAACTTTCTTGTACCTTTTTTTTCTCCTGGTGTTGAATATTAAGCTGGGAGCCTTTGCACTGAGCTACATCCCCTACCCTTTTTATATTTTATTTTTAAGTGGGGCAAAATTTAGAATCTTCCAATCTCAAACTAAGGGGTGGGATTATTAGGCATGTGCTGCCACACCCTCTTCCTTTAGTTTTTAATGTGAAAAATTACAGGAATAATTTCCCAGGCTTCTCCTTCTAGCTGTAATGTACTATCTGGTTCCTAACTAACACATGTACTATAAGTGACTGTAAAACTGCATGAAGCAAACCTGAAGTTGTTTACATTGCATAGGCCACCAGCAAACCAAGACTGAACCCGAGAGGCTGAATTTGAATTAATTGTAATTGTTAAAGTATTTTAACTTAGCTATCACATGTTTTAAAATTATAGACATATCTGGCTTTCATGTTCCTATTGGAAAGTACTGGTCTAAGTGTTTGATATAATGCAAAACAAGAACTTTTAAGTATACAATTATAAATATTCAGAAAATTGACAATATGAAAAAAGAACTAGATGAAAATGTGGTTTTAATGTTTAGCTGAGCAGAGAGAGGGACATTTGTTTTTTAAATAACAGAGATAAGGGTATTACATATTCAAGAAGCTTGGAAGTCACGGCTTCATCCAAACAATAGTGAAAAGGTAAAACAAGTAAAAATTGCTGACTCTTAGATCTAAGAATTAGATCTTAGATTTAGGAGAATTGAGGTTACGGGCAAACTGCAGCCCCTGAATTGGAAAGCCAAATGTGGATCAGGGAATCACCACACATGGGAGCAGAAACTCTGGCAGTAAGCAGTGGTGGGGCAGAAACTGATGGCATTGACTTACTGCCATCAGGTGAGGACAGGTCTGAGCTAAATTTCAGGGGAGACCTGTTCATACTATACCCCATCCTCAGTTGTGAGCTTACCTGCAGGAGATTAACCAGGTTTTCAAAATAAATATCAGAAAAGTCCTCAGATATTTCCTGTAGGGAAAAGGTATATGTCCTGATATTCTTATTTATTGGTGATATGGGAGATCAAACTCATGATCTTGCACCTGCCAGGAAGGTGCTTATGCCACTGAGCTAAGTTCCCAGCTCCTTATCCTGATGTTTTCAACAAGGGTGGCCTTCAGGAGAAACTAGCTCACTAGACTGACCCTGCTGGGTTTTTGACTCTTGAGGCTAACCTGGGGAAGGAAGATCCCCAACTTCAGCCTCTTCTGGCCTTCCTGTCTCACCTGTACAGATGAAAAAACCTGAGAAATACTGGGATGTTCACCTTCCAAAGGAATAGGATCACGGGAGGCTGAGACCTAATAATGAAGTGCATGCATTTGGGTAAATGCCTTGTCGTCATGCTGTTCTCTTAATTTTCTTGCAAATATGAAATTACTCTAAAAAACAGTTTAGTGGAGACTGGAACTGAAGGATACAATACTGCAGGGAAACATCAGTGCCTGATGTTAATGTCAGGATGAAGAAGACGGGCTACATGAACCTGAGGAGATGCCAAAAGAATTAACCAAACTGAAGAACAGAGAAACAAGTTAATTAAAAACTGACATGAGAATCTCAAGCCATATGAGAAGAAAATACCAATGAGAGAAGCACCAAAAACACTGTTTTAAGAAATGAGTCAGATTTCTCACGTTGATATACAATCCCTGCCTTCAGATCCTAGAGATCAGTGAGTCCCAAGGAGAACATGCATAGAAAGAATTGTGCCTTTATCCATAGTAATTGCAATGTTGAAATCCAAATATAAAGAGGAAATTGTAAAAGTAATCAGTAGAAAAACACTTTACATATTGGAGAACAGTCGTGGCAGTAAATAATGACTTATTTGAAGGTAAAATATGGGTTGCAGGCAATGGAATCTGGCATCTTTGTTGTTGTTAAGTTTGAGCCAGAGTCTCACTACGTTGCCAATGCTGGACTTGAACTTGATGGTCCTCCTGCCTCAGCCTCCCATAGTACTGGTATTATAGACATGTCTGAGCACCAAGGCTCAGACATCTTTAAAGTCCTGCAAGGGTATAAAAATGTCAATTTATTTACAGTAAAAATACTCTTTACAAACAAGGGTGAATTAACATTGAGAAACATGAAAACCTAGAAACTGTTACTAGCAGAACTAAACTGTGAACATTCTATGGAAAACTTCAATTTTTTGTGGTCCACTTATGGCATCATAGGAACAAATGATTATTTTCATTGAACTGTATTCTGTGAAATGGATATACCACATTTTGCTTTCCCACTGACCAGTGGCTGTTTGTTCACATTTTTTCCATGTTTTGGACTGCTACAAATAATGTTTATATCAACATTTCTGTGTAGTTCTTTGTGTATACATCTAATTTCACTTATCTTGGGTAGATTTCTAGGAGTGGAAATTAGAGTCTCACTGAAAGTCTTTATTTGCCTTTTGTGTACTTTTATGGTTTATGTCTAGATGTCCTCCCAAAGCTTCATGCCCTCATAGGTGGGGATTTTGAAAGCTAATTGTGTCATGGGGCACATAGTTGAGTGTGATGAGGAGGTGAGGCCTGGTCCCAAGAGGCAGGTCATTGGGTCTGTGACCTGGTAGGGTGTAACTCCTTCCCAGATTCCTCCCTCCACTTTCTGCTTGCTGCCTACCTAAGGTGTGAGCAGCTTACTTCAGCTCAGGCCTTTGTACCATGCCACTGACCATGCAAAGTCTGAAACTTCTAAAATGTGAGCCAAAATGAACCTGTCTTCTTTAAATTGTTGGTGTTGGATATTCTGTATCTCAGTGACAAGAAAGTGACTTAACAGTAATAGCTATATTTTGCCAAAGTATAATATTGTGCAGAGTGGCTGGACAATTTTACACTCTCATCAGCCATGTGTAAGCATTCCAGTTTCTCCACATCATCACCAGCTGCTGTTTTGTCTGTGTTTTCCTGATAGTCATTCTAGTGAATAAAAAATAGTATGCATTTTGGTCACTTTCTCATCACTGGAACAAAATATCCAACTCCACAATTTAAAGGAAGAGAGATTTATTTTGGTTCAAGTTTTGTAAGTTTCAGCCCATATTTGGCATCTCTAGTGCCGAAAGCTCATAGTAGAAGGGTCTGGTAGAGGATGCTGCTCACCCACAAGCAGACAGGAAGCAGAGAGTGAAGGGAAGAGCAAGGAGGGAGCTATGCCTTCTGGGGCAAACCCCAGGGATTTGCCTCTGTGGCCAGATTCTGCCTCCTGACAGCACACTCAGCTCTCAATTCTTCAGCGGATGAATCCACTTCGGAGGGTACCCCACCACCACCATGATCCAGTCACTCTGAAAGCTCTGCCTCTGAGTGCATGAGTTTTTGGGGGACATTGTAAATCTGAACCATAACAGTTGCCATTAGATTTTTATTTTTATTTCCTTGACAAATAATGATGCTAAATCTCTTTTAATGTGCTTAGCAGTCATTTGTAAAAAAATTTCCTAGTGTTTATTCAGATATTTTGACTATTTAGTATACTTAGTTCTTTTTCATCTTACTGGGTTTTAAATTCTATTTTTATATACTGTTTGCAAACTCTAGCTTATCTTTTCATTTCTCAATGGGGTGTGGGGGTCAGAAGAATAACATACCTCCTTGCTCCCCCCAAAAGGTATCCTTGCTCTGATCCTTCATAACTTGTAAAAACGTTATGTTACTTTATAAAAGGGACTCTGCAGGTATGACTGTAAAAGATCTTGAGATGGAACAGTTATCCTGCATCAAAGAGGTAGACCTGGATTTTTCTTTTTCTTTCTTTCTTTTTTTTTTTTGGTACTGGGGATTGAACTCAGGGCCTTGCATAGGCAAGCACTGTACCACTGAACTACACCTCCAGCCCAAGGTAGACCTGGATTAACCAAATATGCTGTAATAAAGAAAGATTTTGATAAGAGAAAGGGGACAGCTTTCAAAAGCAAAGAAAGGAAGAACCAGAGGTTGGAATAATGTACTTTGAAGATGAAGGGACTGTGTGGGCCAAGGATGCAGGTAGGCAAGGGATTTGTCCTTGAAGTGTTTGGGAGTTTGGCCCTATCAGAACCTGGAGTTTGAGCTTAGACTCTAGAACTGTAAAATAATAAGCATGTGTGTGATTATAAGCCACTGTGTTGTAATACTACTTGAAGGAAAAAGCTAGATTTAAATTTGAGAGATTTATTTTTGTGAAATCTAATTCATCAGTTTATTTATTTTTTATTTTATGTATTGTGCTTCTGGAAGTTTTAGAAGCTTCATTATCTTAGTTGTCTTATTTGTCACTGTGATCCATTTTGAGTTGTGTACAGCAAGACATAGAGTCTAAGTGATATTTGGGTTTTCTTTTTGTTTTTGATTTTTGTATGTGGATACCTCGTTTCCATAGAACCTTTGAAAAGACCGTCTCTTTCTAACTGAATTGTCTCTGGACCTTTATCAGACAAAAACGGGTTATAGATAATAAGACCTTATTTCTGGATTCAGTTGTTTGCTTTGATATATATGCTGTTCTTGTGCCTTTATTACCACAATCTTTACTAGAACTATTAAGAATTTTAAAAATCAATTAGTAAAGTCCTCTACTTTGTTCTCAAGTTTTTCCAAATTGTTTTGTCTATTCTTGGGCTTTGGCCATTGAAAATAAATTTTAGAATTTGCTTTTAATCTCTACAGATACAAAACAGTCTTCTAGAATTTTACTTAAAGTTTGCCTTGGATTTATGAGTCAATTTGAGTATAGTTGCCACCTTGACAATACTGAGATGTCTAGTCTATGAACATGATTATCTCTTTATTAAAATTCTCTTTACTTGGATCTTTAGTTTCTGTTAATGGTGTTTATGGTTTTCACTATGTACATCTTGCATCTTTTGTTAGATGTGATATTTTCTGATTTTTAGTATTCTGATTTTTGGTGCTATTATGAGGAAAATTTTCATAATGTTAAGATTATTCACTGCTAGTATTTATCATTTTAGCTGTAATCTTGATGATTTTTTTTTAATTCTTAAAAATTTTGGCTGGGGGTTTAGCTCAGTGGCATAAGCACCTGCTTAGTAAGCATGAGGTCGTGAGTTCGATCCCTGGTACCAAAAAAAAAAAAAAGAAAAAGAAAAAGAATATTTTTGTGGATTCCTTGTATTTTTCTACATATGGGATACAGATCATTTGTGAACAATCTGGACTTCTAATCTGGACTTCTTACTAATTATTTTACAAGTAGAAATAAGCCTGCATTATATTGAATATAAGTGGTAAGAGGAAACATCTATGCCTTGTCCTCAATCTTGTTTAATGTTTTACTATTAAATATCTTATTAGCTGTGGGTTTTTCTTGAATGCTGTTTAACAAGTTGAGGAAATTTCCTTCAATTCCAGGTTTTTTTTATAATTTCAATATTGAACTTTTCTTAAATTTTATCACTTTTTCTGTGTATTTTTAAATGAGATTTTAGTCCTTTGATTCTATCAAAATGCTGTGTTAACATTAATTTACTTTTTAATAAGTTAACTATAATTCCTCTTCACAGTATAAGTCACCACTTGTTCATGGTGTGTGATCCATTTTATATGATGCTTTTTTAGCATCATATAAATGATCCATTTTTATATGATGCTTTTGCTACAGTCTTATGACAAATTTTTGTATGTATCTGATGAAGGTTATTCTGACATTTTCTTGTGAAAAGAAATGAAAGATTGTTTGGAAAAGGCTGTGAGGAGACTTTCTTGGAACATGATTGTTAGGAATGAACATGTGAATGCATGCATTCTCAGAAGTCTTAAGTCTGGATATACAAAATGTATAAATTAAATTTCATGTACATTGCATTTTCATAGCAATTGTTACATCAAAAGGCAGACTGGTGGGCCTGGAATTTAACGCAGTAGCCTAGTGCCTGCTTGGCAAGCATGAGGTCCTGGGTTTGATTCCTGCTACTCCCTAAATAAATAAATATATTAAATAAAAGGCACACTGGAAGAACTTTCCTAATATTATTTAACTTTTCTAACTTTTGACAAGTAAATTTCCAAAAATTTCTACACAGGATGAGTTTGTGTGACATGACAAATAATAGTATAGATATTCTCTATAATTACTGTTGTACTTTTACAAATCCTCTTTCTCAATCTCAGCCATCATTCCTCTTACTCCTGTTAATTGCTCTATAGCAGCTCGCTTGCCTTCTTGCTCCCTCGTATGTCTCTTAACACACCTGTGGGGCAGATCCTAAGGTGTTTAACTAGCAGATGTTTAAATAACTCATTCTTAAAACCCTTGTGGCCAACTGAAGTTATTTAGTGTAACATATTTACATTAATGTCAGTAGAAAAATTAATGTTTTATCTCACCCTATGTTATCTAATTTGCAAGAGAAATAAGTCAGCTAAATAATGAGAAAAATGCATAAGAAGTGAGTATTGTAAAACTAAACACACAGTACAATGTAATGTGATTACATTGGTATGCACCAAAAGCAGAGGTGTAGACGCCAACAGGATGCAGGTAGGTGGAGAAGTGAAAACCAGTGCTTGTAGGATGCATGCTTCTTTCCATACTGTTTTATCAATAGCTCAGTCTTTAGATACATGGTATACTGTATTCACCAGGAGCCTAAAAATAAATTATAGCTCAGGAAAACATTTCAGGACTACTGAGAGCTAAAAAAAAAAATCACATTATGAGACACATGAAAGTAGCAAACACATCACATGCATTAAAGTACTGTCTAGTCTGCTCACTTGATGGATGCATGTGCAAAAGAAAGGTTTCTTTATCTGAGTGTGCTGGGAGGCTGAGGCAGGGGGATCACAGGTTCAAGCCTGATCTGATTAACTTAAATAAAAATAAAAGGGGCTGGCTGAGGCTCTAGCTCCTGTAGAGGCAGTGTAGTATTACACACATACACTGGAAAACATAGGCCAGTTTCTTCCTAAACTGTTGTATGAAAGAAATTGTTGTATCTCAGTCCAGTGTTACAATGTCAAAATAAATGTTTTATAACATGTACAAGATATTTTGGCTATTAAGCTCAGCAGACAAAAAAAATGTATTACTCAAAAGGTGATTAAAACTTTTCATGAATGTTTAAAATGTTGTTGAAGAGTTAGTTGTGTATGGATAGGAGTGACTTGGTGTTTCATCACTGTAGTATCAGCAGATCTCATCTCTTTTTCTGTGTAGATACCTCTTCTGGCTCAGAAGATGAAGGCTCAGTGCAGGGCGATTCACAGGGAACCCCCACCTCCAGCCAAGGCAGCATCAACATGGAGCACTGGATCAGCCAGGCCATTCATGGCTCCACCACATCCACCACCTCCTCCTCGTCTACACAGAGTGGAGGCAGTGGGGCCGCCCACAGGCTGGCTGACGTCATGGCCCAGACACACATAGGTGAGTGTCCCTGGCTGGCTGGGGTCAGCACCTTTCCCCCTCTCTATTCTTGCTGTTAGGAACCAGCCATTGAATGCATATTTGTTTGTTTTGTTTGTATCCTGGCCCTGGACCTACCTGCTGCACACAGGCCACAGGTCCTCTGATTCCTGGGCTGATTTACCTTTACTATTTTCTGGAGCTCTTGCTTTATTGCCTTTTACTCTTACAGCCTCTTCCTCAACTGGAATTTCACATGCTGTTTTTTCACAAAGGTTTACACTCTTGTTCCTGACGGAAGCATGCAAACCCATCTACTTCTATGTTTCTGTCTCACTCATGCAAAACTGCGCTTCTAAATAACATTTTAATGGGGCTAACATACAAAATAGGAAATTTTAAAGTAGAGTTGCATTACTTTTGGACTTATTTAAGGAAGCTAAGATCCTTATTACCGTTTTCAGTTATATTTATTTAGATATCTTACATGCTTCATACTTCTTGGTTATAGTTTTTATAATAAAGCAGAGCTTCGGGATTAGAAAAAGCACAAAATTAGGAAGTGTTGGCTTGAGATGTTTGCTAACAGCACAGAAAGGGAGATGACAAAGAGTCTTGAGATGGAAAAGTCAGTCTGTTGGATTCTGACTGTAGGAAATGTGGGTCCCGTTACGCATCATTCACCTTCACTTGGACTTTCACTTACAATGCCTGAGTGAGACCTTACATGCAGAGAGAAGTTAGAAAACTTGTCTGCTCTTATCCATTTTCCACTGTGGATTAAGATGTTTAAACATTTCAGTAATAAAAGTTTTTGATAAGATAAATTAACCTGCACAGATGATGGTTCAGTATATTCTTATTAAAATAGCAGTGTGGAAGAACGATCAGGCTCAGGGAGGCTGCTACACACTGTGTTGTCATTGTGAAGGGAAGATGAGACACAGACAGAGATGTTCCAGGTGTATCTGCACCACTGTAGGAAAACCTCATGTGTGCAGTGCTGCATGTTAGCAAATAGTAAATGCAGTTAATGAGTTAGTATTCCAAAGTCATCTCAGATGGCCAGTGCTTATTTTTAGAGCCTTAACTACTTGATGGGCAGACAAAATAGTTTCAAACTGACATTTGAAATCTTAGCCTCTTTCACACTCACTGATTGAAGCTAAAAAAGCATCAGCCTTTCGTGTATCCAAAATGAGACAGTTAGTATGCTGCCAGCGAAGCAGGAGCAGCGCTCAGTCCCTCCTCCATTAATAAGTACTGAGATCTCAAAAGTCACTGCTGTTTTTGTTTTGTAGTGAGAAATAGCAGGAAAAATAATTTCTTGTCTTTGTACCTCTCAAAACAGTTGTGAGGAATATTCATCATAAGTTTTAAAGTAATAGTCAAATGCAAAGTGGTATCGTTTCAGGTGAACATATTTTCAGGGCTATCTGTGCTGGTTTCTGTGAGCTAATAACCTGTATTTGAAACCATAGTAAGTTAAACACTGAACAGAAATGTGTCACCATTATGTATTTTTAGATGATAAAATTTCTCGTATGTTGAAACTGGGGATGATGGCTGAGGCTGTGGGAGCTCTACCTGGAATGAGAGGAGGGATGTCAGACACCTCTGCTCTTTGTGAGTGTTCATAGTGTCTGATTTTGTTCACTTTTAAGGAAGTTCTCAGAAGCGTACCAAGAGGAACACATGGTTTGGAACGCATTAATTGCTGCATTTGGCTTTCCCTTTGTGAATTTACACTTGGAATCCTGGAGGAAATTACAGCCTGGAGAATTAAATTTATCCCAACTATAAAAGGTTGCATTACTCATGTACATCAAGGCTCAGTGCAACCTAAATATAATCCCTCAGTGTGTGACATTTCAGTAATTTCTCATTTGGCACAAAGATAAGTTCCTAGAATATCTGGGTTTTTCTATAACCATGACTTTTTTTTTTAAATAAAGTAGTGGCAAAATAATGAAACATTATGAGAAGAGGAGAATTAGAATATTTTATTCCTGTAGCAAAATAAGACAAGTTAAAATACCAGAATTGGCAGCATTTGAGCTTTCTTTGAGATTATCAAAAGCCTAGGAACAAGATAATAGCATAGGTGTGCAAGTGCCTGGGTGTTTGAAAGAGCTCAGGGTAAGATAAACATCTCAGCGCCATTTGTTGGTCCCTTATCTGGAGACTGTAGAGACTTTGACTCCCAGGGGAGAAAAGCTAAGGAGTTCAATACAGCATCTCTTCCCTGGCACTATTGTTCTCAAGTCTTTTGTAGATTCTTCCGTAGATTTTGTAGATTTCATTATGCCAACAGTTAAGTAGGGATGTCTCCTATGTATCTCAGTAGACAAGTTGGTTTAGCCAAGGATGTAAAACCCTATTCTGGATTATTCCGTTTCTTTTTCTCTGTCTTGCTTGCTGTGCCTCTGGCAAGGTCTGCACGTGACTGCCATACTCAAGAGCACTGACAGGGGAAGACTTCATCCCAGGATGCTGAGGTCTGAGAAGATGTAACTGCTAACTCCAGAAAGTCAGCCCTGCTGATCCACTGTGTCACAGTGCTACAAGGCGGCAGTGCAGACCTGCTTGCCCTCTGTGAGAGCAGTATTCCTGGTCACTATTAAAATAAACTTATGAAGAACCTTAAGCCAACTAGAAATATAGGGCTTTATATCCCAGAGTGTTTAATCAGTATTAAATGTTGAGCAGCCTAAAGGAGTGCTGTTAAACTTCAGGAGGTATTTGCATAAAAAAGTATTCCAAGTAAAATATTACAGAATTATTTAGCAAAAAGGAATGAGGAACTGAGACAGTATTTATTAATACTTTTCTAAATTAAGAAATAAGAGTAGCCCAGGCATGGTGATGTGCATACATGTAATCCGAGCACTCAGGAGGCTGAGGTAGGAGGATTACAGTGAGTTCAAGGCCAGCCTAGGTTATAAAGTAAGTTTAAGGCTATGCAGAACTGCATAATGAAACCTTGTCTCAAGAAACACCAAAAATAAAATAAAATAAAAATTAAAATTAAAGCAACCAAAGCAGAATAGGTACCATTCTTGTTATTGTTCAGAATCAATGTTTGTATCTGTAGGAAGTTAGACTTTTATATAACATAAACTTGCCTTTTTTATCAGCTCTAAATACACCATATCTTTTGTTCATGTACTCACCTGGTGACATTGTCACAGAATGTATTAGGGGACGTATTTGCACTAGCTAAATAGGCATAGCAATAATTACCATTTCTAGAGTTTTAGAATGTGGTTGACATTAGTGTTTTCAGTGTTTGCTATTGATATTAGTTGCTGAATCCTCATTAGATTTCTTACAGATATGCCTGCTGTACACTTGTTACATTCTTAGACGAGTGTGGCAGTTGCACAATTTGATTCTAGATTCTACTTTGCTAGTGCATTTATGCAGAGAGTTTGAATGGCTACCATTGTGATACATTATCCTCATTTATGTATATGTAATTTCCAAAAGTATTATCAACATTTGGAAACATTTACCATCTTAAAATATCCCCTACAGATCGAAGTTGGTGATGTTGGCAAAACCTGGCTACTTAGGGCTGGGATCTCCTGCTAAGACCTGCGTCTCACAGCTGAGGCATTCTTGCATCTAGAGGCTTATAATTTTAGAGCAGCTCAGCAAGCTCTTCTTATAAAGGCCTGGAGAGAAGATATTTCAGACCTCATGTGGTCCATATGGACTCTGTTGGAGCGCTTCAGCTCTGCTGTCATCTCACAAAAGCAGTCCGTAGAGAATAGGAAAACAGTAGGAATAAATAAAACTTTATTTATAAAAATAGATGGCAGACAAGGCACTATCTATAGTTAGCCAACAAGTTTGAGTTTTAAACCACTCTACTGAAAAGATTGGCAGAAAGTCAGTAGATCTTGCGTGAGATAACACCAGGCAGGATGGAGTCTCCTAGCAGTGACATATGTGATGTGGCTGTGAAGCTTCTGCCCTATTTTTCTGTGCTTCCTAATCTATGACTATACACCTACACACACCAGTTTAGAAGGCAACTTCTGTCGCCACACATTTCCATATCATCCCATGAAATCTGTCATGGTGCCTCATGTTTCATAGTATCTGCTGAGGTGGAGTCCATTTCAGGGGAAACAAAAAGCAGGAGTACCCCTGTAGTACTGTTTGGTGAGATAATGCTCCTTGAGCACTTGCACATCAGCCCAAGCCTGTGCCCTGAGATCAGTTTGTCTACCAAGGCCTCTGTAGGTGTTACATCAGACCTGTCTTCCGGAATTGAGGCTCCATGTTCCCTGGTTAAGTTCCTTGTTCCCTCAGCCTCAAGTCTTGGCAGCTCACATGAGTCTAGCAGTTTTCCTCCTGCGCCTCACTCCATGCTCCCCGGCCAGTGCCAGGACTTTTTGCCTGTCACCAGGACTTCCATGGGCACTCTGACCCCACATTTCCTTTCCTTTCAAGCTGTTCTGTACTTAGGTTCCCCATCAGTATTGTAAAAATGCAATTCTGGTTGTGATTCCACCCTTTAAAACTGATTCTGTTGACTTTAACTTCAAAAAAATCCAAATAATTTTTGTTTGATTCAAAAGTCTATTAACCCTTTACCTACTCCATGCCCCTCTAAGGGAGATTATTGCTCTCTTTTGTAACCATCCCTCATAGATCTGCTTAGTTACACCTTAATGTAACAGTACAATCACATCTATTCATTTACCTCTTTTTCCCCCAGTGTCTCAGAAAGTAGTAATGCAGTCATTTGCACCTTCATGCTCGAGTTTCACAGAAAGGCAGAGGGAAGCCCTCCGCCAGGCCTTCTCCCAAAACAGTCTTAGCGTTAATTGCCTGGTGGTTGTAGGATGTCAGGAGCCTGTGTCATTTAATTTCCCAAGCCACAGTGAGGAATAAATGGTATTCTTGGTTTGTAGCTGAGCAAACTGAGACTCAGAAAGTTAAGAATATCACCAAAGGGCAAGCTAATGAGCAAGAGGATCAAAGAGCCCCCACCCCTTTTATTTAGTACTTACCTGCTTGGCTCAGCCTATTACAAAACAGAGAAAGTTGGTGTTTTTTTTTTTTTTTTCAGGCAAAAGTAAAAATCAAATTTTGCATAAAAATTAAGATCTCAACATGTCTGGTCTCAATCTCCAAAGGCCTTTGGGCTGCATATGCTTCATGGGAACCTTTCATTATGAACTTAAATTTGTAGATATAAATATTAAGAGCTATTGTTAAAAGCTGAAGGGTTTGGTTCTCGTATTAGAATACACTTCTTTAGATTTGTCACATCTTTATGGGTTTTTCATGGAGTAAAATGTAAGGGAAAGAACAGTTCAAAGTCTGAAAAATTGAGATGGTGTGTGAACCAACTCTGGCTCTCTCAGAAGTCTTTAAGAAGTATGTTGGGGTATATAACCATGACAGTCTTTTCTAGCCATTTCTTGGTTTTAGTGCAGAGGCAATTTGTCTGCAAGTTTGAAAAGCTACTATGAATCACTGTTAGTGTGAGACAATCACACACACACAGTGGAGGGTGGGAGGAGATGAATCTATAATAGAAGACAAAGTTAAACTTAAAGAGTATTTATGTCCCCTGATGATTAGTGAAAAAGTAACACATTCACTTAGGTGTAACATATATCATTGTTTTGAATTGGTTTCTATACCAATTAGATCATTTCCATTAGAGCCAGCTGAAGGAGACTCTGCTGTGGTGAGACTAAAGAGAGAAGAAACTTTTGTCTTCTATAAATTGTAAATGAAGCAGCAGAAGGAAACTTGACAGGGTTGGATGCTCTGACATCACAAGTAATGGCCCCTTCCTTTCTGTCCCATTCTGGACCTCTTCAACCATGTATCTTTTGTGTAGATCCATCTGATGCAGATGCGTGTATAGAGGGGAGGATTTACGCTTAATAGAAAGGAGGTTTGCCCAGCTTATGCTGATGTCCTCTGCTGAATGGCTTGGATCTGAGTCTCTAGGCAGCTTTGTAGTCTCCTGCATTCCAAGAGGTGAACAAGTGGGGTGGCACAGTCAGGACACCCAGGCAATCTGAACTGAGAAGTAGGCAAACTCTGCCTTGTTGTTCTGCTTAGCTCTACATCTCACCAAAGTACCTTGTTTAACGTCACTGTGTGGAGGTATGGTCTTTAACCTGCCAGGAATCTGAAATACGTGGCAGGCGCAGAGGTCTCATGGGACTACCTCACTGGCACCTCCTTTAAAGGTATGCACATATTTCTTCTTCACTTTCTGTTAATGGTGGTGATTGAGTTAAACTAGGAAACCAGGGATTGGATGTTCTTAATATACAAAGTAAGTTTCTTTGAGAGCATTATTCATTATCTGTTGTCAATTAGCAGACTGCAAGCACATTGTTTTTTTACAAATTAAAGCCAGATTTTGTACTGTCTTTCTCTTCCTTTAGCATTTATTTAGGGATTGAAAAATAATTAATATGACTTATAATAGAGGTCTGTCACCATTGACCATTTGAGAATTCCAGTTAGAATTAAACAATGCTGCTATTTAGCTGGTGTTAGAACCATAGCATTTTCTCTCTTCTCTAGTGTGCATTAACTTACTTATGTGGTCACATTTTCAAGTATTCTTCTGATATTTATGAGGTACAGAGGATATATGCTGGCTGGGTTGTAGCTTCAGCATCTCAGGAGGGCATGCTGTCACTCTACCCAGCTGAAAGCTGGAGTAAGCAGAGACCTTCAGGTGAAGGTAATGAGGAGAGATCAAGTCATGGCAATAGAGGATTAGCAGGGTCTTTTACAGGGAAGACCGGCCAGTGCCTGGCAGCTGGTCATGGCAGGGAAGAAGCAGCTGAGAAGGGGCAGATGATGTTGGCCTGAGCTATAGACTGAAATCCTCTAAGTGATAAGCGTGTCAGGATAAGGTGAGATTCCCTGGTAGGATGAGTTGGAATAACTTGTAGATACTGTCATAAAAATAGTGACATTGCCAACAAACCTTCTGTCATGCTCTTCCTTATTCTGAAGGTGTCCATGTCAGCTGCTGAGGGTTGTGGTAGTGCTAGGGTAGCTGAGACAGAGCCTTCCTGTAGAGAAGCTCTCAGACTGTTGGGGGAAGCAGAGCTAAAGGTCTTACAGAAAACTAGAGGCCAGATTGACAGAGGAGGTAACCTCTGCTGAAGCCACCAGGATGGCCAACATTTTTCTGTTGCTTTTAAAAGCCCTGTAACATTGATCTGAAGAACACTGAGCAGTACTCAGATTTGTGATTTCTGCTGGAGTATGCATTATGTATCATCACTACAGTGGCAGAATTTCTCTGCCCTGCTAGCAGAAGCCAGCTGCTGGGTTTATCATCCTGCAGTGTTGGCATATGCAAGGAGTGTGAACAGGAGAGGGAAGCAAGGTGACATATAAATTAATTTGGAAAACACTTTGAAGCCATCCAGCTGCCACTGTTCCTACTTTTTTTTTTAAATCACCAGATGTATTGGAGTCATAGCTTTCCCAGCTTCAAGGTGGAAACGCTGCCCATTGCAAAACCCAACTGGACATCCCTAATGGAGAAATGTGTTTTAAATACAGCCTAGCTTGAATCGAGTCAAAATACAGGGAACTTAATGTTTTAAATAGCTAATTGCAAATTTTATGCCTTATACATTAGCATCTATTGTGTTTTCATTTGAAATGTGAGGTCTCAGAGTGTGTAATACTTGGCTGTGTAGAGGTGGCGTTCTAGTGAATTAATTCAGTTGGAAACATGAACTGAAGGCTGTTTGGCAAAAATACAGAGAGGGTGTGATAAGGAGAATAAATATAGAGTCTGAAATGTTAGAAGCAACTTTTGAATGACGCTCTTCCTTCCCTTTCCCTTTCGCCTCAGAGACCTGGTAGAGTTCCCTGCCCTGGACTCCTGAGTCTCTGATGGGCACCATCCACCTCCTTTCACAGGAACTGACACAGGCGCTTCTTCTCTGGCTGGATCTCAGAAGTTACCTTTAAGGCTGTACATTAGTCTGCTCAGGCTGTCATAACAATACTGCAGACTATGAGGCTTAAACAGCAGATAGCAGTGTTGTCACAGTTCTGGAAGCTGGAAGTCTGAAGCTAGGGGTTGGCAGGGTTGGTTGCTCTGAGAACTTTCTCCATGGGTTGGAGGCGGCTGTCTTCTTGGTGTCTTCACATGGCCTGTTCTTGTGTGACGGTGGCTTGATCCCTTCTGAGAAGGAAACAAGCTTCAATGGGTCATCATTCAGCCTAACAGCGTCTTTATTACCTTAGTTACTTTAAAAAGTCTCTGCCTCCAAATACACAGTCACATTCTGAAGTCCCAGGTTTTGGGATTTTACCCTCTGAATTTTAAGGAGTAAAATTCAGTCTATAACAGAGTGGAAGCACTTGAAAAAGAGATGTACTGAAGAGTGTAAACACTGTTCAGAAGCATTCCAGGACCCAGACCCATTGCGCTCTGACTTACAGTCTCTTCTTCTACAACACGTGTGTGGGTAACTGGTGATGGCAAAGTTTGACTGCTTTTGTGTCTCTTTATTTGCTCAACTGCTGCTGCGTAGGTGGGGCTAAAGTAGGTATTACCTTCACTTTCCAGAACGGGAACCAGAAGATGGGAATTTGATTAAGGAACTGGTCCCAGGTGACTGCTCCATGCCCTGTGCGTGCTCTTTCACACTTTCTAGATCCAAATATCTTGAACTATGTAATCCAGAAGAGCATTAGTAAGATTGGAATGAGTCACTCTGGGTTGCTACATCTGAAGGAATACTAGCTACCCCTTCCCATCTGTGAGTGCTTCTCATAAAGAATTGGATCATGTATGCAAGCTCATTTCCGTAGAGTGTTGATCTTCTTTCAAATATTCTGTATTTGTAAATTTGCCTACTTGATAGCATTTATCAGTAAGCCCCAGAACAGTGCTCAGATTTTGCAATCATTTACACATGAATAAAGCCCCAAAAAGTTTGGGGGCTCATGCACATATTGTCCATTGAGTTTGAAGGAGACAATCTTGACCTTTTTTCTTCAGTGCTGACTATAAACCAGTGTCCTTTCCATGGTCTGGTTTTTTCTTTTTCCTCTTAACACATTTCTCACTTTTTTGTTAGTTGGACTATGTAAAGTGACTGCTAAGTGTGGCACTGAAGTGGGCAGAGAAAATAAGGCTTTCAATAAGAATGCCATGTTAAACAGCACAGAATTATGTGCTTCTGACACACTGCATGATAGAAGGAGGTACTCCTGAATCAGAAGTTTCTTTTGAATAATCGATGAATCAAAATTAGTGACATACCCATTTTTGGGAGTCAAGATGTATGAAATGCATTAATAGTTTCTATTAGGCTTGCTTTCCTTAATATTTTACATACTAAATATAAGAAATATGCTTTTTGCCATTTAACCATTTAATAACTTAAATGGTTAATGGTTTGATACCAATAAATGCTATAAGAGAAAAACCACTGTACATTTCATTGGGCATAATACAGCACTAAAACACATTAGATTATAGATGTGTTGATTGATGGCTTCATATTATTCATGCTAACATAATAATTACTAGTTTTGATGTCTCATCCTTTATTGCAGAATATCTTAGGGTCTTTTCATGTGTCGACTCATTTAATACAGTGTTTAGTCCACTGATTTACCCTCAAGCATTGTAACTATCATTGTTCTCATTTGATGTGTAAATAAACTGAGGCATGCAGAGGTTAAGATATTTCTCAAGACCTCTAGAAATTTGCACAGCTGGCTTGTAAAGAATCTCAGGCTCACTGGTTTTTAAAGCTTGAACTCTTTATTGCTTCTGTTCTCACAGACAAAACTACCTTCTTCCATGAACAAACACATAGCTCTTTTTATTTTATCCATCAGCTGTTTCAGCACATTATTTTAGTTAAAATGTTACAAGTGATTAGCTGATGTAACTTACGCTGCAAAAGCGTATCTGAAGTTCTATTTGATTTTATTTCATTGAGGACAGAATGTTTGTCAGGTCTCTTCCTAGCCAGTGTCATTTTTGTGGCCCTAATTTAGCCTCCAGAATAATCATCAAAACCACCAGAAAACCTTCTCATGTGCTTTTTTTGCAGAAAACCATTCTGCACCTCCTGATGTAACCACATACACCTCAGAGCACTCAATACAAGTGGAAAGGCCACAGGGCTCGACGACGTCCCGGACAGCACCAAAGTATGGCAATGCAGAGCTCATGGAAACAGGGGATGGTATGTCTCTTGGCAGTTCTTGCTGCTGATGTGCCTTTCTTTGCTTGTGATTGGATGTGCTTTTTGTAGATTCATCACTAATTTACTGAACCTCATTTATCAGAATCTTTATGAATCTCCCATAGAACTTTCTTGATTAGCATGTAGGCACAAAAATTCAGGTTTTCTCTAGTTTGATCAAGAGTTACTTCTGATAGGAAAAATATGAATTTTGCAGAAATTCAGTCATGCAAAAAAAATTAAGATTTTCTGGTTTTGTTAATGAATAGCTAATGTCAGAATAATTAGAGTACAAGTGTTAAGTTGATTGGTTGCCTAGAAGAATGAAAAGGAGTTAAATGTAAAAACTATTAATGGGTATGAGTAGATGGTACTTTCAATTTATAGAAAGCTTCTCCTTTTTCCAATTTAGGCAAAAATCATCAATAATTTGAGTAAATACCCTGTGGAAATCTTCTCCTCTATTCTTCACATTTTAAACTTTGGGGTGTTGTGATTACAGTAGTTATTGCATTATCCAGTGCAAAGTAGCAAGATTGGACATGAACTTTCTTTTGTATTCTTCTTTGCTAAATCTCAGTCTTTCCCAGAATTGGAACAGAATTCAGCAATAAAATTAAATGTTTCTCTGTTTTTGAAAGGTGGATAAAATACTCTTGAGGTGCTCTACATCTCAATGAGTCCATGTTGTTGTGGTACCTGTGTGATTTGCAATTGAGTAGGAGACCTGGTCCCAGTCCCTCACAGAAAGCATGCCTTCTTTAACCCAAAGGCCCAAAGTCACTAGTTTGTGAGCTATTCAGTTAATGCATATGAAATCACTCCACTTACCAATATGATTGGTTTCCCTGAAATGTCTTTCAGTTTGCATTCTCTGAAAAACTCATTATTTACTAGATAGATCATTGTTGTTCGTCTCATCAATTTAATAACTTTTTCATCATTGAAATCCATCACTTTTGCCTTTGTTCCCCCAGGCAAATTCTCAATTATATATAGTTCACACAAAAAATATATATATATATACACACTTCAGGAAGAAAACTTTATAAATATTTTCATACTAAATTTATTGAGACATTATAAGATGTATACGTTGCCTTTGGCCTCTACTCTTACAAGTGGTGCTCAAAGTTGAGCCATGAGATTCCAGACATTTGCTAGTATGGCGAACTGCTGCTTGGTTCACCTTGGTCATTGAGTTTGCTGCACATAAATTTTAAATTTCTTCTCTAAGGGCTGGTAGTGTATGGTTTTTCTACAATATATGACATCTCCTCGAGGGTCCTCCATAGGAGGGTAACATCAACTGTTGAAAAGACATCATACTAATTTTTTTTTGCCTGAAGTGTGTATACATTAATTTGATGGGTGTATATATTGCATGGTTCAGTGTTTCTCAATATGAAAGGCCCCCACATCACAATCAGTGGAGTACTTGCTGATACAAGTTCTGCTTCACACCAAAACCTATTCAGTCAGAAGCTTTGGGGTGGCCTGAGAAAGATTTGTCTATCCTAAACTAAGCCTTCTTGTGAAATGATCTGTGATTCACCTGAACCAAATTGTTGGGATACTTAATGGGAAAATAGTATGTTTAGAAAGAATTCTGGATGATATATTTTTATGCAACTTGAAACTACAAAATATTTAGTATCTCATTTCTCTTAATACCAATATAATAGTTTTGAGACTGCCTGTTCAAATTATTTTGTCCTTAGAAAACTTTCCTTAAGTTCCGTCCTATTCTGAAATTTGCTTGTTTCAGCTGTGATAGTCATCTGCTCTGTGGTTTCTTTCTTTCAGGAGTACCAGTAAGTAGCCGGGTATCAGCAAAAATTCAGCAGCTTGTCAATACTCTCAAACGACCTAAACGACCTCCATTACGAGAATTCTTTGTTGATGACTTTGAAGAATTGCTAGAGGGTAAAAGAATGCTTTCTTACTGCTGTTTCTTTTAGTTCTCCCTCTGGTCTCATTAAACAAAAATAGGTTTTTTTTTCTTACAAGGCTATTTTGTTTATTTTTTATTTTATTTATATATTATTTATTTGTTTAATATTTTTGTGTGTAGTACTGGGAATCAAACTGACGACCTCTCACTTATCAGTTAGATGCTTGTGCCACTGGGCTATATCTGCATTCTGCTATTTTATTATTTTAAGAGCAATAACCTTGATCTTCATTGGTTGATAGAAATCTAGTCAGCAGACTATAGATTTTGTTCCAGAATGGGTACCTGGAAGGTTCACCAGCTCCATATAAATGGCTAGAGCTCCAGAACTGATTGTTTGCTTCAGAAGAATGTGAGTTTGTTCTTTGAGCCTGGCCTCCTTGTAAGGATGCTATAAGATTATAGAAATGCAAAATTAAATTATACAAAAGCTTAGCGCACAACACAGCTTTTTCTGAACAAGTTTGCAAAGAGGACCACAGAAAAAATATGGAAGGGACTCAATACCCCTCTGCCTGCTCCTCTGAGGCACAGGTGCTGGTCCCATGTCCTGGAATGCTTGTGAGCCTTGTAACACAGACATACTAAAGTGAAACAGAGTAGAAGACCTGCCCTTTTTTTTTTTTTTTTTTAACCCAGACTCAAAGTCCTTGTTTTCTTGTTTGTTAAATTGTAAGCAGTAACTGGTTTATCTAGCCAGCAGACAGAAATGTATCACGAGAGAAGCTTTTTCTAGAAATTAGAAAAATACTGTAATATTTTCTCATCTATTTAAACAAAAAGACACAGAAGATTATATTTCATTATGATGCATTTATTTTAGTTTTATTCTGGAAAAAGCTTGTTTCATGCTTTTGTTATTCAGTGTGGTTGTAGCAAATTTATATTAACATCTCAGTAATTAAGAACAAAGCGTAACTTAACAAGATTTGAGCTCTTTAAAATCCAAATTACTGTGTGTTGATTACTAAAAATTTAAACAGGTATTTAAATGCTATACTCCAGGCATACACTTTTGCCTCTTGCCAGTTTGCACATGTATTTATGTCCAGCTAAGCCGTTTATCCCATATTACATTGGAAATTTTAAGAATTATTTCTATTACATCCATGAGGCTAGTGTGTGACTATTTTAGAAAAGGATACGTTTTCTGTCAGTTAATAAATTTATTCCCCGAAGTATGAATCTTAGCTTCTTTATAAAAGTAATCATACTAATGTAGTTATATTTTTTGAAAAACTTTTTGTATTCAAATGTCTTTAGTTCAACAACCGGACCCAAACCAACCAAAGCCAGAAGGAGCCCAAATGCTGGCCATGCGTGGGGAGCAGCTAGGGGTGGTCACGAATTGGCCGCCCTCCTTAGAAGCTGCACTTCAGCGGTGGGGGACTATCTCCCCAAAGGCTCCCTGCCTGACCACCATGGATACAAATGGAAAACCCTTGTACATCCTTACCTACGGTAATTCTATAAGGTTTATACATCTCTCATTTGTTCTTGCACGTCACCTCTATTGAACATTCAGAAGGTAAATTTCTTTGGGGGTTGCTAATTTATATTTGTCTTGCTGTATATGTTTCTGGTACACAAATAGATGGCATCTAAAGAAATGTTTTAAGAAAATTATTTTGGCATCAGTACAAAAAATTAATTTTTAAAATGTAAAAGCAGAATGTGATGATTAAAGCAGTAATCATAATTCCAAGATGTTAAATTTTACCTCTTGAGTGTGTAGGTGATTTCATTGAACACTTTCAGCATGGGTTGGCAGAATATATATGGTCATAATTCTAAAAGACACAATCTTGAATGCTGTTATCCCAAATCCTGAAGTCAAAATTTTGAACAAAATCTATAGGGACTAAGACCTTAAAAGATCAAAATCCCAAAAAATGCAATTCTGGGAAAAGTTTATTGGGTTTGGGGATTTTTTTGTTTTGTTTTGTTTTTTTGTTTGTTTGTTTGTTTGTCTGTCTGTCTTATTTTTGGACAGGTCTTGCTATGGAGCTTAGGCTGACCTGGAACTCACTTCGGTCCGGTAGCACAGGTTGGCCTTCAACTTGCGGCAGTGCTCTGCTTCATCCTCTGAGTGCTGGGGTTACAGGCGTGCACCACCACACCTGGCTCAGGAGAAGTTTTTGAAATTCTTTAAAAGACACTTATTTATATTTTAAAAGGGAATTGAGGAACAAAAATGAAACATTTATAGTTCTTTTTCTGTATTTCATAGGCTATATTTCCCAATAGGTAGTAAATATTTTTCCAAGCGTAAACACTCGGGTGTACTCATGAGATTCACACCTGTTTAACAATTCCAATTACCGTATCTGAGCCATATTCATAAAGAAATAGATCAGAAAGTAGAATACATAAATGCACTCATTATGAATGGTAATTCTGTGCACTCAGCTTTATAAGTGGGATTATCTAAAATATGATGATGAACAGCTCCAGCCTTGTGACTAGATAAATAGAAAACTGTGATGTGTCATAACTGTTTGCCATCACTCAAATAACTGAGATCTTGTGAAATTTTATCTCTTACCAATACAGGTATACAAAAAGAACATCTCTTCATTTAAGGAAATTTCAACATTTTTACTTACTACAAAATCAGTATTGCAATAATATACTTTGATAGTCATATCTGGGAAAGAAGGGAAATTAATTAGAACTATCTCAAAATCTTTACACAGTTTATAATTGCATTATTGGAAATTTTCTCTCTCTCTGTCTCTTTCTCTACATACACATATACGTATACATATATAACAACACATATGTGTTGTAAAATATAATTCTGACAGTTTTAACTAGTAGGAAAACTATAAAAGCATGAAGATGGCAGAGGGTCACTGATACGTGTTCCAAAGACTGATGAGGTTGGAGTTTTCATGTCTAGGGTAGCAGAGGAAACTTCTGTCCCAGCTCTCATAGAAAATTGCCTTCTGGCTTTGTCCTCTCAGGTTCCCTGTTGAGTGGATGGTACCACCTAGCTTGAGAGCAATTGCTCTCACGTAGTCCACTTGCCCATTGATCTATAGAAACCGACACCCGCAAAATAATGCATGACACAGTTCTGGATATTCCTTGTGCCTGACACGATGTGACTGTTCTGTACATAATCAAAAACATACAGCTGTCTTCCCCAGGATTTGTATTTTTGTCCCTTTTGCATAGCTCCTTTTGTAAAAAAAAAAAAAAAAAAAAAAAAATTTCTCCAATAGCCATTGTAGTTTCAAGGATTTCAGTACTGAAATTTTTTTTTTAATTTAAAGAAAAAAGAAAAAACAAAAAGGTTACAAATAAAACATTTTCAAAAAAATTAAGAAATCACTGGTTGATAAATTACATACTATCCTCTTAGAAATAGTTGTTCAAGTTACAAAATCAAAGCATAAAAATGGGTAGACAACATTGACAGTGCAAACCATTCTGTTCAATGATCCAATGAAAACTTAGTAATATGTTCATTTATCTTACACACTTAATCATACATACAGTTATATCATTGAGAGCACTTCCCTTGCCTTTCACTTTTACAATATCTATTGTACATTTTGGATCTCATTACTCTTTCAGTCTTTTGTTTTGTTTTGTTTTGTTTTTTTGGTACTGGAGATCGAACTCACGACCTCAAGCTTGCCAGGCAGGCGCTTATGCCGCTGAGCTAAATCCCCAGCCCCCAGTTTTTATTATTTTTTACACTAGAGAGACAATGTGACATTTACAAATGGGAATCTTATTTATTTCACTTATGAGGATAGTCTCAAGTTGTCTCCATTTACCTCTAAAAGCCTCAAGATCATCCTTTTCACATTCCATTTTATAAAAATACCACATCTTTTTCATGTACTCTGCAGTTGATGGGCATGTTGATTGTTTCCAAGATTTAGCTTTCACAAATTGTGCTGCCATAAACATGGGTGCACATATATCACTGTGACATGATCTTTTCAATTTTTTCTGGGAAAATTCTCAGGAAGGGAATAGCTGGATTGAAAAGAACTTCTAATCCTACTTGGTTGAGAAATCTCCATACTGATTTCCATAGTGGCTGCATCAATCTACACTCCCACCAACTGTGGAGCAGTGTTCCTTTTCCCCACAGCCTCGCCAACATTTGTTATCAGTTGATTTCTTGATGGCAGCCAATTCTTTCTGGAGTGAGATGAAATCTCAATGCTGTTTTAGTTTGCATTTCTCAAATGACTAATGATGGTGAACATTTCTTCATGTATTTATTTGCCTTTTGTATATCTTTATCTGAGAAATGTGTGTTCATCTCAGATGCCCATTTTTGGAGAGGATCTTTGAATTTGGAAGGCTTGATGTTTTTCAATTCTTTATACATTCTGGATATAAGCCCTTTGTCTGAGGGATTGTCAGCTAAAATTCTTTCCCATTCTGTGGGTTTTCTTTTCACTTTGTTGATGATTTCTTTTGAAGTGCAAAAACTTTTTAATAAGAAGAGAACCCAGTTGTTGATTCTTTGAAGTATTTCCTGTGTGGTTTGCATTTTGTTCATGAATTCTCTGCCTACCCCTATGTCTCCAAGATTTCTACCTACTTGTCTTCCAGTAAATTTAGTGTTTGTTTTTATATTTAGATCTTTGATCCATTTAGATTTTCATTTAGTGCATGATGATAGACATGAGTCTAGTTTCAGCCTTTGGCATGTGGAAAGCCAATTTTTCCAACACCGTTTATTAAAAGAGTCTGTCCTTTTTCCAGTGAACATGTTTATCCCCTTTGTCAAATACCAGGTGGCTGAGTGTCTTTGTAGCTGTGTTTGATCTTCTAATCTGTTCCATTGATCCTCTGTTTCTATTTCTTTTGCCAGGTCTGTTTCTTTGCCAGTACCATGTTGATTTTTTCAATGTGGCTTTGTAGTATAGTTTCAAGTCAGGAATTGAGATGCCTCCTGCCTTGCCTTTACTGCCCAGAATTGCTTTTGTATTCTAGGTTTCTTTTGTTTCCAAATGAATTTTGGGAGTGTTTTCTCTAGACTGTGAGGTATGTTAATGGTATTTTTATTGGGATTGCATTAAATCTGTATAGCAGTTTTGGGAGTATGGCCATTTTTACAATGGTGGCTCTTCCTAACCAAGAGCAAGGAATATCCTTCATTTTCTAATATCCTATTCAATCTCCTTTTTTACAGTAGTATAATTTTCAGCACATAGGTCTTTTACATTCTTGGTAAGGTTGATTCCTAGGTATTTTTTTAGATGCTATTGTGATAGGTGATATATCCATAGTTTCTCTCTCAGTGAATTTTTTGTGTACAAAAATGCTATTGATTTTTGAGTGTTGACTTTGTATCCAGCTTTGCTACTGTTTATTACCTCTACTAGTCTTTTAATGGAGCTTTTTGGTCTTCTATACAAAGTATGATGTCATCTGCAAATAATGATAATTTAACTTCTTCCTTTCCTATCTTTATTCCTTCTTTCTATCTCTTGTTTGATTGCTGTAGCTAATATTTCCAGAACTATATTGAATAGGAATAGTGATAGTGGACATCTTGTCTTGTTCCTGATTTTAGAGTGAAGGCTTTCAGTTTTTGTCCATTTAGTATAATGTTGGCTGTTGGTTTGTCATAGATGGCCTTTATCAGATTGAGGTAGATACCATCTATTCCAACTTTCTGTAGAGTTTTTAACATGAACATGTATTGGACTTTATCAGAAGTTTTTTCTGTGTCTTTTGAGATGGCCATGTGGTTTTTGTTTTTACCTCTGTTGATGTGGTGTATTACATTTATTGATTTGCATATGTTAAACCATCCCTGCATTCATGGAATAAGTCCCACTTGATTGTGATGTGTAATCTTCCTCATGATTTGCTGCATTGTATTTGCTAATATTTTTTTGAAAATCTTTGTGTCAATGTTCATGAGTGAGATTGGCCTATAGTTCTTCTTTTGGGTTGGGTCTTTCTCTGGTTTTGGTATCAGAATGATACTTGCCTCCAGGAACAAGTTAAGGAGGATTGCTTCTCTTTCAATTTCATGGAAGAGTTTAAGGAGTGTTGGCATCAAGGCTTCTCTAAATTTCTTGTAGAATTCAGCCATAAATCCATCAGGACGTGGGCTTTTCTTTGTTGGTAAGTTTTTAATCACATTTCAATTTCAGTAGTCAATATTGGGTTATTCAAAATTGTTCTATCTTCCTGATTGAGCTTTGGAAGTTCATACTTTTCTAGAAATCTGTCCATTTCCTCTCTGTTTTCCACCCTATGTGAGTAGAGATTTTCAAAGTAAGTATTCCTGATCTTTTGAATTTTCCATAGGATCTGTAGTAATTTCTTCCTTTTCAGTCCATATTGCATGAATTTTGAGTTTTTCTTTCTTTTTCTTGATAAAGTTGGCGAGAGGTTTATCAATTTTGTTTATTCTCTCAAAAAAACAGCTCTTTGACAAAGGGCTCTTTTTTTTTTTTTTTTTTTTTTTTTAGTTTCAATTGCATTAATTTCTGCTCTGATTTTACAATTTCCTCTCTTCCTTGAGCTTTGGGTGTGACTTGCTTTTTCTAGAAGCTTGAGATGTAGCATTAGGTTGTTTATTTGTCCTCATTCTGTTTTCTTGTTGTGAAAATTTATTGCTGTATGTTTCCCTCTTAGAACTGCTTTCATTGTGTCCCACAGGTTACGATATGTTGTATCCTCATTTTCATTGATTTGTAGGTATTGCTTTATTTCTTCTTTAATTTCACCTTAACCCACTAGTTGTTCAGAAGATTTTTGTTTAATTTCCATGTATTTATCCAGGTTTTGCTATTTGTTTTGCCATTAATTTCCAATTTCAGTGCACTATGGTCAGATATTATGCATGGAATAATTTCAATCTCTTTGCATTTGCTTAAGAATGTTTTGTGGATTAACATATAGTCTGTTTTGGGGTCTGTCTCATGCAGCTGAGAAGAATGCATATTCTGATGTGGTTGGGTTGAACATTCTTTAAACATCTACTAAGTCCATTTGCTCACAAGTATGATTCAGTTCTATTATTTCTTTACTGGCTTTTTGTCTAGTTGATCTATCTCTTTGTGACAATGGGGTATTAAGGTCCCCTATTACAATTGTGTTCTTGTGTATTTGGGTTTTCATATCCATTAGTATTTGTCTTACATAGTTCAGTGCTCCTGTATTTGGTGCATATGTATTTATAATTTTTAGTTCTTCTTGAAGTTTTCCTCTAATAAGTATGTTGTAACTTTCTTTATCTCTTTTAATCATTTTAGGTTTGAAGTTCACAATGGAATACTGTTTTCCATCCTTTGACTTTTAGTCTATGAGTTTCCTTTAGAGTTAAATGTGTTTCTTGTATACAGCATATTGTGGGATCCTGTTTGTTGATACATTCTGTCAACCTATTTCTTTTGATAGGTGAATTGAAGTCATTTACATTTATGGATATAACTGATTGTATTGGCTCAACTTTGTCATGTTATGTTCCTGTTTGTTTTCTGCTTTTCCTCCTTGCCCTGCCTGGTATGTTCTGGAGATTGTGGTCATTTTTATCTCTGTCTAGTATGTCTCTCAATACTCTTTCTAGGATTGGTTTGGTGGACATGAATTTCTTCAGTTGTTCTTTGTCATGGAAATATCTTGTTTCTCCATTGAATTTGAAAGACAGTTTTTCTGGGTACATCAGTCTGGGTTGAAAGTTGTTTTCTTTCAGGACTTGAAATGCTTCATTCCAAGCTCGTCTTAACTTGAGGGTTTGTGCTGAAAACTGTGTCATGATTCTGATAGTCTTTCTTTGATAGGTGAGTTGGGTCTTTTCTCAAACAGCTTTTAGTATTCTGTTTTTATGTTGTGTGTCTAGGATCCTAATTATTATATGTCTGGTTGTCGATTTATGTTGGTTGTGATTGTTTGGTGTTCTAGATGCCTCACTTATCTGCATATCAGATTTTTCCCCATGTTTGGGAAATTTTCTGCTATTCCTTCTGTGAGTAGTTCACCTATGTCATTTGTGTTGACTCCTGCATCTTCATTGATGTCTATTAGTCTTATATTGTTTCTCTTGGTGTCATCTTGAAGCTGCTGGATTGTTATTTCATGCTGCTTTGTTGTTTTTAAAAGTTCTCCCTTTCATAATCACTAACTGTGATTGTGTCCTCAAGGTCCAAAATTCTATCCTCAGCCTCATTTAAACAGTTTTTCCAGCTTTCAATAGAATGTTTTGTTTCTTAGATATCTCTTTGAATTTGTTTCATGGATTCTGCTTGTTTTCTATACAGTTCATTCAAAGCTCAATCAATTTCCCATGTTGCTGTATTTTTTTTTAAAGTCTATTTCTTCTCTGGCTATGCTGAGCAACTCCTTTACTAGAGTTGTTATTTTTGTCTTTATGTGGGAAACTATTTCTAATTTGATTTCCTGTGTAGCCTCATGGATCTGTTTATTTCATTTGCTGTCTTTTCAGAGATTTCCAGTGTATCCAATGTCCTGTATTTCAGTGTCTCCTGTACTTGCTCCTGATGGACTAGATGTTTGAGATTGCATTTTGCTTTTTTGTTTTGTCATTTTCACCTTTTAGGCTAATATTTGTTCTTGTAATTCCAAGTCTCAACTTTCAGTAATGTGTGTCATAGGGTCCTACTGTGTGGTTTATGTTTGTTCAATTGTTGAATACCACAATGTAGAGGAGGGCCAGTCACTTGTATTTCTCCTGCAGGACTTGGGTGAATCCTGATCCTTCCTGGGCTGACTAGCCTGGGAGTATTGATGTAGGTCAACTCTTAGTTCCTATTGTTATTTTGTGTTCAGATTGTTCTAGGTCACCAGATCTCCCTGTCTATAGAGTTTGTGTTGGCTGAGGCCCTGTTGTGTCAGTGGGTGTCTCGTAAGTCCTTTTAATTTTCTCCAAGTTGGGAGAGCCCTTGTTGGCACACTTCTCAACCTGCCTGATGTTCTCTATGTGGAAAAGGCAATCACCCACACTCTTGCCAAGCTCCCCAAGGTTTTACAGTTGGAGGGAGCTTCACTACTGCTCCTGTTTACCCACTGAAGACCTCTGTTTTAGGGGCAAACTCACCACACTGACTGGAGCCTGCTGAAGTCTTCTGTTTGGGTGAGGGGTTACTGAGTCTCCCATCAACCCAACATGGTTAATCCACTGCAGTCCAAGGTTCTGGGAGAAGGGGTGAGAGCCAAAGATCAGCAGCAATACTAGGTCCAGGAGATAAGGGAGAGTCTCTGAGGGCAGTGGCCAGTGGCAGCTGTGCAGTAGGCCATGCAACAGGCCATGCTATGGGGCCTGCAAAAGTGCAGCAGTGGCATAGGGGGGCCTGGCTGAAGGGAGGTCCGTCTGAGGGTGGCATGCTGTGCAGCAGGGCAGTACTCAGATTTAAGGGTTGTGATCTTTTGCAATTTTAGACTTCATGGAATTTAATCTTTTGAGATTGGGGTTCAAGATTATGTTTTCAGAACTATGAGTGGCACTGTTTTGACATACATCACTCAAAAGCAACAAAATCTCTATAGTACTTTTCCTGAAAGCAGAGAAACAAATTTTCTGTACTTCTTTGTTCAGTACAATTAATACAGTCTATATAGGTTTTTTTGCAAGTAGCTACATGCACCAATGAGATGCCTTTCTTTTGTCCAGCAGTTAAGTGGCTGTACAGAAAGCAGATTCAGGTTATTTTCACAGTGTGTGCTTCAGCATTGCAAAAAAAGAAACAAAACAAAACAAGCATAATAACCAAAAACCAAATGTGTCTACATTTGTGTGGTTAAATGACCTTTTTTAAACTTCTGGTTTTGTTTTGTAATACAATTGCCTTTTTGACTACAAGTAGAAAAGACACCAATTTTTACATTAGCCATCAAGGTTAAGAGCCAAATGTTTTGTTAACTTGTGCAACCTACTTGTAAGTAGATCCCAGGGAGTTGGTGCCCCTGCAAGGCAGTGGCTGTAGTCCTATGCATTACATGGACCAAAATAGGATATTTGTTGGAGCATGTTGAATTTCAGAACTTAGTTTTCACAGCCCTTTTATTGTTATGACTTCATTGGGTAGTTTTAAAATGAATGGATAATGTGGCCCACAATAACTTTGCTTTATTCCTTTTTTTCAATTATATTCTTGGAAATACATTTTACTCAAAGAAGATAGAAGGCCTTCCTGTGTGGCTTTCATATCTGACCAAATTTAGCAATAGAGTTAATCGTATACTGTAATTGCTACTTCTTGACAGCTGATCACTGCTAGCCTTTCTTTGTCTCTGGAAAGATTCTGGGCCAACCTGTGTGCATGCATGAGTACATGCATTATTAGCACAAGTTTGAATTCATCCAAGCATCATACCTACAATCATATATGGCTAATGAAATCAATTATTTTATTATATTCTAATCTTCTATATTTTATGCTGCTAGTCAGTCTTAGATTTTACTCATTACAGGACCATAAGAAAGTAATGCGTTTCCAGATAAAAGATTATAGCTTATCAGTACATAAAATAAGTATTGCTGGTACAATACTATAGGAGAGTGTTAAGATGGACCAGAGATTGGACATTGCTGAAAAGAGTGACAAAAAATGGTCATTGAATTTGAATTGTTCTAATGCTTAGTAATTTGGAGTAAGTGAGGAACTATACTATTTAAACACTAGTAGTTTATCCTCAAAGCCAACATTTTGCTTTCTGCCAAGGCGTAGTGAAACAGAATGCCCAGCCGAGAAGTTTAAGATCTTCAATACAAAAAACACATGAAAAATGAAAGTCATAAATTTCAAGATTTTATATTTGCATCTTCCACTTACCACTAAAATAACCTAGTAAAGAGTATTCACAAAATTCATAACCTTAATAAAAATAAATCATTCTGTACCATTAACTTCCCTTTATAATGCCTTCCCTGTAAGAGACTTCAAAGTGTCTTCGTCCAGCCTTTCTTGGTGTCAATTTAGTATCTAAGTTTTTGTTTTTCTACCAAACAAATGCTTGTGCTCATCTTCTCAACTTTCCTTGTTTCTTTTCTTGTTTTATTACTTTGACTTTTATTACAGGTGTTTCAAAAACTGTAGATGCCTGAAGTAGAAAAGCACTGGGCTTTCTGCAGCTTTTTCAGTGTTTTGGGTACCTAATGATATCTCTCCTCTAGTGCCCACTGCAGTTTTATGACCTGAGTCTCTCATTTTTTATCCATTTGGCCCTTTTCAGCCCATTTGTTCCTCGTTCAAATCCAAATGAACTTAAAATTCATATGTAGGCAAATAGTGCTTCATCCTTTTCACATCTTCATCAGTAAAGAGCTATTGTATCTTCTCTAATCAGCAGCGTAATTTAGTCTTTTGTCTGAAAAATGCAAGGTGTAAAATATTAAGTATATTTCAAGAACTTTACAAAAAGGTTTGTGTTTATTTTGTTCTTTACTGACTGTAGAAACTACAGTTCTGTTGTATAAATTCATGATACTGAATTTAAGTTGGATAAACTGTAGTGGTGCTAACTGATGTAATTTGTCATTTATAGCACCTTATTTTTTTCAATTGCTACAAATTCTTACTTTTAAACTAACATTGTTTTTCCGTAACATTGATCACATTAAAGGAATCTGAAGTTATAAAATGTGTAGCGGGAAGATTACTCTGAGATCTTTCTAGTGGACTGATGGCTGTTTATAAGGGGAAAAAAATCTCAGAACATTAAATGAATTTGAAGGGGTCAATCTTGAGACCTTTGGTATTGAAGTGAAGATTTAAAAATAATGGGAGAAGGAGACATAAATAAAGTCTTATATCTAGTAATTTAATATTCAAGAATTATGGTAAAATACTTACAACTTTGAGCAAAGTTTACTTCTGACATTAATAAAACCAAGAAACATTGAGTACATAGTACAAACCAGAAACTGTCTTATGAATTAGAGCAAACAACATTCTCTTTGTTCTGCAAGATTCAAGTTGGTGAATCCTGTATTGGTAAACAGTAACAACACTAATTTGGATAGCTGTAATTCCAATATTAAATAGGAAAAATTCAAGATTTTTAAGATTAAAAATATTTTGTAAACCAAAAAAGTTATTGATTTACTTTTTGCATTGTAGTAACAAAATATTAAAATAAAAATCATTCTTTATTATATTCTTGTATTAACATCTAACACTGATGACTACTCTTATTAGCATCTGAATCTCTGAAACTAGACTATGAAAGACCTTTGTGTTCAACAATGCCTTTTAGATTGTAACCATTTTTATTCCATCTCCAATTATTCAGCATCAGCCAGATAATACTAAGGAACGGGGACAGGACAGGGGGTAGGACAAAGCCAAGAACTGAAACTATGCAAGTCTTTCAGAGCTTGCTCTTTAAAAAGCTGTTAAATTTTAGGAAAATTGCTTTAAAATTGTTTTAAATTTTTGTTTTTAGTACTACTTTGTAGGATTGAAAGTAATCCTATTTTCAAGAGTTCAAAAAATTAGAGATAATTCAAGTACTTTACCATTATCTTTATCTAAATCCATGCATTTTACTTTCATAGCTCCAAAACTTTGGGGTTAGGGAAATTTGAAGTTGAGGAATTTAGACCTTGGAAAAGCTAGGGATTAGTTTTTTGTGTGTGTATTTGTTTTTTAGTTAACCTTTCAGACCTATTTTTGTGCTCACTACAGTTATATAAAATGGCCCATTAATGAGAGATACAAGTCAATTGGGTACAACATAAAACAGTGGTACTCCTGCAGTCCCCCTCATGTAGCTTACTCTCTATAACAATGATTCCTCACAACTTCTATAACACCAAGTGGAATTTTGCTTGATACTGGAACCTCACTGAGATATTCACAGTTCTTTTGATGAGTCAGAGTTGTTGTGTGCTTATGCCTCATCTTGATTCCAGGAACGTGAAATCAGTTGAAGGCTTAAAATGAAAAGAGCTTTAGATAAACTTTATCTTTCAGAGAGAGAATTCTGAAGACCATACCCCTTCCTGTGGACGCCCATTCCTATGATTGTGTATGGTTAACTAATTAGATAAAGAGCCTTGGGACTGCATGGCCTGTTGGCTCCTTCCTGGTTTATACACAAAGCAGAAGATGGCCTGTGTTGGGTTTTTATTTCTTCTTTGTTTTCTGTCTCTTCTGAAGTTTCATTTTTAAAACCTCTGTTACTTCTCTACTGTTATTTCCAGTTCCTAGTCTTGTCCATCTGTTGCCCTTTTTTGTGACAGTCTCTTCCCTTAGTTATTTGCAGACCCAAGGTAGGGGAAGGAAAATGGATGCATACGTTAGACTTTCAGTTGGGGAATATCTGCAAGATAGTTAAATGTGTGTATTTGAGCAGAACTGAAAATGCATATCTAAATGGTAATTTTTTATACTTTGTATTGATAGGCAAACTATGGACAAGAAGTATGAAGGTTGCTTACAACATCCTGCATAAGTTAGGTACAAAGCAAGAACCTATGGTGCGGCCTGGAGACAGGGTACGTGCGGTTTAAATTATTGGATCTGTAAATTATAGCCTTTTATAGAAAAGTTACCTTCTAACTTACAACCCTAGTGTTCAGCCCATTTTCCTACTAACACTACTAAGAGAAGATTTCTTTTCGTTTACTAAGAACCAGGAGCAACTACATACAAAATGTCAGTTGATCTTAACAACAACTTGGTGAATCATGTAGATTTTCTCTTATCTCATTCACAAGACCCCTTGGGTTAGAAATGGTAAGTATCTACCGGTTGAAAGTACACAGCCAGCGCTCATATCTATTCTTTCAGCTTTTGTTGTCTGTCATGTACAGTGTCCTCAGTTGAAATGTACTAGTATCACTGGCCAGGGCAGGCAGGACAGTTACATTAGAAATTTGTATTACAATAGTGAGACATTCCTGGCACAAACCATCATTATAGTTCTTTCTCATGTGAAACTTCTTAATGTAAGCTATTGCTTTCCATTGGAACACACATTTTCATTTTATGCTTAGAGCAACTAAACAGGTTGCTGAGGACAGGTATTAGTATTTTCACTTTAATGTTATAGCTGAGCAAACCATCAAACCCCAGTTTAAATGTGGAACTTTATATAGAACCTAGTTTTCATGCCTTTTAATATGCTACCTTTTTTCTTATATGTTGCTAGGTACTTTAGATTCCTAGGTATACCTTAGGACTGCTGATGAATTATATAAAAATATCTAGGGTGCCAAAACTCAACAAGAATATGAGCTTCAGTTTATTTGAAATGTTTTAAAGACATGAGCCTGCTGATGAAAGTTTTTAAAGATTGCTATAACTTCACAATATTGTGATGTACTATGATTCATTTCAATTTTTTTATTGAATAAGTTTAGTCTCTACCTTTCAAAAGTTTTAGATGTAATACTTCTCGATTACAAAATTTACTACGAAGCTGTAATCATCACAGTAGTGTGACCCTAGCCTAAATGCAGACATAGAGTCAAATGGAACAGAATAGAGAAAACAGAAAAACAAATTATTTCAACAGGGTCCTGAACTATTCAACAGGAAAAAGAGTCTTTTCAACAAGCAGAACTGAGAAAATTGGATATCCCCATGCATATGAAGTGGACCCTTACCTAACATTATTTTTAAAAGTCTCAAGTTGACAGATGCCTAAAGTATAAGGGCTAAAATGATACAGTGCTCAGAAGAAAATAGAGAAAAACATCATGATGATGGATTTGGCAGTGATGAATTGGGTAAGACAACAAAAGATACAAATTGTATTTACTCAAAACTAAAAACTTCTGTGCACCAAAAGCTATTATTGAGAGAACTAAAAAGGCAATCTACAAAATGGGAGAAAATGTTTGCAAATTATGTATTTGATAACAGGTTAACATTCCGAATGTATAAAGAATTCTACAACTAAACCACACTGAAAAAATTCCAATTAGAGAAAGGGCAGCATATCTTAACAGTCTGAATACTTTAAAAATAACAATAAGCACTGTATTAACTATTGTTAGTCTCCTATTATTTTATTATGAAATTTTGTTTACCTTTTTTCCGAAAAATAAATGAATAAATAAATGGGTAAAAGATTCAAATAGACAGTTTTCTAAAGAAGATTTAGAAATAACTGTAAGCAAATGAAAATAAACTCATCATTTCTGATTTGAGAATTCCAAGTCAAAAATATAGATAATAAGAAATGGATCTTTTCAAATTAGAAAAATTATGAAATGTTAGAAAGGATGTGGGAACTATCCTCATTGTATATTGGGTGGGAAGGCCCAACCGCCGTGGAAGACAGTATTTCCTCAAAAAACTAAGCATGGAATTACTGCTTCATCCACCAATTCCACTTCTGGTTGTAGATGGAAAATCATTGAAACAAGCTCTCAAACAGGTATTTGTATGTTTCTGTTAATAGCAGCATTGTCTGTAAAAGCAAAACAGTAGAAAGAACCATAACATCTATTGACAGATGAGTTGATAAATCAACTGTGGTACCTACATTCAGTGGAATAGCATTTAGTTTTTAAAAGAACGGAAATTCCGCTCCATGTGCGACATGAATGAACCTTGAAGATGTTGAGCTAAGTGGAATAAGCCAGACACAAAAATACAAGTATTGTGAGGTCAGTTCTTAGAAAAAAATGGAGATTGCCGCAGCCTGCAGGAGGAATGGGAGGTACTGTTTAATGAAGACCAACTTTTGATTTGGGAGGGTAGGAAGGTTCTTAAGATGAATCCTGTTGAGCCTTTAATAGTATAATTGTACTGAATGCCACTCCACTGTACACTTAATATGGTTAAAATCATAAATTTTGTTACCTATATTTTTAGCACAATAAAAGTTGATTGTAATATAATATTGTCATTATCTGTATTTTGGTTCATGATCTTAGTAATTTCTTGAATTGTTTTGTAGTATAGACCCTCAATCTTTGAGGTTTCAGTCCAGTAATAATTAAAACATATGTCCTCTGGTTTAACTAAAATATCTAGAAGTAGAGGCATAGTTTTGATAGGACAAAATATGTAAAAAGATTATTGGTTTGGCTTGGGGGAGCTACTTTTAAAAGCTGTTCTTTAAAGACTCTGTGAGGATGTTGTCTGGTACATGTGTACAGGTCTTTATTATAGAAGCATGTATGTTACAGAAACCAAATGATACAGACCTCTTCTTCTAGTGAACAGGTTTCTTTATTTTTGTTTTTTTGTTTGACCAGGGATCAAACGCATGACCTCACGCCTGCCAGGCATGTGCTTATGCCACTGAGCTAAATCCCTGGCCAGTGAACAGGCTTCTTGATCCTCTTTGAAAATTAATTTTTGGCTGTGTGTTAGCAGAGCGTACCTATAATTCCAGCACTTGAGAGGCTGAGGTAGGAGGATCTCTGTGATCTCTTGAAAGGCCAGCCTGTGCTACAAAGTGAATTCAAGGCCAGTCTGTACTGCATAGCAAAACTCTCAGACCAATAATAATAGTAACAGTTTTCAATAAAATCTTTTCCTCACAATAATGAGCATTCAGTCGTAGCATTAAAAAGTGTAAGTACTTTTTCTATGGCTGACTCCCTTGTTAGACTTCAATAAAGGCATCTATAATGCCTCAGTTAAACAGTGTTTCAGAGTTCAGTAGTGGGAGACATGTAAAATAAAAAGGCAGGCATCCTCTATGAAGTTTGGAGCATAAAAAACAGACATATTGATAATTAGCTTTTGTGTAAGTATTTAAGTACAACACACCTGTAATCACAGCTGTTTGGGAGACTGAGACAGGAGGATGAGTTCAAGGCCTGGACAACACAGTTGAGAGCCTTGTCTCCAAAAATGTATAAATAAAAATTTGAAAGTGATACAGGTCCCCAAATGATAGTAAAAGATATGATTGAATTATTTCAGAAGAGGTTGTTTTTATTCCGGGGTGTATATAGGATTGGAGAAGTCTTCTGGGAGAAAAAAGTTAGTCTGTTGCTGTTTTGGTCAAGTACCAGAAATAGTGTGAAGCTCAAAAGGGAAGGTTCATGGTTTACAAAGGGAAGAAGAGAGAATTTCTTTGCTTAGAGGTAGGTATATAAAGTGTCTTGGAAGAAAAGTTTAGGAAGAAGTTGGGAATCAGTTGGATGTTAAAGGCTCGCACACAATCAGAAGTGTAGTCTTTGGGCTCCGGATTTCTTGACGTCTGTGTTCTCTGGATAATTAGCTACAGTAAAACAGCAAAGGAATGCATTGAGAATTGAATGAAAAAAACTTTATGGAAAAGAAGCTTTTGTATGCTTTGCTACCACAGCCGTATCCAACTGATTCAGATGTTAGAGGAAAGCAATAAAATTATATAAATGACAGTTTCCCTTAATAAAAATTAATTTTGATTCCCAAAACACCCTTTCGGATTTGACCCTTTTCTATCCATTACTTTTATACTGTTGAGAGCTTGCAGTAGTGAACGATTTTACATTCTGCTTTTATCTGTTGTGCTTGATAACATGACATTTAATTATATTTCAGGAAACTACAAAGTTCTATAACACAACCCTATGGCACGATCTTTTAAATAGTGGTAAGCTGGGGGCATTCTAAATCCTAGATGAAATCTTCCTTTGAGCAGTCACCCTTATTGCAGAACAGGAGCTAGACCTGAATCACTTCTTGGGAAAGGATTGCTCCACAGGCTGGCTGTGGGAATGTCACTTATTTCTTTGTATGCTTTGTCTCACTTTGATGAGGACATCAGCCTCCAGAATTAGTTTCCTGGGAAGACTAAACAGTTTGTGTTTATCGCTTTCCGAAAGGGTGCAACCACCATTTCTGTATGAAATTTTGTCTTGAGCATTTTCTGCTGTGGCCTGGTCAGCTGCCTCAAGACTTTTAGTCTATTTCAGGGAAAGGAGTATAGCAGTGGTAACCTGTCAACTTTTAGTTGAATGTTGTTTCTTTGTCAGATCACAGTCTAAAAAAAACATTGTCAGCACTCATTCAGATGAAGGCAGAACACTTGTAGCTAATGCAAGCATCATTGAATTTTTAAAAGTCATTGACTGTGGTTTGTATGCATAAATAAACCAATCGCTTTATTCCTTCTGTACCATATCTAGTTGCTGTAGAGTCCAAGAAGGTCATATGGAAAGACATCATCATATAATTCACAATTTTACTTAATTTTGTTTCCTTCAATTATTCTAGGTTGCTAACTTACCAGCATTACTAAATTTAAGATACAACCCACTTCTTCTCAGCTGCCATTGCAATCCTTGTATGGAAACCTGCTTGCTCAGATACTGAGATCAAGTAGAATTCCTTACCTAATGGTTCATTCTAAAATAAATAACTTGTAATTAGGACCTTCTTAAGGTAAATAATTGGAATTCCAGACTGAAGCAGTGAAAAAAATGATGCATAGATGGTAAATCAAGGGATTTATGCACTTGTGAAAACAAGTGTAACTTAATTGTTCATAAGGAAGAATAACACTAATGGCTGCATCAGCACGTGAGAGGAGCTTCTATTAAAATAAACACAGCAGGAATCCAGAAATAGAGTAGTCTGTATATAATAATGGCAGCTTTCTAATTCCCAAGAATACAGAGCTTTACTTAAGACAGAGCATTGATTGGGATAACAAGAGAGCAAGTTGAGCATATTTTAAATGAGCTGCATTCCAAATGCAATCATGAGCCACCTAACAACATTTTAATCAATGTTGACCTGTGTGACAATTATCTCCTAAGTTACATCGCCCAGTAAAATTGTAGCCATCTTAGTTTGTGTATTTTCTGTGATGTTTTCATAATGATGAAATTGCGTATTTCATAACATATTTCTTAGATGCATGTCTACTAAAATTAAATCAAGGTTAATTTAAAAGTTATGGAGAAATTGGATAAAATGAATATAAAAGGTAATGTTGTCAAGCTAAGTAAAAATTGATTCACACAATATGGAACATATCAAAACCCTGATAGGTAAGGGTATAATAAACTGTTGATATGAGAATAAACAATTACATGGAAAAGTGATCATCCTATACAATACTCGTAAGGACTGTTAGGAAACATTGAGAATTCATATCCATTATTTGGTAACATAGATTATCCATACTCATAGAACTCCATGATTATTCTGAGGTTGGTTGAACTTGACAGAGGATGGATGGCTCTAGAAACCACATACAGGCAGTTACTTACTGAAAATTTGTAACAATAATGACCGAAACCTGTGTACATGCAGCATTAGTTGACTGATATTGCTGCAATAACCTCTATTACTACTAGTAATTAACTTTCATGCATGAGATATGTCAGGTGTCACTAAATTCTTTACATGCACTTTCTCATTTTTATCTTAACTCTTAAGACACAGTTTCTATTACTGTTCTGGTTTTTCATGTGAGAAGACTTAGACTTACAGAGGCCAGAATTTCACATAAAATCCCAGAACTCAAAAGTGCTATATATTCTGAATTGATCCCTGTCTGGGTCTCACTCCTTACTCCATGGGCAGCTGGGCAGAGGACCTGGGAGTGAGACCCAGACAGGTCCTCTGCCCAGCTGCCCATGGAGTAAGCATACAATGATTTAATTACAGTTAAGATGAGTGTCTCAAACTACAAGGCACTATTTGTCTACAAACTCATTGAAGATTCGTTGAAAATATAAGAAATTAAAATTACTATGTACACCATAATTTCACTTAAATATATAATTTGGAAGGTGATATGCAACAATAAGGGTAGTTGTATTCTGATAAGAGTATTATAGATGGTGGCTGTTACTGCCTTACACATAAAGTGGGAAACATTAAATACCTCTTAATAAAGTGCACCTTACATAGATCACTCCACTTTTATTACAGCATCCTTTTTTCCTTAGAGTTTAATCTCACCCTCTGAGGAAAGGAGAATTCCTGCCATAGGGTTTTAGAAAGTGGAAGACCCTGTTAATTTTGGAATTCCTTCCTCTGTCTGGCCCTTCCTCCAGGTGGCGCTCGTGTTTCCCAACAATGACCCAGCTGCATTCATGGTTGCTTTCTATGGCTGCCTGCTAGCTGAAGTGGTCCCTGTGCCCATCGAAGTGCCACTCACGAGAAAGGTAAAGAATTTGGGATTCATTGTTTGAGGCAAGGAATGGGCTTAGTGGCAATTGAATGTTCTGTTGGGTAAGAATTTGGAGATGTAGCTGAGTATGGTGGCACATACCTATAATCCCAGCATTCTGGGAGGCTGAGGGAGGAGGATTGCAAGTTTGAGCCCAGTCTGGGTAACTTAGTGATGTAGCAATGCTGTGTCTCAGATTTTAAAAGGAGCTGTGGATATGGCTCAGTGTGGAGGCCCTAAGTTCAATCTGTGGTACCATGGGGGGGGGAATTGTTCAGGTAGCAGTTTCTAAAATGACTTTTCATCTCAACTGGTTATGAATCAAGATGCGTGAACATATTCTTGCTGTTTCTAGGAGTGAAAAGATTTTCTTCAGTTTTCCCTATAGAGGGAACAGTTATATACACAGCGTGATTTAACTGCGGAGTGCTTTTTACCAGACGTGTAGTGTAAGCATACTTGGTAGTAGAACACTGTGCTAACTATTTTCAGTCTATAAACAATGGTTGGCACAGCCAGGAATGGTGGCACATGCTTGTAATCCCAGCACTCTGGAGACTGAGGCAGGAGGTTTGGAAGTTCGAGCCCACCTTGAGTAACTGAGCGATTTAGCAAAAACTGTTTGCAGTAAATAAAAGGGGTGGGATATAGTTTAGTACAGAAGCCCTGCATTCAATTCCTGATTCTACAAAAAAAAAAAAAAAAAAGAGGAGGAAGAGGAAGAAGAAGATGAAGAAGATGATGATGAAGACGAAGAAAAATCATGCTCCATGGTATCAGATGAACTACAAAGTCAGAGAAATGATAGCTGTATCTTTATTCTCTTTTTGTTGTCAGCGGTGATAGTGATTCTCATTCAGATACCTTGACATTGTTATGTCCCAAGATTACCTGGGGTTCATCAGACCTTGCTCTTTTTTTTTTTTTTTTTTAACAATTTTTTTTTTGTCTTTTTCTTTTTTTATCGGTACCGGGGATGGAACTCACGACCACACACTTGCAAGGCAGGTGCTTATGCTGCTGAGCTAAATCCCCAGCCCCAGACCTTGTTCTTTTATGAGGATAACTAAGCTGATCTAAGTACAGAGTATAGAAACGAATGACATTCATACACATCTTACTCATCTCCAGCACTCAGCCCACAGGTTGATTTGCTCATTGACCACTCAGGCCACAGCATCTGGGAGAAAGGTCGGCAGAGGGCTGCGTGGAGGCAGTAGATGTGGTGCTGCATCCACAGAGCCGTCAGAGCCACAGGAGAGGGATCTGCAGCGAGATGAAACCCCTGAGGCAGATGTGCCCTTGGCCCTGCCCTTAAGTCATCCTGCTTCATTTAGTGCCTCTGTGAGGCAAACTGGGTAACTTTCACCTCTGAAACACAGTAATTCCATGTAGCCAAGAGTTTTTAAAGAAACATCCATCTGTTTTTATGATTTCACTAAAATTAAAATATATTGGTTCACAATTTAAGAAAACATTCTGCTACCTCATAGAAGGCATTGTCACTCTTCAGGGCCAGTGTGGGTTCTGTGCTCAAGTTTCAAACTCAGCTCTTTGTGTGAGAAGGGAGAGAACATGGGAATCCTTTTGAAAGTGGAGAGGAAGGAGTTGCCATTTTAATTTCCTACATACAAAGTCAAAGTCTCCCTGCTTGGTTTTGTAAGCATGTGCAAATGTCAGGCAGGGCTGTGAGCCCTCACCCTCAATTTCTATAGGGGTTTGTACCAGCACTCCACATGTGCAATAGACATCCCATAAAATGCTTCCCAATCTTCCCAAGTTCTGTAATCATCCTAACATTTGAGTAAAAGTGTGGAAAGATATGATGGTTTATTTAGCATGACAGCTACATCTTCCTAGCTATTCTTTTAGTCCCATTATTACCCTTATTCTGACCTCATCTTGATGTGTATTTCAGTGGGCAGAGGCTTTCTGGAAATAAAGGAACCTGTTCAGGATTTGGAGTTTAAGGCTGAAGTCTCCCATGTTCTCTTAAGTAATGGTAAAGCGATGATCTGGGGGGCAGTTGTGGGCTAGCGAGCCTTGGGGCTAGTTCTCAGTCATTAGGCACAAAACATTTATCATCTGTACTAACCACTTGCCCGTCACTAGGACAAAATACTAAATTCCTGCAATTTAAAAATGCAGTTTATTTTGACTCACAGTTTCAGAGGTTTCAGCCCATCTGTTTCTCTAGGGCAAAAATGGTATGGTAGGAGGTGGTAAAGTAAAGCTGCTCACCCCATAATAGCCAGGAAGCAAAGAGAAAAAAAAAGAATATACCCTCTCCAGGCCATGCCCCCAGTGACCCGCCGCTCCCTAGCCCTCAGCTCCTAACTGTACATTCAGCTGTGAACCCATCAGTGGATGAATCCCCGGATGGACTACAGTACCCCATGGTCCAGTCAACTCCCAAGAGCCTCGCCTCTAGACATGTTAGGCTTCTAGGGCATATTTTAGATTTAAACTATAATGCAGTGATTGTTAGTAATAATTACATTATCTTTTTCTCATTACATAGTTTAGATTGATGTATTTTAAATGCATAGCCTGGCGTCTTCCAAACTAGGCCACTTCACATATGTCAACCGTTTGAATGAAATAGATGAAGACCTTTCAGAGAACATATGCATGCTGGTCTACAGTGGCAGGGCTGCCCTCCTGTTATCCAAAATGTGAGGTGTAGTTTGAAAACCACCAAAGCAGACATACAGAAAGCCAAGTAGGTATTGTGTGGACTATGAAGGATTTTACTGTTACCTGTTTTTAGGATGCTAAGAGATGACAAAGATAAGGAGCTTTTGGGTCCTGTGATAGAAATGTGTGTGGTCTATTTGAAATGCACCAGACACCTTTCTAACAGTATATAGATGTGAAGGTGTGACAGTGACATCTGAGAGAAGGCAGGGCTTTATTCCATTGTGCAAGGACCTGATAGTCACCTCACTAAGAGCCTTGTGTTCCTAAAGAGGGGTCATTGGACTTACTCAGCACAAGGCAAGAGTGACCTGAGGCCTCATTAAGCACCTTGTGGTCACAAGGTTCTGGGAGAAAGGTCAGAGGAGGGAAAGGTTAGGTGTATGGCAGGAACCTAAGATGTCTCAACCCATGGGAAGCCATGGAAGAGCCACCTGCCCCATGGCTCCCTGCCCCCAGGACACAGAGTGACAGATACCGCTCAGTGGCTTTGATATTAGTTACCAAAGTACCACAGAAAACAAACTTTATCTGAAGAGAAAGTGCTGGCTTTCCCTCTATGCCCTCTCTTTGCCAGAATATTTTCTGAGGGAGAATGTAACCCTGAATTGACTTTGGTTGTTGGTGAATCAGGCTCTGCAAAAGTTGTGGAGAATGAGCAGGCTTGGAAGACCCCTGGGAACCTTTCCTAAAGTGAGCAAATGAGTCACTTGTAGGGATTCTAGGAAGTGAAGGTGGCAGGGTAAGCAGTTGAACTATGCAGTTTGGAAAGAGCAGAACAGAACAGATCTCTGGGCGAGATGAATCGGGACCACCAGGGCTTATCCTGACTGTCCCAAGCTTTCTGTTCCAACTCAAGTAGTTGCAGAGAGTCCTTGCTACCTGATGTATTCTGTCTGTGGTGAGTAGCTCTCTACTGCATTCTGGAAATGATCTGTTGCCACTTAGAATTTTAGACCATTGTTTATTTGCATGAATAAAGGTTTGACATGTCCAATTAAAATGGAACCTCTCCTAGGCATGCTGGTTCATGTCTGAAATTCCAGAATTGGGCTGAGGCAGGAGACTGAAAAGTTTGAGCCCAATCTGGGCCATATAGTAACTTATGAGATCCTGTTTCAAAGTAGAAAAATTGAAAAGAATTGGGGTTGTAGCTCAGTGCATAGGTCATGGGTTCAATCACCAGTAATACAAAATAGTAATAGTAATAACAATAATAAATATTAAGTGAGACCTGTGCAGGGAGTGACATGAATGTCTTGGTACATGCTTAAAACTTATGTGAACACTCAGTGTTTTAATAAAGGATCTCTGGAGCAAGGAGCAGGGAGGAGCTGCTGAGGAGTGGGATGTGCACGGAGGGCACCTCACTGAAGGAAGTGAGGCTAAATGGTGTGGCTGATAACCAGGGTTTTTTCCCCCACCCCCTCCAGGGTGTGTATGTGGTTGTTCTTGTCAATGTATACAATGTGCATAGGTGCACAAGTATGTAGCATGTCTGTGTGCATTTATGTGGGCTCTCATTTCTGTGCATTTATATACATGTAAGTGGGCATATCATTTGTGTCTGTATATGAGATATGATCAAAAGATACACTCAGTGTTTAAAAGAGATGTATTATAGTTAAAAGAGACATTGCCCCTGAAACTCCTTAAAATGCTCCCTTTCACTTTGAACACATCCCGTTATTTTGCCACTTTCTGAAGGCTTTTTGAAGCCTTTTATGAAGTGTAATTTAAAGAAAAACATACCGCAAACACTGTTGCCCAGTGGCATCCAATGAACAATGAGCTCGTGAAAACATTATAGAGTGTCCCACCACACCTTACTTACCAAATCCGGCACCATGCAACTTCTGATTCTTCCCCCAAATCAAAATGATCCTGGTGGAAAGGTACTAACCACTTTGAACTATTTTGGGACATCAAGGCAGCCACAGAAAAGCAACTAAAGAACCTCAAAGAAAGAGGACTTGCCAAAATACTTCAAAAAGTGGCAAAACCAGTAGGATTAGTATGTTGGAAGCAAGAGGGAATATTTTAAAGGAAATTAATGACAATCTGTCTTTTACTATACTAAATGTTAAAGTTTAAGCATTCACCATGTTTTTTGATCATACCACATTTGCTGATGGTGGGGGATACTTGCCTAGGTGGTGTCTGTCTGTGTGTATTGAGGACAAGGAGGTCAGGTTGACAGGACATTAACAGTTGTTGATGCTGGATGATGGGCACATGAGGTTTATTTTTCCTTTTCTGTGTATCTTTGTCCTAACAGCTGTACATAATTAATGTGCCAAGTAATAAACTCAGGTACATAAATAGTTAAAATTAATAAAATTAAAAGTAATAAACTCAGATATATAGATAGTTAAAAATGTTTGGTAAAATACATTCATTCCAAGTTTCTTATTACTGATAAGGAAAATTTGTTTTGCCGGTTCCTTGTTCCACCTGATTGTATTACCATAATTATCTTTAAACTTAACTGTCTGCAGCCTTTTGTGTTGACTCTACAAAGTAATGCGTTTAAGGTTCATCTCTCCATTACATTATTTTCTAATATCATCTCCTGAGAGCTAACAAGCTGTTGAGCCAGCAGTTTTAGTAGGCAAAGGATGAAATTGAATAAACACCAGTAGCTGTAGGGTTGCCAGGATGAGAATTCATGGGCAGTGACTTGTCATGAGTTTAAGCTTCTCTTCTTAGACAATACTGTGAATGAAAGGTGCTTTTTGACTGGTTTAGGAGGAGAAGGATGGGTGATCATCTGGTAACATACCCATACTGGCCTGTCCATTCTAGTGAGCTCTCAAGGATGTACTGTGAGAGAGGCCATAGGCAAGGAAGGACTTAGAAAGTGGCACAACTAGTCAACTCCTTTTATGTTTGAGAAAGATTAAAAGCAAAAGGTTTGAACTCAATTTGGTATAGTTTTTCTTCAACAAACAAAGTGAGTTATTAAGAAAATTTTGTGATAGAGGATTGCTCATCCACCATCCCAGTATTTCTGAGGAGGTAATGGTACATGTGACCATACCTCCTTCAGTGTGGCACTGTGTCAGCCTATGTCTGAGAAAGAAACTGCCTACCAAGGAATATGCTTATTTGTAGGGAGAAACCACATGGAAAATCCAGGTCAGAGTGCGTGTCCTTGGAAGACTCATTTCATTCCCTTTTTTCCTGAGACTGAACTGAGCTGGTGATCCTTGGTTGGCTTCAGATCCAGCCAAGGGAGGCAGCAACGACCTTGCCAGGGACGGCACAGGGACCCTGTGGACCCTGGGAAGTCATTGCCACTGGCCTGGAATGCAGCCTTGCATCCTGACCTGAGGGACATGTGCAGAGACTAAGAGGCCCAGGACGAACTCCATTCCCCTTGTCTTGGATGCTGGCGTGCCTTGGGCCCAACGGTGGGGGTGGCTTCAGGTGGGGGTGGCTCCAGTGCAGGAACTTGGTGTCAGGTGAGGGCTGCCCAGGGCTGGCCACCCAGCCAGTGGTCCCTGGGAAGGACTTTCTAGAGGCAGAGGAGGAGCAGGTTTGAGGACAGCTCCTTGTGCTGTCTGCAGCAGCATCTTGGTCCCTCTCCTATCCAGATGGTTTCTTCCTTCCTTTTTTTTTTATACATATGGTTTCTAATCTCTTACATTTTAGGAGTCTTTTATGTACCTGAGTTTATTACTTGGTGCATTAAATTATGTACAGATGTTAAGACAAGGTGTAAGAAGACCTAGAAGACCATAGGGCTTCTGGCCAGGAGGCCCAAGGTCAGAGTGGCTCACCCTGTCGTCCGTGTCTGTGTAGATGCTTCACGCAGCTGTGCCTCTGACCCTGGCTATTCCCTGCTGGGAGACAGCTGAGGTGCATGCCTGCTGACTCAGTGTGGTGGTCATGTGTCAGGAAAGAGCCGCCTCCTGCTGCTGATGCCCATGGCATCCCACCTGTCTCTTCCACCTCTGCGGAGTGGCAGCTTTGGGAATGTGGTAATCAGATTCACATTACTACACCTGATTGCACCTTCACTTGAGAATGTATTGCCAGAGGGAAAAGCACTCACAGAATGTTTCCAAAAGTGGGACTGTTCCCCTTCCACTGAGGCTCACACCTCTTCCTCCTCACTGGGTACTATGCTTTGTGAATATTCTATGTAAAGAGACATATGCTCACATCATATTTAAATCTACACTAAGAAAAGTGTGGGGGCTGGGGATTTAGCTCAGCGGCATAAGAGCCTGCCTTGCAAGCAGGCAGTCGTGAGTTCGATCCCCGGTACCGATAAAAAGGAAAAAGACAAAAAAAAGAAAAAAGAAAAGTGTGAACTAAACACCTAAAAGACTATGGCTTTGAAGTATTAATGCTGCTTAATTTGTGTAGGTGAAAACACCACCCTTTGTTCCATGGTTTTGTTAGCAAGGCATGACCCAGGGAAGTCTGCAAGCCAGGCCCCTGGTCCCCTGACCACTACTGTGTTGTGCTGGGCTGTCATTGGGGTTCACACAGAGCCGTCTGAGGAATGCAGTGCTATGATGCCAGGAATGTTGACTACTTTGGGGCTTTTATTTCATTTTGTAAAATAAACATTTACAAAGCAACAGAGCTGCATGAGTGAAAATAAAGAAATTGAGTCGAATTGACTGGGCCACTTTCTCTGAGCAGCTGGTTATAATGGATAATAAGACTGGCACAGGTGGCAGTCCCTGAGGCAGCTGCAGCTAACAAGCCTCACCTGTGATTTCTGCTCAGGTGTAATAGTCCAGAATCAGTGCTGGCAGTGGAACAGCTTCCAGACTTTGTGTCTGTAGGTTAAGGTCCTAGAGCCGTGGCCTATTTGTTATTTTGTTGAGATGTCATGTGCTCAGGGTTGGAGGAAGTGGCCTGGGTCTTCATTCCTCTAGTTGAAAATGGCTCTGCCTCATGCACTACTCCATCTGTTATATTAGCTGCATCTCTAGTCTTTGAGTATTTAAAAATCAGGCACTTGCTGTTAGTATGTTCAGTACAAAGTGTTTTCTTGGACCCTTTCTGTTTTCTACAGTAATTAAGTCTTACAATCATAGTTACATAATTGAAAAGAATCAGAGGCAAATAATAACAGACTTTTTCTTTTCAGCATTGAGGGTGAAATCCAAGTACATTACTGTTGAGCTACATCATCAGCCTTTTTTATTTTGATAGTCTCACACAGTTGCCCAGATGTGCCTTGAACTTGGCATCTTCCTGCCTCGTCTTCTGCAGTACATGGTTTACAGGTGTGCACCACCAAGCCTGGAAATAGCAAACTTGTAATGAGACCAGCCAAGTGCCACCCACATGCAGAGTCTTTTGCATACACTCTTGTCATTTGTCCCATGAAAGACACTTGTGAAATGGCTATTTTCCTCCATTTCATAGATGAGGAAATTGAGTCCAAGCAAGAAAACTAACCTGCTGAAGGTGGCATAGATTGCAAATGGCAAGGCTGGTGTTTGATCCCACTTCTGCTGACTCCCAAGGCCCTGTCCGGGTGCACCTCTAGGTGTTCAGAAAGGGAGAAGGGGCTTAGGAAGGGTAGTTCCTGTTCACATATCTCAGGTTACACTGGACTTTTGGCAAGAATGGAGCCATATCTCTGCTTTTTAACTTTTCTCTCTTTGTTGCCCTCTCTCAGGACGCAGGGAGTCAGCAGATAGGTTTCTTGCTTGGAAGCTGTGGAGTTACTGTAGCCTTGACTAGTGATGCTTGTCACAAAGGGCTACCGAAAAGCCCGACAGGAGAGATCCCGCAGTTCAAAGGTACGCCAAAGAGCCAGTGAGAGCTCATGGGCTTCCTGAGTCCTTTATGTCCTTTACAAGACTGCTCCCCACTTGGGGGAAGCCTGGTCAGCTCCAGCACACAGATCTGCTCACATGTCAGTGTCTTCAATGACACATGTGGCCCCTCAGCTCGGGGTGATGTGATGTAACTTCTGGTGGCTTGGGTGCTCTTTTGTTGATGTTGTCTTGGATTTGATGATAAATAGAAACACCAAAGATTTCCTCCAACCTGATGTGGTGTTTGAAGATGCCTCAGGGAAATAGAAAAAGAAAGTTCACAGACTTTTCTGGGTACTCCTTACTTAAAGGAATTTATTGCTTATTTCCAAGGTTGGCCAAAGCTTCTGTGGTTTGTCACAGAGTCTAAACACCTCTCTAAACCTCCTCGAGATTGGTTCCCTCACATTAAAGATGCAAATAATGACACTGCTTATATTGAGGTAAGTCACTGTCTCCTTCCATTGGGTCTAGGTGTGTACTGTGAGAACTGACATGTATTTCTCATCATAACATCAATGCTAGAAGAGTGAGACTCAAAGTATCTCAAACACCATGAGATGCCAGGCCTCTTGGTACATATGGGTAATCCTAGTACCCTGGGAGACTGAGGCAGGAGGATTTCAAATTCAAGCCCAATTTGGGCAAATAGCAAAAGTTTTAATCGGGCTGTGCATATAGCTCCATGCAGAGCTCTTGGGTTCAATCCCTAGTCCTGTAAAATAAACAATGAAAAGAGAATTAAATACTTTCAGAGGCTGATGGGTGAGGACAAAAATCTTGTTAGAATGACTTTGCCATGCACTGTCTCTCATTTCAGTACAAGACGTGTAAGGATGGAAGTGTTCTTGGTGTGACTGTGACAAGGATCGCACTGCTGACACACTGCCAAGCGCTCACACAGGCGTGCAGTTACACAGAAGGTATGGACCAGACCCAGACCCCCAGGCACCTTGGTTCTCTAAGAAACTCTCTTGACCAGGGTGCAAGATGGAGTGACCCTGTGTTTTCTAGTAGTAACTGTGAAAGCAGTTGAATGTTACTCAAGCAAATGTAATTTAATTGCTGGTATAGCCTGTTGGTTGTGTTATCGTAACCATTCCACTGGATTAGCTGCCTAAAACCACAGACACTGAAACTGAGACTGAAAGTCCAAGACAGAGACTGGTAAAGTTGGTTCTTGGTATGATTTCCCTTCAGACTGTCAATGGCACCTCTCACTGTGTCTTCACCTCCCCTTTTCTTGAGTGTGTTTCTGGGGAAAGAAGTTGCTCTTGCCTCTTACAGGGATGCCAATTACAGCTCTACTCTTAGGATCTTAGTTGATATTAATTACTTTTTTAAAGTCCACACTGCACACACATCCACATTGGGGTCAGCTAATACTTTATCAGTATGAACTTGGGGGTGCATAACATACCCATAATAGATGTGTCTATGAAAGCTTAAAAAATGCCCATGCTTTGTCCCACTCCTGCCCACTGAACAAGAATCTCAGAGGATGGATTTTCCAGGCTCCACTGTGGACTTTCAGGAGAAGAAAACTAGTGAACTGATAGTTTTCTCGCCAAGTGGCAGGCAGAGGTAGAGTGAGCAGAAGTAACTATGGTAACAACTGTCAGTTGGACCTGGGGAAGGAAGGGTTAAAACAGATGTCTTGTGCTGTCTGGCTTGTCCCCACATGTTCTGTGCAGGGGCACAGCTACAGCAGGACCTCCTCTCCAGAGATGTGCCCCTCACATAATCCTGGAATATTCTTCTGTCCCTGGCTCTGTAAACCTCATTGGGTTTATTGTGCCAGCTCCACCTTTGAGCACTTTTGGTCAAGCATCATAGACCTAGGCACTGCCAAAAATGGACTCCTGCCTTCCCATGTAAGGCAAGCTAACAGCAAGATGTGCTTCTCTTCCTGGGAGAGACGCAGGAGAGAAAGGAAAAGAATTCTTTTTGGAAGAGAACACAGCAGGGAGAAGAGGGGAAAAATACGTCAAGGAAAGGATCTGTTTTTAAGACATGGTGTGAGTAGCTATCACTGTCTGCTTACGTGTTAGATTTAAAGCCTGGCCAGTGCTTTCCAGTGGTCTGATTGATGGCTGAAGAATTTCTATGACAATGTAGTGAAGTGGTTTTCGTCCAAGATGCATGATTAATCCCTGAGGTGGTGTTAGGTTTTCACCTCACCACAGTATCATGTGTCTCTTTCTTGTACAGCTGAAACCATTGTGAATGTGCTAGACTTCAAGAAGGATGTTGGGCTGTGGCACGGCATCCTCACGGTAAGTAAGCCCCACCTGCCTTGCTGTGTGTCTGCATCTTAGGCAAAACTGTGTGTCAACACTCAGATTTTGGTTTGTGTATAGAGTGGCATGGATAACTCCCTTCGTCCTGTGATAGGAAGATGACAATCTTTTTTAGAGGCCCTCGGTTGTTGGCTTATGTAGGTTTCAACAATCTGATGGAGCCAGTTGCTTTCAGTGGCTGTTTTCTTGAGTCCTGGGGCCACGTGTCAAGGTTAGAGCTACAGAAACAGGCTTCTAAACAGTCATGTGAAGTTCACTATCTTTCTTCCACCACTTTTGGCTTTTGAGATTTTACAGTAATGTTAGTAATGTCTTATTCATGTTTAGGTCACTCTTCTCTACATCTAATCTGACTAGGATGTTCTTATTTTTCTGAGTCAGTGCTTATGAATATTTAGGGTATCTAGTATTCTATTATTCCACAAGGGAGAAAGATTTCCACAAATTTGCCATTGAAGATAAAAGTCTTGCAAAAGTTGTTGCATAGCCTTGCATAGGAGATATTTGTCTTATCTTTGGTAGTGCCACTTGATAAAGGATGACAGTGCCAGTTGGGGGCCCTTGTAATAGAGATGTCATTTTGGATACTTATGTGGAGCATAATTGCTTAAAAATCTCCCTGTGTCTGTTTCAAATCATGGTAGTTTTCAGTCTTTTTTTTCCCCTTCATTCTCAAGACCTCATGTAATATTAAAGCTGCCTTGCTTGCTTCTTGTGTGTGTATTTGTTGGTTTCAGAGTGTCATGAACATGATGCATGTGATCAGCATCCCTTACTCGCTGATGAAGGTGAACCCCCTTTCCTGGATTCAGAAAGTCTGCCAGTACAAAGGTTGGTCTCCCCTGCTGCTCACTGGTATTTTTGTGACAAAATGGTTTACCACTCCCCATGAATCACAATTGCTTCTTGTTTTCAGTGTTGGACAGTTTGATGGTGACACATTTTAACTTCTGCTTTTCTTTGTAGCAAAGGTGGCTTGTGTGAAGTCAAGGGATATGCACTGGGCATTGGTAGCACACAGAGATCAAAGAGACGTCAATCTCTCCTCACTCCGCATGTTAATAGTGGCTGATGGAGCAAATCCCTGTAAGTGACAAGTCCAACTTAACTTGAAAGATAAGCAAGCATAGAACTGCTTGTTTTCCAGGTGTCATTCTTCATGCTTTGATGTGTCTTTTTGTAATTTCAGTTGTAGTTAAAAAAAAAAAATTGCTTTAAATAGCCAACTGGTATTATCCACTGTAGCCTAAAGGCAAGATAGCAGAATGGTTAAAAACAAGGTGTTTGTACACAGTAGTCCTGCGCTAAAGTGAAACAGCACAGTTTTACACAGAGACTTTCTTTTCTAATCCTATCTTCTCAGCTGTAAGATGGTATCCAAATCATAAAGTTTTTGAAGATGAAATGGAGTGATCCTTATCTTATTAATTTAGGATCTAGTGGTAGTTTTATTGGTCAGTAAATGAATCCGTCATTTTTATTGGAGCATCATTATCAAATCCTATAACAGCAAAATACTGAGGTAGAGCAGTTTAGCACTTTTATAGAATATTGTATACAACGTAAGAAATACTATAATCAACTGAAATAAGAAGCTACCTGGCTTGTTTTTGTGAAGAGTATATAAAGCCAGAAGCCAGCTGAATGAAATAAATGGAAAGGATGTTTCTGGCTACATTTGTCAACTGTACAGCACACATATTTGTAACCTATAGCAGCTTGCTCTTCCTGAATGCCTGATGCACAAAAGTGAGCTTATAAACATAATTTAATTATATAAATGACTCTTTCATTTGTAAGATAATTGTCTAAATGTGAGATAATTGAATAGATAATTGTTTTTTTAATTATTTCTTTACAGAACAATACATCTTTACAGCACAAACCAAACTAAATCTGTATTGGAAAATAGGTTTATTTTAAATCTTTCTAATAATTGTTGTACCTTAGTCCCCTTTGGGTTAATACAGGGTAAAGTTTTATTTATTTAGTTTAGATTTCTGCATTTCTCAGAACTTGCATCCTAAAAGTGGTGGAATGAGTTCTAGAAAATTCACTAAAATGATTTTCAGCAGTCAGACAGTATGTCTTAAGTGTAGAAGCTCCATTTTAAAAATGTTTGAGTTCTATAAGTGTGAGAAAAATATTTTTTTTTTTTGGTGGTACTGAGGATTGAACTCAATTGCCTGGAGCCTACCAGGCAGGCACTCAAGCCACTGAGCTAACTCCCTGACCCTAAGAATATGATCTTTCATTGTAAAATAATAATAAATTGTATTAACTAAATTATTTCTCCATGCTGCCTAACTCCGCTTGTGCTCAAATCCTAACTTCAAAACTGTTTTATATCTTAAGGTATTTATCACGGAGCACCACACTGCAGCTGTCTGATCATTGTCCCTCTCTCCCTCTAGGGTCTATTTCTTCTTGTGATGCGTTTCTCAATGTCTTCCAGAGTAAAGGCCTTCGGCAGGAGGTCATCTGTCCATGCGCCAGCTCTCCAGAGGCCCTCACTGTGGCCATCCGCAGGTACTGGGACACATCAGTAGAAGTCGGCCTAGAGTGAAGCTGCCTTTGTTCAGCAGCTATGCAATGTGGAAATCCTAAGGGCATAGGAGTAAGAATATGTCCTCATTGTCTCAAGATAAATTTATTTTTCTCTTGGATGCTTAGATTTCTTTGAATCATCGAGATACATGAGGAAAACATTTCTATACAGTTTCATTATAATTCTTAGTTGGTAGAACTCTTGTATGATAGTGTGGGTGGCAGTAATATCTTATCTTTACAAATTACTCTGATTTTCATTTCGTTCTCTCAGGTTTGGGCCTAATTTGGGGATGGGAGAGAGCAAATATTGGATGAAGTGAGGTTTTTGTAACAAAGTATAATCCTTGGCATGATTTGATCTATCTTTCTTTCTTTCTTTCTTTCTTTCTTTCTTTCTTTCTTTCTCTCTTTCTTTCTTTCTCTTCTTCACTCTTTGCCCTCTCGATACTGCACCTTTAGGAAAAAAAAATGATTTCTGAGCTGTTGAGTAGCACAATGGCACTTTAAGAGGCTTTCAGGTCTGTGATGACCAGGTATCCCATAGCCTGGACATCTAGTTTCAAGGGGTACTTTTGCCAAGTTAGACATTATTCATAGTGTCCTGGATCATAAGTCAGTCTGGCTTGCCCCAGAACAGCATGGTGCATAGGAAGGAAATGGTTTGGGGATGTAGAGGGGTTCTTTTGCCAGAATGAGAAGTTGAAAAGTATTGAACATAGTAGTGGTCTCAAAAATAGATAGCAGGAAGGTCATTTTGATCACTATCATTGGTTGCAGTTGGCTGTCAGTCATCCTTTCACCTCTCAGCTGTCAACAGTAATGTAACAAAGAAGGTGTTTGTATCATAGAGATACTTGGAATTTGTGGCAGGACGTTTCTGTATTCTGGGGTTCCATCTTTGATTAGGTTTTATTTCATAATGGACTCTGGTGTAAGAATAGATGGCATGGAAAACTTAAAATACAAACTACATAAGTTCTGCTCTCTGTACAAAAAGATAAGGGCTATTCAAAAATACACCCTGGAAGTTTCCTTAGATAGGAAAACTGATGCCTTGAGGCAGAAGTTCCTAATATATTGCTGACCAGATTGTATGGATAAGAAATTGAAAGTCTTTAAAGTATCAGAAGCTACTTCCTATTTTTATTGAACCACAGCGTAAGTCTGTCAGAAGTTGCATGGTGTGAAATCGAGTGAATGAGGTAGATGAGGACACACCACGTTTTCACAAGCCCTCCTTTGTGTGTATGGCATTCAGTAGCAATGTGCATCATATTTTTAATCACACTTTGTAAATATATAAAAGAGGACTGTTTCACAAAGTGCCAAGAATGATGAGATCAGTATGTTTGAAGGTGGGAGATGTTTTGAAGGAGACTATGGCAACATATATTTTACTATAATTTTGTTTCTTTTTTTTAATACCGGGAATTGAACTCACGACCTTGTGCCTTCCAGGCAGGCACTGTGCCACTGAGTTATATCCCTGGCCCCCTTTAAAAAAAATCAAACATTTTTCCAGGTATTTTGAGCACCTCCTTGAATGTTACCACCTTGAGTGAATTTTTACATGTTCTCCTTAGCAAATTTTCTTCTAGTTTGTATACATCTGGCTTTTTCTTTTTTCTGAAGTTGAACCTAAGGGTTAAGATAGAAAAGGTCTGTGACTACAACAATCAAATATTAGTTTCTAATCTTGAGCCAGTTTTACTGCAAACATTTAATAAGCATCTGAAGTTCTATTCCTTCGCTTCATTCCTTTGCAACAAGCTCTCATTCACCCTTGCTGTTGGGGTCTCTGATTAACCACCTGGTTGGTCCCTTGGGTTCTGTCACTCACACTCAAGGTTATAGTTTCTTCCGGGTGTCCCCACATGTCACGAATGGGTTGTCCCACGCTGCCTGTGCATTGCACAGGACCATTGCAGCAAGGAGCTGGAATGGAAAGGAACTACCATAGGTTTTATAGATTGAAAATATTCATGGGAAGGAGAGAATAAGCTGAAAATGGTATAAAAATACAATACTAGGTGGAGGCTGTAACAGGCTTACCTTCTTGGCAGGGAACAGTTTATTAGTTCCCACAAGGCACATCTTCATGTAGTCTCTGTAAATAGAGAAGATTAGACAGAATAAACAGAATCTGCGTTTCCAGCGAGTCAACATGGAGCGATTAGGAAGGAATAGGTGTGGGTTGTACAGTGTAGATTTTTGTTCTTGTTTGTGTCAACTGATAGAAAATAACCTAAGTTCTTTTGTGTTTTTTTTTAAATTGACCTCTGCCTGCAAACTGGAACTAAATTACTTTCAATGAAAATCCAAGTGATACAATCTAAATGATTTCACTTTACATTTTTGCTCAGAATTGTGTAGGATTTTTTTCAGCGGCCACAGAATAAGAACAGTGTTTGATCCTCCTGCACCACTCTTGCATCTCTTTCTCAGCGCCAAGGGTCACTTTCTGCCTAGTGACCACAGTCACCTGGTCTGCAGATGGTTTATGGTGAAGAGTGCTCGGATGCACGTCTCCCCCACCAGTCCCACCCTGTTTCCTGATTCTGAGGGCCCAAGGGAAGTTCATTTTGATCCTGAAATCTGTCCCTAAGGCTCTGCTTATTTGTCTACAGTCTCTTTGTGTTTTTCCTGGGAGGTTTTGGAAGCCATTAGATGATTAGGTTTCAGTATCGGCCCTAATGTTGGAATTAAGCACCCATAGCTAGGCTTTTTGAAATATTTCCATAACCATCCTTGAAACAGGGAAATAAAAGATGGCATGTCTTACTGGCTAAATCTTGTTTTCAAGAGCATTTGAGAAAATACAGAGAGCCTATACACCTGATAGAAACCTACAGAGCATAAATCTTGTCCTCTTGTCTTTATGCATGCACCTTTATTCAGGTCCACACTACATTCTTTCACATAAACACGCATCATCTCCTCTTCTACCCTGATGTGGAACCACAGAGGAGGACCTCTGCTACAGGGGCTTGTATTCTTAGATAATGTGTTGTGACGTCTCTTCATTCCTTTCTTTTCCCTTTTTACTGCTTCCTAGCTTTTGTCACTTTCAATTTTCCACACCTGTGTCCTATAATCTTTGCAGTATACCCTGGGTTTGGTGATTCATCTGAACCAATTTTTTTTCTTTTAAATCAAGGCAGTCATTTTCCTGAAGGAATCAGTTGCCTAATCTGCCATGTTCCATTTTCATCTTTCTCTTCTTTTCTTTTTTTTTTTTTTGGTACCAGGGATCAAACTCACACTTGCTAGGCAGGTACTTAAGCCACTGAGCTAAATCCCCCGCCCCATTTTCATCTTACCTGTCAGTATTCTCCTCTACCATGACTCTGCTTATTCTAATCAAAACAGAAAGCATATTAATCATCCATACAAGTTAGAATGCATAGGTGAACTACCGGCATAAATGAAATTACCTTCCCTGGTATCACAGGGACTTCTGTATCTGTAGCTCACGTGGTCTATGAATATGAGCTTTTGTATGTGTATACGTCTACACCTACTAACTTGATCCTGTGTCTACACCTACTGACTGGTGTTATGTGTCCACACCTACTAACTTAGTAGTCTGAATTTCAGAGACACATTGGTGAAATTTGGTGATAATATGTCTCTTCTATTTTGCTCTTAGATAAAATAAGGAAAGGTTATTAAAAAATAAGACCAATTCCGTTCTAAGCCATGCTTACTCTTCCATGTTGACTCTATCGTTTTAACCAGATGTTGGTAATTTTTGAAAAATATTCATGGTGAGGTTAAGCATACATAATCTGAAAATAAAAGGTTTAGAATGTTCTAAATTTCGAAAGTTTTCAATTCAAGTAGGAAATTTCCTATCTGACCTCATATGTCAGTTTGCTGCCAAAACTCAGGAACAAAACACTTTATTCAGCATCTCCAAAGGAAAAGACACCCCAGCCCCTTTAGCTTTGATGCGTACACCCAGACTTCCCCACTGAAGCACACTCACAAAGGGCAATAAAACGTGCAGGCCACTTTACCAGGGACAGCTTCTCCACAATATACAGGTCAGGTCCTGTGTACAATTACTACTAACAGTTTTTGATTGTCTCCATGGTATAGAGATGGTGTAAGAAGTATCCAAAATAATTTGTAAAAGAATCAAAAAGAAAAGACATTTTATATCTGTAGCATAATGAACCAAGCTGTTGAAGGGACTATGCAGCAGTATAAGCACAGATGCCTTACAGAAAAGGCATAACTTCTGGTGGGATTACTAACTGCCCTGTCTGACCTGAAGAAGCAGAGAGCTAAGCTATTGGAGTTCTCTGCTAGAAATGATGGACAAAGTTAATGAAAAATAGACAAATTCTGCATAGAGCTGAAAATGAAGATCTGGCTTGTGTAATGAACCAGTGGATCCCTCAGCATCACTGTGAACACGTGCCACTTGCCTCTATCATGGTAAACTGAAATATGTACAAAAGGAAACAGACTTGAGTTTAATTTAAAAACAGCACAACTGGTTATGATACCACACACCTGTAATCCCATCTACTTCAGGAGGTCAAGTTACTAGATCACTTGAGGCCAGCTTAGGCAACATAGCAAAAGTCCATGTGAAAAAGTAAAGAAATTTTTAAAGATTGTTGTGATAAAGCTTTTGCAGATCACAAAGCAGTGAAGAAATCCACTGACAGGTTTGTCAGGGTCATTGCTGATGAAGATCTGGCATCAGAACAAATCTGCGATGCTGATGAAGCGTTACTATTTTAGCATTTTTGCCCCAGATGGACACTGATCACAGCTGAAAAGATAGCTTCTGTGATACTTATGGATACCACAGCCAAAATAGCTATGCTGGGATGTGCTGAGACACAACAAAAGCTGGCATCTTTACTATTTTAGAGGAGCAGATTTCTTACTAGTCCACTATGCTCCTAACAGAAAGACAGGAGTTGCCAGTAACATCATTCCCAACCGGCTTCCCAAACATTTTGTACCAGCAGCTTGTGCACAGCACAGGAAAGCTGGGCAGGATGATAGCTACAGAATATTATTCTTTGACTGCTATTATATTCTCCAGCTGAAATTCTCATCTCATCTCATGGTTTCTGCCATGTGCTTCCCTGAAAAGATGCCTTCATTAGTCCACCAATGTGACCAGAATATCAACAGATGAATGAAGCGTCAGTATAAAAGTACCTTATTGAGTAACCAGCTGGCAACATTGAGCAGGTGCATGGGTGTGGAAGTTTTTCAACGGGAGCTTAGCATGGAGGATGCTTTCTGTTGTACCAGTGCTGGGGACACAATGATTGAAGGCACATATGTGGGTACCTGGTATAACCTCTGGCCCGTGGCTGTGTACAGTGGTGAAAAACAAGTTTACTTTAAAGGATTTTGGATGTCAAGTGAGAAAACATACCTTGAGAGTCTGCTGGCAAGGTGGAAGAAGTGAGAGAAGATTTTAACATTAGTAGTGGGATTGTGGTTGTTCTTTCATTGGCTGATGTTGAAATAACCAAATGGTTCTGAATCAAGACGATCATGATAATAGTTATGACAACCGTGACATTTACCCTGCAGAGAAAAGGCCAGTAAATGAGATGAAAATGTGTTGAGGGGCTTATTAAATTTCATGCATTTATAACAGTAAGAAATCAGTTAGTTTATAAAATCAGAAAGACCAAAACGCTTGTCAAGGAGCAGATGATTTGTGGACCATTTGAACCACTATCCAGCAAAATGCTTCCATTGTAGAGGACTTGCTTCCTGGTCTTTCAGCTGTTACTGCTCTTTCTTCCCTCTTAAAGCCCTGTGCTCCTTAAACTTGGGAGCAGAGTGTATCCTTGCAGGTGGAGCCCAACTGTTCCTGCTGCCTGGCGGCCGTGCAGATGTTCCAAGACGCTGTGATGCTGCTTTGTTAGCCCTAACATACTGCTTTTTCACTGCAATACTGGTCATCATGTTTTCTAGTCTTAAGTACTGATATGTAAATAAGTATAAGGAAATCGTTACTGCTAGTACTTAAATTCAGTGTCGGGAATAAGGGTAGTGCCCTACACAGATTGTCTACATGGGTTACTGAGATGGTGACACCTTGTTTTTTGGTGCTTCAGTGTGCACAAACTTCTGTTTCATAAAATAATTATTTCATGTATAGGATTACTTTCCAGCTATGCATGTACAAATATTTCAAAACCCGAAAAATCCGAAGTACTTCTGGCCCCAGGTATTTAGGGTAATGGATACTCAGCCTGTAAAACCTATGTGAAAGCATAGGTTTTTAAGGCTGTTTCAATCTCATGTAAGGGATTGGAGGCCACAGATAGCACTCCAGTCACCTTTCTTCTTGACGCTAGATCAGACTCCTCTAACAAAAATTAAAACAGAATATTTTGAAAATTTAGGCTAAAGTTCCCTCAAAGACAACAAAAAGGAAGCAAGATACAGGAAATACTGGAAATTCTGATGTGATTTTTAGAACTCAATAATATCTTCATAACATTACTTTGGCTGAATGATTTTATAAGATAAAGGTTCTGTAGAAACACTACTTCTGCCCAACAAATTCAGGAAGAAAGAGCAACTCCCTGCTACATGGAGCTAAAATTCCTAGTGAAGGTCCACAGTGCTAAGAGTTTGCATAGTGTGCAATGTTGGGACTCATTATAAGTTTTGATGTTACTAAGATTACCCTTTCTGGACCGGGGTTATAGTTCAGCAACAAAGTGCTTGCATAGCAAACACAGGCCCTGTGTTCAATTGATGGTATCCCCCCCCAAAAAAAAAAATATTGGCCTTCCTACCTTCAGTATCCAATCAGAAACAAACTGGTAGGCAGAAATCCAGATGTATACCACAGCAGTTACTTGCTGCATGTTTGATATGGTGATGATCTCTCTGGACTTCGTCTGCTGCTTCATAGATTTGAAAGCTCTTTTAAGTGTTTTTCATTTTGATTTTCCTAGATGCCTCCTTATTCAGTAGAAGAAACAGATATGAGATTTAATTGACTTTCTACTTGTGTTACTGTGAACCAATTATCCCTTAGAAGTAACCAATTTCTTTACCTACAAAAAGGGATAGTAATTCCCATTCTTCTTAATAATCATGTCTGCTAATACCACCTGCGTCCATTGAATGTTGGAAGTTATGATCAAAAAGCACAGCTTGGACCTTGCAGAGTTTCAGACTTTAGGTTATGTATTTAATGTACCACTGCCTGCCTTACAGGTTTCCACCATTGTATAAAGTTAGCGTCGGAGCTGGGGATTTACCTCAGTAGTGTAAGCACCTGCCCGGCAAGTGCAAGGTCATGAGTTTGGTCCCCGGTACCAAAAAATATTTAAAAAATAAAAAGCATCAGATCCAGAAATACAAAGTATAGACACTCCTATCTTTTAGATCTTAGCAGTATATCAAGAATTTAGTTTTCTTTCCACATAGGTAATCTGGGTAGAGGGGAACCAGAGGATATGACTTTTAATTTAAGTAACAGTTACCATTATTTCCTTCTATTTTAGCATTTTCAATATAAGCAATGTATAAATGCATTCTTACTATTAGAAATGATTGAAAACTCCTTGTCTCTTCCACTCTCCAATCTCATATAATAGTCATTCTGTGCTTATAGTTGTCCAGACAGAAAGCTTAAAACTCTTCCTGTTCCTTATTTTCTTATACTTCCCCCAGTCTGCTGGGACATACCTAAATCCAACCTCTTCTCCTTCCCAACCGCTGCCCAGTGCCATCACCCAGCAGTTCCCTTTTAGACACTTAGCTCTGACAGTCATATATCATCCTACAAAACTGGAGGCTGGTAAGGGCCCAGCATTTTCCTGTGCATTTTCACACATGTGCACATAATGTACATATAGTTTGTAGTTCCCATGAATGGTGCTATATGTAGTTTTAGCTTTCTGTTTTTTAGTTTGTTTTTATTTAAAGATGAAGGTGCTGCTAATACCCTAAAGTATGCTCTTACAATCTGGTCTATTGAGAAAAAGCTGCAGCAGAAAGGATATGTGCCTTGTCATCAGTTGTCAACAGCCTACCAAGGCTTATCCAAAGGAAAGTGACAGGAGAAATAGCAATCAGGTAGTGGTCTTGGGCAGCTGCCTGAGGCATATCCACACTGCTGCCTTGGCAGGAGACGAAGTTCATTCCAGTGCTATGAGAGAGCTCTGGAGTGCAGAGCGTATGTGCAAGAAATCTGTTTCTAACCAGAATCCCCAGAGCAGGACATGGTTTTAAATGGCTATATGGTAAAGACTGACCAGAACACAGAGATAATGAGACCAGAGTGTGTCTCCCACCATCTCATCTGCTTTGTGCACATGGAGATTCACATCCATAGCTCACCATAGCCCTTGACACACAGCCTGTGGTGTGATTGCAGGAGTGAAGGTGTTCCACACAGGTTCCAGCAGCCCCTCCTCAGATTTCCTCCCTGGTATGCAAGGTGATGGGTTCCGGCATGCTAGTTTTCTGTTTGCATCATTCCTTGGGTTGAGGAACAAATAGAGCGGCAGGAAAGGATGCAAAGGTGTGATCTGAACTTTTTAAATTACACTGGGCATTACTGTATAAGATGATGTGTGATAAAGTTAAGGATAGTCTTGAGTTCAGGCTTTCTGTCTGACTGCTCTCCTTGAGCCCTGATCACACTCTTTGGTCTAATGAAAACAGCTGCCTTTTCTTTAATTATTATGAACAGGATACATATTTAAAGTACCTAATGCTGATACATGAAAAGATAATCTTTATAATTAGCTACTGCAATTAGCCTCGCTGATTGCCAGAGATGAATGTAGGTGATAATGACTCCATTGCAGTGGTGGATATCGGAGACAGAGTGCTACTCTGTACGTAAATTCTTTTTGCTTGTTCTTATAGTTGTTTTAAAATACATTTGATAAAAGCTGTGTTCACATTTGTGTTTTTATCAACATGGTTATCTTTGGGTGGTTTATGTAACATAAGAATAGAAGAAAATTTCCCTGTGTGGTGGCATTTCACATGGATTAATGTGCTCCATATACATTAATCCAAAGTTGTTTTTGGATGATGACCCAGGGCCTGTAACTTCACACTATATATTGTCTTCACATGTTGCCATCTTCTCTCAAACATGCAGAAGACTTTTCTTTATTTTGTAAAAATTCTCTACAGTAAAAGATACATTACATCATCAATTCCCCTTATACTGAAGACTTGATAAGAGGTTTTTTTGTAAGAGCTCAGAAAACAGATAAAGTTTAGAAAAAATAAGTAATGCATAAACCCACTTAAAGTGGGATCTGGGAAATATAGATTTATAGATTTTGGCACAAGAGCAAAATGGTTGCATTCTTAAATGTCCTTATAATATGTATAATTTTTAAAGAAAAGTGTTGGGCTCCTTTTTCAATTTTTCAGAATTTTCATTAGAGCATGTTTGCAGTATATAATGAAGATATTCATAGTGGAAAATTGGCACATGTGTGTAACATGTCTTAATTCTTTTTCCTTCTCTCGCTACTGCATCCCAAGTGTTTGGCTATGACATTGGACTGCTCTGCTACAGAGAAAGGTCTGCAGAAGACTAATTTCCCCTGGTTAAAAGGGGTTTGCAGATTGATATTTCCTTTCAGTTGTCATCTAAGCTATACAGATTGTGTTCTTTGTATAATAATCTTCCTGGGATGGCTCGTTCTGCCCTGGTAATGAAGAAGAAATTGGGCTTCCAGTAAACAGTGCACTGAGGCTGATTGCCTGCTTGGCTTTTAGTCCACTTAATTAAAAAAATGCTACTCAATTGTTATCTATAATCAGTGAGGATAAAATTGCAAATGTATTTGTTCACCATTTGTAGACTTTTGGTCCTTTGGGAGCATCCATCACTTTGTAATTCTTTTCTGCAAAAAATGTAAATCACAAACTGGAGGTAATTATGAGAAAAGTGCTCAGGTGGCATTAGGGGCCGGGTGGCCTGTGGATCGATCAACATTCTCAGCTTAAGCAGGACTGGTTCCTTCTAGAGCCCCTGGGCTTATGAGGATGGTGGCCACGCCCACTGGTGATTTGAGATATTAATATGGTTTTTTCTATAAATGACACAATGTCTCACACAAAAGAGTATGTATTAAAGGGTTTTGGAGCTTGTAGAGTCAATGAAACTTCCAGTATCCCACTTCATGAATGAACAGGGTGTATTGGTGCTTCCAAGAACATAAAGCAGACTCTAGTGATAGGTGGGACAGAAGAGTGGGTTTGCACCAGGCAGGGGGTGGTGTGCCCTCCAGTTGTCTGCTGAGTCTGCTAGTGGCAAATCATTGCTATCTCTTAATCTATCTATGTTTGCCCCATAAAACCAAAGGTGTTTTTCAAAATAAAATCAAGAGTCTTCATTGTAGGATGTTTAAGCTCCTTGAATATGAGTTGGAGAACTGGGAATAAGGGTGGGAGGTGTGCCTATCTTCATGAATAAGCATTCTCAGGTGTCTTTCTTCAGGTATGTCTGTTTACATGGATGCCCGCTTTCATTCATATCAGTGAGGTGATGGCAAAACATCAATTCTTAGTATAGTCTACTGTGTTTTTCCACATAATCTGTTTTTACTCAATCCTGTGGTTCCATTGTGTTCCTGCAGTGCATGTATTGGAAATTTGATCTTCCAACTTGTATGTTTAATGGTGTCTGGAGTTGGGACCTTTTGGACCAGATGATGTCATCAGGGTGGCACATTGTTCCTGAACATACTAGCATCCAGAAGTGTGAGCTAAACAAGTCTCTATCCTTTATAAATAACCATGTTAGTAGAATTCAATTACAGACAAAGAAAACAAATTAAGACACTAAAGTATTGAAAATTATTTCGTTAATACTGTCAGCATCCCATACTATTTTGTGTGTTTCCCTTTTCTACACGAGTAGTTGTAGAATAGAAGATGACTATGGCAACATGGACTCATGCTGCCTAAATTCACCAATAGAATTACAACACAAAGATAAATTAAAAATGAAAACCAAAAGATTATTTATTTTGGCTCCTGTTGTCTAGATTTGCTTGCTATCTGGGTCTGTTTCATCTTCAGAATACAGATAACAGAACTTATTAATTTTTTAAAAGCTACACTGTATTAGATACTCTTTCAGCACGTTTATGCATTAGCTGTTAAAAATAGTAATTATGTAACATAGTAATAAAGATACATCTTTGTCTCTATTTTCTACTTTTTGGAAGAGTCTATTTTAGAAATTATAAAGGTGAGAGAAAACCAAGAGAAAAGATATCCAAAGGAGATATTATACTATCTAGAGCTCATCTGGTATTGAAAGTAAGTGATTTCTATCTAGGACATAACCAGTGAACCACCATTTTAAAAAAAAGTTAGCCCTTAAATTGAAGTTGGGACTGAGCCAGGGATGTTGCACATTGTATAAGCACTTGCCTTGCAAGTGTAAGGTCATGAGTTCAATCCCCGGTACCAATCGATCAATCAATAAATTGAAGTTGGGCTTTCTAATATATTCTTTTACTTCTTAGAAAAGTTAGATTCAGAGATCTGTAGTCTTGCTTAAGTATAGAAAGAGAAATTTTAAATATTGTTTGTAATTTTATCTAAAAATGTAGGTAAAAATCTGAAACTTCTTCAACTACAAAATAGTTTTGAGGTAATAATCATCAAAATGAGAACATGACTTAATTGAGCAGCATCCAAGGACAAAATGACTGTATCTTCCTGTTTGAGTCATCCTGACCAATTTTATTTAGGAGCATGTTCCTCACTGGTTTGATTAAATTGTACTCAGAAGTTTGTTTTGGCAGAGACAGAGAGGATGGCTAAAGAGGTGGCCCCATTCCTTGCTTAAATTATCCCTTCTGGTTCCAACCCATAGCTTGCTGTTATGACATGGAAAGTCGACAAGGTAAATGAAAAACAAAATTTGCAAAAAGTTAATATTTTGATCACAAATATTAAATAATATATTCATCAAGAGTGCTATCCTAAGACTGCACTAAACTGGGTAGGCATGGATCTTTGACTCAGAGATGGTAGAAACAAAACTATTCCAAGTACTATGAACCCATACATAGGCAACACGTTTAATAGGAGAGGGAAATGGGAGGTTCAGCCAAAGGGAGCAGCACTGAAGAAGACATAGGGTATCCAACTGGCTGGAGAATGAAGAAAACAGCGAGCTTTTAGGGAGTTGCTGGGATAGACTAAGAGTCCAGTAACTTTCCACTAAATTGCTGAGTTACACTTGTGGATGGCACCATTGTTTCTTGCAGACATTTTGGCCGTTTTTAGATGGTTCAGAGTATAGGATACGGTCGGTGCTTGGGCTACTGAGACTGTTGAAGAATCAAAAGATGAGGCAGAAAAGAGGATCAGGAGAGGAAAAAAAAGAACACATAACATCTCTGATAGGCAGTAGACCAAGTAAACCCTGTATTAATCTTAGACTAAATAATTATAATTACCTCTATGAAAAGCTGCAAAGAACCTGACCCAAGAGTTTTTGTCAGCAAAGAGGACAGATGGGCAAAATATCTTGAAGAGAAAGATGTGAAGTTTTTACCGTGTTAGTCACTTATCAGATATTTTAAGCTAAGTGAAGAGCTGATGTTTTCAGTAAAAATACCCTTGAGGTTTCTACATGGTAACTGTGTCGTGTTATCATAACCAACACTTGAGAGGTGTTACATCAAAGCTAGTGGGAACCTAATGTATTGCTCAGCTGGGTGACCTCCAGAATTAGTGATTTTAAGTCTACTAGGGGCAAGTGATGCTAGAAGGTTTCTTTTGATTTTTTTGCACTAACAATTTTTTTATTTAATGTAAGCATTCAATTCCTATTGTTTTATCAGAATCTCATGACTAGTCTGTTGAAAAGAGCCCCAAAAGAAAGAAACAACATGATAGGCTACCAAGGATAACTTTCAACCAGAGATGTCTATTCTGTTATCCCAGCCCTTTTTGCAATAGGGTGATTGTCTTGGTTACTTTTACTTTTCTCTAGTTGAGGTGACAAAATACCTGACACTCAAAATGAAGGAAGGAAAGATTTATTTATCTTAGTTTTTGGAGGTCCGTAATCAATGGGTAATCAGCTGGCTTCAAGGCAGAGTGGCATGGCCCTGGGGCAACACTTAAAGGCAGCAGTCAGAGCAAAAGCAATCAGAGCAAAAAGGGAGAAAACAAACCTCCTCTCTCTTTTATTTTACATAGCCCTCCCCACCCAATCCCCACCTTTCAGAGTAAGTGTAGCACTCACAAAATCTCCTTGCCCTCCTTTATGCAGGATGAGGATATTTACAAAGTAAGAACCCTGGCTTCCTGCTGAGTATCTCAGTTAAACTTCTAAAGGGGCAAGTTGACACAATGTGTCAACCATAACAGCAGTCCCTCAGTTATTTGTATTACATTGGAGAAACTTACACTTTTTGTGTCTATAGCTGGTCAAGTGTCCTTAGAAAAAAATGGACACAGTCTTTTTGCTGAGACAAAATACACAGCACTCAAAGTTAAAGGGGGAAAGCTTTATTTTAGCTTACAGTTTGTAGAGGTTTCAGTCCATAGTCATCTGTCTCCATCCAAGGTAGACTGGTATGGCAAAGGGGCATCATATAACTATGCTATTTTTCAGAAGGAAAGATACAAGATAAAAACAGCATACCTCAATATAGTAAATTATATATTAATCTAATTGTATTAGGGTTTTACTAGAGAAAACAGAAATAACACGAGATACACAAATGAATAAGAAACAGCAAGATTGGCTTATGATGGTCGGCCACAGAGTTGGATGAGAAAGCGTACAGAGGGTGTCTACACACTGGAAGCCGAAGGATTCAGTCCAAGGTCTGGAGTTCACTCTAGTGTCTTGTGCAAGTCCACACTAGCAGGCTGATGATGGGTCTGCGACAGAAGGCCAAAGGCTCTACGATGAAAAGCTGAAGAGTCTACCCTGGAAGCCAGGAGACGATGTCCAAACCAAAGGTGAAGACAACTGGAGCTTCTCCCAAGAATGGAATGCATTCATCCTTCCTCCTTTCCTTTTATACCTCCAGGTGATGAGCCACCCTAGGGTGGGTCTTCTATACCCTTGGATGTAGAGGTTGCTAAACCCATTTAGTTAGCTTCTAAATGTCTTAAATTGACATAGTCAATTACTACACTAATTTCTTCCTTTCTTTTGGTAAGAACAATAGATGCTTGTTATAGATTGTGTCTGGATGTCCCCCTAAAGCTTCCTGTGCTCATAAGTGGGATTTATGGGAGGGAGGCTGGATCCAGGGTATGTGGTGCTGGATTATAGTATGATATTGGACTATAGGTGAGTGTGGATAATAGTAGTCCCACCCTGAGTAATCGTGATGCCTGGATGGAAAGGACTCATAATTTATTGTTTTGAGGTATGCTGTTTTTACCCTCTGTCTTTCCCTGTGAAAAATAGTTTAAATATATGTTGTATGTTTGAAAATCCATTTCACGGTAGACATGGAAGAAGGATATGCTTACAGTTTTGACAGAATTTTTCCTTGCATGCCTGCAGTGTTCCTTGCAAATGTTATTTCTACTAAATAAACACATAACTTCAGCTGTTTTCTGTAAAGAGGATTTTTACCTTACACTGTTAATTTATAGGGACCATTCTGGTGTAGTTTAAGGTCTCCTAGAGAAGAAGATAAAACAATGAAGATACTCTCCTTTCTGAGTCTACAATAGTTTGGAGACCCAAGAACTAGTCAGAGCTAGTTTTTATATTCATGTAAAAGAAAAGCCTTTAAAATGAATGGTAATTCAGAGCAGAGAGACTGTCTTGGAGAATATATCCTTAAGCCCTGTTGTCAGATAAGAAAGGACTCCCACTCACCCATCAGTTGCATTGTAAGATTTCAGCAATTTATTTGGAGTCCAAGTATAATTTCCTATAGAACTATAAAAGCAATGTTGGGTGAACTACTTGTTCTTGCTATTATTATTATTATTATTATTATTATTTGAGACAGGCTCTTTAGTTTTTAAATTGTCCACACTGGGCTTGAACTTACATTCCTTCTGCCTCAGTTCCTAGAATTCTTGACCTACAGGTGTGTGCCACCATGCCTGGCACTGGCGAACTCTTTAATGACACAGTGGGGACATGTCTGTGGAAAGATGCTGCTGCGTTTTCCAGGGGTGGAGTGCACTTTCCTGGCACGCTGTGCCCTGGTCTGTTAGTATATTTTGGAGTCTGTCCACCTGGGCTTCTCTTGTTATTTGTCACACACCAGCTCTGTAACATGGCCAGTGTTAACCTTTTCAGACTCAGATTTCACATCTGTAAATCCACAATTAGAGCAGTGCTCACATAATCATCAGCCTGTGTGAACACCATGTGCTCACATAAAGAATGAAAATGTCTGACCCATAGTAAGAATTCAGCATGTATTAGCTGCTATTCATGTTAATATTACTACAATAATATTTCGTGTGTGTTCTTTTACGAGCTATTATACAAAAATACTACAGCAAATATTGTAGACAAGGAAAAAGAGCAGGGAAGTGCATTTATCCACATTTGCTTTCCAAATATGTCATTGTTCCTAAACTGAAATGTACTAAATTAGAGATTTCCTATAAGAGATGAAAGTGCTGCAGGACCTTTGCTTCCCTCTTAAGGATTCAGTGAATGACAAATAGCATTAAAGCTTGCAGATGTAGTTTTAGTCACTCTATTAAACCCTGGGAATGGAAATTGTCCTAACGGCTTCTTATTTACTTGGCTCCATTTGTTTTGTGTTAATGCATGTGGAGCCCAGCCAGGCTTTGCTTGCCGTCAGGAGTAGCAAACTGTAGGTATATTCACTGAAATTTATAGCAGCTATTTCTTCAGGTGTTGCACAGCAAGATTAGCTAAAGGTTTATCGAATGTTTTACAGAGGTTGGAAATGCCACACTAAGTTAAAACAAAATGCCCGGCATATTTTTAAGTGGTATATACCGTGGAAGCTATTTCCCTGCGAACACATTCCTCACGGTGCCACGTGGCCACGGCCGAGCTTGCTCCTTTCTCTGGATTCCATCTCCACTTCAGTGTGTTGCAGTATTGTATACATAGCCACGTGGTTTACTCCCCGTGTCTGTTTGAAGAGTAGAAGCTGCCTTTTACATTCCTGGAAATTGCTGACATGATTCTTCTCGTAACTCATTCTTTGTGAGACACATGGAGCCACATAGTCATGAGTACACCATTTATTTCATCTTGAAACTCAGTCTGGAAATTGACAAATGGGTCCAGGTCTTCATTAGCCATTACTTAATTTGCTGTTATTGATTATTAAAGTAAATGATATTGAAGCTCCATGAATTCTGCTTATCAGAATTGTTTTTCATTTCTCTGTCCAGTGTATCTACTTGAAATTTTATTTGCTAGAAAAATAGTGATGCAGAAAGATAATCTAACTAGATTAATAATCAAGGGAACATAGATTGAAACATCAAGGAGAATTGGTGTTTTAGTTACCAAGCTAGGAGCATTTTTCATTTTTGATTGATATTGCTGTCCAGAATGTACAGAACTGGCCAATGCTGCTAAGAGACAGCTTAGGCCCATGGCTGGAAACACAGATTCTTGGGTCTGCCTGAGTTTGGTCTCTGGCATTGTCCACAGCCACAGCCTTAGGCTGTACAACTAACTTCTCACCTCTGCACAGGGTTGCTACAGAGAGCACATTGTTAACATATATAAATATTTAAACATGCATGTATAAGTTCTTATAAATACTATAAATACTGCTGGTGCTACATGCACATCTAATAAATTGGAAAGAGGATAATACACTCACATGCTATCAGTGGAATGCAAATTTCCTTAAAATGACCTTAAAATTTTAAATATATATGTTTTTGAATTCTGTTGACTTCCAGGTATGTCTTATAGAAATATTCCCCACTATGTAAGATAGAATGAAATGAAATCATCGTATATTCACTTTATTGGATACTGAGTAGAGTTAAGGCAGATTAATTCATTGGCATATTCACATACACACTTTATACAGTCAGACATTTACGCAGAAAGATCTATAGGCATATTTGGCGAAAACAGCAAGCTGTAAAATAGCATGTTGTGATTCTCTTTTTCTTTAAATACTGGAGTATTTGGACCTTTTCGTTTGAAAGTATTGATTGGTTACCAGTAGGCAGGCATCACAGGCAGGAAGAATTCGAATAGGGACTACCTTTCTGGCCTTAATTTTGCCCTCTTCATGCTGAGGATGTGCTGATTTGTGCCATTTGCTTCTAAACTTCCCATTGGACACTGCTGTTAATAAGGCATGCAATGATGTCCCAAGGCTGGCGGCAGGGAAGACATCCAGGAGGCAGATAAATAATGGTGAGGTGAAGGCTAGGGATTTAGCTCAGCCGTATAAGCGCCTGCCTTGCAAGCAGGCAGTCATGAGTTCGATCCCTGGTACCAATAAAAAGGAAAAAGACAAAAAAAAATTAATAATGGTGAGGTGTGGGCGTGGACTTTGCTTTGGATCTGAATCCCACTGTGCCTAACCTTGATTTGACCAACTAAATTAACATTTGTGAGATACAAGTTTTCACTATGAAACTGGGAACAACAGTGCCTCATTAGATTTGATGTGAGTTTTAAGGACGTCTACATGTGCAAAAGAATGAGAGCAGTTCTGGTACACTGAGTGTACCACTCAAGCATTAGGTTTGTCATTGAGAAGAAAGAGGTCATTGGCCACACCAGATGTCACAAAGAATGCTTCATCTGTGAGGATCTACTAGGGATGTAGAGGAGAGAGGCTGCCCACTGTGTCCAGGAATCCATGTGTTCTTCCTGCTTTTTTCCAAGTGTTTTGTGAATATGAAGGAAAAGAACCCTGAGGTCTGAGTTTTCTCTGAGTGATAAGAAAATCCATTAAATACAAATTATGTGGTAGATTAAATTGATTTCAAGGTTAGTGTCACTCATTTACATTTTGTATGTATATATTCAGTCTCATCACTATCATTTTATGAATGTAATGGAAAACTTCCTGTAATAAACACAGTTTATAAATTTAAGATATTACAAATCTTGCTTCCCTACTACTATATATTTAGAAAAGAGAATCTTGTAACTAAGTCAACTCTGATACTGGATTGTAAAAGAATAACTTGGCTCAAGTTTGGAATTTCCTGTCACCACATCCCATTGACCTGAATCTTCCCCTACCTGGGATGATCCGGCTAGTCAAGGTTTTGCTTAGGTGTGTTAGTTTCCTAGGGGTTTCATAACAAAGAAGCACAAACTGGCTGGATTTAGACAATAGAAATATATTCTCTTATTGGAAGGCTAAGTCCAAAATCAAGGTGTGGGCAGGGTTGCTATAGAGACTTTGAAGAAGATCTGTCCAGGCCTCCTTCCAGCTGGATTCCTAGAGACCATGGCAGCCCTGTCTATCTCCCTGATTACTTAACATTCTCCATCCATCTCTCTTCTGGGGATGCCAGTAGCTGGATTTAGAGTCCACCCTGAGCCAGTATGACTTCATCTTAACTTGTCTACATCTGTAAAGATCCGGTTTCTAGGTTAGTTCACAGCCAGGAGTTATCTGTGTGTGTGAATATATTTTATTTTTAATTGACTGATAGTAATTGCTCAGCATCATAGGATACAGTGTGACATTTCAATATATGTATACAGTGTGAAGTGATCAGGATAATTCGTGTTCTGTTACAGCAGATATTTATCATATCTTTGTATTTTTGGAGTGAAAACAGATTAGCTCAGAGACTCGCTCCTAAGAGACATGAAGGCCTGTTATTTCTGACTTATGTTGTGTCTTTATAGGGTGCTACAGCACGAGGAGGAAGTGGCAGCAGAGCCTCTGACAACTTTTCTGCTTTTCATTTCAGAGTTTGAGTTATTTGGTCTTTGTAAAGTAAAAGGCCAGAGAATAATAATAAATGTTCTAGAGTTTAGGTTCATTGGGTCCAGGTAATTTTGGTGGGTTTTTTATTTAGGTAGTTATTGATATCTGGTTAGCACTATACTTTTTTATTCTTACACATACAGTATTTCCAGATGCTTTTGTGCTTTTAATATGGTAACTTCTTGATTCAAATGAGATCTTCTCTTGCACGTTTTAACTTTTATGTTGTCCCATTTATGTTTTGAGGTTCATTATAAACCTTATAATATTTTAGTATTAAACAGCAAACTCAAATTTGTGATCAACTTCTGGTCCCTAAAATTACATTAAAGAAGTGTACATGGGAAGTTGCAGAAGCAAATATGATGTTTACCTGAATTGTGGCCTCTGACTTCACTGGGCATTGATTCTTCAACCGTCAAAGATAAAATTCATGATCTTGGAAGTATTCTTATGTACTTAGTTACTGATGTTTATTGCTGGATACTGTTCTGGGGAGGCACATAGCAGTAAGTAACCCAACAACTTCCTGTTCTCACAAAGGTTAGACTGATGGAAGAGCCTTCATACCTCATCAGATGGCACTTGCTTTGGAGATGAGAGTGTCAGTAGGTGTATTCTTAGGAGTTGATAAGTGCCAGAATCAAGCCAACCCCTGATGGCAGTGAGAACAAGCCGTGTGGATGTCAGATGCAGAAACATTCTGGGTTAGAAGCAGGAACCAGTGCGGACTGAGACTGAGCTGGGGTATTAAGGGAGAGTATGTTGAGGCCAGGGATAGGGGAGAGCCAGACCCCAAGAGCCCATGGGCAGCATAGAGATACACGGTAAATGTGTTGCCTTTCAAAACTGTCTTTTAAACCTGGACCTCCTGACCCAAAAACTACTTTTCAGCAACATGCTTATCCTCCAGATAATTTTCCATCAGGCTTGGCAGCCACAGTGGCATAGCTTAAATCTTATTTTAGATTCTTATATATTATTGAGCATAAGCCTAGACAGCATGCATGTGAATTCATGTTGGGCAGTCAGGATCTACATTTTCTTACACACTGATCTTATCTGTTCTGTGTTCTTTCCAAAGTCTGGAAAACCAGACTTTGCAAGGAGTTTGGGTAAGATTTGATGGATCTAAGGGTCTGTGCTTTGTGTATAGGCAAGGAGGTCAAAGAAGCACTGTCTTCATGTTTCCAAGGTGTTCTTAAAAATATCTTGGAAATCAGAAGTACAATTCCTAAGCTCAGAGGTAGATCACAGCAGAGCAAGCTAGCACTCCCGAATACAGATGAGTGTGGTAGCCTGCCCAGCTCCAGTAGGTGACTGCAGCCCACAGAGGACTGCCTGTCTGTGTATGTACTTGCTGATAGTGTATCTATGGGTGTCTGCTAACCCATATTCATAAACCTGTGGTTTCAGGCCCACAGATGACAGCAACCAGCCACCAGGCCGGGGCGTGCTGTCCATGCACGGGCTGACCTACGGTGTCATCCGCGTGGACTCAGAGGAAAAGCTGTCAGTACTCACAGTACAGGATGTGGGCCTTGTCATGCCAGGAGGTGAGTGTGGGGCCCAGCCTTGGCCTTGTGACTTGTCTGTGAAAACATGCTTCCCTGACACACATTACCTTCTTCCTCTTCCGGTAATTACTGTGTCACTCCATCCTTCTGAGTTGAGCCCTCAGGCTGAGCACCAGACATAATTTCAGGAAGTCTTTGTTAAACTTTAGACACCTAGGGCAGGCCTCATTCTCTTGAGGAAATTGAAACTTTCAGGAAGCTGGGAAAGGAAGGGCATGATCCTCTTCTGGCTCTGTGCACACACTGCGCCTGGGCAGCTTTCTAATGCAGAGGCCAGCTCCCTATCTATCACCCTGCCTCAGCCAAAGCTGAAAACCCAAGTTCACCTTTCCCTAAGGCACAGAAGGCTGTGAGCAGACATTTACAAAAATCGAGGGACGTGAGTATAAATTGTAAACCGTACCTTGAGCGGTAAAGCCATAGAAACCATTTTGACAGATAGATGAGGACAGCCGTCTGATTGAAGGAACTCCACCTGCCTCTGCAGCCCTTCAGTCAGTGTGATTTGGCCACTTCCTGGCTTCTTGTTTGCAGAATGCTTTTCCCTGGGTCCTGTCTCAAAGGACCACACATCAGCATTTGGACCCTTACTTTGTCTTTCAGAGCAGAGACAAGAGTTCTTTTTCTTTCAGGGTTCCCACCCATAGTCAAGCTTCTGCCTTAATGCTGCATGTAATAGAACATCATATCTACACATAAGCTGTGCTGCTTATTATTCAGCCATATCGTGCACCAAACTGGGTTGTAAGGAGACCTTCGCAGGGCTCCAGGCACTGAGAGAGTCCCTGGTGGACAGACGGCCCCATGGAGGTGGAGTTCCTTGCTGTCCCTCTCTGTGGTAATAATGTGCTGGATCTGGGCTTTCTCCCCTACTGTACAATACAGATGTTATTGTGAGGTATTTCTTAACCCTGGAAATGCTGCTATGTCACAGCAACTTTGTTGTACTTTCATATTCCTCCAAATTCTGCACGTCCCACGCCCCCTGCATACTTTCCAGTGTTAGCCAGATTATCTGGCTCCATTTGTTGCCCAAGAAGAAAAGGAAAAATAAAACTAGTTTTCAGATAAACAGATCCCCATGGTAGAAGCATAAAGATTCAGGTTATGCAATGAAAAACTTTTCTGTCCCCTAGGGACATCCATACACATCCCAGGTCTTTTGTCAGAAGTACTCCAGAGCTGACCAACCCCACATGCATGTATATTTGTGTATTATCTCTCTAGGGTTTTTGGCTTTTTTCCCGTATGATAGAGTATATTGTGTGTCTTCATGTTTTGTGTTTTAAAATTCATTTGTAAGTGCACCTAGATCTTTTTTTTTCCAGGCAGTATGGTAGTACATTGTTTGAATGCATAATAATTGATTTAAGCTCTCCCAGTCTGGGTGAGCTTTACTATCTTGCTGCTGCTTTCTGAGGTGGGAAAGAACCTCATTCCAGCTTCAGGGTTTGGGGAGTATCCAAATAGAAAAGTTCTAGGAATGAGATTTGTGTTTCAAAGGAAACTTGCCCACATGATTTTGACAGTGCTAAATTGTCTTTCAGAATGCTCATAGAGATCTACACTGATGCTGTTGTTAGATGTCAGGGCCCCTTTCTCCAATTCCTTTCCCAGTGTGCCATTAAATGTTTTGATTTTTATCATGCTTCTGGTCAATATTTCAGTGTAGTTTTTTGTTTTTGTTTGTGCCAGAAACTGAACTCAGGGCCTTACTTGCTAGACAGGCACTGTGCTATTGAGCTACACCCCCAGCCATTCAGTGTAGTTTTAATGTGATTTACTTTTCACTGTGGGTTTAATTAACTTCTGTGTTTGTATTAGTTCCATTTCTTACACCCTTAACTTCACCATGGAGTTTCCTGGAAGTTTTAAGCTCTTTCCAACCAGCACCATCTTTGTTATCTGTATATACCACCTCTCCAAGGCATCAGCTCATGACCATCTAATCACCTGTGGTCCACAGCTGTGGTAGGTAGAATGCTGATGCACAAGCGAAGTGTGTGGCTAGACCAGCAAGAACTCGGCAGCATTATACTAGGCACTGAAGCCCTCAGCTGATGTTCTCTGAAGGACTCACCTTTACAGGGAATTTGAAATCAGTGTTTTATCTTCCTAGGACTCTGGAGGCTTAAATTCTGCTTTAAATTTAGAGAACCTTTGAAAGACTTAAGAGCAAATATTTTGTGTTTCCTAATTTGTAGAGATCATGTTTCACTTTGGAAATTGCTCCCATTTTGCTGATACAGGTGCAGTGCATGACCCTGACATTTATTCTGTGCATCATCCTTGTACCTGAATGGCAGACAGTGGTATTCCCCTTAACAACAGTTTATATATTAATCTTAAGGCAGCTGACCTGACCAGTGCCACCACAATGGAACTTGACATTTTACTGCATGAAAAGTCATTCTGTTTAGGGAAAGTGAGTACTGGCCATTGCACTTGGAGTTTGGTTATAGATACTGTTTCTGTTTATTTTTCCTCCTTTGTATGCCTGTGTTTTTATTCTTACCTCACTCCCCCTCTGTGTGCTTTCTGGGTTTGCTTTTAGCCATCATGTGCTCAGTGAAGCCAGATGGGATCCCTCAGTTGTGCAGAACAGATGAAATCGGGGAGCTGTGTGTGTGCGCAGTGGCAACAGGAACATCATACTATGGGCTCTCCGGCATGACCAAGAACACCTTTGAGGTAGGTCAGTGGCGGGTCCTCTGCCTCTTTAAGAGTGCTGTCTGTGGTCCATCTTCAGCTAGCTAGTGCCAGATGCATAGAAACAGATAAGAAACCTAAGACATTAAGAGTTTTTATCTTTTATTGTATTTATTAAGATAGTTGCATGTTCTCCTATCATTTTTATTGCTTTTCGTACATTTTGTTTATAAGCATTATTCTGGCTTTTATAACCAGGTTCCAAAAAACTTAACAATTTCTCAAAAATGAGCCTATTTTCTCATTCATTATTGCTATCACCTCCACCTATTTAATGCAAGCACTGTGTGAGAGCTAGATGATAAAGGGGCAGGGATCTGCATGCCTCCTGTGGGGAAGCCAGCTGCCTCTACTTCACATCTTGCAGTCTACACTGCACTTGGCTAGGGGTGAATTTGTGAGACTTTACTTGAACAAATGAGAATGTTAAAGTTAGTAGCACAAACTCATATGTGTGTGGTAAGGAATTTGTGTGGACATGAGAATGCTAGGCATACATGTATCGGTGCTATGTGGTAATAGGCACATTGAAGTTTAAACACATGAATTTGGTTGTTTAGTGCTGTAACATAATATTCTCAGCACTTTCATCTCTTTACTAAGTGATATCTGGCCTTAGGGGCAGCATAATATCTCATCATGTGTGAGAAAAGATAAATTGTTTGGGGGATACATTCCTGAATATCTAGAGTTTGGAATTTAACTGAATAGCTGTGTTTTGATCACTGTCCAGGATGAGTGTGAATTCAGCTGTCTCAGACGCTCTCTGAAACTTGGGTTAGGTACAGTCTAAATAACCTCCCCTTCTTTTCATGTAATTTATATGCAGGGTTGAAGAAAAAAATGTTTAGAGTTTGAACTCATTTGATTTGCTTTCTTTACGTTTTTCTTTTCAGTGTGATTGCAATAAAGGAAAATAACATTTTAATGAGTTAGAGATGTTACTTTACCACTTGCATATGTTGTTTACACTGCACCTTGATTCTCCATTCATCACTTTCACGCTATGGTTTTATAAACAAAAGAACTTAGCAGTGTTTACAAGCAGTAAAATGATTTCCTTGTGTGCAGAGACGCACAGAGCCTATGGGAGAAGCCAGCCCCAGCCCCAGCCCCTTGCACTTCACCCAGAGGTCTAGGAGGAGAGGATGACATTCTACTAAGCATGGGATGGGTACTCCGATGTTTGAACACTGCCAGCATCTGTTATGGGGGCCTCCATCCGCACTGGGTCATTGGAAGTGGGGCAGTGCTGGGTCCAGTTACTTTCAGGAAAATAAGTTACAATTTATACCAGCTAACTACAAGCAGGTACCTAACAAGAACCCCTGTCTCCCTAGGTGTTTCCCATGACAAGCTCAGGTGCTCCAATTAGCGAGTATCCATTCATACGGACAGGCTTGCTGGGGTTTGTTGGCCCTGGTGGGCTTGTCTTTGTGGTGGGTAAGATGGACGGACTGATGGTGGTCAGTGGGCGCAGACACAATGCCGATGACATCGTAGCAACAGCCTTGGCCGTGGAGCCCATGAAATTTGTCTACAGGGGAAGGTCAGTTGTACTCATTTGTGAAGTATACATGTTTCTGAAGACTGCACTTTTCGTATAGTTCTAGAGGGTTTATAAGTTACACGAATTTATTTTTTATTCCATTTCCTTTTTTTATAAATTTGAAGCAACTGGACTCAAGTAATTGCTGAGATTCTAGTTCAAAATGTGTAAGATTTTATAGACGTTTTCTCAGCTCTATGAGTGTATTTTCATTAGTTTCTCTGCTAAGCTAAATAAAAACACCCATTTGCAAAACTTACTTTCAGTTGGAATGTAATTGAGGCAAGAGAATTGGTGTAAGTTCAAGGCTAGCTTGAACTTTATAGTGAGGCACTTCTCAAAAAAAACAAAATAAAAACTTGTTTCTAATTATCAACTATACAGAATAGAGACCCACATATTCATCTTAGTGAAGGTCCCAGAGACCAAAAAATAGTCACAGTTTGCATAGGAAGTCAGGTGGTCCTTTACTTCATGGATCTCTCATGATTTCTTTTTTTCTCCTCCTTCCTCACCTTACCTCGCACAGAGCAGAAGCTTAATAAATCTTAAATTTGTTCCTGTAGCTCCTGGAGGGTTTGGTTTGTTTGTTTTTGCTGATTTGAAAAAATATCAAGAATGTTCTTAGAATATTATTCCAGTTTTGTAAGCAAATGGAATCAGGAGAAAGTAGATACTTGACTATACCTGTGGATGAGCTTTAGAGTAGACCCTATTTGTGAAAAGGGTTGCACTAGGGGTTAGAGTAGACTCAGTTTCATGCTCACCATTCAAGACAGACAGATTCAGCAAGGAATCATGAGTTCTAAAACAGAAAACTTCTGGTATGAAGAGTATTCCTTCATGGCTACAAACTCAAGAGGCACGTACTAAAAGGTCCCTAAATGTCAACAAGTCCTGTGATCAGATGCTTACTCCTTCTCTGGATACTGACAGGTACCATCGGCAGCCTCCAAGAGAGAGGTGCCTGATTGTGCCCTCTAAGGGTTGTCTTCTCCTCACCTCCAAGCCGTCCTTACATTAGGGTTTGTGAAAGAGTTTAAAATTTGTTTGCCTCTGTGAGAGCCATGATCTACTGAGTTGATGCGAACATTGGTTATAAATTGCATACTCAATTGATCCTTCTTTTGGTTGAATTATGTATAACTCCATTATGTATAACTACCACTTTTTCTTTATCCATTCATCTGTCTTTGGGCATAGAGAGCACTTCCAAGAATTAGCTATTACAAATTGTGGTGCTGTAAACACGAGCGGGCATGTATCACTATAATTGTGATGTATTTAACTCTTTAAGGAAGACATTAGAAGAGGGATTGCTGGGCCAAACAGGATTCCATTTTTAGGTTTTTGAGGAATCTGATTCCATAGAGTTGTACTAGAGACTTCTCACCAACAGTGCAGAAGTTTCCTTTTTCCCCACAGCCTCTGCAGCCTTTGTTGTTTTTTGAATATTTGATGGTAACCATTACTGGAATAAGATGGAATCTCAGTGTCATTTTGATTTGCAAAATTGCATACTGCGGCAGGAGTTCTTGGGAGAACATCTCTGCCACATGCTTACAGTGCGTTCACCTCTGTCCCCACAGGATAGCTGTGTTCTCTGTGACCGTCCTTCATGATGAGAGGATAGTGATTGTGGCGGAACAGAGACCGGACTCCACGGAGGAAGACAGCTTCCAGTGGATGAGCAGGGTGCTTCAGGTCTCACCGCTGTGCCATGCACCTTCCTTCTTGTCTTAGTGGCAGCTTCTCTCGTTCAGCTAGGGTTACAACCTGAAACCTGACCCACTGTACTTTTGCCCATACAGTGCCTGTTTTCCTTTGCCCTACTTGATTGGAAATCCCATGAACTGTGCAGGAAATGAGCTAAACAGAGCACTAGGCAGGTGTCAGAGGCTGGCAAAGCTGGTTCCTACTATTCACGTCAGGGAAGTCACAGGTTGGGTTTTTAGTAGGGATCTTGAGAGAGTACACTCTCTTCAAGTTCCTTTTTGTATTGTTTATGATACTATGTAAAATTAATTTGACAAATGTAGTGAGGAAACTGTGTCTCTTGCTTTAGCCATGTTATACCCAGAGCACTTTGTATTGGACCTGCTTCTGCATGTGATAGATAATAGGTTGTATGTATAAATATTTGCTAAATAAATACACTATTTCTTAACTGTTACTGTTTATAACTCCTATTATAATCTGATTCCCTCTGTCTTAATATTCTAGGCCATTGACAGTATACATCAGGTCGGAGTTTATTGCCTGGCCTTGGTGCCAGCAAATACCCTTCCCAAAACCCCTCTTGGTGGGATTCACTTGTCTGAAACGAAGCAGCTTTTCCTGGAGGGCTCGTTGCACCCCTGCAATGTCCTGATGTGTCCCCACACCTGTGTCACGAACTTGCCAAAGCCTCGACAGAAGCAACCAGGTACCGGAGCCAAGCACCTTCTGCACTTGCATAGGAAAGGCTGTGTCCAGGGGATTCTGGTCATTCCCTGCTTTTGTGCCTGCTTTTGGGCCAAGCACTCCTGTCATGAACTCCTCACTAGTGGTGTATATTTGTGTGTGTGGCATGTCTGTGCCTGAGAATGGCTACAATCCACTAGCTCTGCTAGCATAGTGAAGTCTACTCTGAGGTTGGCCTATGGCAAGCATAAGAAATGCCCAGCCTTATTGGATGGTCTAGCTTAGATTTTTGCACAGTCACTAACTGGGTGGGCTTGGCATCTTAGGGTCCCAGTCTCATCGCTTGAGAGTAATACATCCTCACATGTTTTGTGTGGCTAATTTAGGAATCAGAGTAGATAATACAAAGAAAATAACATTGAAGAAGAATACAGGGTTTATTTGTGACACTGTTATATAAAAATTCATATAGCACTTTTCAGTCTGGGAACACATGATCCATTATTTGAGTTGATGTAGCACCTAAATAAATCATGTTGTATTAGGTTACACACAATTATCAGCAAAGAGAATTTACTGCACGAATGCACTGGATTGTGATGTTGGAACTCTTTGGCTAATGTGATGATAGAGGTTTCCACCTGACATGTACAGGTAAGGCCAAAGCTCAGGCTGGAATAATAGCACTATTAAGGCACTGCCAGTTCTTCATACGAGAGCCTTGGGACATTTGTCTCCATTTTACAGATGTGAGCCAAGAACCACAGAAAAGTCCAGGAGTTTATCTAGGGTTATACAACTAGAATGCAGAGACCAAGAATGGAGTCTGTGTTCCTAAGAACTGAGGTTGTTGGCATGTATTAATTGAACTTATGAATGTATATAGTGAACTTCATAGGAAACATAGGTACAAATTCTGGAAACTTCACCTGCACTTAGGTAGCATGTGTAGAGCTCTGGGTTCCATTCCCAGCACCACCAGGGGAAAAAGTGAAAACCTCTCCAGGTGTGGCTGGCTCCTGACATTATGGATGCTACCTGTACCTCTGCAGGTGAGGTTCTGTAGATGAGAAGGGAGTGGAGGTATTCTGAAGTTTCATGTTTAGGCTACAGAGGTGACACAGTGTTTGCCTGGCATTCATGAAACCCTTGGTTTGATCCCAAGCACCACACACACACACACACATATACAAATAAATAAATTATCCTTTATCATCAGGAAGCTGATGCTGCAGAAGAAAAGCAGTCACTCCAGCATACAGCAGAAAGGAACTTGAACCCATCTTCTTTTTTTAAATTAAGTTCATTGGTACATTTGGTACATTTGTGATGTACAAAATGATTATATTCATCATAGGGAATTCATTTCTGTACCTGATAAACTTGATTCTTATTTCCCCCATTCCCCTACCCTTCCTTCAACTCCTCTTCTCCCTATTTATAAAAGCTTTGTTTACATTTTTTTCTTTTCCCTTTCTTCCATTCCCTCTTCCCTTTTGAACATTTTTTTTCCTATTTCACAATATCTATTATACATTTGGGTCCTTGTTTACACTTTCAGTTTCTCACACCAGGGAAACGATACAGTACTTACACATGTGTGTCTGATTTATTTCACTTAAGAGTATGGTCTCAAGGCACATCCATTTACCTAGAAATATCTCATTATCCTTCTTTATGGCTGAGTAGTAAAAGTACTCACATCTTCTTTATCCATTCATCAACTGATGGGTGTTTGGGCTGTTTCCAAGACTAAACCATCTTCTGACTCTTAAACCTGTTATTTTTATTGTTTATAGCTCAGTTATGTTTTGTGTTTTCTATTTCCCAGATAGGTTCAATTTACTGTTTTGTATTTCTTTTATTTTCTACATATTTCTGTTTTTTAAAATTGTTTTCCTATATTCTAGATTTCCTAACCTGTTTTCTCTCTTTATTCCTTGTATTTTCATTTTATTCTCTCAAGTCCTGACTTGTGTGATTGCTATAGTCAAACATACAGATGCAGTAGATAGAGACCCTTCTGTCTATTAAGTCCCTAAAAAACACAAGTCATTGCCTTTCTGTAAACAATAAAAGAGTGGAAAAATTACTCTTCCTGTGCATATTGATTTCTGTAGTGTCAGGGTTTATGCCAGTGGCAGGACTCACAAGGGTGTCCTCAGTTTAGTGTTTGATGTGATTATCCTTCCTCTCCACTGGGTTCATGTATTACCAGCACCTGTTGACCCAGTGACCCCACTAGTTGGGGTCTCCATTATGGTGTCCAATAGTTCAGTAGTTTATAAAAGCAGACTTTTGAACAAATTGTCACCAGATAGCATGAATCTTTGCTTTCAGTGAAATGGAAATTAAAACTGAAGCACTCATTTGCAAAGGGAAAGCTTTGGTTGGAACATAAAAGAAGATAAGAAAGGACTACAGCTTGAGTAGCTGTCAGGGACCCAGTCTGATAGAAGAGATTCAGACCAGCCCATCCACAAAAGAATAGAGACCAGTTTTACAGGGCCAGAGGTAAACTAGATCAGGTCAATCATTACTTACATTCTGATTTTGTAGCTCTGGAGGAATCTTCATGACTTGGGGGCAGTTTCATTCTCATAAAATTGTTGTCTTGTTCTGAGGTGGTTTTGGGAAATGAGGCTGTTTTTCTTGGGACCCCAGGTTACTGCTGGTTCAAGGAAAGGACCAGAGAGTTTGAGAGTCTGTTCCAAGAGGGAAGATTCTTGCACCTGGACCTTGTAAAGCCTGATAATCAGTTGTTGTTCTAAATCCTGAAAATTACTTGAGTTACTCTTAATGTACTCTATCTTGAAAGGGCGATGAGATAGTCTAGGTAAATTTAGCTCTGCTAACTTGTTAAATAAGTAATGTACCTGTATTCAAAGTTTTAAGTTAATGATGGATATAAAAGTGAATGTCATGCATTGTCCTACTGTTAAGTTACTTATTAGCACCTGTGGACTTACGTGGAGAGGCGCAAGTTATAGAAAAACAATCTTAGTTTCTGACTAACTCAGAAGAAAACACAAGTTATTCTTTTAAGGTGTAATAGGCTAAAGACCAGGGAGTTTGTTTGTTCCTTGTCCCTATAGTGGTCTCTGACTATATCAAAATTTTTATTGTAGGGAGGGTCATTTGCAAATACTTGATATAATTTCATAGCTGTTAATGTCCCCTCATCTGCCCAATATCAAGAAACCAAATAACCAGAAAAAATCTATACATGAGCTAAAGTTCAGGCCAATCAGAATCTGGTCAGGTCCACCAGAGCAAATACTAGGGTACCCAAAGAAAGCCTTCCTTGGGAAGAATGGGGTGGAGAAGGATGATCCAGCAGGCCTGGAAACTCCCTGCTCCAGTACTACAGCTTATTAAATAAATCTTTAAGTGACCCCCAGCTTTAAAAATATGAAGAAATTAATGTGTATTTTTATATGTAAACAGATAGTGTAGTTTTTTGTTGTTGTTGTTAAATTAAGAGATAAGGTAATATAATTCTGTGTTCACAAAAGTATCTTTTTTAATGCTGGAAACTGAACCCCAGAGCCTTACATAGCTTGTGCTCTGTCCTGAACTATATCTGCAGGCCCCCAAATACTGATTTCCTTCTTTTTTTTTAACCTTCTTTTCCTTATTAACTAACCTTTTAAAACAAATACTAGATGGAAGCTGAACTGAAGACTGCTGAGTTGTCAGAATTTCTGTAGCTCAGCTGAAGCCTGTAAAAGACTAGAGGATGTTGCCTCCAGGCCTCAGTCCATATAAGCACTAAGGAACTAGGACTAGATTATTTCTAATGCTATTTTGGATAAACATTTATAATGATTCTGAACAGGTCATTATTGGCAGCCAAAGCAAACACTTACTGAGGACATTTATGTCTAAAGATTTTGATGGATGCTTGAAATGGAGCCCTTTAAAATTTAAGATTTAAGTTGTCAAACTAGTTTTCTTCTGAATGAATCTTGTGTTTTTTAGCAACAGGGTATGCATGAGATTAGGAAACTAAACACAAAAGTGTTGTTAGACCCTTAGTGCATCAAATGAGTTAACAACAATATCATAAAAGTTACAAAAATAGACACTATGCCACAGCTGGATTCCCAGGGGGATACCTTATCAGACAGGTGAGGAATTGCTCAAGAGAAAGGTGTTGCTTTCCTTCAGAATTGTGTTTTGCTGCTTTCTGAGGTGAAATTTCTGCCCTTGTCCCCTGCATGAATTTGTTAAGCATTGTGTGTTAGGAATTCATTAATACTAGAGATAAAATTGCTAGCTTGCAGATATGTAAATATATAAATGGGACTGGGAAAAAAAGAATAAATGTGAATCTCAAATACATACTTTAGGGTAAATCTCAATTTATACTTTCAAATTGAGAGGCCATGATTGACTGTAAGACTATTTTTTAAAAAGGCATTTCCTATGCGCCCACCTCATTTCACCGGAGAGAGACATCGTTGATTACAAGTAAGAAAAAATTTTGTAAATGAGATTCAGCAACAGTCAAGATCCACACTGGGGAAGATATGCATAAAGTCCCGAAGTTGACCTTCAGAGAGTGTATCTACAATTAAACCTTAGTAAGAGAAGATTGACAAAGAAGCAGAGAGTGACAAAAATTCACATCCCTCCAAATATTTGCTTCCCTTCCCTATACTGAATTCTTTTTTAAAATTTTGGAGAAGCCTTTAAACTAGTATAGGTCAGTTTTTGAGCTGGCTCCTTAGAGGCATCTGCTTACCGGCTCTCAGTGACCAAAAGGAATAAGATGCATTATCCAAAAAAAAACCCCACCAGATCCTAAAAATAGGAAAGGAACAGCTAATAAACCAGTACTTATCCCGCAGAAACTATTCGCGCCCCTGCTTCCACCACAGCGGCAGCACCCTTCTTTCCAGTGTGCAGACTGTTAGCAGATTTTCTTTTCTGTTCTATTAAATGTGAAAACTTCATTCTTCTTTCATAGTTACTTTATTAAGAACTAAAAAAGATAGTCTGTTCACAAATACCACATGGGAAAGTTCAAAAATGATGCAGCTGTGTATTTAAGCCATATTCCTATGACTACACAGACTCCATTGTTAAGGCTCTTGTGGACTCTTCTGATAAACTAGGGAAGTACATTGGGAATTGAGTTGTCAAGAGTAAGGAGGATTTTGATTTTGCAGTAGCCGTTTGGTGCATTCTTCCACATCTCACCATGGGCCTGAGAGAACCTAAAACCTGTAACAGTCAGTGAAGTACATGGGTAACTGATTCTGCATCCTGTCCTTCTATTCTCTAAATGTATCCCAAGAGGTAGTTATTTAAAACATACTATGTTTTGTTTGTTTTTGGTCAGATCTTTTGTAAAAACACCAGAGAACAAGAGTGGACATAATCCAGAAGTTGACCACTTGGCACTGAAATACGTCATGCTTTCCAGCTCTCTACTTGTTTTCTATATGATTTTTTGTAATCCCGTCTATGAAAATGTCTCAGTACCCCTGGGAGTCACGCTCACTGGAAAATAAAGGCAGTGGTGTTAGAGGGGCACTCAGGGGCTTTTTGTGTAATGGAAGTGACTTTCTGTATGACTCCTAATCAAAGCATGTTTATATTTGTCTTTGTTGGCATTTTAGTGATTTCTTTGAAACGTGTTCCAATAAGATTTATTCAGAGCCAGATCTTTCAAAGAGTGTTCCTAAAATAAGCTCTGTATCAAAGTTGAGAGTCATGTTTTAAGGAGTTTCATTTTTGTCTCCTCAAGGTTTTATTTCTGTTTCCTTCCAGAAATTGGCCCTGCCTCTGTGATGGTGGGAAACCTGGTATCTGGGAAGAGGATTGCCCAAGCTAGTGGCAGAGACCTGGGTCAGATAGAAGACAATGACCAGGCCCGGAAGGTAGGAGCCGAGGCTCAGGCTCTGTCACTCCCACTCAAGAGTTGACTGAGGTGCCGTGTCACAGAGTGACTATCATTAGAGATTTCCACTGTGGCACTTCTCCATCTTTGGCTGATTTTGTATCTTTAGTGATGATATCCTGCCTCCCTTTTGTCTTGGCAAAAGTTGTCCCTATAATTTTCTAGAAAAATACTTATTACATATTTATTTTTATATGATGTTTTATAAAATTTATTAGAAGTGCAAAAATGTGTCAGTGATGTCACCCCACAACTGGCAGGACTGATGGGAGTGTTTGGGAATCCTTGTCCATCTTAGTGTCCCCTCCTCATTTCTAATTATCCCCACCAGCTGTGATGTGAATCCCACACCTCCTGAGAATAACCTTCAGTGAGGCATCTGTACTTTGCTCTGTGGCAGCCAGACCTCTCCTGGAGAAAATCCTGGTGCCTTCTGGATCTTCCAACCTGTACCCCAGCCCCAGTCATACTTCATGTCCTGTGCAGCTTCAAGCGCCCCCTCTAATCATTCAGCCCTGACAGTGCTGACAGCTCACCCAGGGCGGTCCCATTTCCCACAGACAAAAGGTGATCCCAATCTGTATGGACTGCTAGGCGATGTGATATCAGCTATTGAAAACACTGCCACTGTAGTAACATACAGCAAGTGTGAATTGAAAGTACTTAATCACCCTGCTGCGCCATCCATGTGGTACATTTTTATTAATAAAAGGGACAAGGTTAATAAAAGATCTATATTCTGAGATGAAATAAGGCTGTCCTGTTTTCTACGAAGGGAATCAATGTTAATCAATATAATGCAGCTTAATGTCTCTAAGGAATCACCGTTCTAGAAATGTAAATGTGTGCATAAAAAAAAAAGCAGAGAAGGTTTGATTCATTGCAGTCCACAGAAATCAACATCACCTCTTCTGGGAGCCCCAAAAGGAAAGATTTGCTGCATCAGTTGCTCCCCTTAGGTGGACATTTAGAGAACTTTGCTTCCTTAGGCACAGACCTGCTCTTTGAGGTCTCAACCTGAATCAGGTGCAGTGAATTCCAAATCAACCAATTGTGAAAATACACAGTAGAAACATTTTCTTGTTTTATTGATTATACATTTGTCCAAGATACTCATAAAAACATAAATTCCTCTGTGGATAAGCACACCACCTTAAATCACTCAAAAGCATTCAGTGTATTTTGATTTAAATATAGTGAGTAGCTAGTGACTGCAGAGCCTGACCCTTGCCCCTGTGCCTCTTTGCAGTTCCTCTTTCTGTCTGAGGTCTTGCAGTGGAGAGCGCAGACCACCCCGGACCATGTGCTGTACACGCTGCTCAACTGCCGGGTGAGCCGTGGGTGGGGTTTCTGGTTACTGCTTGTGGAGTCCTCACTGGTGTCTGGAAGCACTCTTCCTTCTTCCTCCTCTGCCCAACTTAGTTCTTTCATTCAGTCTTATGTGAATTTCTTTTATCCTTTTATTTTCTGCTCTTTTGATAAGGCCTTTTCACTAAAGAGTTGCTTTTAATTATAACAGTTTTATTCATCTGAAATTCCTGTTTATGGATGTGGATCTTTTAGCAGCTCTGTTTGCAGTACTTCTCACCCAAAAGTGACTGATTAGTGATACCTATAACAGAAAACAATTGCACACCCACAAGATGTTTGTTTTTATTTTGACTACCAAACTAATTTTTATACATAGAAAGTTACATGTTAATTATGCTCTCAGGAATGGAAATCATTCCTTTGTTTACATTTCACATTAGAAATCAAAGTCATCAAATATTATTTCATAAGTACTTAGGAGTAAAGCCTTACATATACAAGTGAGTATAAACAATAAAAAGAAAATGCAAGAGCTTTAATATGCTTGTTAACTTTTTGCTATGAAAATAAAGCATGAACAATAGATTTAATCTGTAGGCCATCTTGACACATACAAGCACAAGAAACTCCTTTAAAAGTTACGACTGGAGTTGCTGGTCACCTCCCCATTTTCTTTTTATTAGTACATGTTTGTTGTACATAATAATTAAATTTTATTAGTGTATGTTTGTGATGCATAATAATCATCTTGACAATATTTGGTCTTCTTTTCGTTGTCTCCTACTTCTCCCCTCCTCTCCAGATCCCCTTCCTTGATTGCTTCCTTCATCACCTCCCTAATCTTATCATCTCACTTTAATTTTGCTTTTTAAATTACTTCTGTGTCAGTCTCTTCATATAAGAGGAAACATGTAGTATTTAATCTTCTCTGTCTGATTTATTTCACCTTACATTATAGTCTCAAGATACTTCTATGGTCAACTCAAATCTGTCCTTCTTTATGACTGATTAATACTGTATTATACATATTTACCAAATTTTCTTAATGCATCTGTTAATGAGCATCTATATTAATGGTGGTGAGTCAATGGCACACATGCCACAGCTGGCTATTTGTTATTGTTGAAAGCTCTGAAAAGTTCAACATCACTGAATTATATTCTGTAATTTAGCTCTTGTGGTATGCACTTCTGTAAACATGGGTATGCATGTAACACTGTAAAATGATGACCTCTAACTTTTTTGGGAAGATACCTAGAAGAGGGATAGCTGGGCCAATGGAATCTGTATTTTTAGTTTTTTGAGGTATCTTCATACTGATGCCCACAGTGGTTGTACTGATAGTTCACATTCCCACCAACAAATAGAAGTGTTTCTTTTTCTCTAAAGGCTCACCAGCATTTGTTGTTTTTGGAATTCTTAATGATAGGCATCTTTACTACAGTAAAATGGTTTTTCAGTATGGTTTTGATTTGCATTTCCTCATGGCCAAATACACTGAAATTCTCTTTTAATGTATTTTCTGTTTATTTGCACTGTTTTGTTGTTGTTTTGAGAAATGTCTTTTTATTTAGTTGCCCATTTTTTGGTTGAATATTGTTTTGGGGGGGTTCTAATTTTTGGAACTCTTTATACTAAGTACAAATCCTTTATCCAAGGAATAACTGACATTTTTGGCCATTCTGTAGGTTGTCTCATTATTGTTTCTTTTGCTGTGCAGAAGATTTTCAGTTTGATACAATTCTGTTTATTGATTCTTGAAATTATTTCTTGTCCTAGTCATCAAAATCTTAGTGCACAAAGATATTTCTTAGCATTTGAAGCAGCAGATTAGTGACAAATGCAAGGAAATGCACATAGTAGAATTTCCTTAACTTCTAGTTTGAGTTCCTAGTGATGAAATCATCTTTGCATGTGTTTTAATTCATCTGAATTGAACAACCCCTCTGAGTCCTTTCTCCAACCCTTGAATCATTTTAAAAATTCTTCCCCAGCATTGCCTAATACTTTGCTTCCATATAGAAGTAGGAGACCCTGCTCTACACAAAAGACTCAAAATTGAATGAGATGCATTTATGGAGAGTGTAAAACAACACAATATATCCTAGCCATGTCTGGTTTGGGGAAGACCCCTCAGATTGTTTGCTGGAGTGATGCCAAGGAACCAGACTTGGCATGCAGTCTGTCTGACCCTATGGATGTTGCCTGTGCCCTTGAGCCTCTGTGACCACAGTCATTTGCTATAGCTAGATGCTGGATCTTCTTGGAAAATGTTTACTGGAAATGACTCACTTAAAGAGTTTCAGTAAAAATGACAGAAAATTAGATGGGAATAGGTTGTAGGGATCAAAGTCATGAATAAATTTGCTTTAGATTAACGTTTAGAGTATGGTTCAGGGAGGCTTTGTCCTTTTAGATGTGACCTGCTATTTCGTAAGGCTCTTTCAATGTGTAGGCAGCTCCATCCTGAGCTATCTGAAGGGTCTTGGCACTGCCTTCATTATTCTCCTGAAAAGATCAGATGCAAACATCTGTATTCATTTACTGCTCTCTGCTGTCTCATATGCACATCCACAAGTGCCCAGCCAGAACTATCAGCCCCAGCATCTGATGACATAGTATAGTATAATTTCTATTTAAATCCACTTTTAAGTTCAACAGTGTCCAATGGAAATACAACACAAACTACACATGTAATTATATATTCTAAAAGCAGTATTGAAGAGTAAGAAGAAGTAGGTGAAATTCATTCTAATAACAAGTCCCTTAACATATCTATAGAGTATTAATATTCAGCATGTTATTAACTGCCTTACCATTCTATCAATGCCTCTTACGGGATAGAGTTTCTGTCGAATATGAATCTGGCCACTTCTCATCAGCTCTCCTTGATCATGGGTCCCTTTAGAATGACTGAACCATTTGGCTCAAGAGTATGAGTGGTTTCCTGTTTGTTGCACATGGTGTTCATTCATGTGCTCCACGGCCAACATAGTGAATAGGTATGAATTGTGCACAAGTTTTAGTGGGAAAAGAAGATAAATTCGTTATAAATATTCATTATAATATAAAAATGTACATTCCTGAAACATGTATATAATAAAGAATAAGGGGCTTTTTTTGAGGGGTAGGGTTCATTTGTTAGAAATACTAGCCAAAAAGCAAAAAGATATACTAGACAAATCTTTTAATTTTTTTGACTTATAATAATTTCTTTAGAATTTTAACATATAGATTGTTTAGCCTTATCTTCATTCAATTTTTAGCAGGTCTTTGATGAATGTAAAACTTTAAAATGGTGTCAGATATACAGATACACAGCTTTTGACACCAAAAATTTGTTTCTTTTAGAATAGGAGTTGTGGGCCCGGGATTAGCTCAGTGGTTTAAGTGGCTGCCTGGCAAGTTGAGGTCATGAGTTTGATCCCCGTACCAAAGCAAGACAAAAAACAACCAAAAAGAATACTAAATAAAAAAATTAAAGAAAAAAGAATTCTAGAATAGGAGTTGTCAGTGGATTTCCCAGCATTACCTTTCTCTCCTAAAAAAGTAAAGAACTTCTTTTACAAAAAGACAACCCTAATTTCTCTGGTAAAGTAACTTGACCTAGAAAACCAGCTTTTTATTCAGTGGGTCTTGATGTGGCAAATCCAGCTTTCCCCATGACTGTGGAAAAGGATGCCAAGGAGCTAAGGACTAGTCCCTGAGGCTAAGTGGCTATTATTTTATGGGGCTGCTCACCTACAACATTTCATATTTCCCTCAATGACTCATATTTGGAAAAATGAAATGTGTAACTAAAAACTGGTGGTGTTTCTTCTGAGGTATAACATGTTCTCATACAGCAAGTGGTGATGAGCAGTAACCAAATGTGGCCTGTGTCACGTTCGTTGTAGACCCACTGTATGAATACAAGCTTGTCACGTCTGATTCTGTGTGCTTGGCTAAACAAAAGATAAATATGCTCATCACTTAGATTATTATTGGTGTTCAGACTGCTGACCTATCCTGTGAGTCCCTTATCATAATAGGGAGTTGGAATCTTTCCCCAACCACCACCACCACCAAGATAAGGATTTTGCCCTCCAAGGGCAATTCTGAGAGAGGCCATTGTTCATTCCACATGTCCTTTCTGTGCCAGAAACTCTCCCAGTGACACAGCCCCAGCTGTGCACAAAGACCCACCATGGGCTGTTCTACATAAGCACCCTCTTAGGGACTGGAGTGTAATTTTATTGATTTCGGATCATCCCAAGTGCTGGCTTCAGATCCTAATTTCCACAAAAGGTGTGTCCCACTCCCCTGTAGTGTTATCACAGAGTGACTGAAAGCTTTGCTGTTCGTTTTTTTATTTTGGCTTTTTTACCAATTCTATAAAATGGCAAACAGTTTTATAAAAATTATTTCAGAAAAGTTAGCAAAGATATAAAAGATAGCATACAAATGATTTCACATTTTGTAAGTACCTTGAGGTAGAAATTTTCATGAACCTGGAATTAAAACATGTTTTCCTATACAGTCCTCATTGTGGTTGTGAGTCTTCTAGGTTTCTTAAATCTCAGGAACCAAGAAAGTGGGCAGATTATAGCTTTTGTCTCTTGCCAAAACAGCTGGTTTTTATAGAAGATGGTCTTGGTTTATTTTTCATTAGTGTCATGAAATTCCTTATGCCATCTGCTTTAGAAAGAGGTTTATGTCAGCTGACAGTTCTTGAGGTGAGGGGTTGAGGAACCACTTGGTGGTAGGCTTCTCCCTGATAGAATGCTGAGGTAGTACAGGGATTCTGGGAGGGAATATGTGTGTCTGTGTTTGTGTGATCTCTCTTGTTATAAAACCACCAGGATTTAATCATAGGGGCCCCATGCTGATAACCTTATCTGATCCTAATCAATGCCCAGAACCCTGCCTCTAAACACTATAGCCTATCTATTATCCCCTCTATTAATACTTTACAATTAGGGTAAAATTGTATCACATGAAACTATGGGGGGGGCACTCAGATCATATGGAGAGAAATTGTAGAAACCAAAGGTTAAGAGAGGCACGCAGTAACAGTGACCCATGGGTGATGAGGGAACTTTTTATGACAGAAGAGTCCCCTCGGTGGGATCAGAAGTATGAGCCAGGTCTGCTGCCCATACTGGTGCGGCAGGTCATTTTCAGCTATGGTGGATGTAGGCTGCCTTTCTTTGTGAAAGGACTGCTTCACTTTAGTGTTGAGGGTAGACTTGTATGGGGTCGCCCAGCCCTTGGTGTGAGGATTGAGGTGGTCCCCAGCCTGTGCGTCAGTTGTTCTCTGCATCTTTATGTTCTGTCTTCTTTTTGGAGAGCTCAGTGGATGTTCAAACCAAGGAGTATTTTTGTTCATATAATAAACAGATGTGATCTCCGTGAGTAAATGTCCAGAGAAATGTATAACTTTGAAGAAGCCAAATTCCTCTGGCTCTTCATTATATGTTTCCATTTTCTGTTTAACATCCTTCTGTGGAAAAATAAGGAAAAGTTTGTGTGACCAGAAGGTTCAGTGCAGAGAACTGTAAGCCTAACTTCTCCTCCATTGAAGAGACCAGTTAGAGCATCAGAGTGGAGGGTCAGAAGGCTGACTGATCTATTTCCAGGTGCCCTGCCTGCCCTTCCATGTAAAATCACCAACGACACTACACTGGCCTCCCGGGGCTCACTAATAACCAGTTGTTTGGTGGATGTTTTTGCTAAATATCGGATGCTGATATGTATATCTTAAGACATGAAATATTCTCTTGCATTCTCATCAGGTCCCTCCCACCTCATTGATGTGAACGCATCTGACATGGATTGGTTGGGATGGGAATTCTGGTGCGTTTCTTCTGAAATTGTGCCTCACTAGTCTGAGAGATACTAGTCACATTGGTCTATACAGCATTCTGTGTATTCCATGTGGTTGCTCCTCGCCAGTTCCCTTTGAACCTCTACCTTAATACATAATGTTAGCGTCATTTAGGTTCCCTGAGAGTCTGTGGAGAGAGAGTATGCTGCCCTGTGCTGTTCTTTCAACTGCTTGCTTAAAGTAGCCCAGATTGTTCGGGATCACTGTTTAGCCCAGTCTATTGAACAAAATTGCCTACTGCTTAAGGAAATGCCATTGACCCTGTTGAGAGATAGAATTTGAACATAAAGAAGCAGCTTTTAAAATGGCTGTGGACAGTGATCTGTACATATCTGAGAATGGTACAAGTATATAATTGTAAAATGTGTCCAGGAAAATCTGGTTAGTTGAAGGCTTATAACTGATGGTTTATTCATATTTTTGTTCCAGTTTAAACAATAAATTACATATATTTTGATATTTTTAGTACCTATCTTGCTACTCATCTTTGCTAATAACCCCCTTTTTAAGGTACTTTCAGTCCAAAGAGGTTTTCTGTTTTGTTTTTATGTGTGTTAAATGTCTACATAAAATTGCACTTGATTCTTTTTTTCTTTTTATTATTGATTATTTTAGTTTTGATTTTTTGTCCTTTCACTTACTTGAGGATTAATATGGCATTTCTTAATAAACACTTTAAATCAGCCTTTATTGTTTAGTACAGGAGTGCTGTAAGTTTATTAATAAATTTTTACTGCCCCTGGGTTTTATACTTAAGTCGCAAAATTGCTGGGGTTTTTTTTAATTAAACTGCTTTTTTAGTTTGGATTTTAATTTGTTAAAATAGTTCACATTGACCAACATGTATCTAGCATCCTTTTTGGTTCTGAACTTTTTACTAGATGGGAAGAAAAGGGCATTGGTGGTCTTCTAATGAATGTGAGACTTTCTGTGGTGGGAAGAAATGATGGCAGCTTTGTAAAGTCATGAAGGTTGTACAGCTCTGTGAATGTCCTAAAAACCCATTGCAGGACATTTCTTTTTCTTAAAGGAATTATATGACGTGTGAACTGTATCACAATAAAGCTACTATGATAAAGAGTCTTACTTAGCTACCTATCATTATGGTATTCAGGGCACAATAGCGAACTCGCTGACGTGTGTCCAGCTTCACAAGCGTGCAGAGAAGATAGCGGTGATGCTGATGGAGAGGGGCCACCTGCAGGATGGAGACCATGTCGCTTTGGTGTACCCACCAGGTGAGAGAGCAGGAGTCTGACTCCAGAGGCGTGGGCCAGGCTGCCTGTCCTTTTTGGCACCTGAACAGAGTGGCAGGTTATTGCTGAATATTTGTACTATATCCAGCTGGATTCTAACCAGGTTCTTTGGTGTCTAGTCACTCCCACTCACAGGGATAAGGCTACAGTTGTGCTACTTTTAGAAGCTTAAATAAAATATTTACAAAAAGTTGTGCATCTACATTTGTTTCATTAGATAACTGAGGTAATAGTTCACTTAATCCATTGAATTAATTACTGTATTCATCACCATTTAGTTGAAAACTTCCTTAGACAAATAGCATAGAAATTAAACTTGTCCACTTTGGTATCTGATGCCTAAAAGAATAGGTTAAAGAAAGGGCCATAGAAGCTTATCACACGAGCAGAGAATGACTGAAAAGGTTTGTTGCTTCCTTCACCGTGTGACTTTTCCTAGACTAGAACTTTTGTTGACAGGAATGGCTGTCATTAAGTAATAGGATTGCTTCCACTAAGAATTGTTTTTTCCTTCCTTATGTAGGAATAGACCTCATTGCAGCATTTTATGGTTGCCTGTACGCAGGCTGTGTGCCAATAACTGTCCGACCTCCACACCCACAGAACATTGCCACGACATTGCCGACCGTCAAGATGATCGTGGAGGTAACAGGCACCTGGACATGTGTAACCACTTGACCTGCCTGAATCTGAATGTTGAGCTTGTATATCATAGATCCTGAAATCTTCTGAGAGACAGTGGGGAATGGGGAGGGAAGAATGGAGGGAGGGAAAGTGGGAGAGACAGAGAGAGAGAGAAAGAGAGAGAGAGAGAGAGAGAGAGAGAGAGAGAATAGGAGAGGGAGAAGGAGGAGAGAGAAGAGGGGAAAATTAAGTACATGTGTAACCAACATAATAGAACAGGATATGGTGTCTGTCTGCAGGGAGTTTATCATCTACTTCTAGAAGCAAGATGTAAATTATTGCAGGACAGTGCACGTTAGGTGGGAGCAGCTGCTGCAGCTTATCAAAATTGAAGCTGTTCCATGGAAGGCAGCTCCTTACAAAAGGAGCTCCCCCATTAAATCCAACCAAGAAATCCAATCAAATGAAAACAAAAATACATTTTTAAGAATTCTTTCCTGGATTTCCTGGATTTAGAAGTTTTCTTTTATTTCTTAAAAGTATAAATTTATATTAATTTCATGCATCTAAGAAAATTTAAGATTGATTAGCATACCTTTTCCCCCTTTTGGAAAAGTCACAAAGACAAAAATTATTTTGAGGACAAAAAATGCCAGTGTCCTATCCCTCAAGGAGGGCTCTTGGTATTACTTCTATGGCAGTTACTCCTATTAGAAAATATTTATGATGTGTCTACCTGCATCTGATATGTTTTATAGAACAGAGTTAACAGAGCAGAGGCCTTCTATGTTGTTATTCTGAGTGTAATCGCAATACTGGATAAGCTTCAGCATAGGAGTACAAAAATGGGGACCTCAGTCACAGCCATGCTTTGCCTGTGTGTGTCCATGAGTAGATCCCAGCTCCCCTGTACTCAGTTGGCTCTTTGTGAGAAAGCAATACTATGGGGAACGTAATCTTCTTAGGAAGCTGTCATGGTTTTAATGTGCATGACAAGGAGCAGGGCCACATGTGATGAATGTTCCATAAATTGGCTCATTTCTGGTGTACACTCATTCATTCCATGCACTCTGGTCCTCAGGTGAGTCGCTCTGCCTGTCTGATGACAACACAGCTGATCTGTAAGCTGTTGCGGTCCCGGGAGGCAGCAGCAGCTGTAGATGTTAGGACGTGGCCCCTCATACTGGACACAGGTCAGCACTGGAATTGACTGGATAAATGTATTTTCTTCTTTGTTTTTTAATTTGTGCAGATAGATTGATAGCTTTGTTCTGCTCTCTAGACGATTTGCCAAAGAAGCGTCCTGCCCAGATCTACAAACCTTCTAACCCAGACACACTGGCCTACCTTGACTTTAGTGTGTCCACAACCGGAATGCTAGCTGGAGTAAAGGTGAGAGATAGAGTCTGCATAATGCATAGACCAGTGATTTACAACTGATAGGCTGTGGGCCGATTGTCAGTTTATGTTCCTTTTTTCCATAGTATCTGTTGATATATGAGGAGAAGCGTGTGTACACTTTTCATTCATACTATAGGAAGAATAACTGTTTCAGTAGTTCATGAGGCTGGTGCTTTGCAAATGCTCCAGCTCCTTTTTAATGCTGTCAGAGTCTCACTAGCCCACACTACACTGCTGCAGATTCTTTTTTGGATCTCAAATCTTTGCACTCCATTCTAAATCTCCGCACACTGTAGTTTCTTGCTTTCTTTTTTTTTTAACTTCTGCTCCATTATGAGCTATGACATTACTACTCAGTGAGGCGTCTGTGATCCTTTTTCCTGTCAAATAATGGAAGTACTAATGTGGAACCGGAGTTAGACCCCCATCGCTCAGCTGGTGTCAGGGTCCAATAAGAACTGCCCAGTGAAACCTATGATCTCAGGAAACCTCTTCCTCAGGATCTCAGCCTCTGGCTCAGAGTTTACTTTGTTTACCTCACTTATTTTTCAGGCTCTACCAAATCAACTGCAAGTATTAAATAAAATAATTTTCAAAAGGATTTTAGAAGAAATATTTCAGACCAAGAATTAGTTACTATAGCACTTTGAGTATCATGCCTCCTACTGCCACAGCTAAAAGAGAAACACATACTTTTGATCATTTTCATGGTATACAGAAGCAGGAGCTATAATGTTAAAACTTGCTTCAATAAAGTTGCTTCTACAGGAAACAAAGATAATGTGATCTATGTTTATTACTTCTTCATGATTCCTTTTCATCTTTCATCTTAAGTTATACACCCTAGAAAGTTGACTGAGATGACTACGACTTTCTCTCAACCTTACAAAACTTTTTCTCAAACTTTTGACTATTTAATTTGATGGATACCTGAAGTGAAGTAATAAAAACCCTTGTGCTGTAGATACAGAAAGTCACAGAGTAGAGTTTGAACTATGTAGCTAATATTCTGCACCAGATGGAATTCCTCCTACCTCTCTGGTCTCATGGGTTGCAGAGGTGGCCATTTTTCTCAGAAATTTTTTATTTAGTATTATTTAATTTCAGCTTTTAATTATATATCAAAAAAGCTGGGATAGACAACTTTTTCTCTGTAGTGGACACTGTGAAAGGTCAAGTTTCACATACTACTAAGACTGTGTTTTATATTTTTAAGTTTTGTGATTTTTTTTTTTGCCTGTTTCAAAATATGGCCTTGAACTTTGAAGGCTCCTGATAGATTTCAGAGACACAGTTATTTATTATTATAAGGAGGTCAGAGAAAGGACCCATGTAGCCATCTGTTAAACTTAGTAATTACCTTATGATTAATCACTTTAACCACCTTATGGATTTCCGTAAAGGATACTTTAGAATTCTGATGGGTTTCCCTTACTACCAGGCATTCTCTAGGACACCTACCCTGCCTGCTTAGTTGATGTGTGCCCAGAGAGTGAACATATATTTTTAAAATCATGCAAAACATAGCACACAGTGTATTCCAGAATTTAAGTTCAGGTTGGGCTGACTTGTCCTGTTGATTCCCATCATGATATAGTTGCTCTCAGGATCTCTCCCTTTTAGCATTAATTATTAGAGTTTGTTGTTTTGGGTTTTAGAAAACTAATTCTTTATCCAAGTCTGAGTTTTTCTTAATAAGAATTGAGTTTTCCTAACTTAGGCCCTAGAAAAGTGTCTCAAATTGCACTCTGCATTATGATGCGAGGGTCTGAGATTGGGATTAGCTTTAGGAGACTAAACAATCGACTTTCTTAATTGCTTTTTTCTTTACTTGTTTATTTCTTACTATATTGAAGTCACCCTGGAGACCCATCAGGCTCTATGATCCTCCCTCTACTCTCCTCTGGCCCGAGTGACATGAACATTTTCTTTTTCTCCCCGCTCTCTTACACAAAATACACATTTGTCAAAGCACTGACAGGTCATGTAGTTATCAATTGTGTGTCTCGATTTCCACTATGTTGTCAGCTCCTGAGGGTTGGGCCATGCCTCATTCTGTTTCATATCCTTGTCACCTAACATGGTGCGGTATATAAATCAGCATTTCATTATCTGAGCAGAAGACCTCAATTTTCCAGCTATAGATGGTGCCTTGCACAGGGCAGCAGTGTGGTGTAGGTTTGCTCTTGCATAGGTGTGGAATTTTCTTCTTTTCTTTTTTCTTTTAAAGAGAAAAAAGCATAGAAAAATCAAAAAACAATCAAACAAACAAATGAAAAACAGCAACAAAAGCCAATCGGCAGGATTTTACTAACTCTTGCTCCAGGGGGATGTGGGTTACACAAATGGTTTGCAAAACCAATCTCAGTTCTCCTTTAAACAAATTCTGTGGCTGAAAGCAGATTGAAGAGAACTGTTTACATTGTGTACCCCAGAGCAATTCTGTGTGACCCTGTTTGAGTTCAGTGAAATATCCCTGATGAAAGCTGCTTCTCTGAAGAACTCACTGACTTTTTGCACTGAAAGATTTCCCACCCGTTTCCCACAGCTTTTTTGCTGCAGTGATAAATGAATGGGAAACAAGATGGTGGGCTGGATTGCCCTCACTATTACAATGCTCTGTGCTGGTCCTCTTTGTAAGCCAGCTCTTTGTTACATGTTACTTCACATTAAGTTGTGTCATGTTTTAAAACCGTGACATGAGATAGTTTTCTTTCTATGCTGATTTGATTTTCCTTTTCCCCTTAGGTTAGTTTTGCTAAAGAGCCCCCGGGCTAATGTTCATTGCTTTTATTAGATACAAAATTAGAGAGTTATTATATAATTATTATCTAATAAGTTTTAGACAATGTGAATTAGTAAATAATTCGTATTGCTTACTGCAGGGGGACTGTTACTGGATTAGGAAGAGGAGAACCCAAGGAAAGCTCTTTACTCTAGCCTTGAGGCTGGGGGTGAGATCGGACTTCTCTGCTGTCTTGTAGCAGAATGGTGATATAGCGAGAAAGGTGTTGAGCTTGGTGCAGGAAGGCCAGGGTTCCAATTGCAGCTCTCAATTAAATGACTTTCAATAAATGTTTCACTTCTGAGCCTCCATTCCTAATCATTAAGATGGAGGTTCATCAGCTATCTAAGACAGGCCACTGGTGCATCGCAGTCTAGTGCCTTGTGGTGGCCCGGACTGTCCCGGGAACAGGTGTCCACTACAAAAGTAGACACAAACCATGAAACTTTCTCTACCTGCTTTACAGGCTGCTGTGGGAATCACAAGAACCTCGGTACCTATAATGTGCTGCTCCAATGTCATTACTTCATTTGCTGTTGCATTTAGCTCCTCAAGGACCAGGAAGCGTGAATATGGTTTATTTATTGAAAAGGGGAGGACTAATGAGAATGTTGACATTCACTCCCTCCTAACGTTTGTTTGCTACACTTGTTCCTGGTTTGGAAAACTTCTTTGAGGCCTTTAGTGTTAAATATGCATTATTGCAACCACATTGTTCCCCAGGTGTCTTTGGGCTCTAGGTAAATATTGGTGTGCATTTATTGTCACCTACTGTCTTGCAGATGTCTCACGCAGCCACCAGTGCCTTTTGCCGATCTATTAAGCTGCAGTGTGAGCTTTACCCCTCTAGAGAAGTGGCCATCTGTTTGGACCCTTACTGTGGACTTGGATTTGTCCTCTGGTGCCTCTGCAGGTGAGATTCTTCTTTAATATCGTTAAAATAAGTTTTACAGAAAAGAAACCATATGTCCTCCCTTCTATATCTTTGGCCCTGCCAAGCAACCCCAAGTATAGCCACATCCCAGAGAAGGCTGGTTTGTGCCAAATACAGAAACCTTGTCCCTGTGCCTCTTCTTGAGGACCAGCTTTTGGGGACAGAGCAGCACCCATGGTGGTGCTTCTACTATCTACAGCAGCTCCATGAAGTCTGAAAGAAACTCACAGAGACAGTAGAAGGTTGCAATTGTTATTTCTCCCCATCAGAAGACTCTTGAGGTTTGGTTCTTAGACCCTTAAACTTGGCAATCATTCCTGCTGGCGTTCTTGCTGAAACTGTGGATCTTGCAGGCTCTGCCCTTGTTGGTTCTTGTCCCTTTCACGTGGAAGAGGGGGGTCTTCAGCTGGGGAAGAGCAGAGCAAGCTCCTTGAGGCCTGAGCTCACCCTTAGGACTGCTGCTCTTCACTAGCCACTGGTTCCTGGTAGGCACACAGCAGACATCTGCAGAGTTAATGTGTGGCACAATAAGCAAATTGGTGTCTTACAGCATTTTTTTCTGATTATACACGTATGTTCACTGTAGAAAATTTAGAATTGCACAGAAAAAACTACAGGTGTCAGTAATCATACTAGTAACCTAGTAAATGGTGGTAGTGATCGCCACAATTGACATTTTGGTATGTTGTCTATCAGTTTATTTTCTAATGTAGCATACTTTGCACTTTTCTGGTACATACAAGTATATAAAATATACTAGAATAGATACCAGTGCCTGTGAACTAGCTTTTACCAACACCTTTCCAATTTTGTTTCTCTACTTTTTTTAATGGAACATCTTAAAGCAAATACAAATAGTACACAGTCATACTCAGAAATATTTATGCTTATAATTTTATAAGTAAGTATTAATATATTTCTAAAATTGAGGTGCTATAGTATGAAATTGTTTATAATTTTATTTTGATAGTCTATAGTAGACATTTTCTCTTTAAATACTCTTCCAGAATAATATTTAATGCCTTTATAATATAATATTAAAATGGATTAAAATCTAATCTTGTGTTTTTAGAAAACACTGGCATTCTAATCAGGACAATTAAATTTTTTGAAAACAAAAATAGAATTAAATAAATATTCAAATTTTTGGCTTTAATTCCAATGCAGTTATATTTGAATAATTTTCCCTCCTTGCAAAATAGCTTAGAACCCAGCATTCCCTCGGTTGGGTCAAAGTGGTCACAGACATCTATACCAATGTAGCAGAAAGGCAGAGGCTTGACAGACCTCTTCATCTCTAGGAATACTGTTCTCATTTGGCAAAGGACTAACAAAGGCAAAACCAGTAAATAGATGGCTTTCTACTTCTATAGCAAACCAAGCCTGTTTGCAGAATGCAGAAGGAGGAAGGACCTGGGTCTAAGATGCATACTCACTAATATGAAAGTTAAAGATAATAAAAACTAGCAGGTCTGGGGTTTAGGGTGAGGAAGGAAAGGCAGTGAAGATGAGAAGAAAAGGAAATCACTCTTGAGGCTATGCAAGCATGGAGCCAGGACAGGAAGAGATGATAATGCCAGAGCATCCCAGTGTGGTGTCACAGCCTGGGCAGGAGGAGGGCAGTGGCCACGTAGAATAGCAGTGTCAGTTGGCATGGAGTGTGGGGACTGTGCAGGGGAGGAAGTATAAGGGGATCAGCTGCAATGGAAGGAGGTTGGCTTCATCCATAGGATTAAAATTAAGTATATATCTTAAGAATAATGAAAGCCTGATCCCTGCACATTGGCAGAGATCGTCATAAATACTGAAAATACAATTGACCCTGAGGAGTTGAATCACAATTAGATGTGTCACTGTGGAATTATGCTTCTCATAAAAACGAGGCCATGTCAAAAGAACAGAAGAGCTAGTTTGAAGGACTTCCTTCTGGGACAAATTGGGGACAAATTATGGTCAAAATAAAGATTGCAATGATGGCAACATTTTCAGTAACAGGAAATTATCCAACTATTCAGTTATAAATAATGAGCAAATTGAAAGCCTCATGAGGAGAAAGGACTTATGCCATCTACAAAATAGTTACTAACAATAAAGAGGAAAAGAGAAACTTCACAGAAGAAGCCTGAACTGAGGTTAAGGTGAATGTCACCAGTGGTGTTCCATGCTGCCAAGTGGACTGGACAAGGAAAGTGGATGACATTGATCCTGCCACCAAAGATGCTTCATTGGAGTCCAAAAGTGGGGGAGGCTCAGGCACCCATCATGAGGGGACATAGGAACACATGGGAGTACCTATAATCTTCACAAGTGTTGGTGTCACTACAACGTAAGTATGTGTGCACATCTAAACTGAGTCTTTTTCCCATACAAGATGTCATCAAAAGAACTGGAGAAATTTGATTAGAGTTTGTGCTTGGGTAGAAAAAAAAATGTATCAGTTTTCAGGTTTTGATGGCCTAATTGGTTTTCGCAGGATAATATACTTGTGTTTTTGGAAATACCCTTTGAAGTATTTGAGGTTAGTGGCATCAAATTGATGACCAACTTAATCAAACTATGTCTTAACTACCATCAGTCATTGATTGTTTATATGAGAGTCACTGACATAATAGAATCATTGCACCATATTTTCTAAGATTGCACATGTTTTCTAAAGTGTGTTAGATAGTCCATATTCATGTATTATAAGATTCATTATTATTAAAATAGCAGTTCTCCCCAAATCAGTCTCTAGATCCAATGTAATACCTGTCATAATCCCAGCAAGTCTTTTTTGCAGAAGTTGACAGGATAATCCTTAAAGGAATGCTTAGGACCTTTAGTTGCCAGAACAATTTTGAAATCTAAGGTCAGAGTTACAGAGCTCACTACCATTTTCTGATTTAAAAATTTATTTTAAAGGCATGGTAACCAAGGCACTATGGTGCTAACATACAGATAGACTGATAGAGATAGCTAGATAGATAGATACCAGAGAAACTGAACTGACAAGCCAGAAATAAAACCTATAATATTTATGGTCAGTTGATTTTTTTAACTAATGATGATGAGAAACTTAACCACATGCTGACAGATAATTTGAAGCCTTGTCATATACACGGTTTAACTGAATAACCCAAAATTACAGAAGTTATTAAGGAAAATACAGGATACAGTCTTCATATTCTCGAGTTTAGGCAGAGAGTCCTTAAGTATAACATCAGCGTCCTAACATATAAAAGAAATAATGATCAGTTGGACTAAAGTAAATTTTAAGATTTTAGCATATTGGAAGACATGATTTAAAAAGCTACATTCTGGGAAAATATATTTGCAAATCATGTATGTGGTAAAAGTACAGCTCTTTAGTGAACTTCTAAAATTTAAACGTGGGGAAGCTTTCTTTGGTACACTGTATACTTCACCAAAAGAACACATGGATAATGGTCAGTAAGTATATGAAAAGATGTTTAGCATTAATTAAGCAAATGCAAAGTAAAATCGAAGTGGGTCGTACTTCACATCCACCATGATACACTCAAAAAGATAGAAGAGAACGAAGTTGAGAACTTACATTTGCTGACTTCAAACTTACGCTACAAAGCAGCAGCAATCAAAAATGTAGAAACACTGGAATTCTTATACATTGTTGATGAGAATATAAATGTGAAAACTACTGTCTTGAATAGTTTAAACATAAATTTAGCATGTGACCCAGCAGTTCCCCTCCTCGGCATCCACTTGAGATAGGAAACCATAGATCTGCATAAAGACTTGCAGTTGCTCCCAGGACCGTAGTCAAAAGCAGTGGTGGTGTGGGGGAGATGATCCTGATGCCCAGCAGCAGATAAATAGATAAGCATTTGTAGTCTCTTCATAGTGGAATACTGCTACAAAATGAATGACCTTGAAATGTCTTACACTAAGTGAGATCAGAGTTGAGACCATATTTATATTCCTATCAACAATGTATAAGAATTCCAGTTTTCCCACATTTTTGATTGCTGCTGCTTTGTAGCATAAGTTTGAAGTCAGCAAATGTGAGTTCTCAACTTTGTTCTCTTCTGTCTTTTTGAGTGTATCATAGTGGATGTGGCCAACCTATACTTCCTGTCCCTGCACCCATGCATGAGACCTATACACTAATTTTGGATCCCTGCTGTCTTAGGGCCCCCTGTAGAAAGAAGTATTTAGAGTCACTTGGTTTTGTTTCTAGAGACAAAAGATAGAATAAAGATTTGCTGGGACTAGGGTTAACTGTAAGATCAACTACAAATGATAAACGTAAAGGCAAGTGGAAAATTCATGTCTAGTCTTCTCTGTATTTCCTAGTATCAATATTTTCTTATTTTTTACTTCCTCATAAATAAGGAAGAAGATAAAACTTCCTTACCTTGCACAAGTATGCTGAAATTCTCTATCCTGAGACTGAATTCACATTGCCAGTCCAATCCTTTTGTGTGCTAACAGTTTTGCTCAAGCAAATCAATAATCTTGATGTGTATTCTTGGGAAAGCTAGTAGTCTTTTGGATTTAATTTTCTTTATTTTTGATCTCCCTGTGGTAGCATACAAAATAAAATCCTGGGAACAATATGGAAATGATATATTGTCAACATTAAGAGGAAAATAATCATGAGACTGTACCTGTTTTTATTCCCTAAGATGTAAGGCTCAGATGTTATTAAACGTGTAGGTACCTAGCACTGAAAATGTAAGTCCTTAGTGTGAGAGTGTAGCTACTCAAATTTCAGTTGCATTAAAAAGCCTATTAAAAAGTCTAATTGAAGTAGTATTGTTAGTCCTTATTCATGAACAGGTTGAATAACATTTGATGTTAATAGAAACACTGTGTTCTTTTACTCCCCAGAGTGGAAAGACACATAATTCCTGGTGGATAATTATGATTTATAAGGCATATAATGTGCAGGCTTGTTAGATTGTAGGCTGTTATAGTATATGGTATATGACCCTATTTTGGGCCCCGAGGTTGTTCATTTAGTTTCCATCTAGCCGAAGTAAATTTTCCATTTATTTTTATTTTTTCCTGCTCAATGCTACCTTGAGGCTTCAAATTGGAGCTCGCACATTAACTAATAAGGAAGGATCTAATTCAAAGTCTTCTAGGATTTGTAGGTGGATTCCAGGGTACTGAATAAGTGGCAATAACCAAGACTGAAAAGCAACAACCTACAATAAGGAGCAAAATAAAACAAGTTCCAGCGTCATCAGCCCAAGGAGGCATGTCCTCCTCCTTCTAAGACTGTAAGAGGCCACCCACATGTAGGAGGAACGCTGGAGTGAGATTGTTTATGCAAGGTCTCAGGAAAGAATGAAGAGTGGTATTCCACCTATGTTAGCAACGGTGGGCCCTGGAACTGAGGCAGCAGGCATCCGGGAGCAGTGCATAGGTCTGTGTGTGGTGTGAGCAGAAGAGATGTAGCTTGGTCCCTTAAGTGTATTTCAGGAGCTAAGATATGTAGTTTGTGTGTAGGTCCACAGTGTGTATCTTGGAAGACTATTTGGAGAATAATAAGGTATGTCTGAAAAGTGAGAAAACAATGACATGTTGGAAAGCTGATCTCATACTCGCATTATGAATTAGACACTAAATGTAAAGAACCTTGGGCCTGGATAAAAAAGCTCACTCATGCATATCAAGAGCAAAGCTAAACTTGTACAGAGATTTTGTTGAGTAGAAAGTTGCTTGTAATATGTAGTTTTTTAAATGTGCAATCTACTTTGTTATTGTGTTGTTTGATTTCTTATGAATAACCTTAACATAAAGTTATACTGAATGACCAAGTTAATTTCCTAAGGACAAATTTTAGTGACCACTTTACAGAATTGTGTTATGATTATGGAATTTGACTGATTTTGATATAGTGATTATAAAAATAATTTGTTTCCATAGGGAAAGCAAAGCAAAGGCACAGTGAGGTACTTCTTCACCCACTACAATAGTTATAATTTTAAAAGAATTAAAAACAGCAAGTATTGGTGAGAATGTCCACATCAAATTGGACTCCTTCTACATCACTAGTGAGGATGTAAAACTCTATGGAAAATGGTTTGACAATTGCCTAAAAAGTGAAACAGAAAATTACAGTGTGACTCAGAAGTTATATTCTAGGGGCTGGGGATTTAGCTCAGCGGCATAAGCACCTGCCTTGCAAGTGTGCGGTTGTGAGTTCGATCCCTGGTACTGATAAAAAACAAAAAAGACAAAAAAAAAAGAAGAAGAAGTTATATTCTAGGTATATACTCAAAAGAATTGAAATGGATTCAAATAGATACTTGTACAACAATGTCCACTGCCACATTAATCACATTAGTCAAAAGGGGAGACCACCAGTGTCCATCGAACTGAATGGATAAATGAAATGTGATATACACATACAATTGAATACTATTCAACCATAAAACTGGAGGAGACTGAGATGTGCTACAAAGTGGATGAACCTTAAAACATGCTAAGTGAAATAAATCATACAGAAAAAGACAAATATACACTTCCACTCACACAAAGATCTGGAAGAGGAAATTCATGGACTCTGAAAGTAAATAGAAAAATACCAGAGACTGAGAGAAATGAATGAGAAATTATTGCTTAATTGATACAGTCTCAGTTTGTGGTGAGGAAAAAGTTTTGGAAACTGTTCATGGTTGTGGATTATTGTGAACATCATTGATGCCCCTGAAGTGTGTCCCTAGAAATGGTTAAAGTCAGGGTTGAGGATTAAGGTCAGCGACATAAGCACCTGCCTTGCAAGCAGGCAGCCATGAGTTCAATCCCTGGTACCGATAAAAAAGAAAAAGACAAAAAAAGAGAAATGGTTAAAGTGGAGAAGTTTATATGCTATATCATAATAAAAGTTTTTAAAGTGAAGACAAAAATAGCCAATATACACAGAATAATAATTTGAGGGACAGTACTTCTTCCCTGAGGAGCCTACTTTGCTAGTTCATAAATGATTAAACCTTGGAAAAGGCCACAGCTAAGGTCAGTGTTAGCTATATTTCCTTTTAACAAAAATAAATGAAATGTAGGAATAGAAAACTACAGAAAGAAATGAAAGCTTGCCCCCAAGTACCCTTTGTCTTATTCCCTGAAGAACTTGTTACCATACAAGGTGTCCTGTTCAAGGTACGTTTTGTGAGCCAGCTTCATTTCCTTACTTTTTTTTTTCAGCCAGTTGGCTTCTTTGTAAGTAATTGTGAAAGTTTTAAAATAAGATTGGCCACAATAAAGAATAAATAGTTTTAGTACTTAATGAGTCCCGATGTACTATTTAAATATGAGGTGACTAATCTGTGATATTTTATTATAATGTATGGCACATATTAGTGTTAATTCATAGTGAGCAACCAGTAAATAAATAAAGCACTTAAAACAGTTTGGACAAGTACTTCATTTTTTTAAATACACATTTACACCATCAATTAATGATGAATTAAAATATGCAGTAAATTGGGTGTGGTGGTGCACTCCTTTAATCCCAGCACTTGAGAGGTTGAGACAGGTGGATTATTGCAAATTGGAGACCAGCCTGGGCTACAAAGTGAGCTCAAGGCCAGTCTGAACTGCATAGCGAGACCCTGTCTCAAAAAGACAAAAAATAAAAATAAAACAATATGCAGTCATTTTCTTCTTCCCTGTAAATATTTTCTCTAATATGAAGATAAAAAAAGTAAATACATTTTCTTTAGTTTTTCTGTTTGGTGGTTATTGTGGATTTTTTTTTTCTTTTTAACTTTGGACCATTTTAAAGTATACATCAAAACTTAAAACGATTGATTGACTTCCTTTAATAATCATAATCTTCTTTCTTTTATCCTTCACATTGGTTTTCTACACCAGGGTAGCCCACTTTATTTATATTCCCATTTACTGAAATTTTATTATAATGTATGGCACATATTAGTGTTAATTCATAGTGAGCAACCAGTAAATAAATAAAGCACTTTATTTATATTCCCATTTACTGAAATTTTAGATTCTGTGGTTTCTCTCAAGTCACTTATCTCAAGGCTGCTATAGACAGTATTTAAACAAATGAGTAATGATGTGACCCTCCCCCCACAAAAAATCCCTAACAAGCCAATATTTACAAAATAAAGCAACAGCGTGGTTTGCAATGTGTATTCTGAACTTGTAGACTTTCTACCAAAATGTGATACCTGTGTTTCTATGAAAGAAGATCTGGTTTGTTAATATAGCAGCATCAAGAGAAAGCTAACAGTGTCATGGCTTTTAGATGTTTTAAATAAGTACTAAAAATAGCAATGACCCTGTAGTATCATTCCTTTAGTCCTTATGTGCTTTTTGGCTATGTCTTCAAAAGCATGCTTTCCTTTTGTAGAGCTGGTTTTACTGTCCCTGTTTTACAAATGATAGAAGGGGTTTGATAGATGTCACCTGTTTCTCAGAAATGACTGTGTTCCTCCCTCCTCGCTTTGCTAAGCACATGCCCTCATGGCCCATCCTGTCTCTCTGCAGCGTTTACTCTGGACACCAGTCTATCTTGATCCCACCCTCTGAGCTGGAGACCAACCCAGCCTTGTGGCTGCTTGCTGTGAGCCAATACAAAGTCCGGGACACATTCTGCTCTTACTCAGTGATGGAGCTGTGTACCAAGGGGCTGGGCTCACAGACAGAATCCCTCAAGGTAAGCAACCCTGCGCCCTATCTCCTAGCTCCCAGTCTGCATGGACAGATGGATGTACTCAGGACAATTCCTCCAAAGAGCCAAGGTTAGGTCTGCCACCCGAGGTTTGCAGATTGTTTTCAGGTAGGGGAAGAAATGTTTAGCCACACCTAGTTTCCTATTGCCATGAAGAGTAATAAGAGTGTAAATAATATTTTAAATTCCACTAATTCTACCTGAAAGATCATAAATTTGCTTTTGTCAGTTAAGTTTCTCAGTGAGGTTTTCTGATATTGAGTGTTTACGTAGGACAATATGAGGGGAGCCACTTATTTTGATTGTCCTGGGGACCCTAATATGGAGGTTTGGACATTCATCTTACAATGAAGCAAACAGTGTGTGTATTGGAGAGAGAGAGAGATTGATTTTCATAATAAATTATATAGCCTAATTCTAGGTAACTGAGAGGAAGTAATCCTATGACCTGTTCTGATGATATTCTAAATACTGTCCACTGTTTGTATGTCCAGTGTATCTTTACATATTTTATTTGAGTATGGTGCATATGAATTATATACATATAAATATTGAAACAGTACATTGATCATATTTACATTTAGTTTTCCTACTCTCATCTACTACATTAGGCTTGAACAGAAAAACAGTGTAACTTTGATATTTAGTTACATAAACATGTAATTATTTAAAATTATATATTTATGAATGGAAAAGTTACAAAGCAGAATGTCTATATGACATTGTAGTGATTAAGTACATTTTTATGAATTATTTCTGTTGATACATATCAGTAACTGAAGTAGAATAATGTCATATTTGAATCATCAAGCATTTTATGTATTCATGTAATCCACCATAGCTCTCTGAAATAGGAGCCATTATTGTTGCTATTTTAAAAATCAGCAACTTGAATTCAGGAAAACTGAGCAACCTTCATGTGTTGCTATCCTTGATAAACTTAGAACCAAATTTTTAGTTTCTTGCTCTAGACTCAGCATTGCAAACCCCACACTGTGCTTCTTGTCAAATATTTACATGTATGAACATGTCATTGGTGTCATCCAGAGTTAAGTTTTTCTTCTGTGTATGTGTAATTCCCACATTCCAATGTTAAAGTTGCCTTAAGGGCTGAGACTACAGCTCAGTGGTGTATCCCCTGATTATGTGTGTAAAACCTTGGACTTGATCCCCAGACCTGAAAAAACAAATCTTGAATTATTTGCTTCCCATCTAGAATCCTTGTCAATTATTTCTCTTCTGAGACTATCTGAGGGTGTTTGAGGGACCAAATGGTTAGGTTTATCCAGCTCTGGTTCCCACTATAAGATAGCATTATCACTGCACACCCTCACCTTCAGTGATGTCACCAAATCCTCGTGCTCAGCTTCGCCCAGCACTTGCCTGCTTGTATCAACAAGAGTTTCATGCTCAAGTCATTGAATTCCTCCTCCTGTGACTTTTGCTGGTTTACTCAACTGGCTGAATGTGGCATAGAAATTGAGATATGCTTAATAATGTGCTTACTACAGAAACTGAGATGTAGTCAGTAAGAATTTATCTGATCTCTTATTTTCATGGGACATAAATGGAGAACTGCCATTATGGTGGTGTCTAAACATCTTAGTGTGGCATTCTTCCCCACCCCCCCGTCTTTTTGAAACAAGGTTTTGCTATGCAGGTCAGACTGGCCTTGAACTCACTTTGAGGCCAGGTTCATATCAATCTTCCTGCCTCGGCCTCCCAAGTGATGGGATTATAGGTGTGCACCACCACACCTGGCACTATTGCTTTCTTATAGACATAGGTTTTCTCATTTCAGTGAAGTGTGCATGCATTAGTCCATGCTCATGGCAATGCAGACGAAGGCTTCTTCCCCAGATCCTGTGCCTCTGTACCAGAAATTGGTTTTTCTCTACGTTATTCCTCATAAGGCTTTTTGATGTTGATTTTTGCTGTTGTTTAAAATACGTTTCATTCATGTTTAGAATGTGTGACTTTTTTGAACACTAACATCCTGGAATGATTAATAATGCATGTACCCTGGAAATAATGATCCGTGTTTTCTGTTGCCTCTGTGGGATGTCGCGTGAACGGTTGTCCAGCTTACACATAGCCAAGCACTTTAAAGCCTGAACTAGTGTCACTGTCCTTATTTCTAGGCACGAGGACTGGACTTGTCACGAGTAAGGACCTGTGTGGTGGTAGCAGAAGAACGGCCTCGAATTGCACTCACACAGTCATTCTCCAAACTGTTCAAAGACCTGGGCCTCCATCCGAGGGCAGTCAGCACCTCCTTTGGCTGCAGAGTGAACCTGGCAATTTGCTTGCAGGTGAGTTTCACAGAAACCAGTCAGTGCCTAAGTCAGAGTAACTTTACACGCAGGTATACAGCATTGATTGCGCAACCTTATTTTCTTTGGCCAATGTCTAGAACTACATCTTTTAATCAAATGCATGTGATTGGTGCACACTTGTTTCTTTTTTAATTGGAAGCTCCATTTGTATTCATTATCCATAACTGGATTTGTGACACTTACTCTGTCCTGGAATATTTTAACTTTTGTAACAGGAGTAGCACTGTGCCCAGATGTCTGCTGTCAGAATTTTTAAAGATTAGATACTAATAAAACATTTACTTAATCTCATACATGTAGACAGTAATTGCTGTGGGGAGAATTTGATTATGATAAGCAGATTTGGAGATTTGCTGCTGGAATCACACAATTCAGTAATGGCAAAGCTACACTTCTACGCTGTAGGTGTGAGGCAGCGCTGGAAATGTAACAGTAGCAAAATATTTTGGGGGTTTTCTTTTGTCATTACTTCTTGACCATCTTCACTATTTCCTTTCTTTTGTGATCTCTTAGCATAAGATCCATCAGTCTGTGGTGATTGCTCTAACTAGTCCTTGGGATTGCTGAAAAAAAGGGGAAGGTAGGAGTGCTTCATGTGACCCTTCCAGCACTAGCCAGCCCAGGCAGAGCCAGAGTCTGCTCCAGGAGCATGCTAACAGAGCAAAAACTCAAACCCTGCTAGGGAATAGTTAGTTACCAGGATCCACCTCCCCTTAAGTCCACCATTGTCTCTCCTATTCACAGTCCTAGAGAGCACTGCTTCAGGCTACTGTCTGAGTAAGCCTTGTATTGCTGGACAAGGAGGTGGCCACTTATAATTGAAGCACTCCCAGAGGCTAAGTCAGGAAGATCTGGAGTTTGAATCCAACTTGGATAACTTAGTGAGATCCTGTCCCAAAGTAAAAAATTCTGCAGAAGAACTCACACTCACAGCCTTATGCCAGGATCATTAGGGCCAGATGTCCTTCAGAATTAACAAGTTTTTTCGTTTTTTAAAAAAGTAACATATATTTTTACATCCCAGTGGGCCGCAGAGCATCTACCCATAAACAGTCACATTTATGCAGCTCAGAAAGGTGACTCATCATTCTTTAGACTCCTGTCACTCTAGGTCACATATACGATAAACAAATGTAAGATAGAGTTCTTGCTGTCTTCAAACATATATCGTCATGAGAAGGACAATAAACATTTTTTTAAAGAAGTAAATGCAGTGTTCTTAGTAAAGAATACAAAGGGATGAAAAGTGATTTTGGTATAGGGAAGCACTTTTGCTTGTGGTAGAGGAAGTTCTCTAATATGTGACATGGCAGCAGTCATATTTGGCAGCCATGAAACTATCCAGAAATCCAGGTGAGGGCAGCAGGAAGCAGAAAAGCCTAATAGGAGGGATGGTCACTGAAAATATGTCTTAACCTTTCTCTAGTTGCTGAGACAAAATAGTTGAAGGGGGACAGATTTATTTAGCTCATGGTTTAGAGAGGTTTCAGCCCATAATTAGCTGGCTCCAGGTCAGGGCAGCTTGGCAGAGGGGCATCACAGGGTAGAACTAGTCCATGGCAAGCAACAGATAGCACTAAAGCGAGCAAGCAAGGAACCTTCACAGTGTCTTTCTGCCCCTTTTTGTCTTACCCAAGATATTTAGGGTGGGTAGCACTTATACCCTTCTTAGTACCCTTGACCCTAGGAGACATCTAAACACAAGCCATAATAAAACATGTCTTTTATATTGATTTTTGCAGAAATAAAAAAAATGTTGTTTCCAAACAAGCAGAGTAGACACAGCTCAAAGTCTGCCCAGAAAAATTCCATCTCGTTCTGTGTTTCTGTGGAGATTGAACCACAATAAATGTGAAATAAAGAAAAATAATGTGAAATATTTCTGAATTTTATATAAGCTTAGTTTCTTTTTTTAATAAAAAAAGTTTAGCAAACAAAAATCAGAAATACAAATTAGCTAGTAAAGAAGAATAATACCCACAATTCCATCTACTTGGAGATAATTACCATTAATCAAATTTAAAATGTAAAAAGCTAAGATATTGTGTGTTTCCCACCTTGTACCTAAATGTTGAAAGGCAATGAAAATTTTATGTTTTTATCTTTGGATCACTAGACTTACCAGTACATGTGAAATCACTTAGTGGGCATATCTGTTTTCAGTTGGCTCATTGCTTTTGAAAATGTGGTTTTCTCTGTTGCGTTGTTTGCCCTCAGGTTCCTCCACAAGCGTTTGGTGTGATTCTGAAATCCAGGTCTAGCAGCCCCCTTAGAAGAGAGAGGAGATTTTATCTTTGTGCAGTGTTGGTTTTTAACTAAGCACAGAGTGCTATTGGGACAGTGTTTTGCAAAGTTAATGGTCTCACTTCTGAAAGGATTTCCTCATCTTTGAAGGGAGCTGTTCTGCCACACACAAGTTGTCTTTGTTGTTGTAGAACTTTATAGGCCTGGTGGTGGTGATCTGTAGCATTGAACCTTGATAGAGAAACCATATGCTTGTTGCCAGTGCTGCCCTGACACTATGATAAGCGCTTTTATTTTTATCTGATGTGTGACACGTTTTGCAGAGACAAATTAGGGGTTTGTTTTTATTTAGAAAATAGTCTTCCTTAGTAGCACTCTGCTCTTTTGCCACCCTGCATCAGGCGTATCTCTCCCTGCCTTGTCCAGCTGTACACTAACTACCTGCTCTGCCATGTCCTCATCTTCTGTGCCTTTGCTTTCTGGCTCCCAGGCTTTCATCGTTCTCTGCCTGAGATGGATTGTCTCCTACCCTTGCACGTTTCTCCTCCAGCTCCACTAAGAAGCCTTTTCAGTTTCCTCGCCAGATGATGATTTTTTCCTTCTGAATTCCCATGGTTCTTCATCCCTTACACTTAAGTCCACACTTTCTACCCCTTAAGAACTAGAATTACTCACTGAGCACTCTCCGCAGGGCTCAGCACACGACCATCTCTTTCCATTACAGTCATTCTGAAGGTGAATGAATTTGGTAAAAGTCCTGAAATTCAATTCTTTTTACCACAAATCTTAGGCATTTCAACAGGAGTTGCATTAGCTAAATTAAACAGATACTGATTTGGCTAGTCTAGTCACCTAGTAGTACATGGCACTACTAAACTTTTTCCAAAATGAACTGTGATCTGATCCTTCACCAGTTATCATCTGTAACTCTTCTTGCAAATGAAAACCAAGGGTTTACTGCTTTTCAAGCTTGTAATAGCATTTTCAGTTCGAATGGAAAGGGAGGAAAATCCATATTTGGAAAAAAATAAACAAAAAAATCTACAATACATTTTTTAACAAATGCACCAAAGGGCTGAGGATTTAGCTCAGCGGCATAAGCACCTGCCTTGCAAGTGCATGGTCATGAGTTTGATCACCGGTACCAATTAAAAAAAATGCGCTGAAGCCTTCAACTCAGGCAGCATCTAATAACAGCCATCCGTACTCATGAAGGTAAAATTTAGTCATTTTCATTTTAACAACTAAGTCCTGTAGAAATTAACTGAACTTTCCTAGTTGACAGAGGTATGAACTAAAAATTGAAAGAGGTTTAGAAGTATGAGCCATTTGTTACTGTTAGGAATGACATCACCCAGAAACGTGAGCTATAAAAATGACATAATTTCAATTTGTTGAATTTATGATAAAAGTGGACATTACAGAGATCAAATTGTGACTTTTGAGTTTAATTAGCTTCAACATAAATATCTCTTAGTACTAATAAATAGTGTCACTTGTTTATTAACCTCTGTCAGAGAAGATATTTCTTGCCGCCACAATTACTCTTCAGAAATATGAGCTGAGTGGTCTTTGGTTGCAGTTGATATGTGGCAGAAAAATTACCATCTTCTGTGTCACTAAGGAAGGCAGAGGAAAAATGAGATCTTCTATTTTCCAAAAGAGACCTCAAGTTTTTTTTTTTTTTAGTGAGAAAAAATTGAACAGGACCTTTGATCTTTATTATAAAGAAGAATCAGGTCAGTTTTTCTAAAAAGAAAGCTTTACTATAAATAAAGTAGAATTAAATCAATAGTAATGATTCTAGTCAGTCTTAAATCTTGAAACTTACCCACTGAAAGAGAAATAAAACACCCTATTGATAGAAGTCACTGATGGTGAAAAAGAAAGTGAAAGGCTCAGAGGGTGATATCAATCTTAAGTAAATTCTCAAAATAAACTGCTATCAGAAGACTTTCATTAATTTTTAGCCTTGGTGCACTTATTTTGAAAATATAAATGAATAAGCTGCTATCTGGGATTTTATTTGGTCCAAGGAATTAGTCACAGCTGAAACTTTAACATCCTCTCCTGCTAATATATGCTGTCTTAAATAATGACAGCTAATATTTGAGATCATGGAAACTGTTCTGTTACCCAGTGTATCAGTCAGCATTCTGATTCATAAGCAACAGAATCCTCCCCTGGCTATTTCAGTAACAAGGAGCGTCTTAGAATGGTTTTAGGTAACTCTTGCACCCCCAAAGGAGCTAGAGGTCGATTTGAGGGCTGCTCCAGAAAAAGTATCTCCTACCCCACAATGCCACCATAAGGGAGGACTCTCCACTGTTGTGTGTGTGTCACCGTCTACCTCCTGGACACTGCACTCCCTACTCTCATGGGTTTGCCTGCACCTCCATCTTGTTCATAACTTCACTGCAGAGAGAGAGTTCTTCTGCCATGGCTTGGCCATGTACCCACACTCTAACTTCTGGAAAGGCTAGAAGGAGAACCTCTGGTATATTTAGTTACTCTAGCGGGCTCTGTGTGGACTCAGGACTCTGTAGACGATACATAAATATGGAAGAGTTCAGGTGCTTATTAATAAAAATGTAATGACAGATAGTTCCTTCAGCCTATTCCTTTGATTGCCCAACATCAATACATATTTGTTTCCAACACAGTCCCCCACTCTGTCCCCTAAAATGCCACTGTAATGCACCTTTCACATTTACTCACTAAGATATTAAAAAAGAGACCATCCAAGGGTTTCCAGAGTTACTGTGACCAGTTCCCAAGTCAGATTTCTAAGCATTGTTTGTTCATCCTCCAGTTCCATCTTTGATAGTCTGTGATATGTAGACAAAATCGTGAAATTCACCGCCATGAATGGATTCCATGTAGAACTGGGGATAATGGGAGAGAAAACAAGAGGAGTATTCATCAGGCAGTGTTCAGACTGATTAGCATGTGCCAGGTGCTGAGGTTTCTGCATTGAGCAGATTTCCAGTGCTGGCTCTGCCTTTTGTTGAGTATGGCTTTCCATATGTACCGTTAAGAGTGCTGAAATCTCCATAGAAAAGTTTAGAGTCCCAACATATAGGATGAGTAGTCCAGTTGATGAAATCCTCAGCTTCAAATGTTCACTTTGCTGTTACTTCATTCTTTCACAACAAGCAAATGATTCGTTATCACAGTCATAGAAAGTTCTGGGTTGGAGTCTGTGCCTTGAGCCAAAAAATAGAAATCTTAGCTGGTTGTTTATTTTTTAAGTTCAGCAACACCAACAGAAGCTGCTATCTTTCTTTACTTTTGTGCTCTTTTGTGGCTTCAGGCCCCTAGACTGACTCCATAGCTTGGCAGGTTTCTTTCTGCAGGGTTACAGTGTGAAGAATTCAGGCTTACTGTCCATATGGTCTTTTCATAGTTACTCAGAGAAAAGCAAAAACAGTGTGCAAATGAATGGGCATGGTTGTGTTTAGATAAACTTTTGCAAAAACAGTCAAGCCATAGTTGGCAGGTCTGTGAGAATCATTTCATTAAATCATCTTGCCAGTAGATGGCATGGACAGCCACATTCCAGCTGAGTGAATGAGCTAGATTTTCACTGGCTTTGACCCCTACCAAATTAAATAACCGATTTTAGATACCACTAGCCCAAGTCCCCTGTTACCTGCAGGAACTCCTTATTACATTTTCTAAATTAGTCAAGATGCTGCATACCAATCACAGAAACAATTTTGATTTTAGCCCAAAATAAGTTTACTAAATAAGAGATACTGTTCCAACCCTAATGTGGTCAATACAAAAAAATAGAATTTTTAAGATCTATCAGGTAGTGAAGGTACCAGCACAAATAAACAAATTAAATTCACCTTGGGGAAAAAAAGAGACCTGTATTTGGTCTCATATTTGGTGAATGGGAATGCCAAGGAGTGCAATCTCAGAGTCAGCCTGCTTCCCTCCACCAAGCTCCTGCCGTGGCCTTTAGCTACTCCAAAGGTAACATGCCAAAGGCTAGAAGTGCAGGACAGGATACCTAGTCAAACCCATCTGAACATGTCTAGGACTCCAGCAAATGGGTACAGCTGCCCTTTTTGATTTTAGGAAGTGGCCTTAAAATGGAAAACCTGTCCTCTGAAGTGGTTTAGACTTTTGGTGAATGATGGTAATAGATTCTGAAGCCGAAAAATAGGAAATCTTAGTGCCACTCCCTACTAGACAGCCCCAGTCACCACTGGCGTCCTGAAGATGAAGTAAAGAATTGGTTCTCTGAGCCACTTGGCCTTCACCAAGCGCAACACCACTGTCTTGTGTGGGCTGATGGGAAGGTGTTAGAATAGAGGAAGCTGGGTGTAAGTTTGGAGAGAAGAGAATATCACCCATCCCCTTAAAAGCCAGCAGTCAAGCTGTGAGACAGAATAGGCTCTAGTCCAGAAAGATAGGCAGAGTCTTAGCAGTACACAGATCCAAAGTCTTGATCCTGTTAATAGATTCTTAAGGCCAGTGTGGAATTGAGTCTGGATTTGGGCAGACCAAATTTGGCCAGCACAGATTTACTTTAGTCTCCACACTGGTGACTGGCAGAAGCATAAATATGCCTTTTTTCTGAAGTTTGGTTTTATTTAGTCTCTGTTCTTTTAAATAGAATGTTCAGTATACAATCAAAAATTGGAAGACTTGCAAAGAAGCTAGAAAATATTACACATTGTTGCAAGAGGAGATGCTCAGTAGAATGGGTCTGTTGTAATTATCAGAATCTTTAAAACAGCTAGGTCAGATCTGTTTTGGACTCTAGTTGAAAAAGTATACAGCATGTGTGAAGATATGGGAGGATGTTACAGAAAGACAGAAACTTTCAAGAACCAAATAGAAATACTAGGAGTGAAAACTGCAGTGTTAGAAATATATCCTCTACAGTTTAACAGGAGACTGGCTATGCAGAGGAAAGTGTCATTACGTGAAGTTGTAGATACATCAATAGTAATTTTCCAGACTGAAACACAAGGAGGCAAAAAGTAAAAATAAAACTGTAGAGTGATCTGTGAAATGGCATCAAGTGGTCTGACTTAGAGGATCCCAAAGAAGGCAGTAAGAGAAAAGAGAACAGAAGAACTGTTCGGAGACATAATGGCCCAGAGCAATGAGGGTTGTCAACTCCCAGATTCTAAAATGTGAACTCTAAGCGGAGTAAATAAAGAGAAAACCTTCCCTAAAGCACAGTGCTGTCAAAATGCTGAGATCCGCCAATAAAGAGGGAGTCTTAAAGTGATGCAGAGATTTAAAAAAATTACAAAAACAAGAGATAATAAAAATGACACCAGTTTCACATCACAAGTGAAAACAGTGGAATGGTTTAGTCAAGATGCTAAAAAGACTTTGCCTCCTAACAAATCAGTAATATCACCTTAATAATCTGATCACCTTTCAGAAGCTCTACTTTTTGAGTACACGAGGCTTTTGGAAGACATCTAGATACACACCATAACAGTCCATCCCTGACCCCTAAAAGATTTGCGCACATCTCTTCATGCAAAATTTATTTAGTCCATCTCTAGTCCATCTCTAAACGTTAACAGTTCTGGCATTGCTGAGAAGTCCAAAGTCTCCTCTGAGACGTTAGGCAAACTCTTAGCTGTTAGTCCCTGAAAACTGAAAAAGTTAGATACTGCCAACATGCCGTGGCATGGGGTAAACATTTCCATTCCAAAAGGGAGAAGGAAATAGAAAGGAATGGGAGCAAAACAAACCAAAACGCAGCACGGCAGACACCAAATTTTGTAGCTGCATCTTTAGCACCCTGCTGCTGTGAGATGTGAGCCCCACGTGGCTCAGGTGGTCCTGCCATGCACCATTCATTGCTGGTTGTCGTCCTCCTGCTTCTCTCCTGAGTGGCTTCACGCATTGCCTGCACTTTCTACAGATGTTTCATATTCTTGGCTTCTCCACCTTCTAGGGTCTCCACTCCGCTTTTGACTTCATTCTCACAGCTTTACACACTGCTGTCTCGAGTAAGCTGCCTAGTCTTCCGGGCCTTCTTCTGAAAGTGGGGTAGAAATTTCCCTCACGCTACAGTTCTTGTATTCTTGGCACCAGCTTGATGATGCCAACGTCTGTTACTAGCTCACATAGTAACCAGTCTCCTCCCATCGTGGCTTTGGAGACCTCTGAGTATCTGAATGGCTGAACTCTGGGAAACATTTCCTTCTTCAGCCCAGAAAGAACAGAGTGCCCTGGGATTTTCTTCTCAAAGCAAAGTCTTTAACTTTTGCTGGTAGAAGGTCAGGGTCTTGGCTGTTTCTGGAGATGCCCTCAAATGCATCCTTCCAATGTCCTAATCTAAAAGGCTTGCCTTTCTAATCTTTTCAGTGACCTTGTTCTGGAAGACACCATCTTTGTAGCTCCTTTGCCTTTGGGAAAAATAGAAACTTTTGGGTCCCATTTCTCACTAAAAGCAATAAACAGTACTCATGCTACAGCCCAAACATTTGGGCTACTTTGAAATTTCCTCTGCCATATAAATTAGCCCTTATCTCAGTCTCCTGCAAAGTCTCAGAGCATGAGCAAAATATAGATACATTTTCTGCTCTAGGATAACACACATGATACACATAGCTACAGTCTCAGCTGCCAGTGGAGTTCTGGTTCCCATCTGAAACCTCCTGAGCTGATCGTTACAGTCAGCCTTTTTATTAGAACTTATAGTTTTCTGAGCTCTGATCAAAATTTCTCATCAAGCTTGGCTTTCAGCATTCTAGAGCTTCGCAGGCCAGAATCTCCAAACCTTTGCTCCCAATAACAAGTTTCAAAAGCTTTTAAATCGTGTGGTCATGTAGTTATAGCACCAACCCCACTCCCAAGACCAAAATCTGTCTTGGGCACTTTCTCATTTCTTGACACAATACCCAATACTCACAGCTTAGAGGGGAGGTTTCTTTGGCTCTTGTTTTTAATATGTAGTTGACTAGCTCTAAGGCAAGCAAACATTGAAGGACTTGTCAGAGGAAAGCTGCCCCTATTGTAGCGGCCGGGAAGCAGAGAGAGAAGGAAACAATGAGAGAAAGAGATATGTTCTTCCAGGTCATGCCCCCAGTAACCCATCTTTTTTTACGAAATAAAGTCAGCTGTACTATTCCAATAATCCAGTCACCTTTCAGAAGCCCCTTCTGTGAATATATGAGACTGGGAGAGCACCTATCTATAAAGATAAAGATTTATTTTATATAAATCATTAGTGTCATACTCAGTGAAAAAATTGGGGAAGAAAACAAATGAACAAAACAGTTAAGTTAAAAGCAGAAATCTTAGAAGTAAAATCACTCAACTACATATTGTTTAACAGAAAAGCATATTCTGATAGATTGAAAGTCAGTGGCAAGTCCCTATAAGAAAACTGGTGTGGATGTATAATAGCAGACCTCCCAGACCTAAAGCATTATAAAAGAAGATGATGATATGTTATGATATAAATTCATCAGTAAAGAAAAGAATTTCTAAGCATATGTGAACCTCAAAGCTGAGCTCCAATATACATGAAGCAAAATTGACAGAAATGAAAGGAGAGACAAGTTCAGACATGGTTAGAGATTTTAGCACCTCTCAATTATCAATTCAAAAAATGTTTCAGGAGAAATCAATAAACATAAAAGAGTTGAACATTTAAGTTGATCTAATTGGCGTTTAAAGAATGCCATATCCTATTTTTCTCTTCTATTTTACCCTTTATATGTGTATATTTTGTGTTTCTCACATAAGGGAAACCATGTGATATTTAAGCCTGTGAAGTAGAGAGAAGTTCAAATACTTCTCCAAATTGCCTACTCTGTTGTTTCAAAAAAATATTCTCATATGTTTGCTGATTTGCTACATTTATTCTTCTAGTTTATCTTAGTTTGTTGAAAAGACAGTTCTGTGTTAACATCCTTTTCTTGTAAAAGCCTTTTTAGTATATGTCTTATACCCCGAGTCAGTACTTTGCAGATAATGTTACATAGTATATTAACTCTTGTTATTTTCTTGGGAAATTTTATTTTTTCATAACATAAAAATCATAGTACCTAACTGTTGTGGGTTGAATTGTGTCTCCCCTTGTTCTCCAAATTAGTATATCGACACTTTAACCCCTGATGTGACTGTATTTGGAGATAGGACATATAAGGACGTAATAAAGGATCAATGAGATCGTAGCCATGAGACCCTAATTCAGTAGCATTGGTATCCTTATGAGAGAAAGAAAGGTCAAGGGTTGCTCCCTCTGTGTATACATGGAAGAAAGACCATGTGAGCACACAGAAAAGACAGCCACCTGCAGGTCCAGGTGGTGCCCTCTGCAGAACCTGGCCGTGCTGACACTGATGTCAGCCCACTTCTCTGCCTCCATAACTGTGAGACAATCAGTTTCTGTGGCTGGAGGTGCACAGCTTAAGGTGTTAGTCACAGAAGTGGGTAGTGCCCCTGGAGTATGATACCAACATCTACATAAAGGACATTTTCCCCAAATTTACATAGCATCTTCCCCCAAGAAAGACGGTGAAACAGTTTGAATAGACACTGAATGACTGCAGTCATGCAGAGTGTATTCTCTGTCCATAATGGAATTATGGAAATCAGTAACAGTTACTAGAAAATCCCTAACTGTTAATAAATTAAATAGTATGCTTCTAATAAGCCACAGATAAGAGAAATCACAGTAAAAATTAGAAAATAATTGAAACAGGTTGTGAGCATCCTTCCCTCCTTCCCTCCTGGTATTCTTGTCCCTTCCTGTTCTCTGCTGCGGTTCATCTACCCTGTGTGTACACAGTGCCTGTCTGAGTTCCGTCCAGGTATGCTTGCCTTTTAGTCTTCTTGTACCTTTCATCTTACTGGAGTGACCACCTTGATTCCTCTTCCCCAAGTTTGTGCTGCCCGAATTGATCTCAAGTCAGATCATCCTTCCCATAGTCTTGTCTGATTACCTGTTTACAAATCTCTTATGAATCTCGTATCTTTTTCATGTTTGTATCTCCAGTTTCTGCCACAAGATTTTGCTTGCACTGTTTCATAAATGTTTCCTTAAAGAATGAAGAAGCCAGTGGATTGCTGAGTGAGGGAGGTACTGTGTCAGGACTAGTAATGGGTCTTGCAGCTCAGTGTGCCAAGCAGAAGTGAGCACTTGGAAAATCTCATGTCTAAAAAGAAAGCCACCCTGTTCCATTCAGCGTGCTAGCGTGTGGCCACTTCCTCGTGCACTTTGCCTCATGCATGTTGAATGTCCACTCTGCCATTTGTTGTTGCCAACCTTGGAGGAGACAGGAAAGGAGACAGTCTTGTCCTTAGGTGCCTCTCAACTCACAGGAGAGGCAGTCATTAGCCAAGATTGTGCAGATGACATTGTCCAGCAATGGAAAATAGTCTGATGTGGCTGATGGGCACCTGGCCTCTTTGGGACTTAGGTAAGCAAATTCTGACTTGTGCTAAGTTCCCAAAACTGATTTAGAGGAGGCAAGAGCAAAGGGGAAGCGTGTTCTCATCCAGGAAGCTGTGAGGGTGAAGACCCTGCCCTGGAAGGGTTAGAAGAGACCAGCTTGGCTCCAAGAAAGAGTGCCACAGGATTGTCATAAAAGTTTCCCTGTACTATGCCCAAGATCGGTGGGGATTTGTTGTAGGGTTTGGCGCATGGACAGGTCATAGGTAAGCTGTTTGAAAAGGTCACATGGAGTACTCCATGGAAGTCCTCAGTTGTAGCATTTCCATAACTCTCACCACCACATGAGAATGGAGATACACTTTTGTAAATTGGAATACAGAGAAGTCACATTTTCTAGCTTTTTTCTTTTAATTTGACATTCATATAGAGACAGAATATGTGCTTTTTCTGGTCTCCTCAGACCTCTAGTACAGTAAGTAAGCACTCTTATCAGTCCTTTGGAATCGGTAATTTCACACATTTCTACTTAGTTTATGGCTGTTAAGCGTAGGTAGTCACTGAATCATAGAGTAGTAAATATCTCATTGTTAAAATAACTATTGCTTTGCATTTCTGTGCTGGTATTTAATCTGGTAGATGTGAATCTACCGGATTAATTTTAATTAATTTAGTATGGTAGATGTGAATCTACTTATCTCCTGCTGACATTTAAATGTAATTTATTTAGGAGATCAAAATACAGTGTGTAGCTCACTGATACAGCACTTACCTAGTACAGTATTTTTATATAAATGAATTATAGTATTCATAACCTTTTTATTATACAATTGATTTTTAAATCGATTTTTCCAATTAAAGTAATTTGAATTTTCAAAACTGCTTTATCTTTGTTTCTAAACAGAAATTTTGTTTTCCCACTGTATCTTTTTGCAAATATCTGATGACCTTTAAATGTGTTGGGCCATTTGTATGTATTAGGACCTCCTTATTTAAGGGAATGCAAACTTACAGTTTTCAGCAGTGTAAGGATGTTTTTAAATTTACATTCCCTAATATGAATCTTGAACACTGTTAACCATAGAATTTTTTGAAATTGGGAAGCATCTGTATATTAACTCTTGCTGTGTGGCCTCTTCTTTTTTAACATGAAACCTATAGGGCCCCAGTCACAGTGTTGTCTCTACATGTATTTAGGATAGAAAATGAAGCCCCAGTGACACAGATTTTGAACTATTCCTTGTGTTTACAGACTATCTCGAGAAATTATAACAAAGCTTGTAAATTAGGATAATGTAGAGAGGGCATTGTCTTATTTTTCCCAATTAATATTTAGATTTCAAGTGAGTGTAAAGGAAATTATTTACAGCATTGCATTTGGCTCAAATGTATCCAGTGAGAGTCCAGTGAGCCCTCAAGATGTGCACACCATTATCAACTTAATTATTTTTCTCTTCATGCCCTATTTAAAAAATGCTGAGAGATAGCAGTAACTATAATTATCACAATGAAATGAATGACAGAACAGAATCTTAAAAAATATTTTTTTAAATCCTAAACTATTGCTTGTTTTTAAAGACTTGGCTCTATTTTGAGCAGTGGTAATTATTCAGTCTGGTTTTATTAACAAATAGTACCCCCAAAGAAAAGACAGCTATTTAACTTTTTATTGCTGCTGCCTCTGGTATCTACCTACTGACAGTCCTCCTAGAGAGTGTGGGATGGTGGAAGGCCAGACACAATGAACCATTGTGCATCAATCCAGAAGTCAGTGAAACACCTCCTTTCTCTACTTTTTTGGGAATACTTGAAAAAGATACCTGGGTTAGCCACCACCTTGTAGACTTGGGGAAAATTCCACAAGGACTTTGGGACACTTACAACCTAAAGGAAGAAAGTTCATTTTGGGTCACAGTTTTAGAGGATTTGGTCCAGGGTGACCTGGCTCAAAGGCAGAAATGACATGATAGAAGCACCTGACAGAGGACAGCAGCTCACCAATGGCAGCCAGAAGCAGAGTGCAAAGAGAGCAACAACAATCAAGAATGCACCCAGGTTACGCCATCAGTGACCTCCGTCTTCCAACCAGGCCACGCCACCTAACAACACATTCAGCTACGAGCTCATCAGTAGATTAACCCGCCGCTGTTAGTGCACCCTTGACTTAGTCGCCTCCCAGAAGCCCTGCCTCTGAACACAGACTTCTAGGGGATATTTTAGATCTAAACCATAACAGTTAGTAAGTGGCCTGGATACAAACCCAAGGAGTTTCTAAAGTTTCCCTGTGATGCTGATGTGGCTATTTAATATGAGGAGGCAACATGAGGAGAATGTGGAAGTGGTATGTCACCGTTCAGGGTTCAGAAGCTGTGCTGGTTATTGGCACAGGATGCTCACCGGGTAGAAATTCCTCATACGGGTACTGGGCTAAACCCTGTAGGAGTTTGAGATTTGGTTCCTTTGGGCTTGAAATGTATTTCTGGCTCTTTTTTTTTTTTTTTTTTTTTTTATTGGTACCAGGGATTGAACTCACAACCACGCACTTGCAAGGCAGGCACTTATGCCACTGAGCTAAATCCCCAGACCCTCTCTTTTCTTTTTAACCTAATCTTGAAGATGAGTTGAGCTAAGTATGTAAAAGCTTCCATTTTTAGCTTCCTTATCATAATAGAAAATTTTAAATTATTTCAATGAAGGGACAGCCAATAGATGTAGTCAAATAAATTTATACTCCACCTCCCTCAGAAAGGAACTCAAAAACATGCAATCAAACTTTGCCATAATACCATCCACCTCATTATGAAAAAATTACTCAGATCTGCGTGTCCATGGTTAGTCATCTATTATTCTCTCTTTTGTTGCTCTGTGGAGATGTTGACATCTTTTAAAAATTTTTGTTTAGCCTTTAATGTACAGTGATTAATTTTAACAGTTTCCATATTTGACATTGTTTGTGATCTTCTTTTTACTTTGTTCCCTGCTTTCTGCATTCTCCTTCCTGCCCTCCCTCTTCATCCCATCTTTAATTGTTGAATTGTTCTGTTTGTGTGTCCACGTCTGTGTGTGTCGTTTATGTTGTGTTTCTGTGGGCCTGGTGTTCTCTCCTTTCTGTTTGTTCCCACCCTCCTGCTGCTGTAGCCCCACAGGCTGTGGACACTGGCCGAGCAGGTAGGGGACTTTTCGTCACACCAGTGCCTACCTCCCTACTTGCCTCCTGCCTTGCCAGCTTCCAGCTGTGGGACAGAGTGGAGGCTGAGTGCAGAGATGGACTTAGGGTCTGTTGGCCCCGTGGTCAGGGGTGCTGACTGCCAGGGTGATGTCACTGCTCAGATCTCTTCCAGTGTTCACATGTATACAGATACTGTATTTCCATTATGGATGACCAGTACTTTACTTGCCCATTTTTAATACATCTTCATTTTCCATCATTTTCCACTTTTAGTGTTTTCTGATTTGCTTGTCTTTTCATTGACCGTACGTTTTTCAATTGCTTATGTGTTTTGCATTATTCAGAACATCAAGCCAGTTCTTCACTCAATGCTAGTCTGTAACACAGCCTCACTGAATAATCCTAAATTAGAACTTTCTTTTACCTTAGGCTGATTTGCATGTGCTTTTATTTTTCCCTGTCTTGGTGTTGAGAGATCAGTGGCCACAGTATTGAGAAGTAGACCATGATTTAATCCAGTGGTCTTTGTTTTTCTCTTTTATATTTAAATGTAATTTTAACACCAAATTGAGACATTATCTGAAAGATTTTAGTGTAGTTCCTCAAGTTCTGAGGAGCTCCCCCTTTTTGGCAAATTTGTTGAGTTCCATCTTTTCCAAGCAAGAAGTGCATGTGAAAGGGGGTTTGTCATGTAGACCTTAGAATATTGCTCACATATGTGAAGAGATTGCTGGTCAGAAGTCACCTACCATACCTGTTAAAGGGATTTGTTATGCCAGCATAAGATTTCCAACTACCTCAGACCTCAGGGTTCTGCCCAGCTGACCTGGCTAAACATACAGCCTTCATGACTCATATAATGTCTTGAGACTGGAGAAATAAGGCATAAGAAGAACTAAAAGGAAAAAGATAATTCTGTCTTCCTGCTCGATCTGTCAGTTCAAGTCACATGTCTGCTTCAGTGTCCCAAACTCTAAAAATACATCTTTCTGGATGCATGTTGTAAAAATCTCTGAGCAAATGATATTTCACACCCTCAACACCCAGCTTTTGCAGCCAACCCTTTCTTTGGTGGATTCAGTCACCTTTTACTTGAGAAAGCATTGCTTTCATATATATGATAGATAGTCAAACTGCATGAAAGTCCAAGGTAGTCTGAATAATGTGCTCCTTGGGGAATTTAAGTTATCAAAATAAAATTTAACAGGCAACCCCCATGACAGTTTAAGATTTTGCTAAAGAAATGCTTCCCAGCTAGTGCAGAACCCAGTTTCCTTTCACACAATCTTGAGTTAACCATGCTGTGTCCTTGCTTGCAGGGAACCTCGGGACCTGACCCCACCACTGTCTACGTTGACATGAGGGCCCTGAGACATGACAGGTACAGTATGCTGGTGGGTTTTTCCTTTCCTTTTCTTTTTCTTGTTGGTGGCCCATGTACAGGTACCTATCTAGAAGGAGAAGAAGCAGAAATGTTTACCTGCTTGAAGTATAACTATCCAGTGGATAAAGTTGGTAGAATTAGTCAAGTTGGCTCAAGCTTTGCAGATGAAAACTTTGCTGCACGACAACTGTGACATGGCCAAGTTGCTTGATCAGTAAAACTAAGCAGAAGGGGGCACTTGGTCCTTTTCTTTGGCCATTTTAGTCAAGTGCAATTTTGCACCTCATGTGGCATTATTCTGCTCACATTTCTTTGCATGAACTGAAATTTTTTGCAAAGGAGTTTCCATGAAAAGTTAAAATGGAAGTAAAGTTATTATATCTGTGCAATTTCTTAAGCAGTTTCTGAGCAAGACTAAAAAGTAGTGTTATTGGTATCTGTAAGGATACCTTAGGAAAAGAGATTAAGGGTGTGGGGGACTACATGAGAAAACCTTCACAGAGACGATTTCGGCAGGATGACCTGTCAAACGCTCAGGGGAAAGGTACTACTGTTTTCACTGCAGATGCTCCTTGTGGAAATGGGTCAGATTCTGTTGGACAGTTTTGGAATTGCCTGGGTGCAGCTACTTCCATAAAGTGCAGGTCTTGGCATGTGGCATCCTCTTTGCAAAGTTTGCCAGCATGTCTGTAGCAAACATGTTGCCATATGGCCAGTATTGCACTTTTTACGCTGCCTTTTCACATTCACTTGCCTACCAGCACTGTCATTGTGCTGCAGTAAAACACAGGGATAAATAGAACAAGAGTGGTTGAGTGGGTGTTGCGGGGACCCCCCTCCCTCGCCACATGTGGCAGCAGGCATGTGCTTTTCAGGGAGAAGAGCTGCTGGCTTCTGTGTGCGGGACAGTGTTGGGCCAAGCTGTGCCCATAAAAAGGGGTCCAGAATCTGCTGGCCCTGAAGGCCTTGTGCTGTCCACTCAGGCAGACGGTCATCACTTCAGCCTTCTCAGCTCAGGTCAACCTTCTCAGCAAAGGTTCTCCATAAGAGATTTGTGCCCCTAGCAGACACCTGGTCGGGCTAGTGCTAAACATTCTGTAGTGCACAGGAAAGACATCAGTAGGCCAAGACTAAGAAGCCAAATGCACACATCCCCATGTCACATGTGCAGTTGCCTTCCTGGCCTAATCGCCCTGTTAGACCTGCTTGATGAAAATACCTACCTGTTCTGCAGTTATGGAATTACAGAAGATGGAGAGCCCATGTGGTGCAAGCCCCTCACTAGGGCGCACTGGCACTGAGAATGAAAAAAATGTAAACAACTGCACTCTGCACGCCCACCCTGCTCCCCAAGGTTGCCAGCCATAGTGTAGCAAAAGTCAGGCCAGAACATTTTCAAACTTCAGAAACTTGAAGTTAAACATTTGTACCAGCAGTGTATCATTTCCCAAATAAGGAGTGGATATAAAGAAACTACTTTACACTCCATAAAAATTATTTGACAATGATTTTATGAGTGTCTTCCTCAAGGAGTGAGCAATACAATAGTCCAGCACAGAATACTTGTTTCAGTAACATGTGCTTAAAATGTATAAAAAGTAAGTACTATAAACCTACTCAGTTTTGGACCATAAATCTCTGCCTGTGTTAGGAGTACCTTGGAAATCAGAGAAGGCTAAAAGTTGGGATATAAAGGCTTTTCTTTCTTAGGGCGGAACATCTTAGGAACTACCTTTATCCATTTTTTTTAAACCTGCCATTTATCTTCAGTGTGGCAAACCTGCCTTGCTGAGAAAGACTATGATTTAGGAAAAGTAAAATAAGAGCCAGTACAGTGAATGGTGATGAAGTAATAGAAGTTCATTATCAAATCAATACTATTTTGCAAGAAAGATCAGGGAGCCTTAGTCTTCCGATCAGCCTCTTCCATGATGGACTAATTCTTTGACCTTGGCCAAGTCAATAATCCTTCTAAGTGATGTTTTTTATTAACTTATAAAATAATCTATCATAATGATTTTCCCTGACCAGGCTGCTTGCTTGTTACTTTAAAAATGTTTGAAATAGCAGTAACAGTGCTTTGTGAACTGAACACTGCTGTGTGAAACATTGTGAAACACAGTGGTGGGTAACAGGACTGTGATGGTTAACAGTGCTATTAGCCCCTGCTGTGGGCTGCCATAGCCTGCGCCTGTGCTGGACACCACATGCACACACACATGCACCGTGTGGGACAGTGTTCTTGTTTATTTTTGGCCTGGGGTTCCCGAAACGCGTGTTTCCAGTCCTCCTGTTGGGCACTGAAAGGAGCTTATCAGACAGCAGGGTGTCCTCATGAGAACTGCACCTGATTCCTCATCAGTGTTTGACTTCCAATAAACCGAAACTGAGCCCTGCTCTGGACTGTCACCTGATGACCTTTCCCTCCATTTTCTGGGAGCTACACCTGCTCTCCTGGCCTCCTGGGACGCCTGGGCTGAGAAGTGCTGTTTCTTCCTGCAGCAGTTTCTGAGCAAGACTCTGTCTCTCTCTGCCTCTTTGATTGTCTCTTCAGGGTGTCCTACAATTACAGAATTCTCATTTGATCTTTCGGACCAGGTCTGTCACCCGTGTTGCTACCACAAGGCTGCTGTTGTCCTGCCCACCTCATGAGAGTCCTCGCCCTCCTCCTCCTTACTCCCAGGGCAGAAAATCTTAGCACTTCCTCCATCTGCCTGTCCTGTGTCAGGGTCAGCCTCTAATAGCTCACCTGTGGAGAGCATTGTCCCCGACTTCCCTCCTGTCCTGTTGACATTCTCTTGCCTTCAGCCTTGAGCTCAGACAAGTCTCCTCCTCTGTGAAAACTCCCTCCGTATTGCCAGGGGAAGTGTTATCCAGCTTTTAAATCCCTAGCACCACTTTTTACCTTTTGCAGCACATGTGAAATGGGCATCATTTGTAACTACTGTGACATAGAGGCTCTTGAATCAGAGAAGTCACTTTTTAATGGGTCCAAATTTTGCCTCTGCCTCAGGTCCTGGTATTCAAGGTATTCGGCTCTGATGTCTCAGTTTCTCTGTGCTTAGAAAGTCTAATCAGTTACCTGTGAGGACCAGGGGAAAACACTGGCAAGTGCTGTGCTTGGGTAGAAAACTGCGGAGGGCTCTGGGCATCTGGTCAGTGGTGTCTAGGTAGTGAGGTGACGTTCTTTCCTTCCCCTACCCCACAGCACCCAGGGGTGGCCAGGGGAGCATGTGCAGCTCCAAGAACTTGGAGGGAAAGATGATAGGGTAATGTTTCAGAAAGGAAAAGACAGCAGCTGGTCCAAGGCCAGCCGCTGGAAGGCAGTGAAACAGGAGGGCCACTGAAATCATTCACTGTTTCTTGTGACTACAAAAATGGGGTTGTAGTGCTCTTACTTCAGCTACACTAGAGTGCTGTCATAGCATCAGTCACTTCTCCTGTTTCTTCAATGGCACATTCAAGGGAAGGCTAACTTGTCAACACATGTGCAGTGTGCTGGAGACAGGAGAGTGTGTGTGCCATGCACATAGGCCTGAGAGAGGCAGACCACAGGGAGATCCACCAAGGGTTCCAGAACTGTTTCTGCTTGGTTTTATGCCTATCTTTCCTACACACTTTATTCTTGGAAGCATGGTGTTGAAAATTTGTGAGTTTTGTTTGTAGCAGGTTGCCATGGATCACATTTGTGCATCATGTAATAAAGATACATATTCTGTTTCTAAAATACCATAGATTTAGTTCCCATATGTACAGGGTGGGGAGAGTGATAAAATTTTGTTTTGAGGCTATTTGAAAGTGACTGCTTTTCAACTGTTCTTTGTTTCATTCATTTAAAGGTAATTCACTCAGTTACTTTCACTCTGATCATTGTACATCACTTGAATTTTTCAGACTTTAGATAGAAAAGTAAAAAAATTTTTCATGTATCTAAAGAAATAATTTCAGGAATTTTTCATATCTTCTGAACAATATATTAATGTGACGGCCTAGAATGAAATTTGTTTAGCTTTCTCGGTGCTTGTAACCTGAAGTCATAATTAAAGGGTATTACTTGAAAAGTATGGATACTAAGTTAGTTTCTCACCAGTGGGTGGCTGAGTCCCCAGTTCCTGAGAGTAGGAGACCAAGAATAAAGACAGATGAATAGGCTTGTAATTTAATCAGTAGCAGGATGGGAGGAACTAGTAAAGAGATAAGAGAAAACTATTAATCCCCAGAGGCCTTCTGATTGGTCAGTTGCTGGTGCGTGTGGTGCAGAGGCATGGTGTGTATGCATGGTGTGTGTGTGTGTATGTGTGGTATGTGTGTTGCATATTGCATGTATGTTGGTGCATGCATTCAGGTGTATGCCTGTGGTTCATTTGTTGTGTATGGAACCTTATATGTGTGTTTGTGTATGCCTTTGGATGTGTGTGCTGTGTATGTATGAGAATGCATGTGTGTCAGGTATGCTATATGTGTTTTGTAAGTGCTGCATATGTGTATAACAATTTGTGTACAGAGGTGTTGTATGTATTGCAAATGTATGAGGAGATGAATGTGTCATGTGTCTGATTCAATTATGCATGCGTGTATAGAGTGTTGCAAGTACACGAGAATCTTAAAGGGAGTATGCACAAATATGCCTTGCAAGCATATTGAGCATTGTCCATATTTTGCACACATGCAAGTGCACTATCTCTATGTGCATACACATGCAAGTGTGAATGCATGTTAGTGTGTCATGTGTTCCAGTGCATGTGTTCATACATGAGAAGGATTCTTTGGGAGGATGCCAGAGTCTTCAGCTGGTCTTCCAGTGAGCTTGTCATGGCCTATGGTTGTAGTGCCCTGGGAATTGGACCTAAGTGGAGCTCACTCTTGTTTGCTCAACAGTTTTATTTCACATAATCTTCAGGTGGCTGTCCTGATAAGCATACAAGGATAGTCTCGCTGCTTCGTGTGTTGTAGTAGCCGCAGCCTGCTCCTCCAGTGCCCCAGAGTTGAGCCTTGGGCAGTCTCTGGAAGTGATGAATCTGAGAGGCGCCTTGAAGTTAGATTAGGCTCAAGACCTAACCTCGGGGCTCAGTTCTGCCACTTTCTGTGATCCTGCACACATTGCCTTCTTGTCTTTTATTTCCACTGTTAATTAAATGTTGACTCTGGTGCTAACACTTAGAATTACTGTTATGATGTATGATTCGGTACCTATTCATTGTGTAGGAAAATCACAGAGAAATTAGAGGCCTCAATGTATGCTATCTTGTGTAGTTGTACCATAAATCATCTCTAGGTCAGTTACAATACCTAATGCAATATAAGTACTGATGTAAATAGTTGTTATCACCTAAGGAATGATGAAGGAAAAGTCTGCGTTCAGTAAGATGTAATTTGGCTGTGAATTTCCAGTTTCTGTTTTATCTCCTTCTCCCAGGTGTGTAAAAAATGTTCCGGGGTGTTTGCTTCCAAGTCCCTCCATCTTCCCCCAGTGTCTGATAAAAATACATTCTTCCTGTTTTTCTGGCTGCTGCTCTTCAAACATGTCTTGGAGTGTACAGATGGAAAAGTCCCCTGTGGTGAGCTACACAGCCACCTGTGCTGAAGAGGTGTGGTCACTCCCAAGTCATGGCCGAGGTCTTGGAGAATCAGGAGGGTGCCAGGGGTTGGGCCTCCTGGCCTGCACCAGACGCTGTCCGAAGACAGGAGGCGCAGTCTGTGTAACATAATACTTTCCTTTCTCTCTCTTTCTTTTCTTTTCTTCCTTCCTTTTTTCCTCCCTCCTACCACCCTACCCCCCTTTCTTTCTTTCTTTTTTCTGTCTGCCTGTCTGTCTGTCTTCCCAGTACTGGGGATTGAACCCAGGGCCTTTTTATTCACTATATCCCCAGCTCATTTTATTTTTTGTTTTGAGACCAGATCTCACTAAGCCTCTAAGTTGCCTAGGCTGTGTTTAAACTTAATCCTTCTGCTTCAGCCTCCAGAGTGCTAGGATTGCATCATGTACAGCTATCTGCCTAAAACCTCAATATTCACTTTTTTTAAATTTCCACCCAGTATTTTTTACAGACTGTATACTCACTTAAACTCATTGGTATTTTTCAGTCTGTAGATCTCATTCTTTCTAGTTTCCTGTCATACTGTGACCAACTGTCATTTTGACCATATGCCCTTTAGGGCCTCAGTTTCTCTTAGGAACTGCAGAAGCAGATGTGATGTCCACACTTTCTGGAAGGCCTCTGTGGCTGCCCCCAGCCTTCTGCCTGCTCCTCAGGGTCTTTGTCCTCGGATTCTCCTTTCTTTCCTCCCACATGGCCCATTTTCTCCGTATCCATCTGCACCTAGACATGAGGTGATAAATCCATGATCTAAACACGAAGGATGGACAGAGTCTTCTTTGACACTCCCGTCCATGCTGTCTATCTTTCCACTGAAGGGAAAGCACCTTCCAAGGGTCATCTGTCCTTGCTCTTCCCCTCATTTTTCATAAGACTTGGAGCCCCATGTTCCCAGGTGTCTCTTGCAGACATCCTAAGTCTCCACCTTACTGGAATGATGTCCAGCTCTCAGTCCTGACTGGATGCTACTGAGTCCATACTCCTGCAGGAAACCTCTTCTTCTGTTTGGCTTTAGGAGCTACATGATGATAATTCTTTTGTTTAAATAATGAAAGATGTTTTAATGTCCTTTTTCTGGAGGAGTTGTTGACTGCCTGCCCAAAAGGATGAACTTTGCTTAGGACATGTGTGTGTCTTCTGTGTCCTTCCTTGGTTTGAGAGTAGGGCTAGATGTGTGACAGCAGTCACTGTGTTTTGGCTTCAACCCTCACTTGATTTTATTCATGGTCTGTGTGTTGAAGTTTGCATTACTTCATCTTGTTTCTTCCTGTCCTCTCATAGAACTGCAAGCCAAAACAAGCATCATCTTTTTATGTGGCATTGTTTCCATCTTGAGACTGAATGGTAATCCACTGTACAGAGATACTACCTTCTGTCTGTTCATCTGTCTGGGGACCCTGGGTTGCTTCCACCTTTGGACTGCTGTGAGTAGTGATCCTATGAACACGAGAGTGCAGATATTCAAATCACCGCCTTCAGTTCTTTTGTATATACCCAGAAGAACAATTGGTGGATCATGTGATTTTTCAGGTATAATTTTTAAGGAAGAGAAGTGGCTTAGAAAATTTCCTAATTAAGACAGATTTTAAAATGACTGCTAAGTGCAAAATCTGATGTAGGTTTAGTCTTATGCTCTTGTCTATAGGGGACATTATTATATTACTGAGATTAAGAATAGAGATTGGATTATATTTTAGAGTAAGGTTAAAATTACTGAAGCTGAGGACTGTTCTTTGATTATGTAAAGCCAGAAATGCCCCTGTTCTTAGGAAACATGCACTGAAATATTAGTAAAGGGGTCATGACATTTTCAGCTTACTCTGAAATAGAAAAAGTGTGTGTGTGTGTGTGTGTGTGTGTGTGTAAAATAGAACAAGAGAATGAATACAAGTGATAAAGCAAATGGAGCAAAATATGACTGATAGATGAGATTGAGTAACAGAAAATGTAGGTATTCTATGTACTATTTTCATTCTTACATGTTTTCTGTAAGTTTTTAACCTTACAGAAACTAACACCAGGGAGAAAACTCAGTAGTCCTCTACCACTCAGCTATATCTCCAGCTCTCTGTCTGTCTGTCTGTCTGTCTATCCATCCATCCATCCATCCATCCATTTACATAATTTCATTTGTTTAGGGACAGAGTCTTAATAAGTTCCTCAGGCTGGCCTTGAACTTGTGATCTTCCTGGTTCATTGTCTAAGTATCTGGGATTATAATTGTATGACACCATTTCCAGGCAAATAAAAAATTTCTAAAAACATAGTATTGATATGTTTACAGATTTCTCAAGTGTATTTTCACTCAAAAATTGGACCATGTTAGTTAGGATCTCATGGATAGTAACAAAAACCATTAGAACTATTGTGTAGCCAAGGATCGATGGAGGAGAAAGGCGTCTGGTGGAACCTAGGGCAGGAATATGCCAGAGCTAGGAAGAACCCACACTGAAAACCCCACGGCTGTTGACATCACCCCTGCTTAGCTCTGCACATTGACTGACTCGCTCTCCTTGCCTTTATTTCACTTTGGAGAACCCTTGTCCATTAGAAGGCCCATTCACCCAGGGATGCTGAGTTTGGCTTTTGAGCTTCTTAATCTTGAGATGGAACTTCTCCCTCAGTGAGGGTCATAGTCTCTCAACTCAGAGTCAAGGAGGAGACACCCTTCTCTAGGATGGGATGAACACTGTGAGGTCTTCCAAGAGGACAGGGTAAAGAGACACAAGTAAGAAAGACCTCAGCCAGCTAGCCTAGGTCAAAACCAAAAGCACTAGTTACAGGAGGTCTACCCAGGAATCATTCCAAATGAAAGTGACACATCCCAGCAGGACATGGATGGGACAGGCTTCTGGCATGAAAGTCCAACCTCAGGCACCAGCCACCCTGTGCAGAGCCAGAAACAGAAGAGTTCACCTCAGACAAGTGAAGGAGCCAAATGGAGGATCAGGACGCATGCTGTGCACCTTTTCACTTGCAAACTTGCAATCATATTTTTCCCCAGCCCCCTGCTTTCTCCTTTCCCCAAGTCCAGATTTTTTTTGCCAGTCTGTGGAAAAAATTAGTACACTTTATTTTTTAGGAGTGCTTCAGATTTAAGGAGCATTGAGCAGGCTATAGAGTTCCCATGTCCTCCTGAAGTGAGTGCAGTGTTACATACAGCACATACCTGACATTAGTTATAATCAGTGAGCTAAATCAAGATGACAGTAACACATCTGTCCTGTCTCCAGTTTTGCCCTAATGTCCTTTTTCTACCCCAGAGCTCCACCAGAGTAGATTTTGTTGATTATTAGTAGTTTGGAATGTGTGATATATGGTAAATTCATGTACTGATTTTTTTTCCTTGTGATTTTAGTGACCCAATCTTACATGCTTCACTGGTTGCAAAGAAAATGGCCAAATTTTGCAACCAGAGCTTTGACCATAAAACTTGCCTAATTGTCTGGGCATGGTGCACACCCTTATTACTCCAGCACTCTGGGAGGCTGAGGGAAGAGGATCATGAGCATGAGCCCAGCATGAGCCCAACTTCTCATGAAAAAAGAACTGGGGAGATAGTATGAAGACCCTGGGCTCAATCCCTATCACAATCAGTCTGTCAATCAGCAGAAAAACATTTGACTGAATCTTTTCCTCCTATGTTTACCTTAGGTGCCAGAAAGTTTAGAATTCAATCACTGTTCCTGTATTAATTAAATAAAGGTGTTTAATATTTAATTTCCTCTTTATCTTATAGAATTTTTAAGACCTTATTACTCAGATGGTCTTGTTCTGTTGGGTATTTTAGCAGCTCTACATTATTTTTGGAAGAGAACATGTTTTAAAATTTTAGTTAAAAGTTTGTTGGTTTCTCAATAGTATGTGCTTAAATACAGGAGGATGAACTGGCTACAAACAGAGGGTGTCTCAGATTTGTGTGACTGGGCGGCTTTGTGCCCTGCTGCCCTTCCCCTGTGCAGTACCACATCTGCAGCTGGCCTAGTCAAGGTTGGAAATGTGGCATTCATTTATCCTCCAGTTCACAAGTGACTGTTAGGGATGGGCATTGCTGGCAGTGGCATGGGCTAGGGAGGGGGACATGTTCCCTTTGTCCTCCTTGACCATCTGCATCAGTGCTCCCTGCACCTCATCTGAACTACGCCATGTCCAGTGGCTCCTGCACGGGTAATTTTGAGGAGACTATGTCTGGCAGGGGCAGTTATTCCGTGCCAGCACTCCATCCTCTCCCATGCAGATGGTGTGGTTGTGCTCCTCAGTGGTTATTGAGAAGTGTTCAGAGTCAGTGTTGGGATCGATGCTCTGCTAACTGTGTAAGCAAGGGCCAGGGTCCTGGGAGAGGGCTGGGACACATGGCTCTCTACATAGACTCACACATGGCTCCTTGCCTCGTGGTGAAAATCTCAGGCAGAGGAAGAAGGCTTGCCTCTATGGCTTCTCATAGTGGGATGGGGCTGGGGAGGGAGAGCCAGTTGGCAGTGGTTGTGCTCAGGCTAATGATGGGAGAGCTCAGCATGTGAGCAGCATCTTCCCATCTTCCTGTGCAGCTGTGTGACTGGAGATGAAAGGGGCACAGAAAGGCCTCCTGGGTGAACCATGCATCCCCTCACCCCATTCTGTGGGCCTCCAGACTTCCAAGGCCTCATTTCCTACAGAGCGCTCCACATGTGGATTTCAGAGCACTTCCAAGGAGGAGAGAGACTACAGAATTTACAGCAGATCTCCTCATCACAACCCCGTCTTTCCTTTCTTAGTGGAAGTCTAAACTTCAGATCCAGTTAACAACTTCAGATGTAAAAAACCCCTCCACACACTCCAGGTACAGGGTTGATATTCGAGTTGATAGCAGGGACAGGGCAGAGACTATATTTAGACACTTAGGTGGTAGAGTTGAGTTGATTTGCACAGTATGCAGACTCAGCTGATGCCTGACAACAGCAGATCTCAGCCAGGGACACCCAAGCTCATGCAGGGGCCAGTGCGGGCAGCAAGAAGAGAAGCAGTAGATTCCAGCTTCAGTGCCAGCAGGTTTTGTCAGCTCCTGGACTGTTTAAAACAGACCCAGTAGAGAAGCAAGTGCTTTACCACAAAAAGCTATCTGTTAAATGACTACCTCAGCTTAGTCACTCTTTGAAGATAGAATGGCTTGTGCTTTACTCCATCCTGCTCAGAAATGTAGGTCAGGGGCAGCCCAATCAGCAAGCCAGTGGTATTTGCAGTCTGTTCTTCTCCCTTCCACAAAGATCCTCACCCAAGCAGTGCAGCCCTCACTCGTCAGGTGGATGGCTGGTTCTAACTGAGCAGGGCTAATGACCGCCACTCCGGTGCCGTAGGCGCTGCTCTGTGTGGGTGTGTCATATTTGGGTTCGCTCTGTGCAGCTGCCTGCCTGGGGTAGGTTCCCCAGTTTGTAAAAGTCAGCTCTGAGTACAGGTTGTTCCTGAGTCTTCACTCAGGGCTCTCACTGTCACCGTGTCACACTGTCAGCCATCAGGACTCACATTGTCACCCTACAGAATATATTCCCTTGTGGGAAAAAAAAAAGAATTCATACCACCTTGTTTTCATTTCTTTCTGTAAGTTCTTCACACATTGAGATCAGCCCTTTGATTTATGTGCTGCATCCCAATTCAATTAGGAGCCACATCTTTTGCCATTTATAAGAGCTAATGTGTTGCTCTTTTTTAGCTTGTGAATATTTTTGTTTTCCATATAGACGAAGGAATTCTTTTTAAGACATTGGTATGTGTGCAACACATAATAATTACATACGTTCTTTTTAGGGACTTGGTATATATCTATATCTGTATATATATTTGTCTTGTATTGTATATACCTCATGTATATCTGCTTATCATATTTCTGACATATCATGAACATCTGATGTAATCATACCTTGATCATTTTCAATCTCCTTTACCCCATCCTCTTCACCCAAAAATCTGCCTCCCCATTTCTTAGCCATTTGTCCTTCATTTTATTCTTTAGTGGGTTTGTATCTTGGGCTTCTCATATAAGAGAATACAACCATGTTGTGCTTAACCTTCTGTATCTGATGAAGGAATTCTTATGTGGCTTTTGTTAATAGGATCTTAGCCTTTTCATTTAGAACCAACACTAAGTGATATTAGCACCGTGCACCTGCTTTGATCAGAAAGACTCATGCCTTTTTTTGTACTGACCAGAGCAGGGAAAAAATTTAGCAAGATATCTTTGATATTTTTCACCTTTCAGACAAGATTCTCAGCAGAATGTTCATCTCTTCCTTTTCTAAGGCTGAGGGTAAATAAATTCCAGGAGAGAAGATGAAATCTGAAGGCACCAGAGCAAAGAAGACCATCAGAGCAGGACCCTGGGCAGCTGTCTCAGTTACTTTTCTCATTCCTGAGACAAAATACCCAGTACCCAGCATTATAGGAGGAATGGTTTATCGTAGCTCACAATTCACAGAGGTTTCAGTTCCTGTTGACCAGCTCTAAGGCAGGGTGGCAGACAGAGGGGCATCCCAGAGGAGAAAACAGTTCATAGAAGGCGGTGAGCCAGCAACAAGCCTTCTTTCTGTCCCTTGTATTCCTTACCCAGGGTGGGGCACCCTTAATTCCAGTATCGCACGCTTAATCCTCGCCTCACAGCCCTGGATAGAGCCCACCTGGGATTGCATGAGACTTTGGGGTGGAACAGCTCGATACAAGCCATTACAGCCATCCAGGATATAGATGACAGAGAGAGCATGGCTGTGTCTTATTTTCTTTCCTGTCCTTGTAGAGATACTCGCATAGGCTGCGAAAGGTCTGGCATTCTGGACACTGACTTACAGAATCCTAGAGTATTTGCCAGTCGTGCTCTTACGTCAAACACATTTTCCTCGCAAATGGGACCAGACACTTTGTATGAAGTTATCCCAGGAATGATGCAGCTGTCAGAGTTCCTAGTGCTCCTGACCTGAGGTGTGGTGGGGAATTAAAATAGAGTTGATCATAGAGAAAATGATGGGTGTTTCCAAAAAGGCCCACACTTTAGGCTAAGACTTGCTCTGTGGCCTCATCATGTGGCCTTTATAAGACTGCTAAATCAGCTGCTCACTGCTGGGCAGCAGTAGCCACAGACGTTGAGGCAAGGTGTTGTGCCCTTTCTCTCATTCCGTGTCCCCTTCTTCTCCTGATGCTGCCCTGCTCACCCTTGCCCACTTCTAATTTCCCACCAGGTCTAGCCTGGATTCTTGATAGCTTTTTCCATCTGTGGCAAACAATAGGATCTTCATTCCATAGTTGGCCAATGACCCACAGTCCCCAGCCTCTCGCACTTTATATAATTGCTTGAACTAGGGTGACGGCAGTGGCCTCTTGGTGTGCAGATTAGAGTCACCTTTGTTTTGGTAGCACAGGTATCACTTGCTAATGTCACATCTGCCCACAAGTACCTGCTTCTGAAGTATGCTGCTACCTGATAAACTTTCTTACGGGGAGAGTGCTGGTGTTTCACCATAGTTTCTGAGTAGTGTTCTCATAGTAGGTTTTAATAGTAATATACCCTAAACTAGCATAAAGTCACCTTGGTCCCAAAGACCTTTAATGTCTCATAATTATATACTAATATAGCTAGGTGTGTGTGTGTGTGTGTGTGTGTTGGATGGGTTGGGGATTGAATGTGGGCCTTGCGCTGAGTTATATCAGTGCAACATTTCATTATTTTTTAATTTTGAGGCAGGTCCTGCTAAGTCACTAAGTTACCTAAGCTCGGCTGGAACTTACAGTCCTCCTGCCTCTGCCTTCCAGAGTGCTAGGAGTACAGACTAGTACCCCCATGGCTGGCTTAGTAATTATTTTTAAAGATTAACATTTTGAAGTCTATTTGCATATTTTAAAAGTTTAAATATTGTGTAAGATCTTTGGTAGCTCTCAACTGCTAACTGCATCAAGGATTTCCTTAAGAAAAGTACCAAAATTTTGGTAGCTCTTGTTTGATCTGGAATGGTAATGGAAACTTCTTCCAGCTCATCATGAGCTGATGAAGCAGCCCAGGCACTTCTCTCTAGTGTTTCCCCAAGGCTGTCTACTAAAGGTGAAGTGCTGCCCTTCCCCATTCTGGTCCCCATTGCTGAAGATTTGCCTGTCACAGGCCAGGTAGGAGCTAGGCATCCCATTGCTTAGTGGCCAGAGGGAAATGGTGCCCTGGCCCAGAAAGAGCAGCCAGTGGTGCCAGTTGCCCAGCTCCTGTGACTCCTCCATGCTGTGGTAGCCCCACGTCTACCTGGCACATGCATCTGTGCCAGTACTGGATTGTATCCCATTCTGCACCTCACCTCTGCGGCACCAGAAGCTCAGCTTCACAGGTGCATCTACCTGCCCAGGAGTGCCTGCCCTGGACTGGGAGCTGCTCCACCTGTCTGGACTAGCGGCTCAGGGCTCTGTGCCCCTCAGTATTCTTTCTTGGCTAGTCACCACCTGTCATCTGCAGTCAGTTATGCTGGGTGCAAAGGAAAGGGTCCTTCCTGCATGTCTGATCTCACTGTGGAAGAGATGCTAAAGCTGGAGACATTGGGTAAAGCTCACTTGTGATCTGACTCTGCCTTAGCCTCAGACTGCCTGCTCTCAGCCCTGTCCACAGGTCCAGGGAGTATCCATCTGACGTTCTCTAGTCTTCACGCATCGGAGCATTTTTCTTTTTCCTCTACTTTGATTACATAAGCATTGCCCCTTAGATAAATGGCATCACTGTCCTCTAATATGGTGGAATAGTAAAACCGAGAGCAGAGACCATGAAACGTTAAGAGCAAGATACCCACAAGGGACCACAAGCCGTCTCTGGATGTGATGAGCAGTGGTGTCCTCAGCAGTTCTTAAGACTAAATTGTTACATATTTTAAAGCTAAAAACAGTCTGTTTTCTGCAAGAATGCTATGCTGTGTTCACTTGACTGGAGGAATGCTTAGTTTGTAGCACACCTCACACTCAGGGCTTGGCCTTGTATAGCCCCAGACTTCACTCTCAAGGGCGATCGGTGATCGGCAGCTCTTTCAAGAATGCTGTTTAGTTCTCCTCCTCTTCTGCAAATGTCAATTTGAAATTTGGTTACTTAAATGCGTCTTTCTAGTTATTTTGTAGATTTGGCATGTGTGACTTAGTTTTCCTTCTCTGAGGCCTTCAGTGATACACGCTGACCACTCCCTGCCACAGGCTGTTGATCCTGCTAAGGGATCACCCTTCCTGGAGTCCTGCCTTTGCCACTGAAAAATGCTCACAACTAACATTCCTCAGCTACCTGTCAGGCCGTGGACCATGTCCTGAGGATGGCAGAGGTGACAGTGGTAGAGAAAATGCACTCAGTGACATTGTCTGTTTCTGCTTGCAGAGTCCGGCTAGTAGAAAGAGGATCTCCTCATAGTCTGCCCTTGATGGAGTCAGGAAAAGTAAGTATTAAAGAAAGAAGCTGTGTTTCTGCATTAGTCAGAGTGTATGGGTACTGAAAAAATTAATGTTAAAATTGGGAAATAAAGCATCTACTACTATAAGAAGTCACCAGGAGCTCTGGTGCCTTTTGTTTCTACAAGGCCTCTGTTCAAAAGTTACTTCAAGGTTTAATATGGCTGTTTCAGTTCTAGACATCATTTTCATGCTCCATCCAGCAGAAGAGACAAGAAAGAGACAAAACTTGCAAATTGTAAGGAAGATTCCAAAGCTGTTTTATATTTAAATACTGCACATTTGGCCAGAATCTAGTCACATGATCACACCTAGCTAAAAGGAAGGTTATAAACCTGCATATCTGTGGACCTAGTTAAAAATTACTAAAGAATATCTGGGCCAGGGATTTAGTCCAGCGGTATGAGCGCCTGCCTGGCAAGTGCGAGGCTGTGAGTTTGATCCCTGGTACCAAAAAATTAAGAGTATCCCATACTATGGAAGTGGATAGGTGTGGACTGGTTATCAGGGCACAACTGCTTCTGCTTCTGCTTCTGCCACAGTGACGTTCCCATAGAACTACAGGGCAAAACTACACGAAATGAGGAGCTTCCTTTTTTCTCTTTTGGCCCCAGTTGTCAGATCCCCTCCCCACATGGTATAATTCTAGAAGCATCTTATGTTGCTCTGGACCTTTAAAGCTTGTGTCTGCATGAGTCCAAGCTAGGAGCCCTCACACAGTTGGGCAGGTGCTCCCCACCACCCTAACACAGTTGGGTAGTGTGGTCACACTCGGGTGCAGCCTCCCCGCTGCCCACAGTGGTGTGCCAGCCCCGAGGGCCATTTGGCGCTCTCACACCTGTGCACTGTGAAAGTAGCTGGGCTGCAGCAGGCTGTATGAGCGGTTTCCGGAGTAGACTTCTGACTCCTACGATGCGTGCTGTCAGTGAAATTTGGACCATTGCTAAGTGTCCGTAGGGGAGAGGCTTGGTGTTGACATCCATTCTAGGGAAAGATGTTTACCTACAAGACAAAACTCCCCAAGGGCACAAAAAATGGAGAAAAGCTGGCTGTCAGTCCACACATCCTAATCAGAAGCTGGCAGATTGTGCTGGGTCTGAAAACAAAACCTTCTATTCTGACTACCACAGAAGCAGCTGGAAAACTGAGTCATTTTACCAGAATCGATGAGTGACCTTTAGTCCCCAGTCACTACACAATTCAGCCTTTATTCTGCCTCTGTGAATTCAGGGATGACTGTACCCATTGCCCTTCATTCATGCCTGTGCACCATCATATCATGGAAATATATTTATGGAAGTAACCAAAAATTCTTATTTTATGTTAAATGTTACCTCATTTATCATGTTTTCATTCAGAATTCATTTTTAATGATTTTCACTTTATTAAGATAATGATTGACAATCAGAATTTGTTCTTTTAAGGTTACTTTAATACAAGATCTATCACTGTAGTGTAATTAGAGCGAAATGTAATTTTACAGTGGCATACGCTCTGTGTGTATGTGTGTGTGTGTATGTGTATGTGTGTGTGTGTTGCTAGGGATGTAACCTGGGCCTCATTCACTCTAGACAAGAGCTCTACCTCCAAGCCACACTCCAGCCCTTGATTTAATCCTTTTGATTTAATGCCATTGTACTTCTGAGTGACGTTTTGCAAGGTTTCTAGCAAGATTGTAGCTGGTTTGTGTGTGATACATTCCTGTCTTTCTACCCATTATCAAGTTGTCTCCTCTCCCAAACAGATACTTCCTGGGGTTCGGATCATCATTGCTAATCCTGAAACAAAAGGACCACTGGGGGACTCGCACCTGGGAGAGGTGAGTCCTCGTGTCCAGTATAGGAGGTCTCTGTCCAGAGCAAACCTGTCTTCCTGTCCCTTGTCCCTTATCCCCTGCTCCCTGACACAGGCTGTGGGATGCAGTGCTGTTCCCGAGTCTTGATGGGCTGGGAAGTAGCTCAAGATAAGCTCTGTTACCTAAATGAGTCCATGAAAGTTCATAATTTCAAAACGGGATGTTGTTCAAGGGATTCTTTTCAAAGAACTGTCAACTGTGCATCCTTATCTTTCAGCCCTTGTGTTTTTCTTCTATTTGCCTGCCCTCGTTACTAAAAATCATCAGAGAAGTATCAGATTTACAAAAGGAGCAGTGCCACAACCTATAGGTGTGGCAGCAGTAGGTAGAGGCTAACAAAATAGGCAAATTGCCGGTATATGTACTTGTTTCCAACCAGGAAGTAAGCAGTAGGAATCTGCACCGTTGTTCTAATATGTTCCTAGCTGGTCGGGCTTTACTCCCTGCACTTCTCCCCACACCCTGTGACTGGCGTGGCTGGAGAAAAACGCCTTACTACACTGTCTGGCCTCCTGTCTCGAATTCTTGACCACTGATCTCACATAGGCCATGGTGCTGCCAGGCACACTGCCATGTCCCTGCATGATGACGCCAAGGACCTCCCACCTCATCTGTCACTCACCTTCGTTCTCTCTGATGTTGAACCTGCTTCCCCCCCAGAGGAAGGAGGGGGTCTCGGAACAGCCCAGTGTGAACACCACCTCATAAGGCATCAGCACATTTCCTTCCTTTCCCTCCCACTGCCCTCCTGAGGTGGTACTCAGTGGAAGACCCCAATACCCAGCTAAGGGGTCTGCTGAAATCGCCCCTGCCCTCCTCCTCACTCCCCTGTGTCCTGGCACCAGGAAAGTAGCAGCACGCTCAGGAACCCGTCTCCATGCAGCACATGGATCAGCCCACAACTCACGAATGAGTCCTCACTTTCTGTGTCCCTTTTCGTCTTGTGCTACCTTTGGGGCCTTCAGCCCTGTATGAGTCAGCTTTCCAGTCACTGAGCCACGTTACTGACACCTACAGCTTATAGGAAGACAGGGTTATTTGGCTCCTAGTTTCAAAGGATTCAATCCACACTTGGAATAGCATGGTGGAAGGGGACAGCGGGAGAAAGAGGCTTAGATTATGATGGGGTGGTGGGGGGTGATCAGAGGGGAAAGGGTGAAGACCAGAAATAGAACTCCAGTCACATGTCCGTGACCACCCAAACACACCCCGAGGTACACTCTGTCAGTCACTACTAGGTGTGTGTTCATCCAGTGAGTGGCAGACACACTAGGATTGACATCCATGCTCCAGTCTTAGTCATGTACAGAAAGCAGAACTGAACTGACAAAGTTGTATGCAGTGCTTATTTACCGTACATGCCTAAAAATGAAAATGGAAGCCAGAGCCTGCTTTCTTTTTTTTTTTTTTTTTTTTTTTTTTTTATTTTATTTTATTTATTTATTTATTTTGTCTTTTTCGTTTTTATCGGTACCAGGGATCGAACTCAGGACTTCCTGCTTGCAAGGCAGGCGCTTTTGCCGCTGAGCTAAATCCCCAGCCCCTGCTTTTTAGGGGTTCCTGAAAAGGGTTTCCAGGGTGCTGTCTTCCTGGCTGGTGGCCTCTATGTTGGGTCAAGCTAGGGCTGAGGTTAGGAGGTGACCAGAGCCAGTCAGATCTGTAAGTTGATTTTCTGAGAATGCATCTCTTTCCTTGGTGATTGAGGTACAATTGACATAGTAAGATACGGTGTGCAGTGTATACAGTGTGGTATTTGTGACGCTTCAGTGTATGTAAGTGTTATAAAATGATTGCCACAGGCGAGTTAGCTAACGTACCCACCACTTCATAAATTTCCTCTTCATTTTTTTTTGCATGTGTTCAGAACATTTAAGCTCTTCCCTCATACCCAGTTTCAAGTAAACCATCATGGTCATCATGCATGCACTGGATCCTTAGAAGTTACTCTTTTATAGCTGAAGGTTTGTACCTTCTGGTCAGCATCTCCCCCATTTCCCAACCTACCCCCAGGCCCTAGTAACTGTTGTTTTACTCTCTGTTTCTACGTGCTTAGCTTTTAAGATTACACTTAAAAGTGAGGTCAGGCTGGTCATGGTGACATTGTCTATAATACCAGCACTCTGGGAGGCTGTGGCAGCAAAATTTCAAAATCCATCCCAACCTGGGAAATTTAGCTCTTGGTTCACAAGACCTTGTCTCAATTAAAAATTTTAAAAGGCCTGAGGATATAGCTTAGTGTGAAAGCCCTAGGTTTAATGTGCAGTGTCACCAAAAAACAACAAAACAAAGAAAGCAAAATCATGTAGCACTTGTCTGACATACTTCACATAATGTCCTACAAATTGTCCATGTTGATACATATGGCAAGATTTCCTCCTTTTTTTAAGGCTAAAAAGCATCCATTGGGTTTATTGGGAAATTTTTTGTTTGGAGGAATAGAGAAGACATAGCATTACCTTCATTTTGATGGTACACTTCGTTTGTCTGTTTCATTTTTCATTTTTTAGGTATTTACTAAATACCTGCTGTATGCTAGGCATCATATTGGGGACCAGGGGTACAGTGGTAAACAAGATGGCATATTTTACTTTAAGGAACATGGCCATTTTTCATTATAAATAAAATAACGAAACCAACTGTATTAGTCACTTTCTTGTTGCTAGGACAAAATGCTTAACACCCACAATTTAAAAGAGAGGTTTGCATCGGCTCACAGTTTCAGAAGAATCTGTCCATAGTTGACTGACTCCAAGGCAGAAATGGCATGACAGTAAGATGGAAGAACAGTAAGATGCTCAGTCTGTAGCATCCAGGAAGCAGAGAAGGAAGGGAGGAACCAGGGGCAAGAATACACTCCCCACAGTGACCCATTTCCAACCAGGCCCCATTTTCTGACAGTAGATTTAGCTACTGAAGTCATCAGTGGGTTGGCCAGTGCTCTGGTGAGCATTGCACTCCTGCAATCCACCCACGTTCTAAAAACTCCACTTCTCAACTATTGAGGCTTTTGAGGGACATTTTAGATCTAAACCACAACAGCACCTAACCCTAGAATTCCTTTGCAAGGAATACTGCACATTCTGAAAAACGGTGGTGCATGCGATCCTCTCATGTAGGCATGGCTGCATCTAGGGATGTGAGCATCTTTAGAATTTTATTAACTTCACTATTCAGACATTCCCCTGTTGTACATAGAAGATGTTACCTCTGTGAATCTGTCTTTCTTTGTTTAGTGATTTCAGCATTCCTGTTTCCTGTCTGTCAATGTTCCCAGCCTTTCCACCTTAAGTTTCACTTCTGTTGTGTTGTTTTTTTGTGATCTGTTTCTTAAAATGTGCTAACCAGGTAAAAGGGAAAAAAATCTTAAAGCTTTCTATCATTTCCCCCAATTATTCCTTAGAAACAGTTGTTACATTTGGAAAAGCACAAAAGAACTACTATGGTGTAACTGCTCATTGATGTGTCTGTGCTTAAGAACTGATTTTAAATTTTCAGTCAGTCTGTTTAGTACAGTTTTGGGTAGAAGGATGGCTGGGTTGCTGGTTCAGCCTTAACCTTGGTATAGTGCCTTTATTTCATGGAACTCTGTGGGCATCTGTGTGTCTCCCCGCAAGATCTGAGTGAGATTAATATCTTCTTGCTTGTTCAGCCTAAGGAAATGTTGGGTGTGCCTGGATGTAACCTGCTGAACTGTAAAGGAGTCCGAGCCTCTCCTCCCAGGAGTCTCCAGCCAGCCCATCCACAGTGACATTTTGCTCTGTTTGCAGATCTGGGTTCACAGTGCCCACAACGCCAGTGGATATTTTACCATTTATGGAGATGAATCCCTGCAGTCAGATCACTTCAACTCTCGGTTGAGTTTTGGAGACACACAGACCATCTGGGCACGGACAGGCTACCTGGGGTTCCTGCGGAGAACTGAGCTCACAGATGCAAACGGAGGTGAGTCCAGTGTACCAGCAGAGGCCAGGTTCCCCTGACCTTGAAAACAGTCTGAGGTTTGGGACAACTGGACTCAAAAGGACATGTGCACTCCTGTACCCAGTCTGGACTCAGCGGAGCTTAACAGGCAGGGAGAGAAAAGGCAGAAATCTCCCAGAGAACCAACAGTAGATTAAAAGCCACAGAGGAGCCATCACCAAGCACAGGCTGCATGTTTCCTATGATAAAGTGCCTAGAATTTCGGCCACTGATGTAGGACCATCCCCTGTCACCAGGCCCATCAGAAACTTAACTGGATCAGCCAGGGCAGAGGCAGGCATGCTCTCCTGGGACCACATTTGTACCTGTCTAGGATGAGGAAGCCCTGGAACCCCTCTTTCTACTCCTTCAGACCACAGGGCGTGGGCTGGTGTGGAATCATGGGTAGGCAGCTTTTCCTAGTTAATGACACTTACACAGAGAAGAGCACATGCAATTGTGATCAAGGCACACTGGGTGAGTGTGGCCATATCCTGTGTGCCTTGGACAGGTAAAACCTCTGCGGACTCCCTGGTGGGTGCTTGGGTATTAAGTACTAAATAGTGTAACTTGGTATCTTAGTCACAACTGACGCAGATGTAATCATGTAGGTGACATTGTGCTGAAACTGACCCAAGGAAAGAGTGACATCCCCCAGGTGGACAGACTTAGCAAGGGGAGAGGCTGACATTAGAGAGAGTGTGGTGGCTGTGCACAGCCTCTGAGCGACAGACTTTCCAGAGGCCAATCAGCTGTGGCTCCACACTAGCCAGATGAGAACCAGCCATCCCAAATTCTGGATCCTCTTTCTTTATTTCTCTGTCTCACTTAGCAGGCAAAGGCAGTTTTAATTACTAAGAAAGAAAAGAAAAGAAAGAAATTAGCCAGACATACTGGCACAGACCTGTAATCCCAGCTCTCTAAGAGGCACAGGTGACTTACTGAAACCCTGTCTCAAAACAGAAAATAAGATGGGGCTGGGGATATAACTTAGTTCAAAGGCCCTGAGTATAAGCCCCAGTACTACAAAAAAAAAAATTTTTTTTTTAAAAAGCAAATATGCAGTTTGGTTAGAAGCTGACATGTGATTTACCTCCCCACAGAGCGCCATGATGCCCTGTATGTGGTGGGGGCACTGGATGAAGCTATGGAGCTGAGGGGGATGAGGTATCACCCCATAGACATCGAGACCTCAGTCATCAGAGCCCATAAAAGCGTCACAGAATGGTAAGCAGGGGCAAATGCAGTTGGACATGTATTGAGGGGAGAGGAGAGGAGCCTTCTGGCCAGGCCTTGCCAAAGAGGCCTGCGGGACAAACTAGCCAGAGTGGAACCAAGCCAAGGATGAGCAGGGCCAACACGTGCTCCCTGGCAGGTGAGAGGCCCAGGTAAGGGCACAGGTTCTTGGCCTCCTCAGGTGGGCACGTGTCGTCTTCTCTGGCCTGTTTATTCTGCTGTGAGGCACTGAGCATATTAACAGCACTCCTAGGAAAACAGCAGCTGGCCCCCAGGAATGGGCTCCTCATTGTCCTCAATGTCAGAGCAGCCAAAGGTGAGAATATTGTCAACCAGTGCTAATAGGGTCACAGACCTGCTCAGTGTCTTTATGCTTTGTTCGGAAAAGTGACTCAGCGCCATGATTGTAGGTGAGTTTGTTCACTCACTTAGTGATAGGCAAGGAGGATGCTATATTCCTTGCTTGGCAAAGAATGTGATGAAACAAGTTTCCTTTCTAGCCAGAAAGGATCAGGATGCAGTGCAGCTGGACTGCGTTGTGCGCAGCACCACTGTGGATTGGACCTGAGGTCCATCCCTCGTGTCAACTGACTGGATCTGAGCAGTGAGCACCTGGCGCGGGATGCAGTGTGTCTGCCCATGAACTAGCCTGGGGCTGAGCCTCCAGGCACCTCCCAAACAAACTCAGATTGTCAGAGTGAGCCAGGGCTGGTAGTGCACACCTGAAATTCTAGCACTTAGAGGCCAAGGCAGGAGGATTACAAGTTCAAGGCCCGCCTGGGTGTATAGTAAGTTGAAGACCCTGTCTCAAAACAAAACTTATCAGTAACCACTTTACTAGCTACAGACAGAGAAAGAAAATGGAAACATTAGAAAGAAATCAGGCCAGAAATGGGCACAGGGCCTCATTTTCTACCTGTGTAGTTATAAATATTAGTTAGAGCCTTTTAGTTTTGTGTTTTTTGAAAATTGTTTTCATTGACTTTATCTTTTCCCTCAAGCAAGGCCACAGCTAAAGGATGAGCAGAAGGCCTCCCTGTACCCTTCTGGGTTTCTGGTCTGTGACTTTTATCATAAGCACCATCAATGGTCCCTGCTGTGTGGCCATAGGCCAGGGCGTCCCATTCACCTGTTCATATGGAGGCCGGGACAAAAGGAAGCAGGGAGTGCGTGCGTTTTATGCAGATGGATTTGAAATACATTAGAAACAATCAAAGCACAAACTGCCTGTCCTTCCTCCCTCACCCGTCCTGGCCTCTCCAGCCTTCTCCCACTTCTCTCTGCGCACCTCATTGGTGGCTTCACACCAGGAAGCTCCATGCCGTGGAATGGAACCATTTCCGTGTTACCAAATTCAAGTCCACTAACTCGTGCACTCCTCTCCAGTGGGTTTTCGGTGTTATAGCGGGGTAGCCCTTAGGAGGGCTGTGATGGAAGGTGGGTATCCTGCCTCTATCCCATGGCTTCCTGCCACACCGAGGGGTGGCAGCAGTGTGCTTGAGCTTGGCCTACTACATCATGTGTGGACAGCTGAGCTGACACCTGGTCCTCCAGGACCGGCCATCAAGTTCAAATGCCATAATAAAATTAGACCAAAGATGCCTGGAAGTTGTGTGTAAACTTTGATGCCACAAACTTACAATGTGGGCTCATGTGCAACATGATTTTAGTGTCACAGATGCCCTACTTGGAGGTTTTAACACCAACACATCATGGAAATAGTTCTCAGCAGATCATTCCATTTTGGGTGCAGCAATCAAGATGCAAAACTCAGGAGAGAACTTCTGAACACGCTCTACTTCTTCCCTTTTATTTGAATGTGTGTACGTGTACTGGCTGTAGTGATGAGAACACTAGTTCCTTGCTGGTTGACTTACTCTCATGCTTATAGAAAACAAGAGTTTCTTATTCTTCCCTGAACTGTGTGGGACCCACTAATCAGGCAGGAAAGAACAGATGCCCAAAGACTGTACCGTCCCTCACCAGGAGGCTCCTTCACCCAGGAACTTCCTTCGTGTGGGTTCCTTTCTCTATGCAGCAGCAGCATCCTGCGCGCACCCACACACAGACACACACACACACACGTCTGGAACCTCTGGAGCATTATCTTATTCACTATGTGGCCCTCACTGCCCAGAAACCTTCTGGCCAAGCAGATCTTTGTATATCATCATCTATGAATTTTAGGATCCTTACACGAGTTCTGAAAGCCAACTTTGCAAAGTGAATGTGGTTTAAAGTGTAAAGCATTGCGTTATGCTTTTACTACTGGGCAGACTAAATACTCTGAGGTCCTTCCTATAAAAAAAACAACTATGTCGGACAAAACAGTATGTGCCAAATAAAATGTGCCCCATTGGGCACAGAATTGGGACAGAATTGGGACCAGCCCAGGCACGTCCCTACTCTGGCAATTGCAGAGACATGAGCTCAAACACCCCAGAACTTGTTGAGGCTCTGTTGGCTTCACCCTCATCACACACTGACCAGATTCCATCCTAGGTCTGAGGACAGGGATGTAGATGATGTTAAGGGCACATTCTAAGAGGGCAAAGAAAAGAGCATCCTGTCACCACGTGTATACCCCTCAGCAATGGCTGGGAGCTGGAGACAGGCACAGGGTCACTCCGAGGGCAGATGATGGTGTCTTGCAGCCTAAAACAAGGTCAGCCCTCCAGGAGCAGCAAAGAGGCACAAGCGGAAGGTGACTCCTCTAAGGAGGTAGAAGCAGACGCATGCTATAGAAATGGAAATTGAAAAGATCCAGACACTCTCCAAAATCACTGTAGGAGAAGACCCATCCAAATTAGCTGCATTTTCGCCAAAAAGGCTGTGCCTGCACTGTTGCCTGAGCAACAGGGCCTGGGCCCCAGAGAGAGGACCCAGACTGTCTGGAGTACTCAAGCAGATCCAAACAGCCTGACAGAACATTTTCAAAAAGAAAACATAATCTTGAAATTAAAGACTTGCAAATAACGGTAGTATCCCATTTCTATCTTGCAGTGCTGTGTTCACCTGGACAAATTTGCTGGTGGTGGTGGTGGAGCTTGATGGGTCAGAGCAGGAAGCCTTGGACCTGGTTCCACTGGTGACCAACGTAGTCCTGGAGGAACACTACTTGATTGTAGGCGTTGTAGTCGTGGTGGACATCGGGGTCATTCCCATCAACTCTCGTGGGGAGAAACAGCGGATGCACCTCCGTGATGGGTTTTTGGCAGACCAGCTGGACCCCATCTATGTGGCCTACAACATGTAGTCTCATCTGTGGCTTCCAGGACTTCTCTAGGGATGTAAACATTTTTCTTAATGTCCACTGAACCATGCAGATGCAAGGGCCACAGTCGCCAGCACGGAGCCTGTTGTGGTGGGATGGAAGAGGGAGGAGGATGTCACACAGCAGTCACCCTGGCACGGAGATGAAATGTGAATTTACTGCTGGATTTTGCTCAGAAGGACTTCGGATTACTGCCTTCAGTTTGTTGGAAAAGCTCATTTCAAAAACTTTTCTTTCTTCCTTTTTTTTTTAATTATTGGATAAAAAGTGCTCTCTTCGTAAATGTGGTATTTTGTTAAGCTGAAATAGCAATTAAAAAATATTCTGCCCTCCAGATGGGTTCTTTTAAACAATTTATGTAGTGTGACAAAGAATTGTTTTCTCTGTTTTAATGTGTCATGAAATCTTAATGACATGGATCTGTTACTAATTTAAGCCATTGATAGATCTCACCCTTCTGGAACATTTATTGAGGTACGAGAAAATCTTCCGGATAGCACCGTCCCATTAGATTTTAGCAGCTTTCTTTGTCAGAAATGTGCTGAAGAGATAAAGGCCAATTTATGGCCTTTGAAGTTAGCATAGGACGAGAAGAAATTATAAATAAGGTGTATTTCGGCAATTATCTTGCAAATATCTTTGTACTAAACTAAAAAGATAAAAATAAGTTAACTTCCTCAATATGTAATTATGTACAAAATGTTTAATTTATTTTGATCTCTTTAGAAGTATAAAAGAGAAAAAACATTCAAGAATATTAAAGTCTTGTAATGTTTGCTAATATAAAAAAAGTGTTGTATTATCTTGCGTGGATAGTATCACAACAAATATATATATATGAAATATAAATTCACTAATGAAAAGGAGATTTTAAAGTTTAAATGCAGAACTTGTCACTTGCATGGTGCACCCTCCACCGAACTCACATACACGCTGCTGTTGCGAGCAATCACAGATTGCAGTAGCCCTGTCGGAGTTTCTTCTAGAACCAGAGGCCAGCAAGTGGGATTACTGCCATCTCGGAGATGGTAAAGGGATTTTAAGCTCAGTGTGCACTATTTTTTCTTTGCCGTGGGGATGACAGTGAACGTGCTAGTGCCAGCATGTGCCGACGACACGGAGGGGGCTGCAGGTTGGCAAAGAACACTTGTTTCCTTAGCTGCAAGAATTCTTTGTACCATGTTTTTCAGCCTTATAGTGTCACCTTTTTTTGGTCATTGGTATGAGAAGAAATACTATTCTGTGGCCGCGCCCCTCCCCTAGGTTGCATTCGGTGTCCCCCCACTCCCCACTGGGCTGCTGTGTGTGTGGACAGAAAGTCGAGACAGTTTTAAGGGAAAAGACTCACATAAGTGACGTCCCTCGTCTGAAGACCCAGCCAACTCTGAACCTCTGGTCTCTGGGATTTTCTAGCTCCACCCTAAACGAACCCGCCCCCTCCTGGAGTGGAGGGATCATAACAGAGCAAGAAATCCTCCCAGCTGCACCTGTGCCCTGATGGACAGGTCCCTGGTCTCTGTCTCTGTTGTCGCTGCTTATACTTTCTAAGTTGCAGAGTTCCTCTGTGCATTTCTAACTTGAATCAGCCTGTCTGTATCCAACTGAGGAGTGATGGGCAAATCAAGATGGATTTATTATTTTATAATCACCCCCCAATAGGATCCCGCAGTGGCTCTCAGTACTAGGTATGCATGACTAAGATTGTTGCTGGGCAAAATTTAGATTCTTTTTTATTATATTCTAGGCAGTGTCTTTGTCTGCCCTCATTATATGCAGCCAGCAGTAAGCCCTTTGCTAAAAGAGAGTTTTGTTTGACTTCTGAGATCCAAGGCTGATTAATTTTTTTTTTAAATTAAGTGGCACTTTAAAAAAAAAAAAACCTTCTGCATATATGGAGCATCTTTCCATCTCCACAAATCATTCTATTTTGAAAATATTGTTTGCTCATTGCTGTGTGTATTTCTCTATATGCTTCAGATACACATTCCGACAGTTTTTTGCTTCCTAAGGGGGAAAAATCTACCACATATAGGAAAAAAAGACATCTTATACATCTCATTTAAGGGGAAGTAAGCTTAATGTTTCAGATAGGCTATTGATTGTGAAACATAATAGCAATGTGCAGGAAAACATGTGAGGTCCAGCTGTCAGGAAGCAAGAAAAAATTAGATGTCATTTCAAACATTTTAACTTCCACCATATCAACTTCACATCCAAGGAGGGCGAACGCTGCGGGGCAGATGTGAAAGCAGTTAATAGCAAGTCTCCTCTGCATCCTGTCATCTCTGATGTTAGAGTTAGGTTCAGAAGAGTTGATGGGACTAGGACCGAAGTTTGTGCAAGTAAAAGGAGACATTTAAGTACCACCAGTTTCAGCAATAAAGAAGGATCGTTCTGTATTAGAAATTGTACTGTAGATAAATCATTCATGAGAATGTAAAAAAAAAAAATGTTTGTCTTGTGACCTTGTGCTTTTGAAGTCAGCCAAAACCATGTAATCGACTTGCACAAAAAGAGGGTACACAATGAACATGGAAACACAGACCTAATCAAACAGGAGCAGATTCCTCATGGTGCTTGTTTATTATATATATTTAATCCTGCTTGACACTTTACCCAAGGGAAATGGTCCCTTTTATCAGTTGAATGTTAGCAGCGTTATTTCAGAGTGTGGTGACTGGTTAGAGAAATTCATGTACTCAACCAATCACAGTTTCAAACAAAATTTTTATGTGCAAAGGACAGCAACCTTCTTGTATGTTCAACCACCAGTACGCTTTGTACATCTGTGATAACGCCTGTTTTATATTCAAATGAACAAATAAAAGCTTTTATTTTTGTTGCTCTGAAAATAGCAGTTTTCTTAATTGGACCCCTGAAAAATGTCTGAGACAGACAGCTTCCACCCCAGGAATGAGGTAACTCCTGCAGGGAAATGTATCCAACTCTGTTTACATAATTTGTTGCATAACTTAGTACAGATAATCATACTTTGAACGATGTTTAAATTTTGATGTGGACATTTATTGCTAAAAATAATTCCTATGGCAACAAATGTTTGTGAAATGTTTTTTTAATTCTTTTAAATATATCTCAATATATTTGTTCACATTTTGCTGCAAGTGTACAGATTATTGATAACTTTTTGGGATATATGGTAAGCAGGAGTCCTGGGTAGAAATACCTTCTATCAGCTGACTTGTAGGAACCCCTTGCATGTTGGTAAAAGCTAGTAGTAGGCAATTTAACCATCCCAAATTATCTATATTTGTGTGAGAGCCTAAACTTTATCTTTTGCCCAAGATCTCAGAAGTTTACCACTTTGTTTTTTTGAAAGCAGTGACTTGCTAACTGACCTTCAGCTTAGTAAATGTGGACACACTTGAAAATCAGAACTTGTGACTTGACACACATCACCAAGAATAGTCTGAGTCCTTCTTTGCTCGCAATAGAACTTTCCCTGCCCCTCCAAGCAGGTGGCCAGTTTAAGGCCTGCCTGTTTGCCTGGAGTTTAACCGAATATTGTAAGGAGGTGACATTTCTCAGCACTAACAGTGACTGGTCAGACAAAAGAAGGGTTACCAAGAGCATCTCTCCTGCAAAGTTGTCTTTGAGACTCTGCATGTGTGCGCGCACGTACATCCAAGTACCTGTGTACAAGTGTAGCACCCCCTAGTGTGCTGTCCTGTTCTACCACCTCCATGGTCTCTAACACAAGGCTGTGTTCTGCAGATATGCTCGGAACAGTTTGGTTGACTTGTCAGTCATCACTCTGTCCTCGGAATCCCCTGTGACATTTAGTGTGCTGACAGTGGGAAGGTCTGTCCCCCTACAAAAAAGCAGTAACACTGTCTACAAATCCTCTGAGCCAAAGAAAGCATTTCCTAGCTGCCACATTGCTGTGACTATGCTCTCACTGGCCATGACTGTACGTAGCAATCACAATTCCTGATCCCTATCGGCACACTAAGCCTTTTGCTTTCCTAGTCCTGGACATTGAACCTAGAGCCTTCACATTGAGCTACAGCCCCAGCCCTCTTTACTTTGTATTTTGAGACAGTGTATCAGTGCTTACTAAATGAACAGATTTACTGCAAGATACACAACTATGTAAGGATTTACAAGATTGGCTTACAGTGGCCACCCACAGGGTTAGATGGAGAAGCGTGCAGAAGGATCCAGTCGAAGGCCTGGAGCTCACTGTAGTGGCCCATGCGAGCCTGAATCTATTTCCGAGGCCAAAGGTCTGCAGTGGAAGACTGAGGAGAAATCTGCGCTGGAAACCAGGAGGAGACATCAAGGAGAGGGTGAAGATTTGGCCTTCCTTTCCCTTTCATACCGTTTAGATGGCCAGCCCTTTGATCACCCTCACTTATATCCAGTAAATCCCTTCAGCCTCTCCCAGAACTGTGCTGATCCAATTTAATTGAGTGTTTCTTTCTCCAATTGACGCAATCAGTTAACTGTCACAGACAGGATCTCACTAAATTGCCCTAGCTGGGCTCAGACTCAGGATCTTCTTGCCTCTGCCCCCAAGTGTTGGGATTAGAGGCATAGGCCACCACGTCCAGCTACTAAACCTTTTGTACCATATTCCAGGGAGTCATGGTGGCACCCTGAATGACCTCTCCTACAGTCTGGGTTATCTCTCCAGGGTCATCGTCATTATTTCTCTGGAGCCAGATGCGCCCACACACTTCTGGTTTAAGCCTAGTGGGTGCACCCCTTGGCTGTGGTTGTGTGCTTTTGGTTGTAAAGGTGGATTCTGAACAAAATTATGAGCCAAGACCAATCTCCTGCCTCCTCTGCAGGTGATCTGGACCAGCCACTGTGCTCCTGAGGCCCATCCTTGTATGATAATCTGTGTCACGGTCATGTCACGGTCAGCCGGCTCACCTGGCCTGCATGAGGACTCCAGTGATGTCTTTTTCCTCTGAAGGGCAGAGTGAGCTGTGTCTGCTCCATGGGGAGCCGAGTGGAGAGGGGAACAGCGGGCTCTGCCACCATCCCAGAAGCTTTGGCTATTTAAGGACACAGACTCCAAACTCCCATGGCAAGTAACTTCTGTTCTGGTCTTCCTCTGATTTGGATCCTAGCTTGTTTCTCGCCGGGGCTGAGTGCAGCTGAGGCTGAGAGGTGAAGGGCCCTGGGAGGCTGACTTGCATGGCAGCATGGATGGGGAAAGCACATTTTCCTTTCCTCTGCACCCTATATGAGGGGAACTTGTGATACAACATCCAGGAGCCTGTGCTTACTGACGCGGGAGGCCTCAGGGTAGCTGGGCTAGAATGACCCTTGAAATAGCAAAGCAGCACAAATCAAAAGGAGGAAGAAAGAAAAAGTTTAATGTCTCAGTTTCTATTTTGTCCCTGGGGGCTGTGGGACACAGAAGGGAGGGATCCCAGTGCTCAGAACTGGGCTGAGGAAAGCTATCTGTCAATGCTTCTGGGTCTCATTTTTCATCTGCCCCCAGCTGGTGGCAAAGCCCTCATTCCTCAGCTCCGAGACAGTGTTCTCTGAACTGATCTAACCAGATAGCAGTATCAGCTGCTGACGCTCCCACATAAATACATCTTCCCCTACCTTTGATAGGAGCAAATTCTGAAATGCTCGAATGGCCAGATGAAGGAGTGGAGGAGAGATGAGGCAAGTTTGTCTGTTAACAGCTGCAGACCTCACTAAGCATCAAGGTTTTCTGCATTCAGGAACTGCGACTCAAACCTGGGCTGAGTATTAGACAGGACAGTGATTCCATTTCCAGAACCCCCATTCCAGGATTCTTTTGTTCAGTTTAGAATTGCTCAATCCCATGTGACCTGTCACCAGGCATCACCGCATCTTGCTTACAAATCCAACATGGAGCCAAAAGGTCTTTATACATTTTTACTTATGCTTATCTATTTTTGTAGTACTTTGGATTGCATCCAGAACCTTCACCATGAACTATATCTCCAGTGATATTTATTTTAGAGCAGAGTCTCTCTGAGGTGCCTTGGCTGGGCTCAAACTTGTGATCCTCCTTCTTAGCCTCCCAGAGTTCTGAGATTATGGATATGTGCCCCCCACACTGGGCTGCAAGAGTTCTTTTTATCAGGTCACTCCTCATAGACGGCACTGCTGTGCCCTATTTTCTGTTACCCTACGTCTCCCATCCATAGCCAGAATCCAGATCCAGTGTACACAACTCATTCTTTCATTGCTCAAATTGTTATTAGGAAAATGCTCTTAGCTCCGGACCTAGCAAACACATTTGCACCAGCCACCCAGCCCTGCTGCCGGGGCTAGGGATTTTGTTCCAGGACCTGGTGCTTTTCTGACCAGCACCTGCTAGGCTTCACAAGCCCTTTCATTTCCGTGCTCCCTGATGAAGAGTTTGGGTTTAATACCATGGGGCAGTTGCTGCTAACTGATGCCCAGATAGAGAGGTCCTGGGGAGCTGGGACCGTGCAGAAGGGAAGTGGCATTTTGTTTCTTGAAGTAAATCCAGAGAGTAGAGGAAGAGCTGCTTTGGAAGGTTTGGAGCTTCACGTAAGAAATGGATGTTCTGTCATGCTGTGTGTCAGATGAGTGACATCCCTGTCAAGTCAGGGTCACGGACAGTAGGGACCAATGCAGCAGCACCAGGTCCCCTCGCTGCCAGTGGGCTTGTCCTTGACTTAGAAGCACCAGAGCTGGTGGACACAGGGAACCGGAGGGCCCAGGGCTTTCTGTTAACGGAGAACAACGAGATCCCAAAAATGGCAGGATTCTTTTACAGCACCCGAATTGCTGTACATTTCATATATATATATATATAAAATCTACCAGCAGAGAGAGATTCGCTATTAGTTTCTAACTGTATCCCCTTTTCAAGGTAAGTTAAACTTCCTGGAAAAAGAGAAATTAAAAAAGACCCAGTGGTCCGCTGTAATGTAATTGAGTCCTTCATTTGCTCTGTTTAGGTCAAATCCAGCATTCAGCCCTTAGCATGTTAATGTTTGGTTTATTTACATAGAGTAACTTTCTATAGCAAGTCCCCATTCCCCAGACAACCCCAGCACCCTCTGGAGGCTGCACATTTCTCCTTCCTGGGCTTCCACCTATTTCTGTTAACAAATTCTCAGACAGCAAGCGCAGACAGTCTTAGGGCAGTTAGGTGGTTCTTACTATTTTTAACCTGATATGGCAGTGAGGTTCGAAGAAGGACAAAACTGCTCAACAATCTAGTTCTGGGAATAAAGAATCCAACTGTAAGAAATGGACGTCATAGTCCATAGGAAAGTGTCAGAGCCTCAGGCTACGACTGATGCAATTCAGAACGGGGAAAACAAAAATGTTAACTTGTGTTGCCTGGGCTGTTAGGAAAAACCAAATCATCGTTTTTCTCCTTTTCTTTTCTTCTTTTTTTTCCCCCAAAACATAATATTTTGAGTACATAATCCAGTCACAGGGTCTAAATGTGGAAACAACATGAAGTATTCATTGTAAAGTTTAGTTTTGTCCCTTTATCTCTGTCTCTTGATCCCTTTAGCCCATAACAAGTTAAGTAACTGGACTACTCAGTTCACCTTTCCAGTGTTTATGTGAGTGGATGTCTACACCAGGAAGCAGTGTACTACCCACTGCATCCCTGCACCTCGCTTTCTTTAAAATTTATCATGATAGCTACTCTTTTCTTTCGAGTGTGTGTGTGTTGCTGGGGCTCAAACCCGCGCTGAGCTGCAGATCTGAAAGCCCCCCTCCCCTCCCTTATTTACTTTGAAGCAAATCCCTAATCTCTCAGGGGACCCATTCAAGCAGAGTTCTTTTGGGAACAGGGAGGGAGGAGAGGATAACAAAACTGTAGATCGCTTCAGTTAGAGATGGGCTTTGGTTTCCTCCTAGTTTGACTCCAGTAACTGTCAGATTCAAAAGCCCATGTCACCGGGCTTTTGACCTGAAGGAATTCACGTCTTCCTGGGAGACTCAGTAAGAGCCGCAAGGGTCATCCCAGCCATATTGCCAGGTAAGGAGAATAGATCCTAATTATTTTGTGTAGCCAAATGTAGGGGACTCATTTGTGGGGCAAAAGCTCAATATAGCACCCAGGCCAGATGCTGGGGGCCAGTGAGCAACGAAAAGACATTCAGACAGGCTTAGGGCTGGGGATACATGTGGTTCCCAGAGCTGCACAGTGGAGTTTAGATCAGCACCTTTGGTTTGGGTTGTTTGAAGAGGCAGATATGAAACAGCACAGAGATGGACAAGCCCAGGAGCACTGCTGGCACATTCACTTAAACACTTGGGCTTGTGTTTCCAGGCTCAGCTGCTGCAAGCATGGTGCACAGACATTGTGCTTTTCTCGCGGGTTCACACGTAATCTTTTTCCATTGTTTTGGTTTGCTTTTGAATTTCAAATGCAATGTTTTTGAAAGTTAAAACAAGAATGCTTCTGCCAAGTGTCCTTCGTGTCTGTCCTCCTTTGCCTCCCTTTCCTTCTTCTCCAGTTTTAATCAAGCCTGAATGTTTTATTCAAAGGCCATGTCAAAGTCTTAAATTATCAACATTGGGTGTCACTTGTCATTATTTTTAAACAAAATGCAATTGGATATGCTTTACAAGATGTTAAATGGCTTTATTAAAATATAACTCACCACACTCATTTAAAGCATGCAGTCAAATGGAATTTAGTACATTTGAAAGTGTGCAGCCAACATCACAATCTAGAACACTTCTGTTACCTCAAAAAGCTCACCAGCAGTCACACCCACTCTCTCCCCGCATGCCACATATTCAGCCCCAGGTGACAGATTCACTTATTCTGGAAATCCCATGTAAGTGCAATCATATAATATGTACTCACTCTTCTGTGAGCGGCTTCTTTCACATAGAGCATTTCTAATGTGCAATCTAATGCAGCATATATCAAAATTGATTTTTATTCATTTAATGTTTTTGTACTGACAGAGTGCATTTATACAGCTCTTTGTTTATGCATCCATCAGCTGATGAATTTCGAGGAAGCTTCCTCTTTCTTTAGTTCCTTTTTCAGTACCGGGGGTTGAATCCAGAGTCTTCGCAGTAAGCTACATCCTTACCTCTTATTTCATTTACTTTGTAACAGAGTCCTGCTAAGTTTCAGCCCTGCCCAGGCTGGACTTCAACTTGGGATCCTCCTGCCCGGCCTCCAGGGTGCTGGGACTGTGGGCATGCTCCCCACGCCTGCCTCACTCTAACTCTGCTGAGTAGGGTTGCTGTGAACACTGCATACAGGTTTCGCGGGGATGTGTGTTCCTGCTCTCCTGGCTGGGTCACATGGTCTCATTCATTGCCTTTAACCCTAAGCTGTTTTCCAAAGTGGCCATACCACTGTACATCCCCGCCGCCAGTGTCTGAGAATTGGAGTTTCGCTGTGGCCCTGCTAACGCTTACCATCTATCTCTCTGATCACCACAGTCCATTATCTGCAGTTTCTTTGCCCATGGTTTTCACTATCTTCAGTTAACTGGCAGCATCAGGGCCCTCTGGATGCACTGATGCTGTCACAGGGCCACCATCTTCCGTCTGCATCACTCACACGGTCGTGCATCAGCTCATGTCATCAGAGACGAATACCGCACGGGACATACTGTGGAAGACCACCTTCATGTGACTTTTATTGTGGCATAAGCTTACAATTGTTCCAATTATAGTTATTGTTGGTAACCTTCTACTGTCCCTAATTTATGAGCTAAATCTTAAGACGGTTGTGCTATAGGGAAAAATAGAGTACAAATAAGGTTCAGTACTATCGGCAGGAGCAGGCATGGCTGGGAGGCTTGGGACAGGTCTCCCACAGGTAAGGGGGAACAACTGTGCACAGTGCTCGTGAGTGTGAAGTGACACCTCACTGCGAACTTTATTCACTTATTTATGTTAAAGCTTTCGCATATAATCTGTGTGTTCTCTGCCTGGTTTTTATTGTATCATAGTGCGAACAATTGATGTAGTTGCTCTTAAACTTTTAGTGAGAGCCACAGAGGGTGCTTCACAGGGACAGGGTTGTACAGCAGGCTGCTAGAACTTATTCCTCATGCATGACTGAGACTTTCTGTCCAGCAGCCACTCCCCATGTCCCCTCCTCCAACTTCTGGCAGTCACCCTTCTACTGTCTGATTCTAATCAGTGACTGTGACAGCTTTAGGAACCTCCTCTGAGTAGAATCATACAGTGTTTATCTTCAGTGACTGGCTTACTTACTTAGCATCATGCTCTGAAAGCAGCAGACTGTGGTACCCCAAAATATGCTACTTTCCATAAAATTATTTTGAGCCACGGCACTTAAAAAACAGCAGATGCGGAGTTCCGGAGAAAATGGCGGACAGACAACAGCAACTACTGAACGCTCTCTAAAGGCTCGGCTCAGAGGCCAGGAATGATGCGGACTAAGGAGATACGAACCAGTAGAGATATGCTCTGCTGACTCAGGAACGAACTGGGCTGAGAGAATCCAACTTGGAATACAGTCCTGGCGCTAAAATAGGAACAGAAAAATCTCGGTGTGGAGGCTCGACTCCGCGCCATTGGAAACCGCGGTTTAGATTTCCCGCCCCGCCCGGCGGCCGGCGCCTTCATAGCGGCTCGGCAAGGAGAGACGTGCCCACCGAGCTCTGGGAACGGGAGTTCGCGAACGGAGTCGGAGACGCGACGGTCAGGGAGGAAGGCTGACTGGTGGCGAGGTGAGCGAGGAACTGACTCCCTACCGCAGTCTGACTCCAGCGGAGGATTTTCTGGGCGCGGGCAGTCCTGTAAGAGCAGGGCGCGGTGGCACTGCAGCCGCACGTTTCCCTCTCGGACGGGATTGGTGAAAGGTGCCTGGCCGGAGGGACGCTGCTCGCGGACTCCCTAGGCTGGCCTAACCCAGATCCCAGAGCCTGACGGTGGCCCGGAGGAGCCACCGACTCCCGCGTAGGCTGCCTCCTCTGCAACTCCCTGGGGCGCAGCGGTGAGCGGGAACAACTAGCCAGCGCAATTTGATCAAGCTGTGGCTGACAGGCAGGGAAGCCGGGCCTCCTGTGTAAGATTACATTTTATAAGGAACAGAAAATATGGGGAAGGGAAGCAAAAAAAAAAAAGGCTCCTCGACCCCCAATCCTGAGAATCAGGCAATAGAGGACACTGCACCAATATACATTAAGCGCCATTTAGAGAGCCTCATAGACCAATTCAGGAATGAAGTTATCAATGACCTGAAGCTAGAAGTATGCAGAATAGTTAGAGAAATGCTAAGCACCACCCAGGAAAAAGCAGAGGGTGGAATGGAAGAACAGAAAAAGAGGGGAGAATTGCTTGATGGAGAAAACAGAGAAAGCATTGAGTATGTGAAGCAGGTGCAAAGAGACTATCAAGAAATTAAGAAGTCTACCCAAGACTGGCATAACAGCTTGAAAGAAACTAAGGACAGACTATCTGAATTGGAGGGCAGACTTGAAACATGGGAGAATGAAATGAAAAACTTCTTAAAAATAACAAAGAAACACACAGCAATAATACAAAGACAAGAAGATGATAAGAGGAGCCATAACTTAAGGATTAAGAACATAAAAGAAGTAGGGACACAAACAAGTGAACTACAAAAGCTACTCACAGAAATAATCCAGGAGAATTTTCCTAATTTAGCAAAAGGTAAAGATACTCAAATGTATGAGGCATACAGGACCCCAGCTACCTACAACCCTAACAGAGAAACACCCAGGCATATAATAATAAAAATTCCAGAAATTCAATACAAGAACAGAATATTAAAAGCTGTAAGAAACAAGAAACAGATCACTTACAAGGGGAGACCCATCAGAATTACAGCAGATTTCTCTTCACAAACCATCAAATCACGAAGAGCATGGGGAGAAATAATTCAAGCTTTGAAAGATAATAATCTCCAGCCAAGATTGAGATATCCTGCACAACTGTCCCTGGAAATTGATGGAAAAACGTGGTGCTTCCAGGATAAAGAGGAACTGGGGGAATTTGCAACCACCAATTCAACCCTACAGAAAGTTTTGCAGGATATTCTAAAAAAAGAAAAATACAAAGAACCCAGAAATAGGGGCGGGGAAGCCACAACGAATGGAGCAGAGAACAAAATGAAGAAGACAAACTGACAGCTACTGACAGAAAAAGAGCTCAACAGAAATGAGACAGAGAAGATTGGATGATAGGAACAGCTTTTTTTGGAGAAAATGACATCTTAATAGGTAATGCTGATTTAGTACCATCTTGTTTTGAAGTCTCATCTAGCTTTTGTTCTTCTGTCTCCAATGGTCTAAACAGGTTGTATCTTATTGGATTTTGTTATGTACGATAGTATAAGAAAAAACCTTTTAAAGACAAGGAGATTATACAGAGACCATTGTTCATTTTCTGTTAGTTGATTCTAAATACTCTATAATGCTGTCATTCTCTTAAATGGATTTACATTGTTTTGATATACTTAATGCTACAGTATATGAAGTTGTACTCAAGGACTTCAGGGAGGGAGTCAATATGGTAACTATTTTTGGGTCAGGATTATCTGGTGGTGAAACACTATTCTGCTTAAATGGTTATGTTTTGATCTGCCCTGTTTCGCTGTTATGCCCTCTTTTTTCTCAATCTCCACTCCATTATTTACTTTTTTATTTTTATCCATTTAATTAAAGGGAAAAATATAGCAGGATATAATATAGTAACCCACTTTGACTTTCTATTATCTCGATTTGAAGCCCTGTGTTACTCTCACCATCTTGTTTTTGACTGAGGTTCCTCTATTCTGTTTTGCTGGATAGTATCAGGTTCGAAAGTTTAGGCATCAGCTGAGAAGATAATGAGATTCATTATAACGCCCATTCTCGTTGACTTTTATCTACTTTTGAAGACCTACAATATCTCCAATGTTTTGGTTTTGTCGGTTTTATTCTTTACGGTTTTGTTCAATTGTATTACAACTAATGATATAGGCAATTCTATTAGAAATAGCGGGAGGCATTATGGTAACCATTGTTGACCACCTTGTATTATGTTTTTATATTATCTATTATGTCCACCCTTTTGACTTGACCGATTCTGCTCTGTTATGTCACATTTGGTTTTACTCTCTTCCAAAAAAGCAACAAGAACCGTGGGAGCAATGAAACCCAAAATGTGTAATAGTCACTGTACAAAAGAGAGGAAAAGAAAGTGCTCTAAACTATATAACTGCATGTATATTTAAATGTATAAGATAGAAAATGATATCACAGAGTTTTATTGGATCATTGAACAGAACTGTTTGTAGTATCATTGTTGGAATGTCCACTCTACAAGCTTTAATTTTGTGACTGGAATAATTATTTCTAAGATGACAATATGTAATCCATTAACTAGTGATTTCCTACTGCGCATTTTTTTTATTCTGTAAATCTGTATAACTTGTACCCCTTCACTGTTTTTTTTTTTCTTTCTTTTCTTTTCTCCTTAAATAAAAATTAAAAAAAAAAAAAAAAAACAGCAGATGCAGCAAGGGCTTTCTAATCTCCCTTTTCCTCTTGAAAAAGGGGACAAAAACTCCCAGTGAGCAATGCCCTTCCCATAGGAGAAGGGAAACATTTTTCAGTAGTGATTCTCAGCCAATAGCATTCTGTATAAATAAATCTTTTCTTTTTTAAACATCCTGTTCCTTTAGACTCGCTGTACGATTTCAGTCCTTCTCTGCACTTGCCTCTGCTCCATCAGGTGTAAAAGCATGTAGGTTTCATCAGCTGCCTCTTCATTCCTTGAGGGGCTCCCACGTCAGGAGCTTGAGTGCTTTTCTTCTGTTACTGGGGTTCATGTCATCTTAGTTCTTAGGCCCACCTTGGGAGGACAAGAGCCACCTTTCCCTTCCCTTCCCTCAGGGCACTTCCACCTTGTCACTGATGGCATCTCATTTGTCCCTCCTGTATTAGGTTAAGGACTTGGACTAAATAGTCATTTTAAAGGGACCCTATAGAGCCCTCAGCAAATGCCAGATTAGAACCGGTTGATTTCTGAGCTCTGAAATCTGACACCGACACAGAGCCAGAGCCTGCCCTCACAGTTGGCAGCGGTCAGTGGTCAGTTACTTTCTCTTCAGCTCCTAGGTACCATGTAAGTAAGCACACACTGACTATGTGCTGAATCTACTGATTCGCTGGTAGGCTTGGTACTTGCTCAAGACAAAGCTTGTTTTCAGGGTACTCTGTTCAATATTGATGCCACTGGCCACATGTGAATGAGGGTGACGAGTCTGAATGGAGATGTGTTTAGAATATAAAAGACACTGGATTTTGAAGACAGCACAAAACATAAATGTAAACTCATTAATTATGTATTGAAATTATTAATGTTTTGAATATAATAAGCTAATCAGCATGCATTTCACCTGTTTTTCACTTTTTACTGTGATTGTTGGAAAATGTGCCCTTACATACATGCTTCACATTGTGTTTCTCTGTAACTGCACTGATGATAATTTAGTGCAGTAGTACTTAAGTTTTCATAAATTTACACACCTCAAGACCTTGTTTCAAGTGTGGTCTCTAGGCAAGGGCATCAATGTCACGTGGACATCTATGAGAGATGGCAGACTCCCCAGCCCTTGCCACCCTCACCCCACCAAGTCAGAGTCTGATTTTAACAAGGTTCTCAGGTGCTTTGCGGACACACGAAAGCCTGAGTCACCTAGGTTACAACAGCTCCCTTCATGTCCCTAAACACATTTGCTTCTCCAGTGCCACTAGGCCAGGAATTCTTAACCCAAGGGTCACAGTAAGTGTGGAACTTCGGAATGTGTACAATTTTGTGTAGTTCATCTTGCATATGTACAAACACATACATTTTCCAGGAAGGGCCCCGCTGCTTCTATTTTGCTAGAACTTGTTAGCAGTGCAGACGGGCTTAGCGTTACTTTACTTAAGTCCTCTAAATGAGCCTGAGATCAAGCTGTAAAACACTAAATTAGAAACTGAAGGCAAGGAGAAGGCAGACTCACTTACTGCACCAGTGCTCTGGTGAGAACTGAGACTGGTACTGTGGTGAGGCAGGGAAGGACAGATCTGATGCACTGACTCTGTGACACCGACTTCAATGTTTAGTGGGTAACTTTCTATATATATATTTCAGCCTAGTACGAGGGTTGAAAAAGGCTTTAAACTGAACCTGAGCTCTGCCACTCAGTGCTGGAGCAGGTCTGGCAGTTATTAAATGCTTCCAATTTTTTTTTTTTTTTTTTTGTCTTTTTCGTTGTTATCGGTACCAGGGATTGAACTCATGCCCGCACACTTGCAAGGAAGGCACTTATGCCGCTGAGCTAAATCCCAAGCCCCTAAATGCTTCCAAATTTACCTATTTGTATCTACCCTGCTTTGAGCAGTCAGAACAAGGCTATTGCTTTGCTCTGTTAATGGCCAATTTTTTCCTTCCTTAAAACAAGATGGCTTCCATACAAGTATACTATTTCCACATTTTTGCTTTGTGTCATTTTGCTAAGTACTAGAAAATGAGGAGCTACTTTAGTCTCTAATTCCACTAACGCAGTCTGCTCTGCCTGTTACAGAAGTGATAGTCTCACTCCCACTTGGTCTGCATCTCTCTGGGGGTCTTTCTTTTCATTTGGATCACTGTTTTCAGGGACACCTGTGTGGATTTGGTTTTTACTTGTTAATTTTTTTTAACTGAAAAAGCTATTTTGAAAATAACTTTAATTCTTATGGTCTAAGAATCAGAGTTGGTGTCTGACAGAGGTTTTTCAATTAGGAAATTGAAAAACTGTTGCTTAGTAAACCACAGCCAGCAAGAGTTATAGACAGGCTAGATGTCCCCCCCAAAGCCTCATGTGGTCATAGGGCTTTTTCAGAGGTGGCTGAATCTAGAGTCTTGTGATGATGGGTTACGGGTGTGTGATGAGTTCACTGATAGGTTTGGCCCTGCCCTAATCCCAGAAGCCTAGATAGGAAGACACTCTTAAGGTTGGTTGTTGATTTTGTTACCTTCCACCTGCCATGGACTGTTCTCTGTTAAGCCACCCTGTCCTAGAATTGGCTGATTATGGACTCAAACCTCTATAAACTGTGAGCTAAATAAACCTTTCCTCCTTTAACTTTGGGCATTGGGCAACTGCTGAGACAAACAGCAATGAGAGAAAAGTAACTGAGACACAGACAAAAGGAAGGTGAAGAGAACAGTCTATATTACTGTTGACAACCTCAGAATCCTGCAGTAACGGGACTGCAAGATTCAGTGCTAAACATCTGACCCCAGTTATGATGCATACACACCAGATCATCAAAGGGGAAAACCAGATACAGAGAAAAGTGAAGCTGGGTTAGTGATGGGGCTATAACTTAGTACCGGTAAACTAATGCCTACGAACTTGCCAACAAATGAGTGGAAACAAAAGAGGACACATTAGCCGGTTTTCCAGTTAAGTCTCTTCAGTTGTGAACAGTGAATCAGTTTTCCAGGCCAATACATAGCAGTCCATATACAACATTCATCCTCTCCTTTTTAAGTCATCAGGCTGTATTTTTGAACTAGTAAATGTAAATTCAATTGAAATATTTAAGTGTACAAATTATGTATAACATTGTTTTCTCCTTTGTCTTTGTTTTATTTTGTATTGAGATAGGGCCTTGCTAATTGCTTGCGCTGGCCTAAACTCCTGCCTCAGCCTCCCAAGTACCTGGGATTGTAATCTACAGAACACACTGACTGACTGTAACACTGAACAGTCACCAGGGAATAACTCACAGATCTCATCAACGTTTAGGTGGGTTGTGTTGAGTTTGGATCGGGGGATTAGATCAAATTAACAATTTATCAAAGCCAGTTTTTTAAATACATTTATTAACCAATGTTAACACATTAAATGAATCTATATATTGCTAGTCAGAGCAGCTTACAAAATGCCAGAATGCATCATAGAACTGGACAGCCACAATGAATAATTACAATGTGCATAGTGGCTAAGCTCAACACCTTGATATAGCTTTATGATTGCAGAAAATTTTAATAATGATTCCTAAAACAATCAGTTGTAATTTTACCTAAAACTTTTACAAAACCAGGCCACAATCTCTTTTTTTTAGTTTTGTTTTTTTTTTTAAACACACAGTTTTCACACTGTAGTAACTTGGAAATGTGCAACCGTGTCAACAGAGACAAAAAAGCCAAAGTAACACGAATCTCACTGTCATGCAGCTATCGGTTAAATATTACATACTCTGGAATGATTTTACACCAAAAATATTTCCACAATAACTTGCTCTCATAGGGGTGGATCGAAGTTTTAAAACTTGAAGAACAATCAAAGAAGGTTAAGTGTTCTTGGTTCTGACTCTCCATCTGCACCGGGGCCGCGGCACCCCTGGCGTGTTGCACAGCAGCGAGGAGGGGCGATGACCGAGTGAGTCACTGCGGAACGTGGTGGGGAAGCTGCGGGAAACGGGGCTGCCAGGAGGCTGTACAAAGAGTGCACCGTTTGGCAGTAGTTTGTCAATTAACTTGTGTCACCACCATCTGCGACAGCATCAGGACTGGATGGACGATGTTTCACAGAAGACTGACTTACACTTTCATCTTTAGAGTGACCCTGACAAACCTGGAGAAAACTTTTTAAAAGGCTTTCCTCCTGATTCTTTCACTTCCATTGAGAGTAATTCCTTTAATAAATATCAAAGGTCTAAATAAATATTTACAAATTATTTCTCTAACCTCAAAAAATAACTGAACGATAAATGGGAATTTGACTTGGTCTAAGGTCAGTCTTTGCCAAAAAAAAAAAACAAAAACAAAAAACCCAACAACATAAACTGTGAGATATTTTTAAAGAAAAGTAATTTGTTTTCCTGGTTGTGTTTTATATATCTATGTATAAAGACAGCATTGGTCAACTATCGATCCATTCCTATTGGTAATGCTTCTTAATCCAGACATTCCGCAAAATACAGACTTTTTACAAATCACGGCATCTTTAATACAAGAAAATTAACATGCATTATTCTTCATTCTGTGTATAGTGATGGAGTTCATTAGTAGGCAATGACCCATTACTACAAACATAACGGCTTCTGTGAAACTTAAGTGCTTTCTTTCCTTTTAGGATTAACTTACATACAAGAAGTGACACCAGATAATAGGCAGTTAGGGTGGTCATCTGGGAGGGGAAGGGAAGCATTGGAGAAATTTGTATGCCTCATCTATAATTTCATGTATGGATAAAGGTAGTTTTTGGCTTTTTGTTTTACTTTTTGTTGTTTATTTTGTTACAAGCACTCATGTTAGGACAAAGATGAAATGTGCAAACTTTAAAATTTAAATAATCATTTTCTCTAAGATCCAGCTCAGTAAAAGGTTACCCCAGTTCCCTGCAATTTTAAACTACAAGATCAAAGCTAATAATTTGTTATAAAAGTTATATATTGAAAAGAAATAATGAAAAACACAATTGGGAAATATTTAAGAAAAAATACGCAGGACTAGCCCTGCTGTGTCAACCCTGTTCCCTAAATTCAGTCACATACCCACCGGCATGACCAACAGATAATGCCTTTGAACAGTGAATTAAGCTGAACCAGACCAGCTCAACAAGGTTAAGGAAGAAACGTCACATCAAGGTAGTATGTTTTATTCTGAAACAGTTCTGTAGTTCTTACATTCAGATCTATTCTAAATGTTTCTTTGTTAAATTCACTTGTATTCACCTGTTTTTTTTTTAAGATCTGTTGTTTAAAGGTTAAAATCTCTGTAAAACCTAAAAATGTTTTAAAATTTGCTGAAAATGCAACAAATTCTCAATTAAAATTTATTTAAAATAATACCCTCCACTGATGTTACTTTTTACCCCCTGAAAAACTCCAGGGGAGCATTAACAAAAGATTTAAACTACTGTGCAAAATTTCTTCACGAAAAGTGTTTAAAGGCTGGTGCAAAATGGGAAGCAAATTCTAAACAATTTTGGCTTCTTGGAAACAAAAACCGCTGTGTCTGAGGCGTACTCGTCGGGCAGGCGACCGGGCCGGCTTCATCTTTTCCGGCGGCAGGTGCGCTTGTGCTCCGCGTGCCAGTGCTCCTGCTGGCACTTGATGGAGCAGTAGGACGTGTTCCAGCAACAGTGGTACATGGCCTCCTCCTCACAGTTGTAGCACTGTGGACAGGGAGCAAGGCGCACTTCGTGAGAGGGAGGGCCGATATATAGACACTAGTTAACACTGTACACTTTGCACGTTGTTTTCTTAGCTCCTTTGGGCTCAAACTAACATCACTGGAATACCTAACTTGGCTGGTCTGTGTACTGAGCACCAGAAGGAAAGGACAAATTACTTGTGATACCCAAGCCTACAGCATTATCTGATGTCAACCAAGTCATGTCTCCCTGGCACTGTACCAGCTTCTGGGCATCTCTACAGGGCCATTCCCACTGATGCACTAACATCTGTTCTTTTTTTTGGAAAAGGCTGGAGGGCCTTAGCAGCATCCCACAAGGTACAGCCCCCCTCCCCAGCAATGTCACGTCCAAATGTCCACGGCAGTGAGGCCGGACTGTTTGGATACGGAAGAAAAAAAACAGTGACGAAGGTAAAAGCTAAAGTTGCCAGCAGGGCTGGCTGGGCTGACTAGTGGTCACATCATGCGAGAAGAGACATCAATGACAAGGAAGACAAGAGCCCGAGCTGTGGCCACTAACAACTGACGCTGGGTCAGTAACAGTTCTCTAGACAGACGTGGCCGTGTGCGTGAGAAACAGACACAGCTGCAGCCCTGAGGGTGGGGAGAGGCCTGGGGCCTACGTTTGTTCTGTAAAAATCCTACCCTCTAAGTTTCTTCTTGATGGTGTATCTTATGCTTTGCTATGGGTTAAAAGTAATGTTTTGAATTCTTTTGTGATCTTGTTATAACAGCAAAGGCAATTACTGTTAGAAAGGTGTAGAGAACATGTTTAATTTTGGAAACAGCTTGGATGAATTAGATGGTTTAGGATTAGAATCATGGGCCTGTGCCACTAACTAGTCACACAGATCAAGTTTACTCAACTTCTTAGTTTCTTCATAGTTTAAAAACACCTTCTCCTACCGCAAGTGTCCTATTATTTGCTTTGGTTGTTTTGCATCTGTCTCCTTCTCTGTAGACACAGCTTTCTTGCCATGTTTCTCACATCTCATCTTAACACCCATTCGGTGGCATCTGGCATAGCCATATGCTTTCAGTCCAGCAACTGTGTTCTGTTTCTCATAAGACACAATCTGATGAAGAGCAATGCTTGGGCTCTGGAGCTCCAGCTCTGCTAACTAGGTTTTTAATCATTCTGTTTAATGTCATAAGCCTCAAATGTCTCATGTAAAATGAAATGGGTGTAAAAAATACTGATGTTAGCTATATTACAATTGGTAAGGTACTACAGAAAGTGGTATTATAATTATTACAGCTTCCTCTTCCCATTTCCTTTGGTTCTTTTAAAAACTTAAGGGGATGTCTTCTCATACACCTGGTGTCCACATTCTAGCTGTGTCTTTGCATGATGCTGGAATAATCACAAACATGACCTTTAGTCCTTCTGTGTCTGTTTTCTTGGGCACACTTAATTCCCTATCTGGAAATGTTGATTTCACTACTCACCACTTGTTTTAACCAAGCTATCTTTATATTCACCTAAATTATATGTTAAATTTGCCTTCTTGATGTATCTTTCTAGATGGGTGAGGGATACTATGAAATGAACTCAAGAGCTTTGAGCATGGTGAGCAAATGCTCTACCACTAAGCAATGCCTTTATCTCTTTTTATACTGCTTTCAGACAAGGTCTTGCTAAGTTGCCCTGCTGGACCTCAAATTTGCGATTTTCTGCCCCAGCCTCCTGAGTAACTGGAATTATAGGCATGTACTACCATACCCAGCCACAATCTTTATTATAATTTTTAAAATGTTTTCTTCTTTCATGAAAAATACAAATGTATTGTAGGCAGGTAAAATGAAGAATTAAATTACTGTTTCATGTTATACAGAAAATCATTAAAATTCCCACATTGAGCTTGGAGTGCACCCCACACACAGATCATGGAGTAAGGCAGAGCTCCCACCCCGGGGGGAGGACAACACTTACAGAGAACACTTTATTCAGGTTTAAAGGAGTTTAGTTAGAGATCAAGGAGTGTAGTTAAAGATAAAAGTTATTGATTTCTTTAAAGGAATACATAAATGTTAGGAGGAGGGAAATCTGAAATCTCTAATTTGTTAATTATAAAATATATTTACAATTTCACAATTTGGATTTTACTTATTGGAAATCATCAGGTAAAAGTTGAGGCCAATTTGCCTAAACAAGGTATCTGCAATAGATGGAGAAGTTGGATCAATTAATTGTACTGAAGTATTATCTCACCTTTACAAAATAATCCTAAGCAACATTCAGTGACTGGGGATCTACTATAGGATTTTCAATAAATAATATGAAACAGCCGACAATTTCATAATTGCCCTTATTTTAGGAATAATTTTTATGTATCTCATATACATATACGTCTGCATTAATTTCTATAATATCTGACATTTTCAGAAATAAAACTAAAAAAGACAGTGATATTTACCCACTGTTTCTTCTTGGTCTGAGATATTAGTTGTTTGTGCTGGGTGGCTAGCTTCTTGATTTCTTCTACAAATTCTTCTTTACACTTTTCCTTTACTTGCTTACATTTTCTGTCCATCTCACCCTGCATGTTGGCTACAGCTTTACTTACAGCTTGTCTTTTTTCTTCTTCCATTTCAGAACGCAGCTGCAAAAAGAAGTTAACCCACAGTGCTTTACATGGACCATGTGCTTAAACAAAACTTAGTAACAGATTCTATGAAAATGATAGACCTTTCCCCCTTACAATGCACAAAGAATTTTGGCAAAAAAATATTACCAATTAAATGATTATATTACTAATTGTTGTATTCCTAACTTAGAATGGCCACTGCCTGGCAGAGGCTAAGTCACAGTTGCCAGTGCTGTGGGGAAGGAAGGCTCAAGGATGCGGATACCAGTGGCCAGGACCAGCTTTACCTTTTCTAGAGCTTCCCGGACAACTCTCTCTGTCTCTCGCTTGTGGTCTGACTTCATCCGATCTTTAAAGTCATTGAAAATTTTGGTGTATTTGTCATGGCACATGCTCTGACAGACCCCATCGCTGGCGGTCTGGGTGCTCCGATGCAGCATTCTAGGGGAAGAGGCACTTAACTTCTTAGTCTGCGTGGATACTGACACCTTCTCAATTGGCTGAGGCATTGTGGGGATTTCCTGGCTAGAACTTACTGCTTCCGTTTCAGGCTCTGGTTCCTAAGGGGGAAGAAAACTGATTAGGTGCAAAACAAAGCACGATAATTTACTAATTCAAGAACAACTCTATTAGGATAAAATTTCAGTGATATCTATTTAATAGCCTGCTATTTGAAACATAATTAAGATGCTGTCTTGTTACATACATCACAGTTAAATTAAGTAAATCCCCCAACCAGCTAGTGAATAAAAACATATAGAATTAATGGTTACACTAATACGCAACAACTTCATTTATAATTTCATTACCTATAAGTAGTATGAGTTTGCTTTTAAATTTTGTCAGAATATAAATATCATTATCAATTTATAATCATTTCTTTGAACAAGACTATCAAATTTCCTACAATCCTAAACCATTTCTTACTACATGTGTTTCAAATGTACTCAGAGTTACAGTTTCAAAACATGCCTGGTTTATATAGGTCAAAACTATGCTGAGTTTTACCATAGTCTCCTTCAGTTTTTAAGTGCTAACATAATTGATTTACCAGATAAATGTTTTAATTTTAATAATGCTACGACAAAATTTCAGGTACCCAGCAATGTACCTTTCCTACTTTGCCAACTCTGTTCAGTGGCTACTTAACTAGGACAGAGTTTGAGCCTGTGTGTGCGAGTCTAGCAGCAGGAGATAATGACAGGAGTCAGAAGACTGAAAGCAAACTTTTTCTGTGGCGGGCTCATTTTGAGACAGAGTTTCACTATGCAGTTCAGGCAGGCCTTGAATTCACTTTGCAGCCCAGGTGGGCCTCAAACTCACAGCAATCCTCTGGCGTCAGCCTCCCAAGTGCTGGGATTACAGGTGTGTACCACACACCCGGCCTAAGAGGACAAACTTGATAGATGTGATTTTACTGATGGCAGCAGGAGGGGGTGTCGACCGTACTTCGTGAGCATTTCCTCTTTCAACAGCCACCTGGACACTGCAAGGAGGGCAACTTACTTCCTTTTTGGGTTCCACACTTTGATTACGTCGTCCTTTCTTTGCCCTTGGTTCTTGAGTGACCTTCAGCTGTGGGCATTATAAAAGTAGTATCATATTATTCCCGAGTCTAGGAGATACCTCTCTGTTCCAAATACTGCTGGTGGACACACATACGCTCCTGCTCCTTCCATCCACTCAGGTACCATTTGTTCAGCTACGATTCTGATAACCGAGGCTTACGAAAGCCTTTGTACCTTCACTGAGGAGCAGTGCTCTTAAGTCTTCACACTCCCAAGTCAGGTTTACGTTTGCTTATATCTACTTATTCATTTCAACCAGCTTGGGTTTACTTGAGCAGAGTACCAATGTTTGAAAGGGAAAGGAATATGTCACAAATTTATGTTTTACAGTGAAGAGTGTACACTGAGACCTCACATTTAAAAATAAGAACTGATGTGCAGTTCTTTCCCAAGACACAGCTCACCTGCTCGTTACTGGTAGAGGAGATACTGGATTCTGCCTCTTCCTCGCCTCGGTCCTCATTCTTAGACTTCCAAAATCTTCCTTCACGAAGGAAACGCTGGTGCAGTTCTAGCTCATCACATGCCTTTTTCCATCCCATACTGCGTTTCACATGCAGCCGGTGAATGTTGACTGTGATGTCTTGAATGTTTTCAGAAGGAATCCAGGCTCTATGAAAAGCATTTGAAGGTATAGGCAGAAACATTCAAAATAGGGATATCAGTATTGAGAGAAGTTGGTGGCCTGTACCCATTGTAAAATACAATTTATGGCACCTCTAATTTACTAAGGCTACTAATGAGGGCTTCATAAACAAACTCTAACCAAAAACAAAATAGATGAGGTGTTTTACTGATTTTTACATGCATCAAAGTAAAATTCTCAGAATTGGAAAGATCTTCTGAAACCTTCTAACTGCTATTTGTTTAGTTGAGACTGCCAGAGTTCATATCAACATTCTTTATAAATCCTTTAAAAATGTTACTTCTTACCATTTTGAATACTGTAAAACTAGTAGGGCTTACACAGTTATTTGCAGGTCAGCACTACAAAATCATTTTAAAATGTTCAGAAATTTTCATGAAACACATATATGTATCCATATAAAACAAGGGTACCTAAAAATATTACTTGGTAAGTTGTGTTTATGTTATGTTCCTGTGCATTAGATAAACTGGGTTAACAAAGGGGAAACTTTACATTTAGAAACAGTGTACTCAGCTATGAAAGAACATTAAGCATCTCTGAGTTATGTATCATAGAGATCCAAAAATAGAGAAAACAGTATTTGGTATGTTGTGGAAGAACGCTCAAAATTCAAGAAATTTTTCCTGGGCATTAATCTCTTGACTGGCTTTAAATTACTATGCATCTAGACTGTTGTATTAATTTGACAAATGCCTGTGTACACCAGTGGAAGACACTACAAAGCACCCTGAGCAGACTTGGTGACCATGGGTTTGGCTGCCTTGCCTGACTGCTGGAGAAGATGTTGCCCAGGGGGCTAAATGTAAACTATTAATTAGTGGCTGGAATCCAGTGAGGTCTCCTTTTTACCAGGATGGCACTTATCTCTGCCTTTAGGAAACTGAGAAATCACTGTGATACAACACAGCATAAGGTCAAGGTATTCTGAGGCACTGTGGGTGGGTGGCTGGGTGGGGGTGGTTGACATTTGACTGCGAGAAGTCAGACGATTGTATGAATAAGACTTAGGGGACACAGAGGGAAAAACACAGCATCACAGATGAGACAGGAACTCTAAAGACACATGAATGCCCATCAAACCTTTTCTAGTTCACAGAATAAGGTTCTGGATATGACACTATGGACAAAGACTCTTTTCAGTTAATCTCCCTTACAAATATATAAGATGTTATAATTTTCATTCTAGGTCTTTAATATTAGAGGTCCAGAAATATTGAGACTTTTTTTAGGGAAAAATATTAAGAGAATCATGGCCAAGTGTGCCACAGCCATAAATAAAGATATCTAACATGTTTGTATAACCTAAACCTTGTGCTTTATTATTTAAAAATACATTTAAAATATATATGGTATAACAGTAAATACTAACAATGGCTAAAATTATTAAATTTCAACTCCTATAAAATTTTAAATATTACAAATATTTATACATGATATGTCAACACTAGCTTACTGGTTTAAGTGCTTTATTAAAAACCTTGATGAAGTATGTGCACTTTGAAAAGCCCTAACGTAGAGTGCAGATGAAATTATGCTCATGGAAGAGTTCCTTGCCATTAGGTTTTGAATTAGTATTAAACTTAAGTCTTTCAATCAACGTATTTTTTGAGATCCCTCTATGTAGCAGGTAATCAATAAAAGTATTTTTTGTTAACCTTTTAAAAATAGATTGCTTTTCAGACAGGGCTAACTGCCTCGAAAAAAACTTGTATCTTTTAAGAGTATTTTCTTTCTTAAACCATTTCTTGAATATAACAAAATGTATTCTTTTTCCTTCCTTTGATTTTTTGGAAATAAAATATTGCTGTATAGATCAAGCTGGCCTTAAGCTCACTGCATAACCTCTCTCAGCTGGCCTTGAACTTGGCAATCCTCTTGCTTCAGTCTCCCCAGTGCTGGTATTATAGGTGTGTGCCACCATGCTGGGCTGATTCACTTAAGTGTCAGAACAGTTTATAACACATTTCTACTGTTTTTTTTAAAAATCAATTCCATTAATGTAGACAACTGCAGTTTTATAGAGTACCACTGAGTACACTTCCACAACCCTCAGCACCACTGCCTGTCAACATGAATTCAAGTGAGTAAGATGTATTAAACATATAATGTTAAAAATGTTAGTAGTAAATTAATCTTCTGTTGAGTTATTTTATTGTCATTAATGTTTTCTGATGTGATAGTGTCAGCTAAGTGTGTGTTTATCTAAGAAGGAACATAGAAATTTAAAGTACTAGTCACATGTTCTAGGCACTATTAGACTCATTTTTATTTCAGTTAAATGAAGACTATGTAAAAGTTCACCGCAGCTTGTCTTACTATACTGACCTGTGCCTACTGTCTTCCTAGCATGACAGAGGACATTTACAGACTCTCAATTTAAATCCTTGCAAAGTATAACTTTGAGATCAGGTAGCTTACTTTTATTATTTTTTCCTTTTTTTTTTTTTTGATATTTATGTGAAACGAACCACATTACTGATCCCTTTTTTGCCTTTATTAGACTCATTATTTTCTGAGTTTTATGATAGTTTACCCAAATTCATACTTACTGTTATTAGCAACATTATTATGATACTACCTTAGCTTAATTTCAATGTTGAATAATGTTAAGGCCTTAATTCACAATGGAAGAGTTATTCTGGTTTTATAGTCCTATAGCTTAGCGCTCTTGGTGTGAGACATTAATTTTACAGTAATAAAATGGTTTCTATTCTGGGAATCCATATATTCTTACATTGTGAATATTTAAATTTTAAAGATTTCTGTAGCAATAGAATTTTTTTTAATTCTAAAGAGAAAAAAAAATTCAAAACAATGCAATAGCAGAGTAATAGTGGTTAATAACAATGCATGCAGTAGAGAATTTAAAACCCAGATTAGAAGCAATGTTTTTTAGTTGCATGCATTTAATTCTTAGGCATTAAATGTATTTGTGAATATTCGTAGAGCGTAAGATTGGCTGTCTCTTCTAATCTCAAATTGATTACTTTTCCTTCTGGGCTTTAACAGTCTTGAAGATGGATGGAACAATGGTGATAGCTTTATAATATTATGAAATGGATTTACTCCTTCCATCCCAATGTATTATGAATTTAATCTCAGGTTTAATATGAATTTGAGGATTAAGAGCATCAGCTACTGAAAATGTCTTATTTAGCAAATGGTATCTGGAAGATATCCAGAAACATAGTTTATACCAAACATTATTAGCTGCATTTTATTTTTTGTCATATGCTGATTTTGTTTTTTCATTTTACATGTAGTTTTTTTTTTTTGGTACCGGGGATCGAACTCATGACCTTGCACTTGCCAGACAGGTGCTCATACCACTGAGCTAAATCCCCAGCCCTGGTTTTTCAATTTAAAATGAACTCCCTATTGTTTCTAGTGGACAAGCTGTCAAACTTTTTTAAGTAGTTCACAAAAGCACAGCTATGATCATTGCACATGGCTGCATGAATTACCTCTGGTGGTGGTGGCCAAAGAAGCGAACATCAACTTGATTGTCCTCTTTCTGCATGACTTTGGCTGGCCAAAACCCAAAACCTTTCATTTTAGCCCAAACCAGCTCATGATTAGGTATCTGCAAATAAAATGTTTACTTTGTCACAATACAGTATTAAATGCAAGTATACCACTAATATTGAACTGCTTGGTCAGGTACAAAAGGTACAATCCATTATTTTGAAAATGTTTTTGTAACTCCTAAACACATAGAAGGCTACAGTTCTTATTTATTTTTGTTGTTTTATCTTCAAGAGAAACACCTGAAATTTATATCCTGTGTAAGACCAGCAATTATAAACCTTATTTTGCAGAAGACTGAGGCCCCTTCTGAAGCTAAGGCCGTGTGGTAAGCAGATTGTCACCACTTTGCTTCAAAGAGTGCTGTGCTGGACCCAACAGCATCAACTTTGCCTAGGATTTGTGAGATAAGTGCAAGTTTAAGCTTCCACAGGCTATCAGGTCCACAAGTATCAGATCTGCACAGCAGACTGACAAATCTGGCTTTTCCTCATTGGAGCTGCTGACCTAAAACACTCAAGAAGGTTTTTTTGTTTGTTTCTGTTTTTTGATAGGGTCTTAGTAACTCTTGAATCCACTATGTAGCCCAGGCTGGCCTTGAACTTATGGTGATCCTCCTGTCTCAGCCTCCCAAGTGCTGGGATTACAGGTATGTGCCACAACACCTGCATTCAAGAGGGTTTCTGTGGGGCTGGTGATTTAGCTCAGCGGCATAAGCGCCTGCCTTGCAAGCAGGCAGTCATGAGTTCGATCCCTGGTACCGAAAAAGACAAAAAAAAAAAAAAAAAAAAAAAAAGAAACAGGGTTTCTGTGAGCACCCTTTTTTTTTTTTTTTTGTCTTTTTCATTTTTACCGGTACCGGGGATCGAACTTATGACTGCCTGCTTGCAAGGCAGGCACTTATGCCGCTGAGCTAAATCCCAGCCCCTGAGTACCCTTCTTGAAATCACATTATTTTAGGGAAATTACATAGCTACAGACATACAAAGCCTAAGATCTCTTATCAAAGAACAAAAGGAAAAGCAAAAGTTCACTTTACTACCATATCTATTAAGGGATCCAATATTTAGTTTTATTAAGTAGTTTATTTTAAAATTCAAAAATAAATAATGATCTCCATTATTTTCCCCATGTTTCAGATGTTCATACTAATTAAAAACACGATATGATATAATGAATAATATTATGGAAAAATTATGATATTTAAATGAGTTGGGAATAAACTTCCCTAAAGTGGTATGTTACTTGGGTGAGAACAAGATAAAAAAAATTGTACATACACAAGGATAGCAGAACCAATTGTCTGGACGAGCATTTGACAAATAGAAGCAGTTTTTGCAAAGTTGTAGTTCATCAAGCTGAAAAGGAAAGCAACTATTTAAACATATGTAATAAGTATATATATATAATACATATATGTACATTAAAACGTACATTTTCACATAAATATTCTCATTTAAGTACATCAGTAGTACTGAATTTTGCTTCTTGTAGAATCTATTAAATTTTTCAGTAAGCAATCCTGGAAGACCCTGTCAGTGTCTACCAGAATGCTCTCCATAGTGTCAGATGGCAAATGGAATAGAAGATCAATGCTATGATGCTTGGCACAGTGTGCCTCTGTGCTCTACCCTGCTCCCATCTGACGAGTCAGTGCTCAGACTAAACAGCATTTCTTCAGAAAAGCCTTCCAGATAAGCACACATGAAACATGCGCTACTGGTAGCAGCAGTCCTCAATCTGCCTCTCCCTCCACTTTAGTCCCCTGCACCCTTTCATGACATTCTCTTCACAAGGGGAAGGGACACACTTTATGTGTTTTCCTTTTCTGTCTTTGCAGAAAGCAGCTTCAGGAAGAGGAAGTCTATACTCTTGACTCCTGAACACACTGCCTGGCACATGGTTGCTGTTCAATAAATATTTGTTGAACAAATAAAAAAGCAAAGGTCAAATTTAAAATGAAGAGATAAAACTTTTTAGGTAAACTGAGGAACTTTGGCAATGATAGTAGTTATAGGCAAGTGCTTCACATAAAAAAGACCACAGAAACATTTATTATATAAACGCACACTTTATTCTTTGGTTGGATTTGTGTTTTTCAGTGGGTTTTGATTTGTCTATGTAGGCTGGTAGGGAGGCATATGTGAACCATTCATTTACAAGGTAGCAGTCATCATCTGCCTAGTGCCACATACTCACACACATTGTTTCACCAATACAATGTTCTGGAAGGCAGTTGAAAATTCACTTACTAAGTCTCACTCCTAGGATTTCTCTTTGAATGTTTTAGTCAGAATTTTTTCTTCCCCCTTGCATTATTTCCCATATATATCAAACATGAAAATGAAGTTATATTTAAGGGATATGGCACAGTTAAAATGCAGACGAGAGAGTGCAATCCTGAAATAACTGTGGATGACAGCAAGAGTATGAACAGTACCTCATGACACGTGTCTTTATATAACATCCTTGCAATGTCAGCTTGCTCACTGTCTGCTGTAATTAAAGATGAATAAACCTACAATCAATGATCTAGAAATATGACTATCGAAATTAATACAATGACTTTATGTATTTTTTTAGCAAAAGTAAGCATATACTATTTTGAACCAAACATGTATTTTAAATAAAGGTCAGGCAGCAAAATTAAATTCTATAGGCAGCTACTATTTTATATTCAATACTACCACTAATTTTATAGCTACACAGTAACCTACTGCCTTTTTTTCCTTTGGTACCAGGGATCAAACTCACAGCCTTGTACCTGTCAGGCAGGTTCATATACCACTTTGCTAAATCCCTGGCCCACTTCTTATTTTTGAATGATGGGCTATTAACAGGGAAACATCAGAATTAATCAAAGTGCTATAAAAAGCCACTCAGCTAAGACAAATACATGCAAAATCATAAAGTTATAGTTTCATCAGTTTGGATACCACAGTTTGGCCACTGGCCAGTCAACTTTATTAGCCATATCATCAGAAATTTGAAAATTCTAACTTTACTTCTATGTACAGGTAAGGTAACACTGAGGTATTAATTTTTTAAATGTAATGTCTTATAAAACATATTTCTCAACATGAAAAATAAATCGCATTTAAAAATGCACACAAAATAAAATGCATTCAACCTCCATAGAAAATCACTGTGTTGTGGAGAAGCAGTTGGGCGTCAGCTTTGAATTCTTCATAACTTCGATATTTCCCCTCATTCACTTTCTGTAGGTGGCAAAAGACAAAATGGCAAAAGAGTTACTAGTGAGACTATTTGTCTGGATTTTATTCACAGAACTAGAGGACATGGCATAATTCTTCCAGGAGGACATTAGGACTACTCTTGTTGTCCTGTATTGGCAATAGGGACCACGTGTGAAAGGAATCACTGTTTGCTTTGTAACTTCAGTGTTACAGCAAGACAAAGTGTAGCAGATGAGATACTCCTGCAACCACTGTGTGCTCTAAGTTACCTTCCCTGAATAAATTTCACAGTTCCACCGTCTCATTTTGTAGTAACAATCAAAGCTGCCGCTAAGCTTCATAAATGGGTGACCTGGCCAATGTAACTGGTGAGGCCCTGACCACATGCTCACCATCCTAACAAGGGAGTAAACACTGGAAAACAGAACTGATGGCCTCTATGACAGCTTACCATTCCTACTAAGATATGTGAAGAATTCCAGATTAGGACTATATAATGAATTAAGTAATTTAAAAATGAAATATCAATGTTAGGTGTTGCTCTAACCACCCAGGCCAACTCAAGGGTTTCTCTTATTAGTGACATATGTAAAAGGATATCCCCCTTCAGCGGATTCTCATAGTTTTGCCTTTAGCTGCCAAAGAGGAGGAGTACAGAGAAAAACAGGTGTTTTTGAGAGGGGATAGGTATGGTAAAGTTATATAGAGGTCGTAAGGATATATTCAGGAAACTGGCATGAAAATCCTGGAACTCAGGTTCTCCTTTCATCCCCTTTCATCGTCATGTAGCTTCCTCCTGGGGAAATCTTCCCAGACCTGGTACAACTGTCATCTCTTCTCCCAGGTGGAGTTACCTGCTTCCTAGATTGGTCTGGATTATAAACTGATAAAGTCATAAAAAATTTTGTCTTCCTATTAATTTTTGTACTTTTGCTCATCATCACACTTGTTAAAACAAAAGGCCAGGACACCAACCAGGGAGCATCAGCCCAGGTCCACAGGGATCAGGCTGCATGAATCTGGGAAGCCTTCTGGGAAGAAACAGCCACTGAATTGGGTCTTCAGGGATTTCAATAGAAAGAAAATGTGTGAGCAAAGGGAAGGTGTGCTGGGTGCTTAAGTGTCTTTTACATGCCTCACAGTGTAGGAGAAAGAGCTATGCCTCAGACTAGGAAATCTGAAAGGAGAAAAAGTTCAAATTACTTTGTTTTCTGTCCTAGAATTTGTCAGCCACTTTGAGTGAAAAACTTTCATTTATCCTTACATCAACACAAGAACTGCTAGCCTTTCTCATCTCCTAAGAGGATGAGGAAATTTGTAAGATGATTTTAAATTATTCCTGTGGGTATTATTTAAACTTATTATTTAATCATGACCAGCCATAAGATTTTTAAATTCTCAACAAGTCACAGGTAACAGAAAGTTGGTAATTCTGCAATCCTGACTAAACATGCCTGTATGTTCTGCATTTACTATAATTTATAATTGAATATTAAAAAATTCATTAAAAATCCTCAGCTGTGGTAGTTAAAATCAAGAATTTTAAGAATAATGAAGTTTTCTAGGCATAATCCTTATGTTGTTCAGTTTCCCAAGATTTTAATTAGTTCTATATTCTAAATTTTATCAGAGTGAAGCTCCTATAAACAAAAACTAGAAAGCCATGTCCAGAAATGAATAGTTTATATATGAAATAGTCAGTTGCCCAGGCCACAATACATTTTCTTTAATCAACAAGTACCAAGAAGGTATAAATTGTTCAAAACACATCTTTTAAAATATGACATCAAATCTGCCTTAGAGTGAGCACATGACATTTCCAAGTCACATTTGGGTGACCAAGCTTCATTTGGTCATTATATCTTTTCTTTCTTTAGTAAGAAAGTAAACAAAACTCATTGTCATGGAAAGAAGAGCAACCAGAACCAGCACTGTTTAACTATAAATTATTTTGTTAATTGAGAAAATGTATTTGAAGTGAAACCAGTATACCTCTTGTATGGTGGGGACATCAACAGCTGAATGCACCAGTCTCCTGTACATTGGATGTTTATTGTCCTTCCCCTTCTTATTAAGATCTATAGCCTGAAAGGTTGTTAGATACATCAGTTTTAAATGTGGCTAAAGAGAGACAGGGAAAACAAAATAATTTTTTACCTTTAAAGAAAAATCTTACACAAGAAATACTTTAAAAATTAATGAAAAAAATGCATATATATTATCCAGTTTCATGTAACATTTCTCAAAGCTTTGACTGAAACAAAGTTATTTTAAAAAGTCCAATTTCATTTTAAATATCAATAATCATCAATGAAAATGTTCATTTTAATATGATTTTTAAATATTTCTAATTTACAGTAGCAACAAAATGCTTGTGCAAAAAAAGACAAAAATATCTAGCCTAGTATAAAACTATTTATTGCAGAAAAGAAATACAACTCTGTATTGATCCTATTTGTTACTTCTCAACCATTAACTTTAAAAGAATGAACCAGAATAAAACTCATTTTGGGAGATTCTAGAAGATTATATAAGCAGGACTCACCCTCTCTTTCATGCGGGAGACAATGAACCTCAGGTATGTGCCCATCTCCTGTTTGTTTGTATTCTTCTTTTTAATGCTCTGTTAAAGAAAGAAGAGGCCAAATATAAAGTCTGACCATTCATATGTCCATATTCATGTAAAAACTTTAAACAGGATTATAGTGTGCAAGGATTAAAACATGCATCTCATTTGATAAAGAGAACTCTTAGCTTTCTGCATAACAAAAATAGTTACAAGGCAGGAGTTGAAAAACATGATGTTATACCTAACATACTTTACAAAATATTGACCTCTAGCTGGATAAATCTTTCTTTTCCTGGTATTTTAAAACATCAAACAATTTTGGCTAGAACAAAATAATAGATATAACCAAGAGTCATTTATTTAACCAAAAATCAATGATTAAAGTCCTCTAGGAACATCTTATATTTACAATATTGCATATAGAATTTCACTATGACATTACTCTTAAAAGATTATTTTTAAAATCTGTATCACAGTGCAGCTGCATACTGACATCTGCATTTTAAAACACTGCAGTCTACTCAGTAATAATTCCTGTTTCTATCAGTTTGGCCTATAAGCTAATTAGACCCTTCACTTTATCTCTATGGAAAAAAAATTACAAAAAAATAGGAATCAACCTTTTATATCATTTCCAAATAGCTAGAGAACAAGGAAAATGTCTGTATTTACTTAGCCAAAGTCAAGACATTACCACAGTGTGAAATCAAAGTCAAAATGCTAGACAGTTGAAGTAGCTAAAACATATTGCCAAGAAACTGGGTAGATCTGGCCATTATTTAAATGGATAAATTAATTTTACAGCCAATAATTCCTGCCCAAAGAACTTAATACACAGGAAACCATTTTAATATACTAAATATAGGAAAGAACAAATATTTTTCATGTAACAGGATTTTTAGCTAAGGCTTAAACAAATTGGTTGCATATATATACCACATTAAAATACCTGACTAAAAAGCAAAAAATCATTTTATTATCCAGAACATAATTCCATATTATTTCATGTTTAGGGTGTTAGCTTCCTTCTTTCCACATGCACTTTCATCTAGATTCTAGACAGCAATGCATAGAAACAAGCAGTGCTTTTCTTCTTACTCAGCTCCAAGACCTGTGCATCAAGATTCTCAATGCCAATCATAGAGCAGTTTTCTCAACCTGTCCATACCAGAGGCATGGATAGAACTTTTTTCAAATGCAGGTAAATCTCACTCAGCATCTAGCTAAAATTCAGGAGGCAGGGCTGTGGTCTGCTTGTTGATTTTTTATTTGCTAATTTCTCGGTGGCTTTTATGCATAGCTCTAGATGCTCTACAGACAAAGCTAGGAGTTAAAAATGCAATGTAATTTCCTAATACCAGGAAATTTTCTGTAATACTAGGTTTACAGTGCTTTAGAACATTGGGGCTCTGTGTCTGTCTGTCTCTATATCCCTCCCTCTTTTTTTTTTTTTTTTTTGTCTTTTCCCTTTTTATCAGTACCGGGGATTGAACCCACGACTGCCTGCTTGCCAGGCAGGCGCTTATGCCACTGAGCTAAATCCCCAGCCCAATTCCTCCCTCTTTTTACTCCTCAATCAGGAAAAAAGAATTTAACTGAATTGTTAATGAATAACAGTAATTTATAAGCATCGTATCTGACCATATACACTGCTAAGAAACATGAAGACTTTTAAACACTGAGCTGTAGTTGATAATTTTGTCTCTACAGTAGTCTGTGTTAGTGTTTTCAAGATGAAGGAGCCCTGGACTATGAACACAGTAGGCAAACACTGTACCACTAAGCTAAATCTCCAACCCACAATTTTTTTCTTTTTAACTAAAGTGTTTTGTCAAAATAAAAATTATATTTATTTATGGTACACATTTTTAAATATGTATGCATTGTGGAATAGCTAAACAGAATCAATTATCCTTTATATTACCCTCACATACTCATGTTTGTGTGTTAAGAACACTTAGTTTTTGATAAGATGCCCAGTACTTCCCATACACATGAGCATCTGCAGACTATCAGCAGGTTCCTCCCTACACCAGCTTATGGTGGGGAATGATGCTTTTGTTTTGCATCCTGTGAGTCGCACAGAAGGAAAGCTCAGTGGGTATGAGGTACACTGAGTGTTTTAATTAAAGCTTTTGGACAAATGTTCTTACTAGCTTGGACATCCTTCAACACATTGCTTTCTATGCAAAATAAGTAGTTTGATGAGTTGTCAGATATGGAGAAAAGGTAAGAGTCAGAAGTGGTCACTTTCATTTCTTGAGAGAGACAGAGACAGAGAGATAGCAAGAATAAAAACAAATACTTCTAGCTATGTACCCTACTACCATGTCAACTTTAAAACACTTTGGGTATATATAAACACTTCTATGCTCAAATATTAATATCATTAAATTATGAATTTACACAAATTCAGATAAAACAATTTACAGGCTAGAAGTCTTGTGGAGTTATGATTCTATTAATAGGTAACATATTATATTATCCAGAGGAGAAAAAACCCACTTTCTGTGGTACTGACATATAATTTATTTATTTTGTACTGGGAATCAAACTCACAACTTTACACTTGCCAGGCAAGCACTTATACCACTGAGCTAAATCCCCGGGCCTGACATATAATTTAAATCTTCAATAAACATTATGGCTTGTCCTTCATTGTATTAAGCTGGGCAAGAATACACAGCTCTCATAAACTTCTTTTGAGTAACTCAAACTTAACTGGACAACACAAAGCTCAGCTCCCAGCTGTCTGTACTTACTGGAGTAATGACAAGAGGAGAGGGTGTCCAGCGACTGGCTATTAACATAGTATCTAGCACAAAACCCTGTGCTGCTACCTCAAGACTGCTATGTACTGTATGTATGTATAGGATTTTATTTTTGTGTATGTGTTCTATTTAAACCTATAAAGTACTTCATTCCCATAGTTTAAACCCTCTGGGTTTTAGAGTTTTTCAAAATAAAGAAATCCAATGTTTCTCTGTGGACAAAATTATGCATTGCTAGAAACTGAATTAATATCACTATATTCAAATACTCTACACCAGTAAGGGAAATGGTACTTTGGTTTAGGCAGCTCATGCACCAATTTGCTCCTCTGATTATCTAGTTTAAATACAGGTCTGCTTTCAGTTCCTGTTCCTTTCAATGAAGAATACACAATTGTGAGTATTACATGCTCTTAAACTTTTGTTTTAACTCTTGAAATTATTGAGGTTTGCTTTACACTGAGCTATATCCCCAACACTTTTTGATTAACTGTCTTTTTGGGACAGGGTTTCATTATGCAGTTCACGCTGGCTTTGAATTCACTTTGTATCCCAGGTGAGTCTCAAACTCATAGTGATCCTATTACCTGAGCCTCATTATTTATTTTGTGAGAGAGTGTTGCTAAATTGTCCAAGCTGGGCTTGGATTGCTTCAGTCTCCCAGAGTATTGGGGTTACAGGGATATCACCATGTTTAAGTATTTTTAAATGAGTTGTTAACAGTGTAACCATACATGGCAACATTTGTTTATTTGGGGGAAGGCTATTAGTATACATAGCTTATGCTGAGAACCTTAGTTTCACAAAATCCCACAGCACATAAGAGAATAAAAATCTGATTTTTGTATTATGTTTAAATTTTCTCAAAGCCAAGTTGTTACGAGTATCTCTCTTCTGCAACTCAGCAAGCTCCTGTCCTAAAGTTTTAAAAAAAGAATGCAGGCTGGGGATGCAGCTCAGTTATAGCACCTCCAGGTTTGCTCTGCAGCACTATCCACAACAGTGAGCATGTGAACCCTGCAAAATGACTATTTCAGTGAAGTGTGAAAGGAAACATGACTAACCCTACCCTATCTTTCTCAGCTCTGACAAAAACTGTCCAGAATGTCCTCAAAATATGCCCTTCATATAATATTCCAGGAGAATCTTTTTTTTTTTCTTTTAAATCGGTACCAGGGATTGAACTCACGACCATGTGACTGCAAGGCAGGTGCTTATGCCGCTGAGCTAAATCCCCAAGCCCACTTTTTTTTTTTTTTTTTAAATTCTAGGAGAATCTTATCTGTCATTTAACAAAGTGTTTCTCAAATTTAGATATCTTTCATGAATGTTTACCACCTAGGAAGTGTTTTAAAAATGCCAGTTAGTATAGTGGTAAAAAAAAAATGCCAGTGTCCACTTATAAAGTCCTAACATGAGATAAAACTTACCTTTGATAGAAAACAATCAGCACAATGGTTGTCTGGGGAGAGGGGATTGGGACAAGAGCAAGGGTCCTGTAGCTTGGTGGGATTTGGGCTACACTGGCATATGTACTAGCCTATTCCTTGAATGGCATGCTGAGGACTTGTCCATGTCACTGTAACTTTTTCCCAACAATGTCTAGGTGCTACTCCCAGAGATTCTGATAAAACAGGGTGAGAAATGGGGCTTATACAGTCACAACTGTGAAAGTCCCTTGGGTGTTTCTACTAAGTAGCTTTCAATGTCAGTCACATCTCTAATGTCACAAAAGATGGTCTGATCATACAAGCAAGTTCAGGTACATACTAGGGCAGTAAGTGAGATTTTAGTCTTTGCTGATGTACTGACAGAATAAAGTAGCATATTTTCAAAGTTCTCTTTTAATGTTATCTTGAGGTCAACTCAAGTTTCGTCCTTAAATCTTCACTTAGCAGATTAGTATAGGCTACTTAGTAGAACAAGGAGGAATATATCTCTGACTACATATGTCAAAAGAACTATGATAATGATGTTTTAAGTATTCACTAGTTCTTTTACTATATTTAGAAGCTTCAATGGTTTTGGTTATATAGAAGGAATGGCCGAAAGGAATCAGCCAAAGAGGATCATTTTATTGAAAGCTTCCATGCTCCTTGCTTATTTTTATATTTTATTTGTGGTCCAATACATCTTTTGTGGTGATAAATAAGGGACTCTATTGTTACAAAGCCCCTCTTAAGAACTTGATGCATGGATGTATCTTAGGAGGTAAGTGCACAGTGGCCCTGGCACACTGCCCTGGTACTGCACTACAGAGCAGGGCAGAATCCCTTTCCCAGACACACAGGCAGAGGTGCTTTCATGATGAACTGATGTAAACAAAACAGATGATCATTAACAGCAGAACAAACTCTCCTATAATTTGCAGGAACAAAAGTTTGCTGTGAGATGGGCATGCAGCTTGGTGGTAAGACTGTTTTCATAACATACACAACAAGTTTGACCCCCAACACCACACACACACACACACACACACACACACACACACACACACACACACACAAAAGTTTGTTGTAATTAGTTTTCTCATTTGTTAAACTTTAAGATTTCTTTCCAATACTTTCAAACATTATAGTTACAATTTAGAGACTTAGTATTTCCCGAAAGGGCATCAGACTGTTTGGCCTTCTGCCCAAAGAGGGCAGTATTGTAAGACTTCGGGGGATTTCTTGGGTTAAGCATCACAGAGCCACCCCATAGTGGTGTTTAGTTGGTGCCTGTTAGCCAAACCAAGGCATTTAGAATGGCTTGAGAGAAACTACTATAACCAATATAAATTAAAAGAGTAGTTTCTTTCTTTTCTGGGTGCGTGTGTATGTTTGGTGTTTTGAGATAGGGTCTCTCTATGTAGTTCATGCTGGTCTTGAATTGTGTAGTCTAGCTTGGACTCAAAATCACAGTGATCTTCCTGTCTCAGCTTCCCAAGTGTAGTGATTACAAGCATATACCACCACAGCTGGTTAAAAGAGTAGCTCTGAATGTAAACACTACTTTGTTTTTAAAATAACTAAACAGATACCCTGAAAACAAGATATAAAAATAACACCTCATAACGCCTGCACGTTATTTCCAATCCCATTGTACCTATTCTCCATTAAAGACCTCACTGTACAGATCAGAATCCACCAAAATAAAACCCAGTAAGTATCGGTATGTGTTCGTATCACCTGGTAGGTAGTACATGGTAAAGATATAGTCAACATCTTACTCTACAAATAAGAAAGAAATCTTCTATTGCATGACAAAGTTGTTGTGACCATTTTAAATGATAATATTACATAGCTGAAACTAGGTTGTAAATGTATGTAAGACATCTACTAAAGTAAGATATTCTTAATTTACAAATAATGAGTGCTGCCATTTTTAAGGGAAAAAAAAAAACCCATGGGAAATCTTAAGCCAGTTACAGATAATTGCTGGGCAACATCAAATCAGATGACTTTAGGAAGAAACAACAGCCAAAGCATAAATCAGGCCACCTGGCCACACTTAGTAACCTGCAGTGTTTGAGGATGAAATATACTATAGCAGCGGCTGATCCTATTGAAGTTTACCCAGAACATCAGGACTAAATGCCTTCATTGGTCTGAAATCTTCAATCTTTCCTAAAGTCACAGCTTGTCAGTAGTATAGACATTATTCTGGTAGAGCATGAACTTGTGGAAATCTCTGTCATTTCAGTAGCCTGAGTATGCCCCTCTCCCAAATGTACAATCATAAACTCAAGTGTCTTCTTAAAAGTAATGTATTTATGCTGCTGAAGTTAACCTTGTCAAAGTCCTCAAGTCTGTGATTACAAAAGGGGCTGGGGATATAACTCAGCAATGCAGCAACTTCCTGGCAAGTGCAATGTCCTGAGTTCAGTTCCCAGTATCAGGAAGACAAAACAGAAAAAAATAAGCATTTCAAACTTTCTAAGGGATTTCTAATATCTTGAAAGGGGCAGGTGGTAAATATTTTAGGTTTTGCAGCCTAAAATATTTGCAGTTGATATGTCTGTCTGTCTTTCTATTTCTTTTCTTTCCTTTGTGCCAGGGATCGACTCACTATCTGGTGCTTTCCAGGCAAGTGCTTGCGCCACTGAGCTAAATCCCTGGTCCTATGACCTGTGGTTCAACTACTTAAGTCTACTGCTGTAATGAAAAGAAGTCATAAATAATTTATATTATATAGCATAGCTGTAGCCTAATAAAGCTTTTGGATACTGAAACTTGGATTTTTGTGTTATTTTACATGTTGCAAGATTACTAGTCCTGGGCTGGGGATTTAGCTCATCAGCATAAGCATCTGCCTTGCAAGCATGCGGTCATGAGTTCAATCCCTGGTGTGTGTGTGTGTGTGGGGGGGGGGATTAAAAAAAAGATTACTAGTCTCTTTGGATAGTTCAACAATTTAAAAAGGTAAAAACCATTCTTAGGTTACAAACAGTATAAAAGCACAGGCCAACTGCTGAACTGGACTTTTTAATTTTTGTGAGTGTAGAGTCCATACTGGTCTATTTTAGTGCTTTTTGTAATGGTTTTTAACAGTATCTGGCTCATAGTATATGATTAATAATATTATACTGGCAGAATTGACAATTGTCATTAGAATTCAGTTTCATTAGCTACAATAAAAATTATTCCATGTACTTGGAATTTATAAGGGTATTAGGATTTAGGTTGTGGTGTAGCTTGGTAGAACAGCAGCTACTTAGCATGCTGCACAAGTTCCTGGGTTTGAGAGAAGGTGGGGAGAGGGTTTAATTTTCTTCCAAAAATGTGAAAGTTGCTTACACCCAAATCTGTGTTAGCATGTCCTGATCAGTGTAATTTTGCTTCTGATACATGTGCCATTTCATTACCAGATGATGGCTACATATCCATCACTGACTTCTGATCAAGTTCATGTATTTTACTAACAAGCGCAATATCATCACATCAATGGAAGTTAGCATATAACCATCTGTGATCCCTGCTGGAAATGCAAATTCCTGAGCCTCTTCCCCAGAGGCTGTCTGCAGTGAGTAGATGAAGCCTTTATTTTAAATAACCACACAAGGTTAGCTGGTACAGGTGGCCTCTGAATCTTATTTGGAAAAACTAATTTGTATATAAACCACCTATGTTACTTACTTAATTGTAGAGGTTAAACGATTAATTGTACCTGCACCTAAATTGCATATACTATTATAAAAATCAAGAAGCTCTGAAGTATGCTCTTAATTCACTAATAACATAAAAGTCACAACTAATTTTTAAGAAACCTCACCATTTCAGACTTTAAAAGTACAGCTGCTCTAGTGGAATTGATGAGTGGCCCAGTCATGCCTCCTCATGTAAACCATGGGGATACATCAATGACAATCATTTTCTAAAAATATACCTATGTTCAGTCCTTGTCACTCCAAGAAGTGACACACTGAACCCAACTTTTAGCTATTAGGACAGAGCAGTCCATCACATCTGCTGCTGATAGCAACAGGAGAAAACCTGATCTATCCACTTCTGTATATGGGACCAAACATGCTAAACACTGGACTCCACAGAGCTGCAGTCACAATCTCCCATCGCAGCCCCAGCAATATTCACATTCAATCAAGTTTCTGACAACTTTTTTAAAAACTTGATTTAAAAGAATTTTACATTTTAAAATCTTCTCTAAATTATTACAAGTATGGCTCCCTACACGTAAAAGTAAGAGGATAACTGAAATTATTAAGAATATCATCAGATGAGTTCTTGAGTATACATACTGGCAGGTGAGACTCCACTAATACTCTACTTGCTAGAGAAAAAGTTAGTCCTGTATAATTACTAATGCAGAGTTTCAAGACTTGTTCATCTATGTGAACAAAAACAACACTGACTGTTATTGCAGCTGCATCTATACTCAATTTTTTACAAGTCAATTCATTTTTTACTTTTACAAGTTAATTCTTTATTATTGAAAATCAACTACTTTTCACTGAGATCTAGAGTTCACATGCCATAAGCAGTTTTGAGGCAAACAGTCTGGAGTGATTTAACAATTAATTATTAAATTATCTACTTAAATCCATAGACCATAATACCCACAGTATTTCTAAATCTACTACATCCACTAAGAAATTCACCAAATGGCTAAAATATTATTAGCTACGGAAAGAGATGTTTGGCATTTAGTGAATTTTATTGTTCAATACTGATGGCCTTTTTAGGATAATCAAACCCTTTCATAGCTTGCTATAGGGTTTGGTTATAGGAAAAGAATGGCAACATTTTCACAGAACACAAGAATTGTGTCTATTTGTTCTCCTCTTTTACATGACACTAATCTTCAAAGAAAGAACAGGATTGGAAAGGCAAAGGTAGAATTCACCCCTCAGTGAAATTTGCATTCTTTTCAGAAAATCATTTAAATGTGTCTGTATCAAGTCACAAATCCTTAGCTTACAGAGGTTTTATACAGCTAATGACACCTGTCTAGCATTCTCCTACCATTCAATCCTTCCCTGTGCACTGTACATTTCAGAGACAATAAAAGAAAAATGTGTGCACTTTGTACATATTTTCCGTTCACTGGAAATTCTAAATGGGCTTTAGTATCTAGATTAAGTACTAAGCATCATGCTATAGCAAGCAGTTCAACTATTTTTTTTTTTTTTTGTCTTTTTCATTTTTATCGGTACCAGGGATCGAACTCACGACTGCCTGCTTGCAAGGCAGGCGCTTATGCCGCTGAGCTAAATCCCCAGCCCCAACCAGTTCAACTATTATCTCCATAATTCCTTAAGGTACAATTAAAAATAAAATTCTTACAAGTCAATAGGAGATTCATTACGAAGAACAAATATACTTATCTCACACTCATCCAAGCCTTTCTTGCCACATCATTAAAATCCTCATGGATTCAATATACAAAGTATGTGAAATGTTTTTTTCCCTGCTAGGGTGAATGGGTAGTTTAATACAGATTGGGTAACAATACACAGGATTTTACAGTTTTATGTCCTAGATCCAAGTTTTAAAATTGTCTAACCTTTATGAGCCTTCCCACTGCTTTTTCCTTGGCTAAGCCAGGGAACAACAAAATTGCTTCATAGAAAGTAGTTGGGGTTCAGACATGATCTTCTAAAATTAACTTTACTTTGGTTTGTATAAAAATGACATGACCCAGCTGTATGTAAACATAAAAATATTTCATTATTGTTATCATTACCCACATTAAAAAATTAACACTTCTAATTCTATTTTACTTAAAATCCAATCTGTATTCCTTAATGTTTTAAATGTAAAGGTACTTATTTTGCAGGGTAAGAACAGTAATAAATCCCCACATTAGCAGAGGAAAACTGACCAGAAAGTATAAGTTGTTGTTTCATTGTAGATACATAATAAGAATTTTATGTTTAAGATATTTTTATTTATCATTTGGTCCTATTCTGTTCTGAACATCAAATGAGCATTTGCTCTTTTTTTTAAACTAGAAAAAATGTACTGCCTACATATACCCAAAGCAGAAGTAAATTTTGACCTCTAGTTTCAAGGCATAGCTTTACTCATGATTTCATCCTTAACTCGACAATACAAAGTCACAGTGCAGATGCTTCCAATTCAGCTCACTTTTAACTAAATGAGCACTGCCAAATCAGTATGCACCAACTGATACAACTGTAGGTTTAATCTAAAACGGGAGTCTTAGTTGATTAGTAGTTAAGTTCACTTCATTTGTCCAGTGGATGTACTATTTCATTTTTGGAGGAATGGGTACACAGGGCTGTGCATCCAACTTAAAAGTTAATTTTATAGATTTCTATGAACCTATTTTTAAAATATCCCTTCCTGCAAAATGTATATCTTCATTCTAAATATTTTAAGAAGAAGCTGCAGAAGCAGGGGTTTTAGACATACCACCTATGGAAGCCCCACGGATTGTAGCTCTCTCTTCCTTAAGTTATCACAGTCATCTCAGAGCGGGGTATTCACTTACTGTCACTGCTGTCAAGTGCCACAAATATGGGACATCTTTTCATTACACATTCTATGCATTTCAAAATTATTAGTAAAATTATCCCACATTCATTCTTCTTTGTATCCTTATAGTCTCTTATATTTCTTTGTTTTACTAACGGGCTAAATTAATTCATCATACAATTACATGCTAACATAAAATCTGTGATCCTTAAACATAGAAAAATACTATCTGAAACATTTGGGGAAGGTGAATATTTTCTAGTTATTAAAGATACATTGGAATAATTTGGCCCTACCTATTATGCTACTTGATCTTTTGAGCCTTAAATCGATTCTTTCATTTAAAAGTCACATGGCATGTAAAGTGACCCAGAATTTGTTAGATGACATAAAAAATGGTAGTAGATTCAAGTGAAGGCAATAACATGAATGTCTAACTCCCTTAAGTAATGAAAACAAAATTCTTTTAAACAAGGAGCACGAACACATTAAGATGGAAGAAATAGGGGCTTACTTTCAAACTCTACCTCCATTGTTCACTTGGACAGTGCCAATTGCTTTGTCTAAACAACATGCATTTAACTTGTTTTGTGTTAGATCTAAAGCAAATGCAACACTATTAGATACTATGTCTACCAATCTGTGTAGTATTTGTGACTCAATCTGCTGTGCACACTCGGAAAAGGGCAGGAAATTCTTTTGGAGCACTTCTGCATAATGACGATGCTTGATGGGGAGAAAAATGCTAGGATATTCTCATGGGGTAAGCTATTTCCATTTTACACTGAAAGATGCTTCTCCTGGGGTATTACAGATATTTGGAATGTAAATGTTCTATAATGATACTGTTTATCATGATGGTCACAAACCACATCTGTTAAGTTGAAACTCTGCTCTTTAGTCTACAAGCCACATTCTACAGCTCATCAGACATGCAAGGCAAGTGGCTATTACTGGGCAATGCAAAGACCATTTCCATTACCACAGAAAAAGCTGTTGGAAGGCACTACACTAAAAGGCAATGTAGTGCCACCCTAGCAGGTAGTTGTGGAGTTTCTTGCCTTGCCTATGTACTAAAAAGAAAAGCTCAAAGTTATTACTCAAATGGGATCACAGTTTTCACCCACAGGCTGTGGGCAGCCAAGTGTGCAGTGTACACACACTCATTAACACACATACATATGCACATACACACCTGCCTATAACCATCCCATCCAAATGATTTTGTGATTTGGAAACTATGTATAAAAATCAAGCAAATTTGAAATGAGGTGTTTATTTTTATGTTATCAAATTGGCTAAAAAAAACTGAAAAATAGTTTCCTGTGCTGTGGAGGTAAATAGGTATCATATTTTGAAGGACAAATGGCTAATATTTACTAAAAATTTAAATGTCCACATTCTTTAAATATAAGAATTCTATTTCAATTAACTTATCAAAAATGATCAGATGGAGCTACATATATATAAACTTCCTTTCTTTTTTAAAAATAAAACGTGCTATGCTATGTTTTAAAGGTATTTCCTTTAAAAATTTAAAAGTAGTTTTCAAAAAGAGATGTGATTTTCTGTTTTTTTTTTTTTCTGGAAAGTTTATGCTCATGTCAGAAAAATACAATTCAAATAAAAGGCTGGGGATATAACTTGGCAGCACAATGCCTGCCTGGCAAGCGCAAGGTCCTGAGTTTTATTCCCAGTATCAAAAAAAAAACCCATTCAAATAAGACAAAACAGAAACTTCAGTTTCACACTGACCTAAATAATAAGACTCTTCTTTAGGAATTAAAAATGGAACTAGATTTTTAAAAGCAATATGAATGTTACATTTGACAAAATTTTCAATACGGAATGGCGGAAAATTACATAATTTGCATTACTGGGGAACTGATTAAAACAAATTATGCTAACCCTTTTAAATTGTGAAAAATATTTAAAAAAGACTTCTAGAGTATTGTTGGCTGCAAAAAATTATCTATATCCAGTGATACAGCAATACAGATACAAATACAAATTGATGCACCTGTAATACACAAGCACAGGGGTAAGTCTTAAGAATATTTGCCTACCATGTGGCAGTTTCTGGGAATTTTGTTTTACTTGTTCTTTTTTACATTATTTGAAATTTTTATATTAATTTTAAAAAAATATTAACTCTCTTAAGAGTTTTCAGTAACAAATGTGTGAGACTGGACATCATGCAGACTCTCTCAAAGCAAAAGCTAATCAGATACTCATAGCTTCTCTTCAATAATAAACTGCTGTGTCTTTAAAGTTTATATTTTAGAAAGGAAGATATTACAAAGTATTTCATTCTCAAAGTATTTCAGAAATATTCATGCATATGAGATGAACCTTCTTGAGTTCAATCAAATCTGGGAACAACAATGGGACAAAACCATTCTCAGTGACCCTTTTCAAAACTGCATGAGAAAAGCAGTTGTATGAACACAAGTTTTCTGATGATTACAAATATTAGAAAAGTACTTACTTTAAATTTTAGATAGTAGTGATTAAATTCCATTTCCTACTTCTACTTGTATTGCAATTTAGTTCTGGCATCTTATCCTCAAAATTTCTTATTAGTATAAAAAGAGAAAATTTTCTGACTTGGAACTGTACTTCTTGAGCTTTAATCTTATATAGTCAAAGTTCTCCTAGCTGAAGAAAATTTAAATCTGGTCAGTCATGCTTTTGTTAGGTTACTAAATTGAATAATAATTAATTGAATTTTTGGCACCTTAAAAAAAGTCAAATCAACCAAAAACTTAGATATTTAGAATTCCGTTAGAATTTCAAGGTCATTATTACTTTTTCTCCAATGAAAGAAATTATTAGCACTTATCTTTCTCCTGTACATAACTGTCAGAATAAAATAATAGATTCTCACAGACAGCTTTTTCTTTGGAAATTTTAAAACTCAAGGTCAAACTGCTCACATTCAACTTCCAAAACAGGCTTTTAAGTCTTACTGCAGAATAGTTCATAGGCTATAAAGTAAATGAATAATTCAAGAATCTGTGTAGACTTGCAGCGTCATTTCAGTAAGCACAACTGGACTCTTAAATCATAAAAATATCTAGAACTTAAAAAGGCAAAAAGCAAGCCTAGAGAGAAAAGAACAGGATAGGGTGAGCATGTTTCTGTGTTAGCCAACAACATTGTGAATTTTTCTTGTTTCATTTCATCAGAAAATAGCAAATACATATAGAAAATGAAATCAGACTTGATAGTGAATTCTGGATGTATAACATACATGTACATACTCTTAATAACATAAAATATCTACAGTAAAATTTAACTCCTCAAAAATTCGTATTTTTACTTAAATTCTTCACTATGACAATAAGAGCTAGACATTAAATTATGAAAAAGCTATGGTTATAAAGACACAAGAATACCTGGAACTAGCGTTCTGAATTCCTACATCTGTTCTGATTCTCGGTTTGACCAATGCCACTGCACCTTTTTTATGGTCTTGTATTTTTTACCTCAGTACTCTTATTTTTGAAATCTTATAAAGTATTAGCTTTAACGTGAAAACAGGAGACACGTATTTGCTTTTAAAATGTATACTCTAAATCAGTAAGTACAAATATTAATTCAGCTCCTTTGCTCAAAATGTGACTACTCAGACCACTGCTTACATTCATTTTGCAGACCTCAAAGACGTCTACATTTTGAAATTTGATACTGATATACTACTGAGACTTATAAATTTGTCATTAGTTTATCATTATCATATAGATTGGAAATTTACCATTATTTACCTTGCATTTAGGTGTCTAACTGATATGTCACCATTTAACATTTTTTTGTGTTATCTCCACTGTCTTGGTCTGCCTATTAACTATGTACAGTAGTGCTGGTAAGATTAAGTAGACTTATGTAACATGTAACATAAAACCAGTTAATAACAAATTTGTTCATCAAGCTGGCAGGAAATTTTTGACTAACTATAAAGGGAAAAGTTGCAAAAACAAAACTTTTTAGAAGATGAACATTTAAATTACTGAAATATTATAAAACATATTCACAAATTGAAATCATGAGTAGCCTGCACAATTTGCATGGTTCCAAATAAGTATTTTAATAATAGCAAATACAAAATAATAGAGGTTTCAACCAACTCTGTACTCATCTCCATCAATGTCAAATTTAATGTAGTATTTCATCAACACACATCACTCATAAGCACAGACATACTACATTCTACAGCCAACAATCAGCATGTATACTCTTCAGTGAGGAAAAAGAATGGAAATAATTGTGGAAAGTATCTATTTTTCCTATCAGGTAATTCACTTGAGTTTAAATAAAGGAATTAGACTTCTTCCCATCCCTCTACCCACCAAATACAATGTAAGCAAAAATTAAGGTAACATCACATGGATATAAAACGGGAAGCAGATAATGAATGTGACCAACAATGTGCCTTTTACTAGTGTGCTAAGTAGCATAAACTGTGCAGTTCATTAGAAAATAATTAGTGAACAAAGCTTAATATGGTATAGTGCTTCATATTCCATTAAAGTCACCACATAATCTAGAGATAGGTATACAGGAAGAGAGTATACTTTTATGTAATTAAAACTTTCTAAAATCCACACCCTGAAATATGATAGATGTTCTGTGATGCCCATTTTACGAGTGCCGTGTTAACGTATCATCATTTCAGTAGATTACCCCCACCCTCCAGTGCTTTATCCATTCACCTGGCAAGACCACCTGGAATACCTTTGTGAAGCTATTATTCATTTATTTCCACCCTTTGACCAGCACATGAAAGCTCATAGGTACTCACCCTGCAAACTGGGCACTGCCAGTGACTACTGCTGTCTCTAAGCCTGAACTCATCAGACAAACACTTGGAATGATACACACGAAAACACAGGTCACATATCAACACCTCTCCAGGCAAATGGCATTCAAAACAATACCAGTCATGATTTTCTGTTTCCCAGTCCTACAAAAAATACAAAATAATTTCGTATGACATTTTGTCAATATCTGCAATGTCTAAGAACAAAATCGACACTAAACTCCATCAGAAATTAGGCATTATAAACAGTTTTTGACATTTACTGTGATAAAACAAGAGGGAAAATACCTAGAAATTTACCTCTTTAAATTTTAAATTCTTCCCTAAACAGTATGAACACTCAGAAGTGCCTTAAGGTGATCTGATAGCAAACCAGTCCAAAATGAAACATATTCAAAGCCATTCCCAGTTCTGTAGTATTATCTTTCATTTTTAAAATATAATCTAAGGATTCCTTTTCCGTTATTGAGTACCCCAAACCAATGTGTAACTTCAAATAAATAAACCTCCGCTTTGTTTTATTTTTTAAATTTTATATAATATACAGAAGTACTTTACACACTGTGGGAGCAGAATAGCAACACGTGATGATGCTTTTTATTCTTTATCTTTGAATTTGGAGAAGTAAACTGAACATGTGAAACTAAAAGGTTTAATCATATTGTCCAAAGGAGAATACCATAGAAAAGAAAAAGGAGGTAGGCTCATTTCCTGATGTGGGTATTCTAGAAATAAATGAATATGACTGCAGGAACACAGGCATTCCTTAACCTTCTTTTATAGATGTTTTAACCAAATGAACAAAAGGAAAACCTACAGTTAGCATAATCAAGCCCACTTCTAGTCAGAACCTTAATATTCCACATTTGGGCTTCATTTTATCTTTTGATAAGTCATTATCTACACTGTTTCCAAAGTTGAGCAGTTTTTTTTCTCATTTTCTTGAATGTCACTACTCTCAATAAAATGGCTTCTATATCTCACTGATTTCTTTAGAAACTAAGTTCAAGTGTTCTGCCTGACCATATTTGAGCGTTACTATCCAGTCTTTCAAAGGAAAAAAAAAAAAAAAGGTAGAGAATCACTAATGTTACAGTGTCATCACTAGGGTACACTAGTAAAATCTGCATAAATGTAAACTTTTTGGTTTGTTTAACAAATTGCTTTTCACTGACCAAAACAGTGAAAATGTATAAGCACTTTTTTTAGTTATTTGCTGCAATATGTACATGCTTTGTGAAATAACTTCAGTGGGACTACAATCATAAAATATTGAATATGAAAAATTCTGTGCATGGTAGAAAACAAGCTACTACATCCACAAAGTTTGACCCAGTGGTAACACATCAATGTAACAGATGTGTGTGATGCTTAACTATATTAAAACAAAACTCATTAGTGTAATCTATTTTATATATCTCATTTGCATGCTGCAATTTGGATACTCTAATTGATGCATCAAAAATTTTCCAACATAAATTAAGTTTCAGTGGAGATAAGACACCTTGTTCTTTTTTTTTTTTTGGTACCAGGGATCAAACTCATGACCTCATGCTTGCCCAGCAGGCACTTATGCCACTGAACTAAACCCCCAGCCCACCTTGTTCTATTTTGAATTAACAGAATTCTTTCCAAAACAAAAGAATTTCAGAATATTTTCCCTGTAGCTATTTACAAACATGCTAAAGGATGTTGCTGGCTTATATCAGAAACTGGTTTAATCATCTGAACTTCTTTATATTGCCCCATCCTCAAGTGATGGTCAAGATGGTAAATATTACTTGAATTAACAATGGAAGGAAGAGCATAGCCCTGGCCTCCTCACAATAGCTCCCGCTTCCTTTCATTCCTTCCCTGCACTATCCAACTATGAAATGAAGATAGCATGAACCTGTCTTTGAGACTTAGTTTTTCATAAAAGTACTATTTTAATAAAATAAAATTAGAGGAACACTTGATTATATGTTAATTAACTCTGTTCCAAAGAAAGTATGTGCTGGGCAAGGCAATGCTGTTCATTCTTTTAATCATGGCAGTAGCTGTTGAGAATATTTAAAACATGCGAAGTCAGATTCAAGATTTATTACATTCTGAATCCAGGAAAATTTTTCTGAGGTAAAGCGATATATGTGTGTTTGTTATAAGCCAAGGAGCCTACAATTTGTCTTTTAATAAACACAAATCATTTTGACTAACATTCAATTGTATGTGACAATACACTAAGCTTGCATTTTCATTGGATTCCACCAGATGTCATCAGCTACTCTAGATACAGCCTCATTATAAGAGTATATGTGAGGTACTGCTTCAGAACAAGAAAGCTTTAAAAAGGCAAACCTACTAGCACAATATTCAAAACTAGAAGCAATGTAAAGACAGTATGATTTTAACAAGCTAGTCTAGCAAGAGTTAACTAAGCTAACCTAAATTGAAGTAGAAATGTATTACCAAAAAAAAAAAAAAAAAAAAAAAAAAAAAAGAAGTAGAATTAAAGTAAAGTAACAGTGCAAAATTAGTTCACCTTGTTTGAGGTTGCTGTCCTGGAGAAAGGCTGCATACTGTAGGCCTTTCAAAATAAAAACAAAATAATCTTGGTCTCTCTACTACAATTTTGCTCAATATCAGGTAATACACAGGGCTAAAGTGATTTCATACATTGTTAAACTATTGCTTTATACTTTATACTATTTTTCAGATAATATTAACTGATTACCAATGTGCTAATCATTAATGAAAAGACAGCATGCAAAATTAATAGTCATTATTAGTTGTAGAGGAAACTTTTTACACTAACACAGAAGCTACAAATGGACATAGAGTACATCTTTCTTTGGGAATTCATGTGCCATGAAACCTACCATGATGATTGAAAAATATTTAATTCACCACATATTAATGCCACCACATATCTGTATAATACCATGAATGGATGTCTTACTGATCTAAAAGAGATTTATATTACTTTTTTCTTCTAAATTAGAACAATGAATGTGAATGTGGTGAACTCAATACCTCGCCATAGTATGAAATTTATACAGGCTGTCCTCAGAACCTAGTAGGAAAAGTTCCACCATCTAGCAGCAGCCTATTGATCTAAGTTTCTATCACCACATAGCATTTGATTAAGATTCTAGAGTCAGACTGGTTCAAATCCTGGCCCCGGCACTCACGGCTGTGTAATGTTGGGCAGAATGCTTAGTTAGCTCCTCTGTCATTTTCTATCTGTAAAATGAACAGTGATAGTACCTAGGTTATAGAGTTTTTGTAAGAATCAAATGAGTTCATATGTATATGATACTTTTAGAAGAGCGTGCAGCACTCAGGAAACAATGTTTTTATCTATTTAGTGCACAAAACAGGAACTAAGCCACAAAATGAATGACATGCTTACAATTACAGATATGTGCACATTTCTTTTCCAAGCACTTTAAATTCGTTAGTCTATCTGATTTTCACATTTCTGTAAGATAAGTAGAACAAGGAATATTATTAACCACAATTTAGGTCATAAAAATAAAGCGCAGAAAGCTGTTCAGCTATGTAACAAGGGAGGTGCATGAAGAACTGCTGGAATAAGAAATTCCATATTATAAACCTCTTCAGTAATTCAAAAGAAATTTTAACCTTTAAAATAATTTCCTATTTCTATTTAATGAGCAGATAAACATTTTACTGCCAAGTATGAGTACATGATATACTTTAATGTAGATATAATATAAAATTAATTCTCTACAATTCTAAATTTAATTTTATTAGAAAACTTAGTTATTCATTTAAAGGTGATAATTTTGTCACAGATTTCTGATAATTTTAAATGTAATTTTTAAAGTAAAAATATTACACCTCAGCAACAGAGAAGTCAGACACAAGGACAACGAACAACAATGAAAAAGAACTCATACGTACACTCAATCAACCAATCAAAACAAGCTGAAAAAACTATATGGGATAGAATGACCCAAAATTATACTTTTGAGTAAAATGGAAATTTTTTACTAAAGCAAGAATGATTTCTGAGGGCAGAGGATATAGCTTAGCAGCACAGAGCCTGCTTGGCAAAAGCAAAGTCCTGAGTTCAATTCCCATCACCAAAAACAAATCAACAAAAAGAATGATGCCTGAGTGTAACTATATTTGTGTTTAAATTCACACAGAATTATAGCATAATTGGTTTACAATTAATTCATGATTAACAATGCTTAATACTTTACTTAGAAAGTAAATATTTATATAACTATGATTGGGAATGGACATGTGTAAAGACTGTAGAGTTCTATATATAATTAACACAAAGCAGGTAATATATTTCACATTTAAAAATCAACAGCATTCAAAGGCATCAAATTCTGCACGTAAGGTAAAACATATGACACAGCATTGATGACAAATATGACAAGGCAAAAACTGAAACAGTTTTTAAAAAATTCTTACTTTATCATGCCATATTTTATGAAAAAGGGCTAGCATCATTTACTTTGAATTTAGCAGGCCTCAACTAACGTTTTTCTTAAGAACAAAGCATGGGAGCCACTTTTTTCCATGGCTTCCTTTGATGTTACTTCAAAAAATAAGCCCATAAATTGCAATCCTATCTCTTATCTAAAAGATGTGAGCTTAGGTAAATTTCCAAAGAAATACACACCAAGATTTCTTTGAGAGTGGCCATTTTAAGTTAATAGTAAATGCAAAAAAAGTATCTAGTCCTCCTTTAAATTAGGATTGAAGCCCATTTATCTATTGTATAATTTGTTGTTCTCCTTGAGAAATCACAAAATATATATTATTAATTATCCCTTTAAAATATTTAAAACTTTAAAAAAATCAGGAAAAGCAAAAATACTGAATATTACCCTTTCGCTTGAAAACGTATCTCTCAAGACTATGAGCAGTATGAGATTATGTTTAGTCAGTACAAACTTTTCTCATACTTGTGAAAATACTCAAATTAAAGCAAGACATATGGCTAGGGCCTAAATTCATGTTTGCAATTACTTTTTATTCATAAGCAGCAAAACATACTGGTAGGAGTCTAGCCAAAAATGTAAGCTGTGGTCCCTAAACTGATGCATAAGAAATGAGGCCCTGAGTCTAAAATTTGGCAGGCATGTAAAGACAGAAGTTATTTTATAAGCAACATCTTTTTAAAAATTTTTAATCATTCTCAACATTGGTGACAAAATTATTTAATGTCAGAAAAAAAGTCACCTGTCAAATAATAGTATAGCTTTGTGCAAAGGACCATAAATCAGAAGTCACCAAATAAATAATATTAACTGCTTCAGTTTCAAAATGCATACTTGACTTGTTTTTCTGCAAATGACCCATAACTCAAGGTTACCTGCATTCTTATATTACATTAAATAGTTTAGTAGGACCTTCAGATCTTCAGTGAGCACCTTGTGTTAAAAGGTTAACTTATAAACATTAACTAATACTTGAAACAAAAACAGTTAATCAATTACAAACTTCACTCTAACCAATGGCAAGATTCTATCTAAGAAATGTATTTTAAATTGTAAACATATAGCAGGTGAAACACTGTGAAAAAATATGGATTAAATGTAGCCATTCATGTATATTTCTTCAGATCAAGTAGCAATGAAGCCATTTATAAACCTCTGAGAACATGCAGCATTTCTTAAAAAAAAAAAAAAAAAGAAAAAAGTCTTGATAAAATATTGAAGAGTCAGACATCACAAAGTTCCTTCTATGCCCCAATTTACTGGCCTTTTAATAGTATAATGTCAAAAGCTATGAAAACTACCTTTTAAGTGAATTATTTAGACCTGTGAGTGAATGTTAATGATATACCAGTGTGGAAGTTTGAGGTTACAATAAAAAGTTTACAAGGGTATTTCTTAAGCTCAGCAAGTTAGCCTTTAATAATCGAGCTGGTACCTACACCTTTGTTTATTGACTAAAAGTTAAATAAAGCAGTGAAAATGGGAATAGCCCCATTTTTAATGATTATCTTTTCATTCTACCATCTCAAATTAAAGTCACTATGAATATGCTTACATCCCTTGCTAATTTTATACTAGTTTTTGCAAATGAATTATCACTTACATTGAGGACTGTAAATGGTGTTGAGATCAGCTTCATAAAATGTCTAAAAAGTCATTTCCTTCTAGTAGGAAGTATTTCAGCACTATGGGAATCTCTCTTGATTTATAATGCACAGGATTAATATACATGCTTCATCAGAGACAATATACAATATGTACATATTATATCCTCTCATAGTTAAGTTTTTACTTTAAATGATTGCTGGAAGTAATCAAAATAATATTCAAGATATGCTTGTTTTTCAATTGTTTCAAATTTTTAAAAAATGAAGCACTAGAAAAAAGGCAGCAGAGAAGGTATAAAAAGTTAACACAAATAAATTCTTTCACTTTTGAGTTCCAGTAACTTTAGTCATGTAGCAGAGAGAAAATTATATGCTTGTCTTTGCAGATAAATAGAAGCCAGTATCTCCTAATCATAGTATCTCCTAATCAAAGTATCATAGGAATATGACTAAGGTGACTTACCAAGACAAACTTTCTTTCCCATCTGATTTTTACTATTACTATTTTTTATAGGAAACAGAAGGAAAATAAGAGGAGCATTGCACTTTGAATTGGTTTAAGAATAACTAAAACATTGCCTATCTTCTTTTCCTGAGTCACTTAGGTTGACTTGACTTTTTCTTTCAGTTAGAAAGTCAACAAGATGAAAAATAATGCATCTTTAAATTTAAAAACAAGTTTTTAGAGCTATCAAAATGATTCATACTATACACACAATAGTAAACTGTAACAGAGGGTCCCATAGCCAAATGCTATCATGTCATAACAGTTTCTAGCCCACAGAATGTCTTTGTGCAAATCAGAGAAGGTGACCCCTCCCTAGTATCTACTCTTGTCAAATACTCACTTTATTAAAGAAGAACATTATAAGACATGTGACTGGCAATGTCTATGATGTGTCATGTGTCTATGATGTGAGTGGTGGTTCGCAACATAGGTCCAGCCTTCACGCACGGGCAACACATTGAATACACTGCACCAAGCTGGACAGTTCTATGCCAAGGGTGACACAGTCCTGTGTCCTTCTAGTTGTATTAGGGAATGAGGACTGAAGCACACAGGCAGTCGCTGGGCAGGCAGGTGGTACACCCATACACATTTCATTACTTCATATTAAAAAATTCAGTATTCTAAAGAAACATTTCTCTTTTTTAAGATTTATGTTTAAGGATACAGGAAAGTAAAAAGACCTTGAAGAGTAGTTGCCCAGATGGTTAGGAAACTTGGGTGCTTTTGTTATAGGCACTTTGTTATTTTAAGTATTTTAAAGTTTTATTTTACTTTTAATTGGTAAGTAATAACTATATAACATTTATAACATTTGTGCATTTTAAAATTTGTACTGATACATTTGAGATATACAAAATAACTTCATCATAGGGAATCTGTAATTGTACATGACATACCTTCTTTTCTCCCATTCGCCTTTCCTCACTTCAACCTTTCTTCCTCTCTTTATTTACAAAATCTTTGCAATGTGATGTTCTGATACAATGCTGAATAATCTAATCCGACTAACATATCTAAAATTTTGAATACTTAATTATTTCTTTGTGGTAAGAATACTTAAAATCTTTTAGCTATTTTGAAATATGTAATATGCTATTATTAACTACAGTTCCTTTGCTCTGCAACAGATCACAATTACACATATTCATTCACTGATCAAAAAGTTACAGCCATCTACATTTATATGCTTTATATAGGTAATTTCAATTAATGCTTAATCAAATTAAACAGATTAACATGCCCATATCATGGCTAGAAACAGTAAGGTTTAGAAATTTCTAAGATCATAATAAATGTACAAAACCTTCTTTATAACATGTAAGACCTTACCTCATTCTACATAGTATATTATCGCTGAATTTTACATATTTACATATTTTATAATCTAGGCATAGTTTTGATATTCAGTTGTGCTTATTTTATACATGCATATTTAGTATAAAAATATTTGTGAACAAGAACAGAATTAAACCTGTATACTGGTTGTTTGATATACTTATAAGATTTCATCTAGAAAAAAGAAAAAAAAGATGTTGCTATAAACACATGCAATAAGAACACATAAAATAAACAGTACAGAACCTAACATAGTGAACATATAATAATTAGCTAATTAATGAATTAAACTGAAGAAAGAAAATTCAACTTGAGACAGTATATGAAAAAGCACAAATCTAAAACAGAAAAAAGAAATACATTCACTTCTCAGAAAAAATTCATGACCCACAAACTTAAATCCTGTTGATTAAATTATACTTATTATTAATTGCCATCTAAATCTCAGAAACTACCTATATAGTTTTCTATATTAAATTTGTAAGTTTCCCAGAAGTTTGGGATAAAGTCTATATTACTGGATTATTTTGAGTATACAATAAACTGTCAGTTTCTTTTGTTTTTTGAGACAGGGTCTCACTAGGTAGCTTAAACTTAGTATGTGCAGTACAGGGTGGCCTGGAACTTGTAATCTTCCTGCCCTAGCCTCCCTAAACACTGGGATTACAGACATGCACCATCTTACCTGGCTCACCCAAAGGTTCTTGACTAGCAACAATGCTTTATTTTCTGTAAGGAACCTCAAATGAAAAATTGTTCTAAAATAAACATTTTCATTTTTATATTTAAGAATGCCTCCAATGTAAAAAAATGACACCAGTGCAAATTAAGAATTTTCTTTTTTTCTATGTTTTGCTGTTTTGGGGAAAACATTAATTTTCTTTCCTGGGGATTTAAAGCACAAATTAAGTTGACAAAAACTGGTATATCTGAACATTTTTCTAACTTTATAACTTACAATAGCTTCTTCTGGAACTAGTTCCCCCCCTGAAACTGGTTAGCTTACTGCAGTCATACCTGACCAGTTAGTATATCTATCACCCCATCTGCCATAGAGCCAGGAAAGGAAATAAACTCAGAGTTTTTGGAAAAATTTTCCACAATGAAAATTTTTACGATTTTATGTCACTTTGATAATTTTAGAGTTTATACTATGACACTCAAAATGACCAATTATTAAATCCTTTTCTTTAAAAGAAATACTGGAAACAAACCCTTTTTAAAAAGTGCATATTTATAATATGGAATACTGATGTTCATTTTGAGGAACTGCTATACATATAAATGTATCTTGATCATTATCAACCCCTTTAATCCCATTTCTCTTTCCTCCTCCTTCTGATCCCCTTCTCATCTCTGGGAGTCTGCCTTCTACTTTTCTATCATATCTCCTTTATAAAACCACCTAAAATGGATATTCCTTCCTTAAAAGGTATTTCTAATCAATTTTTTAAAATATCAAATAAGGTAGAAATTTTATACATGAAACCGTCTTTATGTTAATATACACTTCTTCATGTGTTAAAGTTATATATACAAATTATATATAAGGTTACTGAAAAGAAAGAGAAGATTAAAATATCCTCAATTATAGAGAAGAATCAAATGCCAGGTGCAGTACGATTATATGTCTATAATACCAGCTATTCAGGAGGCTGAGGAGAGAAAATCACAAGAACAAGACCAACCTGGGTGACTTAGCAAGGCCCGGTCTCAAAATAAAAAAAGGGCTGAGTATTATTTCAATTGCAGAATGCTTGTCTAGCATATGCAAGAAGGCCCTAGGTTCAATCCCTAGTACCATTAAAAAACAAAATATTCATAATTATAACTATGCAAAACAAATATGAAAACTTTTCATTTTTCCTATTTGATTTCTGTTCTAATACATAAAATGTGCAAGAGTCATTAATAAAGACACTGGCTAGGAGACTTCAACAGTTGGGTACTTTGCACTGTGCAATAAAAATATTGAAGCGTGGCTGCAGGATCTGATGCTATCCACCCTCAAGTGAGGTAAATTCCCTAAGGATTTGTCCTTTGCAAGTGTATCTAAAGAGCAACATTAATTTGTATGGAGAAATATTTTGTAAACACTTACTGAAAAAAATATTTAGGAATGCTAATACTTATGTGTACATTAAAAGGGCATTTGTTTTACTTTTTTAGATTTAAGATAACATAGAAAAAGCTGACTCTTTGTTAAATGGAAGTTTCCTTCTGAAGAATCCATAATAAAAGTATTCATTCTACCAGTAAGGAGTCTTGAGGTTAATAAAAATATTAAAATGAGCATTGTTAAGACTTCTGAAAATGAATTTCTATAGGTTGTATATAAAATAGAAAAGGCCATATCCTTAAATTTATCACATAAAATGTACTTACAATCTCATCTCCTGGCAACCAATATCCTTCTTGTTCAATACCAGCTTTCGAGCCTTTACAGCCCACTGTTAGAGTTTCAACAATAAGACCATCTTTCACAGCCAAGCTCAGCTGACGGGTGGTCTCTTTTGGATGCATACCGTGGACTCGAGACATATACCTGAACACAGAGGAAAACCAGAATTTAAAGAGTTTAAGTGCTAAAAATTAAAAATGAATAAAACTAAGAAAGTTGAAGTGATTTATTTCTTTTATTATGACTCCATATGAACCCCAAAGAAAAAGATTTCTGAACTGTCAATTATATCATAGTATTTTAAAACAAAATTTTGTTTCACATTTATTTAAAATAATCTCAAAACAGCAAACATAAATCATTGAACAGATTTCAGTAAAACATTCCATTTACTTTTAGCCCGCAGAGCAGTGATGGTGAACCTTTCAGAGACAAGTGCCCAAACTGCAACCCAAAACCTACTTATTTATTGCAAAGTGCAATTAAACTGAATATTGAGGTTTTAGTTTAGAAAAAAACAACTCACACATTAACACTTTTGTCATAAGAGAAAAACAACACGTATGCCATAGTTTCTCCACCACTGCTCTAGAGTAATTAGTACTAACCTGTGCTATGAGGACTCTAACCACAGAGGAATTGACAATATAAGCAGATCTTTTTTTTTTTTTTTTTTCTTTAAAGGGAGCTGTCATTTAAACTGAAGTTATCTTTCACATACTACTACCTTAGTATTTTATAGAATTTTATAGCTCTCAACCACAGAATTTAGAATTACAAAATTATCTTCAGTACTTTGACTCAAAACTCGGGAAATGACACTGGAGAAAATACAAAACTGCATGAGTATTTGTCAATATGTAAGAAGAACATGGATGTATATTGTGCTCAATAAGGCAAAAATGTGATTTTCAACAAAATATACTTTGGGATGACTCCCTGAAGCATACAAGTGTTCTCTGATTTACAGATTCATGGAATTTTATAACTTCTTTGTTCTTTAAAGAAATAAAATGCTCTACACATACTTGGGTTTTTGCCATTTTCTGTCCCTCTCTAAAAAATCTTAACAAAATTTTCCCAGTAGCCTACTGGACATCAAAGGTCTCTTTGCACATCCAGTAATTTTTATCTGGATAAAAAGGCTACATGAAGACACAAACCAGAATGGCTTAAGACTTCTTCAGGGAACAGTCCATGCTATATAAAATGGGACCAAAATTTCTTGTGTCCTCGGGGAAAATAAAACAAAACTTAACAATTTTTGCCTTACTTAGCCTGTCATTCAAATATCAAAGCAATAATGCTTCCCTTAGCACCAAAAACCTTATAAATTCAGAAGACAAAGTTTAACAAAAAACCCCAGAAAACTCCACCAAAGGGTTTAATAATAAGTATTTGTATTTTCAGTATGTAGAAGATAAGTCTTCTGTTAGAAACAGCTCACTTTAAAGGAAAAAAAAAATCTGCTTTTACTCTCAATTCCTCTAACTAATGGATCAAGGCTGAAAGAAACACAGGGATTTATGAGTGACAACAGGATAAAGTGTTGACCCTGACAATGAAAGCATGCTATAATTAACAAAAAGGACGACATGGGAGAGGAAAAACAGGAATCAGTATAAGCATACAATGTAATTTTATCCTTTTCTGACTAATCGTCAAGAGACCTGAAACACTAAAATCAGAATATATATATTAAATATGACAAGAAGATCCAAACCAAACGTGCTTGTCTTTTTATTAAAAAAAACGAAATGTCTAAACTCAGTATTTTTTAAATGAGTAACTCAAACTGAAAATGAAAGGATAAAAGCATGTAATAAAAGTGCAACCCAAAGAAGCAGAAATTTACATAACAATGCACAGGATTCCGAATTTAGGACAAAAATCATCTTTAAGAAAGACAGAGCATAGATGGTTCTAATGCAAAAACTGTAAGAAAAAAAAAGATACTGACAGATATAAAAAATTTTGAGGTTTTAAAATTCTGAATACACACATAAATCTACGGATAAAAATTAAATATGTATGTAGACGACCTAAGAAAAACTTTGTTGATTTACTCTAAAACTTAAAAAAAACTTTCTTCAGTAGTTTCAAGAAAGTTATAAAAACTGACCATCAAATCACCACAAAAGATGACCTTAATACATTCTAATAGTAGTATCCTTTGCGAGTTATACTGAAATTAAGACATTAATGACAAAATTAGAAAATTTTCATAAATGAGTCAAAAAATATTGCCTAAAATTTGGAAAAGATTATAAGCAATACTAAAAAGTTAAAGCAGTGCTAATTAAAGAAATAAAATTACAGAGCTAAGAAATATTAATCCAGGAACTCCTCCTTAGAGAAAAATATAAAAGTATTATAACAATGTAATCAACAGTGAAAACCCGCAGTACAAACATACAAACTAAGAAATGCCTATAGGCGCATATCTATAGGTAAAAAGAAAAACTAAAATAGCCCCCAGAAACTACAATGTTCAGTTCCAGGTAAAGATGTAAGATGAACATTATGGTTTTCTAAGAAAAGGTAAGTGACCAAAATTTAACTTATAAAACAAAGAAACAAACAAACAACCCAGAGAATTTAAAAAGGCTAATTTCCAAAGAGGTAAAAAGGAGGTTGGCAAAGGGCTTCACTAGAAACGTATCAGCTACACTCACATTCATAAAGTAATTCGAATGAACTTTTTAGAGGCCAGATTTAACCTCTTCCACTGCACAATAATGAAGAAAAGCAAGGACTCTGGCATATAATAGGAACAAAACTATAAAACAGCATAGGGAAACATCAAGGCAAATCAAAACAAACCTATTGTCTTACAGGAATACTGATATAAAATTCTCAAAACATTCAAATCAATACCCTAACATTAACATATTAATAAAGATCAATACATATACACATTCAAATATTAAAGGAATACATTATGACCAAATGCTTAATTCCAGAAATTCAAGGGAGATTTAATATTAAGAAGTCTAAATATAATTCACCTCATTAGTAGATCAAAAGTGAAAAATATTGGTATATGTTGAAAATATATTTCATAAAATTCAACACCTAGCCCCTACCAAAACAAGAATGAATGAAATTCCTGAATGTAAACAAGTATGTTAAAAGATGTTGACTGCCATCACTTTTCTTGAATACTTTTGTAAGTGTAATAACATAGTCAAAATAGGTATCAGTGCTGATAAAAAGTTAAAACAACTATTTGCAAATCATACATTTAGAAAACCTAAATAATGGTGACATGCTATTTTTAAATAACAATAAATTAATTTGGGACACAAACAAATATTTAAAGAATTTATATATCTAAATTCGTTAGGAGATGTTCATTTGTTTTGGCATAGGGGGACTGAATCTATGGCCTTGTGCATGCTAAGTACATACTTTGTAACTGAGCTCTATCCTCAATCTCCAAGTTATGATTTAAAAACAGACCTCAATTATTTACAACAGCAATAAAAAAAGTCTTACTAAAATTAGAAACAACCAAGTCTGTATGGAAAAAAATCTGCTCCTTATGCAAAAAGGAAAAATTTTAATTACAATAAAGTAACAATTCAAATTATCGGTAGAAAGATTAATGCATGGCCTTGAAATAACTGGCTATATAACTTGGAAAAAGAGGCAGGGCCCAATCTTAGTCTGCACCCAGAAATTAATTCTAGATAAATCAAATATAAATATTACAACCAAAACCACAAAATAATTAGAAGGAAAACAATGGAGATTATTTCTCACAGTGGTGTGAGAAAAACTACCAAGTATGAAACAGAAGTCAGAAGTCATAATAAAAAATTGACAAATTTAAATAAAATTCAGCAATTTCAATATAGGTTAAGAAACCTACAAGAAACAAAGTTAAAATATTTATGGCAAAAAGAAAAAATAATACACCATCATGAAAGACCCAAATTATTTCCTACACATTCCCAATACATAAAGAATTCTTACTTACAGAAGTTGAATATCCTTAATCCAAAATGCCTAGGACCAGAAGTGTTACAATTTTTTTTCAGATTTTGAAAATATACATAAGATACCTTAGAGCTATAATTCAAGTCTAAACAAGAAGTTCTTGTATGTTTCACTGAAGGTAAAATAACACCTGTATTTTGACAGAGATCTATTATAAGAGCTCAAGTGTAGAATTTTCTACTTGTGGTATAATGGCAGTCAAAATTCCTTAGATTTACATTCAAAAAGAGACTTTTATTTTATAATATTTTCTGTTGGTGTTGGGTATGTAGTTAGAAAAACTGCACTCTCTTATTAGCTATACGTTTACAGGTAAAGTTTACTGAATTTCATTTATCTTACTAGCCTGCTTAGGACCACGAGTACAATGTATGCCATAAACAGTGTCTTGCTTCAGATTTTACAGGGGATTCTTAAAAATATCTCACAAATATTGATACCAGAAAATGGTTTTTGTGGATATACTTTGTAAATATAAACTAATGAACATAGGAATAAATATAATGGTTATGGTAGGATTTTGGTAGGTATCTTTTATTAAAAAGACATTTCTTTTCCAGTCTTACTTTGTTAACAAGAATATCAGTGAGATTGTTTCCTTGAAAATTTTTATTCATGAACTTTCATCACACATAAATTCTGGAAATTATGTATTCTAACAGCTTTAGGGCAAGAATAAACTCAATAATATACTTTTTCCTCAGTAATGACACATTGAGCTCATCATTTTTAAGTAGTTCAAGAATTGAAGTGGATTAACATAGTATATTCTGGTCATTTGGTTCCCTTTTCGGTCTCTTGAGGGATTATAAAATTTGATACACACAATGGCAAGCAGGCTAGACTTAGGCTTTTCATACCTATAAGGATCAGTAGGGTACACAGCTGGAAGAGTTAGTCCTACCAGTAATCTAAGAATGACGATGATAATGAAAAAAAGAGTATGTCTTCCTATGACTGATCTACCTGAGGATGCAATAGCTCTAAGTTAGTTTTCTGAGTGACACTGCATTGGACAAATTAGGATAAACAATAAGTGATCTATTATATATTCAAAGTGCCATTCAGCAGCTAAGGAATATATATGTTCATTATTTGTAACAGAGGTAAACGTTAAAAATCACAAGCTTACAATCTATAAACTTGATACATTGCTTACCTTTTCCCTACTCACTCTCCTATTATATTCTTTAAAAAATAAGTTCAAATAAGTTGATTGTGACCTATCTTTCTTCAAGAAGTAGAGAAAAGGGTTAGAACACTACAGATATTAAGTAAAGAAAGGAGTAGTATAATATTAGTGAGCACTATAGTCTAATTATATTTGAAAAGGTTTACTGTTCAATTAATTATAAGTAAACTCCTGGAGGTAGAGTGATTTATATGAGACCTCAAATGTTAACAGTCCCAACTCATTCATTTTCTTAGACCATCAAATACTCAGATTTGGCTCATGTGAAAATATTTATGCTAATATTGTAATTCAGGTAATACCCTCGGTCTGTCATTTTCTTAAAAACTTCTTAACCTGTCATAGGGACTTACTGTCTTCCAAAAAGAGGCAAAACTAGTAATCTGGGTTTGAGGTACTTTTACAGAGGATTCCTAGTTTCTATTTTAATTTTACTTAACAACAAAAAACATAAAATGGGATACAAATGTCTAATATTTGTTATATTCAATTTCTCTGAAATTTTCCAATAATTTTCTTCTTCATTTTCTCCCACCCATTCTATCCATTTCCATTCTTTCAAATTTCCTTCCACTATTGGGAGCTCCAGAGTGTTCCTTTTTCTCCCAAGACACTATTTTCCAAATGTTGCTAAGCATCAAAGTGCATCTAAGCAACAATCTGTAAAACCCTAAGTTGGATCATATCCCCTGAGAAAATTCTGCATATTCCAAGACAAAAAAAACATGTATGTGTCTGTACAGTTAATGGCAACAGCCACTGCTTACTTTACATTTTCACAAAAGTATGAAATCTCATGAGTCACAATTTCCTGAAAGTAATTATCTATCATTAAACCTTCTAATAATGACTCAATCACAGAAACTCTTGGCATATTATTTGAAATTAATGTAGTGGGAAATGAGCACACCAACAAGAACAAAATGAACATGACCGTATCTTCTGGACAAGCTAACCTCACAAAATACAAAGATATGTTTCTGTTAATTAAAATATATAACAAATGCCTATAGTGTCCTTGTGTTCCTTACAGACACTACTTCACACTACTTATGGAACCCATAAGTGTGAAAGAACTTTAAAACTGTGATGGTAATGTAACAAGTTTATTTCAAATACACTCTAGGTAATCTAGATTGACCTTAAACATATTTACTGCCCACAATTTCAAGGCCTCATTGTGGCCAATGGCTCCAATGAGCTGACTCATAAGACTGAAGACTCAAGGAAACATCACACACACGCACACACACACACAAAATCACAATCACAAAATTCAATATAAAAATTTAAGTGAACACTGATCTAATCTCTTGATGTTCAAAGCTGTTCTTTGTATAAAATGCTATGGAAATTGTATGAGAAGGCATAGAACATGTGACTAATAAGATGTGGATTTCTTCATGACATATCCATTAGAAATCCACTTTTTTCTAACCTCTGTAGCAACAACCATTAATTTTCATTCTGCAAATTAAAAATAATAAAGTGCAAAACATTTATGACAAATACAATAAGCTTTTATCTTTGAAAGATAAACTAAAACAATAAGAACTATTTACCCAGGCTAAACCAGCAAGATAAAAATTTACAACTATTATTCTAACTACTGGTAAAGGCATACTGAGATAAGCCACTCTAACATAGCATTACTGAAAAGTACTTACTGGAAAGTAGTTTGGTAATATGTATCAACAGCCTTACAGATAATCCTATCCTTCAGTAGTAATTCTACTTATAAGGAATGAGACTGAGAACAAGACTTATGTAGGAAAAATATTCTCACATCATTAAACTTTATAGAATAAAAAGCATCTAAATTTCCATCATCATAAGCTATGTTGTACTCACTCAGTGAAATGTTCATGTTACAATATTAAAAGAGATATCTAAAATTATATATATGTACATGTGCATTCATACAAAGACAGGAAGGAAGAGAAGGAAGAGGGAGGAAAAGAAGGAGAGAGAGATAGAAGGAAAGAAGGACAAGGGAGGTGAGAGAGAAATTTTCTACCAATGATTAGGTTTACTGAGATCGGTCATTCCATTAAAATTACAACAAACAGATACTCAGGAGGACTGCTATGAGTTCAAGGCGAGTCTGCATTACAAAGCAAGGCGCTGTCTCAAAACAAACAACTCCACAGACTTTGGCTGTTATACCAAAGACACTGATTCACTCTGACATTAAACGCTCAGCTTCAAATCATGCTAATTCATGATTTGATCAAATGATCTGAAATTGGCAGTATTTCAGACATCATCCTCAAGCTTGTATCTGTATGTACTTGTCTGTCCAAATTACAGTATACTATATATAGTTGGCACACAGTAAAAAGACATGTAGAAGATATAAGAATATGCAATATATGTTACTGTTTGTTTCTGAGTTCCTACAGTAAATAATCCTGCTGCTCTATCCTACTCTCTAAATACTATACTTGTAAATATTTATCACACTCCTCCACAGTGACTCTAGAGCAGTGATAGCAAACCTTTCAGAGATCAAGTACCTAAACTACAACCCAAAACTCACAGATTTACTGCAAAGTGCCAACACTCAATTAAACCTGAATACTGTACAGAGGTTTTAGTTTAGAAAAAATAACTTATCCAATGCTTGCCCCTTGGATTAGCTTGGCTCGTGTCTAACAGAGAGAGATTCAGGTGCCCATTGGGGCACATGTGCCATATGTTCACTGTAACTGCTCTAGGGAGAAAGGCCAACAAGTAGGGGTGAGATTTTTAGTAGATTATCATATTCTTTTTATAATTTCTGCTTAATCATAAGTTTTCACTTCATTTCTGAAGTGAAATGAACTAAAACTAATTTACAGTGTTCATTTTATACAGATAAACTGAAGATTTTAGGGTGAACAAAAAGCTCTTCCTTTCTATTAACAGTAAAAGTATTACAAATCTTTCTACCTTAAAAGTTTCTGATGACTTCAAATGTCACATGAAAAATAATTATCTTGGATTTTGATCTGTATTATTTATGCAGTGACTTCAATTAAAATTGATGAGGAAAAATACTTCGTTATTTTAAAATAAGGTGGAGATTTATGTATTTCTCCTTAATAGGTGGCTTTTATGGGGTGGACTTTTTTTGTGACACATATGCTACTTACTACCCATTGGTTCCATATAATAAAAATGGAGTATTTTTAATTAAATATCTCAATTTCAATAAGGATAACTGTATATTTTATAGCTTGCTCAAATCATCATACATTATTGAATTAGGCCTATCTCAAAATTTTATCAACTACTTAAAAACAGCAGTTTAGGGGCTGGGGATTTAGCTCAGTGGCATAAGCGTCTGCCTTGCAAGCAGGCAGTGGTGCGTTTGATCCCCGGTACCGATGAAAAAGGAAAAAGACAACAAAACAAAACAAACCCCCCCCCAGCAGTTTAAAACAGTGATACAACTAATAAAAATGTCATACAACTGTGTAAGATGCAAACATCACCAAAGGTTCAAGAAAAATGTAGTAAGTCAGTCCCCAACTTACAAAGGAGTTCTGTTTCAGGAAAATATTCATAAGTCAAGTTTGTGCATCAGTTTGACAAAGTGAGTCTTATACACCTTTGCCACAAATTAACAATGAGAAGCATAAAAAACCCAAACACACACACATACACAAATACTATCTACTATCACAAAGCACACAGTAAGCACACAGAACAGACACATGAGCTACTTCTGTCATCTGTTCACATCTACAAATGTTCTGCTCGTAATGCAGGATCCATTGTGTTTATGAAAGCTCACAACTTGAATGTTCATATTTTAAGTTTTATAGTCTGTTTCCTGTGTAACTGGACAAAGAGCACATGCCACAGCAGAGTACTATAATGGGATCCTTTTACTATACCAAGAGCTTTGCAACAATTAGAAAATGCTTACCTCTCTGAAAAGCTTAATAAATTTCTTTTAGGTTTTAATACTATTTAAAATAGCTACAACTCACTGTAGTTACTACTTTGCTTTATGGCCATTAGGAAAATGTTGTGGCTACTCTTTTGTATTAAATCCTAGAGAAATGAAAGCCAAATTTGTAATAAATCCTTTGCAAATTGCAGGATTTTATGAGAAAGTTTATTTTCACTTACTCCAGGCTCTATTTTATTACCCAAGCTATATTTTACTTTTCCTTACCTTTCCACATCACTTTACTGTTTTATATATTTTTAGGAATTGTCCATAAAATATTTGGGGGCCAATGAAATTCTAATAAAATATTCATGTATACTTACTTGATACACATATATGAATACATGTATTCTTTCAGGGTAGAAGGGAGACTATGTCATGAATCATTTGGTCCACATATTGTAGAGAAGAACTACTAATAGAGGTCCTTTTACCCTTACACTTGCTATATACATTCTCTCGCCTTATTTTTCTCTACTCCCTAGCAGTTGAAAATACAAATTTAATGAACATCTTACAATGATGCACAATGTTACTAAATTTTACACTAACATTATATTTTATTTAAATATCTGCATATGTTTTTCTTTTAAATATATTTACCAGAGTTAAACCAAATCTAACTTTAGTTTGTACAGTGTTTAGCATATTATTAGCATAGAATATTTTAAGAAAATTTTGAGAAAATTTTTCTATGACTAAATCAGGCATGGTGGCGTACACTTGTTAATCCCAGCACTCAGGAAGCTGAGGGAGGAAGACAACCAAGAGTTTCAGGCAAGTCTGAACTATATAGTGAGACCCTGTCTCAAAAAACAAAAACAGATTTTAGTGTTTAGCAAAGTTTTAATGTACAATCTACAAAATCTGGACAGATTTTCTTTTAAAAATATTCAATTAAAATCAGAATATAATGTCTTTCAATATCCTGTAAATTTTAAACTACTTTTATTTTTAATCTCAACTATTACAAACTGGTCAAAACAAAACTGTATACTTTAACAATTTATTACAGAAAAATTAAAACAACTAGTTTTTCTTTTTCAATTCCATACAAAACTCCTTTAGACAACACTTAATTAGAATCCTATTTACAGTAGACTTTTGATAGTAGTAGAGAATACACTTTCTGTAATGGTAGCAAGAATATTCAAAACCCAGCATTTGAGTAACATAATTTCCATGTAATTAGATACTGTTTTAAGTTCAATGATCTGGCAAGTTTTCGATGGAAGCAAAAAAAAAAAAAATTAGCTAAACAGAAGCAGATAGTATAACTAATAACAGCTACTAAATTACTTAATTACATAAAACAAAGTAGAAAGGGCTGTCAATGCCTAAATGTGCTTGAGATGTGTAGGCACATATCTGGGAGAGAGCTGCTCTGCTGACAACACAACAGTGAACAGCAAAGGCAGATTAATCCCTCTCAGATATATGACCTATCTTCTTTACCCTTCCTATTTTCTTTAACAAACTTTTATACCTCCCATTTCTTTCAAGTTTTTAAATTTAGAAATACTCAAAGGAATATTTAAACATACATGTACAGTTTGAAGAATAAAACAAATACCAGTTTAACTACTACCAGCTTCAGAAAAGAATTGACTTTGACAAAGATTCCTGGATGTGCTCCTCCCTGGTGGCATCCACCTCACCACCAATTATTGGCAACCTTAATTTTGCCTGAACTACTTTCTCTTATCTTCACCCTCATGTTCTGTGTATATACTTCCCTTAAAAACATGCTTATTGTTGCCTTATTTGGAACTTTACAGAAATGGAAGCATATTACATGTACTCTTTGTAATATGATTCCTTTTTTCTACATTATTTTTGAGTAATCTACATTGCAGTATAAGACTATAGTTTGTTTTTACATAAGTATAATACCCTGTTATATGAGCACATGAGTATTCAGTCTATGGCTGATGATTATATTGTTTCTAGATTCTGCTGTTGTTGCTTCAGTTGTGCTAGCTTAATTTTTTTCATATATTGAATATTAGTTTTACTTTGTATATGTAATGCTATAATTTTGTCCACATATTTATCAAATTTTTGCTCATTTATTTTTTTCCTTTTCAGAGCTGTCACTTGAAACATTTTCTGGCCTGATGTAAACCACTGAGGATTTATTCTTTCTTATTTTTATTTTACAAATAAAATATAACAAAAAAACCTTAAATTTCCTTTAAAGACAAATAATAGTAGGCTGAGACTTATGTTCTATTACTTAACATTATTTACTTACTTTTTATTTATTTGCAATACCTGGAACTGAAGGAGGGAGCACTGAACTATAATCCCAGCCCTTTTTATTTTTTGATTTTGAAACAAGGTTTCACTAAGTTGCCCAGGCTAGCCTTGAACTTGCCATCCTACTGCTTCAGTCTTATGTGTAGCTAGACCTAAAGATGTTCGCCACTATGCCTGGATTATGTTCTTAGTATACAATGAAGCTATTACTCCACTTCCATTTAGGTTCTAGCATTGCAGTTAAGAAGTCAGCTAGAAGACTAAATACCATACTTATATCCGTGATATTTTTGTAAAAAACTTTCTGGTTATATTTATGACTTTTTCTTTATTTTAATAAATTCTGTAGTTTTCACTATCATATGGTTAAGTGCCATAATTTGCTTTCCCTTGAGTTTCCCAAATAAGAATATTAGTATCTTTTAATAATTTCATAAAAATGTTAGCCAACGTTTCTATAAATATTAATTCTTACCTATTCTGAGACAGTTAACCTTGGCTGTCAACTTGACTGGACTAAGAGATAACTGGAGAGATAACTGGATTATAGGCATCAACCTCATGGACCAATCCATTATGAGCTGCCTTTGAAAAGGTGTATCTTGCCATGGGGCCCTTCTACTCTGCTCTTTCTCCTTCACTCTCATTCCTGCCAGGCACAAGGTGAGCAACTTTCCTCTGCCTTGATATTCTGCCTCGGAGCTAGCTGACCATGGCAAGGAGCCAAAATAAACCATTCCTCCTTTGGGTTGCATATGTCAGGTATCTGGTCATAGTGAAAAGCTGACAAGGCATCTTCTACTATCTTCTCCTAGAATGACACATACAGTTCTATACATATTATACTATACACAGTGAAGTCAGTGAACTTCCATTCACAATAGACTAAGAGCTCAATGACACTTATTACTAATTATATCCAAACCAATTCAATAAAAAAATGGGCAAAAGATTTCAAAAGATACTTTGTAAAAGAATACATAAATGTAAATAAAAACATTAGACAATGCTTAATATCTTCTGTCAACATGGAGATGAAAATTTACACAATGGAATGTTAACACAGACAATGGAATGACTGAAGACTGATAATAGCAAGTGTTAGAGAGAATGCAGACAATTTAGAATTGTCATATATTGCTGGTAGAAATGTAAAATAATACAATTACTTTGGATTAAAAAGCCTGTCATTTCTAGTAAAGTTATACATATATTTGTTATATGGCTTAGCAATTCCATTACTAGGAATTTATCCAAAGATATGCCTATTCCTGCATATGAAAGCATGTTGTAGCTTTTGTCACAATAGTTACCAAATGTTCCTCAATACATACATTTAAAAAAATTATGGCATAGCTATACAATGGATTAGTATTCCATAATGAAAAGATATGGACTACCAATAATATACTTAGCAAACAAATCTCAAAACACTCTGGCCAACCAAAACTATTACTGACCAAGAAAAGCTAATCATAAAAAAGAACAAAGACTGAGTATACTTTATCCAAAATGCTTGGGACCAGGAGTGTTCAGATCTTGGAATACCTGAACACAAAAAAATTAAAACTAGATCCTTAACTATCTCATTAAAACAAAAAGCTAGGTTAAAGACCTGTGCAAGGTAAAACTAGAAGGTTAGTGTTATGGTTTGTGTTCAGATGGTCCCCTCAAGCCTCATGCAATCATGGATGTGGCTGAATCTAGAGTTTGTGATTGGTTTGTTGTCTTGTGCTGAGATTGGTGATGTGAGTGCTGCACCTGCCCAGGGCAGGAGCTGACATAAGGGCAGGAAGAAGGCATGTCTCTTCTCTTTTTGTGTGGTTCACTCTTGCTGTTTTGCAGGGGCCATGAACAGTGGCTCCGCCATGTCATCTTGCCTTGGAGCACTGCTGAGTAAGGACTAAAACCTAAAAATTTGTAAGAAATAAACCTTCCCTCCCTAATTTTAGGCATCAGGTATTTTGTCTTAACAACAAGAGAAAAGTAACTAAGACAGTTAGGGAAAAAAAAAAAAAAACAGTAGGAAAACTGGACAGAGTGGCATACATAGGCCATAACCCCAGCTACTTGGGAGGCTGAGGGAAGATTTCAAGTGTGAGAACATAAAAGCTCATTTAAAAAGAAAAAAAGGAAGTTTTCTTGAAGCTTTCTTAAGAACAAGGAATTCTTAAATAAAACTTCAAATGCACAAAACATTAGACAAAAAGAGATTTAATCTGCTGATACCAAAGCTAACTTTTTCTGTTAAATAAAGAATGAGAAAGGTAGACAGATGAGAGAGAGAGAGAAAAAAAAAAAAAACAACAAAAAACCCCCCACCACGTTACAAAGTATAAAATCTATGCAAAAGCCAGGTATGAGGTGGCATGGTGGCACACACCTATAATCCCACCACTCCAGCAGAGTAAGACAGGAGAATCACAGGTAGAAGCCTAAACTCTTAGCAACTTAGTGAGGTTCTGTTGAAGCTAAAATAATTAAATAGAAAAAGACAGGAATGTAGCTCTGTATAAAGAAGCAAGTTTCAACCCCCAGTACCCTGCAATTCTGAAAAAAAAAATCTGTGAGCAACGAATGTTGAGAATAAAAAGAGCTTCTGCAAATCAACAGAAAAAAATAACAACCTCAATGGAAATGAGCAGAAGATCATGACAGGAACCTAAAGAAAAGGAAGTCTAAGGACACTAAGGTTTACTGAAACTCAGTAACAAATGCAAAAATGAAAATCAAAATATCAATCTGTGGGACAAAACATGGGTAAATCAACAATGTCAATGGCACGCAGCTGATGTATAGGACAATAAAGCCTTGTACACACTGCAAATAAACATGTAGACCAGGGTAGCCTTTCACAAGAGGTTAGGTCTTTTTAGAGCTTTCAGTGATAACAAACAACCCACTGCAGCTTACATGCCATAGGTAAGCCATCACTGGCTCAGTCAAATTAAGTATCTGCATATTTATAAACAAGAAGGAAATATTTCTGGACATACTAATACTAATGAACTCTTTCTACATGTCAACAAGGAAATAATGTTATTTTCAGTAGTACAGAGTTGGGTAATGCTATCATTTATTATGATGCATGAAGATATGGAACAGTAAAAAAGCTGAAAAAACCCCCAAATTCTAGAATTTAGCAATGGCAACATGATGATTTAAAAAGGTAAGTGTAATACTCACCAACAGGGTTACAGTAAGGTAATGAATATAAGGTACTTAGTCCAGTGCCTTACACTGAGTAAGTTCTAAATACATGGTTCCTGACATGCTTACATTTTCACTTCATTATTTTACATAAATGGTATTTGTATAATTGGAACACCTAGAATTATAATAAGAATTTAGCATTGGGCATGTGGAGCTAACATAAAATACAGTGGAAATGCATAGCCTGTGAAGTCACTGAGATCTTTGTTCAAGTACCAGCGCTACAACTTACCAGCTTCATGACTCTGGACCACTAACCAAACATCTGGGTATCTCTGTTTGCACATCTATAGAATGAAATTAATAAAATCAAGCTCATGTAATTATTTTGAGGGTAAATAAGATAATGTAGTGTAAATCTTATATTAAATGTTCATTTATTGTGCTCTCCCTCCTGTCCTTCAAAGTATACTAGAATTTTGTTACATTGAATGGTGTGCAATCATTACAAATAATTTATGGTAACCATATAATTATATAGAAAGTAACATGCTGCAATAACAAACATGCATATACAAATGATTGAGAAAACATCTATGAAAATGATTATTTGAATGTGAGTAGAAAAATTGTAGGCAGTTATTGTTTGATATTTTCCAAGTATTCTCATCTGGCATTGCTTTTGGAAATAATTTTTTAAATAATATTCTACCACTTGCTGCTTTATAGATAAATATGATAAATAAATGTTTTATTTTAAAAATTGCATTGATCAAAAAGTAATAAATTTCAAAACCTAAATAGTATCATTGAATAGTATCATTGAATCAATGCATTTATTTTAATATATATTGAAAAACAATGTTCTTCCTAATTCTAACAATAATCTGAGACAATTTACTGTATTCTTACAGCTGCTTATTCTTCACCTAAAAAGTACAGCTAATTTTAACTTTAAGACTTGTGAAGAGGAAATGAGATAATGTGTAAGCATTGTACAGATTATTGTTTTAAAATTTCAAAATTTGCAAGAATACAGCTGTAACAGTTGATACAGTTTGTCAACTTGAGAAGTTCAGAAGCTTAACTAAGTAACTCAGCAGTTCTACATTCTTAGGGTGTGGAAGATATACCCTTACTACCCTAAGACATACCCTTACTTTCCCACAGTGTTGTTCTCTGTGTCAACTTCAGAAGTTTAGAAGTTTAAGCAACTTAGGAGGCCAGCATTCTCACTGTGTAAACATCGTGAGCCTGTGCAAGAGGAGGACACAGAGCTGGTGTGAGTGCTATAACCACCAGAGAGCAGTTAGCCTGCATACAATACAAGGGAGGAAAAGAGGCTTGTTCTCCCTTTTTTGCTGTTGTTGCTTTTGCTATCTTCCACTGCCATGAATAGTTGCCCCTCTGGGAGCTAGCTGATTAAGGACTGAAACCTCCACAAACTGTGAGCTCAAGAAACCTTTCCTTCTTTAATTTTGGGCATCGGGCATTTTTTCTCACCAACAAGAGAAAACTAACCAAAATAACAGTATAAATCAGTTAAATACCAGAAGAGAACATTTAATGGTTAAAATCTTAAGACTACAATATTACATAGACCTACATTCAAATCTCATTTCTCTTTCCTACAACCTGTGTGACCTCAAGCAATTTCTTTTACCTAAATTTCATTATCTTCATCAACAACATGGATCACATACCTTGCAGTATTGTGTCTTATCACAAAATAGCACTTAAAGTTATCAATTATTATGAACATCCTTGAAATCACTTGTGCGGTTAACACAACTATTATTTTTATTGTTATTATTACACTCCTCTCCCCACTAGTCCCCCTCCTGCCCTCCATTCCCCCTTAAGACCAAAACATTTATTTTTGTTATAAAAAATTCAAATAAATAATCAAATAAACATTTTTAAAAGCATTCTATTCTGGGATACTTGTTGTATAATTTAGTACACAGTTCAAATTGAGGGCACTTTAATACTTCTTCTGGATGCTATGAAGTCTGCATCTTATAACTTCGTTTCTCTAGTTCAGCTGGTAACTGATTGGAGAGATTGTCCTCTACATTGTCATCATTTCAGTTATCTTCTCATACATGAGCATCTTTATCTTCATCCAAACCAGCCCAGTCTTCAGCAGGGAACTCCTCAAACTCATCATCCACCTCGAGGAGACCCAAATCTACCGGCTGCGTTTTCGCTACCGTCGGAGCCCACTACCTCACAGATGAGTACAGTAAGTTGGAAGCCTCACTCATCCTCAGCAGCTGCGGCCACCATATTCTTTTTGGTTCTTAGGACTGAACCCTGGCTCTTGTACATGATAGGTATGTGCTGTACCACTAAACCGTATCCTCAGCCTGAATATTATTATAAATGCCTCAGCTACAATGTTACTATTCTTCACACTAATCCACAGAGACAAGATAGGATAAATATATTCTCTATACTTAAGGTACTGCCAATCAACAAAAGCAGCAGCAATATTTTTCAAAAATCATAGGCACTTTCAGTAACTGATAAAACTAAAATTTAACATATTATTTCAGAAGCAAAGAGAAAAAAAGGATGGGGTTGTTCAAAATAAAGAATGTATCAAAATTTCAAGAGATTATATATGACTTGGATCTTTAAAAAGTTTGACTTATCCATAAGTGAAGGAAAAATATAAAATGAAGAATCTATAATGTGCTCAGACAATGGAGAATAGTCTCATCAAATGGAGGCATGAAAATAAGAAACATCAGGATTTAAGTGGGAAAACTTTTATTTAAAAAAAAATGTCCTGCTTGGGTGCATTTTATACACAATGGGAAAATCAAAAGGCCCTTATGAAGAACACAATCATACTTAAAATTTAGAAGACTAACTGATAGGGACAGGAGTTTAGTGCCTGCCTGGTTAACTATGAGTTTGATCCCTAGTAGAAAGAAAGAAAGAAAGAAAGAAAGAAAGAAAGAAAGAAAGAAAGAAAGAAAGAAAGAGAGAAAGGAAGGAGAAAGAAAAACAGAGAGAAAGAACTGATAAACTGTGATACTTCAGAGATGACAATTCAAAGAGGAGTCTGAGAAAGTTTGCACCATAGGCAGTGATCCCAGTGCTTCTGCAGTGCAGTGTGGAAGTAGTAGAAGAGGTAATGCAGAGAGGCAGTCTGAGATAATAACACCTTTGCACATAGACTTCATGGGCAACAAAAATGTAACAGTGGAGCCACTTGATAAAGATGGTGTTCATATGTGGATTCATGAGCAACAAAAGTATTACAAATTAACATGGAATTTTGGAAAAATCTGACATCACTGATGGAAAACAGAAAGGAGAAAGATGAAGGGCTGGGAAGGAAAGGTAGAAAATTGTAAGATTAAAAACTCAAGCCAGATTAGGGAGAAACAGATAGACTCAAGACACACTTAAGGGAACCCTTCAATCTAGACGGGGAGAAAGAAAAGTGTGTTTTTATTTTCAAATTTTAAAAACACATGGTAGGCCATTTGTGGACTGTGGGGAGAGAGAACCCTGTGAACTAGTGGCAGTGGTGAGACAGCCAGATCCCAGCCTTTCCCTATGAGTCACCACCATCTGGGGACTGCGGGGTGGGGGATGTGGAGGGAGAACAAGGATTCACCAAGAAGCAAGCCTTCTGTAAACCAGCACCATATGTGGTTGCCACTGCCAGGGGACTGCCAGATCCCAGTCCCTGCTAGCACATGAGCTGGGACACAAGAAGAGAGCCATCTCTCACCCCCCAAAAAGCAACCAGCTGATCTGGAGAAACACAGGCTCTGATGATAGCTATCGAGGTAAAATGCAATTTGATGCTTGTGGTGTTTGGTGTTTCACTGACTTTGCAGGTCTAGAGCCTGTCCTCTGACCATCTATTCAGAAGTTAATGGTACACAGTGTAGTATCTTTGGGGGATCTCCTTCTGAAGGGGGTAGCCTTTGTTAACTCCCTATTATCTTGTTTTGAAGTCCTGTATCATTTTCATTTTTTTGTTGGGTTGGGTTTTATTCCGTTTTGTTTTGATTGATATTATTATATCTGGTAGCTTGGACAACAAACACAGCAAGATGTATTATAGTAGCCATTTTGGATTTACTCTTGTCTTGAAGTCCTTTATTGCATTCATTGTTTTGGTCTTATTGATTCTCTTCTGTTCTGTTCGTTTTTACTATGTCTAAAGGTATCTGTAGCTATTCTGAAGACAACAAGAGGTAGTATGATAACTACTGTAGATTTCGTATTGTTTTGAAGTTCTGTATCACCTGGTTTGTTATGATTGGTTTATTTAATTTTCCTTGATTTTATCCTCTTAAAATTAAAAAAAAATTTGCTGTTCTCTAGTGACATGATAAAAATCTCAATGCTGGCAGTTAAGACCCTCCTACTCTACCCTTCATACACTTTCCCTTCCAACTCTCCAGTCCACCTATTTGATCCAGACAGTCTTACCTTTGACTTTCTTCTCAGTTTCTGCGAGACCTTTAAACTCATTCTGTGACTCTTTCAAAGAAGGCTCATAAAGTTATAAATAAATATGCACTAATCATGTGGAACTGAAATATACTCATAACTTTATTTCATACTGTTTTTACTCCTTAATGATTATTTACATTTTTATATGCCTTGCTGTTTCCTTCACAGACTGCCAAAGAAATGTCAAACACACACAATCAGACAAAGCCAAGGCAAAATGAATGCCATAGGAATCTGGTATCTGAAAAATAGACACTGTAGATTATAGTTACTATGAATCAGTTATTTCTTCTGTAATACTATCATTATGTGAAACAAATAATGATTAAGAGTGACAAAGTATACGTGTCAACCTACTTCACTAATAAATACAATAAATAGGAAAGAATGAAATGAGAATACAATAGGTAATCCTGTGAAGAACGCCTGGGATTACATGAGCAGTATATTAATGGGTAGTTGTTTATACTAGCATATTTCTAAAACAGTTACACAGGCAATGATCATTCTCCTTCTAATTTTCACAAGGAAATAGAAATTGCTAGAGAGAAAAATTTAAGTTTCCAGAGAGAAAAAATTAAGTAAAATATACAATTTGAAATTGGGGTTCATAAAGTTAAATCTAGTAAGTAAAGAAATAATGTGTACCTAGTTGTACTTCAAAGGCAATCTACACAAAGACAACTTACAATTTGGGCTTATGTGTGTCTGAAGTCACAGAAGAATTCCAGAAGAACTCAGAAATATCAATGCCAAACATGTCACAAGAGGTCAGAGGTCACATTTTTTAACTGGAATTTGAACCTAAAGTAAGTGACACATGTAATTAATTGCTGCCCTAATCTGAAATATTAACTTGAAAGGGACTAGTCTGCCAATGCAATGTTAGTTCAGTCATGTTACCATTACTAACATTAATTGTTACAATTATTACCCCAGAAACACAAAATCAAATTTGCTCAAAACAGAAAAGAAACTCAAAGAGCAACTATTTCCATCATTTTTCCCAGTCATCAACAAAAGGAAACTTATCTCTTCCAAACACACTTCTTATCCAATAATGCCTTAGAGACTAAAATAAAATCCACACTTACTTCAGCTCATCTTTAAACTATCTCATAACCACTACTTGGAATAACTGTGAACCTCTAATGCCATGTTATTATTATCTAATTTAGATATGAAACCACTGTTCAGATTAAAAGGGAAAAGGAAATATCTATAATTTCTTTTATTCAATATTAAAACATAGACACCATTTTAAAAATGAGTTATGAATCACTGAGACTCCTAGTGTTGCTAAATTCATTTTATGTGATTCTTCATCCTTTGTGTTTTGCTTTTAAAACTAAAATAGGGGCTAACATGATCTTAAACATACAAGTATTTTTTTAAATTTTGAGTAACCAAATATTTCAAAGCTTTATTATAGTAACACCTACTTAAATTATATAAAATTGACAGATTCCTATGTATCAGCTATAATTTAGCATTTCAAAGCATTCTGAGTTGAACAGAGAACATATTCTCTTGCTTATCTTTACAGATAAGCAAACAAAACTGACTACTGTATTTGCTCCTTTATGATGAATCATTTGCTTCAATTTTATGATGCTTAAACATCACAAAACATTCTTCAGGTTCTAAAACTGTAAAATGTCTTTGTGCTTCCTGAAGTCTCAAATGAGAACAACTATGGAATTAGATAGTATGAAATCAAATTTATAAACAGGAGCTTTAAATAAGAAAGCCAGCTTGACCATTAATCAAAATTCAAACATAAACTCTTATTTTAATTTCATACTCATCATTTAGGTAAAAATATTTGTCCAGACCAGACCAAGAGAACTTACTAAAGAAGCTTCTCTAATTATTTTTTTAAATATTTGAAATATTCAATCTCAGCAATGGTTTTCTATCACTTTATAGAATATCGTAGTACTAGAAGATAAAGAGAGAAAAAGAATTTCAAAAAGGTCATAAAATGGACTCAGAATTTTGTGGGGAAGTATCCTGACAACCCCAGGGAATTATCTGTACAAACTCTAAAAGTTACATACCATCAGAACTATGTGGAACAAACATTTAGAACACAAGTAAATTCTGCTTTGTTAAAGACAAAGAAATTATTATCAGTCCCTAAAAGTTCAATTAACCATGAAAATGAAGGCCTTGAATGCTTTGAAAAGCTGCAAATTCTATTTACAGAATTTCTAAAATTCCAAGTCTTATCATGTTAAAGACTCTGTGTTTGAAGATGAAACCCTGATGTGAAGATTTTGGTATATTCAGAATTATGAAACATGAAAAAGTCCCTTGGATCTGTCTTGTTAGAGGGATTTCTTTTTTCCTTTAGCTCCACTTTTAGACTTCAGAAAATATCTGGTGTCCTTAGTAACTGTTTTCTGTTTTTGTTTTATTTATTGTTGACTTTGAAGAAAAATTACAAGACTGTTGTTAACTGGGAAGACAGTCAAGATAACATAGCCTTTAAATTTCAAGAACAAAACAAAACACCTCTGGACAACATATACAACAAAAGTAATGATGAGGAGTCTTGCTAATCTTACAACTTGGGTAGCTGAAGACAAATCTCCAAGAGACAAAATCCTAATTGGTACTGAACCCTGTGTGGAAGAAACAGTGACACAAGAGAGCATTTTCATATAGAGGATAAAAGAGCCGACATGTATTCAGTGAAAAGCACGATAGCCAATTTGAGAAGAGCCATGGAAAGTGGGTTCACATGCTTCTACTTGCAGACGATTCTGTTATTCATGATTTCATGGTAGAGTCAACGGAAAAAAAAGGAGCTGTGAATATTCCAAGTTGAGCAGCTAAAGTTCTCTTCCAAAACAGAGACCCATGTTTTTTTTAAAAATGCCAGAAACAGAAGCATTAGCACAACTAAGTCAGTAAAAAGACTTTCAGGATAAGGCAAAAGAGTGGTGGAAGATAGAGAAAGCCCCAGGAAATATGAGGCCATATTTTTTGGCAATTCATAAAAGTGGCAAAATAGAAGCTTCAGACTTATAAATCTAGAAAAAGTGTTCAGAACCACATTTCCTTGACACAACTTCAAAAAAACTAATTACACATCAAAATGACAAGAGGGAAAAGCACTGTGGCTAAAGGAACATAACATCGATAGCACAAAAGCACACAAGATATGGTCTACAGAGCAGAAGGAAACTACAGTCTACTGGTTCAAAACACAAGAAAATACACATTAAAAATGATATGAGCCATGACAACTATAAATCAAAATTAGGAAATCTCAGAAGTAAGTTAATGTTTGGCAAAAATGAAAGAAATCACTTTAGTGGGCTGGGGATTTAACTCAACGGCATAAGCACCTGCCTGGCAAGCATAAGATCGTGGGTTTGATCCCCAGTAACGCCAAAAAAAAAAAAAAAAAAAAAAAAAAAAAAAAAAAAAAGAAATCACTTTAGAAATAAATTCTAAATTAGAAATTACACACTAGTAAACACACAGCACACACCATCACAGATAAATAGAAGTTGCAAAGCAAGAGAAAATTAAAAATTTTAAAAAAGATGAACTCAATTAAACATGGAAGAAACAAAAACAAAATCCAGAATACTAAAGGAAGTCCCAAATAATAAAAACTAAGCAGTGGTATGCATATAACCTAGAAAATAGTCACAAAAATACTGACTATACTTAAATGCATGTAATCCAAATAACACTTTTTAAAAATCTAATTGGATATCAAAGGAGGATGCTATTTTAAATTAATACACAAAAAGAAATACTACTTGTCCTATAGGGTAACTAAATAGTTGGAATGAGAAGATTACATTCTTATAGAAGTACTGCAGTCTAACAAAGAAAAATATAATGAATTATTACCATTTTCCAAGCTTTAATGAATTATTATATCTAGCATCAATAGCTGCAAACATTACAAAACCATGTTGTGCCTACTGACAGGGCATAGCGTCACCTATGAACAGTCCCGCCCCACCCCTGCCTGGAGGATCTGTTGATTCCATGAAATACAGGGGACCAAGTAACAGGTTTGACCACACCACAATGAAATGATCAGCAAATGCCAGAAAACCATAAAACAAATAACCCAGTTTCTTCAATAAATAAATCCCAAAGGAAACAAAAAAAAAAAAAAAAAACATGAATGAGAGACCTATAAACTAAGAGAAAACCAGAACCAAACTAACATGGTGGCAAATTAGACAGTTTTATACACCAAGAGAAGAGGCAGTTACTTCAAAACTACAATTTTTAATGCATGTCTGAAACTATGGTCTTTATTACACTTTTCTTATAATGGAGTCATTTGCCAGTCAAAACAGAATGAAATTTAGTAACTATAGATTTATTCTTGACAATAGCTATATTATAATCTCCAGTACCTTAAGATATTTTTTTTCTTTTCTTTTCTTTTTTTTTTTTCTTTTTTGGTACCAGGGATCAAACTCACAACCTCTTGCTTGCCAGGCACTGCTTACACCGCTGAGTTAAATCCCCGGCCCACTTAAGATATTTTTAACCTTTAAAAGACATCCATATGCTCAGATTCAACTCTTAACTATGCAGAGCAATGGATTTAAAATGAATCTAAGACCTGAAGAGTATTTTTCCTTTTAAAAGTATAGAACAAGCACATCAGACCTTATAGCAAACACCTCATTTCCTGTTACAGTTCAATGCTATATCCTTACATGAAGCAAAGGTAACAAGCAAGGGAATTAACATTAATAAGAAGCAAAGGCACGAGGTTAGCCAATTCCCTAGACAGTTCCTTCTTGGAGCTGATTGTCTAGCAGGGTTATAATTACAAATGTGATTAATGCTATGAACAAAGTATAGGATGCCAAAGTGAGCCACTGTAATAACGAATACTGCAAACCTGTAGATGAGGCAGAAGAAACACTGAGAAGTACTTTTAAACACTTAACAACCAACCTTCCTTCTATTTCTTCCCTCTATTTCTTCCTCCTTTTCTTCCTTCCTTCATCCCTTTCCAGCTTCAGATGAGACTAATAAAACTATGACTATCTGGTGGATAAATATACATATTCATATTTAATCTAAGAGCTATGAACCTAAGATATAAAGGAAAATAAATCTTGGCATCACTTAAGGATCTATTAATAAAGGAGAAAAAAGCATTTACAAACAATCCATAATACAAAATGAGAAAATATTTGGAATCCCGGTGATAATCTCTACATTTCTGACTACAGTTTAATACTTGTACACATGTATACACATCCAGATGTTCTGCTACTCTGACAGACTTATCTAGCCATTATTGTGGGAGTTAACTCCCTTACTCCCAGCAGAAAGCTACAACCTAATAACATTTGTACGGTGAGATTTGGTATCTCCTTAAGAAAATATCCCTAATGCTTCTAGAGAAGGATGCTACAGATTAGAAAGAAATAATAGTCTGAGAAACTGAAAGAAGTTCAGTCAAGACCCAAGTCTTGATTTTAACTTAAAAATATCTCAACATTGTGTGTAAATAATTTTGATATACATAAATGATGGTTTCATGAAAATTTCAATCACAAGAAAATACTTCTTGTCTTACATTCTTTGCCCTTGGCACAAGAGCTTAATCTTAGGCCCTCATGCATACTAGGCAAATGCTGTATCACTGAGCTGCATCTCCAGCTCAAAATTTTAAAAAAGTTTTTATATGAATATGACTCTATAAATTGCTCATGATCCCTAATCAAATTATTTGCTTTCTCTAAAAAAAATATAGTAAGGTAATGTACTGTTGATTTTATTTTCCACCTAGTGTTATCTTTTTTTTTCTTTCTTCTACTATGCCATAAAAGCCAGGCCAACTCTCAAGTACTTGAAGAACAAGCATATAATAACATGCCATCTCCCTCTTTATCTTCTATTTCCTTTCCTCTAATGTAGCATTTTAACTCTTCACCACAATACACGGATCATATTATTAAAAATGGCTAAAAATGTATATGAGATTATATATATGAATTATCTGTTTTTCATTTTTCAGAAAGCATCTAATGAATATATGAATCTAAAGAATTCATCTAATGGATACAGGAAAGAATAAGTATAAAGAAACAGTATCTAATTTTTGTTTAAAAAAATCACACAAACATTTAAAAATTATAAATTTAGTTTTCTCTCTTTAAAAATACCTAGCAAAACAAGTAACAAAACAAAATTAAGGACCTCACTAAAGACACACTTACAATTAGTATATAATATAAAAATACAGGGTTCTTGTCATGAATCTTTGTCTACCAAGGTAAACAGCATCAGAAAGTATCTGGCAAAAAAAGAATTTGTTTTTAAACTGCATGTTTACTTAACATATTTTCTAAAATACAGATTGACATTGATATAGAATGACATTGTTAAAAAACCTGCTAGTGGCTTATGTGCTACTAAACTGCTATTTATTACACAGATGATGTTCATTCTATATTAAAATAATGAACAGTGGACTTTTAAGTTTTGCTGCATAAAAGCAAGTGACTAAAAGCTTTTTAAGAATAAAAAAATTATAACTAAGTTAAATATTAAAAATAGGATATATTTATATTTTACTTCTAAATAAAAGTTGCTTGTACTTGTTTACATAATTGTGTAACAACTCTTAGACTTCTGTAAGGCAGAAAGATGATTAGAGTAAAAGATATGGTACTTTTATACTTTTTCTTCAAAGGCTTATATGAAATCTTATGGAATACTTTTGTTTCAATTTACTTACTTTGTAATTCGGTCAATGTTGGCAATTTGCTTCTGGTTCCTTATAATCTCAATTGCTGCCCAAAGATGCTGGATAGCTTTTGTATCCGCCTGTCGCCTTTTTGTTAAACGTGCCATGACCTGTTTACTTCTTTAGCTGTAACAATATAAAGAACAGAAGGCAAAAGCACAGATTACAAAGTGCATTGTTATCATTAATACACGCAAGTAACACTGTCAGCACCTCTTGACTACTGATTATACTAATGTAGGATGCAGCACTGACAACTTATTTTTTAGCATCCACATCATTTACGCATAAAACAAATTGTCACTTACTACATCACTTCACAGAGAATGAGATTCTAAAATCTAAAACATAAAAAAGGAGGGAAAGTACTCCCTTTATGCCAATATAATTTAAAATACACACATATATATTTAAGTTTTATGATAAAGCAGCAAAATGTTATGAGATAAAAATTTAATTTTTGATATTATACTATATGATATCTGGCCAATATAAAGTGGAATTTAAACATCCTAGTTGGTATTTTAGTTTATTACAGTCATAATTTTAAAAACTCCAATTTTATACACCTAAGAAAATAATAATAAGTGAAACAATTAGAAATAGTTATTTTTGGAGTGAGATGACAGGCTGGGGTTAGTATACTAGAAGACTGCAAATTGTTAGGAATGGTCAAATTCTTGGATTAGATGTTCATTTCAGGGAGATTTATTACATTATTAGGAAATAACACTGCTGTTTTATTTAAATCTTAATATTCTGGGTGAACTAAAGAAAACAGTCATCACTCCTCCGGATAATCAGTTGTTCCCTGGCAATGATGGCGGGGAAGAGTCTGGCTTACAGCCTGGAGGTCTGATGCATGAAGGTATTGCAAGAGGAGGTCTCTTTTAACTCTGCCTGAAGGATCTGTCTGGAATGTGGGTCTCTTAAATCTTTACCTTGGACTTCGCTTTTCATGATGAATCCACTGAAATATCTAATCTTTAAAGCATACAGGTTATGATGCTAGATTTAAACTCTAGGCACTTAAGCACAAGTAAACCTGCGATGCATGATATCTCCCTGACCTGCCCTTTCCTGTCCTTTGAGAGAAGAGAATAAAAGAAGGAAACTCATTCTCACCACTTTACTATGTTATATGATTGCCTAAGAGTCAATGAATCTCCCTTCTCTTTTCCATTCTTTCCACAGCCCACTCAGTCCTCTTTCTCTGACAAACCTGAGTGAAACCTGAAGCTGTCGTGAAAGCTCACCTTGAGAAAACTCCTTTGTGGTGAGCCAGGGTGGGTCAGTCTTTTACAGTAAGGCTTTGTCAGAATCCGCTACTAACAGAGCACACTCGGAACTTGTCTAAAGGTGTTCGCAAGTGTTCTACTTCTTCCCACTGTTTCTTTGATTAGTTCTAAACTTTACAGGAGGAATAACTCTAAAACAATGCCAGTATTAAATTTTTAAAGAAAATTTAATGAAAATTAGTTGGTTCTATATTAAATTTTGGCATATAACTAAAAGGTGATAAAAATTTTAATTTTATGAATGCTTCTGTTTTAGAGAGTAACTAACTTCAAAGAATATTGAAAATTGTCAGTTTAAGTGTGATTCTATAGGAGTTCCAATTTTCAGAACTTGCTAAATCTTATGGCAAGAAATTTCTTGGTTAAGAATATGAAACAGAAAGTAATATCTAGTGGTGAACTGTAATAATATAGCCTAGCCCTGTCAGACTACAGAAAATTTTGCATTGTCCAGATTTTTTTTACAAAAACTTAACTCATCCCTGTATACTTAAAAATATATTATTGCCATTTTGTGCAAGGCAGTGTGCTAGATATAAGGAAGTGTTAAAATGTAAAAATGGTGACTACTGTCCAAAAATAACATAAAATTGGCAGGGGAAATTTGACATATACATGGACAATTGTAAGGGTACACATGACATATAAATGATCCCAAATGTGCTATAAGAATTCAGACAAGTGACACACTATTTCTAGGTAAAATCTGAGCAGAAATAAAAACCCTACAAAATGGTAAATATATGAAAAAATATAAAATCTTAACTTATTTCTCTTTAAAATCTTTGAAGAACAACTGTTTAAAACAAAAATTTTTAAAAAACTGATAAATATCATTAAGGTTATATACTGAAGTGAAATATAAGACAACAACACAAAAGGGTTAGGGAGAGTAAATACTATTATAATATTGTAAATTTCTTATATTGTGTGAAGTCATAACATTTTCATTCAAGTGGGATTATGGTAAGAGGGCATATTATAAACTCTAGATCCAAACTTTGAAGAATCACACACACATAACTCAACTTACAGATCATTTTTTCAAAATACATGAAAGAATGCACTTTAAACTATTAAAATAATCTACTCAGAACCACAGAAAATATGTAACAGTAAAGCCAAAATTTTAAAATGCAGTAATAAGTATAAATATTTAATACACTCTAATAATCAAAGCATATACTGGGACTAAGTAACAGAAACTCTAGAAGTGATGTCGCATATTCCTAAAAATTATTTAAATCAACACATAATGGAATACTACTGTACCATAAAGAAAGATAAACTTGAGTCATTTGTAGGAAAGTGTATGCATCTGGAGACCATATGTTAGAAGAAATAATTTAAACACACAAGCTTAAATATTACATGGTTTCTCTTATGTAAGAAAAGCAAATCATAAATAAAAAGCTAAATAAAAGTTATATAATAGTAGTAGGAAGATAGATCTCTCTCAAATGAGAAGGGAATCCAAAGATGGAGGGAGAATGGAGGAAGAAGAAAGAAAAGGGATAAGGAAGAAATTAAGATGTGTTGTGTGTATGGACCAACTATTCCAGCAATGACAACTTTACGTACTGCACACATATACTAATAAAAAAAATCAAGACTAAAGGATAAAGCAGTGCTACACTCATGAAAATTAAAATGAAAGACTTCTGAGCTCTACCTGAACTAAGTCAGAATAGCTATACCTGTATTAAAGGTACAAGAAGTTCAAATGGAATATATTAGACTGTGTAAGATGAAAGTCAAAAGAAGTGAATATAATGAAGTTTGTGGCATCATAGAAAAGTACCAAGCACAACCTGACCAATTAACACAAGATTTCTTTGAAACACAACCATTCAAATTCTTTCTTATGAAATGGAAATGCATTCACTCATATATTCAACAAATTTCACTCACGTCTCCTATCAGGTACTTTCCTATACTCTGTGAGTATAGCAACAGGCAAAACAGATAAAAAACACTTTGCGATTAAGTATGTGGCTAGCTACAAAAAAAACCAGTAATGTGGGTATTCATCATAAAAGTCTTAGAAAATGAGTTTTCTAGATCCTAAATACACAGTGGATTATTTACAGTCCTCAGTGATGTGGCCAAATTTTTTAGTCCATTCTTGCCTGAGTGTATACTGATTTGTAAACTTCATTACACAAAACTCCCAAACATGCTACTGGCTTCTACATCCTTTTGGCAATTCTCTGCCTCAAACATTCTATCCTGCCTCTTTGTTAATGACTTAAAATTCCCCCATCTTTTCCAGGACTTACTCAAGTACAATCTACTCAGATGAACTTTCCCCTGGAATCAAACTAAATTAAACTTAATTTTGTATGCTAACTATAATTTGCTTATATGTCTCTTATAAATTTACTCCTTGTACAAATAATTAGAAATTCCTCAAAAGAATTCTTTAATGCAAGTAAGGAAGGATATGTCTCTGTATGTGTACATCTAACGTCTTTCAAGGTGCCTAACAGTTTAAAACACACTACACTTTCAGTACCAAATTATTAAATTCAATTTTCCCAACTATGTCATGTAAATACCAAATCCCTGGAGTGAGTCTTCATTTATGTTTTATCAAAGATTAAACCATCAAACAGATCAAAAGACATGTAGAAATTATTAATGCAATCCTCAATCCTTTCTTACAGCTTCCTTTCAATAAAAACAGCTTCTTGGAAAGTGATTCTCAAGAGGTCTGTAGTTTAAAAATTAGTAAAAAGTCTACAAGTAAGTCTAATAAATCCCCAGGTGACACCAATATTCTTTCTCTGTGCAAATCTAGATTTACTGCAGCTTCTCAGCTTTTAAAAATATTCCTTCTTTCCTACACCACTTCAGCACAAACAAAAAACAGAGGAATCGGGAAAAAAATCAAATATGCAAAATTCGGAAGTGCACTAATTGGTGCTAAGTATGTATGTGTAAAACTTGTCTTAATGCAAAGGAATGAGTAACGCAATAGTGGGGGGAACAGCAGAACAGTTCAGAGAACAGAGAACTCCTTTAAGAACGCAGTGCATAATATACAGGCTGGTTTTTTAAACTTCTGATGATGGGTCCAGGTTTTTGTGTTTTTTAGATATTATGTTGTATAAAACAAGTGTCCAAATATCTGAACAAATGTTACATACAATTTAAAAATCTTATTTTACTGTAACATATAAATGTGACATTTTCCTCAAAAATCTACTAGCATTTTAAGTATTTGACTATACCTATGCTATTTTCCCATGTATATATTTCTAGATATCAAGGTTATTCATAAAATATCTTTGCCTTTTAATAAATACCTGACAAAATGACACAGACATCAAGATACATATATATTCCTTTATACTTGCTTTTCTGGAGTCCCTTGCCTTTTCCAAAATGTCATATAGCTAGAATCATGCAACCTTTTACATTGACTTTTTTTTTAACTTAGAAAAATAATCACCTGTATTCTCTTCCAGTTTTTTACTTTTTAACAGTGACTTAATTACTCTTAAGAGTAATTCACCTGGAATTACTCTTTAAAATTATTATGCTTTATTCTTATAGCAGTTTTATTTTCACAGCAAGATTAAATAGAAACAACAGAGTTCCTATATTCTTCCCATTGCCACACAGGTATAACCTCTGCCACTAGTTACATCTCCCACTAGCATGGTAAACTTTGAACTATACTGTCTTGTGACCCAAAGTCCATAGTTTAAGGTTCACTCTTAGTATTGTACATACTATAGGTTTTGACATACATATAACAAGTCTGCACAAAAGAATGCCATATAGTAAATTTTCACTGCCTTAAATGTCTTGTGTGCTTACTTATTCTTCCCTCAACTTAAATTTCTGACAATAACTGATCTTTTTACTGTTTCTACACTTCTGCTTTTCTAGAATATCATAGTTTATAGTCTTTTTGATTGATTTATTTCACTTTTCAATACGCATTTTACATTCTTCCATATTTTTTAACAGACTGGCACCTATCTTTAGGTGCTAAAATAATAGTTCACTGACCTGAAGATTATCTTGACTTCACTCGTTTCAGCAACTGTAAAAAAATTACTATAGAGCTTTTTTATACATTTAAAATTTTTAATTCTTTAGGTGAATAACCAAAGGCATGACCAGTAGAATATATTCTAAGATTACATTTAGTTTTGTAAGAAATTCCCAAATTGCCTTCCAAGTACTTGCACCATTATGCATTCCCACCAGCAATGAATGAAAATATCCATTCCTCCACATCCTTGCCAACATTTAGTGTTGTATGCATTTTGGATTTTGGCAATAGACATGTAGTAATATTTCATTAATGTTTTTATTTTCAACTTTTATGCATTTGTCATTCCAATGGGAAACAGAAACACCAAAATGACACCCAGGATTTACAGGCAGATTTATTTACATTGACGGGTTCTGATCGAGATCATTCTCAGAATATCAGATCCTGATCTCTGGTAGTCTAGAGCTTTTATATGATGCACAAGCAGGATGTACAAAGCAGTTACAAAGGTGAAACAGAAGAGCTTGTTTGTCAGTCCTTCTGATTAGCTGGTAGGGTGAGATCATCAGTTACAAGGGCAGATTAATGATCATCAGTTTATGAAGCTTGTTATAGTAGTGTACAATCAGGCATCTTGTATGTTCAGTTACACTCTTGTGGTCATATGGGTCAAGGATGTAATTACAAAGCCATGAAGCAGTCACAGAGCTAGGCAGTTTCAGAAGAACAAAGTTTTAAAAAGAACAGTATCTCTTGCTCGGTTTTTCTCTTTTATCATATTTGTCTTTTTTGGTAAAGATTTTCTGTCCATTTTTTAAATCAAGTTGTTTATTTTCCCACTGTTGAGTTTTAAATGCTCTTTGTATATTTTGGTGTAAAGTCACTTGGGAGTACAGTTCATGAGAATTTATAACATGCCCACACAAAAACAAGTGCACTGTACTTCTAATGGTCAAAAAGTACAAATGGCCTTCAATTGATCAATTGATAAACTATATGAATATTGGGAGTATCGACTGGAATGGGACTCATACAGGGCAATATTATTCAGCCATAAAAATGAATAAAATAATGAAGTACTACTAACACATGCTATCTCAAGCAAAAGAATCCCGACATTAAGACTACACACTATATGTTTAGGTGTGTTAAATAGATGATCATATTAATGTTTTGGATTGGATCATTGAACACAACTGTTGGCAGTCTCACTGCTTGAATGTCCACTTTGTATGCTTTGATCCTGTGACTTGAACAACTATCTCTAAGATGATAAAGTGTAATCTATTAACTGGTGATTTCTGTTTTTTTTTTTTTTTTTTTTTTGTAGTTCTATATTACTTGTACCCTTACACACTATTTTGTTTTTTCATTCTCCTTTTAAGTAAAAATTTTTTAAAAAGACTACACACTAATGATTTCACTTACAGGAAATGTTTGGAATAGAAAAATAAAATCAGAGAGATAGAAAGCAGATTAGTGCTTGACAGGAGCTGGAGAAGAATGGAATGGAGAGTGACTGTTAGATTAGGATGTTCCTTTGAGAGACAATAAAAACGTTACGGAATTGTGTAATGGTAGTGGTCGCAGTATCTTGTATTTATACTAAAAACCACTGAATGGTCCATATAATAGTCAATGGAGATGATTTACATGTCAATTTGTTCAACTGAGAATTCAGGAAAGGATTATTTTTGTAGTTCCTATTAAAAATTTCAATCTAACAAACTACTTTCAAATGATTACTGATTCTTAAATGTGTCTCCCTTTACTTACTCTGGTACTTTCCCTGATGCTCTAGGAAAAAAGCTGCTGTCTGCTTTTGCTGTTACTATTATTAGCTTTAAAAAAAGAATAGCTACAATGAAAATTTTCAAACAAAAGTAGAGCAAATTATATGATTAACTTGTATTGAAACACTTTATTAGTGTTTTATCATGTTTTATTTATTTTTATTAGTACAGTTTACAGAACATGTTTACACCTGTGGGGAGTTGGTATATGCACATAACGTATCAAGTCTTTTCTTTTAGTCTGCTTTCCCCCCTCTCCCTCCCCCTTCCTCCACCTCTTGTTTTCATCTGAGAAAGCTCTAACTCCCTTCCTATTATGTTTTTATTTTTGCTTTTTACTTATGGGGCCATAATCCAATGTTGAGCCACCAATAAATGTTGGTGGTTACTCTACAATGCATAACTATAGTGAACAATGAAAATCAATTATAACCATCATAAAATATATCTTCACTTTTTAATGTTTTTGAATAGGAATAGCCACAGTTTTAACATTATAAAATAAGCAGTCTGGAACACAAAGAAAAAAAATGGAATCTTTTTGTAACACTTCTAGTGAGATTCAGTCAATTCTGGATAATTACCAGCATAGCAGATCAGACATAACTGTGATCCTTTAACCTGTTCATGACATTATTTATTAACAATGTTAAATAACATGTTAATTTACTCACAAATTGGTTAAAAGGACAAAAATCAATGACTTCTAGGAACCCAGAAATAGAATATATCAGTGTTCTAAATTTATTTAAATTAGGTATTCATGTCTTATATACCAATACAAATTTGAAATCTTACTATGATTGTGTATGTTATGAAGTGTCAGCAACAGTGGATATAGGCAATAAGACACATTAACAATGGGTGCCAGTAAATATGCTACTTCTACAGCTAAATTACCAAATACTATTGTTGGTGCAGTTCAATGTTCTGAAATATTCTTAGTTTTAATTTGGTTAAAATATACTCCCTATAATTATAAAAAGGACTGTTAAATAGGTTAGGTCTCGCTTCACATTTCTAATTGACTCTGAGTATCTGGTAATTATGTTGCAAAAGATTCTGAGGTCAAAGAGTAAACTCAACAGGTTTTAGGGAAGCAGAAAAAAAATCAGTCTCCAAAAAACGACAGATGCGGCACACACACACACACACAAACACACACACAGTCCCTCAGTTCATGAACTCAGTTCTCTCCATGACTCCATGATTCTGGTTACAAACTAAACAGGATGAGAATTCAGTTAAATTTTCCCATAAGGCCAACATTGAAACTAACTGTTGAATTTGATTTAGTTCTCATCCAAAATAGTCTGTGATCAGAATGGGGAAAGAATCAAATGTATGAATTGAGGCACATATATGTACGCATATATATGCATGTATATATATCCATTCATTGTCATTTATGAAGGGAAGTTATTTTCTTTAAAAAAAATGCCATCTCAACATCAAAAATAACCACAGCCCAAGAGATGAGTGATCTAACACTTCCCACAGAGTGGGCTAGCTCATATCTGCAACACTACCAGGCCAGCCTGGGATGAATCCTACCAACAAGTTCCTTCACTTTGGACTATATTTCTCAAATATTTCTCCTATACTATTTTTAAAGATAAGTTTAGCAAGGTTAATTAATGGCCCACTCTATAGACTGAGAAATAGAGTTCCATTAAAAAGGAACAAAAAGCAGAGTAAAAATAATTTACTTTATTAAACTCTTGAAGCTTTTCTTCTCTTCCACAATAGAACTGCCTCTTTCCTAAGTGGTCTATTTACAATGTAAGACTTAACAAAGTATAAAATTAGTTCCTATACATACTATAACATAACCAAAATTTAATAAAGAAATATAGAAAACAGCAAACTAAGCGACTACTTTTGGTTATGTTTTACTACACTTTGTCCTTTGGGAAGTACTCTATAAACATTTTTAAAAGAATAACCTAATGAATATAAGCGCTATTTGAGCATATGGAACAGTAATTTTAACTATAATTAACCAAGAGAAGGGCATTTTATACTCCTGTTACTGTCAATTCTCTTAATTATTCTAATATAAAATACCTAGGCTATTTAATCAACTGGTCAACTATTAAATAATACTTTTGGCTGTTTTGAGTACAGATGTCATGGGAGCTAATGATGCTAGAAGAAAGGTCAAGCTCCATTACCTTGCGTAGGGGATCAATACAGGCTTCCCTAAAGAGCCAACATTGAATTAGAGGCCTCTGGTATAAGATATTAAAACAGCAAGGTTGAACCAATAAAGACTGCAGCCTCAAAGTTGATACACTGCATGGGGGCCAGACTATTGTAATTTAATAAGCCATTATAAAGGATTTGAGATTTTAAGGGCAATGGGAAGCCACTGAAGAACTTCTGGTAGAAGAAACTCATTACAGACTTCTAACAGCAATTCAGCTCACAAGCTTAATCTGTTCCCATTGTGAGAATCCCACTGTTTCTTTTTGCTGATATGTGATTTAAGGTGAGAGAAATGTGTTGGGGGTATTTTTGGTATTGGTTCCCTAGCTCCTAAGAATGATCTCTTCCTCCTCTGAATATCACTAGGTCTAGAGGTGATACCCAAAACTTCTACAGTCACCTTGCAAATCCGAGGGGATTGGCTTTAGAATAAAGCTAATGTTAAGAGTAATAGAATGAAACAAAAGAAAAATGGTTCTTTGCCAACTGATTTTATTACTTGGAGTCTATTCTATTTCTGGATTTACATTAATATGAGATATTAAGTGTGTGTAATGCATAATTTCCAGTTTGGGTCAAGGTTTTCTGCATATTTTAGCCAAAACACCTTGATACAATTATCCTTGTAACTGAAATCATGAATAGGGTTGAGATTCTGGAGGAAACCAGAGAGTAAGTAAGCACAGGGTATAGTATTGAGGCACTTCACATTTAATTCCAAAAAATTTTTTTGTTTGTTTTCATTTTTGTTTGCTTTATTTTGTAACCACAGGAGTATCTGAGTAGAGCAAATGGAGGAAGCTAGCATAGGAGCGGATAACAATAAAACAGGTAAACAGTCCAAGGGTTTCAAGAAAGACTGCTCCATAGGCAACAGGTGAAAAGAATGACAGATGTGTTTGCAGATCTGGAATAAAGTACTATACCTTACCTGAAAAGATGGCAAAAGTTGGCTCCAAGAATAAGACACTGGTAAAGAACACAAAATTCAGATAAGTCATTATGAAAAGTGAACGATTTAATCAGAGAAAGTATGATTCAGAGTCCAATGGGCACATACGCTAGTTTCTAATAACCTGCAATGCAACCTGGTTTCTACAGGCTGTAGACAAGGAGACTGTTAAGGTTAAATTCATTTAGAACCTGGATTTTTTCTCTACTGTATAGGTACTATAAAGGTAAAGAACTAGTTCTTTTGGTTAACTTTGTATTTTTGTCTTTGCATACGTGTTTCATTAGGTATTTTTAAGAAATTTTATAAATTGGTGTTCTCAGGTCAAGGAACTGGGAAGATAATTACAGAGATGAAACTTTAATAGTAATAATAACACTATATGGCAATATAAAAGAACTAGTTCAGACAAATTTTAAACAATACACAAGTTTAAATTGAGGGATCAGATCACTACAAGATAATCCTAAGAAGATAAACCTTGATAGGAACCTTAAAAGCTAACAAACTTTAAATAGAATATTAAGCTGATTATTTAACATTCCAGTGCTGATTTTGCATTTTAAAAAAGGAAAGGATAAGAAGAGAAAACTCATTAAGAGAATAAATGGGAAGTTAAATGTCCTAATGGGATGATAATATCTGAAGGAAAAGAAAATAAAGAGTCTTACATATATCGCTATTTATTGCCTTCTAGAGCTTTCTAGGTCACAGTGCAGGGAAAAACAATTCAAGGAAAAACAATCCAAACTGAACCTGTCATATCACTAAACTGAGACCAAAATCAGAGACTAGGTGGCCAATTTTAAATTCACTTTTTCTTTTTACAGAATTCCAATTTTTCAAAGTCAACTACATGTTACGGATTGTTTCAGGTCCTCTCCCCTTCCTATCATTTATTGTATTTAGGATCATTCTAGGAAATGGTGCCTTCACTTAAGAACAAATACTGACCTCAACAGTACTGGGTATCTAAAATTTTTCATTATTCTTCAAATATAAAGTTTTAAAGACTATTCTCTTTAAACCAAGATTGGTGGCATATGCCTGCAATTCCAGGCATCCTAAGAGCTGAGGTGGAAGGATCACAAGATTGAAGACTGACTGGGCAATTTAGAAAGATGGGGCCTCAAAATTAAAAGGCTAAGGGTATAGCTCAGCACTATATTAATGGCCTAAACTGCAGGAAGATCTAGATTCAATTCCCAGCACTCCCTACCCACACACATACACACACACATACATTCTCTTTAAAATGTAATTTTTAACAAGAGCAGTTAAAATATAATTCTTGTATATATCTGAAAATTGAAAACTGAAAACTAAGTAGATTTAAGAAACTAATTTGATAACCTTTAAAAAGGGAGAACTTTATGCAATATCATTTGAAGTTTAACTGAGAAGACAGAAAAAGTACTAACACCAGAAAGAATACTAATACTAAGTCCACTTTGGGGCCAAGTCATAGAGTCAGAAACACAGTTCATGAACAAACATCCATGAACTCTCGGACATGGTTAAGTTTCGGTGTAAAAGAGGTGCTAAGGTTCAAACTAATGGCATAGAACATCAATTCAATGACATAATCACAGAAAACTTTCCAAATTTTGGGGAAGATATATAGGGACAAGAGTCATTTAGAATCCCAAATGGCAAATACAGAAGAAAATCACCTCACATCACAATAAAATATTGAGAGTACAGAAAAAGCAAAAAATATCAGAAAACTGCAACCAAAAAGAAATAACTGTATAATTCTTTGCAGAAACTCTAAAGGTCAGAAGGACATGGAATGATGTATTTCAAATCATGAAAGACAATAACTGTCACCTTGATTACTATATCCAGCAAAGCTGAAGGAATAAAAAAAGACCTTCCAAGATAAGCATAAACTACAAAAAATTATGGTCACTAAATCAGCATTGCAGAGATACTTCAACAACCCTACACAGATAAGGAAGAATATATAAGCACTGAGAATTAGAAAAGAATCAAACATTAAAGAAATGAGAAAATAACAGTAATTGGTATATATTTTTTTCTAATAACACAATCTAAATGGTATTAATTCTCCAGCTAAAAGACAGACTGCAGGTTGAATAAAAAACAAACAAACAAAAACAAGACCTGTCGTGGATGTAGCTCAGTGGCACAAGCTCCTGTCTGGCAAGCACAAAGTCCTGAGTTCAATTTCCAGTCCAAAAATTAAAAAATAAAACCCCGAAAGAAAACAAATACAAAACAAAAAAGCAAAACTCAACTCTTTGCTGCCTGCAAGAAATACATCTCACTAGCAAAGACATACACAGATTGAAAGTAAAAGGATAAAAAATAAAATTCTATGCAAACAAAACCTCAAAGCACTTAGGAATATATACTCACATTTAACAAAGTTAATTTCAAGATAAAATTAGATGAAACAAAGGTCACTATATACTGGTAAAGGAAACAATCTACCAAGAAGCTATGACAATTGTAAATATATATGCACTGAATACTGGTTCATCCAATTTCATACTATTTTGGACACAAAGGAAATACAGACATCAATACAATAACAGTGAGTGATTTCAATATTCATCCAGATCCTTCCCCCCAAAAAATCAACTTGGAAATATCATAAACTACACCATAAATCAAATTGACCCAACAGATGTCTACAGAATATTCCATTTAGACACTAGAGTATGCACATTACTCTTAGTTCTCCAAAATGAACTGTATTTTAGATAACAGAGCAAGCCTCAACAAATACAAAAATTGAAATAATTTCTTGCATCTTACCAAGTTACAATAGAATGAAATCAGAAATCAACAGCAAGAGAAAATATACAAACACATAGCAACTGAACAATGTGCTTTTAATGATCAGTGGGTGATTGAAAAAAAGAATCAAGATCCCTAGAATCAAATAAAAAAGGAAGTACAACATACTAGAATCACTGGGATACAACAAAGGCAATTCTAAGAGGTACTTTTATAGCTAAGAGTGTCTACATCAAAATGAAAGATATATCTAATAAATAATCTAATGATGCATCTCTTGTTAAAAAAACAAAAAAACTCAAGAGAAGAAAAGAAATAATAAATATCAGAGGTTGAAATTAAAACTAAAAGAGCAATACACAAGATCAATGAAACTGAATTTTTTGAAAAGACAAACGAAATGGATAAAACTTTAGCTTAATTAAACAAAAAAGGGGGATCCAAATCAATACATATTGATATGAAAAAGGAGACATTATTACAGATACCACTAAAACCTACCAAAACTGAACCAAGAAGATAGTAAAAATCTAAGCAGATCTATATAGCAAGCTAACTGCAGCATTCTGGGAGACTGAAACAGTGAAGCAGGGCTAGCAAATCTGACCCCCACCTGAACAATTTGATATGATCTGTCTTAAAAATAATAAAAACAACGATAAAAAAAGGCTACAGATGTATCCCAGTACAAAGGCCTTTGATTCAATCTCTAATGCTAGGTAGAGGAGAAAAAATTTGAGGCAGAAACAAAAAGTCTCCCACTAAAAAAGCCCAGGAACAAACAGGCTCACTGCTAAAATTTAACAGACTTTTAAAGATGAACTACATCAGTTCTCTTCAAACTAGTCCATGAAATACAAAAGGGAAACAGCATTTCCAAAATCATTTTATAAGACTAATATTCCCTGGACACCAAAACTGGACAAGTACTTAAGAAAAAAAGAAAACCACATAGATGAACATAGATGTGAACATAGATGCAAACATATTTAATAAAATATTTGCTAATGAATTCAACAACACATGAAAAAGATCACGTAGCACGATCAAGTTGGTTTCATTCCAGAGATACAAGGATGGTTTGACAACATATACAAATCAATAAATGTAAAACATAATATAAATAAAATCAATAATAATAATAAAATGATTGTCTCAATTGATGGAGAAACTATTCAACGGAATTTTTTATCTCCTCAGGATAAAGAAACTAGGCACTGATGGCTTACACCCTGAAGTAGTAAAGACCAGACAAATTCACAGCCAATGTGAATTGAGGAAAAACTGGAAGTATTTATTTCTTCTAAAATCAGGAATGAGGCAAGGATGTCCACCCTCACCACTTCTATTCAATACAATATTTGAAACTTTAACCAGAGCTATTAATTAGATAAGATAAAGAAAGAAAAGGGATCTAAATAGGGAAGAAATCAAATTATCTTTATTTGTAGACAATCTTGGTCCTATACTTAAAAGACCCTGACGACTCTACCAAAAGACTTTTAGGGAATGATAAATTAATTTAGCAAAGTACCAGTATATAAAAGCAACATAAAAAATAAAACAGCTTTTCTATACACCTATAATGAACTAGTAGAGAATGAATTCCATTCTTATAGCTTAGAAAAATACCTACGGACTGATCTAACAATGAGGTAAATATGTTTCTGCAACAAAAATTTTACAATGCTGAAGACAAAAACTGACAACACTAGAAAGACCTCCCATCTTCACAGATCAAAAGAATATTGTTGAAATGACCATATTACCAAAAGTGTTCTATAGAGTCAGTGCAAGCCCCAGCAAAATACCAATAAAAGCACAGGAAATAATAGCAAGAATCATCAAATGGAACTGTATCAAATTAAAGTGTTTCTGCATAGCAAGGGAAACAGAGTGATGGGACAGCCTACAGAGTGGGACAAAATCCAATTATTCTTCCAACAGAGGATTAATATCTAATACATATTTTTTTAATAACTAAAAAAACTTAAAACCAAAAAACTCCTAAAACTGTCCAGTCAATAAATGGGCAAATAAACTCAACACATCTCAAAAGAAGAGGTATAAATGGCTAACAACTATGTTTTTAAAAATGCTCAACATCTTTAGCCATTCCATTTCAACCCAGTCAAAACAGCTATCATAAAGAACAACAACAAAAGGACACTGGCAAGGATCAAGGGTTCTATACAGTTAATGATAATGTAAAATAGTACAGCTACTATAGAAATGTATGGAACTATGGAAGATGGAGGTTTCTCAAAAAATAAAAATAAAAACTAGAGCTACCATTTGATATAGCTATACCACTTGATGCATACCCAAAAGAATTAAAGTCAGCATGCTAAAGGGATACTTGCATACTCATTTTATTTCAGCACAATTCACAATAACCAAGACAGGTAACTAGCCTAGGTGCCTATCAACAGATGAATGAATTTTTTTAAATGTGGTATACATACACAATGGAGTATTATTCAGTTGTAAAGAAGAATGAAATTTCATTGTCCGCAGGAAAATGAAACTGGAAATCATCATGCTGAGTGAAATAAGCCAGACTCAGAAAGACACATATCCCATGTTCTCCCTAATATATGGAATATAAAAAGGACAATGTGAAAGTAGAAGGAAGACTATAATTAGGCAAGAGGAAGGCAATAAAGAGGGGAGTGGGTATGAGGGAGGGTAGTAGGGCAGTTAGATATGATCAAAATATATGGAAACCCAATATTTTCTAAAACTTAATAGGCACTAAAAATAAAAGAAAAAAGTATGTTTTTAAACCAATCTTTCCATGCTATTAAATGAGAAAACTATACTTAATGTTCCATTATACCATTACTACTGATGACTACCAAGGATGATCTGATTCTATGAATGTTACAGCTCAGTTGATCTACTTCCCTCTTCATTATGTGCTTCTCACAAAATCATATTGTCTTAGTTTGGATAACAGCCCACACCTGCACTTACACCAATTTTACAGCAATTAGCAATTAGCTACCTCAATCCAAATTGAATTTATTCAGCAAAAGGATGGCTAAGATTCCTCAAGACAATGAGCTCCTCTTTTAAAGCAGCAAGAATTTTTTAGTGAATTTAGTCAATTCCACATATTTTCAAATATTATTCTCCTACAGATAAGCATAAAATAACGATAATAAGTATCCCCACCTGCTGTCCCTGCACCTGAGCCAAGTTATCTCCATAATGTGAGCTGCTATGGCAACAGACAGAAATGAGCCAATTATCTATGGTTGTTCTTAGATTACTATCATTAACAGTGAAACTGGAATTAACTAGAACTGTATGGAATGTTCTGATTACCAGTTTTCTAATACTCCTTTCTTTTCACTTCCTATTTTTTGCAAGTAATCGTAGTTTTATATTGTTACCTTACATACTTTTGCCAATTTATGAAGGTACTTTGAGAAGATGAAGGCATATCAGCACAAAAACTCAAATTGGTTTCAGAAAGACAGTAATATAACTGAGTCATCACATGTTTCAATTCAAACCAATTTAATTATGTCTGTGTGATCGTAGGCAAACATAACTTTGCTGAGTGTTCTCTATGAAATTGTACTTACTATGATTTCTGGTGCGAAGACTACATGAATATGTAAATTGCCTAGTACATAAGTGTTCAATATATTAGTGACACCTAAAGAGGGACTGAGGGTGCCACAGGCAAAATTAACAACGAAAACCAACTTCCTAAAAACTACTTACAAAGTAGATTTCTAAAGCAATCTACTGTACACAGGCAGTATCAGTATCTTCCTAATATTTCAAAATTATAGTATCTTCCTGATGTTTTTAAAATTCTAATCCAAATTATGAGAGTTAATATTATGTGACAAGATACCAATAGAAATTAATTTAAAACTCTCTGATTACATCTTTCTTTTATGTTCATATGACAAATGCTTCAATTGGGAAAATACCACTATCTTCCATTCTTTAATTTACATTTTAAATTCATATTCAAGCATACCAGAGGAGGAGGGGCTATATTTTTAAATGTGTCATTTCACATAAATGCTCAGAGAACACATGATATGCTTGGATACTTACTATTTTTCAACAGAATGGTGTAAAATTACTACTAATAAAATTGCTTTAAAAGTTAGAAATCAGAATCAACTTGAAATCTTCAGCATTAACAATTCACAAGTAATCTTTACTTAAATACATTGTATCTTAATTCACTGGACTTTTTTTTCCTGTTAAGACATTATTGTGCTTACTTCAGTAATTGTGTTACTCTAAATTGTACAATACCAAGAATGGTTCTCTTGACCAACTCAACATCTAGCAAGAGTTGGCACACAGTTTCAATAAATAACATGTTCATAAATTGTTGGCACCAAAACATTTCAAGAATCAACACTAATGTGGGCCAAAACATTAATAAGCTATAGAAATCTCCAAAGAATCAATGCACCAAAACACAGTTATGCTTGTTTTGAAAATCTGACAATTAGCACCCCAAGAAAGTATCTGAAATCTACTATATGAGAGATACAGTTAGAAATTAAATCAGTTACTTTTTATTTCTTGCCTAAATTCCTAGGAAAAGAATGCTGGTGAAGAGCTAATTTCCACAATGATCAAATGCTGAGGTGGTAAGTAGTTTTTCTGTTTTTGCTGGAAGCAAATATAAAACATACAACCTGAGCAAATATGGACAGATAACAGGTGTAGAAAAAAGGAAACTACTAATTTTAAAACAATAGTTAAAATAACTCATATAGTATATTCTATTACTTGTACTATTTATCAGAGATAAAGAAGTAATGATAAAAATAATTATTAAAATTGCTTAATTTGTTAATGCTTGAAAGTATAATAAATAATTTTCCAACTTTCTAGGATAACTAAGTTTAAAAAAGATCAGAGACAGTTAAACACAAATTAATAAGAAAAGATACACGAGTGAGCATGCCATACTGGAAAATGCGCCATACTGTAAGATCTTCATTCCTTTCCATAATAGTTTCATTACTATTAACATGAGCAGAATTTGACTCATGAATCATCTCCAGTGCCTACAATTTACATGATAGCTGTTTTATCCTTCCTTTTATGACTTGTGTTGGGACATATAAAAGTAAAGCAGTAACAAAACAAAACAAAACTAAAAATAAAACTTTCTACACATAACTTCTACCATGGGAAACAAAAGTTCAAATCAATGATGAATGAGGTTTCAGATTGTTGATGAATTTCATTTAAACCTGTGCTGCGTGCACATCAGGTCTCAAACACTAGATAAATAGTACTTGATCTGAATGCCAAAACCACCATTTGCAGTGGATAACTTTCATACTGAAAATTTGTTTTCAATTTACAATCTTTCTTGTACTAAAGCAAACAGAGTACATAAACTTTAAAAGAATTCTCAAAAAGGCAGACTGTATCCTCTTTCTTTCAATCTAGATCACTCAAGGTCAGAATTTCACTGGGAATACAAAGACTGCCCAGATCAGAACACAGTATGGAAATTAAGACTATTCGGTTGAGGATCTGTATTTCCCAAATTAACAGCAAAATAATACATGGTAATAAGGTGCCAAAGGTGTACTGACCTATTCTACTAGTTATTAGGGAGCAAGTATTGTTTCAAACGCTTTAATAATTCATCTAATCTTCACAATAACCCTAGATAGGTACAATTTCCATCATTTCTGTGTTTACTATAGGCAAGCCTGGCAAGTTTGGTAATTTGTGTAAGGTCACTTTCCTAGTAAACGACAGAAGATTTAAATCCAAACCTTTTGGCCTCAAAATCTGTCCTCTTGATCACTATCATCCTACCTATGTAATGACCAACGGGAAAAAAAAAAACCTAAAGGACAACAACAAAAAACTAATCACCCTGGGGAAAAACTGCTAAATCTCAGGTAAATGGTATTTTTGTTTTGGTTTGGAACGGTGTTTTGTGTTTCTTTTTGTTTGGTTTTGAGTATCCAGGGACTTACTCTGCCTGGACTGGCCTCCAACTAAGGCAATTCTCTTGCCTCATCCTCTAAGTGCTAGTTTTACAGGTATGAGCCACCATGCCCAACTACATTAAGATTTTCAAACTATGAAAAGCATTTAACTATCAGAAGATTAAGTCTCACTCTCCATTTACAGATTCTCTTTGCTTAAATGTAATGTTCTCCTGGTCAATTGAAGGCCCAGGAAGATGATATACATTTGATACTAGAGGGTTAGGGCTTTAAGCAAGCAATATTAAAGCAGTATATGATAGTTTTGTTACAAATATTAAAATTCTTAGCTCTAATTAAGTATTCTTATGAAGGTGTGCTAAGGGTATAAATGTCTCTATTTACAATGTCTGAACCACCCTAAAAAGGAGGGTTATAAAAAAGAGCTCAAATAAACGTCATCCACTTATATGTGAAATGACACCCATTCACCAACATAATGGTATTCTAGGAACACAGTATTTAGTATGAACTAAAGATCAGTTTTAGAACTCTAAATGACTTTTCTTTTTAAAGCTGGAAGCACTTACACATACGTTTATTTTATTTAAACACCTTGCAAAGGATAACTGCCAAAATAAATTGCCCAATTTACAGAATGTAAAAAAAAAAAATTTTATGTGAACAATATCTGTAAGAAAAGGTACCATGTAATATATAGAAAATCACATTAAGAAAGAAAAAATATTTTATTCTATTATTACTTTCTGCATATTCCAATCTTTGATTACCTAGTCTGATCATTTTACAGTCAACCAAAATACTAACTACAAGGCAATCCAGCAACAGTCAGAAACAGGAAAATCTATTTGTACAGAAATTTCTACTTGAACAAATTAAACATTCAGAAAAACACAAAGATGATCTTGCCTACTAGGAAACTTCAGATTTTTAAACTTTTGAAGCACAACCTCTACAGTCTTTCTTATAACTCCCAACAGTTAGAATCGATGACCCCAAAATCTGAAAAGGGTATGCATCCTGTGATTATAAGCTAAAACTACCATGTTTCAAAAAAACTTAAATATTTACTTTCTGGCTTTCAGCCCATTCAATTATTTTAAAGAATGCTCTTGCCTCCACAACAACACACCCTACTGCAGTTAGGACTTTCAGGTGAGGCAGGAGGAGGACCAGAGACTAAACCTTCAGAGTGAGGAGGTCTTTAAAACCTAGTGTACTCCTTACTGTCTTCAGGACGCTTCATCCCTGATGGACCACCTGGACAACCCCTCCACGTTCACAGATACAGGGCATGCAGTACTATGTGCACACCAAATACAAAACCAGACACTTTATGGTATAAGACAGTGGGTACTGTATGTATCACATCCAGCACTGTGTGCTGTGTACATGGCATAAGTGAAAGGATATTGCATGAACACTGCACATGACACCAGGTATTATCTGTCCATTGTTTATGACAATGGGAACTGCCTGCACACTGCAAGTGAGACGGGGTATAGTGTACACACCTTACACAAAACAAAGTCCTGTGTGCACACCATATGTAACACTGAGTACTGCAAACTGCATACAATACCAAATACTAAGCACACACTGTTTCTGACACTGCATACTGCACACACAGATACTGTGCACACACTGCATAGGACACCAGATACTATGTATACATCTTCGGCGAACCGAATACTGTGTACACACCGCACAGGACACTGCATAGGGCGGGGACTGGTGTGTACACAGTACAGGACAGCCGGTAGTGGATGCACACTGCAAAGACCCCGAGTGCTGAACGCACACGGTACAGGACACTCGGTACCGCGGACACTGCAAAGGACAGCAAGCACCCCCTCGGCCTGGCTCTGGAAAAACGCATGAGGGAAACCTTGCAAGTGGAAGTTTGGTCTCGGCCCCTCCGGAGAGCTTCCTCGTCCCCCGCCGTGTCCACCGCAGCATCTCTCCGAAGCTCCGGGTTGGGGGTGCCGGCGGACCCCGCACCCCAGCCCCGGAGGCCCTGGTGGACCTGTTGAGGCAGCAGCGGCCTCGCCGCGCGGGTCGCCCACAGTCCCGGCGAGCCCGGCCGCCCCCTGTCGCCCGCACTCGCCGCGCCACCGAACGCACCCACCGCTCTCGGCTCGCCCGGCCCGCGATCCCGCCGACCCTGGCCGAGCAGGGGCCCGGGAGGCCTGGCCGGGCGGGCGGCGCTGAGCCCGGCGGGCGGCGCCACGCGACTTGCAGGCTTCCCGGCCGGCACAGGCCCCGCGAAGTGCTCCGGGCCTCCGCCCCGGGCCTCGTCCGCGGCCGCCCCGGGCGGGGGCGCCGACTCGCAGGCCCCAGACTCGGCGGGCCGCCCCAGCCCGCCCTGCCACCGCGAGCTCTCCCCACCATTATGCTCCGGCTCCGCCGCCGCCACAGCCGTCGCCGCCGCGCCCGGCCCTCCCCTCCGGGCCGCCTCCTTCCCGCCGCCCGGCGCCTCTCGGGCCTGAGCCGGCGACGGGCGAAGGGGGCGGGGGACGCTCGGGCCGCCTCCTCTTCTTCTCCTCCTCCTCCTCCTTCTCGCCCCCTCTCCTCCTCCTTCTCCTCCTTCCGCTGGCCTCCTCCCTGCCTCCTCCCGGCTCCCCCTCCGGTGCGCGCGAGGGCTGAGGACTCGGCGCTCGGGGGGCGCCATGTTGGTCTCCGCGGCGAGCGCGCCGGGCGCGGGATGCGGGGCGCGGGCCGAAGGATGCGGGCCCCGCCGCGCGTACTTACGGCGTCTTCTCGCCAAGCGGGGCGGCGGCGTCGGCAGCAGGACGGGGCCTGGCCTGCAGGGTCTGAGCCTGGCGGCTGGGCGCGGCTGGTGCGGGGCGGTGCGGGGCTGGGAAAGTTGGCTCCCCGCGAGGCGGCGCGGCGGCGCGCTCGGCCTCGGCCCTCTCAGGGGGGACCGCGCCAGCTTGGAGGAGGCCTGGGCCGCCACGCGCTCGGGGCTCAGGGCTCAGGCCACGGGCGGGGGCCTCGCGCAGCCTGCCGGCTCGCGTCCGCCTCCCGCCCAGGCCCGGAGCCCGCCGCACCCGCGCCTACCTTCCCTCGTCCAGTCTTCGGCGCCTAGCTTCGAAATTTGTTTCAGCATATTCTTATGTATCCACACATGAACTCCATATCAATACACACGTGAAAGCTACGTACGTGCAGGCGCGCCCGAGCCGAGAGCGGTGCACACGGAGAGCGGAGACACAAGGGTAGCAGCATTGTTAGGCTCGGGCCATGCCCGGTCCACGGGATGTGTGTGTGTGTGTGTGTGTGTGTGTGTGTGTGTGTGCGCGACAGAGAGACAGACGTGGACCTGTTCCACAGTGCGCGGGTCTGGAATTGGCAGAGCGCTGGAGAAACATTAATTCTTGCGTTCACGTAATTGGCGATATAGTTCTAATAGCACTGTGATCCTGTTGTCATAAAGAATTACAGGGGCAGCCTAAGTTCCTCATTTCATATGTGCAGAAATAGGACTTCATAAAGAACAGAACCATCCATTATTCATTTGGCAAAAATACTACAAATTTGTGTGAGAAATAGGTTATGTTATGGTGAGTGATTCTAAATCCAACCAGAGAAAATCCCTGAAGCTATATCATTTAAGCAAGTCTCAGGGGGAAAAAAAATAAGTCAGAAATATATACGCATACAGATTTCGTGTTGTATCCTCGATGATTTTTCTCTGCTGGGAATTTAGAAGGAAAGTTTATCAGCCAACATTTCTTACTTTCATTCTCATTCAGCATATGTGCTTGAAAAGCATTGGAAAGAACCTGACCCAGAAATTTGAGGTTTCTTACCCAATTTATCGATCTTTCATAGCTAGTCTGGAAAAGTTAAGAACTTAGAAATAGTCGTTGATATGCACCACTTAAACAATCCTTCAAACTGCTAACTGCCCTTCCATATGTATATATGTTCAAATATCTCAGCGCGTTTTTGTTACCTCCAAAAAATGACAAGATAATTTTAATTCACTTAAAGAATAAAATACATGAAAATTCAATAGAGGAGTTTCAAAGTGTCTGGAGAAAATCACACATTATCTGCTGGCCCAAGAATTCTAGCAGTCACTTTTTGAAATAAATCAGATTTTTTTAAAAACCTGTTACTTCATCTATAAAGCAGGACTGCACAGTTTTGTGTATTTCATAGAGGTCACTCAAGGGAGAATATCTATCTAAAAGGTAGCTTACCATTTAAGATACAGATGGTTGCATTATTCCACATAAAGTATGTTCTCCAATTATGTTTTGTAAGCATCATTTCAATTTTACACATAGATACCGTATCTCATTTTATCTAATGTAAGTTAAGTAACTTATGCTTGAACTTTTTTTTTTTTTTTTTTTCTTGTACCTGGGATGGAATTTAAAACCGCCCCTGCCAGGTAGGTGCTATGCCGCTGAGCTGTATCGCTGGCATGCCTATACTTTACGTTGATTTTGTGTAGAATATGATTGGCTTGGTTTTCCATTCATAATTTTATTTATCTCATTTGTACATCAGAGAGCATATAGGTGTCCATCAGAAAAAATAGGTGTGGCACTAATGACTGGAAATGGGAGGAGGCCAGGAGGACCAAAATAGTTATTTCATGCAATCAAAGACATACAGTGGTTTTTTTCTACCAAATTGTCAAGAAAGGACAAAATAAAGTTGGGAGAGAAAAAAGGACAAAGAGAAGAATTGTGGGCTTGCTTCAATCCAAATGTGTTTCTGAGACACCCTAAGGGAGGACCTGCCTATCACAATGCTCATAATTCTGCCTTAACCTCAGTCAGTATTCCCTATGCTTAATGATACTAGCTCAGCAAATCACTTTTTCCTACGCTCTGCTTTGAGAAATGCTATGTGAATAAAGAAGGCATGGACTGCCATCAGTTTGGGGTGGGAATTTTATTGCTTTAAAAAATAAATTATATATTTACACACTCCTTTTACAAAGTCAAAATGATGAATAATATATGAAAATCTTCTCAAAAGCTTAAAGAAAATATAGGTGAACATTTGTAAGATTGCAGATGACAAAACCCTATAGGAATGGGGTGGGGTTAATGTCCACAGGTGGAAAAGTAATTATAAATTTGGCTATATAAAACCTATAAATCCTGTATATCAAAACAAGTGTAGTCATACTTTAAAATATGCCATAAATAGTCCTTCTAAATGAAAAAAAAAAAACAAAAACAAACAGTTCTTATAACATTCTTCCCCCTACTGTCTTCTCATTAGCATCTACTGGTACTGTGTTTCTTAGGACTTAAATAGAGTTATATTCATTTCTGTGTATACTTGAAATCTCTTACTGAGTTCTCAGAGTGTTCGTGATTTGGTGACTGCTGGTATGTAGCAATAATAACTTGTGCACTAGTGCTGTTAAAATGCATGGTTGTTGTTTATTTTGCCTTTATTGTTAGGGATTTTATGTTTTTGTTTCACACTAAAACCTCCATTATACAAACATTGAGTATTATATGTATGCTTTGAGAATATAGTTTTCACTGTACATTATAACATAGCTACAAAAAAGTTTCATAATCACAGATGAGAACATTAAAGAAATGAGGGCTCAAAAAGTGTTATTTGCAGGTCTGATTACTAATGCAAACTAGTAAAATAAGTTGTTCCATTAAATGAGACAGTGTACATTAATGGGGATTCAGAAACACATAGCATTTTATCTAAAGTAATAGTAATTGTATTTTCAACTGAAAAGAGTGTTTTGTTTAGTAACAAGTGGACCATTTAAACTGGGGAATACTATGAAGGTAAAATTAAAAGACAAAGTTGGAGAGAATTTATGCAAGAAATAAGAACCAGGGCACTAGTCTTTAAAATTAAAAAGATATGTCACATCAATAGGATAATTAGCAACATCTCCCTTCTCTTAAAAAGAGAGAAAGCAAAGGCTCTGCATAATTTAGAAGAGAAGAAATAGAATTAGGCATGGTACATTGGGTGGCTGAGGCAGGAAGATCACAAGGTTGAGCTCAGCCTGGGCAATTTGGTTACTTCACAAGACCCTGTCTCAGATGAACCAAGAAAGAAGGGATAGGGATGTAGCACAGTGAGAAGGCCTTGGATTAAATTCCCAACAACAACCACACCAACATACACACAAATATGGAAACCATTAATAAATATACATTCAAATTCACAAGTAATAAAATGATGGAACAACATATTAGCACCTCTTCATATGACAGAATTAGTTTTTGATGATACACTCCTGAGGGTTAATGAAATGGACACCATTATATGCTATTGGTAGGGAAGTGAATTGGTATGAATTCCTATGCAATATCCAGAGGTTTATAACAACTATATTTTACTATACACCTTTCCTCTTGCCAAGTCCACCTGCATTTAAAAAGATCTACCTTCTGGAAGGTATCAACTGAAAGTAAGAGAACATCCAGACGAGTGATCATTTTGCTTCCTTACTTAAAATCCTTCAACGATTTGCTGCTGCATTTTGAATAAAATTCAGACTTACTTCTTGGCTCACAATGCTCTGCACCAGCTGGCCCCCACCTGCCACCTAACTCGAACTTCATTTCTGCTGACTGACCTTTGTTCCACGACAGGGCAGTGCTAGGTTTGTTCTCTCCTGGAATGTCTTCTCTTTCCCTACCCAATCTTCAGCTATCTGCTCAAATGTCACTTTTTACAAAAGGATCTTCCTACTGGGTACAGTGGTGCATCATATAATGCCAGCTACCAGGGAAGCTGAGGCAGGAAGTTTCTAAATTCAAGACCAATCTGAAAAATTTAGCAAGACTCCATTTTAAAATATAGAGAACCAGAGATTCATCTCAGTGATAAGAGTATAGTTGGGTTCCATTCCTAGTATCGCCAAAAGGGGAACCTTCCTTAACTCCAATTTAAATTAGGTCTTCTTTGTATTTTATTCCAAACACAAGACAATTTCTCAATTTATGTTTACCTTTCAGTTTATAGACAGGCAGATCTGTACCCTATGGAATACCCAGGTACCCAAAACTACTATTCAATGAAAAAGTGCAACAGGTAAAACTGATGATTTTATCTGAAAGAAAAGAAAATGAATTTAAGTTCTTTATTTCAAAATAACATAATCTCAATGGCTGTGTTATTTAGGTGTTGTAGTTTCTCTTAATACATATAAATTAAAACTATGTGCTAATTGAATCATGTTATACTTAGAATAACAGTTTAGGGATGTGGAGTAAAAGATCTTGTAATGCATGTCTCCCAATCCCCGAAACTTCCCATGGATGCATTTGTAGATAAATGGATGAATCGATGGATAGATACATAGATAGATGGAGGAAGAGGAAAAAGAAGGGGAAGAAGGAGAAGTGAAGGAAGAGGAAGAGGATCTGGGTTATATTTGGAAAATACTTTCTCTTATGCATTTGCATGTACACATTTCTAGTCAGCCTAAGACATCCAGATACCATGGAGAATATTATATGGTCATAACAAGATTGTATATAAAGAGAAAGATAGTGCTCAGATTTTAACATTCCAAGTAAAAGGGTTTAATCTGCAGCAAGCCAACAAGTTCTGAAGCATGGATTTGTTGAGAGTGTGAATCTGTTATTTTTTACCATTTTTAATTTATTTAGAAACAGATCTGGATTACTATAAAAATGAATTTTATCACCTAGGATGGAAAACAGGAAAAAATTAGGGAAAGAGAAGAAACTTAAAATGTATGCGGCCATTCCTTTAGTGGAATGTCTTGTGATCTCAACATGCTAGGAGGCAGAGGCAGGAAGATTGCAATTTTTGAGTCCAGGCTAGACCCTGTCTCAAAACATTTTTTTTTAAAGGGTTGGAGATACAGCTCAGTGAGAAGGCCCCATGTTCAATCCCAAGTACTGAAAAATGGTGTCTATTGTAACTATTTGGTACTTTCCCCAAATACGAGGTACTAAAAAAATAGTTGGGAGTCAAAGTGGGGACTGAAATAGTTAACGAATTGAAGAATGTTCATTATAGTGTTTTTGCTATATCATTTAAACCAAATGAAAACAACATAAAAATTTAGCAACAGAAACCATTAATTAAGAAAGAATATAAAAGTACATATGATTTCCATTTTGTTAAGCATTGGCAGGAAATACTGTGGAAAAGAATGTTAAGAATGCATATTTTTTCTGTTACAGATATCTTTTTTTTAAAAAAACATTTGTTCATAATAAAAAAGAATTATTTGGGATACTGACCTAAGAGCCTAATTATTCTTGATGTTTGGAACTACATGAAGATGTCTGTTATTTTTTTTTAAAAAGTGTATATTTTCAGAGAGTTAGATATAAAATTAAGTCATCGAGAGAGGTTTTGGGAGAGGATGGGGAAATAGGTAGCATTATGAGATGCCACATACAAGGTCCTAATAACCTCAATGAACATAAATGTGAACTAAGATAAACAATATCAAGAATGAAGAGGGGGATAGGGAAACTAGAGGAGGAGGGAACAGGTTTAAAAAAGAAACAAGTTGTATTCCATACATGTACTGACTCCCAAGATGATTGTAAAATGCATGTACTGAAAATAAGCACTAAAAAAATAAAAATGAAAAAGAAAGTGTCTTAAATACTATTTTCATTGCTGAGACAAAATACTCAACACCCAAAGTTAAAAGGGAAAAAGGTTTTTTAGGTCACAGTTTGTAGAGGTTTCAGGCTATAATCAGCTGGCTCCAAGGCAGGGTGGCACATGGCAGAGGGGCAACAGTTCACGGTTGTGGGAAGACAGCAGAAGCAACAAGGAGGAGCTTAACAGCATCTTTCTGCCCTTATATCTTATCCAGACTGCTGGGATCAGGGCAGGGCCAAATAAATCAGTGGACTGATTAATAATCACACACTCTGATTCAGCCATCTCTGAAAAAACCCTATGACTGCATGAGGTTTTGGGGGGACATCTAGATACAAGTCATAACACAAAGTATCTTTTCTGACTCATTTCCCTCTGCTTTCAGATACAAGTGAGAAATGGGTGGTGTTAGAACTCATTTCCATCCACAAAGCACTGGCCCTCAGGAATGTATGCCCTGTGAGTGTCATCTCATACATATGCTACAGTTGCTCGGTCCTTGCAAAAGAAAAGAACATGAGAGCCCTTATTTACATTCTGGGAGACCGAGACAGGTAAACTGGAACTGTGAGCCCTACTTAAAGTACTGAAATCCTATCTCAACGTATAAAAGGGAATATAACTCAGTGCAAATGCCCAGGATTCTGTCCCCCAAACCAAAACAACCCGCCCCCTCCACCTTATTTGATAAAAGTTTGCTGAAGGGAGCAGTCATTGATGTAGCCACTACATAGCAATTATTTTTACTGACAGAGGTAAAATTTTTCAGCAGCCAATAAAATATTTTCTAAGATTCTGCAACTTTCTTTGATTTTATGCTATGCCCTTCTGTTTCCTGATTAGTTTTCAGTAGCTGTTTTTTGATATTGATATTTAAGATATGAATGTAGTTTTTCCTAAGGTCACCAATGTTGAAGTAGTATAAATTGCTCTATAATAGGTTTATTTAGTGTTGCTTAGTTTCCAATCACCTGTGGATCATTAAATAATCATGTTTTGAAATTTATAGTTGTGATTCAAACTCTGTAAGGGCAATTTGCATAATGCTGCCACTACTCTTTGTGGCTCAGCCTGTGGCAGGCATTGTGTGTAATTTAATTAAAAAAAAAACAAAACACCTTCCAGTGTAGAACAAGAAATCTCATTCTGTTGAAAACACAATCCCTCTACTGCCTACGTGCTACTTCCGACAGCATAACAGGTAAGCACTAAGATCACATTGCTCACCAAGCCTACTTTCAGTATTTGTGGGTCTCAGTACCCACGCTCCAGGCATTTCTTAGTGCTTACTACCTGTGTTCCTGAGACTTAGTCTATTGCTTGTTCCCCAAATGTATAATTTTAGTAAGAAGTTTCCTGAACTCAGATTAATATGCTTTAGGACATATACAGGAAAGTAAGATTCTGTCTTTCAAGGCAAACTCAGCACACAATAACCTGTAATAAAGGTGTGGTTCTATATGTATGTACCTTCTTCCCATCAAAATTGGGGGTCCTCGAGTTTTCCCTGTCCTCTTTTCTAACATGACACAGTCAGAGATGCATGGTTTTTGGCTTAGGAGCACTTGAGTCCAAATCCCAACTTTGAGACTTCAAAGTAATTTCACCTTTTTGAACCTTAGTTTTCTTATTTGTTGGGAACATAACATTTTAACAGATTGCTTGAGTTAAGAGTCCTCACTACAATATTCTGTAGCTACTGATGATGCACAGTAATTAACCAAAGCTGTGTCTCATTTTCTCCTTCTTTAACATGGAAATAATATCATTATCTTATTTCATACAGTCAATTTGAGAATTGAGTGGAAAAAATGTACATGTACAGTTTTAATACTAAAGTGTGATAAAAAACTTCTCAATATTAATAATCATTGTATATAAAATATTAACCAGGTTTGTGAAGTACCTTTATAGCAGGAAATACTCTTTTACACAGTTCCACAGACATCAAGTCTGAATCACATGAGGACACCTCAGGGTGCAAGGATGTGTGGTGATTAATCACTGGTGATTTCCAGTTCTTTGGTGTTCTCCTTTAACCTAACAGCTAGCTTCCAGGGACTACTGTCAGGTTTCTGGTCCCCTAGCTGTAGGCTCATTGCTATGATCTAGAACAGAAGAAACTTCAACAATTTCAGCCTGTGTGGACTCCTTTAAGGTTTCTTGCCCAAACCCCAACCCCTCATTTCAGCAGTCACTTCTGTAAGCATTGCCTCTGACTAGTTATATCACTTTGTCAAGTAGCAACCTCTCCTGGCATCAGTTCCTCTCTCTGAACGAAGGAGGCTTACTAACTGCATTTTGTGTCCCATTAGCACTAAAATTGTATGAACCCCAGAGCTGTAGGAGCCTCTGATCTTAGCAGTCTGTCTCTTGCTCTGTTCTTACCCAGTGTCTCCTAAAGTCCTTTGCAAAATCCTTTATGGTTCCTTACACACTTATTTCCCTTCACCATACACACTTCCCTTATTATTATTATTATTATTATTATTATTTTGTTTGTTTCTTTCTTTTCTCTTTTGGGTTTGTTTGGATTAAAACCTCTCATTATACAAGTTGATTCTCAGCCTCTGCCCTGCACAATGTCAGGGGTTGCCAGAAAGAAAAGTTTGTCTTTGGATACAGAAGCAAGTGCCCTTTGAGAGTCTCATTCTAGCAATCTTTCACAGCATAGAGACATGTGGACAGCCACTGCTGCATCCTGAGAAGTCCTTTTCTTTCTCACTTGAAAATTGAAGACAGAGAAAGACAGATGTTAGGCCTGGGGAGGGGGCGGGGGGGGTGGGATGCAGAAAAACTGACAGTGCTGCCATTGGGATGCCTAGAGTATCAATACCCAGAAGATTCTTAGATCTCCCTTAAGAGTTGCGATGTACACTTGTCAACCAGTTCTTACCCTTGGAGGTCCATCCCCTGAGAGCTGCCACTACTTGTGCTCTGAATCTATGGTTTAGGTTTGGATGTTTCCCAGGGACAGATATTAGAGGAGCTGTGTACTGGGAAAGCACAGAAGGGCTGTTTTCAGGAAGACAAGAGGCTGATACTGAGCCCCACCCGAGATGACCACTGTGGGCTGTTAACTGGGAGACCTCATCTCCACAATAAAGCCACCATAGCTAGCATGCACACCTCCCCAACCTTGCACAGACAGGCTAGGCCTCCTCCCTGCAGCCCCAAAACTCAAGCCTTTATCCCATTAAGCTTTATGTGTATAAGACACAACTATCTCACCTCTCTTTGACTCTAACATTCCTATGCTTCGGGCATGTAGTAAATTTTGTGAGCCCTTTCCCCAATACTTCCTCCAATCTCTTTTCAAGGATGCATTGTTAACATCTTGTCACTTTGTAGGTAGGCAAAAGCTAGGCAGATGCTGTGATATCACCTTATGAAGGATTTCATGTAATGAATTTACATTAAAATATGTACTTAGCTGTTATAGTAAGACATATACTCTTAGTGATATTGGACAAACATTTATGACCACATAGAGCTATGAATAAGACTTTGTAATTTGGCATCTGACAGAAACTCCTTTATGACTATTATCTCTATGTGGTGGGAAATATTTTGAGTTTCTTTAAAACCCAGCACTGAACTGGAGATATAACTCAGCCTGAACCATGCTCTGGGTTCCATCTGCAGTAAGTTGGGGGGTGGTGTTTACTGTGGAATCTGCTATGATATTTGTATTTAATATTTTCTTTTTCATTCTCATTCTTCAGCTTTGTGATAGTTGGGATCAGATAGTTATGCTTCCACACAAATCCCTATTTTAGGAAACATCAAAGTGTTTTCCATTAATGCCTTTGGAATTCTTTCTTTTTCTAAAGTACCCTCTTTTTTATTATTTCAATACATTGTCCTTTATATTTAATAATTGATAAAATATGCATGTTTTAGATATGTAAGACCAGTGCAATTGGGAGAAACTACTAAAAACGTGAGGAAGGGGTTAGGGATTTAGCTCAGCGGTATAAGCGCCTGCCTTGCAAGACCACGGTTTGAGTTGGATCCCCAGTACCGATAATAAATAAATAGATTAAAAATGTGAGGGAGTAAGAACACTTAAAGTAACAGTTCTAAATAGTTTATTTAAAAATTGATTGTCTCATGATGCAATTGCAAGCAGGAACACTGAAATGACACCCAGGATTTGGAGGCAGACTTATTTAACTAAATGGACACGAATCAGGATCATTCTCAGAATATCAGGCTCTGATCTCTTCTGGACTAGGTCTTGCATTAGGTAAACAAACAGAAAGTGCACAGGCAGAATGGCTTGTTAATTGGGGACTGGTTTATAGAATGTGCATCATAGTGACCAGCTATTCATCACAGTGGTCAGCTGTTTCGAAGAGACAGAAGCAACTGGAACTGGAACAGGAGCTATTACCTGGGAATTAAGAAACTGAAGTATACTGGCTGTGGAGAGGGAGCATTTTCTGTTACCATAGATAGTAAAATATAAAATGTCCAATCGTTCTCCTTCCTTCTATTACTTGAAGAAAACATCTATCACTAAATTGCCTACTGATAAACCCCTTTTAAAAGCTGAGAAAAATGTATAGAGTTGGATGTGATGGGATATACCTGTAATCCTTACCCCTTTGGGAGGCTGAGGTAGGAGGATGGCAAGTTTGAACCCAGACTATGTAACTTAGTGTCTTATCAAGATCCTGTTTCAAAATTAAATCAATAAATGTAAACTAAAATAAAAGGACTAGGGACATAGTTCAGTGTGAAGGCCCTAGGTTCAATTCCCAACATTAAAAATAAATAAAATAAAACCCTAAAAAATACTTGATCTCACAGGTGAAACGTTAGGAAGTGAAAAATCTAGGGGAAAATAAGTAACTGTAGAGCTAATTATTCTTTATACAAAATTATTACAGTACAAAAATTTCTTAAAGTATTGTCATTTACACTTTGATTCCTTTGCTTATGTGTAATACTGAGATAAAGTCAGAGAAAATCTAGAGAGCTCTACTTCCTTTTTTAAAATTTAACTACTCTAAGAATTTCAAACACAGGAAGTTCTGTGTCCTCGACTGCCAGAAGTAACACCTGATGCATTTCTTTCAGTTTTTGTGTTTCTGGCGGGCATGCCCTCCCTTACCTCTGAGTTTGGGACTTTTCTGTTCCCCTCTGGGTCACTGAAGTCTTGCTAATTTTTCACTCATGATGTTTTTTAGGAGTTGATTGCTCTTTCTTATTTGTATTTGTTTTTGATACCTATTGTTTTTTCTTTTCTTTTTCTTTTTTCTTTTTTTTTTTTTTTGTCTTTTTCCTTTTTTTATCCATACCAGGGATCGAACTCACGACTGCCTGCTTGTAAGGCAGGCGCTTATGCCGCTGAGCTAAATCCCCAGCCCCCGATACCTATTTTGAAAATGCATCTAGAATATGATCAAAGAAGGTAAAAGAAAAAGTAGAACTCAGCTCATTTTTTTTTAAATTTCACTTTTTGCAATTGCTAATTAAATACAGATTACAGCAAGATTGAGGGAATAATTACATAATTTCCAATATATTTACTAATATTCTGAATGCTAATTATAAAACTATTTTAATGCGTAGGCTTACCTTAAATGAAATAAATACATCCTGTTTGTCTTAAATGTAACTGTATTAACTTTTCAATACTTTACTAAGGTGTTGTTAGTAGTTATGAGTTAAATGCATCATGAAATCTCTTATATAAGTGGGATAGGTGTTTTATATGCTTTCACATGATAGCAGTAAAGCTACATGATTTATTCTTGGTTAGGATTCATGTAACTATTACAGAAGTTGCTGTATTGTTTTATGTTAAGTGAAAAACTGGAATTATGTTATGGAAGATGATCATATCATATAAAAATAAACATATATTTAATAGAAAAAGACTAGTAGGAAATATAACATACTAATATATTAATATCTTTCAAGTGAGAATATATATTTACAATATTTTTTCTTGAGTCTATTCATTTTATAACAATATAAAAATTGTTATAAATGTGAAATATTGATCTTAAGGTTACTTGCTCTATAAACTCAAATTTATTTAGTTACTGATAAGTCTATTTTCAAAAAATCCAATTAATTCAGTTAAATAGGAAATTTATTTCCAAATAAAACTTGTAGGATATATTTGTTCTGTTAAACGGGCTACAACTCCATTGTCCACAGAGATATCAAATTGAAGCCATTTTTTATAATCTAAGAAATTAAACATTGGCATTTTCACATAGTTTAACTTAATAACGTTTGTCTTCACATTCTCTGGGAAGGGTTTTGAAACAATGAAAGTAAAGATGAAGGTAGACACAAACATGTGCTTTAGCAAAATGATAATCCAACAGAATAAGTGAGAGTGGGGCCAGGGATTTTTGCTCAGCAGCATAAGCTCCTGCCTGGTAGGCGTGAGGTTGTGAGTTCAATCTCCAGTACCAAAAAAAAAAAAAAAAAAAAAAAAAAAAAAAGCGATAGTTCAATTAGCAGACACTGTTCAAGATTCCATTTCGTGTAAGCTCTGTACAAATACAAAGAAAATCATGGCATAATTGATATCAAAAGAGCTTTTCAGAATGAGTCAGGACACCATAAGGAAATAGGACTTAAACATATGTCAAGTTGTGGCCTCAGAAAGTCACTTTTATCAGCCTTTCCCGTTGCTTATGGTAAGCATCTGACCCTTTATTTATGGACACTTTTACTATGTATACACAGTCTTTTGTTTATCACTTATTGCATGTTCCTTCTCGACAAGTAGCTGGAGTTGCCTACAAAGAACTTTTTACTGCTTTCCAACAAATTGATACTGCTTGCCTACATATGCTCCCACTGACTTGGCTGCTTTGGAGCACTCATTGTAGCTGTCTGAATCTGTGTTTCCCAAACTGAAATCCCTAAGACCCCGAGTAAAGTTATTTTGCAGTTTCCAAGTCTGAACTGGTCAACAATCTTCCCTCAAACTCAACATCTAGAAGTCAGATCAATATTTTATGTTTAAAATTATAGTGATATTGAACTCATACTGCTCATGAAGTTAATAAACTGTTTAGATAATGCTGAAGAATTATAGTTAGAAAGTTACTTCCTCTATAAATTTACCTCTCGTTGTTAAATTCCTTGTATAACAAGGACCTGTATTCATAAAACTACTTGGAGCACTGTACGGTAATGACTCAACTGCCCTTTATTGCATCAGCTCCTTTAATCCTCAAAAACTGATAATGCTATTGCTCACATTGTACTTATGAGGTAACTGAGACTTAGAAAGGTAAAATGCCTAAACTCAGAGCCAACAAGTGACCTAACTTAGACTAGAGGTAGAATTATTTGCTGATGGGGTCTTTTATTTTTGTCTTTTTGATACACGGTTTCACCATGCAGTTCAGGTTGGCCTTGAACTCACTTTGCCTCCCAGGCTGGCCTCAAATTCACGCCAATCCTTCAGCCTCCCAAGTGCTGGGATTGCAGGCATGTGCCACCACATCTGCCCTGATGGGATTTTAAATCTGAGCTTTTAAATTCTTATTACTAGCTAAAACTATCCTTTTAGATGTATTCCTCAGTTAAGTGTCCAGTGGTTTAAAGAATATACTTTTAAGTATATTCTGAAAATCTCTCTGCTGGTACTGTATTTTTTATCCATCAGAAAAAAGATCACAATTCTTCTACAAAGATGCACATCACTAACAAGGCTTTTAGACACACAAAAAACCCTAAAACAAATTCTAAAATGCCTAAAATACAGTATTTAGACGAGTCACTTATGGTGGAAAGAAAAATCTCTCTTTACTCATCTACTGATTATGACCACTGAGTTCACAAGGGGACCCATCTTGGCTATTTTAACATTTCCTTTAAGAGACCCCATTGCTAAGATTACCCTCTGGCAAGACTCACTCCGGGGTAAGAGATAAAGAGAAGAAAATCCTAAGTATGCTCAAGTGTGAGACTAAAAACTACTATGGCTTGCAACAATACTTCTTTTATTGAAGTACTTGAACTAAGAATTTAGCCTGACTGAAGATTTTTGTTGTTTTGCTTTTGTTTTGTGTGGTATTGGGAATTGTTTCATATGTATCATTGTTATCAGTAGGGAAACTAGGTTATAGGGAATATGATTTTGTAAAGAAGACTTAGGACTCCTGTTTGAACCTTGTTTAATCAAGATTTTGTTATTTTTGAAGCAACATGTACACAAAGTATATTTTTAAAATTACTTAAATTAATAAAAAACATCACACATGATTCCCTCCCATTCCTATTTTACGTGCAAAATTAAACTCAGCAGGGATTCCTAGGTTTTGGCTTGTTGGAAAAAAAGAGTGTAGGAGGTAGGAGCATTCTGTAGCCAGCGTGTCTTGCCTTTGGAAAAACTTGCCCAACAGGGTTTTGCCCTGTGAAAAAGCCACTGGAGTTCTTGGGAAGACAGAAGAGCCACATCTCTGCTAACCTAAGCCACGCAGAGTGCGTGGCAGTGAGGGGTGGTAGTTCTCCAGCTGGTTTAATTCCACTACTTTCCTTTGGGGATTTCTGATCAAAATCTTAACACATCCAGTAAATTCCTCCTATGTCTCAATGCAAACTAGAATGTAAATAAAATGAGCATGTTTAGAAACAGAAGTGCAAAGAAACATTTATCAACCACTTTTCTGACTTTTCTACTATATAATTCAAACTATATAGTAGAATCTCAACAACACTCAAGGTTCATTCCCCAAATAAAAAAATGATAACAGACCTAAAAATGATAACAGGAGATTTCAGGACATGTGTCCATGTAGAGGGTGAAATGCTAATTGTTTATTCTATCTTTACACAAGCATCCAGAGAAAAGCTGGGAATGTGTTCACACACTCATGTTTTTAGCTATCTGGTAGTGAGAATAGATAAAAGCTTTTCTTAGTGTCTCTTTACTTCTAATATCTTGTATCTAATGCCACTTAAGTAGAATAAAATATAGCAAAAAGAATTTAGTAACCTTGCCTTTCATCATTAGAATCAATTAAGTCAGGAATTTCTTCCCAACTTTTAGAATTTACTTTCATATGGAATTATTCTTTTACACTTTTGCAGTGACATTCCAAGTAAGTAACACTGTCATCTTTAAAAGGCTGATGTCGTGGAGTTTCTTTGTCTGCAGACATTGCTGTAGTTGGGAAAAACCACAGTATATATTTTTAATCTATTCATTTTTATGCATTCTTTTAAACCAGTATTTGAAGTAGAGTCCCAAGTTCAGATGCAATTCTATTTTTTTAAAATTGCTACAATTTTTACTGAATGATCTATTCATGGCATTTAGGATATTATCAGTGACAGCTTAGAAAAATTCAGTTATTAAATAGCAGAACAAGTAGAGATAATAAAGGGGAGCTGGAAAAGTGATTTTTGGTGCACAGACTTCAGTTAATACTATTTCACATTAAACAAGTTTTTTTCATTAATAAAACTGCTTTGTACAACACATGAGAGATTCTAACAGTCTTTCCTTTAAATATATGACCACGTATAATTTAAGACTTTTTGTTAACAACAATTTTTGCCTGTCTGTGTGCTTCTACCTTGGAGAGAGACTAGTAGGAAAGCAGAAACCCTTTCTAGGATTTATGTGGTTTAATATATTTTAGAAGTTTACAAAGATATAAAATATTTCTAGAAGATACATTATTCAGAATGTGTGTTCATATATAATTTTATAAAAAGATAGAAATTTAATAGATTTGTTTTAACTCGCTCTCTTCCTCTCTCTCACTTTCTCTCCTCTGCTGTTTCCCTTTAGTACCTGTGTGCTCCCTTTAGTGTATGTGTGATGCCAAAGCAGAACAGTTCATGACGGCACCTGTCCAATTGGGTGGGCAGGGAGTGTGGAGAGGGTTATAATTTGTTTTCTGTTGCTATAATGAAATACCCAATGCTGGGTAATTTGAAAGGAAAGAGGTTCACTTAGATTACAGTTTTTGAGGGTGAATGCTCAAAATCGGGTGGCCCATCTCTTGTGTCATGGTGAAGTTCTCAGGGAGATGTCCTCATCATGGAAGAAGTGTATACAGAAGAGAACACAGTGCAGAGAGAAGGCCATGAAGATGTAGGGCCCAGTTTATTTCTTTATTAATAACCCCTCTTGTGGAACCACCTAGCATCCATGAGAAATACCTTAATCATTCCCAAGCTTGATGCTTTCAGTGATCCAGTTACCACCCACTAGGTCTCACCTCTTAATGGTCTGACTGCCTCTTGACATTGTCATTCTGTGGAATAGCCTACCAGCACATGAATCCACAGGCAACATGCTCAAACCATAGCCAAACTGCAGCTGAGGATGTGAAAGGGTGAAAGTCCAGCACGCACGTGACACTCTGCAGGGGGCCCACAGCCCACCACTGGATTCCACCTGCAGAAAAGCCTTTTCAGAGTGCCCTTCTTTCTCATCAGGTTTTCTACTAAAACCAAAATAAGGTTGGGTATGGTGATGCACATTTACAATTTCAAATTCGAGTCCACGCTAGACAACTTAGTGAGATTCTTGTTTCAAAATGAAAATAAAAAAATTTAAGAACTGGGCACATAAATAAGTATAAAAGTGCAAAAACCTTGCACTCAATTCTCAGTACTGTAAAACAAAGTAAGAAAGTTAGTTAATTGACATAAAGTAGAATTTCACATTGTGCCCTTCCTGTAAGATGAAAGAAAGAAGAAAAAATAATTTCATCAGTTTCTCCTTGTGTTTATCATTTGCTTGCTGTAATGGAGGCTCTACTCACCCATATAATTTCACTATTGCAAGACAGTGCACTTTGTTAAAAAAAAAAAAAACCCTCATGATATAAGAACCTGACGGAACCTACCCAAGAGTGAGACAAGGACCCAACTCCACCGTCCCTGTAGTTTCTCCTGGACTTTCTGCTTTCAGTTCTTCCTTCCTGCACTAGCCAGTGTAGACAGCTTGATCACTCACCACCACTGACCAAGGTGCTTCTGGTGAGAGTCACCCTGCCACTCTTGGCTCTTGGCAAAATGTTCTGCCTAATGCCAGCAACTTTGTCACCTTTTGGAATTGATGTCATCTCATAGGTTAAGGACCATGTTTGGAGATGAAGTAAATGTTCATTTTTACTATAGAAATATGTTGGTAAGTTTAAAAAAGTAAATGCCAAAATTTAAAATCAATATAACAGTATCATAGAAAGAATTTAAAAAGTGCTTTAAAATCCCTGCTTCATGTAACCCCCAAAATTAGTGAGACTCTTACTTTTTTTTCCTCCTGGGAAAATGCAGTATTTCAATTATATTCATCATAAAAAGAATAGTAATTGACTTTAGCACACATTGAAAAATAATATTAGCATTGAAGTTTTTTATTTCAATTATAAATATGTCTATATAGGTTTTAAAATAAAATATTTTTCTATGAAATAAAACCTCTAATAACTGGAATTAGACTACCTAGAATCAGAGCGAAATAACATGCCTGCCATTACAGGGAAGTGAAACATTTTTCCACATTTATACACACACAACCCTATTTCAGTTGAGAAACACATTTTCCTCCAGCCATTGCTGTAGAGAAAGGCACCAGTGCTAAACACCACTAATACTGGAATACAGAAATAGTTTTGTTTTTTTTCCAGGAACTATTTTCTAAATGTTTGATAATATAATGACATGCAATAGAAATATATTTACATATCTGAACTATTTGGGAAAAGATTTCTAATAAAAATTATCAGAAGTGATAAATTACTCTCTTCTAAAAGTTAATGATGGTTGCTAACTGCCTGGTTCTTCATCATCATCTTAAGTTTTCCTTTGTTCCTTTTGGATGGTTCTGATAGACTGTGATCCTTTTATGAGAGTGAACAGCTTAGATTGCTTACAGAGCTGATAAGGCCTTTCCCTCCAACAGAGGATCCCGAATGCAAATGCGGAAATCACCTATGACTCCTGCACTTGGCAAGCATTTCCTGCAAGGGTGCAATCTAGGTACCAAGGAGATTCTAAAGCTTTTCTCTGCTAAATATATTCTAGTCAAATGTCTTCTAGAAAACATAACAAATATGCTTGTTGTGTGTGATCATACATTTGAGTAAAGTTTGAGTCTTTCATGTGGAAGAAATCACTGTCAAAGGAGCGGTTAGCAGATATGCTTAACCCAAGAAATAGATTCAATCATGGATTCACCAAAGACTAAGGCATAAAGTCTCTCCGTAGATTGATAGTACATCAGGAGTTTTCTCTGCCAGAAGGCACTATCTCCACATACTGTAAGGAATTCTCTCTTTTGATTCCCTGTAGGTCTTGGTTACACGGGCTCTGATTGTAACGTTTAAACAAACCTCCTTGTATACTCGGCCTGTGTTTTTATGCCTGGCTGGAGGGAATAATAACCCCATAGCCACGGCAGCCTGCTGTGTGGTTGCTGGGAGAGTGGATTAGCTATGCCTGTTTTGATTTTGAATGAATATACCCCCTGGCAAGCCATGTGGCCAAAATAGTTTCTTAGGTGGCAAGATCACCACATTTATTGAGCTGGTGGCTCACCCTTACAAATGTTCTGTACACCTATGGTGCACAGCTTTCTTTCCCTTAAAATGCAACAGCACCAGAAAGAAGTCACAACAACTCTGCCTGCCTGCCTGCCTTGTTTTTATTCTTATCCCCTCTCAACCATTCCTGTCTTCCTCCTATCTTTTGAAAGAAAGGAATTGTGTAAGCACATGTCAACATAGCCTTTCCATTATTCTATTCCTCTCACAACTCCAGGAAAATCAGGCCAATTAGTGTACACAAATTCTGGAACTTAGGAAGCTGAGAATCAGTGAAATCATCTGACCCTGAATTTACTACTGAATACATTACTCAGGAACAAATTATGTGCCTAAAGCCTTTTCCCAGCTGGTTGCTCTGTTTTTCTCAAGTAGAGATGAGTACGTTATTTGAACACAGTTGTGGTCAGTTTATGTTTAGGTTTATGAGTAGGGACAGGGCATATAGTTTCTGTTCACTTCCAAGATTCCAGTGTCAAGGATCCTGAGAACATCAGGGTGGTGACAGTTCCACTATGTGGTGGGACAGCCTGCACAATGGCCAATGAATTTCCCACTCTGTCTGTGATGTGCACAGTAGTTAGGGCTCACTTTTCACACTAATGTTTAGGGATCTGCAAACGTGTCCTGAAGAAGAAAATAATTTTGGATTAATCTCAAAATAGTACCCTTGTACCAAGTTAGAAAGAGATTAGTCAAAAATTTTTGAGGGAAATGAATAGTTAGCATAATTAAAGTTCCTAAAGTACTGATTCTAGTAGAGAATTACTCATGAGTTTCTCCTGTTGCCAAGAGCTGATTTTTTTTCCCCACAGAGATGGGGGAGGGGTAGAGATTTCCTAAGCTAAGAGCTGCACGTGTGTGTATGTGTGTATTTAATGTGAATTATACTAATTATATCAATTTAATCAAGGAAATCCATAATGTTTTTAGATATAAGAAACTGCTAATTTCTAGGGACAATCATATCAAAAAGAAATCTAATTTTATCTTTAGTTCTCTTTTTCATCAAAATGTTTCTTATTTCTTTCTTGTTATATGTAGTTTTTTAGGCTTATATATCTATATTCCTATAGGCTTATATTTTCTCTTATATTTTGTTTTCTCACTTAAAGTCAGTTAGCAACTATTGTTCTGTGATTCTTTATTTGCTGTTGACTGTCTTCTAGGAACAGTGACACAAGTTACCAGAACATCTATCAGTGACTACAGACTTCCCCCTAAGTTTTCTACCCGCCACACTCTCACACACATATCAAAATGTACACATGGATATGTACATACACACAAGCACTTAGGAGAATTTTCTATTTAAACTGATTTGAATATTTTTTAAATTTGAAGTGTCTTTTATCATGAAAACACAACTTAAGCTTATCTGGTAGTAGTAGAAAAATAACTCATTTTTCTGGCTCAAGTCCAACCATTCTTTATAAAATCATTAAAGACAGTATCCTTTAAAATTCTCTCTCTCTGCTTCTTTTCCTTTTCCCATATTGTTCATTTTTCTATATTGTTCTTTTTGAACCTGTAAAGTCGTAGTTGCAAAAAAATAGAAAAAAAAAAACCCAGTTTTTTTTTTTCTGTCATGCAGAGATCTTTGAAGACTCATGAAGTTTATTGATGTCTTATGTTAGAAGGCAGCCATAAGTTTCTAGGAGACTACTAAGTCATAAAATGAATGTTTTCCCTATTTAAAAATACGAGGACATTTTTCTGTTGTAACTAGGTTCATGATGCCTTTATCCCTTAGTTAGTCATTTAGCATAACTGCACACCATTTTTTTGGAGTCTTGCTGGGCAGTATCTTACAGAAAGCAAGGTATCATAATTCACTTGTGGGCAGAGCTGAGCAGTAGGTAAGCAGAGCACTCGTTTCAGAGAGAAAGAGAGAGGGAGAGAGAGTGAAGGAAAGAGAGGGAGACAGAGAGAGAGATTGTAATTCATCTGTTTTCTCTTCCTAAATTATGTGATGATGAAACTGAGAAAAATAAAGCACAGCTGCACGTTGAAGAAAATGGGTCATTGAGCTATCCTTCCCTCCAACCACATTCCGCATCAACCTAGTTCCTCTTTTTTTGGAGGCTTTTCCCTCCAGAAGCAATACTGAGCAAACCCTCTGACATGATGGAAATGTTTATATCTGTGTAGTCCAACATGAAGGCCACTGGTCACATGCACCAGTGAGGATTTGACATATGGCCAGTGCAATTGATACACTTCACTTGATTTTAGCCAAAAGGCTGAGAAGCAGTCAGTGCAATTGGTAGACCGAAGCTTTTCATCTCTTTTACTTTAAATTTTAGTGACCACCGGCTATCCTCCTGCATAACGTAGCCTTTTAGTTATTTGTCTTTGACTGGTTCAAGAAATATTGGTTCTTAGCTGAGCGTTATGATGTACGCTTATAATCTCAGCACTCAGGAGAATGAGGCAGGAAGATCGCTGTTCATAAGCACGTTCAAGGCCAGTCTGGGCTACACAGTAAGACCTTGTCTCAAAAGAAAAAAAAATTAAAAACAAGAAATATTGGTTTTTGTCAGACACAGCTTTTGGCAGCTATTAATTCTTTTTCCACTATGAAAAAGAAGAATTGGGCAATTTTTGCAATTTAACAAAATTTATATTTAATCTTTATGTAGTTTAACAAATTAATGAAGATTTAGGAACTTCAGTTATTCTTATGCCTATGTTATTCTTATTTCTTATGACCATAAGAAATTTTATTTAAAGGAATACATAATATCCCATAGAACATACAACACTACTATATATTTTTGACATAAAATGTTATAATCATTATTGTGAAATATAATAGTTGATGTAGCTTAATATAGCTAATATGTTTTGAAAATAATGTTATCTAGTTAATCTCTTCATTTATTTTATGTGTGACTTTTAGAATTTGTAAGCTCAGCAGTTTGGTGAGACAAACACACATACAACTGTCATTTAACTGTCCCTCAACTCTTCATGAGTTATAGATTTTTCCCTGTGTTTCTCTTCCCTCTGGCATGGTCTTTCTTTTTTTGTGTGCTTTTAAGACTTAGCTTGTCCATCTCACCAATTATATCCAGCCTTTGTCCTACAAAAAGGTCTCATATTACACTGCACAAAGACACAAAAAATAATTGAATTTTGGCATTTCAATATTTTAATTATAGGGATAATGGAACAATATTGTGCTGAAGTACAAATGATTGGGGGTTGCTATGCTCAAAATTAAACTTCACAATATCAAAACTTGGTTTTTGTTCCCATCCCCTGAACTGATGTATGATTCGCACAGTGTCACCACGCTAATCTCTTTCTCTCACGGAATCAATTCAGCTGCCAAATCTAAAATACAGGTCTGGGGGGAGGGGAGAAAGAAAGTATCAGAGGAAAACCTCAGGGAGAGTGAGGGCCAGGAAGGGAAAATCTACTTGTTGTGACCACTCCTCCCAGAAGGAAACCCTGACCCCCTGGGAGTTTCTCCAGGGAACTTTGCCACTGCAACCCATAGTACCGTCCCCTGGCAACAAATGGATGGCTGGTATGCTGAAGCAGCACACATGCGGCCTCGGGGCCCACAAAGGACCTGCGCTGTCAATAGTCTGTCCCCTTAAATAATAATCCCAGCTGCATTCCACGATTTTAGGGGTCTTTCTCTCATCAAAAAGAGATGGAGAACAACAGCCTCTCTGCCTGACGTATAAATCTCCGTGTATTCTGCTCCTCCTGAGGGCTTTTTTTTTTTTTAAATCTCTTTTGGGAGTGAATGGGTTCTGTGGTCCATTGCTTTCCTTTTTTTATTTCTCAATTGAGAAAACTCTGAGGATTAAAGAACGGAAAATTTTATATTCAGGGCTTCAGTGTCATTATGTGAAGTTTACACAGCATTCTTTTATTTCTCTATTAACAACTTTAATTGGTAAAGGGAGATTTTTAGAAGTGTGCTTTGTCTACATAATAGTTGTACATATAAGTTTCATGTACATAGAATAAAGAAAAATTAAGAAGCCACAGGAAGGGCTAATTGTAGGAAGTTGGAATTAACTAATTTAATTACCATTAATTTTACCTATGGAGTATTACATATTATTATTTTTGAAATCCAGGTAATAGTAAAGGGAAAATAAGTTTCTATCTTGTGATGTAAGATTTATTTCTGTTCTGATCTTGTGTATTTAAGGTTAGTAATTGTTCTTTTAAAATTAATATGTGTAATAGTGATTTGAAAACTTTATAAGTGAATATCAGAAGTTAGAATATTCAGAAATTAGAATATTGCTAATCTATTGAACTCCAAACTTAGAATATTCTTTTTCTAAGCAAAACTTGTCAAAATAGAGCATCTGGAAAAATCTATTTCTTCATTTTTGATAAAATATTTTATTTCAAGATTTGATAGCTTTTGATAAATATTAAATTATTTATTTAAAGTTTAATTTGTGGGGGGTTGTGTGTGGAGGGTATATGAAAATGCATAATTATACACTTTGCATAATTTTGCATTTGTTTGCCATAACACAAGTCAATCAACACTGTACAAAAGTCTGTGATTTCTTTTGGCTTCAGATTTGGTCAGCCTCTTTTGCATACTCAATATCCTATGTCACAAGAAGTATGTCACAAGAAGCACACCTATGAAGTGACAGCTAACAGCTTCAGAACTGGGTCTAGTTTTTTTTTTCTTATCACTACTGACTTACGTTTGGTAAAAATACATTTTTATTATATTTAAAATAGTGAGGTTAGTCAAAGACTCAACATTTAATCTCTATAAATAAAATCTAAAGTCACTAGCTAGATTCAGATGCCAAAAATCACACAGAAGTGTCCAGAAACCCTAAATATGAGAAACAGAACTGTGAGTTTGGGATGGATCTGAGATTTCAGCCCAGCTCCAACAGAAAGAGCTAAGTGTAGGTCACATGTGGCCCAAGACCAGAGGAAGTGGTGATTCTTCCACAAAGAGAGTGGCAATTTCTTGTGGTACTTTACCTATTAAAATCACACACAGATAACTGTAGGATTCTGTTGTACATACTGCATTTCTATGGGTAGGACATAGTTTAGGTGGTAGTTCCTAGTGCTGTTAAAGTTTTGCACAGTGACCAGCTTTAATTGCTAATCTATTGAACTCCATAGTTTTTGTGAATTAAATTCCTTCTTTTAATGATAACAGCAACCATTTTGAGTACATCATGCTATCTCCAGTCCATAGACTGAATATTATTATCCCTGCTTTTCAAGGAACAAATTAATGTTCAAGAATGTCTAAGTGTGTTTTCCCAGATTATGTACCGCAGTCTCTCTGAATCCAAGGCGTGTGATTTCTGTCTTTACACTCTAAAATTTATCTGTCCAATTGTAGCCATTCTAGCTTTCGTGGACAGAAGAGGGGCCAAATCAAACAACTCTCTTCCATCCAGATTCACCTTTCTTTTCATGAAACAAGTATTGGTCTACTAATAAACACTGTGAGTAAAAAAAAATTAGCATTTTATAAGCCTAGCAAGTTGATTCTGTCTACTCCCTGATCCTCCTTTTCCCTCTTCTGCTACTGGTATGGCTTTATTAAATCACAACACAGACACAGAAAGTTAAATTAATTGATAATAATGTTGGTCAAACTCTAGCTTGAGGAGAAGCATAAAATAAGAATAAAATTTCACTGAAGAATGTTACTTTTAATTTGCCTGTTGTTATTACACTTCTCAGACTGTTATAACAGCAGGTTCATAGGCTAAGAATTGAAACAATATAAATCTATTTCTCATGGTCTTGGAGATTGACTGAGAAGCCCAGGATCACTGTTCTGGCCAATCTGCTTGCTAGTGAGTCCTTTCTCTGGTGTTCAGACAGCTGTTCTCTTTCTGTATTCTTATGTGAGAGGATTGGAGATAGGAAAAGAAAGTTGTCCAGTGTCTCTCTCCATAAGGGCATCTGATTCTATGATATCAGGGCCCTCCTCCCCCTTTTTGGAGGCAGGGTCTCATTATGTAGTTCAGGTTGCCCTTGAACTCACTATGTAGTGCAAACTGGCCTCAAGCTCATGGTGATCCTCCTACCTCAGCCTCCTAAGTGCTTGGATTACAACCATGTGCTACCATGCCTGACTTCAGAGCCCATCCTTAAGAAAGCCACATCTCTAACACCGGCATGTGGGAAGATGGGGCTTCAACATATGTAACATATCTATTTTTTATAAATTATTCAGTGTCATGTGTTCTGATAGAGCAGTACAAAATGATTAAAACATTGTGTGTGTCAGTGGGTGTGTATGTATGTGTGCATGAAAGTGTGTGTATACTAAATGTGGTCTCTTAGACTCTGAATCTATTTGCCATCTATTAATGATGGGCCCAAATAGTCAAAGCTGTTTACATCTCCTCTGTAATCCAGCTTTTACAAGTGTACGAAGATTTTATTACAAACCCTCCAATCTGTCCTAAGTCCTTACTCAAACTGCTTCCTTGCCCTAACTCTCACATACTCAGCCAATAGTTTCTCTGCCCTAAATTGACCCCGGGCCAAATACCAGACAAGTGGGGACAGATTCTCTTCCCTGAAGCCACAAGAATTATTCACACTAGCCAGTCCCACATTGTGTACCCTGCTCCACCTTACTTTTTTTTTCATAGAAATTCCAAAGAAGACCATGCCCTACAATTCTTTTTCTTCCTGTGTCTGTCTTCTGATAAAACCTGGTATTCCCCTATACGGGCTTGTAGAAAAAAACACGTAAGTGTTTTGATGTGCTATAGTTTGAATATGGTTTTAGTTTGTCTTCCAAGGTCAGATGTGCTGGAAGCTTGGCTCCCAGTGTGACAGTGTTGAGTGGTTTTGAAGCCTTTAAGTGGTGGGTCTCTTGGGAAGCAATTAACATAATTAGATTGGGGGCACTATCCTTGGAAGGGATTAATGTAGTTCTCATGGGACCCTAGTGGGCTCCTACAAGAAAAGATTTTATGAGACGATTAAGCTTGGCACCTGAATTGATCTAGTTTCCTGTTTTAGGTCTCTTCTGCAAATGTTCTTGCCATTGTGACACCACTTGCTATGAGGTTCTCATCACAGGTTGAGCCACATTTTGGGCCACCTGATACTTGAAGTTTCGTCCTACAAAACCATGAGCTAAACAACTTTTCTTTATAAGGCATACAGCTAGGCAGTGTTCTATTACTGAGCTACATCCCCAGTCCCTATATAGTACATATTTAAATTAAAGAAATGAATATGTTATCTTAGGAGGAGTATATAACAAGAAAGCAATAGGGCTATTAACATTAAAACACTCAAAACAGCACACACACACACACACACACACACACACACACACACACACATTTGATGTGCAATGTTCCTGGCATCTGTATGTACTCAGGCACGCTCATAAATTTTCCTTTGGGTCTCTATAGAGACTTATTAAATATTTAATTACTTCTTAAGTATGTTTTTTTCCTTTTAAATTAGGGATGTTCAGAAAAATATGTCATGAAAATTGATTGAGTAATTCTTCTGTTCTATGCAAAAATAGCTTTTAAGGACTTGACCAGAATGATTGAGATGAGAATGGTAAAAAAAAAAAAAAAAAACATTGAGAAGACTGATAGAAAATTTTGGTTAGAATTGGATGTTAGGCTAAAGACAGCATCCAAGGATATTAAGATGAGAGGAAGTGCTCAAAGGGACAGGGTGGCAGAGAAAGCCCTCAGACTAGGGAAAATACATTTAGACGATTTTGCTCTTATCCTTCAAAAGGGTACTGCTGAGAGCAGAATCTTGTGATTTTTAATGTTCTCCTGGTAGTACAAACACTTTTATTTTCCTTAATAAGTCACTCTCTTTATTTAGCTGAGGATCTTTCACTGTGCAGCTAGTTCTTAATACAGGATTTAAAACCCAGTAAATTTAATATTCAAGTAAAATATTATGAGGTAGTTTCTACAGTATTTTATCTTAAACCAAATATATGTGGTGTGTAACAATATTCCCTTGACTCTACTAATAGTAGAGTCTACCAAATAGTGAGTCTACCAAAGAAAAATTTAAATACTAGGCTTGGCTTGTTCTTTGGAATGCCAGCCAAGTGTACTAACTAGCATGTACATGTATTTCCACCACTTGGGAGGCTGAGGCAGGAGGATGGCAGTGAGTTCAAGGCCAGCCTGGGCTACACAGCAAGTTCAAGGACAATCTGAAGTGCATAGTGAGACCACAACAAAGCAAACCAAAACTTTTCTATTGTTTTTAGTTTAATTCTACTTCCTGAAGTTTTCTGCTACACACAGTTTTACTCAGGTATTTTAATTGGACTCAGTCCCATGTAATTTAAATCAAAAATCTCCTTTACTTGGTGATCTGTTTGGGTTTCTTTTGGTACTGGGAATGGAACTCAGGACTTTACACTTGTCAGACAGTTGCCATGCTGCTTAGCAATATTTGTTTTTTAGAAGCATTTATTGTTCCCTGGAACTCAGTGATTAAAAAAAAGAATGGGGCCAGGGATTTAGCTCAGTGGTGTAAGTGCCTACCTGGCAAGCAAAAGGTTGTGAATTCGACCCCCGGTACAAAAAAACCCAAAACAAACAAACAAACAAAACCACTGTGTTAATACATAAACAAACTTTCTCAGATCCTTTTTCTTGGCAAAAATTCTTTCCTTAGCTAAAATTTACTCAGTATTCTGAATCTTCTGCTAGGCCCATGTGTATGCTTCACTGTAAAATCTGGTTTTGACAAAGTACCCTCTTAAGTCATTTTAGCAAAAGACTTTTGCTAAAAAGTCTCATTACCTGTGACATCTGGCCAGCTCCCTCATTCTCTGCCCAGGTGATTTGAGTATCCTGGTCTATCTGCAGTGAGAGATTGAGTAGGTTGATTTAGCGAGAATCTCTCTTATTCCTGAGTTTCCTCTTCGTAATTTTCCATCGACTGACCCCACTCTGTATCTTGATTATAAATTTCCACTTGCCTGTACTAGGGTTGAATCCAATCTCTCTCCCCACCTTTAAAAAAAGATGAAGAATTACTTGAACTCATCCATTTTGTTAAAAGTCACAGATTTTTCATTGTTAAATTGATGATCCTTTTCCCCTGACATTAATTTAATGTTCTGTATTAATTTTTCTTAGGAAGCTTATACCGCAATGCATCACGAATTTATATGCATGCTAACCACTTTTCTATATTTTTATTTAGTTGTTTAAAGAGTCATAAAGAGAAACAAGTTGTTTTCTAACTGATTCATTTTTTCCCCTATTGTTTTCAATATGGAAAGTTTCAAACATAAAAGTTCAGGAAGGGGATGAAGTGATTCACTGCCACAGTCCCATCATCCAACTTCAACAATTACTAACACATGGTTAGTATTGCTACATTTTTGCATGTTTTTACTTTAGCTGGCTTGTTTTTTCTTTCCTGTAAATACTTTATTTCCCATAGAATTTATTATTGTAACCTATTTTTAAATTTTGTAGGGAAAAATAATAAAAACAATGACATGAAATTTCAAAATGAGATAGTAGGACAGTAATAATGGTTAATATGTTGCATATTGTTTTCTTCAAAGTAGTTGCTCATATAACAAGATACAGACATGAAAAATTGATCAAATAATGTAAACACAACCTTTGTGAGCTGTGTCGGAGCAGAGAAATCCCACCCATTCCCTCTCCACCGTCCGAGGAATGTTGGCCTGGAGGAACCCAAATGGCGGACTCATTTCCCTACACTGTGGGATGAGCAGCCAACACAGGAATTGCCTGGGACTAGGCAACTGGCTCCTCCATACAAAAACCATGATAACTCCACTCTAACAAGGGTAAACACTTTGCATACAAACTCCTAATTTATCACTGGTTCTGTTATATAACTAAACTTTACTCTTTGGTCAGTACAAAATCAGTAATAACCACAGTGTATCAATTTCTAAATTGTGCTTGATGCTATTATTATTGCTAATTGTACTATTGTAGCAAGGATATCATATCTGTTATAATCAGTTGTTTTCCTTTGTGTAACAATATTGGGAAGCTCTGGGGTAACAACCTCACCACAGCTCTTCACCGAAAGACTGGAGACTGAGCTAAACAGAAACAATGTTCCACTCTCAATTAATTGGAAAAGTAGGATCTTTGGATAGACACAAACCAAGAATCTCCTACACACAGGAGATATCCCTGAAAAACAGACTTTTCTTTGAGAGGACTTGGCACTAGTGATATTGCTACCTACTAGCGAAACTCACAAGGACCATGATAGAAAACAAAATAAAAATGTTATGAAATAGGAAATGTCAAGATGAAGGAGCAAAATGCATTCTCAGACCTCTAGCCCACACAGAACAAATCAAAGAGGCACAGACAAAGAATAAATTGGAAGACACACAACTGAAATTTCTGAAATAAGTGTAACTGAAGTAAAGAAACAACTTCATGAGGCAGTAAAGGAGATCAGATCAGAAATAATCTTTTTGGTAAAGAAAGAAATGACAACCATAATGAAGGAATTGCTGAGCATATCTGAAGAAAACACAGATTTAAAAAAGAGGTGAATAGGGAGCCTTGAATGAACAATATAAGGAGGGAATAGAATGCATAGAACAGATTCAAAGAGATATGCAGGGAATTAAAAATTCCATTAAAAGCTGGAAAACTGCTGGAATGAAACTCAAGATACTTTCAGACTTTGAAGAGAGGATTGCAACTAGTGATCATAAAAGGAAAGATCACTTAATAACAAGGAATCAGGAAATAACAATTCAACAGCTGCAAGATGATGCAAACAAAAACAATACAAGACATAAGTATCAACAAAAAAGCAGAAGTCAACACAAATAGACATACAAAGACTATTTGCAGAAATAATCATGGAAAATTTTGCAAGCATGGGGAAAGAATCTGACAGATAAGTGAGGCATGTAGAACTCCATAGCCATAACCAAAATAAATCTACAAACAAACATATAATAATCAAGATCCCAGAAATTCAGCACAAGAGCAGAATATTAAAAACTGTTAGAAAAGAAACAGATCAACCATCAAAGAAAGCTTATCAGAATCATGGCAGACTTCTCAACACAAGCCATCAACTAAGAGGAGCTTGGAATGAAGTATTTCAAGTCCTGAAAATAAGTAACTCCAGATTGATGTACCTTGCAAAACTATCTTTTGAAATTAATGGAGAAATAAGATACTTCCATGACAAAGAACTTAAGATATTCATGACCATCAAACCTAACCTATGAAGAGTATTAAAAGTTATTCTAGAAAGAGATAAAAATGTCACCATTCCAAGAACAGCAACAGAAAGAAACCACCCTGCGATTAAACAGAGGAGAAAAGTAAGGAACAAACAGTAGGAAGATAACATGACAAGGATAAGCCAGCACATGGCAGTTATAAGCATTAATATAAACAGCCTCAATTTACCAATTAAAAGAAGTAGACTGGCAGAGAGGATCAAGAAACAAAATCAAACAATATTCCATATGTAAGAAACACATTTAACTCAAAAGAAAATTCACAGATTGAAAGTCAGAGGATGGAAAACAAAACTGCATGCAGCAAGAATGCAGAAAAAATTAGGGTAGCTATTCTGTTTAGACAATGTGAATTTCAAACCAAGAATGATTAAAAGAGATAAAGAAGGTCACTACATACTTGTTAGGGGAAAAATTTAAGAGGAAGAGAGAAAAATCATGAATATACATGCACCAAATATGGGAGCACTCAACTATTCAATACAAATATTAGTAATATGAAAAATTAAATACCCAATAACACAATTGAAATGGGGATCTTAACATCCCACTGTTACAAAGAGATAGGTCAACTACACAAAAAGCTCAACATTCTAGCCCATAGAACATGCTTCAGTAAATATAACGGAATTGAAATCATCCTATGCATATTATCTCGCCATAGTGCAATCAAGTTGGAAATTAACGACAAAAGAAACCACAAAAACTCCATAAACACATGGAAATTAAATAACACCCTTCTGAACAACCAATTGGTCACAGATGAAATTAAAACAGAAATTAAACATTATTTACAATCAAATGAAAATGCCAATACAACTTTTAAGAACCCGTGGAACACAATGAAAGCAGTCTTCAGAGGGACATTTAGAGTGGAGAATTCTCACATCAGGAAAATGGAATGAACACAAATAACCTAATGCTACACTTCAAGCTACTAGTAAAATATAAGCAAGTCAAAGGAGAGAGGTAATTATAAAGGTCAAAGTAGAAATTTATTGCAATCGAGAGTAAGAAAACAACACAAAAATATTAATGAATCAGAGTTGGCTCTTTTAAAGAATAAATAAAATCAATAAACCTTTAGTCAATCATCAAAAAAAAAAAAGAAAGAAAAGAAAAGAAAGAACTCAAATTCATACAATAAAGAACGAAAAGGATGAAATCACTATGGATGTTCATCAATACCTACTTTGAAAATCTTTCCTTCTTAGGATGGAAAACATACAAGAAAGATTCCTAGAAACATGTGAATTACCAAAGCTAGATCAAGAAGATGTAAAAATTCTGAATAACCTAATATCAATTAATGAATGGAAAATGTAAAAAAAAATTACCAACAAAGAAAATCTCAGGTTCTGATGGATTCACAGCTGAATTCTATAAGAAATTTATAGATTTAACACCAATAGTCCTCAGACACTTTAATGAAATTGAAAGGGAAACAATTTTTCCTAACTTATTGCTGGAGATAAGTATTACCCTGATACTAAAACCAGAGGAAGACTCAATCGAAAAGGAGCTTTATAGACCAATCTCCCAAAGGAACATAGATGCAAAAATTCTCAATAAAATATTAGCAAACAGAATGCAGCAAATCATCAAGAAGATTATACACATTGACCAAGTGGGATTCATCACAGGAATGCAAGAAGGGTTCAATGCATGCAAATTAAAAAATGTAATACACTGTATCAACAGAGCCAAAGACAAAAATCACATAATCATCTCAATAGATGTAGAAAAAGTCTTTGATTAAGTCCAACACTCATTCATGATAAAGACCCTATGGAAAATCAGAAAAATGGTCTTTACTTCAATCTGATAATAGCCGTTTTTATGGCTGACACATTGTGTCAACATGATAGAATTCTGTTCAATTCAGCAGGGGACCAGGGTCCTTGCTTTGTAAACATTCTCATCCTCTACAAGATGAAGGCACTGAGATTTTGTGAGTGCTTCTCCTGTCCTAGGGATGGGATGTGGCCTTCGTACAAAATAAGAGAGGAAAAAGGGCTTGTTCTTACTGGTTCTGCTCTTGCTGGCTTCTGCTACCTAGAAGTGTTGCCTCTGTGCCATGTCACCTGACCTTTGAGCCAACTGATTGAAACTGCCATAAACCGAGCGAAATAAACCTTTCCTTGATTAATTTTTGGGCATCAGGTATTTTGTCTCAGCAATGAGACAAAAGTAATGAAGATAGCCATTATGACAAACCAACAGCCAACATCATACTAAATGGACAAAAACTGAAAGCTTTCAACCTAAATTCAGAAATAAGACAATGATGCCCACTGCTATTCAATATAGTTCTGGACTTGTTAGCCACAGCAATTAGACAAGAGAGAGAAATAAAAGGAACAAGGATAGGAAAGGAAGAAGTGAAATTATCATTATTCACAGATGACATGATACCCTACAGTGCACACCCCAAAAACTCCCACCAAAAGATTTAATAACCCAATTCAAAAATGTAGCTTGATAAAAAGTCAGGTCTCAAAAATCGGTTACTTTCCTGTACATAAACAATAAACTCACTGAGAGAGAATTTAAGGAAATCACACCCTTCACAGTAAACATCCAACAAAATGAAATACTTAGTAATCAATCTAAAAAAGGGAGTAAAAGTTGTATACATTGAAATTTGCAGTACTGTCAAAAAGGAACCAAAGAGGATCTCATAAAATGGAAAGATAATTCTTGCTCATGGATAGAGAGAAGCAGCATTATGAAAAATGGCCATACTCCCAAAACTGCAATACAGATTTAATGGAATTTCAATCAAAATACCATTAGCATACCTCACAGATCTAGAGCAAACATTCCTAAGATTAATTTGAAACCAAAAGAGACCTAGAATAGCAAAGACAGTTTTGGGCAACAGAGGCAAGGCAGGAGGCATCACAATACCTGACCTAAAATTATACTACAAAGCTATTGTGATAAAAACAGCATGGTACTGGCAAAAAAAAAATCCCAAACAAACAAACAAACAAAAACCAAAAAACAAAAAACTGGAAAACAGATCTGAGGATCAGTGGAATAGAATAGAAGATGCAGACACAACTGCAAACACACACAACCACCTTATACTTGACAAAGGAACCAAATATATTCAGTGGAAGAAAGATAGCCTCTTTAATAAATAGTGCTGGAAAAACCTGGCTTCCCACATGCTGAAGACTAAAACTAGACCCATGCCTATCATCATGCACTAAACCAAAGTAAAAAATGGATCAAATATCTAAATATTAAAACAGAAATACTAAATCAACCTGAAGAGAAAGTAGGTAGAAATTTTGATGACATGGGGTAGGCAGAGAATTAATGAAGAAAAACCAAACTACTTGGGAAATACTTCAAAGAATCAACAACGTGATCTCATATTATTAAAAAGTTTTTGCACATCAAAAGAAATTACCAGGCTTAGCCACCTCCATTGATCCCTGGAAGCTGAAGGCAAGCAGGGTGAGTTCCAGAGCCCTTGTGCTCACTGGGGAGAGCTCTGGACCATTACCTCCAGTGGCTAGGGCCCCCTTCAGCTTTCTGAACAACCAAAGGAGGCACAGGAGATCCCATGGGCCTGACTAGGCCACTCCTAGCCACCTCCATTGAGCCTCTGGAGCTAAGGATGCTACAGGTAATTTCCAGCTTGCTTGCTCTCACTCATAGAGAGCTTTGGACCATTGATCCCAGCAGTTAGGACACCTCCCAGCTTCTTGAAACACCCTGGGATACACAGGAGGTCCCAGGGGCCTGACTGGGCCACACCTAGCCACCTCCTTTGAGCCCTGAGTGCTGAGGACTCCCAAGGTAAATTCCAATACACTGTGCTCAGGGAGAGTTTTGGACACTTCCCAGCAGTTAGGACCCTGTCCAGCGTCCTAGACCATTGGAGGACAAATGGGAGGTCTATGTAGGCCTGACTGGGCCATGCCCAACGACCTCAATCAGTCCTGGAGAGCTGTGGGCATGCAAAGTGATTTTCAGCATGCCCGCAGGAAGTTTTGGAACATCACTCGAAACCCAGAAATATAGGAAAATGACAAAAGAAAGATGAAAATGCAATTTCAAACCTCCAGCCCATCCCAAGCAAGCTTAGGAGACATAGAACAAAATGTAAGGCATGCACCTGAAACTCCTGAAATGATATCAATTGAAGTAAAGAAACAACTCTGGGAATCTATAAAAGAACTTATCTCAGAAATAATCTCCCAGGTAAAAGAAGAAATGATAAATGTAATGAAAGAAATGCTAAACACCTCTAAAGAAGAAATAGTTAAAAATTAGAGGAACAATGCAAAAAGATGGAAACCCTGAATGAACAATATAAGAAACAAACAGAATGCATGAAGCATATTCAAAGAGATATACAAGAAATCAACAATTCCATTGAAAGTTGGCAAAATCATCTCAACAAAAGTGAAGATAGAATTTCAGACCTTGAAAACAAGATTGCAGCTAGTGAACAGGAAAGGAAAGATCTCTTAAAAATAACAATTCAACACTGCAAGATGGTGCAATGAAAAACAACATAATATTGATAGGAACAAATGAAAAAGAAAGGAACAACACAAATGATATCAAGAGGCTATTCACAGAAGTAGTAGCTGAAAATTTCCCAAACACGAGAATGGAAAGTGACATTAAGCATATAGAACTCCAAATAGCCATAACCAAAATAAAACTACACCAAGACATATAATAATCAACATCACAAAAATCCAACATAAGAACAAAATATTAAAGGCTGTTAGAGAGAAGAGACAGATCACCTATAAAGGAAAATCTATCAGAATCACAGCAGACTTCTCAATACAAACAATGAAGTCAAGAAGAGCATGGGGTGAAGTATTTCAGATCCTAAAGGAAAACGACTTTCAAACCAGACTGATGTACCCTACAAAACTGTTCTTCAAAATGGATGGAGACATAAGATACTTCCATGACAAAGAACAGCTGAAGAATTTCATGCTCACCAAATCAACCCTTCAAAGAATACTGAAAGATATTCTAGATAGACATAAGAAAAAAAAAACACTAAACAAGGCAAACAATTAGAGTGGAAAGATAAAGAAGCAACAGCAGAAAGATAACACATCAAAAATAAACCAACATATACCAGTTATAACCATTAATGTAAATGGCCTCGATTAACTAGCTAAAAGAAACAGACTGGCAGAATGGATCAAGAAACAGTATCCAACCATGTGCTGATACAAGAAACCCAGCTAACCCAAGGGGAAATTCAAAGACTGAAAGACAAAGGATGGAAAATAATACTTCATGCAAAGGAACTCCCAAAAAAGCAGGGGCAGCTATTCTGTTTGCAGACAATGTTAACTTCCAACCAAAAATGATCCAAAGAGATAAAGAAGGTCACTACATACTAGTTAGGGGAAAACTTCAACAGGCAGAGATAACAATCTTAAATATATATGCACCAACTTCGGGAGCACCCATCTATACAAAAAAAATATTAACAGAAATAAAAAATCAAATAAGCAAGAACACAATTATAACAGGAGACCTTAACATGCCATTGACACAAAGGGACAAATAAACCAGATAGAAAATCAGCAAAGAAATAACAGCACTGAGTCACACCTGTAAACAAATGGACTTGATAGATGTACACAGAGTGTTCCACCCAACAACATCAGAATGTACATTCTTCTCAGCAGTACATGGAACATTCTCTAAAATAGACCATATAATAGCCCACAGAACATATTTAAGTAATACAAAAAAAATTGGAATTATCACATGCATGCTATCAGATCATAGCACCATGAAACTAGAAATTAATAATAAAAGAAACTGTAAAACCCTCAGAAACACATGGAAATTGAATAATACACTCCTGAGCAATCAGTGGATGACAGAGAAAATTGAAGAAGAATTAAACAATACCTACAAGCAAACAAAAATACAAATACAGCTTACCAGAATCTGTGGGATGCAATGAAAGCAGTCCTCAGAGGAAACTTTATTGCAGTGAATTCCCACATGAGGAAAACAGAACAAACACAAATAAACAACCTGATGCTACATTTCAAAAATCTAGATAAAGAGGAGCAAGGCAAGCCCAAATCCAAAAGAAGGGAGGAAATTATAAAGCTCAGAGCAGAAATCAATGAAATAGAGACTAAGAAAACAATTCAAAGAATCAATGAATCAAAGACTTGATTCTTTGAAAGAATAAATAAAAATTGATTAGTCCTTAGCCAATCTTATTTAACAAAGGAAAGAAAAAACTCAAATTCATGCAATAAAGAATAAAAAGGGTGAAATAAGTATGGACTCTCTGGAATTACAGAAGATCATCAACACCTATTTCAAAAACCTCTGTTCTCATAGGTTTGACAACACAGAAAAAATGGACAGATTCCTAGAAACATATGAACTACCTAAGCTAGGTCAAGAAGATGTAAAACTGCTGAATAACCAAATATCTATTAATGAAATTGAAAATGTAATTAAATCCTTACCAACAAGGAAGAGCCCAGACCCAGACAGATTCATGGAATTATACAAGAAATTCAAAGAAGCCTTAATGCTGACACTCCTTAAACTTTCAGTGAAATTGAAAGGGAAGCAATTCTTCCTAACTCATTCCTGGAAACAAATATTACTCTAGTACCAAAACCTGAGAAAGACCCAACTAAAAAATAGAATCACAAGCCAATCTCCCTAATGAACATAGATGTAAAAATTCTCAGTAAAATATTGGCAAACAGAATGCAGCAAATCATCAAGAAGATTATACACCATGACCAAAATGGGATTCATCTCAGGAATTCAGGGATGTTTCAACACATGCAAGTCAATAAATGTAATCTACCATATCAATAGAGCCAAAAATAAGAATCACACAATCATTTCTATAGATACAGAAAAAGCATTTGATAAGGTCCAACACTTATTCATGATATGAACCTTACAGAGAATTGGAATAGATGGTCTTTACCTCAATATGATAAATGCCATGTATGACAAACCAACAGCTAGCATCATTTTAAGTGGCCAAAAACTGAAAGGCTTTACCTTAAAATCAGGCACAAGACAAGGATGTCCATTATCATCAATCCTATTCAACATAGTGCTGGAAATACTAGCCAGAGCAATTAGACGAGAGAACTAAAAGGGGTAAATACAGGAAAAGAAGAAGTTAAATTATCATTACTTGAGCATGATGTGATATTCTACATAGAAAACCCGAAAACTCCTTTGAAAGACTCCTAGATATAATAAATATGTTTAGTAATGCAGCTGGATACAAAGTCAACACTCAAAAATCAATAGCATTCCCATATTCTAACAACAAAATCACTGAGAGAGAAACAAGAGAAGCCATACCCTTCACAATAGCATCAAATACTTAGGAATCAATCTAACGAAAAAAGTAAAAGATCTATTCAGGGAAAATTATAATACCCTGAGAAGAAATCAAAGAGGACCTCAGAAAATGGAAAGACAACCCTTATTCATGGAAAGGAAGAATAAATATTGTGAGAATGGCCATTATCCCAAAATTGTTATACAGATTTAATGTAATTCCAATCAAAATACCACTAGCATACTTCGCAGATCTCGAGAAATCATGTGGAACCAGAAGAGACCTAGAATAGCTAAGGCAATTCTAAGCAGCAAAGGCATGGCCGGAGGCATTACAATCCCTGACTTGAAGTTATACTACAAAGCAACTGTAGTAAAATCTACATGGTACTGGAACCAAAACAGACCTGAAGATCAATGGAATAGATTAGAAGATAGTCTATTTAATAAATAGTGCTGGAAAAATTGGCTCTCCATGTCAAAAAATAAAACTAGACCCATGCCTATCACCATGTACTAAACTACTGTCTAAATGGATAAAAGATCTAAATATTAAAACAGAAACACTAAATCTGTTGGAAGACAATGTAGGTAAAAACCTTGAAGACATAAGGGTAGGTAGAGAATTCATGAACAAGAATCAATCTGTACAAGAAATACTTCCCAGAATCAATAACTGGGATCATGTCTTATTAAAGACTTTCTGCATGTTGAAAGAAATCTCCAGTATAGTGAAAAGAACACCCACAAACTGGGAAAAAAATCTTAGTGAAAAATCCCTCAAACAAAGGACTTCTGTCTAGAACATATAAAGAATTAAAAACAAACCAGACTCCCAAAATTCAAAGATCCAATCCAAAAATGGGTATCTGAGACAAATACACAGGTCTCAGATGAAGAAATACAAATGGAAAATAAATACATGAAAAGATGTTCAGTATCATTAGTCATTAGAGAAATGCAAATTAAAGCCACATTGAGATTCCATCTCACTCCAGAAAGAATGGCCAGGATCAAGAAAACTACCAACAACAAATTCTGGAGAGGCTGTGGGAAAAAGAAACTCTTCTGGTGGGAGTGTAGACTGGTACAATCACTGTGGAGGTCAATCTGGAGATTCCTCAAAAATCTGGGGTTGGAAGCCCCATTTGACCCAGCTATTCCACTTCTGGACATATTCCCAAGAGAACTGAAAACATCATACCACAGTGATATATGTGCACCCATGTTTATAGCAGCACAATTTGTATTAGCTAGATCTTGGAAACAACCTAAGTGTCCATCAACTGAGGAGTGCATAAAAAGATGTGGTATTCTTATACAGTGGAGTACTACTCAGCTATAAAGAATGATCACATTGAGATATTTATAAATAAATGGATGCAACTTGAGACCATACTCATAAGTGAAATAAATCAAACTCACATGTATAAATACTGTATAGTCTTCCTAGTGTAAGAAATGGTAAGAGTATATAAGATTTTATGGTAATCATTGTTCCCATTATATTGCTTTGAAGTCTTATAATATTTTCATTCATTGGTTGGAATGATTTTATTGTTTTGTTTGATATTATGTGATGTATAAACAGCTACTTTGAAAAAACTAAGACATTATGGCCGCCATTGCTGATTTAATATCATCTTGCTTTTAAGTCCTACCATGCTTTTGTTCTTCTGTTTCCATTGGTTCTATTGTATTGTGTCTTATTGGATTTTAATATATATGATAGTATAAACACATTTTTTAAGGAAAATGAGATATAGTAGCTATTGTTCATTATCGGTTGTTTGGTTTTGAATGTCCTATAATACTTTCATTCTCTTGAATTGTTTTATACTATTTTGTAATGTGTGATACTATTTTGTGTGAAGATATGCTGAACTATTTCAAAGAAAAGTGACATTACAGTAGCTACTGTTGATATCTGGTTGTCTTGTCATAAAGTGCTGTGTTGCTTGCATTGTTTTGTTCTTATTTGCTTTGTTCTGTTCTCTTTTATTTTATTCTCTTTAAAATAAAATTTTAAAAAAGAAATCATCAACAGAGTGAATAGAATACCCGTGAATTCTGGGGAGATAGCTCAGCAGCACAAGCACCTGCCTGGCAAGTGCAAATTCCTGAGTTTGATTCCAGGTATGAAATAAGACTCCCTTCCAAACAAAGAAACAAACAAACAAAAACCCCTCAAAAACCATAAACTGGGAAAAAAATTTAACCAACTGTCTCTCAGACAGAGGACTTCTATCTAGAACATGCAAAGAATTTTTAAAAATCAAGCCCCCAAATTCAAAGACCCAATCTGAAATGGGTATCTGAGATGAATACACATTTCTCAGGTGAAGAAATACAAATTGAAAGGTTCTTGGCCTAGTATAAATTACTGTACAGTTATGGCGGTGGTCTAATGTGTGGAAGGCCAAAGCTGGAACGCTTACCACTTCCTGCTTCCTCTTCAGCCCTAATTGCCACTCCCCTTCCTGTTTGTACGCACAGAGAATTCCAATCAGTTCCTCACAGGTCATCAATATCAGCCCCATGCACCACTTCTGATCAGAGATCATATAACCTCTGCCTCTCTCTACCTGGTCGACACAGCCCAACCACCATGGGTTGTTTGCTTCTTTCCACGTCCTTAATAAGCCCATTTGTTTTGTACTTTTTGCTTCTCTACTGTGCCAGAATGCTCTAACACAAATGGCAAATAAATATATTTTAAAATGTTCAACATCATTGGTCATTTGAGAAATTCAAATTAAAACAACACTGTGATTCCATCTTACCCCAGAAAAAATGACTATGATAAAAAAAATCATCCAATAACAAATACTAGTGGGACTGTGGGGAAAAAGTAATTTCTTCACTGTTTATGTATATAGACTGCAAATCAGTGTAGAGATTCCTCAGAAAACTAGGGTTAGATGTCAAATTTGACCCAGCTATTTCCCTTGTGGGTATTTCTCCAAAAGAACTAAAAACATACCACAGTGATATATGTGCACCCATGTTTACAGTAGCACAATTTGTAATAGCTAACTCTTAGAAACAACCCAAATGGGCGCGGGCCAGTGGTGCAATGGATAATGTGTCTGACTACGGATCAGAAGAAACAACCCAAATGCCCATCAACCAAGGAATGGATAAAAAAAGTAGTATTTTTATACCATAGAATATACCCTATTTTTTTAATGTACAGGACTGGTTTCTCAGTTACTTTAAATTTGTTTTCAACAATAAATCTGATATGTCTTGTTTTGTCTTTTCAAACCTCAATCATACACTTCACGAAGAATGTTTGGATCCAGATCAGTAGCAAAACATTTTTGATTTGGCTAATTTGAACTTTGAATAGGGAAAGAAACTGGTTTAACCAGTTTGGTCGATACAGAACATGTGACTAAAAATAGCTCATTTTTCAATACAGTGTGATGAAGGTTAAAACTCACAATTTAAAATCTCTTAACATTGAAAACACTGTCAATTCTTTTCCTTTGTGTTCTTTTTTTTTTTTTTTTTTTTTTTTTTTTTTTTTTTTAAGAACATCATTAAAGTAAAAAAGCAAAACATTGCTGATAGCAGGAGGAAGGTTGTCTTCTTTTAATTTTCTCAGCTCTAATTTTTTATGTTCAAAGTAGGCTGCGATGTTAAAAATGTATTCAGGTATCATATATCAACAGGTCCTAGTTACTGCCTAATGTACTTTTCTTTCTTTTTTTTATTTCTTCTCACAACCTTGTGCTTACCAGGCAAGTGCTTGAGGCACTGAGCTAAATCCTCAGCCCTGGTTAGTGTATTTTCTATAAAGAATGAATGGCACGAATGGTGAGATTTAGGTTACTTTAAGTATATTTTGGGTTACTTTAAGTGTCATGTCTAAATGTATGTTAAATATGCTACCCATACAATTTAGTACTACTAAACTGTGCCTGTCTACACTTAGCACACGCCTAAGACTTTTTGTTTGCTTTTCCTTTTCATTAGTGCCTGCTTACAGTACATAATGTTCACATTCCTTGTGAAGAATTGGCACATGTACGTGACACATCTCGATTCTTTTTCATCCCTTCTCTTCCCCTTCCCTCCCAGCTCCTTCCATCTCTTGATCCCCTACTCATTTGAGAAAGCTCCATCTCCTTAGTTCCTATCATTTACTCTTTGTTGTGTCCTTTAATTTTGAGTTTCTCAGATAAGAGAAACCGTGTAATATTTAAACTTGTAATTCCGCTTTACTTCACTTAATATTATGGTCTCCTGGTGCATCCATTTTCTTACAGAAAACTCAAGTTCATTCTTCTGGCAGAACACTCCTCCGAGGTGTGTGGTTGCTTCCCTGGAGGGGTAACAGTATCTAATTGTCCCCTAACAGCAGGCTCACTTCCGTGTTGGATGTGGTAGTGTGGAGGGGACTGTCCAGCCAGGGACCAAACTCTTTTCCTTCCTCTGCTTCGTCCCCAGCACCTACAACAGTGTTGGACACAAAGTTAGTACTCCATAAATATTTAATTGATGAGTGACTGCTAACCTATACCTCTCTGCCTTCTAAATAACTTCAAAGAGTCCTCCAAATATAGCATGTCACTTTGATGAAATATGACCTTCTTTTATAAATTAACCTGAACAAATAGTTACAGTCTGATAAGTCAAAGCTAGTTTATTCCCTCCTACTGTTGCCAGTTCCCTTACTCAAAAAGAGCTCTAGGTGAGTCATTGCTGCCATATCAGGATGAATTGTTGGGTACTTAAAGTGATAGGGTAACATGTTGGTGTATCCGATGTTAGAGCTTGTTTTCTTAGCTGTAGGATGTCTGGAAGAGATGAAGACAATGCAGTTGGGCTCCAGTTGGCCGATCTTGAGAATGTTGTATGATATTTCCTGTTAGACATTTCTGGTAGGCATCATGGCTCATGCCTGCCATTCCAACCCTCTGGGAGGCTGATGCAGGAGGATCACAAATTCCAGTTCAGCATGGGGAAGTTAGCAACTTAGTGAGAATCTGTCTCAAAATAAATATAACCCCTCCCAAACTGGGGATGCAACTGAGTGTGAAGGTCTGGTTTCAATCCTCAGCACCAAAAACAAACAAACAGACAAACAAACAAATTGGTATGTTACTTGAAGGTATTTCCGTAAGATGACTTCTAATGAATCTGATAGATTTATTGTATATACAAATTGATTCTTTTTGCAGTACAACCCCAGTGGGCTGGCCATCTGAGTAGAGTGAGGACAGCAGGCAACCTTGAAAGGATGTGGTGGGGAGATGCACTGCAAGGTCACAGGGCTCTTCTGTGCTGGCTCCATAATACCATCAAGAGCACAGCCTGTATCTTACTCCCCTCTGCCCATGCCTGGCAAACACACTGTACACAATTTAGATGAGAGAAGAAGTGGATGTTCCCTGTGTAATGTGTACATATGAAATCCCTTATTTATAGTACTTAGACTTAAACTCATTTTGAGCAAGACTAATAGGCCAAAACATAGTGTTCGTCTTGCAAATGATTGAGACTAAAATTTGAGAAAGGAGGGTAGCTGTTTATAGTCTGTAACATACACCAATATTTGAAATATTACATGCATGTGATTCAAATAATAGTAGTATAAAAGGAACACTTCTTTGTGTATTGCACATAAAATAATTATTTTGAGCTATCACTTAAAATGAAAGTACTGTAACTATTTATGTTTCATATCACTTTTAGTTTAAAATGGCTACTTTCTTTTTTTTTATTTTATTTTATTTTTTTTTTGTCTTTTTGGTTTTTTTATTGATACCAGGGACTGAACTCACGACCACACACTTGCAAGGCAGGTGCTTATGCCGCTGAGCTAAACCCCCAGGCCCTAAAATGGCTACTTTCTGATAAAGATGTGGTCCAGAGCTGATTTGGTAAGATTCACCTAGCTTGTTTGTTTGTTTAATTTTGTTTTGTTTTGAGACAGGATCTCACAATGCAGCCCAAGCTGGCTGTCAAATCAGTGTCTTCCTGTCTCAGCCTCTCAAGAGCTATGATCAGAAATATGTGCTCTTGGTGAAATTTTATGGAAAGATTGTTTACAGCTGATTCTAAGTTGGAGAAAAGAGGATGAGCAGCAGAGATGATTTTACTTCTATACTTGTGTTTACAGGGCAATTCTATTTGTGTGTGTGTGTGTGTGTGTGTGTGTGTGTGTGTATGTGTGTGCGTGCACTAGTGCATGCGTGTGTGCTTATACTAGGGACTGAATCCAGGATCTTACCATTATACTGGATTACTATATCTCTAGCCCTTTTTTTCCTTTTTTCTTCCTTCCTTGCTTGCTTCCTCCCTTCCTTCCATCTTTCCATCTGCTATAGATTAAAAACTAATGGTCAACTTAATGCCTACTGAATTAAATCAGCATGGTGCTGTGTAGATGTTCTACCTGAGGACAGCTGCTAGCATAAATAGAGACATGGAGAAGACTTGGGGGTTTCTCTAAGTGTTGTTGTTTGGGCTATCGGTTCTCCTGGAGTAGCTCTAGTTCTTACACTGAGCATCATTTCCTGGCTCCGGAGGGGAAGACCTGTGCCATTTAATCTCCAGGACAAACTCGTCATGCTGGCTTTCTGGCATGTACGTGACCGTTCTCACTGTTGGAGGAGCTGGGGACCTCCATGTCGCTGAGGATAGCTGTGGTGCTCTTCAGGACAGCCCTGGTCTTTATTATGAGTATGACTTCTCGGCTCCAGTATGAAACCCTCAACCTAGAGGCACAGCTCCTTCCACCTGCTGGCATAGACTTTCTAGCGTCCACTGCTGACCTACAGCCTTCCCAACACAGATCTGTAAAAGAGACTGGTGTGAGTCCTTCTTGTGGACTCTAGACCTCCAGATGCACTCGTGGGAGGCATTGTCCTGAGCTCTAGATTTTCATCTGGACTCATGTAGGACATTGCTGTGGGATTCAGGCCCTTAATATTCTGGGTTCTTAGTGTTGTGAATACATTTCCTGCACTTTCTTGTATTTAACTCTGGGTTACCATCATAAATAATAGTATGAATTCTGTGTCCTGATCCTAATTGCTCTCCTCACAACCCCTGACTACAGCACCATCCTTTGTACCTTTGCCCCTCTCCCTCCTCCTCCACTTTCTCTTTTTATACTAGGCATTGATTGAACCCAGGGCCTTTTCATTGAGCCATATCCCCAGACCTTTTAAAAGTTTTATTTTGAGATAGGTTCTCCCTGAACTGCTAAATTATCAAGTTAAATTCAAACTTGCAATCTTTCTGCTTCAGCTTCCCAGACTTCTGGGATTATAGGCATCTGCCCAGGTTGCCAGGTTAGAGGTGCAAGTTTCATAAACCTGGAACAGGAGAGTTAGAGCATTAATTTTGCCAAAGATGCCCAGCAATATTCTATGAATAGAAAACCTGTTCAACCTTTAAGTTAACCTTAAAAACAACCTTTTGAAATGTAATGTGTGGCAGCTTGGATAACTTTAAAAGTTAAATTACTTTGAAAATATATATCATTTAAATGTTTTAAAAATGGAACATTTCTCATTTTTAGTTCCTTTACTTCCCTGGACCCACCTGCAAATAATTTATTTTCTTAGACAGCTAGATTACAAATTTAAAAAAAATTACCAATCTTATAAAGTGTATTTCCACTTTGTATCTTGATGTGATAACTAGTTTATTTCCTAGTAACTGATAAGGGATGCTCTGCTGTCATTTTAAGATGAAAAGGTTGCTAACTATGAAGGTAACAACTGCAACGAGGTTTTTGATGCACCTTTTCAGAACAGACATTCTCACACCATGTTGAACACATAAATCTATGGTTTTGAGGAGCAATGTGAAGAAGACAATAGAGACTGCATTTCAAGGCTTTCTTTGAGTGCAGATCAGATCACGCAATCCTTTTTGTGCCAGAGAGGAAAATATCTTTCCTCTCCTAGTCTTCTACACATGAGTGTTTGGGATTTTGTTGTTGTTTTGTTTTGGAAGTACTGTGCTAAGGATGGAACTGAGCTACATCCTCAGGGACAGGTTCTCACCGAGTCACTAACTTGCCCAGACTGGGCTCTAACTAGCTGTCTTCCTTAGTATCTCAGAGTGCTACTGTGAAAGATTTTAAAGTACAATTACAATAAAGCAATATTTGCATCCAGCCCTGAAAATATAGTCTTAGGATCTAGTGGCAGTGTATCTTTACTTAGTTATCTAGTATTCTCTTTGCAGATTATAGATTGATGGAATAGTATTCCTAAAACACCAGCAATTTATATAGCTGGCTTAATTCCCTGTTATTGTTTAGTTATTTACAAAACAACAACAACAACAACGACAAATCTATCCCATGCCAATCCCCAAAAGAATGTGAGTATGTGTTTTCCAGGGTAAGTTTTGTTGCAAGTTTGAGATGAGTAATGAAAAAGGAACGTAATCCAGAGATCATTTACTGTAAAGTCACTTGTTTGCTCTGGGATTGTCTTACCTGGAGAACCAAATCCTGAAACTGCAGAGATCAGTCTGACCAGCCACAAAGAACAGCCCTTTCAGGCTGCCTTCCAGAAGGCCTGTCTCAAGTCTGTCCGCTGCGCCTTGGAGGAGTAAAGAATCCTTTCAGGGTACCCATTGTACCTCACGGGCTTGTGAATCTGTTTCCTGCACTGTGTAAAGCCTCCTTCATCTGGTTATTTTTTTTTCTCCATGGAGTACTTATTCTCTGTTCTTCCTGGATTCCACTTGAGTAAGCTATGTGTGAAGAGCCTGTGGCCTGACCAGCTAATTGTAGGTTCTCTCCTAGTGGGGATGACCTGAGCACCATTCCTGAGATGTTCTTCCCCTCCAAGTGACTGAAATCAAAATGTTTCGATTCTGAGGATGGGCTGGTTCTTTCTGTTGGTGTGAAGTGTAGGGGAGAGGGCTCTATAGCTATAGCTGCAAAAATGTAGAGGGACCTTGATAGTGAAAATGTGGCTAACTGTCAACATAGCAGGCAGTAGTGTGTATCTTAGCTGTATGTTTTACATGTCAATGTACTTTGTGAATCAATAGTGTTCAATGCCATTTAAAGATATATAATACACAAGCAGGCATGGAGCATGCCTGTAATGTGAGCACTCTGGGAGGCTGAGGCAGGAACATCAAAAGTTTGAGTCCATCCTAGGCAATTTAACAAGACTTTATTTTAAAAAAAAAAAGACTGGGGATATATAGCTCAGAGTAAAGGCCCTGGCTTCAATTCTCAGTACCACAAAAAATAAAAGATACAATATACAATATGTGACTGTTGCCTTCAGATAACTTACGATGTAGCTGAGGGGAAAAACACTAAAGACAAAAATGCAGGCATGGCATTGGGATGTATTATATAAATAACAGAAGCAAAATGACTCCAGGTTTCCAAATGAAGAAGTTCTCACCATGAGCTGGATTTGTTAAATTATGTAACAAAGACCTGGGGGAACTTTGAAGTGTCAACAGACTAAGCCTTTCTAAGATGCAAGAGAAACTGAGAATTATGGTGAGAGGAAGAAACCAGCAAAACTTAACCAAAGACTTCCTGGAAAGGCAAACGCTTTAACTTGTTTGATCTTTCTTACACCTCAGATTACTTCAGACACTGAAATGGATGTAATAAGGCATGGATAAGATTAAGGGAAAAACTCTGTGATGAGTCTAGGAAGAGGCGATGGGGAATGGAAAGTCAGTAGCTCTGAAATGGAGGTCACCACAGGCAACTGCAGGCAGACACTCAGTCCTACAGGTGGGCTCTGAGGCCACCGCACCCTACACAATAGGTGTAGTTATTCCTAGGCCTGTTCCTCTCAGTGAGGAATCCTGGGAAGCCCGTGAGCCTGGTCCATGGACACACAGGATGTGACCTTAGCAAACTGCTACAGCTCTTTAAATGTCCTTGACTTCTACATGTGGGTGTCCTGTTAAAATTCCATGTTTTAGGACTAAAATTGATCAGAATATTTCAGAGAATAAAGGCCGAATTTCCTCTGGGGTATAATGACCTGTCAGTTCTTTCTATTTTAACAAACATCACTGCTTTATTATACACTTTGTGAATGATGTTTTCACATTGAAGCTGTCTTTCTCAACCACTGGACCATTAAGTATCTACAGACATGCCTTTGTGCTTTCATAAAGGGAACATTGTTGCATTTGGCTAATGAAATTCTGGCTCGTGGTTTTGAAGAAGCTACTTGAAAATAAATGAAGAAATATGTCTTCTTGATGAGATCAGTGTTAACATATGTGTATCTGGCAGAGCAGGACACTGCCCTAAGCCCAAATGACCCAGATTTCTCTCTCTTTCTTCCCAGTATCTTTCTTTTATTGCTTTGTTCCAGAACAACAATGATCATTTATTGCTTACAAATGAAAAAGAAAGGAAGAAGGTCAGGCATAGTGGCTGATGTCGGTAATTCCAGCACTAGGGGAGGCTGAGGCAGGAGTATTGGCATGAGTTGAAGCCCACCCAGCCTGGACTATATAGGAAGTGAAAAAAAAAAATAAGAAAAAAGAATCATTCTGATGCCAGAGACCTGATTTCTGCAGAAGTCATAAAAATCTGAATTTCAGAGGGTTGAGTTAAATTTAGGCAATTTTAGTGTGTGATCAATTATTTAAAAACATTAAACTGTTTAGATAGTTAGATTACTTCGGTTTCTCACTAATATGTACAATCATGAAGTGTGAGTGAATTTTAGATGTAAAATTTGGTTTTAAAATCTCATAATTTGGGTACACTGTATATTATGAATCTATTCATTAGCTAAATATAAGATCTTCTCCAGTGTCACTCCTATTTTTTCCTAATAAGAACTGACTAAAAATAATTAATGAAATTGTTCATCCCAAATCTAATACTTTGTTTATATTTTATACTTTTTAATGAACAAGTGAAAATGTTAAGAAATATGGAAATGAAAGTCTCTGTGGTATATATATCAGGGCATTGTAAACTACAGTTTACTTAGTATAAGTAATAATTACAAAACATTTACTATGTTTTGTATTTACTATGGGATGTTACATTAACAATGTTAATTTTTTTATACATTACTCAAAATGTGTGCATACAAAAATTAAGGATTTGTGTAAAGTTGTTTTTCAGCATACACATTACTATACATTAACCTGTCACAACATTAAAAATGTATGGCAGATCATGAATATAAAATAATTAAAATACTATTTTAGACACAATGTATACATGGAAACCATTTCTCCTATGCTGAGAAAATTAAATGATCAGTGAAGTGACTGATGAATAGTCCAATATGCAGTGGGAGTTGAAAGTCTTTGCCTTCAGCTTTTAGTCTCCCTTCTCAAAAGAGTGTTTTATTTTCTTCCAATATATGAAGTAATTTTGGATTAAATCCATGTGAGGAAGCCTGAGGAGTTTAGTCAGAGGAATTTCCAGAGTTCCTAATCAAAGATAGGATGGGAGAGTGGCTATTAATGATGGCCGCCAGTTCCCTATCCTTGAGTTCCAGGTCTTCTGAGGTCAGCTGGCCAAGAACACAGAGTCTCAAACAACTTCGGTCCCCGTCAAACGTGCCAGCTTGGCAGAGTTGCCCATTGCAGACATCTTGTCTAATTCTCTCGGCTGACAGAAGAGACTGCAGGCTCACTAGGCCTTCTGGGTGTTGCTCTAATATTCTTCCCATGCTGTCCCTGAAAAACTTCACCTGAACAAAATAGTTTTTTCTTAAAAATGATATGGGCTATGACAGAGAAGTTAATAAGCATTATGAAAAGAACTGACTGGCAACCCGCTCAGGACCCCTTCTGTCACTCTTCAGACAGAAGCTTCCTTTCTTTCAATAAATATATTTTACTCTAAAAGAGCAATAATTTTTTTTTTGTTTGTGACTTATACTCTGAGTAAAATTTTGGCCAATCTTTTAAGAATAATATCTAGCATTTTAATAATTATTCATTATTCTGTTACAAAATTTTATTTTATTTTTCATAGAAGTAAGCAAAGTGTTACTTCATATTTTCTTTAGTAATATCTAGTCCTATTGCATTAACATAGAAAAAATAATAGAAGAGTTGAGATGCTCCACAGAGACCACAGTGCTTTCTTCGAGGTGCAGCCTCTGGGAATGGTCCTTCCAAGACAGATCCATAGTAGAGTGTTGGCACCAGCCGCTGTTCTGGATGGGATTTGATGATGCAATGCTGTGCAACACTATAGGGAATATGTTGTTTGCTGGAGACATGCACACTGCAGTGTTCCTCTGCCTGTGCTCATCAGAGAAAGCCGAGAGGCTTTTTTGGGATGGGAGTGGTGTCCTGGCCTCCCTCATCGGCACAGAGATATCAGAAAGTGACCCTTGAGCACCTCTTCAAGACACTGTCAGTTACCCGTCAGTCTTCTGTTCATGCTGAACAAGGAGAGACACTGGAAACTGGAGGTGGCCAGGTCCAGATACTGGTGGATTTTTTTTTTTTTTTTTGGTCTTTTTCCTTTTTATCGGTACCGGGGATCAAACTCACGACTGCCTGCTTGCAAGGCAGGCGCTTATGTCGCTGAGCTAAATCCCCAGACCCGATACTGGTGGATTTTGAAGAGGAAGGTAGTAGAGCAAACTGAGTGGCGATGTGCAGGGAGAACTCAAAAATCAAAAGCTGTGTCAGCACTATGGGAGGCTGAGGTAGGAGGATCAGAAGTTCAAGTGCAGCCCTGGCAACTTAGTAACTTAGCAAGACTCTATATCAAAATAAAAATAAAAATAAGAAAACGACTGTGGATGTAGCTCAGTGGGAAGCCCTGGGTCAATCCCTAGTACCACACACACTCCAAAACAAAGAAGGTTTTACTTTCTAAAATTTCGGTAAAACAAAAATACTTTGTATTCTTCTAATAATTTCAATCTGCTAATCAACGGGCTTCATAAAACTACTAGGTAGAGAAATCAGTGTACAAAATGTTTAAAAAGCATCAATGTCTACTTTGTGCCAGCGGTGAGTTAACTCTGTCATTCAAATACGGGTGACTCGTTTCACAGAGGAGGGATCTACACACAGAAGATGTGGATGACTTATCCAGAGTGACCCAGCTAGGGAGTGTCTACGAGCTAAGCCAAGTGTCCTCAATATCTTTTCTTTACCTGCAAGTCTTGGAAGTAGATCAGTATATATAACATCATCTTTCCTGTTCTGAGTTAGTTTTGGCACAAATTTCACAGGGAGGCAGCAGAGAGTAAATACGCTAGGTGTCCCCACGTAATTCCCTACCCAGTGTTGCTCAGCCATGTTCCTGACATGGAGAAAATACTCTCCAAACTACATCTGTGATCACAAATTCAATGCTTATATTGTGAAAGTTCATCTGTAGCCATTTAGTGCTCAAAGTTGAGGACTAGCATTCAAAGAAAAGGTCTAAAATCCAATTATTTATTGTCTACTGTGTGCCCAACTCTCTTCTAGGTGCTGTGGGGAGAGCAGTGAACAAAATATACAACTTTTCTATGCTCACTGAGCTTCATTTCTGCAAAGGACGACAGAGAACAAACTCGGTAACACCTAGCTAAAATTATTTGAGATGAGGCTGATCGATGTGAAAAAACACCACCACAAAACTGTAAACACAAGGTGTTTATGTTGCTGAGCAGGGTCCTGTTAGTACTTCACATCAGATGAGGTCACACACACAGTAGACACTAGACAGGAGGGTAGGGAATAGAGGATCTAAATAGATGCATTCACACTGGCAGTTTTCAGACCACCTGGCATTGACTTGTCATGAATTTGCTGATACCACACTCTCAGATGTAAGATTTTATTTTTGATAAGATAAAGACTTAAGTCTTTAATCATCTCTGACATTATCTAATGTGCTTCTGAGTTGATAGATATGAAAACAATTTGTAAACTGTAAGGTCCTGTGCATATGATGCCTAATACAAATGTTACTTTTCTTTTAAGACTTTCATTGTTCTCAACATTTAAAAATCAATGCTCCTGCTGTTTCTATTAGATTAAGATACCCAGTCATAAAGGAAGAATGATTTTGACCTTGGGCAGCAGCAGTATTTTCTGGTAATAAAATTGTTTCATTAATTTCAGCTGGGTAGCGACTTTAGAAGAGGGACAACATTTGGCTATTTTGTACTTCAATTGTACTGCATGTGATAAATATTTTAAGAGTGAATACACACTAGATAAACATTTTTCAAAATCCTATTAACTCTATGTAGCCTTACTATGTTGTAAAGATTACACAACAGAGGAATATATTTACATGCTCCAAGATCTGTCACAGGCTAATTATCACATTCCACTTTATCTCTGTATCCTAACATTATAACCTGGTGGTATTACTTGAATTTCCTTGCTGAAGGAAATTCCAAGATTGATTTTTACTGGCATTAGGTCACATAATTCAAGGGTCTCAGCAATCTTACTCCCGGAGGAGGACAACACTGCTATATCTCCTAGAAATCCTACCCGTGGACTATTTTTTCTCTTGTGCTATGCAGATTTTCCTAATGGAGGAAAAAATTCAAGCTGCACAGATGAAAATGCTGATGTTTCAGATCTGTCTGATGAAATCCAGTTCTTTAATAAGTGTTGAACTGAGTATCCAACATGTGAAATTCATATAATGTTTCTTCTTCCTCTTCATTTTCTCTGTCCCATTCAGTGCAGGAAGCACTCTCATTATTTTGAAATGCCTGTGATATTACATAACTTGTTGAAAGAGTTTTGCAACTCCACCTCCTCCAAATCTCTGCTTTACACAGTGGAATTTGCTGAGGATTTTTACTTCCCACCATCGGCTAAAGTTAAAATCGACCTGTGGGAAGGCTTAGGTAAGGTTTTGAAACCTAATATAAAGGTACATTGTGCATCCTTACTTGCTACTCCCCAGTGCTCTTGTCAAATGGGGATTATTCTAAATATAACTGGCAGAACCTCAGAGTTGCCTAGATTGCAGGATAGGTAGGCACTAAGGACTTCTGGAGGATCTTTTGTCCTTAGAAACTCAGTTCTGGACTTTTATTTTTCTTTTATAGTATTTATTAGAGATTGAAACCAGAACTACCACACTGAGCTACATCCTCGGTCTTTTTAAAAATTTTTTATTTTGAGACAACTAAGTTGCTAAATTACCCACGATGGACTGAAACTTGGGATCCTCATGCCTCTGTCTTCCAGAGTGTTAAGATTACAAACATATGCCCTAATTGGTGTGTTTTGATTACCAAGGGACTGGCAAAGGGCAGCAATTGCTTCAAACCCTATGAACTGAACCGGTGGTAACTGTCAAGGGTATTTAAAGAGAATTAAAAAATTTTTTTCTATTCAGAGTTACATATTTTAGAAAACTTTAGCCTTAATTGGTTGATCACAGAGATCATGAAACAGAAACCACAATGACCACACACAGGCAGATAATTTTGCAAAAATAGTTTGGAAAAGTAAAAACTGAATTGGTCCAAACCTCAATAAGCAAATTTCAGCAATATACAAAGAGTAGTAGAATTAGATATTCAGAATTATGACATCATAGTACACAGAATGTTGCATTCTCAATAATAAAAACACATAAAGAAACAAGAAAACATGTCTTGTTCACTGACCGGAGCCGCGGGAGACAGGAGACCAAACTCGAGCAGGATCAGCTCTCAAACTTTATTGCGAACAGCGAACCGGACCTAACAAGGTCCGCCACCCTCAGTGTTGGTTCCTCTTCCGCCCGTTGGGGGCAGGAACAACCTCTTATAAGGGGAAGCAGTATCCAATCACAGAGAAGCGCGTCTAACAAGCTGATAGGCTAGCGTCACGGGTAACTGGGCAGACATGACAATTTGGCGGGCTTGTTCAGGCCGGGAAGAACCTGGAAGCAGGAAATGGGCGCCATCATAGGCGGCTTCCCACAGTTCACAGGAAAGTAAGAATTTCATACTAACTATCCCTGAGGAAAACTAGACATTGAACTTATTAGCCAACAACAATAAATCAATCATCTTATCTTACGTGAGATGAAAGAAATCATGGACAAAGATTTCAACAAAGCAGTGCTTGGACAGAATGAGAATATCAATAAAAAGAATGAAAGAAAGGATTAAACAGCAATTCTGGTTCCCAAAAGAGTAACAGTGGGAATTAAAATGCTCAGTAGGGGGTTCAACAGCAGAATTGAGTGGGCAGAAAGAAGGCTCAGTGAACATGAACATGAGATAATTAAACTATATTCAGTTTGAGCAGCATAAAAAGAAGAAAAATGAACAAATTGGAAAGGATTGCTGGGACACTGTGACTCACCAACATAGATAAGAGTTCTAGAGCTAGATGTAGCAGTGCCTTCCTATAACCCCAGCTGCTTGTAAAGCCGGGGCAGGAGAATCAGAAGTTTAAGACCAGTCTCAGTAGCTTAGTGAGATTCTGTCTCAAAATCTAAAAAGGGGGGGGGGGTTGTTGCTGGGTAATAGAGTGCTTGTCTACTACTATTACATCTACTTGAGTTCAGATGTGAGACAGGGAGACAGGAAGAGAGAGAGAGACAGACAGACAGACAGACAGACAGAGACAGATGAAAGAATAAAGGAGAAAAGCCTTGGGGAAAATGGTTGAAAACTTCTCAAATCTGAGGAATACATATCCAAGTGAGCATACATATCCAGTGAGCATACCTATCTAAGAAACTTATTAATTTCAAGCAACATATGAACATTATAATCAAATAGTTGAAATATAAAGATGTAGAGAGAATTTTTAAAAGCAACAGAAAAAGCAACTCATTGTTAAGATTAACAGTAAATTAATAGCATTGGTATTTGGCTTATTCTGAGACTATGGGAACCAGAAGGCAGAGTGATGGCACATTTCAAGTCTCCCTTACCTCCTTTCTCCTAAAAAAAATATCAAAAACCCTTTTGAGCACAATTTTTATATTTCACAAAACTATCTTACAAAAACTAAGGAGAAAATTTTAAAATTCTAGATGAGCAAAAGCTGCAAGGATTCATTTTCAGTTAGTATGCCCTACAAGGAATGCTACCAGCCCTCCTTCCAAGATGTACAAAGGAAAGATGCTAACTTGGACCCAGAGTGTACACCGCAGCTGCCTTCCAGGAGGAGTGAGTTGGGCTGAGCCTCGGGACCCCATTCCTGTCTTTCTGACTGTCCTCTCTCACCTGGAGGGCACATGGCAGCCTGAAGGAGGGAACTGGGCCAAGCTGCAGGAACCTGCTCCAGCTTTGCCTGCAACCTTCTTTTGACCTGGAGAGCACCAGCACTACTGCCACCACCTGAAGGAGGGAGCAGCCCTGCTGAGGAGGTTTGAGGCCTACCTAGGCCATAGGGGGACCTTCTATCAGCCTGGGGAGCTTTGCCATCCAAGGAGCTGGATAGTTACTCAACACCCAATTCCCGGGAGAGTATGAGATCCTTGCTCTAGGGGGTTGGGGGCCCACTGGGCTTGCAGTCACACCAGATTGGGTTTAGCAGGATTTGGGATTGCCTGGACCACACCAGATGGCCTTCTTTCCCTCAGGGGAGCTGTGGGGAGCTGTGTAGCTCAAGGAGGCTTTAGGTTTACCTGAGAGGAGACTGGCAACCTTCTTTTAATCTGCTGGCCTCGCTGCCCAAAATAAAACTACACCCAGATATATAATAATAGCTACACTACCAGAGGAGTCACAGGAGCCCAGGACATAAGAGACAATTTCCAACACGCCCAGGGGAAGCTTTGGAACAACACTTGAAACACGGAAATATAGGAAAATGACAATACTAAAGACCAAAATGCAATCTCAAACATCCAGCCCATCCCAAGAAAGCCTAGGAGCCACGTACATAGAAGAAAATACATGCCATATGCCTGAAATGCCTGAAATACCTGAATTAATAGTAACTGAAATAAAGAAGCAACTCCAGGAAGCATTAAAGGAATTCACACTAGAAATAATCTCTCAGGTAAAAGAAATGAAGGAGATGCTGAACATATCTAAAGAAGACACAGTTAAAAAATTGGAGGAACTAAACAAAAAGATAGAATCCCTGGATGAACAATATAAGAAACAAACAGAATATATAAGGCAGATGCAAAGAGATATATAGGAAATCAAAAATTCCATTGAAAGTTGTAAAAACTGCCTCAATGAATGTGAAGATAGAATTTCAGACCTCGAAGACAAGATTGCAGCCAGTGAATAGGAAAAGAAAGATCTTTTAAAAATAACAAGAAATCAGGAAATAACAATTCAACAACTGCAAGATGATGCAAAGAAAAACAACATAAGGTTGATAGGGATAAATAAAAAAGAAGGGGACAACATAAAGGATGTCAAGAGGATATTTAGAGAAGTAATAGTGGAAAATTTCGCAAACATGAGATTGGAAACTGATATCAAGATCAATGAATCATACAGAACTCCAAATAGCCATAACCAAAATAAAACTACACCCAGACATATAGTAATAACCATCCCAGAAACTGAACAAAAGAATAGAGTATTAAAAGCTGTCAGAGAGAAAAGACAGATCACCTATAAAGGAAAACCTATCAGAATCACAGCAGACTTCTCAGCACAAACAATAAAGTCAAGAAGAGCATGGAGTAAAGTATTTCAGATCCTAAAGGAAAATGATTTCCAACCTAGACTGATGTACCCTGCAAAAAAGTCCTTCAAAATAGATGGAGAAATAAGATACTTCCATGGCAAAGAACAGCTGAAGAACTTCATGGTCACCAAGCCAACCCTGCAAAGCATACTGAAAGACAGTTTAGATACACTTAGGAAAAAACCACTAAACCAAGCAGACAATTAAACAGAAGAGAAAGATAAAGATGCAACAGCAGAAAGATAACATATCAAAAATAAACCAACATATAACAGTTATAACCATTAATGTAAATGGTCTCAACACACCAATTAAAAGAAACAGACTGGCAGAATGGATCAAGAAACAAAATCCAATCATATGTTGTTTACAGGAAACCCATCTAACCCAGAAGGATACTCACAGACTGAAAGTCAAAGGATGGAAAACAATATTCATGCAACAGGACCCCCCCCCCCCAAAAAAAAAGCAGAGGTAGCTATTCTGTTTGCAGACAATGTGAACTTCAAACCAATAATGATCAGAAGAGATAAAGAAGGTCACTACATACTGGTTAGGGGAAAACTTCAAGAGGAAGACATAACTATCTTAAATATATATGCACCAAATTCCAGAGCACCCAGTTATATAAAACAAGTATTAATAGAAATGAAAAACCAAATTAGCAGCAATATAATTATAACAAGAGATCTTAACACACCATTGACACCAATGACCTCAACCAGACAGAAAATGAGCAAAGAAATAAAAGAACTGAATCACACCTGTGAACAAATGGACTTGATAGACCTATACAGAGTATTCCACCCAACAACAACAGAATACACATTCTTCTTAACAGTACATGAGTCATTCTCTAAACTAGACCATTTATTAACTCACAGAACATACTTAAACAAATACAAGGGTTGAAATTATCCCATGTATGTTATCGGATCATAGTGTTATGAAATTAGAAATTAATGATAAAAGATACTGCAAAAATCCCACATACACATGGAAATTGAATAACACACTCCTGAGTAATCAGTGGGTCACATAGGACATTAAAGAAGAAATTAAATAATACCTACAAACAAATGAAAACACAAATAGGACTTACCGGAATCTGTGTGATGCAATGAAAGCTGTCCTCAGAGGAAAATTTATTGCACTGGGTTCCCACATCAGGAAAACAGAACAAATACAGATAAATAACCTGATGTTACACCTCAAACATCTAGAAAAAGAAAAGCAAGTCAAGCCCAAAGACAAAAGAAGAGAGAAAATTATAAAAATCAGAGCAGGAATCAATGCAATAGAGACTAAGAAAACAATTCAAAGAATCAATGAATCAAAGAGTTGGTTTTTTTGAAAGAATAAATAAAATAGTTAAGCCCCTAGCCAACCTTATAAAAAAAAAGGAGAGGAAAAAGCTCAAATTCATGCAATAAGGAATGAAAAAGGTGAAATCACTACAAACCCTATAAAAATAAAGAAGATCATCAACACCTATTTTGAAAACCTCTACTCTCATAGGTTTGATAACACAGAAGAGATAGACAGATTCCTAGAAGCATATGAAGTACCAAAGCTAGGTCAAGAAGATGTAAAACTGCTGAATAACCCAATTTCTGTTAATGAAATTGAAAATATAATTAAGTCCTTACCTACAAAGAAGAGCCCAGGCCCAGACGGATTCACTGAAGAATTCTACAAGAAATACAAAGAAGACCTAATGCTGACACTCCTCAAACTCTTCAATGAAATTGAAAGGGAAGCAATCCTTCCTAAGTCATTTCTGGAAGCAAGAATTACTCTAGTACCAAAACTTGAGAAGGACCCAACTGAAAAAGAGAACTATAGACCCAATCTCCCTAATGAACACAAATGCAAAAATCCTTGATAAAATATTGGCAAATAGGATGCAGCAAATCATCAAGAAGATTATGCACCATGACCAAGTGGGATTCATCCCAGGCATGCAGGGATGGTCCAACATACGTAAATCAATAAATGTAATCCACCATAGCAATAGAGTCAAAAGTAAGAATCACATGATCATTTCTATAGATGCAGAAAAAGTTTTTGATAAGGTCCAACATTCATTTATGATAAGAACCTTGCAGAAAATTGGAATAGATAGTCTTTACCTCAATATAATAAAGGCCATCTATTACAAACCAACAGCCAGCATCATACTAAATGGTCAAAAACTGAAGGGCTTTATTTAAAATCAGGCACAAGACATGGATGTCCCTTATCACCGCTCCTATTTAATATAGTACTGGAAATACTAGCCAGAGCAATTAGACAAGAGAGAGAAATAAAAGGCATAAAGATAAGAAAACAAGAAGTTAAATTATCATTATTTGCAGATGACATGATACTCTACATAGAAGACACCCTAAACTCCATTGAAAGACTCCTAGATATAATAAAATAGATTCAGCAATGTGGCTGGATATGAAATCAATACTCAAAAATCAATAGCATTCCTGTATACTAACAAGAAAATCACAGAGAGAGAAATAAGAGAAGCCACACCCTTCATGCTAGCAACCAAAACAAATGAAATATTTACGAATTACTCTCATGAAGGAAGTTCAAGATCTATACAGGCAAAATTATAATACACTGAAAAATGAAATTGAAGATGATCTCAGAAAATGGAAAGACATCTCTTGTTCATGGATAGGAAGAATAAATATTGTGAAAATGGCCATTCTCCCAAAACTGTTACACAGATGCAATGCAATCCCGATAAAAACATCGTCAACATACCTCATAGATCTAGAGAAATCTCTCCTAAAATTCATCCGGAGTGAGAAGAGACCTAGAATAGCAAAGACAGTTTCAAGCAGCAAAGACAAGGCAGGAGGCATCACAATCCCTGACTTGAAATTATACAACAAAGCAACTGTAGTAAAATGAGCATGGTACTGGAACCAAAACAGAGCCAAAGATCAGTGGAATAGATTAGAAGATACAACCACAACTACAAGCACACTCAACCACCTTATCTTTGATAAAGGGCCAAACATGTTCACTGGAAGAACGACAGTCTCTTTAATAAATGGTGCTGGAAAAACTGGCTCTCCATATGCCAAAAACTAAAAGAATACCCATGCCTATCACCATGTACTAAAATAAAATCTAAATGGATCAAAGATCTGAATATTAAAACAGAAATACTAAATCTATTGGAAGACAAATTGGGTAAAAACCTTGAAGACATAAGAGTAGGTAGAGAATTTGTGAACAGGACGCAAACCGCATGGGAAAAACTGGGAATCAATAACTGGGATCACCTCTTATTACAAAGTTTCTGCACATCAAAAGAAATCTCCAGCATAGTGAAAAGAAAACTCACAAACTGGAAAAAATCTTAGTGAACTGTCCCTCAGATAAAGGACTTCTGTCTAAAACATATAAAGAATTAAAAAAACTCAGACCCCCAAAATTCAAAGACCCAATCCAAAAATGGGCATCTGAGATGAACACACAATTCTCAGATGAAGAAATACAAAGGGCAAATAAATACATGAAAAAATGTTCATCATCATTAGTCATTAGAGAAATGCAAATTAAAACCACACTGAGATTTCATCTCACTCCTGAAAGAATGGCCAAGATCAAGAAAACCAACAACAAATGCTGGAGAGGCTGTGGGGAAAAAGGAACTCTCCTACACTATTGGTGGGAGTGTAGACTGGTGCAACCATTGTGGAGGTCAGTCTGGAGATTTCTCAGTAAGCTGGAATTGGAAGTCCCATTTGACCCAGCTATTCCACTTCTAGGCATATTCCCAGAAGAACTGAAAGCATCATACCACAGTGATATATGTGCACCCATGTTTATAGCAGCACAGTTTGTAATAGCCAGATCTTGGAAAGAGCCTAAGTGTCCATCAACTGAAGAACGGATAAAAAAGTTGTGGTATTTTTATACAATGGAGTACTACTCAGCTATGAAGAAAGATCACATTGAGATATTTATAAATAAATGGACGCAGCTTGAGACCATACTCATAAGTGAAATAAATCAAACTCACATGTATAAATATCGAATAGTTTCCCTAGTGTAAGAAATGATAAAAATAAATAAAAGTATGTGATAATCATGATTTCCCAATCATATTGGTTTGAAGCCATATAATGTTTTCACTCATTAATTTAAATGGTTTTAATCTGTGTTGCTCGATTTTATTGTCTGTATAGTACGAATAGCTGTTTTGAAGAAAACAAGACATCATAATAGCTATTGCTAATTTAATATCATCTTGTTTTGAAGCCCCATCAGGCTGTTGTCTTTTTCCATCAATTTTAACGTGTTGTATCTTATTATATTTTAATATGTGATAGTATAAATAAAATTTTTATAGGCAAAGAGATAATATAGAAACCATTGTTCATTTTTTTTTAGCTGGTTCTAAATACCCTGTAATACTTTCATTCTCTTGAATGGTTTTACACTGACTTGATATGTTTGATGCTATAGTATATGAAGTTATACTCAAATATTTCAAGAAAAGAGACACTATGGTAACTACTACTATGTCAGATTATCTGGTGGTGAAACACTATGATGCTTAAATTGTTCTGTTCTGATCTGCGTTGTTCTGATGTTATATCCTCTTTTATCTCAATCTCCCTTTTTTCTTTTTTTTTAAAAAAGTTAATTTATTTTTTCTTATTTTTTAATTAAAGAAAAATAAATTAAAAAATAGTGGGATATATTATAGTAACTTTTTTGTGTTCTTATTAACCTGATTTGAACCCCTGTATTGCTCTCCCCATCTTGTTTTGACTGATTTTACTCTATTCTGTTTTATTTGATAGTATCGTTTGAGGGTATAGGCAACCAGTTTGAAGGCAATAAGATTCATTATGATGCCATTATAGTTTGACTATTATCTTCTTTTGAAGTCCTGTAAGGTCTCCAATGTTTAGGTTTTACTGCTTTGTTCTGTACTGTTTTGTTCAATTCTACTATACCTGATAATATAGGCATCTCTTTTTAAGATAGCAAGTCATAATGGTAACCATTGTTGATCACTTGGTATTCTGTTTTTACATCATGTACTATGTCCATCCTTCTGTTCTGTCTTTGTTTTGCTTTGTCACCTGTGGTTTTTTATCTCCAAAAAAAAAAAGAAAGTAATAAGAACTGTGGAAGTAATAAAACCCAAAGTGTGTAATCGTTAGTGTAAAAAAGAGAGGGAAAGAAAGTGATCTAAAGGATATAACTACATGTATATTTAAGTTTGTAAGATAGAAAACCGTATTACTAAGTTTTTGTTGGATCATTGAACAGAACTGTTTGCAGTCTCACTGTTTGAATGTGCACTTTGTATGCTTCAATTTTGTAATTTCAACAACTATTTCTAAGATGACATTATGTAATCTATTAACTAGTGATTTCTTACTGTATTTTTTTCTTGAAATTCTGTATTACTTGTACCCTTTTACTGTTTTGTTTTGTTTTTTTCTCTTTAAATAAAAAAAGAAAGATGCTAACTTGAAGCCATGAAAGAACAAAAAAAAAAAAGAAAAAAGAAAAAATGAACACTAGTAAATGTAAATGTCAATATAAAAACCAAGGCTATTGTATTTCTGGCTAGGTTTGTGAGTTCTCTGTTTTCCCTATATGGTTTAAAAGGTAAATGTATAAAACAATAATTATAAATCTGTGTGTGAGCAATGTATCCCACTGTTCTCAGACACTTTCTGAAGCAGTTCTGGAAGTCCTCTTTCGTGAGTGTCTTTAGTAGGGATGTCATGACTGCCTTGATATCCTGAATCAATTAAAAAAGTTTACCATTCATGATCACTTTGACTTTGGTATAAAGCCAGAAGTCATATAGTGCCAGATCCAGCTTTTGTGAGTTTGCCTATTCGTTGGATGGCATGTGAAAGCAGCATTCACATTTTTTATCACATCTTGTCAAAAACACCAAAGAGGACTTCCAGAATTGCTCCAGAAAGTGGCAAGAGCAACGGATGAAGCATGTTTAAAGTAAGAAGGAGTATTTTGAGAGAAATTAATGGCACTGGGTCTTTTACTGTAATACTTTTAAATTTAAACCTTCATGCTCTGTATACTACTGAAATAAAGTTGATGTTATGTAAATGAGAGATTTATAAGATTAAGATGTTGCTATGGTTTGAATGAGTTTGTGTCCCTCTGGAGCTCATGTATTGGAAGCTTGTTGCCAGAGCTTTGATACTGGGAGATGGTGCAACTTCTACAATTATGCTTAGTGTAAGGTAACTAGGTCCTTGGGGCTGTTGCTCTTGAATGATATTAATGTAATTCTCATAGGAATCGAGTGAGTTGCCATGGGAGAGAGCATTGTTATAAAAAGCCCCAGCAAGATAAGTCCTTTCCTGCTTCCTGTCTCATTCTATATTGTCTTTTCTTCTCTCTCTCTCTCTCTCTCTCTCTCTCTCTCTCTCTCTCTCTCTCTCTCTCTCTGTCCCTCTCTCTGCATGTCTTTCTCTCTCTCTCACTCCTGTTGTCCTATTGTGTTGCCATCTGCTATGACATGCTTATTTGAGGTCAAACAAGTGGAACTGTCTCACCTTGGACTTTCAACTTCTAAAACTGTGAACTAAATAAATGTCTTTTCTTTATGGAGTAGCAAGTCTAACATATAGTATTTTATTATGGCAGTGAGAAATTGGCTAATACAGACGTTAAATGCAACACCCAAGGTTACCACTTGTATAACAATTTAAAATATATATAAATGGAAAAAAGTGAATTAAACTATTATACTACAGAAAACTAAATGCAAAGAGTAACAGTGATGGAGTAAAAGAGGAACAAAAGACATGAGATAAACAAGAATAAAATAGTTAAATGGAAGAAATAAATTCTTATCATTATATTAAATGTAAATAGAGTTTATGCTGCTACTAAAAGATGGAGATAGAAAACTGGCTTTAAAAGGCCGAGATTACAATCTCAGAATAAATAGAGAAGATTTAAGATTTATTAAAATACTGTCTACAAGAAGGTCATTTTAGATAAAAAGACAAATTAGAAGTTGAAAATAAAAGTATGAAAGTATGGTCCATGCAAATTAAGACACCAACAAAGATTTGGGTGACTACATCAATGGCAGGCAAAATAGGATTTAAATGTTAACAGTTCATAAAGTTAAAAGGCTGAGAGTAGCAGGAAGATACAGTAATAATAAGCATATATGCATCTAACAACACAGCCTTAAAATATATGAAGCAAAAATGGGCAAAATTGAAGGGAGGAACAGTTCTGCAGTAATTGCTGGAGTCAGGCATGGTAATGCATGTGTATAGTCCCAGAACTCAAAAGCCTGAGGCAGGAGTAACACAAGTTCAAGTCCAGCCCAGACGACTTAGCAAGAACCTGTCTCAAAATTAAAAATTGAAAGAAAAAAAAAAGGTGAGGTGTGGGCAAGGTGTATAGTCCAATGTGAGGGCTCTGGGTTCAATCTCCAGGGTTGAAAAAAAAAAGAAATCTGAAAACTTTAGTGCCCTACTTTTAAAAATACATAGGCTGGCAAGATCAAAGATCAATAATGACATAGAGAACTTGAGTAGAATTATATGCCAAGTAGACCCAACAGACATACACAGAACATTCCAAATAACATCAGCAAAATATATATTTCTTTCAAGAGCACATGAAATATTCTGGGTAGACCATATGTTAAGTCACAAAATAAATATTAATAAATCTCAAAAAATTAAAATCTTTTGAAGTTTCTCTTTTGATCATAATGGAATAAAAGGAGAAATCAGTAACAGAAGGAAGGCTAAAATATTCATAAATTTGCAACCATTAAAAATACACTTTTAAGACAGCCAGTAGATCAAGAAAAAACTACAAATGAAGCCAAAATACATGTATAACTATTAAAATCTAAACACAGTAAGTCAAAACTTAGGGCACATGGCAAAAGCATGTTGGAATGAAACTTAGAGTTGTAAATGTATACTTTCAAAAAAAAGAGGAGAAATCTCAAATCATTAAGCAAGCTATCCATTTAAGAAATCAAAACTATTACAACAAACTAAAGCCAAAACTACCATAATAGAAGAAGGAAATAAAGATTAGAAGGGCAATAAATGAAATAGACAAACAAAGAAAAGTGGACTGTGGACTGTTTAAAAAGTTCATCAGGACACACAGATCTTTAAGTGGATTAGACTAAGACAGAAAGAGAGCATTCAAATTGCTAAGAACTGCTCTATGTCATCAGTCAAAAAGAGAAATGCAAATCAAAACTAGTGTATCGCTCTGGTTAGAATGGCTAATATCAAAAACACAAAAAAGTAACACTGGAGAGGATGTAAAGAAACAGGACTGTTACACACTAAAGGTGAGGATGTAGATTAGTGTAGCTATGATGGAAAACAGTATGACATTTCTTCAAAAAGACCTGGTCCAAAGGAAGTGAAATCATTATATCAAAGAGATACTGCACTCCCATGTTGATTGGAGCATTCTCACAATAGCCAAGATATGGATTGACCAAGGTGTCCACTTGACAAATAAGTGGAAGCTTGTGTATGTGCACAACAGGATCTTATTTTGCCATAGAGGAAGAGTAGGCTTGTCAGCAATAAGGATGGAATTGGAAGACATTTTGTTAAATGAAATAAGTCAGATACATAAAGGTAAGTGCCACCTGTTTTTATTTGTGGAAACTGAGAAGTCATCTCATAGAAGAAGAGAGTAGACTAGTAGCCACTGAGGAGGCAGGGGATAGAGAAAGGTTAAATAAAGTATGCTATAAAACAGGAGGAATTCACTTTAGTGTTCTATAGCATCCCTACAGTTTACAACATCGTATATCCAGTTATTTCAAAATACCTGGAATAGAATAATCCAAAAATTTCTAACATAAATGGTAAATGTTTTAGGAGTTAGAAATGTTAATTACTCTGATTTAATCATTACCTGTTGTATACATGCATCAAATTTTGTATATATGCCATAAAATGAGCAAATGTATCAATTTAGCAAGTCAAAAAACAATTAGAACTATAGTAAATTTTAAAATATACAATATAAAAGATATGAATTGTGTTAGAGCTACAGTATGTTTTAATTTTTTTTTAATTTAAAAAAAAGCAAAACAGCTGGGGATTTAGCTCAGTGGCATAAGCACTTGCCTTGCAGGTGTGCAGTCATGAGTTCAATCCCTGGTACAAAAACAAAACAAAACTAACCAAAACACCACAAAACAGAAAAAAAGGTAGAAACAATACAGAATTTCAAAAAAATTAAGAAAATATAACATTAAGAAATCATCACTAGTTCATATATTACATACTGCTATCTCAGAACTAGTTATTCAAATTATAAAATAAAGCATAAAAAGTGGACAATCAATGACAGGACAAACTATTCTGTTTGATGAACTAACAAAAACTTAGTAGTATGGTTGTAGTAGTATCTTGTGCACTTAAACATATATTCAGCTATATGTGTTTACCTCCAGGTTGTCCTTTCCTTTCGAGCACTTTCCTTTTCATTATTATAACATCTATCATACATTTTGGATCTTATAACTCTTTGTTTACTATTATTATTATTATTTTTATTTAAAAAGAAAAAGAGAAAAAACAAAACAAAACAGTGTAAGGGTACAAGTAATACAGAACTACAAAAAAAAAGTAAGAAATCACCAGTTAATAGATTACACACTATCATCTTAGAGATAGTTGCTCAAGTCACAGGATCAGAGCATACAAAGTAGACATTCAAACAGTGAGACTACAAAACAATTGTGTTCAGTGATCCAATCAAAAACATTAATATGGTCAGCTATTTTAATATGGTCATCTAAACACACTTGCAGTTGTATCCTTTAGAGCACTTTTTTTCCCTCACTTATTTACAACAAAATTTACATTTTGGGTTTTATTACTCTATAGTTCTTATTACTTTTTTTTGGAAGAGAATAAAGTCAAATATGGCAAAACAAAGCTGACAGCCAAAACCAAGGAGAGACATAGCACATGATGTAAAAACCGAGTATAAGGTTATCAACAATGGTTACCATAATGCCTCTTGCTTCCTTAAAAAGAATTGCCTATATCATTAGGTATTATAAAGTTGAACAAAACAGTAGAGAACAAGACCAATAAAACCTAAACCTTATAAACATTACAAGACTTCAAAAGAAAATAATAGTCAAACCAGAATGGGCATCATAGTGAATCTTATTGCCTTCAAAGTAGTTGCCTATACCCTCAAACTTGATAGTATCATACAGAACGGAACAGAGTCTAATCAGTCAAAACAAGATAGTGGGAGTATTACGGGACTTCAAGTCAAGTTAATAGAAAATCAAAAAGTTACTATAATATATCCTGCTAATTTTTCAAATTTTTTCCCCTTTTAAAAAAAATCATAAAAAAATAACTAAATACTTCTTTTAATGAATAAGGGAGAGATTGAGATAAAAGAGACCATAACAACATTACAATGCAGGTCAAAGCCTGACTGTTTCAGCAACCTAGTGCTTCACAACCAAATAACCTGACATAATAGTAGTTACCATAGTGTCTTTTTCCTTGAAATATTTGAATATAACTTTATATACTATAGCATCAAACATATCAAGTCAGTGTAAAACCATTCAAGTGGATGAAAGCATTGTAGAGTATTTAGAACCAGCTAACAGAAAATGAACAATGGTTTCTATATTATCTCTTTGCCTATAACAATTTTTGTTTATACTATCACATATAATAAAATCCAGCAAGATACATCACGATAAAACCAATGGAGACAGAAGAGCCATAGTTTGGTGGGGCTTCAAAACAAGATGATAGTAAATCAGCACTAGCTATTATGATGACTTGTTTTCTTCAAAATAACTGTTCATTTCATCACAGGCCATAATATTAAGAATCCCAGAATAAAGCCATTCCAATTAGTAAGTGAAAACTTTGTAAGGCTTCAAGGCCACCATAATGGGGAATCATGATTACCACATACTTTTATATATTTGAATCATTTCTTATATTAGGGAAACTATTCGGTATTCACACATGTGAGATTGATTTATTTCACTTATGAGTATGGTCTCAAGCTGCGCCCATTTATTGATAAATATGTCAATGTGAGGCTTCTTTATAGCTGAGTAGTACTCTGTTGTATAGAAATAGCACATCTTTTTTATCCATTCCTCAGTTGATGGACACTTGGGTTGTTTCCAAGATCTGGTGATTATAAATTGTGCTGCTATAAACATAGGTGCACATATATCACTGTGGTATGATGCTTTCAGTTCTTCTGGGAATATGCCTAGAAGTGGAATAGCTGGAACAAATGGCACTTCTAATCCCAGCTTTTTGAGAAATCTCCAGACTGACCTCCGCAAAGGTTGTACCAGTCTACACTCCCACCAAAAGTGTAGGAGAGTTAGTTCCTTTTTCCCCACAGCCTCTCCAGCATGTGTTATTGTTGGTTTTCTTGATCTTGGCCATTTTTCAGGAGTGAGATGTAATCTCAGTGTGGTTTTAATTTGCATTTCTCTAATGACCAATGGTGATGAACATTTTTTCATGTATTTATTTGCCCTTTGTATTTCTTCATCTGAGAAGTGCATATTCATCTCAGATGCCCATTTTTGGATTGTATCTTTGAATTTGTGGGTCTGAGTTTTTTAATTCTTTATATGTTTTAGACAAAAGTTGTCTGAGGGGGAATTCACTAAGATCTTTTCAGAGTTTGTGAGTTTTCTTTTCACTATGCTGGAGATTTCTTTTGACATGCAGAAACTTTTTAATAAGAGATGGTCCCAGCTATTGATTCTGGGAAGTATTTCCCGTGAGGTTTGAGTCCTGTTCACGAATTCTCTACCTACCCAAATGTCTTCAAGGTTTCTACCCAATTTGTCTTCCAATAGTTTAGTGTTTCTATTTTAATATTCAAATCTTTGATCCTTTTAGATTTTAATTTAGTACATGGTGATAAGCATGGGTCTAGCTTTAGTTTTCGGCAAATGGAGAGCCAGTTTTTCCAACACCATTTATTAAAGAGACTGTCGTTCTTCCAGTGAACCTGCTTGGCTCCTTTATCAAAGATAAGGAGGTTAAGTGTATTTGTAGTTGTGGTTGTATCTTCTAATCTATTCCATTGATCTTCGGCTCTGTTTTCATTCCAATACCATGTTGATTTTACTACTGTTGCTTTGTAGTATAACTTCAAGTCAGGGATTGTGATAATTTCTGCCTTGCCTTTGCTGCTTAGAATTGCCTTTGCTATTCTAGGTCTCCTCTGGTTCAAGATGAATTTTAGGAGTGATTTCTCTAGATCTATAGGGTATGTTGATGGTATTTCTATTGGGATTGCATTGAATCTGTATAACAGTTTTGGGAGAATGGCCATTTTCACAATGTTTGTTCTTCCTATCCATGAGCAAGGGATGTCTTTCCATTTTCTGAGATCATCTTCAATTTCATTTTTCAGTGTATTATAATTTTCCCTGTATTGATCTTTCACTTCTTTCGTGAGAGTAATTCCTAAATATTTGATTTTTTTTTGCTTGCTAGTGTGAAAAGTGTGGCTTCTCTTATTTCTGTCTCTGTGTTTTTGTTGTTAGTGTATAGAAATGCTATTGATTTCTGAGTATTGATTTTGTATTCAGCTGTATTACTGAATTTATTTATTATATCTAAGAGTCTTTCAATGGAGTTTAGGGTGTCTTCTATGTAGAGTATCATGTCATCTGCAAACAATGATAATTTAACTTCTTCTTTTCCTATCTTTACCCCTTTTATTTCTCTTGACTAATTGCTCTGGCTAGTACTTCCAGTAATATATTAAATAGGAGTGGTGATAAAGGACATTCTTGTCTTGTGCCTGATTTTAAAGTAAAGACTTTCAATTTTTGGCCATTTAGTATGATGCTGGCTGTTGGTTTGTCATAGATGGCCTTTATTATACTGAAGTTAAGCCCATCTATTCCAATTTTCTATAAAGTTCGTATCATATATTGAAGTTAAGCCCATCTATTCCAATTTTCTGTAAAGTTCGTATCATGAATGAATGTTGGACCATACTGAAGGCTTTTTCTGCATCTATAGAAATGATCATGTGATTCTTACTTTTGGCTTTATTGATATGGTGGGTTACATTTATTGATTTACGTATGTTGAACCAACCCTGCATGCCTGGGATGAATCCCACTTGGTGATGATGTATAATCTTCTTGATGATTTGCTGCATCCTATTTGCCAATATTTTATTGAGGATTTTTGCATCTGTGTTCATTAGGGAGATTGGTCTATATTTCTCTTTTTTAGTTGGGTCTTTCTCAGGTTTTGGTACTAGAGTAATTCTTGCTTCCAGAAATGACTTAGGAAGGATTGCTTCCCTTTCAATTTCATTGAATAGTTTGAGGAGTGTCGGCATTAGATCTTCTTTGTATTTCTTGTAGAATTCTTCAGTGAATCCGTCTGGGCCTGGGCTCTTCTTTGTAGGTAAGGACTTAATTACATTTTCAATTTCATTAATAGAGATTGGGTTATTCAGCAGTTTTACATCCTCTTGATCTAGCTTTGGTACTTCATATGTTTGTAAAAATCTGTCTATTTCTTCTGTGTTATCAAACCTTTGAGAGTAGAGGTTTTCAAAATAGGTGATGATGATCTTCTGTATTTCTGTAGAGTCTGTAGTGATTTCAGCTTTTTCATTTCTTATTGCATGAATTTGAGCTTTTTCTTCCTGTTTTAAAATAAGGTTGGCTAGGGGCTTATCGATTTTATTTATTCTTTCAAAGAACCAATTCTTTGATTCGTTGATTCTTTGTATTGTATTCTTAGTCTCTATTGCCTTGATTTCTGCTCTGAGTTTTATAATTTCCTCCCTTCTTTTTGCTTTGGGCTTGACTTGCTCTTCTTTTTCTGGCTGTTTGAGGTGTAGCATCAGGTTATTTATTTGTATTCATTCTGTTTTCCTGATGTGGGATCTCAGTGCAATAAATTTTCCTCTGAGGACGGCTTTCATTGCATCCCACAGATTCCGGTAAGTTGTATCCGTATTTTCATTTTCTTTTAGGTATTGTTTAATTTCATCTTTAATTTCCTTTGTCACCCACTAATTACTCAAGAGTGTGTTACTCAGTTTCCATGTGTTTGTGGGATTTTTGCAGTATCTTTTATCATTAATTTCTAATTTCAAAGCAGTATGATCTGATAACATTCAAGGGATGATTTCAACTCTTTTGCATTTGTTTAAATATGTTGTGTGAGCTAATATATGATCTATTTTAGAGAATGACCCTTGTACTGCTGAGAAGAACGTGTATTCTGATGTTGTTGGGTGGAACATTCTGTATATGTCTATCAAGCCCATCTGTTCACAGGTGTTATTCAGTTCTGTTATTTCTTTGCTCATTTTCTGTCTGGTTGATCTGTGTCTTGGTGTCAATGGTGTGTTAAGGTCTCCTGTTACAATTGTGTTACTGCTAATTTGATTTTTCATTTCTGTTAATAGTTGTTTTATATAACTTGGTGCTCTGGAGTTTGGTGCATGTATATTTAAGATAGTTATCTCTCCTCTTGGAGTTTTCCCCTAACGAGTATGTAGTGACCTTCTTTGTCCTTTCTGATCATTGTTGGTTTAAAGTTCATGTTGTCTGTAAACAGATTGGCTGCTCCTGCTTTTTTTTGGATTCCTGTTGCATGAAGTATTGTTTTCCTTCCTTTGACTTTCAGTCTGTGAGTATCCTTCTGGATTAGATGGCTTTCCTGTAAACAACATATGATTGGATTTTGTTTCTTGATCCATTCTGCAATTCTGTTTCTTTTGATTGGTGCATTGAGGCCATTTACATTAATGGTTATAACTGTTATATGCTGGTTTATTGTTGACATGTTATCTTTCTGCTGTTGCATCTTATCTTTCTGTTCTGTTTAATTATCTGCTTTGCTTAGTGGTTTTTTCCTTTGTGTATCTAAACTGTCTCTCAATATTTTTTGCAGGGTTGGCTTGGTGTTCATGAAGTTCTTCAGCTGTTCTTTGTCATGGAAGTATCATATTTCACCTTCGATTTTGAATGATAGTTTTTCAGGGTACATCAGTCTAGGTTGGAAATCATTTTGCTTAAGATCTGGAATACTTCATTCCATGCTCTTCTTGACTTTATTGTTTGTGCTGAGAAGTCTGCTGTGCTTCTGATAGGTTTTCCTTTATAAGTGATCTGTCTTTTCTCTCTGACAGCTTTTAATAATCTGTGCTTCTGATAGGTTTTCCTTTATAAGTGATCTGTCTTTTCTCTCTGACAGCTTTTAATAATCTATTCTTGTGTTGGATTTCTGGGGTGGTGATTATTATATGTCTTGGTGCAGTTTTATTTTGGTTATGACCATTTGGGGTTCTATAGGCTTCACTGAACCTGATGTCTGTTTCTGATCTCATGCTTCGGAAATTTTCAGCTATTACTTCTCTAAATATCCTCTTGACGTCCTTTATGTTGTCCCCTTCTTTTTCATTAATTCCTATCAATCTATGTTGTTTTTCTTTGTGTCGTCTTGCAGTTGTTGAATTGTTATTTCCTGATTCCTTGTTATTTTTATAAGATCTTTCCTTTTCTGTTCACTGGCTGCAATCCTGTCCTCAAGGTCTGAAATTCTATCTTCTCTTTCATTGAGGCAGCTTTTACAGCTTTCAATGGAGTTTTTGATTTCCTGTATATCTCTGTGCATCTGCTTTATGTCGTCTGTTTGTTTTTTATGTTGCTCATCTAGGGATTCTATCTTTTTGTTTAGTTCCTCCAATTTTTTAACTGTGTTTTCTTTAGATATATTCAAAATCTCTTTCATTTCTTTTATGATTTCTTCTTTTACCTGGGAGATTATTTCGATTTCAAATTCCTTTAAAGCTTCCCGGAGTTGCTTGTTAATTTCAGTAGCTATTATGTCCGATATGTGAGGTGTATTGTATATATTTTCTTCTATATACATCGCTCCTAGGGTTTCTTGAGATGGGCTGGAGGTTTGAGGTTGTAATTTGGTCTTTCTTTTTGTCATTTTCCTATATTTCTGTGTTTCAAGTGTTATTTGAAAGCTTCCTCAGGGTCTGTTGGAAATCCACTTCTATGTTCGCAGCTTCTGGGATGCTGGCACCCAGTTACACCCTGGCCACTGGGCCTCTGGAACCAGTGGTGGTCTTCTGCCTGCTTAGAACTCAGTAGTTCCAGATAGACTGGGCTCTAGGAACAGTGAGTGTGTGCTCACCTGCTTGCTTGGAACTCCACAGTTCTCAGAGCGCAGCCAGAATGCGGAGGCGGATGTAGGCACCTCGGACCCACTTAGCCACTTCTCTGCACTTGGAAGGCTCGAGGGTCCCCAACAGGCTGGGCTTGGGGCAAAGTACACTGGGCACTTACTGCAGGCCAGGAGTCCTTTGGAACTGGTGATGCTCGCCTGCTTGCTTAGGAATCCACATTCCTCCAGACACATGGGAAGGCAGATGCAGGTGCCCCAGATCCACTCAGCCCTTACTCTCTCTTTGTTTATTATTATTATTATTTTACCATAGAGAGACAATATAATATCTATAAATGTGAGTCTGATTTATTTCACTTATGAAGATAGTTTCAAGTTGCCTCGCTAATTTAAAAACTAATGGTGTTAGTGGGATACAAAATGTACAATGTACCCTGGGAAAATGAAAGGGGAGGAATTGTCTTAACTAGGAAAGGCAGAGGACATTATTAATCTTGTATCATGATGTAAAACCCATATTACTTTCATCGCTCTGTTTAATTTGGTTATATTCTGTTCCAGTTTGTATACTTGTACTAGATTTGAGGGCATAGATAGCTATTCAAAGATAGCAGGATATACTATGGTAACCATTTTTAATTTCCTATTAACTTAATCTAAAACCCTGTATTGCTTTCACTGCCTTGTTTTGACTGATTTTATTTGAATCTGTTTTGTTGGATTGCTGACTTGTCTTGACTGATTTTATTCAAATCTGTTATCTTTGATGGTATTACGTTTGAGAGTATAGGCAACTACTCTAAAGATAATAAGATTCCCCATGATACCCATTCTGGTTTGACTATTACCCTCTTTTGAAGTCCTATAATGTCTCCAATATTTTGTTTTTATTGATTTTGTTCTGTACTGCTATGTTCAATTTCATTGTACCTGATGATATGGACAATTCTATTGAAGATAACAAGAGACATCATGGTAACCATTCTAGATCACCTTGTATTGTGCTTTTAACTCATATTCTGTGTCCATCCTTTTGTTTTGAATGACCCCACTTTTTTTCTTCTCATTTGGTTTTATTCTTTTAAAAATAAAAAAATTCTCTGTTCTATGAGCTTTGGGTTTGTCCTGCTCTTCTTTTTCTAGAAGCTTGAGATGTAGCATTAGGTTGTTTACTTGTGCTCATTCTATTTCTTGATTTGACAATTTATTGCTATATATTTTCTTCTTATGACTGCTTTCTTTATATCCTACAGGTTTTGGTATGTTGTATCTGCATTTTCATTGAATTGTATGCATTGCTTAATTTCTTCTTTAATTTCACCTGTAATCCCTTGGTTGTTCAAAAGGTTATTTAATTTCCATGTATTTATTCCACGTGGGTTTTGCAATTTCTTTTGCCATTAATTTCCAATTTCAGTGAACTATGGTCAGATAATATGCATGAGATAATTTCAGTCCTTTTATAGTTACTTAAGAATGTTTTATGGGATAAAATATAATCTATTTTAGAGAATGTCCCATGTGCAGCTGAGAAGAATGTGCATTCGGATGTAGTGGGGTGGAACACTCTGTAAACATCTACTAAGTCCATTTGTTCACAGGTTTGATTCAGTTCCGTTATTTCTTTGCTGACTCTGTCTAGTTGATCTATCCCTTTGTGACAATGGAGTATTAAGATCCCCTATTACAATTGTGTTGTTGCTTGTTTGTTTTTTTACATTCTATTCTATTAGTATTTGTCTTATATAGTTGGGTGCTCCTGTGCTTGGTGCATATATATTTATGACTGTTAGCTCTTCTTGAATTATTCTGCTGACAAGTATGTAGTGCCCTTCTTTATCTCTCTTGATAATTTTTGGTTTGAAGTTCACATTGTCTGCAAATAAAATAGCTATCCCTTGCTTTTTTCTGGGTTCTTGTCACATGGGACATTGTTTTCCATCCTTTGACTTTTAGTCTATGAGTTTCCTTTTGAGTCATATGTGTTTCTTTTAGGCAGCATATTGTTGGATCTTGTTTCTTGATCCATGCTGTCAATCTATTTCTTTTTTTTTTGTACCAGAGATCAAACTCACTACCTCATGCTTTCCAGGAAGAATATATTTCTTTTAATAGGTGAATTTAGGCCATTTATATTGATTAATATAACTGATATCTACTGGCTCAACTTTGTCATTTTATTTTCTTGCTGTTAGCTTTCTGATTTTCCCACTTGTTTAATTGTTTACCCTGTCTGGTGATTTCTTTCTGTTGTTGTTCTGGAAATTGTAGTCATTTTTATCTTTATTGTAGTTATTTTTATCTCAGTACTTTTTCTAGGGTTGGTTTGGTAGACATGAATTTCTTCAGTTGTTCTTTGTCATGAAAGTTTCTCCATTAAATTTGAAAGACAGTTTTTCAGGGTATATCAATCTGGGTTGGAAGTTGTTTTCTTTCAGGACTTGAAATTCTTCACTCCAAGCTCATCTTAACTTGAGGGTTTGTGCTGAAAAGTCTGCTGTGATTCTAATGGGCTTTCCTTGAAAGGTAAGTTGTGTCTTTTCTCTAACAACTTTTAGTATTCTGCTTTTATGCTGTATGTCTGGGATCTTAATTATTATACATCTGGGTATAGATTTATGTTGGTTGAGAGTTGGCATTCTATATGCCTCAGTTATTTGTATATCAGATTCTTTCCCCCTGTTTGGGGAATTTTCTGCTATTACTTCTGTGAATAGTTAACCAATGTCATTTGCATTGAGTCCTGCATCTTCATTGATGCCTATTAGTATTATATTTTTTTGCTTTGCATCATATTGAAGCTGTTGAATTGTCATTTCATGCCTCCTTGTTATTTTTAAAGTTCTAGCCTGTCATAATCACTAACTGCGATCCTGTCTTCAAGGTCTAAAATTCTATCCTCAGCTTCATTTAAATGGTTTTGTCAGCTTTCAATGGAATTTTTTATTTTCTGGATATCTCTTTGAATTTGTTTCATGTATTATATTTATTTTCTACATTGTCATTCAAGGTTTCCATTATTTTGCCATGATCCTGTACTTTTTTTTTTAATCTATGTCTTCTCTAGCTATGCTGAACAACTCCTTTATTAAGGTTGTCATTTCTGATTTTATATAGGAGATTATTTATAATTTCATTTCCTCCATAGCCTCATGGATTTGCTTCTTTATTTCACTTTATATCTTCTCAGAAAATTCAGGTGTATGACTTTTAACGTCCTCTATTTCAGTGTCTCTTGTACTTGCTACTGATGGACTAGATATTTGAGATTGCATTTTGCCTTTTCATTTTGTCATTTTCACCTTTTGGGCTAATATTTGGGCTTTCAAGCTCACTAGTCTCAACTGTTGACAATGTGTATCTTTAGGGTCCTATTGTGTGGTTACTTGTCCAATTGCTGGGTGCCACAATGAAGAGGAGGGTCAGTCACCTGAATTTCTCCTGCAGGGTCTGTTTCGTGAGTCCTATACTCTTCCTATGCTGGGTAGCCTGGGAGTATTGATTTAAGTCAACCCTTAATTCCTGCTGTTACTATGTCTTCAGGTTGTTCCAGACCACCAAATTTACCTCTCTATAGTGTCTGGCTCAACTGGGACCCCACTGTGTCACTGGGTGTCTCATAAACCCTTGTGGTTTCCTCCATGTTGGGAGAAGTCTTATTGGTACTCTCTTCAACCCACCTGATGTTCCTTGTATGGAGGAAGGACTCACCCACACTCTTTTAGGCTCACCAAGGTCCTAAAGCTGGAGCAGACTTCCCTATTGCTCCTGTTTATTCACTGAAGTCCTCTATTTTAGGGGTAAGTTCACCACACTGATGCAGGCCCATGGAGCTCCTCTGATTGGATGAGGGGTTACTGAGTCTCCTATTAGTCCAGCAAGGTTAATCTACTTCAGTAAAAGGTCCTAGGAGGAGGAGGGACAGCCAAAGATTCACAGCAGTTAGGTCCAAGAGGTCAAGGTGGCAGGGGCAGCTGAAGCTCCATGATCCCTCAGAGGTCGGGGGGGGGTTTCAAGTTTTTAATATACAATATAAATAGATATAAATTGTTATATCAAAGTCTAAAATTGTGTGAGGAGCTGTAAAATCTAGAGGTTTTGTATAAGACAAAGTTATCAGCATGAAACAGCTGATTATGTGAAGTTTTATGTAAGCCTCATGGTTATCATAAAACAAAACTATGTAACATATAGATAAAAAAATCAAAGTCTAAAACTATAGAAAATTATCAAATCACAAAATTAGACAATAGAACAAAAAAAGAATAAAATAATTACAAAACAGCCACAAAAATAAATAACGAAATGGCACTTATAATTCTCACATATAAATAACTATTAAGTAGTTGATTTCTCCAATGAAGAGACATTGAGTGGCTGAATGGAGCAAAGACCAAGATTCAACTATATTCTTCCTACAAGAGAAATACATGGGCTAAAAGTGAAGCGAGAGGAGAATATATATTATGCAAATGGTAACCAAAAGAAAGCAGGAGAGACTATTGATACATCTCTTCAAACAGATTTCAGGTCAAATATGGACAAAAGTGACAAAGAAAGCAATTATTTACTGATAATGGAGTCAATTCATCAAAAATAGGATTTACCAAATATAAATATACATGCAAACAATATTGGAACACTGAAATGCATAAAAATATTAATTGATATGAAGAGAGACACGGATAGCAACTGAACAACAGGGAACTTCAGTACCCTCACTGTCTTAGTTAATTTCCTCATTGCTGGACACAATGTCTGACACTACAACTTAAACTAGCAGAGATTTATTTTGGCTCACAGGTAAGGTCCATAGTTGCCTGGCTCCAAGGCAGATAATAGTATGGTAGAAAGGCCTGCTAGAGGAAAAGCTGCTCACTTCAGGGTAGCTATGAAGCAGAGAGAAAGGGGAGGAGACAGTGAAGGAGGTACTTTTCCAGGTACACCCCCGTGACCCATCTCCTCACATCAGACCTCATTTCCTAACACAAGTCAGCCATACTGACCCTGTGATTTAATCATTTCCCCAACTCCCACCTATGAGCACATGAGGCTTTGGGAGACATTTTGATCTAAACTACAAACACAAGTAGGTTGACAAGACAGAAATTTACCAAGGAAATTCTAGACTTTAATTTCACTTTTGACCAAATGCCAAATGACCTGAGCAGATATATACAGAACTTTCCATCCAAAAGAGCACAATATATATTTTTCTCTTCTCCAATGAGATGTTCTTCAGGATAGATCACAAAAAAAGTCTTGCAATTTTAAGAACATTGCAATCATATCTAGTAATGTTTGTGAGAATAATGGTATAAAAATAGAACTCAATAACAGGAAGAATCTTGGAAAATTCACATATCTGGGAATTAAACAACATCCTCTTGAATAACCAATTTCTTAAGGAGCACATCAAAAGTGAAATTTAAAGACATCGTGAGAGTACTGGTGATGTAATTTAATGGTACAGCAAGTGCTTAGCATGTTCAAACTCCAACACTTCAAACAAATAAAATCCCAAACTAAAAGCCCTTGAGACAAGCTACAATTAAAACATAATATATCAAAACATATGGGACATAACAAAAGCAGTTCTAAAATGGAATCTTATGGCAATAAATGCCTACATTAAAAAGAAAATGTTCCCATGTTAGCAGTCTAATACTACACTTTGAGAAATTGCAAAATGAATAAATTAAATCCAAAAGAAGGAAGAGTATAAGTCAGAACAGAAATAAATGAGGACAAAAAACTATAAAAGAATTAATAACACAAGGTTAATATTTTGAAATATATAATCAACAAACCTTAAACCAGTTTAAATAAAATAAAAAATGAAAAGGAAAATTGCAACATTTGCTTCAGAAATTAAAAAAAAACTCATATGCACTGTTATGAACAATTATATACCAACAGATTGGGTAACCTAGAAGGAATGGGTAAACTCATAGAACAAAATGCAACCTACTAAGATTGAATCAGGAAGAAATAGAAGTCTGAACAAACTAATCACAAATATAAACCTTGGTTAAGGAAAAACTTTACAACAAAGAAGAATCCAGTGTCAGCTAGTCTCATGGCTGAATTCAACCAAACATTCAAAGAACACTTCATATAAGAACTATTTTATCAAGGTACTGGGAATTGAATCCAGGGCTTTGTATATGGTAGGCAAATTCTCTGTCACCAAACTATAATCCTTGGCCCTCAATAATTAAAAAGCAGCTTCCACACAGCAGCACTAGAGGGAATATTGGCAAACCCATTTTAAGAGGCTGACGTGACCTTTGATATCTAAGTCAGACAAAAACATCATAGGAAAGGTCACTCTACACTACCCTTTCTGATGAACATTAATGCAAAAATAAATAAAATACTAGCAAATGCAATCCAACAGCACCATGAAAAGTTTATATATTATGATGAGGCAAGATTTATACTTGGTATGAAAGACTACATTAACATATGAGTCAGTGAATATGCTACATCACATTAACAGGATAAAAGATAAAAACCACACGATCATGGGTTAATTGTGAACAAAAATCATTGCACCAAGCCTAATTCAAGAATCAATCCCTTTTCTGGGAATATGACCAAAGGAATGAAGGCATCACCTTACAAAGTCCTCTGCATGCCCAGGTTTCTATTCGACACAGCCAAAATGGGGAAAGCAACCAAGTGACTATCAATGGATGGAGAACTATTGAAACAGTATGTGTATACAATGGAATATTTATCAGTCCTAAAACACTGAGGTTTTGGGGTGGTGGAACACCTCAGTGGTGGAGTGCTTGCCTAGCATGCATGGGAGGCTGGGTTGGAGCCTTAACACCAAAACTCAAACAACTTTACATCTTGCCATATGCTACAGTGTATTATGTTCATCTGAATGGATGAACATAAAGGACATTATCCTAAATGAAATAAGCCAGAAAGGAAAATATTTCATAAGCTCACTTAGAGAGCAAAACAGTGGTTTCCCGGATGGTGGTGGAGGGGAGGAGATGTAGGTGAGAGGGGACAAAGGTGCAGACAGGAAGGGTGTCCGTACCAGGCTAGAGTTCCGACGCACACTGAGAGGACTACAGGTAATGAAAGTGTACTGTACTTGGGAATCAATGAACTGTGTAGATTTTAGCTGCTTTTCTCACCACCATCACTACCACCAATAACAACAAAGGCAAACTGTCTGAGATGATGGGGGCTTACCTTGCTTCACTGTAAGAACCTTTTCTCTGTCTGTCTGTCTGTCTCTGTCTGCCTGTTGTATAAGTATAGGAAATCATGTCCATTTTAAAAAAGTAAACGTTATATTTAAGTACTCATATATTTAACTGTTGAACAGTGTATTTAAACATGTATTGCAGAAGAATATGTTAAATACACACCACAGGTTGCTAAACAATGTGTTGCGGAGTAAACATCATATTGTCACTCATACACCTACCTATGTTAAGCTAAGAGCTTAAAACTCTATCACAGTAGAATGTATTACATGTCTCACACCCTAAGTTTCTGTAAACTGATATTACTCTTAGTCACTCACACATCTAGACTATTAAAGATAGGGATTATATATGTATCCTATGAGAATATTTATATGCCCCTCCCAGTAGCTTAATACAGTGTTTTAAACGGGCAATATTCCCTTCAACACCTCCTGCCCTTAACTACGCTCAATGGTGTTGAAATATGTATCATAGCACTGCTTTTCAAAGTGAAAATATTATACTCAGTTTTTACCCCAGGTCCTGCTGTGAAATAGTTTGAAGTTCTATCATAGAATAATGTGTTAAAATTCAGTCACAATGCTACCCAGTGTTTCAGGGCTGGAATACTCCACTCAGTCACTAACAGAGTTCAGGCAAACAGTTTCAGCAAGTATTACAAAGTGCTACTTGCACCACCTACTGCTAAACACAGTGTTTCAGAGTCAATTGACTGTGTCATGATGCACATTCAAGCACTTAACATGTTAATCACATAATTAAAAGAGGTATTACAGCAAAACGTGTGACATCTACTGCAATCGCTAAGCACTTTGTGCTGAGACTTACATTTATCTAGTTTTGCTACACACAGAATTTAAACATGTTACAAAAAGCAGTGTATTACACGCACCACCCACTTTTCCATTATTTTCACTGTAAAATGCAAGGCAGAGGTGTGAATTATGCACCCACTCTAGGAAATGAGGTGGCTCCTCCTGGCCTGCTGCTACTCCCTGCCACTCCCAGGACTGTAGCTCTGCTTGTTTTTAAAGATGGGCTTCACTGTCTAGAATTTCACATAAATGCAATCATACTACGTGTATGGGTTTTTGTCATCTGTTGGGCTCTGGCCTTTTTCATGCAGCCTGACTCCTTGGAGATTCACCCCTATTGTTGGTGCATCAACAGTGTGTTACTTTTTATTGCTGAGTTATATTTCTTGATGGGGATGGACCTCAGTTTGCTGGTCAAGACTGCTATGGGGGACATTAGAGTTCCCAGTTTGGGGTGATGATGGAGAATTCCTGGAACATTCCTGTGATGTGTAGCCCGCCACCTGCCTTCCTTTCTTCTTGTTTGTCTCCTGGTAAAATGACTGGGTCACATGATAGGCACATAGTGACCTTGCTATGGAGCCACTGACCAGTGTCCTGAGCGACAGTGTCTTCCTCCTCATCCTCATGATTTCTCCCTAATGGCCTTTTATCTTACCCATCCATACCACATGCCCACTCCTTCTTTGAGATCTCTTCTTCCCATTTCTGCCCACTGATCCTCCATCTTGCTCTAACCCCCACTCCATGTGTCCTCTGTGACTCTGTGAGTGGCTCTGTATGACATGGAATGCACAGCCTTCTCACCCCCTACACACAGGAGGACCACTGGGCAACACAGTCTGCAATGCTTATCATGGCCTAGAGTGGATTCTGATGGGTAGAAAGCATGACTGAGTGGATCTTGTCACCTTGTATCCCCATGATAGACTTTATCCTGACACTGTTCTTTTTCAGGTCTCTGGAGCTGATACCTCCTCAGTCTACTTTCCCTGGCCCTGTATCTGCCATGGAACAGAGGCAGGTATGTTAGTCATCTTTGCTAGTTGATTACCAGAGATAATTAGTTGAGCAGGAGGAAAGCTATATTTTGGCTGGTGGATGCAGAGATTCAGTCTGCGCTTGCTTGGCTCAGTAGCTTTGGGTCTGCAGAGTCACAGTTTATCATGGTGAGGAGTGAAGAAGGCCTGGTGGAGAAGGCTGCTCACCTCATGGGGTCTGGGAAGGAGAGAGAGTTCAGAAGTAAGTCTTCAGTGACATCCACTTCTTCTACCAGGTGTCACGTGCTAAAGGTTGCACCAGTACTGTTAGGTGGGATGCAGAACTTTGGAGGACACTTCCAAATCGTAGTGCCAGCCCCTTTCTGTGAGTACCATGTGTTTCCCTCTGTACTCCTGGGCCATAGATATAGCAAGAAATGCGCAGGTATTGCAACTAGAGTGAATGCACCAGGCAAGGTGAAAGGCAGGGAGGAATAGTTCCCTGCTGTTAGTGGACCACGGAGCTGGGAAGGGTATGCTATATGGCAAGATTCCTTCCTGCCTCCAGAATTGGTGGATCCTGCATTCAGAGAGTGCACCAGGTCAGGCGATTCCCAGGTGAGAAGGCAGGCCTGATAGCGTGTCTCTGTGGGTAACTTTCTCGTTTGCAAGGTGGAGTGGCCAGAGGCACAGTGTTTCCTTCTATTTGGAGAGCAAGGATGATCTCTGAGTTTTCAGAGCCTCTTTCTGGGCTAAGCTGATCCTCAGGAGTCAGATCAGCATGGCAAGAAGGGTAGATGTGAATTGTTGGGTGATTTAACACAATGAATTATAGAGCTTTACCCTGAATAAAGACAAGAAATCCCTGGAGAGCCCTGGAGTGGTCTTCTGAAGGCTCCTTAGTGCATTACTACACTTGAATACTTGAAGAGCTTGGCTGGCAACTCCCCACACTGGAGGAAGCATTTGAGAAGTGTTCATGAGGCAGAAGTCAAAGGTGCGTGTCTTCTGAGCTGGTGATAGGTCAGTGTCGTGTCCCAGGGAGTCTTCATTCTAGAGAGGAGAATGTCCCACTGCTGTTGTCTTGCTCTGTCCATGCGCAGTAGTGAATGAATGAACCTTCCATCCAGGGGGCTTTGTGAGTGAGGCTTGGGTGGCGACCTGAGGATGATGCTTGGTAGGGATGCAGGGGGGTCAGATGTATGGAGGAATTCCCCTCCAGGTTGCAGTTCATTGTGTTTGGAACAAATATTGTAATGAGGCTTGGGTCGATAGTGACTTGCATTACTTAAGGAAAATTTGATTAAAAGATGTATCGTTTGCCAATATGTTTAAAGAACTTAACGTACTGGGTAGTTTTATATATATGTATATACGTGTATATGTATAGAGGAGTTTGTAGAAAGGCAGTGTCCTATAATTAGTTGCAAACTCAGATCCAGATAGTTGGTCAAGTTGGGATACAGAGATTTGCTTGTTTCCAATTTACAAGTCATACCTGAGAATGAGGGCATGATAAATACATTCTTGGAGCAAATGTGCATTACCATAAAACCAAAGAATTAAGTGAAGTTATAAATAAAGAAGCCTTAAAAGAAGTTTCCCAAGACAGTTTAGGACATAGGTGGAAGATATACAAAAGTTGTTTTATTTTCTTGGTACCAGGAAAAGGAATAATTGTTCTTACCTACATCCTGTTTTGTTCCAAGCAAAACCGGATTGAAAAACAGCATTTCAATTTGACCAGAAGGTGAAATGGCTCAGTTTATGTCATCTGCAAAGGCATAATGCATTCTGGTTAAGTGGCTTTCTGCCGGTGAGGACAGTTGGTCATTGCTATTGCTTCTTGGTGAGTTGCAGCCTCCTTTATACCATTGTTTACTGTATCTTTATTTTCCTAGCATACTACTTTGGATTTCAATAAATGGAAAATCTCATATTGTATTGATTGGGGTCACAAGCAAGTTAGTAAAACAGTAGAGACAATAATAACTTTCACTAGGGAGGTTACAGAAGTATTTATATTTTCTTTTATAGAAAAACTAATTTTATTTAAAAAATGTGTTTTGCCTTCTTTGTAATATAGAATCTCATGACAGAATTAAGTATCGAAACAGGAAGAAGAAATAATTTTGTTTTTGTAAGTTCCTTGTTAAGGCTCAGATCTTAAATGACCCCAAATTCTCATAGGAAAGAAAATCTTAGTTTGTAGCTTGTTGTGTTACTGGGAGCTGGTGTAACCAATAAGAAGAGGCAGAGCCTAGAGAAGGGAAGTTAGGTCCCTGGGGGTGTGCCTGTGAGGGGTATATTTGGGACCCTGCCCTTTTGCTCTTGGCCACCATGACATTCTTCCTTTCTCTGTTTGGTTTTGTTTTGGTACCGGGGATTGAACTCATGACCTTGCCCTTGCTAGGCATTCTTCCTTTCCAAACACAACAGGACAGGGCTGAGCAGTCCATGGGAACTGAAACCATGAGAAAAAAAATTTCCTCCTTTTAAGTTGATTATTTTGTCACAGATGGGAAGCTGACCAGCATACCATTTAACTTGTAATAAAGTAGCAAGGCTTTAACAAATGTAAAGTACTCAACCTTACTCTGGAGACAAATAGAAATTACTCAACTAAAAATTCACCTGTGAACATTCCTTATGTATGTATAGATTTACTGTATCAAATGTGATGAGTTTCACAAATTATAGTATCTGGGGGTACACATGTGAGTAAAGGTCAGAAGGTTAAAAAAAATTAGAGGCCTGGGTGTCTGATGGCAGTCCCATAAAATTATGTTGCCTGGTGATATGGTAGTTGTTTTGGTTTGCATAAGTACACAATGTGATGTGCCTAATGACACATTTCTCCGGATGATTCTCATTGCTAAGTGACGTATGCTTTTGTTCAATTAAATTAAAACAATAATTTGAACTTCCCTCTTTTGTTTGCTTAGGCAGAGTCCTGTACATCTGTCTATGGCAGAATACACTGATCACTATTGGCCTTTCAGCCCCGGCCGGAATTTCACGCTGGAAATGTACACAGCTGAGGCATCGGCGCCTTATTGAAGAGCACATGGGTTGAGTCTGTTCCCATTTTATAAGCAGCATTAGGGTGGGCAAACCTGCCCTCTGCCCTTTCCCCTTTCCCTGGTTATTTCCTCAGGATAAGCTCTTTAATGCTGCATTTCTGCAGCATTGAAGTGAGTCATCATAGCCCAAGGGGCGAGCTGTGCCTTTTGGTTATGGCTGAGACTGGCCCTTTGCTCACCTGCTCATCTCTAGAGGTGCAGTATGTGGACAGGGCTGCGGGGCAGGGATCAGCACTGGTCCAGAGACGTCAGATCCTGGCGCCCTCTCAGGAGCTCTGCAGCTGGTGTGAAAAAGATGCAGATGTTCCTTCTGTAGGATCACATGTGTAACAGAGTGTGGAGTTGTGGTGGAGAGAGCAGAATGAGGAACAAGGGAACGGAGCTATGACAGAGATTGAAGAAGAGCATTTCAGGGAGCCCAGCTCTGACCCAGCACATGCTCAGCAATCCTGGGACTGGATCATGAGGAGGCACAGGCAGCAGCCTGTCAGGTGCCCTGGCTCAGTGCATGGGCTGTTGTTAGAGTGTGCATGTGGAGGACAACCACCTGCCTTCCTGCACAGGACTGGGCCCTGCATCTTCACCAACCTGGCTCCAAAAACCCAGAAGGTGGCAGCGCTGACAACTGTGCCTTGAGCTGTGTGGGGTTTTGTGTGGGAGCCTCAGAGGAGAAGGACCCTGGTTAGTAGAGACATCCGGCAGACCTCAGAATGGACCCTTCGCCTCTGGAGAATGGGAGGGTGTGGGCGGAAGTCAGTGTGGGCATCCTCAGCTCTAACCAAATATAAAATACCACGTGAAACCATTTCTGGGAGCCCATCTCTGGCAAGCCCAGGAATGGCGTATTTATTTATAAGTCTGCCAGGCTTAGAGGGTTTCTTGTGAGTCTGGACCACCTTGTGATCAGACAGGTGACACCCACAGCTAGGAGCCTCTCCTGTGAGGCCTGATTACATGTCCTTTGGACTCACAAAATTGGCCTGGGTGACATCTGGGGACCTGACTCTAGCTGGAGCCTGAGTGTGAAGGCACTTAGAGGCTGTGTGCATGGGTTACCAAGGGAAAACCTAAACAAACCCTCTAGGATCGTGTGATTTTAGTTGGCTTCAAATTTGCTAATTTTGGAGATCACATAACTCGCCAATGCAGTTTTAGTCTCCCACCAGCTCTGCTGTTGATGACACCTTTGATGTGGAGATCATGGTGACCATGGATGCCTGGGTTACTTTCCGGGGACTGGAAGGCCACTTCTGCTGAAAACACTTGATTCTTCTCTTAAGCCTATAATGTGCCATGGTGGCTGGATTGGGATAAAAGTTGTGTTATCTCTGCCTTGATATCCTGTCTGTCCTGTTTGCTACCTTAACATTTGAGTCAAATTCTACTCAGCACTGCAGGTAGACATGAGGATCATGTGCGAAGTGTTTTGTCCAGAACTATAGTATAAGGTTCACCTGATCTAGACTTGTCCGGGCTTTTTTTCCCTTTAAGGCTAAGGACACCTCTAGCTGCCCAGAAGCATCACATCATGAAAAGGGTGAAAAAAGGTGAGCGTTGAGCTCCTGAATGATCTCTACTCATTCCCAGAAAACACATGAATATTCCTCCTCTTAATTAGCGTACACTTTTCCTCATTATTTCTGTTCTACATCTGTAACTCCTCAACCCCTAGAGGTTGATCCCCTGATTTGTGAGCAAATCTCCCCTTTTTCATTCCTTGTCCACTCCAAGCTTCCCCCGCTGTTTCTCGGACCTATTTTTCTGTAGGAAGAGCTTCTGGACTCTGAAAGCATGGTAACCATTGCAGGTGAGTCACGTGGACTTCCTCAGCTCTAATCGGAGTCGCTGGGCCTCGACTTCTTTCTGCATGTGTAGAGTCACTGAGAAAAATGTCTGCTTTTGTGAGGACCAGATGATGCTGATTTCTTCTTTTTAATATGAGGCAACCTTGCCTGCCTGCAGACTTGAGGACACGGTGTGGATGTGTCCAGGGACTATCTGGTTACCTGGCAGCTGTGAAGGCGTCAATGGGAAGATGACCGGGTGTGGAATGGTGATGTGCACAGTGGGTCTGGGAGCTGGGTGGACGGCGTGGCTGGAGCATGTGTCTGATTTTCTGTGTGGCTGAGCTCTTTCTGTGCGGTGTTGTTGAGGTTCCTCTACATGCATGAATACCTCAATACTTTTTGTGACTATTATTCTATGGTATGAATATGATGAGGTGTGATCAAAGAGTACAGCAAATATTTAAATTTTAAAATTTAATGATAATAAAAGGGACATGGCCATTAAATCACCACAAACACTCCCCTCAGTTTGAACGTACTTAGCCAATCATTCCTGTCATTTTATGAGGCGGTTCTGGAATCTTCTGCTACGAGTGCCTTGAATTGCATTGTTATGCTTCCTCAATGTCCTGAATCAATTCAAAATGTTTATCTTTCATGGTCATTTCGATTTTGGAGAAGAGTCAGAAGTCACATGGTGCCACATTCTTGTATATGAAGACATACCATAAATCTTTTTTTTTAAAAATCAGTACCGGGGATCGAACTCACCACTGCCTGCTTGCAAGGCAGGTGCTTATGCTGCTGAGCTAAATCCCCAGCCCCTCCATAAATCTTTATAAATCTACATTTCTATTAGATGATACTCAGCGCTAGCATTCACCATATTTTTGATCAAACCTAGTAAAGACATATTTTGTAATTTCTTTGCCAACCCTTGTTTGTTTTAATTTTTATTTGTGTGTTAGCCATTCTAATGAGTGTGAAGTGTTATCTTATTATATTTTTTCTTTCAGTTTATTTTCATTACAACTGTTAATGCACATTAGTTGTACATATTAATGGGGTTCAGCATGAGATTTCCACACACGCATACGTGGGTTGTCGATCAGGCCCATCCACCTTTCCTCCAGCCTCTCCCTTATTTCTCTGTTTCCACGTCCTTCCCTCTTTAGTAACTGCTCTTCCTCTCTCAGGTTCTCTCTCTCTCTCTCTCTTACTCTTTTATCTCCCGCATCTGCGATAAAACACGTGATGCTGCCTTCCTCTGTCTGGCTTATTTCTTTAACGTGGTGCCTTCCAGTTTTATTCATTTTTCTGAAAATGACAAGATTTCATTCTTCTTTTCTTTTTTCCTTCTATCTCTCTTTTTAACAGTTTTGGAAATTGAACCTGGGTTCACTCCATGTAAATTCTACTACTCAACTACAAAGCCAGCTCTTAAAAAGAAAAAAGAAATTATTCTGAAAGAGGGTCTTGCTTAGCTGTGCAAGCTTGCCTTGACTTTGTCTCAGGCTTCCAAGAAACTGGCATTGTAGGCCTGTGCCACCACACCAGTTCATTGTTTTTTTATGCCTATATAATAAGATATCGAGTATTATTTAACATATTTTCTTCATCCACTGATGTGCTGACAGGCACTTGGGCTGATTCTGTATCTTAGTTATTGTAAATACTGCCAAAATAAGTATGGATATGCGTGTGTCTCCTTCGTGTCCTAACACCAGCAGTGGATTTCTACTGCAATTTTATTACATTATTTTGCTTTGTATTTTAACTATTTTCATAGATATACAGTGTTATCTCACTGTAATTGGCTTTTCCTTCATGACGCGATAATGTTATGCAGTCTTCTGTATGCTGATTGGTCTTCTGTATATCATCATTGTTGAGGTGTATATTCAGATTGTTACTCTTTTTTGAGTGGCTCTGGGGATCAAACCTGTGGCCTTGTGTGTGCTAAGTACCCTCTTTATCTTTAAGCTATACTCCCAGCTGCTTACTCATTTTTAACTGTGTTTTCTTGCCTTACTGCATTTTGGAGTTTATTAGTATATTGGCATACAAGTCCTTTTCAAATGTTTTCCAAATATTTTTCCCAATGTTAATTTTTACTTACTCAACAGGATTGTATACACAGGAGACATATTATCTTTAAATAAAGTCAACATTATTTTTTTTCCCATGGCAGCCAATGGCTTTTGGTATTGTATCTACAAACTCACCACCAAACTCAAGGCCATGTATATTTTCTTCTGTACTTTATTTTTCTATAATATTTACAATTTTTCTTTTGAAATAAGTCTATGGAATATTTTAAGAGAATTTTTTTTGGGTTAGCCCTAACTTCTGTTCCGATGTTCAGTTTTCCCCGTACGGCTTTTAATTGTTCTATTGCCATTTGTGGAACAGATATTTCTCTCTCCTTCAAATTGTCCTGTTAGCAATATCAGCAGGACAGACAGGATCATTTACATAGATTTATTTGGGGCTCTTTCCTCTCTTCCATTCGTCTATTTCTTCCCCAGTACCACATTTTCTTCATCCTTGCAACTGAATTATAAGTGTTTGGATCTGGCTACTTTCTTTGACATCCTTGTTCTTCAGGTTTGTGGTGTCTATAATGTTTGATTGGGATTGTGCTGAATATGTAGGATGAGTTATATTGTTTTTGATCAAAGAGTATTTACAGTTATTTATATTTCTATTGATTCAACCTCACTTCAAGATTTTCTGAATGCATATTTGCGCATATTTTGTTGGATTTATAGCTAGGACTTAAATCTTTGGGGTCCTATTGTAAATGGAATTTTTTTTTCATTTCAAATTCCAGTTAGTCACATACTGATGACCTATAGAAAAAACCTGATTTTTTGTCTATTGACTATTTTGCTTTCTGTCTTTGGCCATTTGGATGCAGGAATAGGAAGGAGGATTGTATTTCACTTGGAATTCACAGAAGTATGGTCTGGGGATAGTAAGAATATCGATTCACCCAGACTGCCGCCAGGGGGCGCGCGAGCACCACTAAACAGAGCCTCTCGCGCCGTGCCAGGAGCAGGAGCCGGTGCGCGCACACCTGCTTCCCCCGCACCTGGAGCCTCCTGCGCCCTGCCCACTGCCATTTGGGCCATGTCCACCTGGAGGACCAGAGCGTTCTCTCAAGGCTTGACTTGGAGACGCGCCACTGCGATTTTGGGACACCTGGGGGTGAGTAAAAAGCCTGGCGTGGTGGCGCACGCTTGTGATCCCAGCACTCTGCAAGGCTGAAGCAGGAGAATTGCAGGTTCGAGCCCTGCCTGTGAAACTTAGTGACCTAGTGAGATTCAGTCTCAATTAAAAGCTGAGACAGGGGCTGGGGAAGTAGATCAGTGGGAAGGCAGACTTCAGTCCCCAGTAGAGGGGTGGAGAGGAAGAGCTTCCCGTCTAAAGAGAACTTTATGTATGCTCCAACCATCCCCCACATTTTGGCAAGACTTTCACGAAAGTCCCCGTAAGTGAGACTGTGACTGCTCCTCATCGTAGCATACCGAAGTTGTCTCTTCCCCTTCAAATACAGATTTGTTTCTGGGGAGAAATCACAGTGAGGAGAAAGGAGAAAACGCAGACCTGCAGGTCGGTCTGGGCGGGGCGCAGTGCCGCGCTGGTGGGGGCGGGGCACAGGCGCCCCCAACTCTTATTAACCCGCCTGAGCCCATCGTGATTGTACGGTGGTTGAAACAATGTCGCAAAATCGAAAAGTAGGAAAGTTAAAACTTGTGTTATCTAAATTTAAATATATTATTCATACCAAAAAGTAAGATTTACTGTAAGTGTATTCTACATCTTTCAGGGAAATGAACTCACCAGCGACATTTTTCTTTTGTGGAGAAAGTCACCACTTAGTTGATTGTGTATTTGCACATAAAATGTCTGTTTTTACAAATACTGACATCCTGTGTTAGACGAAAGATACTATCAGGCTTTTTTGTTAAACCATAAAGTGAAGACAATCACCTCTTTGGTTTTTTCTAAAATGACCATTTTAGAGTGTGCTGAAGGTCATTTTATGCTCTGCTAGGAACCCGGATGATCCATGTGAGTCTTTTCCAGCGGGAAATCTTTAAGCTGTTCTATCCTGATTGATCTACTTATGTTTTCCTATTTTAGAATTTATTTAATATCTGTTTTCACTAGGAAATCAGCTGTTCCTCAAGTATTAGTTACAAAATTCTTCTTTTACTTGACTTTTAATTTCTTTTCTTTTTTTCAGTCTTTTTAATGTATTTCTTAGATTTATGTACTTCTGGTTTTTAAAAATAAACATTTAAAAATATACTTCTTAGTTTTTTCTTGTTTTTGATTGAGACAATTCTGATGATACCCAATTTATCTTTTTCCCCTCCCATCTCCTTTTACTGTTTTTCATGACATGTTTAACCAACTAAAAACATGTCTAAAGTCAAGTCATGAAGATTTGCCTCTATATTTTATTCTAAATGTTCTGGCTGTTTTTTCTTTCTTTTTTAAAAAATCCATTTGAAGTTAATATTTTTGCATCTTGTTGAGATTCACGTTCCTTCATAATTTTTCATCTCTGCATCTGTAACAAGAAACCGTTTCCAGGCGGTGCACAGCCTTATGTTGTTTCTTGTAGGAAAATTTTACTTTTCAAATAAAATTGGAGGGTGATAGCAAATAGATACTTCTCTTGTGAAGTCTTGGAAAATTCTACCTAAGATGGAGTCACTGTGGCCAGAGAGAGCGTACTGGAGGAGCCTGAAGGTCGCCGGCAGGTTGCCCCAGAGCTGTGACCGAGCCAGCGTGGCTGTGACCCTCTCTGACAAATGTGCTGTGGACTGTGGCCAGCTTTTGCTTTCTTTAACTCAAGCCCTTTGTTCTCTCTTCGGTACACACTGTTCGTTTTTCTCGCATGTGTGCCTTACGAATTGCAATTCCGAAAACCCGAAGAAAGTTTTCTTCTATTTCCCAGCCTCGCTGCTGGTAGCTGGCTTTTTAAATTTTTTTTTTTTTTTTTTTTTTTTTTTTTTAATTTTCTAAGGTTATTAACACATGGTCTGCAGGTAGCTTGCTTGTAAAGCTGTGTGAGGGAGAGGGACAGTGTTGTGGTTATCAGCAGTCACACAGTGCCCTCTGGTGGCTCGATGAGAAAACGGCAGGTGTGCTCCAGGACGCCGTAGTTAGTCCACAAAGAAGCTGCAATGAAACTTCCTGCTGTTAGATCAGAGTTCTCTAATATTCAGCGTTTCCGGGGTGCTTTATCGAGGAGGAGGACTTTTTAAAAAATTTTATTTAACGAGAAAACAAAACAGTAAAAGGATACAAGTAATACAGAATTTCAAAAAAATAAACAGTAAGAAATCACTAGTTAATAGATTACATATTGTCATCTTAGAAATAGTTGTTCAAGTTACAGGATTAAAGCATACAAAGTGGACATTCAAACAGTGAGACTGCAAACAGTTGTGTTCAGTGATCCAACAAAAACTTAGCAATATGGTCATCTATCTTACACACCTAAACACACTTGCAGTTGTGTCCTTTAGAGCACTTTCTTTTCCTCTCTTTTTTACAATAACATTTACACATTTTGGGTTTTATTACTCCCGCAGTTCTTATTACTTTTTTTTGGAAGAGAATAAAACCAAATGTGACAAAACAAAGCAGAGTCAGGCAAATCAAAAGGATGGACATAGTACATGATGTAAAAACAGAATACAAGGTGATCCAATGGTTACCATAATGCCTCTTGCTACCTAAAAAAGAATTGCCTATATCACCAGTGTCTTAGTTATTTTTTACTTGTCGCTGAGACAAAATACCTGAAGCCCAAGTTGGGAAAGGAAAGGTTCATTTCTTACAGTTTTTGGAGGTTTCAGTCCACACTCAGTTGGCTCCCAGGCAGGTGGGCATGGCTGGCCCACCTTTCATGGCGGCTGCAAACAGCAAGCTCAAACCAGCAAAGAGAAAGACACACCTTCTTCCTGCCATTACATCACATCCTGGCTCCACCCCTAGGTGGGTGTAGAACTGACAGCATAGTTCCAAGCACTAGACAATGAACCAATCACAAATACACAATGCAAACTCATGAGGCCTGGGGGGCACAGACATAAACCATGACAATCAGGTATAATAAAATTGAACAAAACAGTACAGAACAAAACCAATAAAACCGAAACATTGGAGACATTACAGGACTTCAAAAGAAGATAATAGTCAAACCAGAATGGGCATCATAGTGAATCTTATTGCCTTCAAAGTAGTTGCCTATACCCTCAAACTTGATACCATCAAACAAAACAGAATAGAGTAAAATCAGTCAAAACAAGATGGTGAGAGCAACACAGGGCTTCAAATCAAGTCAATAGGAAATCAAAAAAGTTACTATAATATATCCTGCTGATTTTTTCCCTTAATTAAAAAAATAATAAGTTAAAAAAGGGGGAGATTGATATAAAAGAGGACATAACAACACAGGTCAGAACAGAACAATTTAAGCAACATAGTGTTTCACCACAAGATAACCCGACATAATAGTAGTTACCATAGGTCTCTTTCCTTGAAATATTTGAGTACAACTTCATATACTATAGCATCAAACATATCAAGACAGTGTGAAGTCATTCAAGAGGATGAAAGTATTACAGGGTATTTAGGACTAGCTAACAGAAAACGAACAATGTTTCTATATTATCTCTTTGCCTATAAAAATTTTGCTTATACTATCACATATAATAAAATCCAATAAGATACAACATGATAAAACCAATGGAGACAGAAGAACAAAGCTTGGGACTTCAAAACAAGATGATATTAAATCAGCACTACCTGTTATGATGTCTTGTTTTTTTCAAAATAGCTGTTCATACCATCACAGACAATAAAATCAAACAACCCAGAATAAAACCATTCCACTTAATGAGTGAAAACATTATAAGGCTTCAAAGCAATATGATGGGGAATCATGATTACCACATACTTTTATGTATTTATATCATTTCTTACACTAGGGAAACTATTTGATATTCATACATGTGAGTTTGATTTATTTTACTTATGAGTATGGTCTCAAGCTGTGCCCATTTATTTGTAAATATCTCAATGTGAGCATTCTTTATAGCTGAGTAGTACTCCATTGTATAAAAATACAACATCTTTTTTATCCATTCCTCAGTTGATGGATAATTAGGTTGTTTCCAAGATCTGGCTATCACAAATTGTGCTGCTATAAACATGGGTGCACATATATCACTGTGGTATGATGCTTTCAGTTCTTCTGGGAATATGCCTAGAAGTGGAATAGCTGGAACAAATGGGACTTCCAATCTCAGCTTTTTGAGAAATCTCCAGACTGACCTCCACAATGGTTGCACCAGTCTACACTCCCACTAACAGTGTAGGAGAGTTCCTTTTCCCCCACAGCCTCTCCAGCATTTGTTGTTGATAGTTTTCTTGATCCTGGCCATTCTTTCAGGAGTGAGATGAAATCTCAGTGTGGTTTTAATTTGCATTTCTCTTGACATCCTTTATGTTGTCCCCTTCTTTTTCATTTATCCCTATCAATCTTATGTTGTTTTTCTTTGCAGCATCTTTCAGTTGTTGACTTGTTATTTCCTGATTCCTTGTTATTTTTAAAAGATCTTTTCTTTCCTGTTCACTAGCTGCAATCTTGTCTTTGAGGTCTGAAATCCTATCTTCACTTTCATTGAGGCCTTTTTTACAACTTTCAATGGAATTTTTGACTTCTTGTATATCTCTTTGCATCTGCTTTATGTATTCTGTTTGTTTCTTATATTGTCCATCCAGGGATTCTATCTTTTTGTTTAGTTCCTCCAATTTTTTAACTGTGTCTTCTTTAGATATGTTCAGCATCTCCTTCATTTCTTTTATCATTTCTTCTTTTACCTGGGAGATTATTTCTAGTTTGAATTCCTTTAAAGCTTCCTGGAGTTGCTTCTTTATTTCAGTTGCTATTATGTCCGATATTTCAGGTGTGTGGTCTATGTACATAGCTCCTAAGGTTTCTTGGGATGGGCTGGAGGTTTGAGATTGTAATTTGGTCTTTCATTTTGTCATTTTCCTATATTTCTGTGTTTCAAGTGTCATTCTAAGGCTTTCTCAGGGTCTGTTGGAAATCCTCTTCTATGCCCTCAGCTCCTGGGACTCTAGCCACCCAGATCCCCAGATTGAGAGAGGGTCACTGGGGTGGGGCAGGCTGGCTCAGACCCGCTGAGCTGATCCAGTGCAACAGGAAGCCACGAAGTTCCCTGTCCGGGGGGAGGGCTGAGTGAGGACCCCAAACTAGCTGGGCTTGGGGGATGATGCGGGGAACACTTAGCTCAGGCCGCCCAGCTTCTGGAACCGATGGCGCCCACTTGCTTAGAACTCCAGAGTCCACCAAGCATGGCCAGGAGTGGGGAGGCTGTTGTAGGCTCGCTCAGGACCCACCGTGCTGGTCCAGTGCACCCGGAAGCTGCAAAGTTCCCTGTCTGGGCTGAGCAAGGGCCCCAAGCTCAAGGAGGAGAACTTTTAAGAAGAGTTGGAAACCAGTGGTTGTAAATCTTTTAGAGACCAGTGCCCAAACTGCAAACCAAAAGCCACTCAGTTGCCAACACTGCAATTAAAGTCAAGTACTGAGGTTTTAGTTTAGAAAAAAAAAAAAAAAACCTCATATGTTAACATCTTTTGTTTTAAAAGAAAAATAAGTAGCATGCAGGTTTGCTACTGCTGCTCTAGGAAGAGGACTTTCAGAACTGCTTCAGAAAGTAGCAAGGATGGGACAAGTGTCCTGGAGGAGAGGGGAATTAATGGCAGTGAGTCTTTTACTGAAATAAAAATTTTAACTATAAATATTCACCATGTTTCATGATCACACCTCATAATTGATCTTTATAAAGCAGCTTATTTTTAGAGTCACGTTAAGATTGTCTTTCAAGTGTCCAAGGGCTCCCTACTCTTTTATCCCAGCAAATTTGTGGTTGTTACTGAGAGCCACAGGTGCCACTTCCACATTGCAAATAAAATGACATGCCACACGAGTCCTCTGTACTAAAATTTCCTCCAAGTATCCTGGCAGGCAAAATCCACTGTTCAGAACCATCGCTTTTCTTTTCTCTTGCTGCCCCGCACAGGTGTGGCCAGCTGGTTGGGTCCTCCCACATGTGCCCAGCCCTGAGGAGCGTGATACTGAGATGTGGTTGTGCCTGCTACTTGCTTCTTTTTCCCTTCTGCTTGTTTAAGGCTGGAAAATGGAAGAATGTATTCTGAATAAAAGAACCTTTGCCATCATTGGTATGGAGGAACCAGCCTGTGAATCAGAGACCTTGGCTTGAACTGTCATGGGAGTGACAGAAGCACAGGCTTCTGTATGTCAGGTCACTGCAATTTGGGGCCTGCTGGCTTCAGCAGCAGTGTTAACACAGCTAATGCAGACACTGCAAAAGCCAAATTTTTTTCTCTTCCAAATGCCTGGCTATTGCTTTGCAAAGTTATGACTTCAGTGACTGATTTCTCTGGATAAGCCTTTCCGACAAGATGTGGCTGAGATAGCTAGTGTTGCAGGAATGGAATCAACAGTAGCCCAGAGCTCAGGAGAAGAAAGAAAATTTTCTTAAGCTAGCTGACCCCAGGGGGGTAATCTCCAAAGCCTGAGGTCCTGATCACAGAGAACTTGTCTTATTTATGAGGTGGTGAACAGAAGTTATGAGATGAGCTTTTGTCAGAGGCCAGGCTACAGTAAGTATTTGTGATGACCAGCGTTGTATATGGAGCAAGTTGCTTTTAGCACATTCACAGAAGTTTCAGTTTGCAAACGACTGATATGATTTAGCTGAGTTCAGCGACAGAGACTAGAATGACTGCAGCTCTATTTAATAAAAGACTGCAGTGAGGTCATGATTTCTGCTTGATTAGTATTCTTCCATTCTTCTGTCTTTTTTCATAATAAATTCTAATTTCTTGCTAAGCTGTTACAATGTAAGAGAGGCATCATTCCAACGCATGGAATTCTGCCTTAAAAAACATGCACTGTGCAGTGCGCCTTTCCTTAGCTCTTTTTTCCATTCTTTCTGAAATGTGGTTATGTCCCTATTGTCAGTTGCTACCCAGAAAGTCATCCGAGGTCTGTTTTACTTTGCTTCTATTGCTTGGCAGACTCTCTGAATTCAAGAACTTTTCTCCATGTTGTCTATCTTGTAAAGCTTCTCTTAAAAAAATAAGAGGGCCAGGCATACAGAGCCAAGCCCTAAAGTATTGTTTCAACTAAGAACAGAAGCATTTGGGACAGAAAAAGTCCTGGGGAGCTTTCTTGTATCCTCAGTGGACTTAATGTTATATTTTACTGCTTAAGTAGGATACAGCATAAGAATGTGTCTGGAGAGTTTTTAGACAGGTGTACACTTCGCAGGGACCACCTAGGAGCTGTCATCAGCGTGATCCTGGAGAAGGACTTGGAGTGCAGAGTCTGAGCTGGGGGAGGTGACTGTTGAGGGGACGGAGGAGCTGCCTCTCTGCAGACACCTGTACTCTGTAGCGAGAAGTCTCCAACAGAAGGAAACAGACTTCAGCTATCAAGCTGTAAGGAAGTAGGAGTTTTGAATTAGGAAATAGAAACCAGCACAATAACGAAAGTAGCGGGTTATGAGTCAAACAAAAGGGAGAATTCAGGAGACTGGTGGCTTTCTGGGCTGCTTTGAGTGTTCAGATGTGATCCTGGCTGAGACACGGCAGCTGAGTTGAGGGCACGAGGCAGGCAGTGATGGCCCAAAAGCCACATCCCAATGAAAGCGATGTTCTGCAGCGGCAGAGGCAGGTGTCTTGGAGGAGAAACTCCAGGAATGTTTTCAGGATTTTCAAAAGCCATTTTTTTTTTTCTCTTTCAGCTGCCTGGCTGTCGCTTTGCAACGTTATGACTTTAAAAACTTCATGTTCTAATACTGATTTATTTAAAAGTTACTTAGAAGTTTAGAAGTTGCCTCTATATTTTGTTTGGGTCAGTGCTTTTCCCAAGGGCAGAATTTACAGAAATCTATAGTTTTATGTGCAAGATTTGAGCAGGTCTGAGGATCATGTTGGTGATGATGAAATAAGCAACGGACTGAAAAAATGCAGAACGCAGTGTTCCTGGATGCTCTAATTTTTTAAAAATTTTATTTAAAAGAAAAAAGAAAAAACAAAACAAAACAAAGTGGTGTAAGGGTACAAGTAATACAGAACTACAAAAAAAAAAAAGTAAGAAATCACCAGTTAATAGATTATACACTATCATCTTAGAGATAGTTGCTCAAGTCGCAGTATCAAAGCATACAAAGTGGACATTCAAACAGTGAGACTGCAAACAGTTGTGTTCAATGATCCAACCACAAACATTAATATGGTCAGCTATTTAACACCCCTAAACACACTTGCTGTTGTATCCTTTAGAGCACGTTTTTTCCCTCTCTTTTTTACAACAAAATTTACACATTTTGGGTTTTATTACTCCTTAGTTCTTATTACTTTTTTTTTTTTGGAAGAGAATAAAGTCAAATATGGCAAAACAAAGCTGTCAGTCAAAACCAAGGGTAGACATAGCACATGATGTAAAACAGAGTACAAGGTTACCATAATGTCTCTTGTTTCCTTAAAAAGAATTGTCTATCTAATTAGGTATTATAAAGTTGAACAAAACAGTAGAGAACAATACCAATAAAACTTAAACATTGTAAACATTACAGGGCTTCCAAAGGAGATAATAGTCAAATCAGAATGGGCATCATAATGAATCTTATTGCCTTCAAAGTAGTTGCCTATACCCTCAAACTTGATACTATCATACAGAATGGAACAGTCTAATCAGTCAAAACAAGATAGTGGGAGTATTACAGGACTTCAAAACCAGTTAATAGGAAATCAAAAAAGTTACTATAATATATCCTGCTAATTTAAAAAAATTTTTCCCTTAATTAAAAAATCATAAAAATAATTAATTTTTTAATGAATAAGGGAGAGATTGAGATAAAAGAGGACATAACAACATAACAATACAGGTCAAAGCATGACTGTTTCAGCAACCTAGTGCTTCACCACCAAATAACCCGACTTAATAGTAGTTACCATAGTGTCTTTTTCCTTGAAATATTTAATATAACTTCATATACTATAGTTTCAAATATTTCCATATCAAGCAGCCCAGAATAAAGCCATTCCAATTAATAAGTGAAAACTTTATAAGGCTTCAAGGCCACATAATGGGGAATCATGATTACCACATACTTTTATAGATTTGAATCATTACTTACATTAGGAAAACTATTCGGTATTCACATATGCAAGATTGATTTATTTCACTTATCAGCATGGTCTCAAGCTGCGCCCATTTATTGATAAATATCTCAATGTGATCCTTCTTTATAGCTGAGTAATACTCCATTGTATAGAAATACCACAACTTTTTTATCCAGTTGATGGACACTTGGGTTGTTTCCAAAATCTGGCGATTACAAATTGTGCTGCTATAAACATAGGTGCACATATATCACTGTGGTATGATGCTTTCAGTTCTTCTGGGAATATGCCTGGAAGTGGAATAGCTGGAACAAATGGGACTTCCAATCCCAGCTTTTTGAGATATCTCCAGACTGACCTCCACAAAGGTTGTACCAGTCTACACTCCCACCAAAAGTGTAGGAGAGTTCCTTTTCCCCCACAGCCTCTCCAGCATTTGTTGTTGTTGGTTTTCTTGATCCTGGCCATTCTTTCAGGAGTGAGATGGAATCTCAGTGTGGTTTTAATTTGCATTTCTCTAATGACCAAGGATGATAAACATTATTCATGTATTTAATTTGCCATTTGTATTTCTTCAGCTAAGAAGTGCATATTCATCTCAGATGCCCATTTTTGGATTGGATCTTTGAATTTTGGGGTCTGAGTTTTTTTTTTTCAATTCTTTATATGTTTTAGACAAAAGTCCCTTGTCTGAGGGGGAGTTCACTAAGATCTTTTCCCAGTTTGTGGGTTTTCTTTTCACTTTGCTGGAGAGTTCTTTTGATATGCAGAAACTTTTTAATAAGAGGTGGTCCCAGTTATTGATTCTGGGAAATATTTGCCGTGCAGTTTGAGTCCTGTTCATGAATTCTCTACCTACCCCTATGTCTTCAAGGTTTCTACCCAATTTGTCTTCCAATAGATTTAGTATTTCTGTTTTAATATTCATATCTTTGATCCTTTTAGATTTTAGTTTAGTACATGATGATAGGCATGGGTCTAGCTTTAGTTTTTGGCAAATGGAGAGCCAGTTTTTCCAACACCATTTATTAAAGAGACTGTTGTTCTTCCAGTGAACATGTTTGGCCCCTTTATCAAAGATAAGGTGATTGAGTGTGTTTGTAGTTGTGGTTGTATCTTCTAATCTATTCCATTGATCTTCGTCTCTATTTTGATGCTAGTACCATGTTGATTTTACTACTGTTGCTTTGTAGTATAACTTCAAGTCAGGGATTGTGATGCCTCCTGCCTTGTCTTTGCTGCTTAGAATTGCCTTTGCTATTCTATGTCTCTTCTGGTTTCAGATGAATTTTAGGAGTGATTTCTCTAGATGTATAAGGTATATTGATGGTATTTTTATTGGGATTGCATTGAATCTGTATAACAGTTTTGGGAGAATGGCCATTTTCACAATGTTTGTTCTTCCTATCCATGAGCAAGGGATGTCTTTCAATTTTCTGAGATCATCTTCAATTTCTTTTTAAGTGTATTATAATTTTCCCTGTATAGGTCTTTCACTTCTTTCATAATAGTAATTCCTAAATATTTCATTTTTTGGCTTGCTAGTGTGAAGAGTGTGGTTTTTCTTATTTCCCTCTCTGTGATTTTGTTGTTAGTGTAAGGAATGCTATTGATTTTGAGTATTGATTTTGTATCCAGCTACATTACTGAATTTATTTATTATATGTAAGAGTCTTTCAATGGAGTTTAGGGTGTCTTCTATGTAGAGTATCATGTCATCTGCAAACAATGATAATTTAACTTCTTCTTTTCCTATCTTTACCCCTTTTATTTGTCTCTCTTGTCTAATTGCTCTGGCTAGTACTTCCAGTATTATATTAAATAGGAGTGGTGGTAAAGGACATCCTTGTCTTGTGCCTGATTTTAAAGTAAAGGCTTTCAATTTTTGGCCATTTAGTATGGTGCTGGCTGTTGGTTTGTCATAAATGGCCTTTATTATATTGAGGTAAAGACCATCTATTCCAATTTTCTGTAAAGTTCTTATCATGAATGAATGTTGGACCTTATACAAGGCTTTTTCTGCATCAATGAAATGATCATGTGATTCTTACTTTTGGCTTTATTGATATGGTGGATTACATTTATTGATTTACGTATATTGAACCATCCCTGCATTCCTGGGATGAATATCACTTGGTCATGGTGTATAATCTTCTTGATGATTTGCTGCATCCTATTTGCCAATATTTTATTGAGGATTTTTGCATCTGTGTTCATTAGGGAGATTGGTCTATAGTTCTCTTTTTTAGTTGGGTCTTTCTCAGGTTTTGGTACTAGAGTAATATTTGCTTCCAGGAATGACTTAGGAAGGATTGCTTCCCTTTCAATTTCATTGAATAGTTTGAGGAGTGTCGGCATTAGGTCTTCTTTGTATTTCTTGTAGAATTCTGCAGTGAATCCATCTGGTCCTGGGCTCTTCTTTGTAGGTAGGGAGTTAATTACATTTTCAATTTCATTAATAGAGATTGGGTTATTCAGCAGTTTTATATCCTCTTGATCTAGCTTTGGTACTTCATATGTTTGTAAGAATCTGTCTATTTCTTCTGTGTTATTAAACCTTTGAAAGTAGAGGTTTTCAAAATAGGTGATGATGATCTTCTGTATTTCGGTAGAGTCTTTAGTGATTTCACATTTTTCATTTCTTATTGCATCAATTTGAGCTTTTTCTTCCCTTTTTAAAATAAGGTTGGCTAGGAGCTTATCGATTTTATTTTTCTTTCAAAGAACCAACTCTTTGATTCGTTGATTCTTTGGATTGTTTTCTTAGTCTCTATTGCATTGATTTCTGCTCTGATTTTTATAATTTCCTCTCTTCTTTTGGCTTTGTGCTTGACTTTCTCTTCTTTTTCTAGCTGTTTGAGGTGTAGCATCAGGTTATTTATTTGTATTTGTTCTGTTTTCCTGATGTGGGAACTCAGTGCAATAAATTTTCCACTGAGGATGGCTTTCATTGCATCCCACAGATTCCGGTAAGTTGTATTTGCATTTTCATTTTTTTGTAGGTATTGTTTAATTTCTTCTTTAATTTCTTCTGTGAGTCACTGATTACTCAAGAGTGTGTTATACAGTTTCCATGTGTTTGTGGGATTTTTGCAGTATCTTTTATCATTAATTTCTAATTTCAGAGAACTATGATCCGATAACATGCAAGGGATGACTTCAACTCTTTTGCATTTGTTTAAATATGTTCTGTGAGCTAATATATGGTCTTTTTTGGAGAATGACCCATGTACTGCTGAGAAGAATGTGTATTCTGATGTTGTTGGGTGGAACATTCTGTATATGTCTATCAAGTCTATTTGTTCACAGGTGTGATTCAGTTCTGTTATTTCTTTGCTCATTTTCTGTCTGCTTGATCTGTCCCTTGGTGTCAATGGTGTGTTAAGGTCTCCTGTTACAATTGTGTTACTGATAATTTAAGTTTTCATTTCTGTTAATAGTTGTTTTATATAACTGGGTACTCTGGAGTTTGGTGCATATATATTTAAGATTGTTATCTCTTCCTCTTGGAGTATTCCCCTAACGAGTATGTAGTGACCTTCTTTGTCCTTTATGGTCATTTTTGGTTTAAAGTCCACATTGTCTGCAAACAGAATGGCTACTCCTGCTTTTTTTTTTTTTTTTTTTTTGGATTCCTGTTGTGTGAAGTATTGTTTTCCACCCTTTGACTTTCAGTCTGTGAGTATCCTTCTGGGCTAGATGGGTTTCCTGTAAACAGCCTATGGTTGGATTTTGTTTCTTGATCCATTCTGCTAGTCTTTTCCTTTGCTTGGTGCATTGAGACCATTTACATTATTGGTTATAACTGTCATATGCTGGTTTATTGTTGACATGTTATCTCTCTGCTGTTGCATCTTTATCTTTCTGTCCTGTTTAATTATCTGCTTTGCTTAGTGGTTTTTTTCCTTTGTGTATCTAAACTGTCTCTCAATATTTTTTTGCAGGGTTGGCTTGGTGTTCATGAAGTTCTTCAGCTGTTCTTTGTCATGGAAGTATCGTATTTCACCATCAATTTTGAATGATAGTTTTGCAGGGTACATCAGTCTAGGTTAGAAATCATTTTGCTTTAGGATCTGGAATACTTCACTCCGTGCTCTTCTTGACTTTATTGTTTGCGCTGAGAAGTCTGCTGTGCTTATGATAGGTTTTCCTTTATAAGTGATCTGTCTTTTCTCTCTGACAGCTTTTAATAATCTATTCTTGTGTTGGATTTCGGGGGTGGTGATTATTATATGTCTGGGTATAGTTTTATTTTGGTTATTACTATTTGGAGTTCTATAGGCTTCACTGAACCTGATGTTGGTTTCTGATCTCATGCTTGGGAAATTTTCAGCTATTACTTCTCTAAATATCCTCTTGACATCCTTTATGTTGTCCCCTTCTTTTTCATTAATCCCTATCAATCTTATGTTGTTTTTCTTTGCATCATCTTGCAGTTGTTGAATTGTTAGTTCCTGATTCTTTTTTATTTTTAAAAGATCTTTCCTTTCCTGTTCACTAGCTGCAATCCTGTCTTCAGGGTCTGAAATTCTATCTTCACTTTCATTGAGGTGGTTTTTACAGCTTTCAGTGGAGTTTTTTATTTCCTGTATATCTCTGTGCATCTGCTTATGTATTCTGTTTGCTTCTCATATTGCTCATCTAGGGATTCTATCTTTTTGTTTATTTCCTCCAATTTTTAAACTGTGTTTTCTTTAGATATATTCAGAATCTCTTTCATTTTTTTATCATTTCTTTTTTACCTGGGAGATTATTTCTAGTTTGAATTCCTTTAAAGCTTCCTGGAGTTGCTTGTTTATTTCAGTAGCTCTTATGTCAGATATTTGATGTGTATGGCATATATTTTCTTCTATATACATCACTCCTAGGGTTTCTTGAGATGGGCTGGAGGTTTGAGGTTGTAATTTGGCATTTCGTTTTGTCATTTTCCTATATTTCTGTGTTTCAAGTGTTATTCAAAAGCTTCCTCAGGGTCTATTGGAAATCCACTTCTATGTTCGCAGCTCCTGGGACTTTGGCACCCAGTTCCCCAGGCCGCTGGGCCTCTAGAACCGGTGGCCCTCTTCTGCTTGTTTAGAACTCCACAGTTCCAGACAAGCTGGGCTCCGGGGACCCTGTGCGCCCACCTGCTTGCTGTAAATTCCACAGTTCTCCGAGCACAGCCAGAATGGTGAGGTGCCTGTGGCCCACTTAGCCACTTCACTGTACCTGGAAGCCTGGAGAGTCCTGAACAGTCTGGGCTTGGGGCAGAGTGCACTGAGCACTTACCACAAGCCACGGGGCCTCTGGAACTGGTGATGCTCGCCTGCTTGCTGAGAAATCCACAGTCCTTCAGATACCCGGGGAGGCAGATGTAGGTGCTCCAGATCCGCCCAGACCTTACTCTGCACCCAGAAGGTGCAAGAGTCCCAAATAGGCTGGGCTCCGGGGATAGTGTGCGCCCACCTGCTTGCTGGAAACTCCACAGTTCTCTGAGAGCAGCCGGAATGGGGAAGCAGATGTAGATGCCTCAGACCCACTTAACCACTTCACAGCACCCCATCCTGGACTCTCTAAAAACCACAAAAGCCTACTGTGTGTGGGATGCCACTGTGTATGTCAAATATCATACACTTGGTCTATGTGATTGGTGTCTCGTTCACTGACACCTCGCCGTCTTCAACATCATTGGATACTCACCTTTTACTTTTAGTTAAATCATGTCTCCTCCTCCTCTGGGAGGCGCTGCCATGTGCATGATAAGGAAGGCTGAGGTTATCAGGGAAGATCATTGTGGAGGTGAGTAGATGTAGGGGAGCCTGAGAGTCCATAGCTGCTCAGAGGTTGGTCACTGGATGAGGGAGTTTGTTGGTGTTTTGTACACAGTGTCTTTCTTTGGCCCATGTACACATGAAGTATTTTTAAAGGTTATCCCTCTTGAATAATTTTAACTCATTTTATTAACAATTTTGTCATAAAGAACTCAGTTTCCTATGTGTCATGTTATCTCTGTTCAGTAAATACACACATGTGTGTGCACTTGCATGTGCATGAACAAATTTCTTCCATACTGGGTTTGAACCCAAGGTCTTCACACTGAGCAACCTGCCCACCCATTTTTTCATTTTAAATTTTATTCTGAGGCAGGATTAAATTTCTCAGGCTGGGCTCAAATTTGTGATCTTCCTGCCTCAGCTTCTCAGAGTGTTGGGGTTACAGGTATGTACCACCATGTCTAGCATCAGTAAATATTTTTTAATCAAACTCTCATACTGGAGATTTTACCATTCATTTCATGCAAAATTCACATCTTATAATCCTATTGACAAAAATCAGTCCTCAGGGTCAAACTAATCAACCAAGACATTTAGTTTATGTTGGGAACATAACCTGCCGTAATTATCCACTTTTAGGAAATATAATCCTGTGTGTTTTTGTGACAACTATTTCATCTCAATTCTAGTTCACAAGTAAATAAATAAATGGGTAGAAGCCCAGGGTAGTGGCACCCACCTGTAATCACAGGTGGCTGTGATTGGGAGGCTGAAGCAAGATGATTACTTTAAGTTCCAGGCAGCTGGGGCTACAGAGTGAACTCAACGGCTATCCTGAGCTACACAGTGAGACTCTGTCTCATAAAACCAAAACTAAAACCAAACCAAATCAAACCAAAATCAAATCCCTCTGGAAAAAAAAATGGATGGACACAGCCTTAGCATAAAGTTACTCTCTGAGAAAAGAATTATCTACTTCATTTTTATCCTTTTAATTAAGGGAAAAATAAATAAAAAATAGCAGGATATATTATAGTAACCCACTTTGATTTCCTATTAACTTGATTTGAAATTCTGTATTGCTCTCACCATCTTGTTTTGACTTATTTTCCTCTATTCTGTTATGTTAGATAGTACCAAGTTTGAAAGTCTAGGCAACAACTATGAAGACAATAAGATCCACTGTGACGCCTATTCTGGTTGACTATTATTTTCTTTTGAAGTCCTCTAATGTCTCCAATGTTTTGGTTTTATTGGTCTTATTCTTTACTGTTTTGTTCAATTTTATTATAACTGATGATATAGGCAATTCTTTTTAAGATAACAAGAGGCATTATGGTAACCATTGTTGATCACCTTGTATTTTGTTTTTACATTATGTATTATGTCCATCCTTTTGATTTGACTGACTCTGTCCTAGTATGTCACATTTGGTTTTACTTTCTTCCAAAAAAAGTAATAAGAACTATGGGAGTAATAAAACCCAAAATGTGTAATTGTCATTGTACAAAAGAAAGGAAAAGAAAGTTCTCTAAAAGATATAACTGCATGTATATTTAAGTGTATAAGATAGATAACCATATTATTGAGTTTTGTTGGATTATTGAACAAAACTGTTTACAGTCTCACTGTTTGAAAGTCCCCTCTATATGCTTTAATTTTGTAACTTCAACAACTATTTCTAAGATGACAATATGCAATTAACTAGTGATTTCCTACTGTTTATTTTTTCTGAAATTCTGTATAACTTGTACCCTTTTTCTGTTTTCTCCTTAAATAAAATTAAAAAAAAAAAAAAAAAAAAAAAAGAAAAGAAAAGAAAAGCCTCCCTCTTCGGTATTTCTTCCTAGAGCTCAGTTTGCTTTTTGGCTACAAGATATCTTGTAGCCAAAGAGCATATCTCTCAGGACATACTTTCTGTGTCTTGCCCAGACTTTTTGCACACAGGAGTAAAATTTGGGCTGGGTAAAAAGTCTGATGTGTAAAGTAGCAAGACAGGTAAAAGGTGGGAGGGTGAGGAGCTTTCAAGCAGACCGGCCTGGCGCAGGGTATCTAGGGTAGCCAAGGGTCTGGCAAACGCGTTCCAGATCATACTGTAGTAACCCCAGAGATTTCACACCCCAGTGTGGGACACAGCTAGAACTGGAGGATCAAGTACACCACAGCAGTTAAAGCTGTCTAAACACAAAGCAGCCTGATTTGTCTAAGGAGTCTCTTGTCTTTGGAGTTATTTACACAGAACCTGGGTGGCCGGTTGTCAAGGATAACCTAGAAGGAGGGCTGTTAGCTGGGTATAATTTTTTTTTGGTCTTTTTCATTTTGATTGGTACCAGGGATCGAACTCATGACTGCTTGCTTGCAAAGCAGGCGCTTATGCTGCTGAGCTAAATCCCCAAGCTGGGTATAAATTTGGCAGGAGAATATTAAGCCTCTCAACTCTGGAATCTGTGGTTTTTCAGCCACAGTTGCTTAGACTGCGGATATGTTGTTTTTACTCTTATTTTGAATGCTGAAATAAAGCAAAAGGAAATCATTATCTCTTAGTAAAGTAAGTAGTTATTTTTCCCTTTAAGGGTCTTATCTCTGTGTATTTTTACACAGTTAGCTCCATTTTCCGAGTCTGCCCACTTGGCAGCTAATGGGAGATGCAGGTCGCTTAACAGTACACAAATTGTTCTTCTTTTTAATTTCAGAAGCTGTGGGATCTGAAGTCAGGTTAGAGAGCACTCGTGAATTTATATACTTGATCTCAGCGGAGGAGGGACGCTTTTGGGCCGCAGGTCAGGAAGCGCAGACCCAGGAGGAGGGCTGGTGTCTGGGGCAGTGGGAAGTGGACAGCAGCGCGTGTGGGCAGCGCGGGGCGGGGGGACGGACTCCGGGGCGCGGGCTCCCCTCCCGGCTCCTCTCCGTCCCTGCCTTTGGATTTTGGGCCGCGCCTCGCGATTCTTTTCCTTTGCAGCAGCAAGCGCTTGCGAAGGATTCCGCAGGTGGGACCAGCGACAGCAGCGGGATCCCCGCAGGCCCCCAGTTCTGCAAGTCCAGGAGGGCAGTTGTGCGGTGTAGACATCTGTTTACACCTTGGATGAAAGATTTAACCAAAGGGTTAACGTGGGTGTGGTGGCGCACACCTGGAATCCCATCTCTCTGGGAGGCTGCAGCAGGACTGACAATTCCAGCCCAGTTTGGGCTACGCAGCAGTTTAGGGAGGCTCTGTCTCAAAGTGAAACAGAAAGGGGTGGGGATACAGCTCAGGGTGAAGGCGGTGGGTTCAAGTACCAGAACTGGGGCGGGGTGGCGGGGAGTAACTTAATGAGCTAAACTAGTGCCAGGATCCCATAGGCTTCAGCAATCTCAAACTCAGTGTTTGAGAATATTTGTGAATGTAACATGCTGCCAACTTGCCACATATCTCTTCACTGTTCTGGGTAGCTGTCAGTGACCAAAGACAAAGCACAAATCAGTGGTTCCGAGTCAGTTACCTGGAGCAGAAGGGCTCGTGGAAGGTCAGCGCAGTGCAGTGAGAGACACCACATGACTGCTCGGGTACACTCCATGGCTACATCCACGTTGATGGTAAAAGGAAGGGAAAGATCTTTTAAAACCGCAGCCCTATTTTTAATGGAAACGATTATTAGTCACTTGGATGGAGGAAGAAAATGCTGGATATGTATATCATAGAGAAGATTTCATGACAGACATGTTATTATATGAGTCCAAACGTTGATTCTGGATTTTAATTTAGGTATCAATTCACTGAACTGTCTAGAATGAAGAGAAGCAAAGTGAAGCAAAGCAGTATGCAATAATTTTTAAGAATTATAAAGAAAAAAAGAATTATGCAAAGAGTAAGATATTTATCAAAAAGATGACATTTTTTGGCACTGGGGATTAAACCCAGGGCCTTAGCTTGTAACTACATCCCTATCTCCTTTCTTATATTTTATTTTGGTGGTTGCTAAATCACTGAATTGTCCAGGCTGGGCTCAATTTGTAATCCTACTACTTCAGCCTCCCAGAGTGCTAGGATTATGGGTTATCAGTGGTTCTACTTGGGAGGCTGAGGCAGGATGATCCAAATTCAAGGCAAGCCCAAGCCCTGTTTTAATGTAAATAAAAAAGGCTGGGGTGTATTTAAGACTCCTTAGATTCAATCACCAACACTATTAAAAAAATGAGACATATCTCTTGCTCACTGACAGTTTACCTATACTTATAATTTTAAAATCATTGCAATAAAATATGAGTCTTATGTTTTTTTTCCCAGTGGGAAAATATATATTTGATGAGTTCAAAACAAACAAAACCAACTTAAGAAAAGGGAAAATGACAAGCATTTCTTTTTTACAAAAAGAAGAAGACTCCTTTTTGGTGTATGTAGCCATAAGTACTTTTCCTCACTTGCACTATAGTGTGGAAGGGTGCAGTTTACGCATACTCCTGAAGTCATGAAGATGAACTGTGTCCAGCTAGGAGAGGTCAGACAGTGATGGTGCTGAGGAATGTTTTACAATACGTAGAAACAAAAGGGAAGTCAGGGCAAGTGGCAGCCTGCCCCTGAGTTGCTACCTTTTTATTCAATAAAGAGTTTATAGACTTTGGAATTGAAATGACAGCAAACAACATCCTTTGTTCAATAATCATTTTATTTACTTATGTCACTGTGAAACTTGGGAATAATATTCACCACAAATTTGCAGGCATCATTTTACAGTACAGAAGACGGACTTGTCTGTAGGAAAAATAACAAAATGGATTGTGACACTGGTTTACTGAGGAAGTGCTGGCCATGAGCAAATAATAAAAAACGGTAAAATTCAGTGCCTTTGGCAAAGATGTGGACACTGTTTTCAATGCAAATAGAATACATGCCCTTTGCTTACAGTTCAAATACACACCCCTCTCGCTTTGTACAGTGGCTTCTCTATATTCATTCTCCAGAGTTAGAAGGGTGAGAGAGTCTCTAAACAAAAGTGTCCCCAAAAGCTTCCTGCCAGCAGTAATCATCATGCAGATTCACCAACTCGGAAGCTCCTTTCAATGCAATTACCCCTCAAGTCTGCACCAAATGTGGTGACGGTTTGCATATATAAAAGCAATAAGGAACTTGCTTAGACTGTGCCCTTCCCAAAGCTCTAAGCAGAAGCCCTACAAAAATGTCTCTGGATTGCTGTACACAGGAGGCTGAAAGTGGCTGTGTTTTGGGCAAGAAATAAATATAAAAGACGACATTTGTTTAATTGTTTGTAGAACAGGATAAATGATTCTCTCCTGATAACTCTCCACACCAAGCAAAATGGCATGTGGATGTTCTAAGCTACACCGCAGATCTTCACTGGTATAAACAGAAACTTGTATTTGCGGAATCTTGGGCCCGCAGTTCTCTGTGCAGGGCGGGCACCGAGTGGGTTTCTCTTTATTGCCTGATCTTTTAAAAGTTGTGGAGTTCTAGGGATTGAAGAGAGTACATTTTTTTTTCTTTTTCAGACTCTAAATTATTCACTACTTCAGATGTTTAAGCTACTGTATTTCTCTTTCCTGCTCAGTAATATTTAATTAGATAATCATATTTAGGAACCAACCAGTCTTTCCTTCTCAATCAAATGACTCCTGATTACACCAGCAGTGCACAACAGTGATGTGCACGGCTTTCGGATGAACATTTGTTCCACCAATAAGTCATTAAGCATTCCAGATCATTTATTGAATGCTTGCTGTATCCCAGCCACAGGGAAACAGAGAGCTGAGAAAGATCCATTTTCCATTATTGAGGAACTCACAGAATTTCAGAGGAAAATAGTTTGGAGTTTGGTGTGTGAATTGCAGAGCTGCCAAGTATTTTGGGCTTTAAGAAAATAATAAACTTTTATACTCTAGAGATGATCTTTTTAGTTTAAGATAGGGTTATTGGGTTCTCATTTGGATGGGGAAAATTTTACAAATACTTTTTTTTCCAGCTGAGAGTGTGGCTACCTTTTCTATCTCTTGCATTAGCTTTTCATGTAGAATGTTGTGCAACTGAGATGTGAGTCTCCTGGGATCTCTGGGTCATTATTTAGGGTGCTCTTGGACCGTTTCCGAAGGGTAGTGTCAGAGCTCTGAGCTGAGTCTCTTGAGTTTTCAGTAGAGCAACAGGCCTATTGCTGTACTAAAGCATTTGGACGTCTACTTCCACCCACCCAAGTGCCCTATGAACCTCTGTGTGTGAAGCTCTGAATTGTGATGCACGTCTGACAGCACACGCACTGCTCATTCGGAAGCTCGTCCACTAAAAATTGTGTTGCTACAGACTTACACTGAGTATCGCCATTTTATGAACTTTGCCCTCTTTATTTACTTTACTATTTAACATGAACCTCCTTTCTCAGATGGCAACACTGAAGCCAGAAAAAAAATTCTCTAGTCCTGATGAGCACTGGGTTACCATTCTCAGAACCTGTTTCTCAGGTCTGGAGTATTTGCTTACGTAGCATTTTAAAGTCACAAACACAAAAGAAGAGAACATGAGCCTGACGTGCAGAGGCAAAGGAGACAGACTATCTTTAGACTCTTATTGACTGGAATTAATCCCTGTTTAGACAGGTTTGCTGCACAGTGCAGTGGAGAAAAATACTCTTGGAGGAGATGGCAGCAGTAGGATGATTTAGCTTGAAGAAACTGTAACTTTAAATGCTTTTTAGTTTTTAGGATAACCACCTCGAGTAGGACTATTAAACTTCAGTCCTACTGTGAGAAATACCACTGCAAAATCATAACAAACTTTTTGTGTGTGGCATGGGGGATTGAACCCAGAGTCTCCACACTGAGCTACACCCTCAACCTTACAGTGTCTTGCTAAATTGATAAATTCTGGGATTACAGACATGTGCCCAGCCAAAACAAACTTCTGCTACCCAGCAGCTCAGACTGTCCAAGCTCAGGTGCAGTTTTCAGACTGGAACATTTAAACAATAGAACTCCAGTTTTACTTTACCAACAAATTTCAAGAGCTCGATAGAGTTTGTTGTGTTGAAAAATCTGAGTAACTCTATGCATGAATGAAACCTGAGAATTTCAAGCATTCACCATATTTTCCATGGTACATTCATTATGGTAGCTCTGAAGGTCAGACTACTCCTTCATTTTGGCCTGTTGGCTATCAGAAGGTAAGTTAGAGAGGCATGGTAGTGGATGTCTGTAATCCCAGTCCTCTGGGAAGCTGAGGCAGGAGGATCAAGGTCTGAGTCCAGCCCAGGAAATTTGGGACTTAGTGAAACTCTGTCTTAGAATAAGAAATGTAAAAAGGGCTGGAGATGTAGCTCGGTGTGAAAGGCCTAGGTTCATTCATTGGTACTGCAAAAACAGAAAAAAACAGTCAATTAGAGGTGTATAAGTGTTATTGTTTAGTGTGAGCCTGGGGAAAGCCTGGGTTAAGAGACAGACATGTCTGAGGACATGCACTGAACGGTGACAGGAGACCAAAAAAGAGACCAAGAAGTCAGCCCTGCTTATTCTCAGGTCAGTGCTTCTTTACTCTATTGCACACCCCCACTTGTCCTCACACGTTACCAGAGCCAGACTAGACTTTCCATCTCGCAGACACATGTCCCCGTGTTAGAGTCATCTCTATGCAATTAAGCCCAGGACACCCTGGATGATCCTGGCTCCTCCTCTGTCTCACTACCATCTGCATCAGGTTTCACTGCTGGGCCAGAGCCTGGGGGATCCTCTCTTTCTTCCTGAAGACAGAGCTAAAGCAGCCAGTTTTGCAGCAGCATCCAGCCCTCCTGCCTCTCTCCCTCTGCATGGAGCATCTGTTCCCTCTTGGCAGAGCCACAGGACCTGCCTTTCTGCAGCACAGGAAGTGGGATGGAGTGTTCATATGCCTTGTGGGTCTTTAATCATGGTAGCGTCTGATGCTTGTGGCTTTTGGTCTGCTTTCTTTTGGTTAGAATCTAGCGCTATCAGCTATTGAGATACGAATAAAATGGAGCCAATATAGAGTGAAGGTTGAGTTTGAGAGACGAAGGGTGATTCAAGCAGGAGGGAGAAAGATCATCAAGGCCACAGGGCAAAAAATGGGCAAAAGAAAGCAGAGTCAAAAAAGACGGAAAAGGGTGCTTACTTCTGTTCATCCATTGAGGTTTGGAGAACAGAGTGTGCATGTGTGAACAGAGTGTGCGTGTGTGGTGTATATGAATGAGTGTAGGGGAGTGAGGAGAAGGGGAGAGATTCATGTCTCCAGGGTATGCTTTATTTCCTGCTTTCACTTGAAGTAGATAATCCTGTAACTGCAAACCTCATTCACGTGGGACTGTGGGATGAAACAGTTCAGTTCCAAGATTGGAGATCAAGATGTTTTCATCTTTTGTCAATGCTGACCTCCTGTAACGACAAGTGCTATGAGAAACGCATGTGTAACTAATGTTCTGTTGCAAACACTCACTACGTTTTCAGTGAAACTTCTAAATTTCATATTCAAATAAGTCTATTTTGCTTGTTTTCCTTTCTGAAGAGGGCCCGAGAATTGGCTGTATCTTTGTATCAAGGGTCAGCCATTAATAATTAGGAGCAGCTTTCATCTGTAAGAGGTTTTAAAAACAATACTACAAAACCAGCAGCAAAAAAGGGGAGCTAGAGTCTTGGGTTTGTTCCTTTTCTATCATTACCATCTCATAAATGGACAAGAACCAGGAGATACTCATGTTTAAATGGAATACTAATTAATCCTTTAAATTTTATCTAAGCTCAGGGTTCCTTTGTTTCTTAAATTTAATTAAAAAAAATTTTTTTTTTAAACAGGGAACAACTCTTTAGAAGAGGCAGAGTGGAAATTTCCTGTAAGGCTGGGGATTACTGATCTACTGGGAGACTTGAATCAGCATTCACATATTTACTAGTGCCTGGTCAATTTGAGTAATACAATATAGTTGCAATCACCTGCTGGACATTTCACAAGTGGGTATATAACATTCTGTAGTTTGCTATACACATTAGAAAATAGTCTCTGGTTTTTCTTGTTCTTTGGTTGAATGTGGGCCAAAAATTAAAATAAAATTCTTACAATTTGCTTTCCCCCTTTGTAATATGATTTCATACACAAAGATGGGGGTGCCTTGTTCAGAACCCATCAGGTTTAATTTGAGTGCTTTTAAACATTTATGTTGAAGCGACAGTTGACATTTTACTACCTAGAAAGAGCTAGGCACTTGCAGATGCCAACAAGATGACATTTTTCTTCTTCTTCTTCATCACAGGAAAGCTCAATGGACTCACTGCTCAAATGGAGCTTAAAAGAATCACTTTTAAAGGATACCATGACTGAAGAAGTCATATTTATCAACATTAAATAAACATTTGGTGAAGTATGCATAAATATTTCTTCATATAAACATAACATGACATTAAATAGATCAGATACACACACACCACTGAGTACACGTCCACTGCTCAAAGTTGTCTGTAAACACCACCTCACACTGAATACAAAAGCAGCTTGGGTCCCAGCTCTGGGTCTACCTACCACACAGATGCCGGGATGCAGGGAAGAGGGCTCCGTGCCTTCCCACCCCCCACCCCACCTCCCACTCCCCACACAGCCCCAGCAAAGGGAAAAGGAGGAACCCTACAATGACAGCAGCAGTGAGACAACAGCGAGAGCAGCAGGACCCCTCCCATCCCCTGGAGAAAACAAGGAGCACTGGGAGCAATTCAAAGGATAATACAAACTTAGTTTTCAAAAGGTAAGGAAATCAATTTGAAGCAATACTTTCCAAGTGTAATTCTTTCTTCGGAGGCCAGGTCACTTCCTAGTCCATCTATTCCTGGGTAAAAGTTACACATGAAAGGCCAGAAGGCCAGAAAGGCCTGGCCACTTCTAAGCAACAGGGGTCGCCCTAGTTTCTTATAGAAGATGCCAGGTAGCAAAAATGTAAATACAACATTTTCTTCCTCCCCTCCCCACCCCAGTGTTTCTTTTGCTTTGCAGTATATATTGCTGAGTGTGACATTCAAACATGACACTAGGATTGATGTCAAAGTAGTTTAGGTTGCAGACATTTTGTTTTGAAACATTGAGATTTGGGTGACTAAATCCAAACCTGTGGATGTGGTTCATTCCTTAGCTCAGAGGGGCCCCAAGTTAGCTCTGTGGGTGGAGAGGTCAGTAAAGGAGACTGCTTACGCCCCGAGTGCAGCTGAGCCATGCTGCCCGACTGACTCGAGGCTATCCGCTCTGCACAGGTCTGCTGGGATGGCCTGGCTGCTCTCTGCTGAATAGTCTTCAGGGTAGTTTGTGGAAAACAGACCCAGTGTCAAAAATGTTAAACTGGGTTTATTTCACTTTTATATTGTATAGGATCCTAGAGAACTTCAGTTACCAAAGTACTGAAAGCGTATATTGCAGGAATAATTTGCCAGTTCAGTGCCTCCCATTATACTATATACACTATGTGTGTGTGCAACTCACACACACAGATATATATATATATATATATATGTATACTTATACATTTTTATTTGTATGAAACTTCAACTCACAAAACAGTATTTTGCAAGAATCAGGAATTAAGTCCACAAATAAAGTTCAACAACACATCAAAGAGAGGACGGAAGCTCTATTGGGACAAGAAGGTTCAGCTTTGCGACATACGGCATAATTTCAGAACCACAGATTTATGAGCCTACTGTGTTCCACATGTGGTCTGCGTCGGCACTTGGAATCCTTGGGAAGAACAGCACAACCAGGCAGGCTAGGCTTATCTGCGATTCCAGAACTAACGGGAATTAAAAGACTCAGGCAAATCAATTTGCTGTGAAGCAATATTTTTTTTCCTCTTTAAGAAAAAAACAAAACCAAAACCAAAACAACAATTGACGTCTGTTTCAGAATAAATTTCTTTATATTCAGTAGTAGGCTTTTTTTTTTTTTTTTTTTTTTTTTTGCTGACTTGGTATTTGACTTTTTATGTTAAAATCAGTTTATTCAGTGGGTCAGTAAACAGGCAGCTTCTTCCACATGTGGATGATAAAAATTTTTTTTATCACCACCAGGAATGACCCCCACCCTCACCTTATTTCTCCTAAGGTCTGTGGGTTGATGTGTGCGTTTTGTCTCTACTATGGATCAAACCTCCTTCTACAAGGCCTGCTCTGGCACGCGCTTGTGGAAAATGACCGACTGTCTCTGCTGGTACTGCTGCTTACGTCTCTTCCTCTTATCACACTGGCACAGCAGTAGCATCTTGAAGGTGTTTCTGAAGGTTTTGTTGCACAGGGCATAGCACACGGGGTTCACGGTGCTGTTGATGTAGCACAGCCAGTAGCCCAGATTCCAATAGGTTTTGGGTATGCAGCTGTCACAAAACGTATTCACCAGAACCATGATGTTGTAGGGGGTCCACGTAATGATGAAGGCAAGTAAGATGGCGCTGAGGGTCTGCGCTGCCTTCTTTTCCTTGATGAGGGACATCCTCTTCCGCTTTGTGATCTGACTTCTGGTCTTCAGAGCAAACCTCTTGGCCAGTGTGGCTTCCTTGAAAGACAGAGGTAGAGTGGCCATGGTCTTACTCACTGAGGAGTTGGCATCAGAAGTCTTGGCTGTGTCCATGGTGGACTCCAACTGGATGGGAAGATTGGAGAAGCTTTTTTGAAAACTGCCGCCGTCATCCATACTTTTTTGGGTCTGAGGCTTACTGGCATTTCTCTCCATGTCCATTGGCTCCAAGTCCTCCTCAGGTACTTGCAGGTTGTCAGAGGAGGGCAGTTTGGTGGAGTTGAGGATGGTGCTGTGTCCTGGAAGCTTGAGCACAATAGAGTAGATAGCTCTTGTCTCTGAGCCAATGTCCTCCTCATCGGAGGAGGCAGAGTTTTCCAGGGAGGCAGCAGCATCATTGTTGTTCCAGCTGTCACTACTGCTGTGGTCTTGGTCCATCTGCTCAGCGTTGGGCTTCCAGCTCTTGGTTGCAAACCAGAAGTGGCAGCGGCTGTATTTTCTCCTGGATGAGTGCTTCAGGCTTTGCTGCTGTAGTTCATAGCTGCTGCAGCTTCGAGAACTGCCTGTGGGATGGACAAAGTTTTCTGTCTCTGCTTCTGTCCCAGAGGCCTGCAGGCCAGCGAGCTCTTTGGTACGTTTTTCAGTTTCCTTATAGATTCTCCAGTACAAAATAGTCATAATGGTGACAGGCATATAAAAGGCAGCAATGGCCGTGCCAAAGGTGATGGTGGGCTCACTGAGGAACTGAATGAAGCACTCCCCAGGAGGCACAGTTCGCTTCCCCACAAAATACTGCCAGAACAAGATGGCAGGAGCCCAAAGGACAAAAGAGATGACCCAAGCCAGACCAATCATCACACCAGCTCTCTTTGTTGTTCTTTTGGCTCGATAGGTGAGTGGCCTTGTGATGGAAAAGTACCTGTCAAAGCTAATGACCAGAAGGTTCATGACAGAGGCATTGCTGGCCACATAATCAATGGAAAGCCAGAGGTCACAGGCCAAGTTCCCCAAAGCCCATCTGTTCATGATGATGTAGGTAGTAAACAGATTCATGGAAATGACCCCGATGATCAGATCGGCACAGGCCAGGCTTAGGAGGAAGTAGTTGTTGACTGTCTTCAGCTGTTTGTTGACCTTAAATGACACTATGACTAAGATGTTGCCGATGATGGTCACCAGGGCCAAGAAGCCCGTTAAGAATGCGATAAAGACCACTTGCCAGATGGTATGACCTCCTAGCGGGTCACTGGTGGTACCATTTAAGGAGGAGAAATTCCCAGCTGCTTGTGAAATGTTGTAGCTGCCGAAATGAGTGACTGTCCCTGGGGGTAGCCCTGCTTCTGATGGGCTGTGTATCCAGGAGGTGCTGATGTTTGGAAACAAAGGCAAGGTTGTACTGCTATTGTGCAAGGTCATTGTGACTCTCTGACATAGTCTGGGAAAAAAGAGAGAGAAAAATGGAGTTAGGAAACTTTCTGCCTTTGCTACATTCTTTGCATAGCATACCTTAAAAGACACAGAAGACCTGTCATAAGAAGATGAATCTTGAAGAAACCAAACGTTATTAAGTTATTTCTGTCATCTTAACAGTGAAGCATCTAGGGCAAGATAAGGCAATTATCTAATGACATGTGCTGGCCATTGTGCTTTTCTCCATCATTTCCTCATTTCTAAATATATTCTGTGTGCTTAGGTTAGCAAGCAAAACAGCATTCTTATTTGTCTTCTCTTATTTAAAAAAAAAAAGGGAAATAGTAGATGCTTTTATGACAGTTGTTCCACATAATTCATTATCAAGTTATTTGATAGATTAACTTGATTCATCTTTAAAGATGAATGATTAACCTGGTGATAAATCTGGTGATTAACCTGGCTTAGGCTTCAGACATAAACTACTTTTAAGTGATACCAGTCATTTAAGCCTCACTGGAAAGAGCAAAATGCCAACCTTAGGAGAGCAAGCAAGTGTAAATCAACTCACATAAAGTTTTGAGTTGACCATATGGTATTTAAAACATGGGCTGAAAACATAATGTGTTGGTTTTGTGTGTTTGCTGCCATGCTCATTTCTTCACACTCTGAAGAGCCTTTATCATTCTAACTCCTTCAGTGCAAAGGTTCTTGCACATTGTAGTACATTTCCCTCCTCTGCTAAGGTTGCCTTAAAGCCTTTTTTACAGACCTCTTCTTGACACCCCACCTGAGTTCCTCTGAATCTTATATGGATTTCTACAATATTTAAAAAAAATGCTTAGCTATTTAAACACTTTCCAAGTCTTTGCTCTCACGTTCTATGGGACAGTGATCAGTTCACATGTCTTAGGACATGCTGATTTTATTATCAATAAATGCACTGCCCAATAACCCAATGCTTCACTCATTTGTCTTCTTTCATCTCTTTTATTCTTGTCAGTGGATGTCTTAATGTATGTATGTTTGTCATTTTTTCAGAAGTAATCTGTCATCTACACCACATGTTTTGGGATAGGAATTCATTATGTGGTCCTGAGCCCTGATCACAGTAATTACTTGGAGATGACACAGCAGGATCAAACTCAGGATATGGTATGGATGCTGATGAGAAAGAAATTCTTCCTATCTGGGGCTGTTGGGTGCTGTTCACCCTATTGCAGATTGCATGGAAAACCTGAGAAGCTAGCAAATACAGAGGAAAGAAATCGGAATAAAGACGGTAGGGAATGTGGAAAACAAGACATTACAATGAGTCTTTTGAAAACTAGAGTTAGCTATTTCTAAATCCATATAGTGGCTTTTTTGATCTTGCTGCTTATGTGCACTGATAAACTGCCTTTGCTGCCTGGACCGGCTGAGATAGGTTTCTGCCATCTGCAATTAAAAGGGTCCCAATTGACATATTTTGTCATTATCAATGCATATGCTTGCAGAACCACAAAACTAATATGGTGGCTTTAGGCTGTTACACTCTGCACTGTGGAACTCAATAAGTTATCATTGCTGCCCTCTGTGAGATATTCCCTTGAGAAATGGACATGAATAAAATATTTTAAGAAGTACCAAGTTATTTAAGCAATTTAAATTGCTCCCTGTGACTAGTCGCATAATGTTTTTACAAATCCAATAGCAACTGACTTTATTCAGTTGACCAATGTTATTGAAGAACGTAAGTAAAAATCTTGGAAATCAGCCCAAAGGTAAATTCTTTTTTTTTTAGTCTATTTTATCACATGAATCTGTAGAGCACAATACTGTTTAAATATAGAAAATCAAAGGCACTGAAACAGAGAAAGATATTGACAGGTTTGTCTAGCTCTCTATGTGATTTATTAAGTACCTGTTTTGCCCTGAGTAGAATCCAGCAGCTTCCTGACTAGTCACTAGAAAACCTTTGAGTCACAGACTATTGGATGTGACCTTGGACTTGCATTCTTTGACATATACACCAGTGACCATAATTAATCTCATAATTCGACATTAATTTAATATGTAATACCTTTTTGAAAGTCTCAGTGGTGTGCTTTTTCTCATCTTTAAAGATGTTTCAGAGTTTGTCCACCATGCAATGAATGTTGATTATGAGCAGAGAACAAAAATTAAAGCTACAAAACAGCCATTAATTGATAACAACCACTAATGTAGTCACTTGTTTCTTCATGGGATACAATACACAAAGGACAATAGTTAATAAGTCAATAGATAGTAAGTTCAGAGTTAATAATCATAGCACTCTCAATGTCAACAGTTATGTTTTCTTCTAATAACCAGATATACAGAAATAAATTAATCTGATACACGAACACGACATCGAGGACAATAAAACTTTTTTGGATGGGTAGTAGAAATGGTGAGTGAAGCATATTATCACAACACTTGATGACTTGAAACTGGGAGGAGAGAAATGCCTAGGAATTTCCAGGCACTTATATGATGCCATGATACAGTGAGATACATTGATAGTAGTTCTATTAATAAACTGAACACTCTTATCACAGAAATAATATTTCACTAGAGAGCAGAAAAGCATATTTGAAAAATCACAGTCTTTAAAAGCTGGCTGATTAGGGTTTGAGTTCTGGCTTAGCCCAAAAAGTGTAGAGACCTGCAAGTTGCCTGTTGATTCTGGGACCATACTTTTTATTTACAAGCTACCATAACTACCACCTACGCCAAGCGGCCTGGGGAGGGTGTAATGCATTACAGTGTGGCAGGCTAATATTCCACAATATTAATGAATATGTGGCCTTCTGTTTGCCAATGCCAGCTTCTCATGTTCTCAGAGTTGAGTTGTTTCTGCAGATGCCTAGGAAGAAAGAAACCTATCTCATCTCAGATTTTGCTTTAAAAGTTGACTTTAAATACTCCACAGACAGAAGAATGTTAAAGATAAAGGTCTTTAAACAATGCAAACATATAAGACTGAGTGTCAATGAATAGTGTACTGGCCTCAACTCTAGGTAAATAAGGATTTCCCCTTGCCCCATTCATTTGTCTAAATAAACTGACAACAACTGCTAAAAAGGGATTTGGCAATATTGACACTGAGAAAGTGTACACCAAAACCAAATTTAACTTCTAAAAATTATTGTATTAAAGAAGAACAAATTTAGCTTCTACAAAATTAATTTAACTTCTAAAATTATTGAATGAAAGAAGATGTGGAAAAAGAAGTTCACTGAAGCAGTTGTTAAGACAAAAATTAAGAAATCTAAAGGAATACCAATTTTGGAATGAATTAAAATTTGATACATAAAAAGGAATACTATGTTAAAGGTAAAAGTAATTGGCATGATTTGTAAGTATTAACTTGAAAAGTTTTAAAAATACACTGTTGAGTAAGAAAGCAATTTGGAGTTGATGACTCTAATGTTATATAATTTAGACAATAGTGAAATACATTAAAAATAATATATAACTTGTATACTAAAGGCAATATTTAGCTTATGTACTTACAGATTTAACATTATCACAAAAAGAGAAATCCACGAGCAATTCACAGATTAGCAGTAGTATATGGGTGTAAAATGATTAGGATTGAGGTGCTGGTAAAGAAAAAAAATCACCATTCATTCCTGAAGTCAGGGGAGTGGAAAAGATTTAAAAAGGAAGATGGCTTTCATGTCGAGAATGGATTTGGAATCTGCACTCTATCTGCTGTGGCTTTTAAGTGGGCAAAATTCACAGGAAAAAAGGTCTGACAACACTGGTGACACAAGACCCACAAGTATGTGTTTTATGCCCTTCTTGGCTGGTGTTTGGAGGAGGTGATAGCTACTCAGAGTCATGAGGGTAGACCATCCAAATTGAAAGCTCTTGCAAATAGATTCTTCTGTAATCCTGCCCCCAGGGGAGCTCAGCCTGGTCAACAGCCCTTTG